>NW_028274817.1:28113302-29356203 GCF_037043125.1 Eumetopias jubatus
CAGGTCATGAGAGCCCCGCGTCAGGCTCCCTGCTCGGCGGGAAGCCTGCTTCTCCTCCTCCCACTTCCCCTGCTTGTGTTTCCTCTCTCGCTGTGTCTCTCTCTGTCAAATAAATAAATAAAATCTTAAAAAAAATAAATAAAACCTTACAGATACATTTGAGGTTTCCTCTGTACTCACTCCCCAGAGCTTCCCTTTCTGCCTCCCAAGAGGCAGCCACTCTTAGGAATTTGGGGTGGAGCCTTCTTATCGGTGTGTTTATATTTGACTAATCTGTACACATTCATAAATAATACAGTTTAAAAAATTATCATTTCATAGTAGAGCTCCAGTATGTCTATAGATTGTTTCTGAGGTCTTTCTCTATAAGACAGTTCAAATACCAATTCACTTATGTTAACAGTGAGAAACCGTTTTGTGGAAAAATGTTCTGGTTCTTTGGTTTAAATTTTTTTTTTCCCTCTGGCCATTAGGGGGTGCCAAGACAGCATTAATTGGCTGCCTTGCTACATGATGGAGAGGCCCCGAAGGCAGCCCCTATTAAGGACCTTGTATCCCTTCCTTCCTTGCTGCTTCTCCGAAAGAAACTAAGCCATTTGGGTGGATAATTGTGATCATAGTCTTTTGAGGTTTCACCATAGGCATGGTAATAAAAACTCCGTACAGACTGACTGTAACTTACTCTTTTCACATTCTGAAGATTTCTTAAGATGGAATAGTCTTGAAATGTTATCCAGGAAGAGGTTCCAAAAGCTCATTTTATACTTTGGGATAGTAGCACAAAAATAAGGATTTACTCTAAAGTCCTTGATGGCTCCATCTTCCTTCCTTCTTTGGTTACAAAGCCCTGTTGATCGTACCTGAGCTGTGTTTTCAGTTTGGTCTCTGCTCTCTTTCGACTGCCTCTCACCATCTTCATTTAGGCAACCCCCTCCCCTTTTGCCTCAGCCAGAGCGATAGCCTTCTAACTACTTTCCCTCTTAAATGACTTCCCTTAAAAGTTTTTTTCCCCTGCCTAGCCCCCACAATTTTGCCATCTCCCTTAGAATAAACTAAATGTGTGTTACTTATTTCCAGCTTTAAAAACTGAGACTAACCTTCCGCTGCTATACAGAATAAAAACCTAACCTGCCCTCCTCCAGGTTCCATCGGTGCATGGCCACTTGCGACTCGTCTGTCCCTCCTAACTGCCATCATGTCTTTCCTCTTACTCCCTGTGTTTCAGTCCCAGTGAATTTGTCATTTCTTGAACGTGCCATGTCTTCTGTCACCTGAGGATAGGATGAGGCAGGCGGGCAGAAGGAGAAGAAAGTCTACAGATAAATTTATGTGATCACTTTGAGAACTACCTTCTCGGGAACAGCTAGTGTTAATCTTGTTTTGTAGGAATTTTGACCGTCCATGACGCTGTGGGATTCAGAATTCCTTTGAACAACATCTTCAGATGCAATAGTTTATCAACTTTAGAGAAGAATGGTGTCGTCCAGTCCTACTGGGATGTTCACGTACAGGCTTTTGTCCAGAATGGCACAGTGAGCACAAAAGGTGAGTTCTTCCAGTGTATATACTTGGATCCTAATTTAAGATTAGAGTATACCAGCTGGCTTTCATTGACGTTGTTATCTGGAAGCATTTCTATACTAAGCCTTGTTCGTAGCTTACACTGGACTATAAAGTTTTTGTAAATAACCACAATTCTTGTTCTTGTGGAACTTGTGATTTCAAGTTGATGATGTACACGTTGTACGATGGCTTTTTACAAATGCTTGACCTGTAGGGTTTTCAGTTGATCAAACCTAATCTTTGTTTGAACAGATCCTCAAATAGCTTGATCATCAGCTCTTTAGCTTAGGAATGAGATTTTTGTGTTTGAATCTTGAATTTTACAAACTGCTTTTGTAACATATATGACTTTATGGAAATGTCAAAATTTCTCATTCACCAGCTCTGAAAACCTACCAGCCCTTCCTAAGGAGAGGTTGAAATGCCTCTGATTTTTTGAAGGGGTGATACAAATAATGGTACAAATAAAAGGTTCATTTGTATTTAAACCCTTTAATGATTTCTGAACGTTTTTCCTGGTTAACACTGTCCTTCCTTCTAGTGGTTGTATGTGGGAAAGAAGAGGGCAGGAGTGAAATGTTTTCAAACTTAAATCTTTCATTTTCACATCAGAGGCAGGTGACATTCTTTGGGAATAAAGGGACTTCGGGGTCTAAAAAGATGAGTGTGTGGTAGATAAAGTATGAAGTAGAGAAAGCGTTGGTATGTGTCTGGTGGGTCATAACTGTTAGAGATTGTCGGCATCCGAAGCAGCAGTTTGGGAACCCCTCTGCCCAATTCCCCTAATATAACCCTTTGGACTTCCATTGTGAGAAATATTTGGTTCTTTCCTGGCCTTAATGTATTAAGAAAAAGGCCACTTGAATTTATTTTGTCCTTTGTTTGTTTCTTTAGAGTTTCTGTGTGAAAAAGATAAAACTATAACCACTGTGGTGCCCATCACCCCCACCACTGCACCACCCCCTACTACAACACCCACTCCAAAGGAAAAACCAGAGGTGGGATCCTACTCGGTTAATAATAGCAATGGTACTTGCCTTCTGGCTACCATGGGGCTGCAGCTGAACTTCACTCACGATAAGGTATAGTTCTCTGTTTTTATTGATACGTTCTTCTCGTATCTCCTTTCAAATATGGTATATCCTATCTCTGGCCCAAGAGTAGTGTTGCTAGACTGGTTCTGTTTTAAAGAAATTTTTTAAAAAATATTTTATTTATTTATTTGGCAGAGAGAGACACAGTGAGAGAGGGAACACAAGCAGGGGGAGTGGGAGAGGAAGAAGCAGGCTTCCCGCCGAGCAGGGAGCCCGATGCGGGGCTCGATCCCAGGACCCTGGGACCATGACCTGAGCCGAAGGCAGACGTTTAACAACTGAGCCACCCAGGCGCCTCTGTTTTAAAGATTTTTTAAAAATTTATTTATTTGAGAGAGAGAAAGAGAGCACGAGCAGGGGGAGAGGCAGAGGGAGAAGCAGGCTCCCCGCTGAGCAGGGAGCTGACGTGGGGCTCGATCCCGGCACCCCCAGGATCATGACCTGAGCGGAAGGCAGAAGGCAGACGCTTCACCGACTGAGCGGCCACCCAGGTGCCCCTTTTGAATGGAGATTTGATGTTCACTTGTTGAGGTCTGATAAATTTGGAGTTACTGTAACCACGAAGAGTTAATGTCTGTGTCAAGGGGTTGTCTTGGCCAGCAGGAAACCTAGCCGTTTCAGGGACTCTTTGAGGTTTAGATTCTATTTACCATCAGTAGATCAGAGTACACACAGGTGATTTTTATTTCAGTCAGTTTAAAATATAACTCCTTCACATTTGTATCTGAAACACAGTGTAGGTTGATGTTTGGGAACGTGCCACTGTTTCTCCACAATGACTCCGATGGTAGCGATGTGCTCAGGGCTCCAGTACTTGGCGCCAGTTGTGGTTGCAGTGTTCCTCTGAGCCTCCAGGGGGCGTGCCGATGGGCAGATCCCACTTCCAGAGTCTTACGACTTCAATAAGCTAGACAGATGGCTCTTGTGCTCCATAAAATGTGTCTTTTTTTTTTTTTAAGATTTTATTTATTTATTTGACAGAGAGAGACACAGCGAGAGAGGGAACACAAGCAGGGGGAGTGGGAGTGGGAGAGGGAGAAGCAGGCTTCCCGCCGAGCAGGGAGCCCGATGCGGGGCTCGATCCTAGGACCCAGAAATCATGACCTGAGCTGAAGGCAGACGCTTCACGACTGAGCCACCCAGGCGCCCAAAATGTGTCTTTTCATTTGGCTTATTACTGAGGAAGCTTCCCTCTTGTTTTTCTTTTCATTTTCTTTTTCTTTTTTTTTTTTTTTAAGTTGTCTGAGTCATAGCTTGAGGGCCTGGGCCAACTTTGAAAGTAAGACACCATAACCTTAAGTATGCAGACAAAAGGATTTTTTGTTCTCCACTGAAGTTGCTCATTAGAGTATAAGGTTTTTGCTGTGGACGCGTATGGTTAAGCTGTACCTTTCTCTCTGTTCTTCCCCTACAGGTTGTTTCAGTTATTAACATCAACCCCAATACGACTGACTTCACCGGGAGCTGTCAGCCTCAGACTGCCCTGCTTAGGCTGAACTGCAGCAACATCAAGTATCTTGACTTTGTCTTCGCTGTGGTGAGTAACAGATTTCTCTAAGATTAAGTTCGTTTTCTTAGAAACACATCTGAAAGGCTAAATAGCTATGTGTGTGTGTAGAGGGGTGGATTTAGCTCTGTTTTCCATTTCAGCACTACTGAGTTATAAAGTGTAGTCCATCGGCCCCTCTTAATCCCTCAGAGTCACCTCAGTGATCTGTGGGCTGGATTCTTAATATTCATGTTCACCAAAAGCGAGTATTCGGCCATTATATAGACTTCACGGTAGGGGCAAGAATTAACGCACATCAAAAAAAAACAAAAACAAAAACAAAACCTCTCTAATCTAACCGATACAGAAATATTTAATAATAAAGTATATATATTTATATATTATATATTGCAAAAGATAAAAAGTAATTTCCATAATATGTTTCTCTATTACTGGTTGGAAAACTCGTGTTTGTTTACTCTAATTATTTTAGGTTTTTGGGAGGCTATACTGTTTGTCATAGTATCAGTAATAATAATAGCTAACATTTATCGAGTACTTGCCATCTACAAGACTGTGTAAGTACTTAACATGCATAAACTCATTAAATCAAGATAGCGTATAATGGTAGCATTCGGATTTTTGTTGTTCATGCTTGTATGAAGGGCTGAACCCCAAAGAGAAGGTTCCAGGTTAAGCATACATGCTCTGCTTCTTGCTGGTGTAAATTCATCACCGAGGACTTTTATTTCTACCTTCTCAGAAGCAGTTATTACCCTCATAATTTTTGGGGTGTGTGTGTGTGTGTGTGTGTGTGTGTGTGTGTGTGTGTGTGTGTGTGTGTGTGTGTGTGTGTGTATGCTGGCAAATGGGAATGGGAAAGAGGGGACAGCCATCAATGAGGGAAAATGTTAAGCCGCCAGCAGTTCTCAAACTAAGGGTTATTGTATAGGTAGGTTAAAAACCAGTTCTGCTTTTAAATAAGATTACAATATCTAGGGATGGGGAAATACTCTCAACATCTGATATATAAAAAAATTAGATGTGTGGTGTTTGTTTCAAGTCCGAACTTGGTATCTTTAGTCTAAAGCCCTTTTTCTCTATGGAATGTACGCAGAGTAATTGAGGATTATATCAGGCAATTATATCTTAGAGAGGTTTATAAAAATCTTCCCTTTACCAGCATTGAAATCATTCCTCTGTTACAGTACACATATGACCAGAGGATTAGTATTAAAAAGGTCTGGTCAGGCTGGTCCTCTTCGATGCGGTAAAGCAGGCCTCCCCAGACATATTCTTTTAAAGGTATCTCCTAGGGATTATACTATCAGTAAGAATGAATAAAGTAATATTTTAGGTTCCTTCCCTTTGGAGTGATGGAGTTTTGATCTTTCTAGCTGTGGTCGGGTCCTAAAAGGAACATGATTTCTTCTAACTCTTACGGGGAAATATTTAATAATTATAATATCTGATTAGCCCAACAGACTTTTTTTTTTTTAAGATTTTATTTACTTATTTGACAGAGAGAGAGCACAAGCAGGGGGAGTGGCAGGCAGAGGGAGAAGGAGAAGCAAGCTCCCCACTGAGCAGGGAGCCCGATGCAATGTGGCGCACGATCCTAGGACCCTGAGATCATGACTCTGTTTCCCGCTTGTGCTCTCTCTCTCTATCTCTGCCTCTCTCTCTCAAATAAATAAATAAAATCTTTTAAAAAAAAAATAAAAAAAATAGTGACATTTTAACCATGCTATAGGCACTTCGAAAAATCAAGAAACACCTGTAATACCACCAGACTTCACTGGGGCCCATCTTCAACCCTGTCATGATAGACGCTTCGAAGGAGAATTTATTGAATTCGAGTGTGTTGAGTACAGGGTGCCATGGTGGGATTCAAAGAAGAAGACCTCTACTAAGAAGGAGCCCACAGTTTAGTGGTAAAGATAAAAATAGACAAATGACCGTTTTTGTGGAAGGCCTTGAATACTACACTAAGGCTTTTGAACTGGATTCTGTGGGCAATTAGAGCACCATTGGAAGGTGCATTCCAGGTGGGATGAGTGATAGGCCAGGAGAAAATACAAAGTCTGTGAGAGTATGGAGGAGGCAGTGGTTAATTCTGGGTGGAGGAGACTCAGCAAGGTTTCATGGAAGAGATGACATTTGAGCTGGACCTTCAAGGTGGGTCAGGTTTGTACACGTGGAGATAAGGGGAGTAAGCGGAAAAGTACACGTTATTTCTGGAAAAAGGAACGCAATCAAGACCAGCTGGAGAATGAGGCACGTGGCATGTTGAGGGAAAGACAGGCATGGGAAAGTAGTTGGGACAAATTGTGGGGAGCCTTGAATGCCAAGGCGAGACAGCCTAAGGCGAGGAGAGGTGTAATGAGGTGGTCAAGTCCTCCTTTGTGCTTCCTCCTGACATTTCTCTGCATCTGTCCCCTCCGTTTTTGTTCCCCACGGCCTCTGCCCTGAGTCCAGCCTGCATGACCTCTTACCTCCCAGCCTCCCAACTAGTCCTTCTTCCTCTCCTCCCTCGGTGTTCTTCTGCATCCGCTTAATCTCCTGGAAGCACAGCTCCTCCTCAGAAAGCTTCAGCGGTTCTGTTTTACCAACAAGGTAACCTCTAACTTCCATGGCAGGGTAGTTTAAGTCTCTCCCCCACACTGCCCCCCGCCCCTGCCATGCAATGGAACCTGCGTAACCTGCATATCTGGCTTTGTGTCTCCTCCTTTCCCTTCTCATGAAGCCTGTGTTCTGTGAGGTAGGAGAGCGCAGTAGCAACCAGCGCCTCGGCTCTGCAGCCAGACTTCCAGGGTTCTAATCCCGCCTCACTGACCACTAACCATATGGCCTTGGGGAAAATCACTTAACATCGCCATACCTCGAGCACCCCATCCCAGAATGGGGTGTTACGATTATTCAATGACACCTCACCTGTAAAAAAATGTTTAAGATTTTATTTATTTATTTGACACAGAGAGGCAGGCAGAGGGAGAGTGAGAAGCAGACTCCCCACTGAGCAGGGAGCCCGATGCGGGGCTCGATCCCAGAACCCTGGGATCATGACCTGAGCCGAAGGCAGATGCTTCACCAACTGAGCCACCCAGGCACCCTCGCATGTGAAGTTTTAAGAATGTCACTTGGCACTGAGTTTTCAAATGCTGGCGTACTTGTGATGGTGCTTATTTTCTGGCTACCTTTATTCATGCACTTGCCTTCCTGAATACCCTTTTCTGCTTGTTTCCTCATTGAATTCGGCCCAGTTCAAACGGTGCATCCCTAAGCTCGTATCACTCTGCTTCTCCCCTACTTAGAAGTCGTCTATCTCCTTTTAATTTTTATAATTTATCGCTGTCTTTTTTGCAGTATGGTTATTTCTTTATGTATTTATCTTATCTTCCCTGGCAGATTGCAAACACGGTGGGGGCAGGATCCAAGCCCGGTTCATTTGGCTAGCTCCCTGGAGCACTTAGATATGTTGCCTTGTACATGCTAAGCACTAACATAATTAGAATGACTGGCTGATAGATGCATGCTTCACAAAGATAATTGTGGCGAAGGAAAGCTCCCAGCTGGAGAGGCTGAAAGGCGGGGAGGGAGCCCAGTTAAGAGACTGTCATGATCCAAGCTAGAGGAGGTGGGGGCTTAGCAAGTGACAGGAGGAATAAAATGAGGGAATGAATTGTTGAGTGTTGAAGAACCACGTGACTACACCGTTGGTCCAAAAATTGGAAACAAAATGCGGAGGAGAAAGGATTCTGTCACATTTTCCTTAGCTGCAGTTTATTCTGTTGGTCCGGGTCTAATCCATGGTTTTATCTTCTGGGTAATAGGATTAGATTGCTTTTCATCTGTAGATATTAACTGTACCTTTAGACAGGTGTGGTGTGTTGATTAACTGGAAGCTCTTTTTCTAACAGAAAAATGAAAACCGATTCTATCTGAAGGAAGTGAATGTCAGCATGTACTTGGTTAATGGCTCCGGTAAGCAAAGCATTGGCCTTGGGGAAAAGAGTGGGTTACACTGAAGGAATAGAAACCACAGTTGTTTTGTTACCAAATAGTGCCTTTTATTTAATGGAACAGAAGAATCTGTGTGAAAATTATACCTTGACCACAACTGAAAATCAGTAACTGAGAACTATAGTGTTTTTATCTTTTCAGTCTCCCTCGTTTTCAAGTAGGGTGGATAATAGTTAAGGATGTGACTGATTTTTAGACCACAGAAACATCTATAGGAAGATAGGAAACTTAGTGATCCTAAGAATTGCTTTTTTTTTTTTTTGGTAGACCCTGTACCCCAGGGTCCCATACTTCACTGAAAAATTCTGAGGACTGTCCCATTTCTTATGTTGATAGAATAAGAAGTTACTAACAGGGGCCCCTGGCTGGCTCAGTCGGTAGAACATGCAACTCTTGATCTCTGGGTTGAAAGTTCGAGCCCCATGTTGGGTGTAGAGCCTACTTGGAAAAAAAAAAAAGCTCCTAACATGTTTGTTTTCTTTGAAGTTTTTAGCATCGCAAATAACAATCTGAGCTACTGGGATGCCCCCCTGGGAAGTTCTTACATGTGCAACAAAGAGCAGACTGTTTCAGTGTCTGGAGCATTTCAGATAAATACCTTTGATCTAAGGGTTCAGCCTTTCAATGTGATGGAAGGAAAATATTCTACAGGTAAGAACCGAGCAAGTTTTATCAATAATTTATGTTCTTATGTTGACTAATAGGTGGCTTTTCCTTTGACTCATGGAAATTTAAGCACTGAAATAGAGAAATATGAATTCACCTCTTGTGACTCTGTTGGAGAGTTCGCATGGCCTTGAGCAAGTTCTGTGAACTCTGTATTTGGCCCATCATTTTGCTCAAAGTAGATTTCTTTGTGTGTGGATCTGAAACCCACTTGTAGCCAAGTTCTTAAAACTCAAAACTGATGGAAGCATTCAGTGAGCTTTGCTTAAGGTATAGACAGTCCCTGCTAGGTTTTAGTTTGTGGGAAGGATGGCAGCTTTGAGCATCTGGGATCTGTTCTCTTGGGGCCATCTTCTCGTTGGAAATATTTTCATACACAAATAAAAGCAGTTTGGTCTTATTTTGTTAAGACAGAAGATTACGGTTAGGCAAAGCCTCAAATACCATGGACAGTGTTTTGGCCAGCTGAAGTGATTTGGAGAGCGTTTTAAAAGCATATGCCAGTGTGCATGAGGCTTTTTGGAAGATCTGCTCGGGGCTCATGGTGGTATTTATCAGATTTTTAATGAAACCTTTTGTGGAGGGCTCATGGCAGTGCGTTTATATGAATGTGAAAGATGCATTTGGCATTACAAGGTTAAAATTTGCACGGAGGCAAAAAAAAGTCCATAAAATTCCCTAATTGACTTGTCCTTTAAAACTGATTACTTAAAATTGGGGGTTTGTGGATCACAGCTCTGCTGAGCAGAGCTATTCAAACCATCCACATCCTTTTTAACAGTTAATTCTGTGGTTTAGAAGGAAATGTGGCAGCTGTGTTTAAAAGCGAATATGCCCTGAACCACTCAGCTGCTTTTGCAGTGGTGCTGGATCACCAGCCTGACTTGGTTAGGCCAGAATAAGTTGGAATCTTCACCCTACCATTCTCATGCCTAGAAAGGTTAATCACACTTAGAAATTATTCTCAAGAATTCGTTTTCCCTTTTGTCAGTTTTGCTTATGTACTACAATTATTTTGATCCTTTCATAGTTTTATTTTTGAGTCTTTATCTAGCTCCCCTCCATTATTACCCTAATTTTAGGTCCAGATTGGTGTTTAGAATTGAAAATCATTTGCGGCGTGATACCAGCTCGAGTCTGTTTTTCTATCTAGTCAGCTGTAATAGCGATGAGCTGCATTCTTTCCCAAATTTGAAACTTTGGTTTTTGTGTATGTCGAATTAAAAATGGTACCCAAAGGAATACACAACACTGAATACTGGCAATGAACGTGTAATCTGTTTGTGGAGCTAGGTTCTTGACTGTGGGTACCTGTAGATACAACACACTGCTAATACTTGACTGTGCAGGAGGAGGAAGTAGGCTTGCAGTCAGGTCAAAAAGTGTTGAATGGATTTTACTGGATCAGACTACTCTCTGGAAATAGAAAAGCTAGCCCCCTGTGGGCTGCCAGCCCTGGGCAGGTTAATAAATGTAGTAAACACACGCACATCAGTAAGAGGTCCCAGCTTCTTGACTTCTGTAGCCACTAGGATCATATACTCTAGGTCGGGGATGCGCAGAGTTTGTTTGTAAGGCACGGGCAGTAAGTGTTTTAGGTTTGGAGACCATATGGGCTCTGTCACCACTATTCAGCTCTCCTGTTGTAGCATGAAAACAACCATGGGCAATAAATAAATGAGTGTGGCTGGGTTCCAATAGAACTTTATTTATGGATACTGAGATTTGAATTTCATATAATGCTCATGTGTCACAAAATTTCTGTTGTTTTTTGGGGTTTTTTTTTGCCATTTAAAAATGTGGAAAAGCCAGTTTTAGCTCTTGGGCCAGATTTGGCCTCCAGGCTATAGTTTGCTCTCTGCACTGAAAGATTCCAGAGCCAGCAGTGGTTCTAATCCCATGATTAAACCTTTCTGATCTGTTCTCAGTTTCCCAAAAGACATTCACTCTAGCACTAAGAGGCTAATCTGGCTATGTAGAGATGGGTTAGAATTAGCTCTCTTCATTTCTTTTTTTTTAAAAAGATTTTATTTATTTATTGGGGCGCCTGGGTGGCTCAGTTGGTTAAGTGTCTGCTTCGGCTCAGGTCATAATCCTGGGATCGAGCCCCAGATTGGGCTCCCTGCACAGCTGGGAGCCTGCTTCTCCCTCTCCTCCTCACCTTGTGCTCTCTGTCGCTATCTTGGTCTCTCTCAAATAAATAAATAAAATATTTGAGAGAGAGAGAGAGTGTGCATGTAAGCTAGGGGAGGGGCAGAGGGAGAAAGAGAGAATCTCAAGCAGACTCTGTGCTGAGCGTGGAGCCCAGCGCAGGGCTCCATCTCAGGACCCTGAGACATGACTGGAGCCAAAACCAAGAGTTAGATGCTTAACTGACTGAGCCACCCAGGTGGCCCTCTTCACTCCTCTATTTTAGAAAGGACTTGAAATATGAAACACATACACATATATATGTGTTTACTCATAGATATAAATGAGTATGTATTCATACATGTGAATATACATACACACACAAAAGAAAAGGCAAATAAGTCTTAGGATTTTAATTCTAGAGCAATCCATAGTTTTCTGTAGCTTTATCACTAAAATATACCTGTCTTTATTACTTAAAGTTGATTTTGTAAGAGCATTTCTGACTTTTGAATCAACATCTTTTACTTTTGGACATTCATTTTTGATTATACTCATTATTTGTTACACACTTTTTCTCACCTACAGCCCAGGAGTGTTCGCTGGATGATGACACCATTCTAATACCAATTATAGTTGGTGCTGGTCTTTCAGGCTTGATTATCGTTATAGTGATTGCTTACGTAATTGGCAGAAGAAAAAGCTATGCCGGATATCAGACTCTGTAATACTAAATCCATACGTGATCTCTGTTATAAAATAATAAAGCAAGTACAAGTTCCAACATGCAATACTGTTCAATTTCAGGTATATTTAGTTGTAATTCTGATTTTAGAGTGGATGGTGTGGGGGATTTCAAACTTACATAAATAAAAACACTCTGAAAACTATAAACTACAAATTAGTCACATGATTTTGGTTTCCCCAACCAAGGAATTTAAAACTGTTATTTCTACGGCAAAAAGCATGTGTAAAATCACCTGATTATTGGTTCTATTCTATTATCTTGAATTTAGTATTTCAGTGTTTTCACTTTATGTGTTCTGACTAGAAATAATACAGTTTAGGAAAAACAGTTTTCAAAAAGAGCTTTTTTTTTTTTCCTGCATGTAGTCAAAATTGAGACCGTGCATCCTACAGTGGATTTGTACTTGCTCCTTTTGTACTTTTTTTGTGATTTTTGTTTGCAGGTTAACTTAGCTACTTTGGCATTGCTGCATATTTGAACTATGAGAGATATGCCAGCAGATTTGAACAGAGTCTAGTAGTATGTTCTTAGCAATGAATGCTTTTCTAATGCCTTTTGAATATACTTGTATTTAATGTGGCTGTAATGACAAAAGGTACAAAAGCTGTATACATTTTGGAATAGGTGTTAATCTTCTTGTTTAATCCTTTTTTTAAAAAAAAACTGGATTTTTCAGTCTTTTAAATGGCAAGACACAAGACTATTCCAACTGGGCATTTCAATCCATTTTCTAGGTGCTTTAGAGATAATTGCTAGGCCGTGCCAATTTGGGGCATTAGTCCTTTGTACCTGTAAATTGGCCTCTACGTACACTGCTAAAATGAATGTAGGTTCTCTTTAGCCTTGCAGTATCCTTGTTGGTGGTAGTATGTTATGTTCTTTTCTTGTGTTTTTTTTTTCTTTTTCTTCTTTCTTTTTCCTTTCCTTTCCTTTCCTTTCTCTTCCTTTTCTCTCCTTTCCTTTTCTCTTTCTTAAGA
The DNA here is from genome assembly GCF_037043125.1 of Eumetopias jubatus. Taxonomy (NCBI): domain Eukaryota; kingdom Metazoa; phylum Chordata; class Mammalia; order Carnivora; family Otariidae; genus Eumetopias; species Eumetopias jubatus. The sequence continues at coordinate 28,125,993 of NW_028274817.1, forward strand.
AATGCCAGGATGTCCTAGAACCTAGGTAAAGAAGTGCACTTAGACTTGGCAAGTAACTTGCACCTAACCCAAAAGTCTTGGTCTTCTCTTAGTCCATTAAAAAGTTGTTCTTTGTTTCCGGCTTGCATTGATATTTACAACATTTACTAATTTGGCTTTCACATTTAAATAGTTCTGTGCTAATCAAAACTTAACGTTATTATTGTTCATTATGCTAGAATCATTATTAATTCATGTACTTTGTGTTCGGTTTTGTGCTCTGGGGAGATGCACCAATTGTCCATTTACCGTGCACCACCTAATGTTTATATGAGAAAGCAAAACATTTCAGCTTGATAGTTAACACGTCAAGTATTTCTCGCTGCTTCCAGATCTTTTTTTCTTTTTTTTTTTGGTATTGGAATGGCTGAGTAAATATTAAAGAGTTGTTAGTATGCAGCCATATATGGAAGCTTCTTGTGTTTTTGGGGTGGGAGAAGACGTGCCTCCATATTCACTAGAAAATGGGACATCTGGGTTCCAACTATTATTGATGTTGAACTAATTTGGTAGTCTAGCTCTACACACCACGCACACGCTGAGGCAATTGCCTGTTAGCATGTGTATGTCTGAAGTATCTTTCGAGTTATACTGGAGTGGTAAATATTTTCTCCCACTTAAATTTGCCCTCTGCTTAGAGTAGCCTGAAACTCTTACTGGCTCAGAATCAGATTCTTGACCAGCCTCTCCCTTAAAGCTGCATTGAGCTGCATTGCCAGCTTAAGGCACTTTTTGAGGACTAAATATAAATCTGATTTTTAAAACTTATTTTTTACTTAAATAGTGTTCTAGTGTAGGATTGTTAACCTTACATGAATGGATAATGCTTATAAGAAAATAGACATTAGATACTTCTCGTGAGTCAAAACAAAGCAGCTTTTTTTATTTGGAAAATAAAAATTGGAAGCACAAGTGGGTGGCACGAGCTTAATGCTGTTAATGTTTCTAAAAGTTTTTACATTTAGATTATATACCTAATTCCTATTAAAATACCTCTAATTAGCACTGTTTTATAGAAAATCTGACTTCATTGAATATTTTTGTATTTTACATGGGCCAGTTTATAAACTCTTATTTACACTATTATTTCCTATAGCCACATGTTCTTTGTACCTTTTGTAGTTTTGTTCGTTTTACTGGGTTTACACTTTGATGGTCTAACATTGCTATTTGGTTCTGGGTGTTTTTCATGTTTTAGCATTTGTATAAAGAAACTGGTCCATGTAAATACTTTTCATGTGTTTTCTTTTTTTCAAATGTTTAAACCACTAGTCGATGTATGGTGTTTCTCTTTAGATATTTGCCTGTCCATTTGCTCAACATATTGCTTCTAAAACAACAATAAAGATTCTTTTATTTCTTAAGGAAATTTGCTCACATTTCTTCCCGTTGGTTAAAGTCAAAATTCTGTATGCTGCATAATGACAATTTCTTCCAAAAGGGAGAACTTCAGAAAAGCTTAGAAGTGAAACTAAATTATTTCCAGAATATTCTGTGTATTACCATCTGGAAGAGTGGTCCCATACATAGATAGATCTGTACTGATGCTGGGCTGGCTACAGAGTAAGAATCACCTGGGAAGCTTGTTAGAAGAATCCACATGTGGGGCCCCATTCCTAGAGGATTTCACTTAGCAGGTCTGGGCATGTGTGTGCGTGCACGCTTGTGCCTGCGAGTGTGTGGGTGTGTAAACTCCCCAGTGGGATCTGGTACGTAGCCAGTCAGGGAACCAGTGATCTACAATCTGTATTTCATAGGAAAGCTTGAGACTATCTCTGTTCACTTTTTTCTCAACCCCTCTAAGTTGAGGCTGATCGTTAACTTAATAGGTACCCATGGCAACTGTACATTGCAGCCATACCCAGCTATTGATCTGAACCAAAATAGGATTGTGTGCAGTCACTCTGTCAGATCACCCTAAAATCCTCGAACCTTCCAATTTTCCCATAGCTTCCCACACACAGAAACTTGGCAACCTGGCTAGTAACTTTCCTCTGGCTTACCTACTTAAGCTACGTGACCGCCAGTTAATCATCACAACTCTCAGCTCTGCAGCTAGCTGCCATGTGACTTTGGCCAGGCTGCTTACTTCTGGGGTCTCGGTTTCTTCATCTGGGGGCCGAGGGCTTTAAAATCCTGTTCCTCTTAATTTCTGTGAGTGATAGTTTCTATTTCAATGACAATTTGAGTATTTTTAGAAGGACTCTGATAAGCTACTCATTACAGTCAAGAACATATACTTTATATACAGTATAAAGTGTGTCAGCTGAAGTTTCTTGCATGTTTCAGGAGGAATTCTTGTAAGACTCAGATATTTTTAAGATTGTAGCATTTCATCCTTATGTCTTTAAGTAGATGAGGTTATATTGTCTTGGGCTCATCTCTCTCCCACCCATCTCTTTTACTCTGGGAACTAACTTTCTTCATCAGTAATTACCATACCTTGTTTTTGAAACTAGTAGAGACATGTTTGGGTAATACTGAGTAGTTTCGTGTATCTTCAGATTCAAATGATACACTTCAGTTTGTACATCTAAAAGGTAGATCAGTTACGTGACAATAAGATGTCACGTAAGACTATGATTTTTTTCTTTAAGATTTTATTCATTTGAGAGAGAGGGAAAGAGAGCCCAAGCAGAGGGGAGAGGCAGAGGGAGAGGGAGAAGGAGGCTTCCCGCTGAGCAGGGAGCCCGATGCGAGGCTCAATCCCAGGACCCTGGGACCATGACCTGAGCTGAAGGCAGACGCTTAACAACCGAGCCACCCAGGCGCCCCAAGACTATGATTCTTAATGGTGATTCTTCCAGAGAGAAATTTTGACACAATTGGTTTTTAAGATGAATTCTTATTACAACTGTATATCTCAGCTTTCCAACTCACACTGAAAATTGTATCTGGAAAATTTCTGAGCTATCAGAAAAATGAGGATTAACAGTATTTTTAATTTACATGGAACTTTTCATTGAAATTTCAATGGCCACGAAACTTTTTATCTTAAAAAATCTTCACTGCTTCTGTAATTAATCATTAAGTTCTTCCACAAATACACTGTTCCTTCCCCCCAAATATTTTCAGTGTGGTTTCCAGTGTACATTATGCAAATAAATCTGGTCGAAATGACTTACAGAATGAGATTTTCTTTTCCTCAGGATGTGATCCTATTAAAATTACTGTTTTCCAAAATGTCTTTCCATTACCTAAAGAATTTTTAAAGGTTGAATTCATAAAATCAATAGTTATTATAAATTAATACTTCACATACTAATTGAGAGCATTTTAAGTAAGTGACAGCATCTAGAAAGATCTTTGTATTAGTGGAATTGCCTTTTTGATCTACTCTGGGAATATTTGTCTTACATGAAAGCCTTATTGGCAGTATTTATGAAAGTCGTTTCAGTACTAGGTCAAATACCCAGTTTGGGGAAGAGAGGACTGTGAATCTGTTGCCAGAATAAGAAATTAATCTACTAATGAATTTTTTAAAAACCAAGTTATATTAAATCCAAGGCATAATACTTTATGGTTCGTGTCACCTAATAGTTGATGTGGCAGGTGGTAATTTGGGAAACTTGAAGGGGAGGAGTCAGTTAACTGGGTGCTCTTAACACCAAGTATTCCCAAGTCACATCTAGCAATCTCAGCTATCTGGATTTCTAACAGAACCAGGAAGCAAGTAAAAAAGCTCACTGAGCTGGCAGCCAAAGCCGATATCATAAAGTCCATAAACTCCAGGATTGCATCTTGTTCCCATTTATTGCCCCAGAGGCTAGCAAAAGCCTGGCACATTTCTTAAATGCGGGCACAATCAGAATTGCCTGGCAGCCTATTCATTCTTACTTTGACATAATTCTAATAAGTGTAATTATCTGATTTTTCCATCCCTGGTAGATTGCAAGCTAGGAGGAGAACTAGGGCAATAAGAGGCAAGGAAATGGGAAACAGAAGTGGTGGTTCAACATCCCAGCTGCCTTCCCTCTGCAAATGGACCTCCATCTGCAGGCACCATCCCTTCCTCCACTCCACTCTCCCTGGCTTTTGCCTTTCTGTGTCCGGGCTTCTGGAATCCTATTTCACCTACCTCCCGGGAGACCTCGTACTGTTGGCTTCAGGCCATTGTTCGCAGCTCTTGCCGTCATTCTACAAACGCATTTAAGTCTGTTCTACCCCGAAGATACCCTTTCTTGACCCTGTTGTTGGCCTTCTGACTCCCTCCCTCATGCCCTCTCTTCTTCTAAACTTGGAATGACCACTGAATGTTCCCCATCCCAAGTTCTTGATCTCCTAACCGATCACTTCCCATTTGCTCCTAAACCAGCAGCGATTTGCCTCACAGCCAACACCCTCCATATCACTGGATCCGATAGGCTTCTCTAATAGTTCTCACTCTTCTCCCATGCTAATCGAAACTGGTTCCTTCCTTGGCTTCTGTGGCGCCATTGTCTACTTGCCTTTTTCTTTTTCTTGCTCCTTTATTCCTCAAATATGAGTGTTCCCAAGGTTTTGTCTCTGATCCTTTTTAGGTTCTATTTTCCCTTGCTGAGAAACAAACGTGTCCTTGGTTTTTACTACCACTCAGGTTCATCATTTTGTACTACCACTTGGTTGGGACACAGGCATCTGAAACCCAGAAGATCCAAAACTGAACGTCTCCCTCTTCCATGAATCCCTCCCCACCCATCACACACACACACACACACACACACACACACGCGCATGCGCGTGCGCACACACAAATAACTACCAACAAAACTGAATGCATACATTCTCCCTCCTGTATTCCCTGTCGGGATGAATGGCACCGGCATCTACATAATCACTCAAGCGGGGAATTGGAAGCCATTTTATTACCTCCCACCACGCCCCCAATATCCATCAGGTCAATTCTGCCTTCTCGTTGGATCTCTAGTCTGTCCCTTTCTGCATCTGTGCTTCGTTCACCCAGGTCAGGACCATATTATTGGTCTTCTGGCCTCTAGCAGTAGAGGCACCTCCTCGCTGCCAGTCTCCGGTTGGCATGACTTCTACAACAAATATCCTGCCTAAAATCCCACCGTACTCTTTTTTTCCTTCCATCAGTGTAAGGCAGAAGCACCTAGAGCCTACGATGCCTTTGTGCGCTGGCCCTAGTACATTCTTCCTGCCTCTTTTCCAGCTATGATCTGTCCCCGCTCTGCCAGCCCGCCTGCATTTCCCCTCATGTGCTGTGTTCGGTTGCCCTCCAGACAGTTTGGTCTGTGCAGTGTCCTATGCCTGGAATGCCCTTCCCCCATCACCTGCACGGTTAATTCCTGCTCATCCGTAACAACTCAGCTCCAGTGTCACCTCTTTCAAAGTACGTCTTGTGTAACAAGGCTGAGTTGAGTGTGTCTCTGGAACGCTTCCGTGACACTTTGCACGTTGCCCGCCCCTGTGACAGCACCTTTCGAAATTAGAACCACTGCTTTTCTTGTCTGACTCACGCTAGATGCCAACAGTCATGCCATCCATGCCGGCTTTTCTCTTTTTGCCACCGAAGGACCCCAGAGTGTCTTGCATGGAGTTCGCGCATCCGCTTCATGTCATTGTCCGTTCGGTTCATTTTGTTAATACTTCTGGGCACTGTGCCTGCTTCTACATGATAACGGTTTGCCCCCGAAAGCCCATAGCCTGATCATCAAGGGAAGATTCGTTATATTTATCCATTATCTTCTGTTTAAGAAATCTGGGAAGTAGGTGTTCAGTTGATAATCTCTCTCTCAGCCAAAATGACTTTGTTTTGTGGGGGTGAGGGGGGCGGGGTACCTAAAAGTGTATGGTTTGGTTCCTTGGAGGATCACTTTTGTGGAACCTCTCATTTGCTGGTAAGGAATGCCAATGCCTGGTGACCACGGTGTCAGAGGCAAGGCTGGGTATTAATATTTGCGGCTTGGAAATTGTGTCATTGTTTCTGTTCTCAATTGTCCTTTCTCCACATCTAGCTCAAGACTGCAGTGCAGATGACGACAACTTCCTTGTGCCCATTGTGGTGGGAGCAGCCTTGGCAGGAGTACTTATTCTAGTTTTGCTGGCTTACTTTATTGGTCTCAAGCGCCATCACGCTGGATATGAGCAATTTTAGAACCTGCAATCTGATCGATGATATAAAAATACACGCACATGAGATTTTCTTGCCTCTCCATTTTGAAATACGTTGCTAAGATTGATATGTCGAAACGTTAATTCTTGAATCAGTCCCAGCATTTTGAGATAAGTCTCTATGAATAAAAACTGTTCTCTTTTTTTGTCTGAAAATTAAATACTGTATTCACTGGTCCTGAAGACAAACTGGTTAAAAACACATCGGTATGCTGCAGTGTGTTGAGGTCTATCCTTAGAGGCCTTGGCCAAATTTTGACCCTAACCTAAGATGCCTTAAACTTACTAACATGGCCATTACAAGAATAAAATATGCAGTTGTCTCTTAATGGAATTAATAAATATTATTTCACTACAAGTGTTCTGTTTTAATGTATAAGAACTATTCTGATTTAAACTCATCACAGTACTTTTGTGTATAGTTCATTTAATACATATTGATGTGACATAAATGCCCATCAGATACGCTCAGACTTGGTTTTCAGTTGAATGTCCTCAGGACCATCAAGATTTTTTAGGTTTTGCTGTTTTCTTTGAGTTCGATTTAAGGATGAAGTCAGTATCTCAGGCTTGTGATTTTTCCCTAGGTAAAAAACAGCCCCAAGAGGCCACAAGAGAACTTAAACTGGCTTCAGAATTAGAGTTTTAGAAAAATTATTTCTTTTTCAGCAGTAGAGACTGAGAAGATTCAAGCACATTTAATAACCACTTGCCTATTTTTTCCCCGTGTGTTTTTCTCTTCTTTGGATGCCTGATTAGCATTGAAAGATAGAAATATTCTATGAACTAATTAGGACAGATTGTGTTGTGTTTCTCTACCTCATCTTGTTGATCTCTAGAGCATTAAAATCTATTTAGTGTTGTCATCAGACTGGTACTTATGAAATGTAAGCTAACAGCGATCTCAGAAGGGAGGCAGTGAAGCATAGCAACTAGGCTCTTGCTTCTTCAAGAAGGCCCCCGTGGGGCAGAGCATAGATTGGGGGGGGGCGGGTAGAGAGAAGCTGTTGGCATGAAAATGAGCTAGATAATCAGCCCCTATTGAAGCATACTCCTTGTCATATGTGCAGCTCAGATATTGAATGTATAGACAAATAAGAAGGAAGCTTAATCAATGGACTGGAGCAGACATTCACATCCAAGTGATTCTTACATTAATTCATTCTGTGTATATATTGGCTTGTTCAGAATTTCTGTAACTCACTGATTACAGTATCTTGGTACCCAGCTATCTGTCTCTGAAGGCTTTCCGTGAAATATGGTGAATCCTTCCAATAAAGGCTCTGGTCATTACTGAAATCCATGTACTTGGAACCTTAGCAACTCTGTTTTGTGTTGTGTTGTGTTTTTAATGAATGACAAAAGTGCAGAAGGAACAAAAGATAAAATTAGAGGAAAAAGTGCAAGTTATCACTCAATCATAAATCACACCAAATATCACATCTTGTTCATCGCATTGGGCTTATACTGGAAAGGGCATTGAAGATTATTGACTCTAACCCTATAATTTCACAGAAAAGGGAGTGACTTCGCTGAGGTTACCTATCTAGTGGGCAGTAACACCATTATTAGCATTTTGATAGCAATTGTCCCAAGGAAATCTAATCACTTACTAGTAAAACTAGTTTAAACATGAAATTATGGGATCAGAAGGGGGCACTTTGAGCTTCTGTATTAACTACTTTCAATAACTAACACTCGATGCCAACTTTAAGTATTTTTTTGAAAGTACTGAATATTGACTTTTGATCTCTATTTGCTACTTCAAAACCTGACCCTTGCATGGGATCACAGACATGGCAGGAAAGAAGGGAATGAACACTTGTTGACCACCTGATGTATGTCAGATGCTTTAGAAATAGAATTGTATTTAGTCCTCAAATACCTTAAGTACGGGCATGATTATCCCCCCTTTACAGGTGAGGAACGTGTGGCCCGGTTTAAATAACTTGACCAAAGTCGTTTAGCTAGTTAGGGAAGTAGTCAAGATTCAAAGTCAGTTCTGTCTGAGTCCAAAGCTCAAAATCTACATACACACCGCCTTCCTGGTAGTCCTGGAACGGACTACCATATACTGGATTCTATTATTCTTCCAGGCCACTGCTCAGCTACAAGTAATCACGTGTAACCTGACAACCTGATGCCTGTGTGGGAAAAAAAAATATTATACTGCATTTTCTTGATCCTAAGTCCTTTTTAACTTAAATTTTATTAGTCCTACAGAATTCTTATTTATATGTTGATGATAGTTGTGGCAAGGGAGAAAGGGAGCGGGAAAACACCCAGGCGGGCTGTTAAGTGTAGTTGATCGCTCTTTTCCCCGGTGCCATTAGACAATTAAACATAAAATCTTCCTGTGTTAGGTGAGCACAAATCTCTTCTTGTTCGTCCCTTAACTTCTGCTTTTTGTACTGAGGAAATTAGGTGTGATTTGAGATGAAATAATAATGGGAGATATTGGAGGATCGGTTCCTTAGAAATATTTGGGTGGATATCAAGAAAATAGGGTCATAGAGGTAACGCTATTAAAGACTAATCTATGTTCACTTTCGAAATGCTTGTTTCTTGTTGGCTTGTTTCTGCTTAATTGCCTTCCTGACTAATTTCCTTGCTCTGTCTCTTCTTTTCTAACAGCTGAAGAATGTTCTGCTGACTCTGACCTCAACTTTCTTATTCCTGTTGCAGTGGGTGTGGCCTTGGGCTTCCTTATAATTGTTGTCTTTATCTCCTATATGATTGGAAGAAGGAAAAGTCGTACTGGTTATCAGTCTGTGTAACCAATTAAATCTAGTGCTTTTTTTTTTTTGCCATCAGAAGTTACATTTCCATTGGCTAGATGCCAGGAAATGCTGTTTAAGATATGCAGACTAACCTCAGTGAATTGCTGGCTAACTTAGGCATGAATAGCTCTTATTTAAAAAAAAAAAAAAACACAATGTATTAGGACCAATTTTTTTTCTGTTTTTTTTCTTCCTTTGTTAAAGTGTAATTGGAAGAAAAATTGTGGCTTAGAATATGGTTTTTATTAAATAATGATTTTAAGCTTCTGGATTCAATTATGAAAGCATTTCTACTAAAGAATAATTTTATATGTTGCAGCTACTTGTATTTTGCTACTTTGGTTGACAGTATTTACAAAATCAAAGCTGTTAGAGAATTTAACTTGCTTGGGGAAATAAATTCAAGAACAATGAATTCCTTTTCATTGGTGGCAAGCATAAAATTTGGTTCATAATAAGACTTCCTTTCCTCACCTCCTGATCAGGATTATCTAAATCTGTTTAGTATTTTTCTGTTTAAAAAAAAAAAAGAGAGAAAGAAATGGCTTCACAATATGTGCTTAATAGCAAAAGTCTGCCTGTTTTCTTCATTACCATTAGTGGCAACTGTATTTTAATAAGGATGTCTTTTTTCTTTTTGCCTCCTGGAATTTGGAATATATTGATTATCTCAGACTTGATATTTATGCTGAAGAATGAATTAAGATCTTCAGCTTTTTTTTTAAGTGTTGATATAGGATGGGTTATGGTTTTTTAGGGTTATAATTTAGAATTTTTTTTTTCCTTAGAGCCTTAACTTGTCCAGAAAGTGAATTCATCCTCCACCAAAAAAAACGCCCCAAACCACTTCTATACTTTGTGGGCCTCCTGCACTCTCCCACTCCCTACATGAATAAGTTCTAATTGACATTTTTTAATGTATCGATTTCTTTTTTCTTGCAGCAGCAAGTGCTAACTCTAGAGGCTAGTGGGCCCTGAAGTATCATCAGTCAGGTGGCTGCCTAGCCAAAGCTGTACTGGGATTATACTGTAAATTTGTTGATCTTGATAGAGACTTCTATCCCTGTAGGGACCTCTCATGGCTCTGGCTTCTGGAGTAAGGTACTAGAGACCATTCATCCCAGGGCCTGCTTGGTTGGCTAGGCTGTTGAATTGCCCTTTGATTTGGAAGCACAGTGTTGTATTTCTCTAGGGCCCAAATGGCTACTTTGCATACCTGGTATGAGCATAAGGCAGGTGTTTATTTTACCAAGCTATTTTCTTTCTAACTAAAAACAAAAGTCTCCAAAGATCTGCCTTCGCTTCAGAAGTGTTCCATGGATTAAAAAATGAAGCCTAAACCTTAAATAAAGTTAGTTTGCTATTAAATCCAAGGATTAAGTCCCAGTCTACCTCTTAGCACAATGCAGCTGTGTTGTTGCCTTTAACTGAGGCCAGAACTCTTTGCCAATAACTGGTATTAGACAATTTTGTTAAAAAGGAAGAGACTTCATCAAGATCTTTCTTTACTATCTTATCTATATGTTCGTCTCGAAAGCATCTATTCCAATGTGGCATAGAATCAGATTGCTCAATTACATCTCCCTTAGAACTCTCTAGCTCTGACTTGTAGATTCAAGCTCTCCTCTATTTGCTAAGTACAGAAAGAAAGTTTTCTTTTAAAATGTTCTCCTGTGAAAACAATTGCTTCTTTGTTATTCAGTCAAAATGATGACACCATAACGAACAGTGGCTTAATTTCGATGAATATTTTTGAGATGATTGTCTGGAAAGCCAGATGATGTAAATCAGCTTGTGACCTTGCTAAGCATATGAACTGGAAATTCAGATACATTCAGAATTAAGGCTTCACTTAGAAGTTTTCTACCTTCCGGGCAGGAGACTAATAGCACTAATTCATCATTAGGTATCATGGCTTTATCTTAGATAATTAGCAGATGTGTTTAATTCTTGTTTGAGAATGAAGATTAAAATACAAAATATTTGTGGAGGGTTAAAACAAAAGCTGCTTTAATTCCAATAAAGAATGGGAAGCCCCAAATCTAGGAACTGAGGATTCAATTAGCTTTGCTCACTGAGTTCATTTTTCTGTCAGTACAACAGTGGATCAGACAGTAGGACTTTGAACTCACAGATACAAAGGATTGTTTTTCACCTAAGCTTCTTTGGAAGAACTGATGCTTGCTGCGACCTAAAGTTTTGGACATATCAATTTAGTGAACTAATCAATACCTGCAAAATAAAACATACTGTGGTATTCCTGTTTAATCTGATATGTGTGATTTTTAGACCAGTGGATTCAAAGATAATAAAGATTATACAGTCCGTATCACTATGGATAACTTCATTTTTATTCCATGTGCTCAGCCTTAAGAGCTTGGATTGATTTGTATAATTTAAGTTCCTCAAATTCTAGTCTCTTGAGTTGTCAGTAGGAATCCTGTGATTTCATAGCTCTGCAAATTAACCATGTGCCACTGGGAAGAAGGCATTAGGAATCTTTAGTACAGACAATTCAAATGTGGGGGCCTATGTGGTTGTGAAAATTCCAAGAAAACACTGAAAAGAAAATATGGAAATCTAACAAATGTAAGAGCTTCTGAATAAATGGACTTTCAGCACGTGTCTGCTTTTCCTTGATGAACTGTACTCATTGTCGAAGTTCATTCCATTCCGAGCAAGATATACCTCAGGGATATGGCAGGGGCGGAGAAGGAGCCTAACCCATTTTCTGCAGATTCCTTTAAATTCCTTATAACCCAGTCTAATGCTCACATGTTCTATCATTGGATCAAATGACAACACACTCCTTTTTATGTAGGGCTCATTGTGGGTGGCACATGGCGTTGAACATTGGCCCTCTCTATAGCTCCTGAGTAATAGGACTTCACCTTCTGATTGTTAGACGTTTAATGGCTGTTAATTGAGTAAAAAAAAAAAAAAAAGGCCTTACTTGCATTTGAGGGACTGGCAAGGGGGTTCCCAGTAGAAGCCATCATTCTTGTCTCAGCTTCTTCACTAACTATATTTCACAATTCTGCACCTCAAGGGGCCTTGAAAAGAAGCAAACACTTCAACATGACTGACAGCGAGAAGAGTGGTTCTCTACACGTGGCGGGGAGGGCTAAAAAGTATCTAAAAAGTCCACTTGGAAAAAAAAAGTCAACGTGGAGGTTCATCTTTTTACGCTCAGTGTGTCTACTCTGGATGCCAGAACAGCCTTTCAAACTCTGAGGAAATGTCTTCTTTTTGCTCTTACTCTCTGTGTATTTTGATGGCAGCGTAGACTCGAGCCCCTTTGTTTCAAGAGATCTGCATCAGAAACGAGACCTTGTGCAACACGATGCATCTTTAGTAGGAAAAAGCAGCTGTAGTGGCTGTGAGCAGTTACAGAGCCGTGCACTTGACACATGTTATTTCATTTCATTCTCTCCGAGGTGGTGTGGTATGGTTCCCAGGTCACAGATGACATGTCTAGCTTGGCTACTTAACCAGAGTCACGCAGGAAGTCAGTGATGAAACTGACATTTGAGCTCAGCTCTGTCTGCCTTCAAAGACCATGCTCTTAACCACTCTGCACTCTGGTTTCTAAGAAACAATAGATTTAACAACAACAACAACAACAACAAAAAAGACCCACACATATACCTTATATTAAATGGTTACAGAAATCTGGCTTCTCTCCTCTTCTATCCTGTGCGTGGTCATCCTCGAAATGTTCTTCAATATTCTTAAAATAGCGTGAGTTCTGTCCAGCCCACTCGAGGGGCGGACGGATTCTGTGGCAACACGCCTTTTGAAAGATCAAGCCAAGGCCAGTTTGTGCTGTGCCTCATCAGTAATGGGAAGCCCTGAATGTCACTTTTTTCAGAAGAGCCTCATCTAGTTATTCTGGTCACGTATCGTTATCATTTCTGCCCTCACTGTTCTGAATCATTTTGATTGTGCATTAGTGTGTTTAAGAGACTAAATGGAACTGTCTCTCTCCTCACTTTGCCTAAATTAATGCCGTCCTTCCCCCGAGCCCTCTTCCAGCTCTAAGTGTAGTGTAGCCATGACACACGGCGGTCCTTGCTAGGTGGTTCTGAGCTCCGATATGCCATTCCTACTCTCAGATCTAGAGCCTTTTTGAGAGGATTTCAGGAAATCTGTACCCATATACTTAAAGTTTCCAGCCGCATCTGCAATGCTAGCCCTTACCTCATCCACTGCTCTTCTGTACTCACGCCACTCCAGCCAGACTGGCCCTCCAGCTATTCCTCAAAGCCCCTGAGGGTGCTCGAGGCCGCCATGCCTGCTCTGCCTTAACCTGGAAAGATCTGCCCCTAGCTCTCGTCAAGGCTCACCCTGCCATCCCACTCAGTTCTCTTTTCAAATGTCCCCCAGGCAGTGCAGCCTTCCCTGACCACCGTCTTTAAAATAGCACCCCCACTCCCACCCCTGCTTTTCGCTCCCCTTCTTCTGCTTCAACTTACTGCTTATCTCCTCTCACCATCTGACAAACCACACATTTTACTTATGAATCTATGTTTCATGTATGGCTCCCCCTACAAGGGAAACTTCCTGAGAGCAGGAATTTTTGCTGTGTTTACTACTCTGTCCCAGTCCCGAGAATGGTGCCTGGCACATAGTCCACACGGAATAAATAGTTCCTGAGTGTACGAGTGGTCATCTTGGGCCGTAGCTAAACATTTATTAAGCGCTTAATACTTTATTTCATCAATTCTAAGATGCCAGTGGCATCTTGGAGGGGGGGTGCCTGAGTGGCTCAGTTGTTAAGCGCCTGCCTTCAGCTCAGGTCATGATCCCGGGGTCCTGGGATCGAGCCCTGCATCAGGTTCCCAGCTCAGTGGGGAGTCTGCTTCTCCCTCTGTCCCTCCCCCTGCTTGTGCTCTCTCTCTCTCTCTCTCTCTCTCTCTCTCTCTCTCTCTCCCATTCTCTCTCTCTCATGCTCTCTCTCTCAAATAAATAAAAATCTTGAAAAAAATAAAAAAAATTAAACTGGTTGTGAGAACCCCATTGGTTTCAAAGGTATAAAAATGAAAAATGTACATCTGAGAATTGCTATGTGCCAGGCATTGGGGAGAGTGCTGGACGTGGATTCGACCATCTACCTTCCATCCATTGAACGCATCTGGGATTCAGACCCAAGCAGTGCTCTGCCATAGCAGCCTCCCTTTGGTACTGGTTCTTGTGTCATTTTCAGTTCCCAAAACAGAAGTCTGTCTCTCTGGTTGCTATAATTTTCACTTTTAAAGCAAACAATATTTAGCCTTCACTTTCCTTTCTTTTAAATGCTGTATGGTAGAGCATGGCAGGTGTGTGAGAACAGAATTTGAATCCTGGCTCTTACCACACAGTGGTGGTATGACCTTGGACTTAACCTCTAAGCCAAGGTTTCTCCATGTGTAAAATGGAGATGATGCTGTTACCCATCTTGTAGGGTTTTTTTTTAAGATTTTATTTATTTATTTGACAGAGAGAGAGAGAGAGCATAAGCAGGTGGAGCAACATGCAGAGGGAAAGGGAGAAGCAGGCTCCCCGCTGAGCAGAGAGCTCGACATGGGGCTCCATCCCAGGACCGTGGGGTCGCTTAACTGACCGAGCCACCCAGGCACCCCCCATTCTTGCAGGGTTTTAAAGAAAACTAAATAGCATAATGCCACCAAATACATAGTAAGGCAATAAACGTGGGCTTTTTTAATGATACAGAGCAAGATCTTCTTTCTAAAGATGATAGATGTCGAATGTTTAGAGATCACAGACACAGGAAGTAAAGAGAGATTAGGGCTGAGATAAAACCTTAGGAATGGAAATTCACTCAAACTAGGTTTAAAAAGGAGTGAATTATGAAGTTATAGGGTAAGTCTCACACAGTCTAAATGAAGGAAGTACATCCGGGACTCAAAGGAACAGAGCGTTAAACTATGAAGCTTCCACTGAGAGAATACACAGGTGATGACTCCCTGGAAAGTTTAGAAAAAGATGAGTGATAACTTTCACTGCATTTATTAAAATGTGTTATAAAGCCAGAATCAAATGTTAGGTGGGAATAAGAATAGACCAGCAGTTTTAACAGGCAACATACATACAAACATCAGTGTGTGTGTGTGTGTGTGTGTGTGTGTGTGTGTGTGTGTGTGTGTGTGTGTGTTTGATAAAGATGTTCTTTTCAGATCAGTGGGGAAAGTAAACATTGAAGCTGAGACACGGGGTTAATTACATTTAGACACCTACCTCACAATAGGTACCAAAATAAATTCAAGGTTGATTAAAGACTTAAATTTTTGGAAAACTATAAAAGATATAGAATCAAGTATAGATGGCTGTAGATCTTACCTCAAAATAAAGAAGACCTTTTTTTTTTAAAGGTTTTATTTATTTATTTGACACAGAGAGAGAGACACAGCGAGAGAGGGAACACAAGCAGGGGGAGTGGGAGAGGGAGAAGCAGGCTCCTGGCTGAGCAGGGAGCCCGATGCGGGGCTCGGTCCCAGGACCCTGGGACCCTGACCTGAGCTGAAGGCAGATGCATAACAACTAAGCCACCCAGGCGCCCCAGTAAAGAAGACCTTCTTAAGAATAAAGGAAAAAAAAAAAAAAAAGAAATGCCAGTGGAAACAATCTCAGTATATAAAAATGTAATATTTCTGATCATCAAAATGCCACCAGGCACAAATTTAAAGAAAGACTACAAACAAGGGAAAATACTCGCAATCTTAAGTATGACAAAGGGTTGGGTTAATATCCTTACTATCAAATACAGAACAAGATAACATAAATATTCCACGAGTGAACTTGAATAAGGACATGAACAGCTAAATCATGATAGAAGAAATACAAACTGAGTAAGTAACTTGAAAAAAAGGTTCCATCATCCAGGTAGGCAAAGAAATAGAAATTAAAACAGGAGCTCTTTCAAACCGCTTAGGATATTTTTAATGGTGGCATTCACTCTTGGCCATGGTACAGAAAATTGTGCACACTGATTTAATGTTGAATGTGAAAATAAAAATTTGAAAATAATGTAAATGCCCAGTAAGACAGAACCGGTTAAGTCCATTGAAACATTGATGTGACAGAATGTTACACGGCCATTTAAAATCACATTCTCAATATGACTATGAGACAGCTCATGTCTTACTGTTGTTAAGTGAAAAACAAATGTTGGAAAGAAAGATGTACCACGATTCTGTTTTGGTAAATAAACATCTATCTCTCTGTATTTATCACTGCTCCTCTGCCCCCCAAGACGTGCTTCTCCCTTTTCTTCCACCTTCCCCCACACTGGGTGCAGAATCCCCCGCAAGAGGGGACCGGATTGGAACCAGTACTTCTGCAGTCAAGGAGGCTGCAGAAAAAAGCATGTACCCTATCCTGTTTGGTAGATCTGTATGTGCAGACATGTACATATGCCTGTATGGGTATAAAACAAATACATGAAAGTATAACCAGCAGTCACCTCCAGGTTTGGGGATTGTGGGCGGTTTTAACGGCTTTTGATGTTTCTGTTTGGGCCAATCCAGTTTGCTTTGATAACCAGAAAGGTCCTCAGGAAGGTAATTCCTGCAGAGGGTGGGTCTGGAATCTCCGTGGTGCTCTCTGGCAGTCTGCTCCGAGATGAGCGCTAGCTCTGTGAGAGGACAAAGCCTCCACTCCTACCAGGACTTTCCCCTCATTTAAAGCACTTTTTTTTTTTTTAAGATTTTATTTATTTATTTGTCAGAGGGAGAGAGCACAAGCAGGGAGAGAGGCAGAGAGAGAGGGAGAAGCAGACTCGCCACTGAGCAAGGAGCCCGATGCAGGGCTCGATCCCAGGACCCCAGGATCATGACCTGAGCCGAAGGCAGACGCTTCACCGACTGAGCCACCCAGGTGCCCCTTAAAGCATGTTTAATTCAAAGAAAAATGCATTTATTTTACACTGTTCCTTAGTCCAGGCACCTGGCCTTTAACCATACTCTGTACACAGCTCTGCCACCCCCAGAGTGATGCAGAGGCACGTTTCTCGCGGGCCTGTCATTGCCTCCTGTGCCATCTGAGAACTGCTTCTCCCCATCTCTACACGTTTCCACATGCTGCCTGCAGAAGCCCCCACAGGAAAGGCTGGGATTGGAGCCATTCCTTCTGCAGCGGAGGTGAATGCGAGGAGAAGTGTAGCTGGCCAGGGGCTCCGTGCAGGTGGGGTTGGGAACGAGTCCCCCACTGCATGCTGCTCCATCTTCCGTACCTCGGTCTCTGCAGGTTCCATCAGCCTGACGCCTCTAGGAGGTATGTCCGCGGTCCTCTTCTTCCAGTACCTTCTCTTCTATCACCAACACTCCCCGGCCACGAAAGCTGGACTCTTGCCATCTCCACCCACTTCCTTCCCCACCAGACTGCCTCTGTGACTTCGAGTCCTTTCATTAGAGTCAATTCTATCAGTCAAGGCATTGACAGACCCTGTTAACTGCTATTAATGGGGAAGGGTAGAAGTTTGAGGCACTGGGCGCCTGGGTGGCTCAGTTGGTTTGGCAACTGCCTTTGGCTCAGGTCATGATCCTGGAGTCCCGGGATTGAGTCCCGCATCAGGCTCCCTGCTCAGCAGGGAGTCTGCTCCTCCCTCTGACCCTCCCCCCTCTCATGTGCTCTCTCTCTCTCTCTCTCATTCTCGCTTTCTCAAATAAATAAATAAAATCTAAAAAAAAAAAAGAGAGACTACTGGAACCTTTAAAAAAAAAAGAAGTTTGAGGCACTGTGGTATTACAGTAGAAAGAGCATGGAATTTGGTGCTGGGGAGATTGGGGTGAGAACCGAGGCTTCATCAACACCCAGCTGAATGATTTGGGGTAAGTTATTGAGTTGCCACAGCTGTAAAATGGGAGTACAATATCCTCCTTGAAGAACTATTAATAGAGGACTCTATTATACTTCACAGAGCTGTGGCAGTCACCAGTGGGATAATGGCCAAAGTGTCATGTGGTAGGCACTCAGCGGGTATCCTTTATACCCATTACCCCATCATCACAGAGCAGAGTGATAAGGGTAGGAGAAGGGAGCCAACACTTTTTGGGGATCTGAGAAATCCAGGAGTTTGTTCAAGGTCACACAGCTGGTGAATGGCAGAACAGGTTATCTATGAACCGAGGTCTCTCTGGCTCCAAAGCCCAGGCTCTTCCCTTAAACTAAACTTATTGGCTTTACATCCATGTGCCCAGCCCAGAATGAAGAGATAATTGAGAGCCAGCCTCAGTAATCTGGTCAAAGATTTATGAAGGTTTTTATCAAAAAAGTCAGCCTTGCAATATTGGGTAATCACACTGGGCTGTGGAAGAGCTATGCCCGGGGATGAGTCTGCTTTCATACAGCCCTAAGGACATTCCAGTGGACATCAGAGTGAGTTGTGAAACCCTAAATGAACCAACCATAATGAAATCCTGGGTGATTTGTTCACATTGCACTATGGATTACAAACAAACGTTCTTGAACTTCAGCGGGCATCAGAAACACCTGTTAGGCTCCACTCCCTGGACTTCTGGAGTCAGGTCTGAGGATTTGCATTCGTAACAAGTTCCCAGGTGATCCTGATGCTGCTGGTCCCGAAACCACGCTGAGAACTATCAGATAAAAGTATCCTATAACATTCCCGAGTCGCATCTGTGCCCCATTCTCTCAAAATTCCAGGGAGCTATCGGCACACATAGGAGTATCACAAAACCAGCCCCTGACCCAGAAAACCTAGCTTTAGGCCGATGTCCCTGATGGTCCTCTTCGTCCCCAGTGCTCCTCTCTAGTAAGCAAGGCCTCCCGGTTACCGGGACTGAGGAGAGGGAGAAAGCCGGTGGGGTAGGGTCAGTTCTCTGCCCCATCCCCTGTCCCTACACCAAGCAGGCAGCCAGGTTCCACCCCCCCCCTTTGCCTCAGGGAACATTTGTCTTACTAACAGGCCGTCTAAACCTGGCTGTTTCCCAGAACGCTGAGCACCTTCATGAGATTATGCATAGGAGGGAGGGGACTGTGCATTGCAGGGCAGAAATGCAGAAGGGAAATTTCTGCTGGGACTCTGGGAGACAGGGCCTCAGGGAAATGGCTTCTTGGTGCACATAGGGAGGCTGGACACCAGGCATCCGGGTTCCCAGGCTAGACAGAAGCCCCGTCCCCACCTCACCTCTCGTGCCCCATGGGCCTAAGAGCAGGGGAGGTGCCCACCTTCAAGGGACCGTGTGGACTCAGACAGTGAGGGGAGCAGGGACAGTCACAGTGGATTGAAGGCCCCATAGAAGCTCCTCCCCCTCCCCATCTTGGGTAACTTGCTGGAAGAGGAGAGGCCCTCATTAGAGGGCCTCTATTCAGTGAATGAGCTCGAACTTTCCTTCACCTCGGTGGGATGGTGGGAAGATGTGGGTTTAAACTGCCGCCCTGGAGCAAACCTGCCCCGAGATGCACACCACACAGAAGACACAGCAGGCAAGTGCACACTCTTTATTACTAGAATCAGGAAACCTCTGACAGAGGCTGAGCTTGGTGAGCTGGGATTTCATGGGGGAACTTGAGAACACCTTTCATTCAGACTGGAGACCATCTAACTTCCCAGCCCCTGGGCTCCACCTGTCTTGGGGGAGCAGAGAGCCTGCAGAGAACACACCAAATGGGAGAGAAGGGGCCCGGGGCATTCCCAAAAGGGCTTCTCTCAGTCCAGTTCTCTTTTTAATCCAGTTAGTCTTCCCAAGAGAAGCACCATCCACAGCATGGTGTTCGCCCTTGGAATCCATTTTGTTCTTCATCCATCTTGACTGGAAAGGAGCTTGGGATGGTGGTGGTCCAAAGCTGAGGGCTCGAGTGTGTAGCCAACACTCTCCTTCTTCAAGACAACCCAGTGGCCTTTCAGACAACCAGGAAAATAGCAGTCCTTTTCAAGGGAGGAAATCAGCAGGAGTCTCAGAAAAGTCCCGCCTGACTCTTGTGAGGCGATTTTCCCCCATCTTTGCCACTGCCTGTTTGTCTCCGTTGGGACTGCTGTGCTGAGCAGTTCAGTCATTCAAGCATGAAGGTGCCTCCAGAATCACAGAAATGGGTCTTGATGTTATTTCAATTGGGTTCACCCGAAAGCCATACTACTTGCTAAGCAAAGACACCCCTGGTGTACACTGTATCCCAAATTAGGTTCTTCTGTCATCTAACCAAACTCATCCAATTGGGCTATAATGTATGCACCAGATAATAACATATAATTGTAGTTCCTAACACATACTGGGCAATCAATAACTATTTGTTCAATGAATTAATGAACGAAATTCAACAAACTTGCTATAACCTCTAACATTTAATACTACCCTCCCATCCACCCTTTGAAATCTGCTGTCAATCCCTTTTCCCTAACAGAAGGATCAAATTCCAACAAAATCTGTCTACTTTCCCCTGTTTCAGGATGTGTGCCAGAATGTCTCCTTTTCCTTGATTTCTTCACACTTCTACTAGCTCCAGACAGTTGAGGTCTCACTGAGGTGAAGCCTGCTGAGAGCCAGAGGGTATTTTGTGAGGATTCATTCCGCACTGGGAGCTGGAGTTTCTTCAGCTTCATACAAAGTTCCTGGAGCTTAGAGACACAAAGAACAGGCCCTTAGCTATGAATTTTGTAAAAATAAATCAAGAAACAAAATGAACACTGCTGCAGTTTATAGCATAACAATAGCATTCTCAAGGAAAAGTGGTGTTCCTAGAACACAATGTGCATATGTTCTAAAAGCATGATTCTTCTTAGCCAAAGACCTGCTATTGTGGAAGAGAAGTTAATGAGAATACAGAAAAGAGAAAAAGAATGTTTCATCATGTCAGCCTCTCCAGGGTGTCAACCAATTGGTAGCAGCCATCCAGAGTCCACCACCTGTGACCTTAAACACAGTTGGAAAAATTTTCCTTTAAACGATTCATTAACATATTCGCTACAGTCTCATCTTTCTTTAAAGCAATACACATTACACACACACATAAACATGTATGATACGAAACTGGGGAAAGAGATCCACCTGTGGAAATAGCTATATTAATGTGCCAAAAACGGTTATTGCCTGATGGTAGGATACTGAAAATTTGGGGCATTTTCGATTTTTCTCTGCTGTAAATAAAAGAGTGAGCTTTTGATCAGAAGAGGGCCTCCAGAAATTGATTTCTTTTTGGAATTTGTCCCCATTCTTTTCTACATGCCTAAATTCACTGAGAAGCTTGTTTGGGGTCAAAGTTAGCATGTAGTTTTTGTTTTTTGTTTTCTTTGCATTTATCACAAGCCAAGTGTCCAGAAAAATTAATCATGCTCTACACCACAGGCAGTCCCAATCCCGTCCTCCTCAGGTCGGAGGCAGGTTTGTCCTTTTGCTGGGATTCAAAGACTTTCTTACCATTTGGTTGCCTGGGCATCTCTCCCTGTGGCTGTTGCTTCATCTCCTCTCCCTGGCTCCAGCTGTGCCCTGAGGGGTTTACACCAAAGGGGGGCCTTGCAGGACCTTCCTCTTGGCCTTGGCTCCTCTGGTCCCACCGCGGGACCATCCCCTCCTGGGACCCCAACAGAGGCCCCGTGCCAGGTGGGTAGGTGGCCCCAGTAGGCATCTGGGGTGGGAATGCTGCTCCGGCTGCTGCTTCTGCCACTACTCTGGGTTGGGGAGGTGGTGGGTAGGGGAACGCCACCTGGAATGGCATGGGGAACGGCACTGGCAGAGAGGGTTGAACAACCTGAGCCCAGGGACTCGGCGTTGGCGGCGGTCCTGACCCGTACAGCACACCTGTTGTCGCGGAGGCCATCTGGGCCTCCTCTCTCTGGCTCTCCACATCCCGCTGCGACCCGGTGGCGGCCAGCACCTCGTTGTGCTCCACTGCATTCAGGGGCCACACGTCGGTCGCCCGCCACTGTGCTCGAGACCCGGCCTGCTGGGGCTGCCTCTGGGCCTGGAGCAGCTGGCCACGCAGCGCCTCGCGCTCGTCCAGCACCCGCTGCAGGTCGTGCTGCATGCCTTGCAACTGCGAGACCACCTGCTCATGCTCCTGGCGCAGCCGCTGCAGCTGGGAGGCCAGAGCCCAAGTGGTGGTCTCTCGCGCTTGCAGCTGCTCCTGCAGCCGCCGCACGCGGTGGGCCTGATGCTCCTGCTGCCTCGCGGCCGCGCGCACGCTCAAGGCCAGCGCGCTCCAGAAGTAGGCCCTCTTGAGGGCGCGCGGCACCTGAGGGTCGGCCACGACGGACAGCAGCTCGTCCTCGATCTCGTTCCAGGGCTTCGAGCAGAAGGTCAGGTAGAAGTCGGGACCGCCGCCGTTACTGAGCACCTCTTCGTTGATGAACACCACCACCTCGTTGTGGCGGAAGCCGCTCCTGGGGTCGCTGGAATCTACGGCCATGGCGGCTGCGGCCTAGTCAGCCTCCCCGGCCGCCCTGCTGCTCGAAAACAATGGCGGCCTACGGATCTGCCCCGCACACCAACCGCCACCCCCCACCACCCCCCAGCCCCCACCCCGCCGTCCCCGCCTCAGTCCAGTCAGTCCTCGCCCAGTTGGGGTCGCTGGAATCTACGGCCATGGCGGCTGCGGCCTAGTCAGCCTCCCCGGCCGCCCTGCTGCTCGAAAACAATGGCGGCCTACGGATCTGCCCCGCACACCAACCGCCACCCCCCACCACCCCCCAGCCCCCAGCTCCCACCCCGCCGTCCCCGCCTCAGTCCAGTCAGTCCTCGCCCAGTCCCGGCCTCCCCTTCCGCCGGCTTCCTCTCTTACCCACTCGCTCTCTCGACAAAGCGTGAAGCCGACTCACACACCAACCTCGTTAGGGGCGACGGAGGAGCGCGTCAGAGATATAGGCTCTGAGTCACGGCCGCAAGGCCTCTTGGGACCGGCCTCACACGGGAGAGAGCCCCCTGCTTGGCTGGCAGGTTGGCGGCTCCCCTGGGCTCTGCTCCCTTTCCTTGGCAAACACCTCCTACAGGGCGGGCGGGGTAGGTGACTGTGCTGGAAATTGCAGGGAGCCCCGAGGCGCCTCTCGTTCCCGAGAGCTTCTGAAGGACAGCACCCAGAGGCGCGTGGAATGAATTCCTGACCTGGGGGTCGGTGAGTGCGTGTGGGGGTGGGGGGGGCTCTTTATGGTTTAGCGCCCTCTCCCATCACTCTCGGGTGCGATATCAAACTTTCCTATATTCCCAAGCCGTCCGCCCTCTTCCCTCCTCGTCCTAAGAAGATGACCTTGGAGTTCCTGTCATCGAGAAAATCAAGTGACTGAGCCCTGAAGTCCGTCAGCTTTCCTTGCTAAACCCTGTCTTCCTGCCCCAGACTCTAGTTGCTCCTGTTCCACTTCCCCAAACGCTTCAGTACGTCTTATCCCTGCCCCCCGTATTTCCCAGCATCTCCTGTGCTACTGGATCTTTTTCTCCCGTACAGTAAACCTGTTCAAGTTCTCTCTGTGCTTCGAATAATTTCCTCCCTCTACCCTATATCCTACCCTTTCTCTCCTCCTATTAGACTCTTAGAGAATAGTCCACACTCTTGTCCACTTCATCGTGCTTTCACCATCCAGCCTGCGGCACATTGGTTCTTACCTCCCAAAACCTCAGCGAAAATTCTCTATTAAGGTCACCAGCAGTCCCTACCTCAGCACAAAAGCAAGTGGATACTTTGAAAGTCAGTTTAAAAAAAAATTATTTATGTGCGAGAGAGAGACCGCCTGCGCATGCGCGAACGCAGGAGCAGTGGGAGGAGCAGAGGGAGAGGGGGAAGCGGACCCCCTGCTCAGCGGGAAGCAGGAGGCGGGGCTCCATCCCAGGACCCCGGAATCGTGACCTGAGCTGAAGGCAGACGCTTAACCGACTGAGCCACCCAGGTGCCCCGAAAGTTAGTTTTCACATGATTTTTCAGCAGTGTTTAATTCTGTTGACCATTCCCCTCCTTGACACCATACTGTCTTGGTTTCTGTGATATCAAATTCTACGGATGTTCCTCTTAGCTCTCTCGCTTATCTTTCATTGAACTGCCAGTTCTTCAGCACACAGCCCCATAGTTGGTGTTTTCCCAATTTTGTCTTCAGACTCCTCCTCTTCGGGTGAGCTTATCCATTCCCATAATTTTAAACACTACTTCAAATCACAACTCTGTATTTCCAACTTAGACTTTTCATCATCAGATCCATACATTTTTCTTCCTTTGACAGATAATTATTAAACACATAGGCTCATTGGACAAAAACTGAAAAATACTGAAAAATTCCCAGCCCTCCTGCTATTTATGTCCCACTGGTGGAATAATAAATGAAGAAAGTAAATAAATAAAGCAAAGGAATTGTAAATTGTGGTATGTGCTATCAAGTTAATATATAAGTTGATGTGAGAGATAGAGACTATACAGGGGTTTGAGACTGTCCCCTATGAATAAGGAGTTTAGGGATGGTCTCTATGAGAAGGGGACATTTGAACCGAGACCCAGAATTCCAGTGGCAGAAGTCTTGGTGCAGAAAATTTTCAAATCTTCAAGGAGTAGAAGAGATCCAAGTGTGGCAAGAGCCTGGTAAGTTAGGGAGGGAGTGGAATAAGATGATGTTAGAAACATAAACAAACGGGCCATCTTGCAATGGCCTTGGAAGCAATATTAAGAAGATTGGATTTTATTCTAAGTATGAAGGAGCAATGTTGTAGTATTTCCTGTGGTAGTGTTGTCAGGTCTAAAAAGTTTCACTCTGGATGTTACAGAATAGACATTATATGAAATTATATAAACAGGGACAACAGTTTGGAAGCTGTTGCAGTGGATTAAGCAAGAAATAATCATGATTTGGCTTAGTCTAAAGTATTGTTAATGGATATGGACACAGGAAGAGAGAATGTATTTTTAAAGTAAAATTGAGGAGTGCCTGGGTGGCTCAGTCGGTTGGGCGTCTGCCTTCAGCTCAGGTCATGATCCCAGGGTCCTGGGATCTAGCGCCGCGTCAGGCTCCCTGCTCAGCGGGGAGCCTGCTTTTCCCTCTCCCTCTGCCACTCCCCCTGCTTGTGTTCTCTTTCTGTCAGATAAATAAAATCTTTTTTTAAAAAAAGTAAAATTGACAGGTAGTTTTAGATTGTATGGGCGTTGTAAAGATTGAGAGAAAGAAAGGAGATAAGGATGACCCCTAGTTTTTAGGCTTGAGCAAGTGGGTGGATGATGGTACCACTTCCAAAATGGAGAAGAACAGGGGAAGAAGGGAAAAAACAAGAGTACTTTTTCAGAGATGTGGTTTATGATGTCTGTTCGTGACTAGGGTAGAGATATAAAGTAGACCTTCTGGGATATACAGATCTGGAGCAGAGGGGAGAAATTGGATTGGATATATAAATTTGGGGAAAAAAACAGTGAATTGATGGTATTTAACAACCATGGACTTGAATGAGGATCCCCTAGGGAAAGAGATGAGTAGAAAACAGAGGACCGAGTCCTGGAGCATTCCAACCTATAGAAGCATGGTTTGAGTGTAGTCAGTTTTTAAAAGCACAAAACATGATTCCATGCTAATTCCTGTTTAGCCTTTAAAATCAGATGATTATGACATATGCCATTTCAGCCATAGAAAAATATGAAAAGCTCCCTAGATCATTTTGTATAGCCATTATAATATAATATCCAATGAGAAAAATATATTACCTCAAAAAGAGTGCTACTGACCCATCTCATTTGTAAATATAGCTGCAAAGAGATTGTACCAACATTTCTGTGTTACTTTTGGTTAATATCCAAGAGCAATTTCCTGTTTTGAGATTCTTGCATTATTTATGAAGGCGTATAATAACTCTTAAAGGTATATTATGATAAGCTAAAGATGGGTATTGTAAGCTAAAGATGTATATTCCACATCATAGAAAAAGATGGACAGCTCCCCAGTTCATTTTGTGAAGCCAAGAAAATTTAATAGCCAATCAGAAAAAATAGTGTAGAAAATAATATAGTATAAAATATACTGGCCCATCTGTAAAAATTCTACATTAAATATCTGAAAAAGGACTGTATCAACATTCCTGTGCCAGATATTGCTGGTTAATAACCAACAGCAAGCCATACTCTCTTACCTGCTAACAGAACCTCTACATTGCTTAGACAGTGATGTGTTGAGATATGGGCAATGTCTCATGATTGGTCTCAGCCATCTTGTTTCCATTTGTCAGTGATTGGTTTAGGAGTGGGTATGTTACCTTGTGCTGGTCAGGGAGACACAAAAAATTTGCTGATGGTTTCAGCGAAAGATACTCCTTTGTGATAAAGGATCAATGAAGTGAAAACCTTACCACAAGCCCTCAATCCTTGGGATGCTGGTATGAGGATGTGTTGTTGTTAGACCTTGAGACCATGAGGAGATACATGGCAGACATATGTTGTGACCATCATGCAGAAACAAGGTGAATCCCCACCCCAAATTTGGTTCAGATGTCAAGACTGATGACACCACATACACACTAAGAGGGTGTGAACATGTTTATTACTTACCTAATGGGACTGTCCGGGGAGAGCAGCCAGGCCTCCACAAATGGCTTAAGACAGTAAGGAAAGGAGACTGGTTTGGGATTTTAATGGTGGTTCAGGTTAGGGCTGGGGAGATAGTTCCTGGATGGGGCAGGGGCTTGTGTGGTTTGAAACTCCTGTCAGCACCAAAGGAGGAAGAACTTAGGCTTTCTTATTAACTTGTCCAGATGTGGGACCCAGGGAGAGAGTGAGGGTTGAGGCTTAAAAGCTGTCAGCAGTCAAACATCAAAAAAATGGAGTCAGGCTCTTCATTATAATTCACCCGGGATGTTTGAGTGATGACAAAAATGTACCATGCTTCATTTAATCAAATCGGAACTTGTTTAAATAAGCCATTATGGCACTCTGTGAGGCCTGAAGCCTATAGCCTGTAAGGAAAGTGAAAGTTTCACTGAATATCTTGTTCAAGAGCCCAGTATTTTATATTCTGAGAAACAAAATGAGTGCCTTGGTCACTATCAGTAATGTTTGGAACTCCAAAGGGGATAAAGAGTGTCTTGGTAAGGCCTTATATTATGGTTTCAGTATATGTACAGGCATATGTGACCTTGATTTTATGTGGGGTATCTGTGAGGCAAGAGTTCTTTACCCCAAGGGGGGAAACTCCAGCAAAGAATTATTGTTGCTGCCATTGGCTGGACCAGAGAGCCAGACCATTGGCAACAGTCTACGAGTTTATAAAATGGTGCAGATGGGGCTGATTCTTGGCCAGGGAAAATAGTTCTGAGATGCAGACTTGAAATTTGGGCAATTGTGTTGACTCTTCTGTCTTATCCTTTATCAGGAATGTCCTTGTTAAGGGATGAAAACAATAGCTCTCCAGTGAACTTCTCTCACATGTGATGGACATTATCATTTGTAAAATGTACAAGCTCCCACTGTTCACTCAGTTGATCCCAAGGGGCTTCCCAGGTAGCCAAGGGGTCTGGTAGAGGGGTGGCTTCTTCCAGCCCCATGCCATCTGGCAAAAAACTGAGGACAGGGAAGGCCACCCCTCCTGTAAATGGGATATGCCAGGGGGCCTAGGTTTGGTTCTTTCTTTCTTTTTTTTTTTTTTAAGATTTTATTTATTTATGGGGCGCCTGGGTGGCTCAGTCGTTAAGCGTCTGCCTTTGGCTCGGGTCATGATCCCAGGATCCTGGGATCGAGTCCCGTATCAGGCTCCGTGTTCTGCGGGAAGCCTGCTTCTCCCTCTCCCACTCCCCCTGCTTGTGTTCCCTCTCTCACTGTGTCTCTCTCTCTCAAATAAATAAAAGATCTTATTTATTTATTTATTTGAGAGAGAGAGAGAGAATACAGAGGGAGAGTGAAAGGGAGAAGCAGACTCCCCGCTGAGCAGGGAGCCCGATATGGGACTCGACCCCAAGACCCTGAGATCATGACCTGAGCCGAAAGCAGATGCTTAACCGACTGAGCCACCCAGGTGCCCCCTTGGTTTGGCTCTGTCCTGTAGCAAAGGAGGCCTTTGTGGTCATGGCAAACTTATGGGTGCTGCTTCCATGACCCAATGCATAGTGGGTGGCTGGGTACAGAGGATCATGGGCTCAGAGCCTGTGGGACTTCTGTTTCCAGGAAAGCCCAGTATTGTGGCCGGCAATTACCTCTCCTATAGCATCCTATAGGGCTGCAGAGGACAGTTTTTTGCACCAGAAGCCCATAGGTAACTTATGGCCAGTATGGGTGGTCCAGAGATTCCAAGAGGCATGAGAGAAGGTTGCTAAAGCTTCTACCATGAAAGGAGTCTGGTGGAGGGGCATTAATGAGAGTGGGTGTTGTAATGCAATTTTGATAGAATCTAGAGCCTCTTGTTGGAAGGGGGTCCATTCAAGGTGGACTGATTTACAAATAACTGCAGAAATGGGCTTAAGGAAAATTTGTAAGTGAGGAATATGTTGCCTACAGAACCCAAAAGGCCTAAAAGATGTTGGGCTTGTTTTTTTTTAAGATTTTATTTATTTTTATTTTTGCATGTGCGCACACGTGCACACGCATGAGAGCGGGGGTCGGGGGGGGAGGGGCAGAGGGAGAAGCAGACTCCCCGCTGAGCAGGGTGCCTGATGAGGGACTCTGGGATCATGACCTGAGCCGAAGGCAGATGCTTAACCGACTGAGCCACCCAGGGGCCCAGGCTTGTTTTAATATTGTGGGAGTTGAGTCAATAGCTGTTTCTTGACAGTGTGAGGATAGAGGGGCCCTTGGTTTACCAAATAATTTTCAGCAATTTACAGAGGTGGCAGGGCCTTGCACTATGTGTGAGGCAATGGCCCATCCACTTTGCCGAGCTTCCTTATGAGTATTCGTATGCCCTGAATAAGTGTGCCAAATGAATATCCTCAGGGGAGGGTGTCATGAATATAATGCTATACATGTGCCCCTGGGAAATTCTAGATGCAGTTAAGATTATGTCTGCAAAGACTGTGTGCGATGGCCAGGCTATTGTGGTACTCCACAGATAACCAGATAAAGGGGTATCATGTCCATTAGGAGGTAAAGGAAAACTGCTGGTAGAATAGACACTAAACAGAACATATGAGCCAAATCTATTATGGAAAAGTATTTACCAGTTGCTGATCAGATAGAGTCAGTAATTTCAATAATTTTGAGTATGGGGGCCCTTAATGAATGGGACCACAGCACCAAGGCTGCAGTAATCTACTGTGGGGCAGCATTTGTTCTTTCCAAGTTTAAGAACAGGTCAAATTGAATTGTTAAAGGGAGGAGTAGTGGTTAACAATCACTCTTTCTCTAAAGAGGTGTTGTATAATGGGTTTCAATCCTTGAAGGCCCTATTTAAATTTACATTGGACCTTATTAGCTTTTTAACAGGTATGTGGAGGGGAGAAGGTCCATGTGGTCTCATTTTTTAAAGCCAATTTGTAAGTGCCAAAGATATAATCTTAATTTATTACCCATTGGGTTAGAGCATCTGTGTCCTTATTACGGGATATTTTAGGGCAATGGGTGCTACCATCCCAGGGAATTTAGGCAAGGCTATTGTCCTGATAGTTAAGATGAGGCATAACTGCCCTCTATTTTATGTTACAGTAACTTCCCTATGGTTATAGGAGTTGAGTTCAAATTTAGATGGATCCTCAGGTATCACTATAATTTGAGCCCAAGTATTAAGGCCATCAAGTTTTGCCAGTTGATGCATTTCAGCAGATACTAAAGTTAATTCAGAAGCTATGTTGTAGAGGTGCAAAAGCAAATCAGCACACTTTTATCTTTTTGTTTTATAAATTCTTTTAGTAAAGTTTGGATCTTCAATTGGGTCAAACTGTGGACCTCTGTTTCATTGTTTTGTTTCCTCCCCTGTGTCCGATTCCTCCCTCCCTCTCTTCCTTCCTTCCTTCCTTCCTGGTTTCCTTCCTTCCTTCCTTCCTTCCTTTCTTCCTTTCTTCCTTCCTTCCATCTTTTCAGTTACATTTCCCAGAACTCTCTTTTTTTACTTAAAAAATTTTTTTTCAACTAATGAATTGTTGAACACTACATCAAAAACTAATGATGTACTATATGTTGGCTAATTGAACATAATAATAAAAAAATAAAAGAAAAAATATAAGAAAATTTTTATTTAAAATTCAATTTAATTAACATGTAGTGTATTATTAGTTTCAGGGGTAGAGTTTAGTGATTCATCAGTTGCATATAACACCCAGTGCTCATTACATCAAGTGCCCTCCTTAATGTCCATCACCCACTTACCCCATCCCCCTACCCACCTCCCCTCCAGCAACCCTCAGTTTGTTTCCTGAGATTAAGAGTCTCTTATGGTTTGTCTCCCTCTCTGATTTTGTCTTATTTTATTTTTCCTTCCCTTCCCCTATGATCCTCTGTTTTTTTTTCTTAAATTCCACATGAGTGAAATCATATATTTGTCTTTCTATGACTGATTTATTTCACTTAGCATAATACCCTCTAGTTCCATCTATGTCATTGCAAATGGCAAGATTTCATTCTTTTTTTTTTGTTTTTTTGTTTTTTTTTGTTTTTTTTTGTTTTTTTTTGTTTTTTTTTTTAAAGATTTTATTTATTTGAGAGAGAGAGAATGAGAGATAGAGAGCATGAGAGGGAAGAGGGTCAGAGGGAGAAGCAGACTCCCCGCTGAGCAGGGAGCCCGATGCGGGACTCGATCCCGGGACTCCAGGATCATGACCTGAGCCGAAGGTAGTGGCTTAACCAACTGAGCCACCCAGGCGCCCAAGATTTCATTCTTTTTGATGGCTGGGTAATATTCCATTGTATATGTATACCACATCTTCTTTATCCATTCATCTGTCAATGGACATCTATTTGGGCTCTTTCCATATTTTGATTATTGTGGACATTGCTGCTATAAACATTGGGGGAACTCACTTTCCTTTATGTTTGCAGTTAGGGTGGGACACAAGTGAGTTTATTGTGGATGATTTGGAGGACAAAAGTGAAGTGGTGGCCATTTTGTAGCTTGAACACATTGTGGCTTTTTTTTGTTGATTCACCTTATTGACACAAGGCAGCAGCTGGGCTTGGAAATTCTCTACCTCCTGCTGGATCCTCCTTTGGCTCCTTGACTCCTGGGCCAGGTGTGTGAATTTAGTTCTGTGATGAAGTGTCTTGGCCTCTGCAGGATACCCATTCCAAGGTCAGAAGAAATAAGAACTGACAAAGGTTTCGGTCTATCCTTGGGGGTGTCAGCTCATGCTTGTGGTTGTGTTCTCTCCCACTTTACATTTATGTCCTTCTTGCCTTCCTGATTTCCTACACTGTGGACTTCAAGTTTCAGCATCAGATGTAAAGATAACAGCTTTACAGAGATTCCTTAACCAGTTCCCACAATTGTATAAGGAAAATCTCTGTAGCAAATCCCTTATAAATTACATGCATACACCTATGTGCACCTGCGTGCACGCACACTCTCGCACGCACACACACACAGTAGTTCTACTACTTTGACTGAAGCCTGACTGACACACTTTGAAGTAAAATTTAACAAAAAAGGAGGTAGATTTCCACTACTGGCCAAGATGACATAATAGGGACTGGATTTACTCTCCCACCAGAAAAAAGAACTTTAATAAATGAACAAAGATATGAAATAACAGTTTTAAAGTCATTGGCCATTAAGTAATAAAGGACAGTGATCCCTGAGAAATGAGGTGAACCCCATGTTTGTGTAGCATATGGTCTGGAGTGAGTTTCCAGGCCATGGTATAAGGAGAGGGAACCCAGGTGGAACCTGAAAAACTGAGAAGGTGGAGTGGAGAATCTAGGGAGACTATGGCAGCTAGAGTTTGCAAGACAGAGTACTAGATAGGAAAGGTGTATAGACAGAGGACTCCACAGACCTACAGAGGGTTCCCCCTAGTACTAATATGCACGTACATCTGAGGAAACTACCCAAGGCTAAGGAATTAACCACACAAAAGGATTGGAACACAGACAGAGCTGGAAGTATACTGAACTATACACTTAAAAATGGTTAGGATGGTTTTTTTAAGATTATTTATTTATTTATTTGAGAGAGAGAGCACAAGCAGGGGGAGTGGCAGGCAGAGGGAGAGGGAGAAGCAGGCTCTGCACTGAGCAGAGAGCCTGACATGGGGCTCGATCCCAGAACCCTGGGATCCTGACCTGAGCCAAGGCAAATGCTTAACTGACTGAGCCACCCAGGCGACCCCAAAAATGGTTAAGATGTAAATTTTATGTTATGTGTATTTTTTTACCACAATAAAAAACTATCCTAAAGAAATAATCAGAAATGTGCAAAGAGATTTTTGCGCAAGACTGTTTATTGCTATATAATTTGTGTGGTAACAACTTTATTATTATTTTTAATTTTTTCATAATTACAAACCCTTGTGTCAAGGGCTGACTTTCAACAGATCGCAGCGAGGGAGCTGCTCTGCTACATACGAAACCCTGACCCAGAAGCAGGTCGTCTACGAATGGTTTGGCACCAGGTTCCCCACGAACGTGCGTTGCGTGACGGGTGAGGGGGCGGCCTCTTTTCCGGCCGCGCCCTGTTTCCCGGGACGAGGGGCTCTCCGCACCGGACCCTGGTCCCCACGCGCGGCGGGGCACGCCAGCGGGGACGGCGGAGGACCGGCTATCCGAGGCCAACCGAGGCTGTGGTAACAGTTTGAATACACAATTTGGAATTGGTTAAATACATTTTGATGCATCATACTATGATTAGTACATGATACTATTTGGTTATTAAAAATCATGTTGCAAAAAAGAAAGGTAATTGGTTAAGGCTAACAGTAGCAATGTAGTGTGGTGTTTATAATATATGTAGAAGAAAAATGTATGATGATAGCACAAAGATGAAAATGGAAGTATATTGTAAATTTCCTATACTATATAAGAAGTGGTATAATATGACTTCAAGGTAGACAATGATATATTAAAAATATCTACTATGAACCCTAAAGCAAGGTCTTAAAACCCCAAATAAACCAAGCAATATAGCTAATAAATCAAAGGGGATAAAGTGGAATCATTTTTAAAACCCAATTAATTCAAATAGAAGGCAGAAAAGAAGAAGAAAGGGGAACTATGAACAAACAAGACCAACAGAAAACGAAGAGCAAGAGGGTAGATCTAAATACAACTCATATCAATAATGTTATTTATAAACAGTCTAAACAACTCAAGTAAATGGTAGAGATTGTCAGGATAAGAAAAAACCCAAGACCCAAATATGTGTGGTCTACAATAAACGCACCTTAGTTATAAAGACACAAATAGGCTAAAGTATAAGAATAGAAAAAAAATACATCCTGCTAATACTAATGGAAATAAAGCTGAAATGGTGGCTTTAATTTCAAACAAAGTAGATAGCAGAACAGCAAACACAAGACTTGAAAGGAATGATCAATTAAAAAAAATATGGTCAATCAACTTGACTTAATTGATATTTATAGAACACTATTCCCACAAACATCAGAATACATATTTCAGGTGATCATTTACCAAGATAAACAATATTCTGACTTATAAAACAAGTCGATATATTTAGAATCATTTAGATGATATGAAGTATGTTGTATTACCTCAATGGAAAATTAAATTAGAAATCAATAACAGAAAGATATCTGTAAATCCCCAAATATTTGGAAACTAAATAATATTACTTCTAAATATTTCATGAGCTAAAGAAGAAATAAAATGGGAAATTACAAAGTGTTTTGAAGGGAATTAAAATAAAAGCACAATAGGGGCACCTGAATGGCTCCATTGGTTAAGCAGCTGCCTTTGGCTCAGGTCATGATCCCCGTGTCCTGGGATCAAGCCCTGCATCGGGCTCCCTGCTCAGGGGGAGTCTGCTTCTCCTCCTCCCTCTGCCTGCCGCTCTGCCTACTTGTGCGCTCTCTTTGTCTCTCTATCAAATAAACAAATAAAATCTTTAAAATAAAATAAAAGCATAATATATCAGAATTATCGAGGTGTAGCTAAAGCATAAGCTCACTTAGAGGAAAATTTAAACATCTTTTTTTTTTTTTTTAAGATTTTATTTATTTATTTGACAGAGAGAGACACAGTGAGAGAAGGAACACAAGCAGGGAGAGTGGGAGAGGGAGAAGCAGACTTCCCGCCGAGCAGGGAGCCCGATGTGGGGCTCGATCCCAGGACCCTGGGATCATGACCTGAGCCGAAGGCAGACGCTTAACGACTGAGCCACCCAGGCGCCCCAAATTTAAACATCTTTAAATGTATTGTTTAGATCTAAACATACTTGGAAATTTATAGAACTAAATCTTATATTAGAAAAGAAGAAAGGTCCAATTCAATGACCTGAGTTTCCACTTTAAGAACCAAAAATATAAGAGCTAATTAAATGCAAAATAATTTTTAAAAATCAGAACATGTATCAATGAGGTAGAAAACAGTAAAACAATAGAGGAAAATCAGTGAAATCTAAAGCTGGTCTTTAAGGAAATCAATGAAATTGATGAACCTCCAGGCCGACTCATTAGGGGGAAAAAAGTGAAAAGACACAAATTACCAATATAAGGAATGAGAGACAGTGCATCACTAGATTCATACAGACATTAAAAGGCTTATAAGGAAATATTATGAACAACTTTATGCCAGAAAAATGTCAATACAGAGTATATTTTGACATATCAAGATATATTGTTTCTTCTAAACCTGGATCTAAACATCATCATTGGTGTTCCAGTTTGGGTTCTCCAGAAACAGATGCTGAAATGGAGTTAGGTGTTTGTCAGGGATCAACACCCACGAAAGGCGGATGAAGTAGGATTGGGCCAGTGGAGAAACTGAAATGTGATATAGCCCAAACAAAGACTTTGGTGATCCAGCAAAGGACTTTGGAATGAATATTGCCAATCAGCATGGCCCCATGTCAAATTCACTCAGTTACTAGATGTGGGCTGCCACAGGAAGAGTATGACTTGGACAAAGAGAGACTGCAGCTGAGGCACACCCTGAAAACACTGACAGCTACCTAGGGTCTGCTGACTGCCCTTCCCAGAGCTGAGCAGCAACTTTTTCCTCAAAGAGGCAGCTAGGTAGTATATGTCTTTGTCTGCCACAATATACTACTTGTGCCACTGGGATACATTTCTTTCTATATATTTGGGGGGCAGATTCTACAGGACTCTATAAGGTCTTTTTTCCTGAGGGGAAACTCAGAAGAGGGAGGTCAGTGTTACAAACACAGGCAGCACTAGAGACGTTGGTCTTGGGTTCACAACTGATAGTCATAATCTCCTTCCTCTACTATCCATTTTAAATTCCATTCACCCCCAGTTACCACCTCTCTTTTCTCAGTGGCTTACCTAGGGGTGTGACCCAGACCTTTGTCCTTGAGTGGCCTCAATCTCCTCACCACGTCCTTCTTAGTTCAAAGTTGCTGTACCTGTCCATTTATAGTCATAACTGGGAAAGGTAGTACCTAGAAATAGTCAAGTGAATCACCTGGGTTCCACACACGTACCTGTAGGGAAATGGATGAACGATGGCACCCTGGCAACCTTCATATATCTGTGTAGGCCGCATAGGCAAGGCTCAATTGTTTTGACCTAAGTCTTGGCAGAACACCCTGTGATCCTCCCAGGAACATGGCAAGATAGCAATCTTCTGAGGAGCTGTCGCAAGGCTATTTCTCGTAAGCTTCCCTATCTTGCAGGAGGATGCCACAGATCAGGTTCTTATCTACCTCCCTGGTTCCGGTGAGGCATGGACTATCTACCTTGGCTTCCTTAGCATATAGATAAAGGCTCTAACACTTCTTAGCTGCAGTCTAGAATTGGTTCCTCCACAACAGAGTGCTCTATCAATCTGTTATCTGACCCCTGTGGTTCAGGTGTCATCCTGTGAGATTAGGGATGTGGGGAGCTGACACTGTGCTGATCTTGCTTATGCTATCTATGTAAGTAACCAAGTGTGTGTATCTATTTGGGCTTTTCTCCTTACTGGACAGATCTCTGACAGAATGGTAATCCAACCTAGCGGCTGCTTCTGCTTAGGAACTACTTGATCCTCCAATCATTCTTCCCTATTCCCATTGTACAGTAGTAGCCCTATCTCCTGATAGTCAGGGTCAATTGACCAAGTTAAAATGGTGACTCCTCTTCTTGCCTGCTGGACCCTGGACACAAGGAGATCAAAATGCCGAGGTGGCAGCCACAAATTATAGTTCAATATGAACCTTTTTCCCCCCTCTGTTGGATAGAGCAGTGATTCTCAACTTGGGGCACTTCAGTCTCCCAGAGAACATTTGGAAATATCTGGAGACATTTTTATTCATCATAGCTGGGAAGAGTGTGCTACTGGCATCTAGCCAGGGATGCTGTTAAATATCCTATAATGTACAGGACAGCCCCTGCAAACAAAGAATTATCTAGCCCCAAGTGTCGTTAGTGGCAAGGTTGAGAAACCCTGGGCTAGAGTGAGCTCCCTTCAGGGCTAGCACCTCTGACCTTAGAAAGTTCAGAATTGCAGGGATGGCAAACATAAAGTCCCCCAAATGTGTCATTGGAAGTGATGATAAGTGTGGCTATTCCTGCTTCCACTCCTTGGCTCCTGAACCCATGTATCCTAATTGAGGATACGCACCATGTAAAAATGTTTGATTCAATGAATTTAATGTATTCTGGAGAACAGCATTCTGTCCTCACAAAGTATTTACTTTGAGTTGGTGCTTCAGCTGTTCCTCAGCAGGCAATTCCATTACTTTGTCAGGATATCAGCTTTCTGGGGGGTGTCATATGTTATGGAACCAGTAGGGCTCCGTGCTCGACGCAGAGTCTACTTGAGAGTCTCTTTTTCCCTCTTCCTCTGCCCCTCACCCCACACTCTGTCTCTCAAATAAATAAATGAATAAATATTTTAAAAGGTCATTATAAATGTATTTAACATCCTCAATAAAGTACAGAAAGATTGAACATAATAGGTAGAGACATGGGAAATATAAAAAGGACCCAAATCAAACTTGTGGAAATGAAAACTACAATATCTGAGATGAAATAAGCACTGTATTTTTGATTAAAGATAGATTACCAGTTGTAGAGGAAAATATTAGTGTATTTAAAGATACAACAATAGAAATAGTCGAAATGAAATGCAGATAGAAAATGAATGAAACAAGATCAGTGTATCAATGAATTATGGGAAAATTTCAAGCAACGCAATATATATATGTATTCAGAGTCCCTGAAGGAGAGGATGAGGTGGGAATGGTAGCTGAAAGAATAATTGAAGAAGAAATAATGGCTGAGTTATTTCCAAATTTTAGGAAGCCCACAGATCCAAGAAGATCAATGAACTCCCAGCACAAGGAGCATGAAAACTGCCAAACACAGAATATCAAATTGCTTAGAAATAGTGATAAAGAGGGGCGCCTGGGTGGCTCAGTCATTAAGCGTCTGCCTTGGGCTCAGGTCATGATCTCAGGGTCCTGGGATTGAGCCCCGCGTCGGGCTCCCTGCTCAGCGGGAAGCCTGCTCCTCCCTCTCCCACTCTCCCTGCTTGTGTTCCCTCTCTCGCTGTGTCTCTCTCTATCAAATAAATAAATAAAATATTGAAAAAAGAAATAGTGATAAAGATAAAATCTTACCAACAGTGAGGGGAAGGGACGCCTTGGGTGGCTCAGTCGGTTAAGCATCTGCCTTTGGCTCAGGTCATGATCCCAGGGTCCTAGGACACAAAGGAATAAAGAGCCTTAGGAAGTGGTAACTACATGATTAAATATATAAGATTCTTTTTCTTATTATTTAAATCTCTTTTAAAAAAACAATTGTTTAAATAAAAATAGTAACAGTGTGTTGTGGGATTTATGACATATGAATAAGTAAAATGTATGATAACAGGAGCCAAAAGGTCTGGATGGGGAATATGGAAGTATACTATGGTAAGGTTCATATACAATACATGAAATCGTATAATATAACTTGAAGGTAGGTTGTGATGTTAAAGATATAAACTCTAAACCAGTGGTTCTCAGTCAGGGGTGATTTTGGCCCCTGGAGGATATTCAACAATGCCTGGAGACATGTTTGGTTTCCAAAACTGATATTTATTGGATAGAGGCCAGGGATGCTGCAAAATGCATAGGACAGTCCCCAAAACAATTACCTGGCCCCAAATGTCAACAATGCTGAGAAAAACCTGCTATAAACCCTAAAGCAACCATTGAAATAGAACCTTTCTTGCAGAAATTAACAAGCGGATCCAAAAATTTAAATAGAAGTTAAAAGGATGCAGAAAATCCAAAAAAGGTCTTTAAAAAGAAGAACAGAGTTGGAAGATTCATACTTCCCAATCACAACTTGCTATAAAGCTACAGTAATTAAAAGAGTGTGGTAACTCAAGGGGCACCTGGGTGGCTCAGTCAGTTAAGTGTCTGCCTTCAGCTCAGGTCATGATCCCAGGGTCCTGGGATTGAGCCCTGTGTCTCCCCACTCAGCGGGGAGCCTGCTTCTCCCTCTCCCTCTGCTGCTCCCCCTGCTTGTGCTCTCTTGCTCTCTCTGTCAAATATATAAATAAAATCTTTAAAAAAAGAGTGTGGTAACTCAAAATGGTCATAGATCTAAATGTACCAGCAGAAGCTCTAAAACACCTAGAAGAAAACATAGGAGCAAACTTCATGACCTTGAGTTAGGAAAGAGTTTCTTAGATATGAGACCAAAAGCACAAGTAACCAAAGAAAAAATATATAAATTGGACTTCACCCAAATTAAAAACTTTTTTACTGAAAGGATTCTATCAAGAACTTGAAAAGACAACCCATAAAATGGGTGAAAATTTATGTAAATCTTACACTTGATAAGGGTCTAATATCCAGACCATAAATAGCTCTAACAAAAATAGTAAAAAGACAACCAAACTAAAAATGAGCACAGAATCTGAATAGATCTCTCTCCAAAGAAAATATACAAATGGTCAATGATCACATGAAAAAAACACTCAACATCATCAGTCATCAGGGAAATGCAAAATGCAAATCAAAACCACAATGAGATGCCACTGCACACGCAGTGGGATGACTGTAATTTAAAAAATGGACAGTAACAAGTGTAGGCAAGGATATAGAGAAATTGGAACTCTCATATATTGCTGGTGGGACTGTAAAATGGTGCAGCCGCTTTGGAAAACAGCCGGGCAGTTCCCCTAAAAGTTAAGAAGTTGCCATATGACCCAGAAATTTCTCTCCCTCTGTCTATAGATGGATAGATAGGTGGATAGACGGATGGATGGATGGATAGATGATAGATGATAGATGATAGATAGACAGATAGATAGATATTCTCTATCCCATTAGCAATCCCTCTCTATTCCATCCCCCTCTAGCCCCTTCCTGACAACCACTGATCTGTTTTGTGTCTTTATGGATTTGCCTATTCTGGACATGTCATATAAATGGGATTATATATGTGGCCTTTTGTTTCTGGCTTATTTCACTTAGCATAATGTTTTGAGGTTCATCCATGCTATAGCATGGATCCGTATTTCATAGCTTTTATAGCTGAATAATATTCCATTATATGGATATGCCACACTTTGTTTATTCATTCATCAGTTGATGGACATGGGGTTATTTCCACTTTTTGGTTATTATGAATAATGCCGCTATGAACATTCAAGTACATGCTTTTGGGTGGAGTTATGTTTTCAATGATCTTTGGTGTATATCTGGGAGTGGCATTTCTGGGTCATATGGTAAACTCTAGGTTTAACCTTTTGAAGAATTGCCACACTGTTTTTCCAAAGTGGCTTCACCATTTTATATTTTCTCCAGCAGTTTATGAGGGTTCTAATTTCTCCACATCCTCAACAACACTTGTTACTGTCTTTTCTCTTAATAGCCATTGTAGTGGCTGTGAAGTGGTATCTCACTGTGGTTTTGATTTGATTTGCACTTCCCTAATGACTAAGAATGTTTACCATCTTTTCATATGCTTATTGGTCATTTGTATATCTCTTTTGGAGAAATATTTAGACTCTTTGTACATTTTTGTATTTAAGAAACCATTGTTTAATCCAAGGTCACAAAGATTTCTGTCTATATTTCTTCTAAGAGTTTTATAATTTTAGCTCTTACATTTAGATCTTTGATCCATTCAGGGTTAATTTTTGTATATGGTATGAGGTAAGGGTCCAAATTAACATTTTTGCATATGGATTGTCCCAGCACCATTTGTTGAAGAGACTATTCTTTGACTATTGAATGGATGTAGCCCTGTTTTCAAAAATCAACTGGTACAGATGTATGGGTTTATTTTTGGACTCTCAGTTCTATATGTCTATCCTTATGACAGTACCACACTGTTTTAATTACTCTAGCATTATAGTAAATTTTGAAATTGGGATGTATGAGTCTTCCAGATTTGTTCTTCTTTTTCAAAATTATTTTGACTTTTCCTGGGTCCCTTACATTTCCAAATGAATTTTTGGATAACCATATCAATGTCTGGGGGAAAAAAGGAAGTTGGATTTTGAAAGGATTGTATTGAATATGTAGATCAATTTGGAAAGTATTGCCATTTTAGCAATATTAATCTTCTAATCCATGAACATAGTTTTTTCCATTTATTTAGCTCTTTTATTTCAACAATGCTATGTAGTTTTCAGTGCACAAGTCTTGCATTTCTTTTGTTACTCTTTTCCTAAGTATTTTATTTTTTATGCAATTGTAAATGGAACTGTTTTGTTAATTTCTTTTTTTTTAATTGTTCACTGCTAGTGTATAGAAAGATAACCGATGTTTGTATACTGATCTTTTATCTTGCACTGTTGGTGAACTTTTTTTTTTAGCTGTGATAGTCTTTTAGTAGTTCCTTAAGATTTTCTATACACAAGATGATATCATCAGCTGGAGGATTGGAGAGGGAAAGGATGTCACCTTTATCCTGATTCTCGTTTATGAACATGTTTGTCCTTAATGGAAGACAAATACTTTTCTGACTCAAGTTAGCTGTATTATGAAGGTTGTATCATTCTGTTCTGGAAAGAAAATGTTTCATGCAACCAGACATTTAATACAGAGTTGAATTATACAATGTTTTTTTGGTAAAGATAAAGCAGAATAAATCAAGGTGCCTTCTTTCTCTCTTCACCCTCCCTTTCTTTCAAGTGAAAGATGTCAACAAAATGCTAGGTAGAGTGAAAGGACTATTCTTTGGAGATCTTAATGTTAAAATTTTGAAAAGATTTTAGTTTCAAAAGTTCAGATACAACCATAAATAAGTGTAGGATTACCTCCCTACAAGATCACCTTGGGCTAGCTTAGTCCTTCAACAAGGTCACCACTCCTCTCAAGGCAGTCAGTTGTACATGATTCAGTCCTTCTGGGTTGTGGGAATCACTTCCTATGCCTGTCCCTTGGGGCCTAGGAAGGTAAGAGTTTAGCTTATACTAGCCTGGGTTATTGTGCTATTCTCTGTGGTTCCCTGCATCTACACATTTATAAGTAATCTCTTTGGAAATACCCACCTTCCAATTATTCCATTTTGTCAAGTGTGCTATTTATTGTTGGAACCCTGACTGATGTTATGGCCATACAGGAGCCTGCACAAAACTACATCCTGGAGACTAAGCTGCCAGACTGGGAGGCTATCATATCCTCCTTAAGCCTTTTAGATCTTTCTATAAGCGTTTCGCCCCTTCTAGCCTGCGACTAAATAACTTTGTGAAGTAAGCAGGGCTATTCAGGCTTTCAACTCCTTTTTCCTCGCCCTTTGCCTCCAGCCATCCTGTCCTTCCTCCCCACCACCACACATATCCAAACCTCTGTTTCCTGCCTAGATAAAATCACAGTGTAAATCACACTTCTGCATGACTTGGCTAAATTACTTTATCATGTCTGAGTCTTTTAAGAGGAAATCAGTAAGGAAAATGACTCTAACGAAGAACCTAGATAGGGGAAATGTATTGGGATCACAGGCTTCACCCCAATCAAACCATATAAGCCTAATAGACCTTAGGCCAGGGCAGCTTCCAAGGAAAGAAGGGATTCCTACAGCAGCTTAACCTCTGAGTCAAACAAGGGAGTGGAAATATTTCTGTCTTTAATTGCAATTACCATTAGAGATTTGCTCTGGGAGACCATTTGTGGCCAGATGTGCCCTAAAGTCACTTAGCCAGGCTTTCGTCAAGCAATTGCAGCTTCTCTTTGGATTTTGGTTCCTTCTCCCCACCTCAAAGTTTCTCTTGGTGTTCCTTTCCTACACAAACAAATGGAACAATTTATACCAGTACTCGATGAAGAAAGGAAGTTTGCTCTGACAAAGTAGTCTTCTGAGAAACCAGAGCATAGAGACTAAAAAGGAAAAATGCTCAGAAATGAAACAACTTTTAGTTTCATCCTCCTGTGGTTAAACCCCAAGAGTCAAAAAAAAAAAAAAAAAAGGTGGGGGGAAGAAGAAGAAAAAAGTTTTAAGCTAATAGGCTGTCAGTTGTCAAGTTTTCCACCCACATGGCTGCCCAGTATTCCTGTGGGAAAATCAGTGGTACCGTCTAGAAGGAGGAAACCATACACTCCTTTTTTATTTCAATTTATTGTTGTCAACAAATCAATACAATAATAATGTTTTCTACATGAAGAGTCCCAGCAGATATATGCCTAAGAAAAGTTACTTTAGGATAGTGATTTCAGAGGGGTGAGAAATCATAAATCTAGCATGGACAAGACCACGAAGGCATTTGGAAGTAGTAATTCTCATTGACAATCAAGTAAAACCAAGTGCATTGCAACAGATGGTATACAAATCAAATCCCGGTATGAAACAGTATGGGGGAAGATTTAGATTAATCCACTGGAAGTTTATTGAACTGTTAGAATTCCATTTTAGTGAGTATATATTATAATATCCAGTTCGGTGTGATAAAGCTGTTTTGTCATGTCCCATCTGACAACCCAAACCATCCTAGTACTATTCAATACTGCTTGGAAACTGTGGATACAATGGATTCCACTGAATGAGAAATACTGTATGACAAAAGAGTCATAATTCCTTGTCTGTGTAATAGTCAACGTATTTAACAGGATAATGTATTATGTATAAAATATAGCACCAGTAGTTGAATTCCTGTGAAATGTTAACTATTCTAACTCAAATTTGACATATGTTTCAAAATGTTTGGGGTATCATCCATTGATTTTTAAAAAGATGGTACTTCCTGGTAAGCAGCAGCTCA
This sequence comes from Eumetopias jubatus, assembly GCF_037043125.1. Lineage (NCBI taxonomy): Eukaryota > Metazoa > Chordata > Mammalia > Carnivora > Otariidae > Eumetopias > Eumetopias jubatus. The sequence continues at coordinate 28,169,063 of NW_028274817.1, forward strand.
GAGTAGAAAGAGCACTGGACCTGGAGTCAGATGCAATGCAGGTTGTTTTCTCTAAACACTCTAGTATCCTTTCCAGATCTAATGTTCTATTATCTTTTACTACTGAATTTTGAGAGTTTGATTATTTGAGGTAATCTTGAAATGGTTTTAAAGTTACCATCTTCAGGTATTTCATTCTTGATTAGTTTTGGAAACGGAATTTGGTAAGGACAGGGGTTGGGAGGAGACAGTTTCATTGTTTTTTTTTTTTTGTTTTTTTTTTGTATTTTCCACAGATCTGTTGTCGAATATCTTCTATCACTTGTTAGCAGAGGTCGGCTTCCCTCTACTCTGTTGACAAGAGTTGGGAAGCAGCAAGGAGATGCCAAAGAGCAGCCGCAGTGCTTTGGGCCCCGAGCGCAAGAGAAAAACACTCTCCGAGAGACTAGACTGGTGTGGTGTGTTTATGTAACTGGCTCGAGTTTCCCAGATTAAATAGCTTAGAATTTCTTAAGAGGGTTCACTTAAGCAAATGTTGCTTTTGTTCTCAGAGTTCCTTCTCCCCAACCCCACTTGTGTTGACATCTCGACATCGGTGTCTGACCAATAGGAATCGCAAGCTTTAAATTGATCACATCTTGCTCTCCAATCTTGCTTCTCTCTTGGATTCCCAGCCTCGATCAACAATATCACCATCATGCTGGTTCTAGCCAAGTTCAAAACTTTGGAGCCATTCTTGACTCCTCCTTCTCCCTCATTGCCCAGTTGCCCTCTCCAACCCACCCTTCACAATGTAGCTGCCAAAGTGCTCTTTCTAAAGTGCAAATATGATCACAGAGCTTCCCTGCTTAAAATACTTTAATGACTCCTTTTCACCTCCTGGATTAAACTCAAAGCCCTCTTTCGGTACCTCTATACCTCTCTAGCCCAATCCCCTGCCACTTCCGGCCATTCCTCTGAGCCCCTTACATTCCAGTTACACGAACTGCTCCCAGTTACCCAAACACACCGTGCATTTTCGTGATTGTGACTTTGCATGTGAAATTTCCTCTGCTACTTTCTCAGCTCAAGTTAGTTACTTCTCCTCATGTTCCCATTTCCACATACTAGTTGTGTAAGTCGTCATACTAGTTCATAGTTACTTCTTTGCTTGTTTGTCTTCACTACCAGACTGCCAGTTCCCTGTTTCGGGAGAAGATAAACATTACAGAGGAGATTCAGACTCTGGGTGCTTCTAGGTGGCACTGAAGCTTAACTTTGGACCCCGAGACACTATGCAATTCTCTAATGCTCACTTTTTCTCCTTGTCCCAGCCCTCCCCCTGGTGGAGGTGTTAAGAAGCAGTGGAATGGTCACATGGCCAAAGATAAGACAAAGCAGCCTGGCTGATCCACAACCTGGATAAACATCTGCCCCACATCGTTTTCTAGGCAAATGAAACGCTGGCAATGGGCCTTGGATTTTGGGTGGCCTGGCGGGAGCTTTCTGTCTTACTATGTATCGTTGGCAGACCGTGATTTCAATCCCTAGAGCTGTAGCTGGGGTTCAACATGCCCATCCCGGATGGTCTCGAAGAACATTATACTACTGTCAAGCATATAGCCCTAGAATAATTAGCTGGTGGAGATCATCCTTGTTTTCTCCTTTGCCTGAAGCTGAGACAAACCCATGTGTAGGAATGTTTGCCTTTGGATGATCACACCACAGAGCAAGGAATCAAACGCCAATCACATCCACATGGTAAGTATTCTCCCCAGTTGCTATGGACCCCACCTCCCCAAAAAAGTCATAGGAAAGGTGTTCATTTCTATTCCAGAACGATATCCAGTTAGCACTGCTTTCTGTCCCAGCTGAAGATAACCTAGTCTTCAAATCAGTATTATTTAGTTGCCCTTTTGAGGCAGCCAGTTCTTCAAGCACCCTTGGATATAGAGTTCTCTAGGTATGGTAGCCCTAGGTGTATTCTGAGTTGGTCTGATTGGTGATTCCCAGGGAAGGAACTTGTCAGGCAGGTTAAGGAAAAAAAAAATTTTTTTTTTTTTTTTAAAAAGGTTATCAGCCTGGTTGGGAGGAATCTCACCTCTAAAAACAACAAAATTTTACAAAACACGATGAATTTAAAATCATCATAGATATTCTCCTTCATGGCTCTTGTGAATTTTATCAGACACTATGTTTACACTATGGTGAGACTTCTAGCAGCAAGAATGGGTTTTAGTTTTAAGTAGGGGGAAAGGAAATTAACGTCATCTATTTGTCATCAGGAGAGACTACCTTTAAAAAATCAATCCCACAATGTCATTTTATACATATGTCAAAGGCAAGGAAAGATGATCTGCTGTCTTAGGTGTCCATCTGGCTGTGTCCTGAGCGAAGAAAAAGAATTCAGGTACTACCAGGGGGTACATGAAATAAAACAGAAACAAAACTAGTGGGAGCGCCCTGCAAAGTTCTTAGGTTTCTATGTTCAGAGTAAAGATCACCCTACCCACAAAACGATCATTGATGACATCATTTATGATGCCCTTGCCCTTCAGCTGGCACTGGACGGGCACCGCTTGGTTCTTCACCACATCTGTAAAGTGCATTGCCACCAGCGGGGAGGTGTAGTTAACCTGTAGGCGGAAGAACAATGAATCCTAAGTGCAAGGAGCGCAGGGCATGGGGGTGGGTAACAGGATGCAAGTGAGCAGATATTCAGTGCAGGATGGGATAACCCTCACACAGGGAACTGAGCAAATCCCATAATGCCAAGTCACGAATGGCTAAAGCAACTGACACGCTCTCTGCCCTGGGATGGTGGGGAAATGACACGCTTCTTGCATAAGTCACTGTCAGATGTCTGACCACCCTCTGGGGAAAACCAGTTCTAACTCTGTGTGATAGGATTTTCTGGCTATCAGACCATGAATGAAACCAGAACTAGTATCTTTCAAATGTCTATGCTAAAGGTGAAGCCTCGCCCTATGACCCACCACCACTGCCCCAAGGCTTCACCTGGGAGAAACAGGCAGGTGTGATTATTTGGGTATCGTGGGGTGCAATGACAGTGATCTGTCTGCTCCTGGCTCTGCCACTAATTAGCTATGTGTGTCGGGCAAGTCTCTTTCTCTCTCTGAACTCGAATTTCTCCATCTGTAAACTGAAGGAGTTAGACCAGACCAGAGCTGAAATATCTTCAGATACGGAAAGGAGTGGTTGTACTAGGAATTGGTAGAGGGAGCTCCTGGTCTTGGCCAGCGACTGTTCACCCCACTGTTACTATATGCTGCTCCCTAATTCTCAGACAGAGGACAGCCCTGCCTCTGTCTCTGAGCCCTTTCTGACAGCAAAGACTGAAAAGGATACAGGCTTACATGAGTCAGTTTGCCGTAGTAAGGGTAGTAGCGAAGGTCAAAAGAAGCCGACTCTGGGTAGTAATTGATGGATCGGATGTCATTTTCATCGCCTCTCTGGAAGTAAAAGCAGGTATATGTGGGATGTTGGGTCCCCTGGTGGGTTGAAGCCTGAGCTCAAGGGGCCTGTGCCCCAGGTGAAATCACGATGTGACCCATAACCAACTGTCCCAGGAAGACCCATGAAAGCAGAATGGGGCATAGCTTACCCCACACCTATCCCCAGAGCATTTCCAGGGAGAGACTGTGCCTCAGTTTTCAGTTGAAAGAATATTGAATGGAAGGCCTGGACTGAGGAGGCCGAATGTGCTTGATATAGTTCTGTACTGGCTCCTAGGGGACCCAGACAGAAGGGCTCCGGAAGGCTGGTGCTGCTCTAGCAAGAGGGCCTACCACGCCAGCCCCTCTCCAAAAAAAAAAAAAAAAAAAAAAAAAAATCATCCTGGGCCTGGCACCCAGTCTTGGACGTTGAGGCAGGTAGAAGTTAGAACATATTGAGTAAATCCCACGCCACGACAACTTGCACACCGTGGGCTCAGTTCTGTTGGAAGGTAGACCAGGTGCATAGGGATCTGCTGCCTAGGGACACAGCCTATAGTTTGGCCCACCAAAACTCATGTGTCTGACCACCTTCTCTGTAGTGCTTAATTGCAGGGGGTGAACTCAGGAGGATAAGCAAGAGGGAACCAGCGCTGCAAAGATGAAATAAATAAGTGTGCCCTCATCATATCATGTCAGGTAGAGGACTGACCATTCTGCCTATGCATTAGGCTTGCCCTATATAGCAGAGGTCTGGGGGTTAACAAGGGACAAACAGTGCTCACTACTAGTGGATCACTCACTGGGGTCATGGGATTGCTTCTGTCAATATAGTGTAATCGTTCAGGGTATACTCTTATTCTAGTGATGACCTTGTCCTGCTTGATTTCCACAAGTGGATGTGGATTTTGACCAACTGATTATTACGGAACGTATGACGACTGACTATTTCTTGTTTTCTTTTTAAAGGACGGTTCTCAGCAAGGTTCTGTGTAAGCGGAAAAACGAATGGCTTCCACTAGGGAACTATAAGCAGGACTCAAGCCAATTAGTATGCTAGTTTAAGACTGAGTCGGTCCCTATGATTTACTTACATTTTCTTCTAGAAAGCAACGCCGTTCACGTCTGTGAATAGTGTGTGGAATCAGTGCCACTAGTTTGTCTTCACATCTCGAGCATGTGTATATTTACGCACACTCATGTCCATGTGGACAGAATGGATGTCCTTCCTACCTTGTTCACAGGGCAGACCACGGCCTGACCTTTCAACCCTCATCTTCAGTGTCCCCCGCTGCACCTTTCACAGCAGCTGTAATACGTGGTTGCCCCGATTTCAGAGACCGACTCATAGCTATCTCAGCACCCCTAACACCTAGCAAAGTACCTGGCGTAGCCTAAGGGATCAATAAATGCTGCCTCTTTCTGCTTTCTGACCCACCACCCTCAAGGCTGGAGGTCTGAGCTGTATTTCTAGCCCTGAGGACATTAGCGAGGCAGCAGTCCAGGGCTGGGGGTGCAGTGCATGTTAGGAAACCGGAGGGAGCTACTGCTTCCGGTTTGAGAAGCAAACCCAAGATCTAGGGCTTCTTCCTACAAAGGAGCTAATTGGTGCAGATGAGATAGGAGTTAATGGTCCCTCGAATGACAGTTAATTAGCATATTAATAGAGTTCTGTTTATACTTCCCTGGTAGTCCTTTGTTATTGCAACACGCAGTGCCACTGGTCATTGCTGCAAAAAGTGAAATTCTGGTTCTGAAAGCAGGGACTAATGACTCTAACGAAAGCTGGTTGTTTAGTTCAAAGAAACAAGTAATTAGAGCTAAAAGCAAAAGTGTAAACAGAATTCCAGTTAATGACGTGGTACATTGTCGGTCCCTGCTGCGGCCCTTAGCAGGTTGTTCTTTGGCTTTCACAGGTATAAACCAGCGAGGACGCACACAGCCGCACGACACACACACACGTGAATTGAATGCTTTCTGGCAAGAGGGAGGCCAGAAGGTACTAGAGGGAGGCGTAGTTATGAAAATACTAACCCTTTCCCTAACCCATAGCCAGGCATCCATGGTGAAACCCTTGGAAGGGATGAACCGTCTTCTTACATAAAAAAGATGCGCTAGCAATACTTACTCAAAAAGGCACTTTACCTGAACTTTGCAGGACACCTTCACAGGATCCCCAAGCTCAGGACGAAAGCCTACAATCTATCAAAAGAAAACCAGCATTGTCGTTGTTGTTGAACATCAAAACACAAAACGGATTGGACAGTAAAAATGGGGCTTTTCTAACCGCCCCCCTTAAGCCATCCCTTCCTTAGGCATAAACTTAACCTATTTTGCCCTCTCAGAAATGTTACAAAAAATGCAAAACTATCTCCAGAGCTGTGCAGCTCAGCTTACTCCTTGTTGTATTTGTGCCCGATGTTCGTACAATGGTAACGGCAGCAAGAGAACCCTGAAGATGTAAAGAACTTTCTGGTTTTAAGAGGGATGTGCCTGGTAAGGCTCTACCACACCTAAGGCATGGCAGGAGAGGAGGAAAATGTATCTCTTGTGATGTAAGAATTGCCCCTCCCATCATGTCAGTCCCCTGTTCCAAACAGCTCAGGACCTCGTTACTGACAGAGGGCATCAAAGGTTAGGGGCGGGAGAGGAGGGTGGAAATAGGAAGTATTCAGGGAGAAAAAGGGATTATTGCTTGATAGGTTTGTCCAGTTGTTCGTATTACTGATGCTGTCAGTAAGAGTGGCCAGACTTGCAGGGTGCAAAGACAGAGCCCAAGACAAACGGAGGGGCCAGAGCGTTCCCACCCAGCTCCTCCACTTATTATCACCAGAGTATCAAGGGCCAATATACCCGGTTCATCTTTAGAAGGATGCACGGCTGTCCAGTAGAGTAGCCAAAAGTAGGGTCCTCCAAGCCCGAGCAGTTCTTCAGGAAGGAGCGCTTAAATTGGCAGGCCTTCTTGTCTTCATCCTCATCGCCATCTTGGATGAAGTACTGCCCCGGGGGACAATCTACATTCATCTCCTCTTGAAGACTGTCGTTGTAACCTAAAGCGTGTGTGTGTGGGGGGGAGGGGGGCATGTTAGACAGGTGCTACAGGGGAGGGCCACGTTTTCAGTAGTCCTCCTCCGTAGTTTCCTTTCTGCAGCATTCTGGTGTTCCTCTGAGAGCCCACTCAGCCTGGCCTAGGCTCTGTGACCTGGCGTCGGTGTCCAACGCCCCCCCATCAGCCTCTCCCGGAAGCCTTTCGGGCTCATCCCCTGGGCCCACTTTGATTGCTTCTCCTTCCCTCCAAACTTTGGAATAGCTATCTCTGGGTCATGTGTTGGTCACTGTATAACTTCCATTTTCCATTATTTCTTTTCAGCGATGGCAAACTGTAAACTGGGGAGGGCTGCCCCTTCTACTTCTGGAAGAGGAAGAGGCACATAGTAGATTCTGGAAGAGGGACTGAATCATGTCATGGCCTGGCTTATATAAGGAGGCGAACCTCTTGGGCTAAATCTTTTTAAGTTCAGTCTAGGAAACGTCTCCCTTGGAGGTCCATGAGAGACACCAGACACAAGAAAATGAGAAGTGTGTGTTGTGGGACAGGAGAGGGGGAGAGGAGAAAGAGGGAGGAAGAGGAGATAAACCAGCTTCTCATCCTTTACAGATCAAAGTTAGCACCACAAAATAGAAGCTTAGGTTGAAAGACAGAAACCAACGACAAGCTGTAGGGTCTCCCCCGAGAACGTGAGAGGGTGAGATCTTGTCTACCGAGACCCGAGGCACTCAGGGTTCATGTCCCTTTACATCGGATGGAAAGGAGCATGTGTCCAAGGTATACATATCACCGAGAGAGAGCTGAAAAGGGGCTGTCTGTGAGCTCACTCTTTGGACTACCAGATGCCACTGAACTGGCCTTTGGAAATGACTGCATTATTTCCAATTTGGTTTTAAATGATGGAGTCCAGTTAGTCCTGTTAGGTCCAGCCCCCATGCACTCATGTTCCCAGTAGCTTAGTTTTTCAGAGGAGTCTGTGCACCTATGATCTACTGGGGGTAAAATTCCAAATGTACTGCTGGGTTGTCATCTAGACAGATTGTGACTTGGGTTTAATATTATTAAGGAGCAACTGGGAATTTTAAATCTATTCCAATTACGGTTAAGCCTTTATTTTTCCTTTGACAAAGCTACATTCGACTCAAGTTTTCGTTTTAATCTTTTTTTTTTTAGAACAAGAACTATGTTCAAATAAGTTTCTAAATAGAAGCTCTAATCACGTGCTCATTGTTTCTCTTGAGGTAGTTCCATTAAAAATAATGTGACATGGGCATGACCCTTATTGCAAAATCCCAGTCCTCGTGGGAATGAAATTGATACTCTGGGATGTCTATTTCAGAGATGTGTTCCTTTTAAATAGGGCATGTTATCTACCCTTAGGAACTAAAAACCCAATGCTTTCCCTAATGTTCTCCATCTCTGTCGTCAGGTCAGAATTGGCATTTCTCTATCTACTACTAGCTTCTCGGAGGGATTTCCTCAGCAGAGATTCTGACAACACACTTGCAATAGCTCACAAACAGTTTGAAAGAAAAGACGAGACTGTGCTGGCTCTGATGCCCAAAACGTTTTTGTTTTTGTTTTTTAAAGATTTTATTTATCTGACAGAGAGAGCACAAGCAGAGGGAGAGAGAGGGAGAAGCAGACTCCCTGCTGAGCAAGGAGCCCGATGTGGGACTCGATCCCAGGACCCCGGGATCATGACCTGAGCCGAAGGCAGACGCTTAACGACTGAGCCACCCAGGCGTCCCAAAACGTTTTTGTTTTTGTTTTTGAGCTCAAAAAACTACATGGATTCAGAAGGGACCCAGTCCCCCTCATTTTACAGATGAGGAATCTGAAACCCAGACTTCCCCAAAATGACACTGAGCATGACTGTTACAAAGCTGAGTTTCTAACTCCCGGTCATATGGCAACAACAAAGAATTACAAAAAGCAGTATTTCTCAAGCTTTAAAGTTTATAGAGATCACCTGTGGATTTTGTTCAAGTGCCGATCCTGATTCAACAGGTCTGGGGTGGGGCCTGAGAGCCTGCCCTTCTAACAAACTCCCAGGGGATGCTGATGCTACGGGTCCTGGACCACACTTCCAGTAGCAAAGGTGTCACAACCATGGATGTGGTTTTAAACGCTGGTTCGGCTGCTGGGAGACTTTTATCACATTACTTCCCCTTTCTGAGCCTCAGTTGCCCCATTTGTAGAATGGAGATGGTAGATTCTTTATGTAGCCCCAATGCAGGGCTCAAACTCACAACCCTAAGATCGAAACCTGAGCTGAGATCAGGAGTTGGACACTTAACTGACGACTGAGCCACCCAGGTGCCCCGACAGTAGCTTCTATGCAGGGTTAAAGTTAAATGACAAAATTTATGCATTTACATAACCCTTCCCATCACATAAGAGATTGTTTTTCTCTTTCAGTGCACATTCTACTGCTCCCTATCCCTCCATTTCAGCCAGGCAGGGACAACCAAAGCAATGAAACTGGCTTTTTTCCACAACTAATTTGTGCAACCCACTGGAGCTTAGAGCCTGCATGCTCTGTGTCGGACCTTAACCAAACTGCTACCTCAGCTTTCAGTCCATGGAAGGGCTTCTCAAAAAGCCACTCGGTCCCTGAAAGTGTATCTGATGACGCTATAGAGATAGGCATCTTGCAAACATTTCCTATCAAAATGTTGGAGTGACTGTCACCCAGAGATTCTTTCTCTAACTCCCTGCCAGGATGCTCTTAAATCAAGACCCTTGCTCTCTTCCTTCAAGATGGCCCATCTCCAAGAAAGGAATTCTCTTACCTTGAGAAAGTATAGGAGGCAGGAATCTTCCCATTCTGGAGAACACTCTTCTTTTCTCACCACTACCCACCCCCTGGAATGATCTTTTATAAATGGTCATTATTGAGCCATCTGGATGTGCCCAGGACATAACTAGGTGCCCTAGAATGTTTAAGAAAACAAATTCTCTGCCCCCCAGTGAACTTAGCATCTTGCTGGAGACTTGGCTTATATGCTTTCAAGACAACATACAGTCACAAACTAGAACAGTCTTGATTGTATATACAGGTGCTGAGGGGGATGCAAGGTAAGGAAAGACCAGGATGGGCTGGGGTTAGTAAGGGTGGGATTTCTGGTGCATTGTGAATTTCGAATCCCCCACCCCCAACCCATCACCTTTCCACAGAGATTTCCCCCATTCAGAGACACTTACTTACCCTGGAGAAAGCCATTTAGGCTAATGACATAATGCTGCCAAGTGTCAGGTTCAGAAACGTTGAAGTTGAAGTTAAGGCTATGGGCGAAGGGTCTAATCATAACTCCTGGCAACGAAAACAGGTCTTGGATATATTAACCCATTCTTGGGATAATTTTTTTGTATTGATTCCCATGAAATCATTACCCCCCAGGCAATCAAAACAAAAAGGACCATAATTTGCCAAGTACCATTTTACTTTTACTCTTAATAATTGAATCCCTAAGTCATTACCAGGAAGAGCCAAAGTTAATTGAGGCTGAACATGCTGTCCAAGCAGATTTCTGTCCAGCGAGTGCTGACAGTACAGGGCATCTGGGCACTCACCAGGAGGCTTCACCCTCTCAGTGAAGGTCGGCATGTAGGGACTGATGGTCAGAAATAGCGTGTACATGCAGAGGGTGATGACAGCAGCCAGGGAGGCATAGAAGAAGAAGTAAATGACTAAGATCAGGCCTGCAGAAGGATCAGAGATGAGAGTGGTCAGTGCTTGCCAACTAGCCCTCCTGCCTCCTCACTTGAACTCATGAGCCAGAACCAACCCCAACACGTGAGATGGCTTTTATTTATTTATTTATTTATTTATTTATTTATTTTTCCACATTCCCCAGATTCAGTATGTCCTTGCTTATTCAGATTTCACCAATTTGGAATTCATGAGAACTGTGCCGGAGGTCTGATTGCAGTGTACCTTTACAGCATCTCCGATGGAAGGGCTTGTTGAGCAGATGATGGCCATGAGCAAGATTACAGGGGCGTGGAGTTGAGAGTACTGCAGAGGGCAAATTGCTTGGGAGCCCTCATTAAAGCAGGTGCCCTGAAGAGTCCTAGCGGCTTGGCTCCAGTGATTATATGTATTTGCAAGAGATGAAAACAGCATTTCTTTTCACATAGCCTATAATTCAAACTTTTGATTAATTTCCGCTGGACTTGCCTCTACTCTAATCAAGGCAAAGTGAGGCCTCACCCTACTTATTTCAAATCTTATTCATCTTTAGCAAAAGTTTAAGTGGCTCTGCTTTTCCAAAAGAACACGCGATGGGGAAGGAAGGAAGAAGAAACTGTACTTAATTATCGACACTTGCTCTACCTGTGAGCTTGGGCAAGTTCCAGAACCTCTCTGTGCCCCCAATTCCTCACAGGTAAAATGGGAACAAGCTTAGCACTTCACCTCATATACTGATCTACAACCCTAACAATATCTGAAATTCCGCTTCTCTTCGTGTCCTTTCCTGACCTTACCATTTCCTCGCTGTTTCATCTTGGACATGCTGCTCGCCTCTCTGGACCTCAATTTCCTCATCTGTACAATGAGGACAATAATAGGACTTCCTTTTGGCGTGGGACGATGCATATAAATAGCATAGCACAGAGCCTGGCAGATACCAAGTACTCTTTACACGGCAGGTCCTCACCATTATTATTCATGTGCTTATTGCTGTAGGACCCAAAGCACGTTTGTGTGAATGCCTCCTCCGTGGGCTGTTTTGGGATTAGGTTTGCCCCAGGATGAGGCAGAACCGAGTGAGGTGAATGAGCCTGAGATGGCTGCTGAGAAGCTCTTTTCAAGTCTTCCTTGGGGCCCTCTCCGGCAACAATATCTGGCTCCACTCACAGCAGTGACATGATGTCGGGACAGATTTGAACTGAATCGCGAACCAGAAACCGGAACAAACCACGTAACTCTGCTGTACCCAAAACTGAATCCAAATATTAATTTTTAAATTGAACCATGAACCAAATAAAATTAACCAGAAAGGGGGGGGAGGGAGGAGCAGAGGAAGGGAGAAAAAAGATCCTCAGGCATCCAACTGGAAATGGAACCTTGATGTTTCATAAGGTGAACTGAGGCAGAACTGGGGTAGGGACACATCGATTCTGCTGGAATCCCTAGAGAAGAAACAGCAGCGCCCGTGCGCCTGTGGTACTTGGCTCCTGCCCGCTGGCTGCCTTGATGGGATGTGCCCTGTGCCTCCTCCCCTCTTCCTCAACCCCCATCCCCAGTCCTGGGAAGGGGTCAATGGCTGGAGCCATCCTGGAGGACTAGAAGACTCAGTCTCATGGATGAAAGGAAAGCAATGGGATACAGGTACATTCCCTTGGAGATGTCTTCTGCCTTGTGTAGGATGTGTGGCTAGGAAGTGTAGAGGGAGAATGGCACTAGTGGTGAGTCCCCTGAGCCTTACCCCTGAGCTATGCCCTGAAGTCTGTGATGGGCTAACACAGCTTCCCCCCCCCCCATCCCCACCAAGGAAGACCAAGCACCATACCCGTCGGAACCCACTGAGCCCTCCAACTTTTTCTGCCCTGGATGTCCAGGTTTTACTTGGGCTACTCCTCTAGGTAATCCAGGGGTCTCTTCTGAATGCCTTACCCAAGCCTGGGCCCCATGATCTAAATTCTTCCTTCCTCCCACCAAAACATCCCATCAGGTCCTGAGACCCTACCCATCAAGGCCTTGCTCATCACTACACTTCATAAAGACAATGTGGTGTTCCAGCAAGAGGATGAACCCCAGTGTTCATCTGACCTGGGCTTGAATCCCAGTGCTGCCGCTTAATAACTGTGTGACTTTAGATAAGTTACTTACCCTCTCTAAGCCTCAGTTTCTGCATCTGTAAAATGGGGATAATAATATTACTACCTCATATGGTTCTTGTCAGTATCCAATAAAATAACAGATAGTTCCTAAAAATAGAAGTTGCCCAGCTACCAAAGGAAAAACCCAGAATAATATAATCATAGGCTGGGTGAATAATGTTGGTCATGTTGATGTGCAGGCTATGATAGGGTTAGTAAATGCTCAAGTGGGCACCTAGTTTTCAAGCAAGAGGGCAGCAAAGAGGGCAGCAAAGCATATGCTTGGTGGCCTAGGCATTAACATCACCACGTGCCCCTTGCCCAGGCATAGCCCAACAGCATAAGCCTGAGTTCCTGGACTCTCCTCAGACCTGCCATCCAGAGGCCTGGATATGGCCTACCATGTGGTGTCCCCACTGCCATGTCTTCCCTGGGCACTTGAAACTTTCTCCCCCATCACTCTCTTTTGGCCTGTGGATTATTCTCCCCAGGAGCCACATGGATCAGCTCATCTGGTGAAATTCCAATGGCTGGCTGTTTAGGGGTTAAAGTACAGCTCCCTCTCCCAGAATCACACTTGCATTTCACAAGGCCTATTTTCCCAGTCTTCTTTAGGCAAGGGAGAAACAGCTGTGCCCCCTTAGGAGCCCCAGTGAGTGTCCGGCATTTGTCCGCAGCTTCCAGAATGTTGGAATGTTCCTTGAATGGTACATTTGTTCCAGTTGAGAGTTTGAGGGATCGGCAGGGGTGGGGCTGGGAACTGGGGAGGGGTGAAGGGAGGTGGGCATTGCTCAGAGCCCCACACCTGCTATTCCTAATTCCAGGAAGGAGGGCTGGCCATCTCACCCTGACGGAGCTGAATTAGAAACACAAACTAGGTGGGGAGAGAATTCTCAGCCAAAGCGGCCTTTAGAAGGCATGACCGTCAACTTCAGCAACCTAGACCCTGGGCCCAGGGGGACTCTGATTTCATCTGCAGAGTCATCTATTTTGTTCTTCTCCTGGGTTAACTGAGTGCCAAGCCAGCAGCTACTCTTTTTCTGGGCTGTGCAGAGAGTGTGGCAAGTGTGAATTTTACCACAGGCTAAATCTCCTGAGAAGGCACAGCATGAATAGTTCAAGAGGTGAGTAGGACCCTGGGAGAGGGGTGCTGGAGAGGTCGTGAAGTCAAAGCCGTGGCTGAGGAATGCCATTCTGCCACTGATCGAGCATGACGGGGGCTCGGCCGTAATTGCCAGAAATGACCCCTTTAAACCGAATTTCTCTGTGTACACCGTGGGAGCCTAAAGCACCCACAAGCCGGGGCTGAGGGCAGGCCTCCTGGCTTTCCTTTTCTGACATTACTGGGTGAAACGATGAGATTTTATAAATCTGCGGTCAAGTTAGCAGGGACTGGGGTCTTATATCCTAGTAACAGTCTCCTGCATAGTACAGTTGACCCTTGAACAGTGCGGGGCTTAGGCGTGCTAACCCCCGTGTGGTCGAAAATCTGTGTCTAAGTCTTGACTTCCCCAAACGTAACTCCTAACAGCCTACTGTTAACCAGAAGCCAGGAAGAGTCAATTCACGCGTATTTGGTACATTACATGTAGGATATGCTGTCTGCTTACGATAAAGTAAGCTACAGAAAAGGCAATCTTGTGGAAGAGAAAATACATTTACAGCACTACGCTGTATTTATGGGGGAAAACACAGCACCTGTGTGGGGCAGTGCCATTCAAATCTGTGTTGTTCAAGGGTCAACTGTGCTTTCAAGTTTACAACTGGAGCATCTGACGGGAGCCTCAGGCTGATCCTGTGGGAGAAACACGGTAGGGATTGTTTCCCTCATTTGGCAGGTGAGGAAGAACGAGGCTCAGAGAGGGTAAAGGATGAGCCCAAGGTCACACAGATAGGAAGTGATGGGGCCGGGACTTAAACAACAAGAACAACAAAAAAATCTGTGCTTTCTCAACTCATTCTTACTGTCTCGTTGCATCGCAAATTGAAGTTGAGCCCAGCGGCTTTCAGCTCCACAACCTAGTGTGTTTACCTACTTGGAGTTTCTTCCAGTGGGATCTGCCCACAGTCCAGGCATTTCCCTAGGCATCCAGCCCTTCACACGAAATCTAAGGGAAATTTGCAGACAAGCCCATCCAACGTATGGTAAAGGAGTCCTGGACACCAAGCCAAAAGCAAAGGACACCCAACTGGGGCATTGGGACGACTGGGACTTACTCCAACTCTGACCTGTTCGGGCCAGAGACATCCTTTTCTCCGGATCCCACAGGTATTCGCTCACGATCTGCCATCTCTGCCACCAAGCATTGCCTGCTGGCTGACCTTGACCCTTTTCCTCCTCCTTTTCCTCCTCTTCTATCTCCTCCTCTTCCTCCTCCTCCTCTTCTTCCTCCTCCTCCTCCAAATCGGGTACCACCATCACCCGAGCCTCTTCTTCAGCTTCTTCCTCTTCATCTGCTAAGTAGTTCTGGTTCACTTCATCCTGATCGTCCTGGAATGGTGACAAAACACAGTCCTGTTTTTGACAAAAAATTCCCCAGGGCACAACCCACCAGCCAAAAGGAATGGAAAACGACTCAATATTCAGAGACGCCTCCCCCTCGTTACAAGAGGCACATGTTCTCTCTCTCTCTGCTCTTTTGGAGGAAATATCCTTTCTTTGACCCATTTTGACCCAATATTCTTTCCACAGAGGTGTAAGTTTTATTCTCAGCTGCAGGCCCTTGGGCTCTTCCTCCCAGGACTTCTGCTTATGTCACTCCGCCGTCCTGGGGCCTGGGCCTCGCTTTGTCTGACCTGTTAGGGCGGAGCTGAGCTCAACACCGGAGAACAGATTCATTTTAGACACTTGAGTCCACCATGGCAAATTCTAAGTCCAAACCAGCTTTACCGTCGGTCCTGTAGCTGGCAGGTGCTCAACCTGATCATCCACGTTGTACCTGAAAGTAGCTTGGGACAGACCGCAGGAGGAAAGGCCAGCGGCTGGACCCCTCCTCAAAACTTAGACTCCCTCCCTAGCAAAAACAAAACACAGGGGTCTGTTTGCTGCTTCTCTGACTGTTGCCTGGGCTGGCACCTCCGCTGGTCGAACAGACTCCCTAAGGTCTGGAACCTCAACTGATACTTCCTTAGTCTCCCCCCATCCCCCCCCACCCCATACCCTAGGCAAAAATCTGGGCATGTAGTGAGTGCTCAGCACATATCTGTTGATTGACTGATTGCAGTCATTGAGATCTGAAACTATAATCTTCTCTGAGTGGTTCTAAGGAAATTAAACAAAAAAAGAGAAACCCAGACTTCACCAACGGTATTTCACATGCCTCCTAGCCATAGGCAGGAGAGTTGGATCTTTGCTCTTTGGGGGTCTGCCAAGGCTCACTGCAGCAGCAGAAAATGAGGCCACCCTCCCTTCTCTCTGCTGTCCAAATCTGAAGGGTGGCGGGGCCTGTGCACCTGTTGGGGTTGGATGTGTCAAATGATAGAGGCCAGGGGCTCCGTGCTGCCCCCTCCCTGCCTGATTCCTCAAAGGCCGTTTAGAGGACACTCAGCTAAAAATGCTGCCATTGGGGGGGGGGGGCTCAGAAAATTGGATTGTTCAGAATCACTAAAAGAGACAGAGAATGACAAGGCTCTCCTCTCAGCGTTCAGTCTGGCCAGCGCTGTCTAGCTCTGGATCGTAATTACTTCTGAATGGCTCTCGAGTTTGTTCCAATGTACAGCCTTCTATCACACACCATCCTAGAACTGACTGGGACCCTGAAGATTCCCTTGTCCTTCGGAGGCCCAGAGAGGGAGCAGGACATAGCTGTAGCCACACAGCAAGTTTGTGATCAGGTTGACAGAACCTGCGTCTCTTGTTACCCGGGATAGTTGAGGTCCCTCCCCTCGCGCACTGAGCGCAAGCGCCCAGACGCCGATAACAGAATGATGGAGCCACCATAGGTGTGTCGGATTCGGTGCTCCCAAGAGATTGTAGGTGCTCATAATCAAGGATTTCTGGCTCTGACGTGGACTCACGGTACAAGGCTCAGAAAAGACCCCATCATTCAGCATTGAATGGACTAATAAATGTTCTTAAATCTCTTTCCCTTGTGTGTGAACACACGGACGCATTTGACCTCCCCAACTACATTCTGAGCACCCAAGGGGCAGAGTGGATATTTTCCAACTCCTTGATGGCCCTCCCCCCGTGTGGGGCCCACAGCTCAGGAGCCGGTGGGGACAAAACGAGCGCCAGTGGTAACTACCAGGCTTAAAACCTGAGCCTGGACTCTGGGGAAATTGCTCTCACAGAGCTTGTCGTCCTAAACCCCAGCAGCCTTGTGGACTGTGGTGGGTAGTCCTCATGGCCCCCCAAGAATCTACCGCACCTGGGAATCTCCGAGAATTTGAGGTGGAACCGTTCACTGCGGAAGGATTTATAGTCCCCTTTATGTTTTCTTAACAACTTCCTTTTCTCTCCCTCTTGCCCGGGGCAGGTAGGGGGAGGCCTGCCCTCCACCTCTGCTCCACAGAGGAGGCAGCTGGCCTGGGCCTCAGCCTGATCTTATTTGTAGATATGAGCTTTCATGATAATCCCATTAAAGATAGCTTGTCATTTAAAGCTTTACCCTCCCGGGAAGAATTAACCTTCTCCGAGCTAATATCCCCACGGCTCTCACACTGCCTGAGTTTCAGGAATCTCAAATGTCTTTTTTGCTCTCCTCTGCTTCCCGGGACAGGAGAACCTCACATTGTGCAAGGGAGGCACTTTTGTGCAACTAACTATTTAACAGAATCCTGTAGGGAATCCTTTGGTAATGAGAGGGTCTGTGTTTGTCCGTTGCCTAAAGTGGCAGTGCCCTCATGTGATAGTGTGTGTGAATGTGCTGGAATATAGTAGTGGGTGTGTGCCGGGGCCATCATGTTGCCCTAAAAGGGAAGAGTCTGAAGGGCAGAGGGTGGCTCCATTTTGAGCACTCTAAATATATAAACATATAAACATATAAACAAACAAACAGTGTGACCCAAAGGATAAATTTGTGCCCTGCATTGAGTAACACCCTGTAAACGTTTGAATGGTTGGTTGATTTTAAAGAGAAATTAGCATATGATTAACCACTGCATTAAATAGTTTCTTTTTAAATTTGATCAAGTATTCCCTCTAAAGGGCAAGATCCCCTGATGCCTTTAAAATCAAGCATTTCCTATAAAGAGCAAGCTCCTCTGGTGCACTTGACAAATAACTGAACCGATACACAACGCTTTAGCAACATTATGGAGAAAAGAAGCCAAGGAAGGAAGAGTTCTAGGTGCCCTACAGGCTGTGAGTGCTCTGAAAGCTGGGAGGGACTCTGGAAATGCGAAAAGAAAGATTCTGCACAGTGTGGCTGAGAAGGGAAGCCCTCTGTAGGTTGACATGGACTTGGAAGGATTCGTGTTTTCCTCTGCGGGCTGTTGACAGTCTTTACTTAACTCCCTGGTTATATAAGGGGCCATTTCCCAAAGAAAAGTGGATTAAGCTTTGTTTCCTCCTGGGGCTCAGATCACAGCCCTCTCTGGGGGAGATTTCAGACTACACTGTCCCCCCCCCAAATAGTACTGCGTGTGGCATATATTAATGATTTCTAGCAAAGAAAATGCAAAGAAACCGTGGGTTCAAAGAAATCTGTGATGCACCCTGGATGGAGATAAATGGCGACAGCAGAGAGGCGCGTGCGCGCGCACGTGAGTGTGTTTGTGTGTGTGTGTGTGTGTGTGTGCGCTGGGCGGGGTGGGGTAGGGTGGCAGGCAGGCTGGCAACGGGTGGGGGCGGATCAGAGGGCTAGGGAGTTGCCTACTGCACATCTAATAGAAAGAGCCCAAGATTAGAAGTGAGGAAACTTGGCGTTCTCTCTAGCTCTCTCACTAACTTGCAAGTCACTCCTGTGCTCTGAGCCCCAGCAGCCTCCTTTACATAATGAGGGGTTCTGGAGAGATGATGTCTAAGATTACGCCCGGCTTCTATCTACGATTCTCTGATTTTTCCCGAGAGTTTGGAATTTCTGCTTTAGAAAAGGAGCAGCTGGGTTCCTCAGGCGCTCCCGCCCCAGGGGACTGAAGACAGCTGGGTGGGCTGTGTCTTTCCCTTCCTCTTCCCCTTCCTCTCTCTCCTGGCTAAAATTCCTGCTATGGGACCAAAACCTCTACTCCCAGACTCCAAAAGCTCTGTTTGTTTAAATTCTAGACTCCCCCCCCCCCAATTTTAGAAGGCCACTATTCTTTGGCATCTTCCCCTCCCCTTGTCTTTTGTTCCCCAGGAAGAGGGGCTTCCTCCTTCAATGCAGCAATTTAGGGCACAATGGGGTGCCAGGAGTTACTGCTGGATCTTGAAACTATAGGCTTCCTTATACCTCACTGTTCCTGCCCATGCTGAGGAGAAGCAGCTATAAGCCAAGATCTATGCAACCCCCAGCCCACCCCCCTCAAAAGGGCGGGCAAAATATTCTGCTCCCCGGGACTCACAAGTCTGTAGCGATAAGCGTAAGGAGAGGCCGGAGCCCTTCTGGACCGGAGCTGCCTTCTCATGGCTGTTCCGTGGGCACAGACGGGGCAGAGGCAGGCCAGGGGGTGAGAGTTCTGGAGCTTCTGCTGGTACAGGAGACACTGGTTGCTGGGGACACTTGGCGCCTAGTAAAAGTGAACCCTCCTGGCATGAGCCCTTCCCCAAAATAATCTAACATGCCCCTCTCTCATTGGTTGGCCCATTCCCTGAATCAAAGGAAAGCCCTTATGGAAAAGCAAGCTCATCATCACAGGGAGGGGGGAGATATTCTGGGTCACGAGGATGAGCGACTCACCACCCCCCTCACCTCACGTCTCTACCCGCCCTCTGTCCTTCTCTAGCGCCCGAGGTACTATGGGCCCAATGGAAATCTTAAGTTGTGTTCTTCTCAATTGAGAGCTGAGTATCAGTGTGTGCAGGAGGTGGGGCGTGGGTGGGAGTTGGGGGTGAGGGGACATGGCCAAGAATATCTTTCTTTTTTCATAAGACTGATCTCATGCAAAAGGATCTAGGGTGTCAGGAAAGATTCCCTTTGCTCTCCCCACCCGCCCCCCCCCCACACACCAAGCCACCTACAATATTCCTTATTTGTGTCAACCCATGAGCCCCTTGAAATGTGGATTATGCATTCCGATTTTAGAGGCCAGGCTCCTGCTTTACCCCTCCCCTCCCCAAAGAGGGTCTTGGACATAAAGAAGCCTTTTTCTAGCCCACATGTCAGAATGGCGCCATCAGTCACTGCCCCTCACGCACACACCCCTTGGAATCCTGGCCACATTTCTGTAGTGGTTGAGATCTATATTTATCCCTTAGCATCAGGGCAGGGAACAGGCCAGAACTTTGCAGTGTCAGTTTCCCAGACATATATAACTCCTGAAGCCAATGTGGGATCCAACAAAAGAAAAATCAGTAGAAAGAGCCAAAACATTGTATAGCATTTTTGGTCTGTTCGGTCCACCCCACCAGAGCCTGGGTGACTAAAAGGCTTGGGTAGAATTTGTGATTCTTCTTTCACAAATCACCCCGTTATACCCAGGTGACTGAGAATGTTGCAGATAATGAGATTCTGGGCATATACATAACCAAGAAAACCAGCACAATTGCTTAGATAGATTGACTTATTCATAATTCCAAGCCTAGGCTATTCGGATGAAGACAGCTTCAATAGTGATTAATTTAAAATAAAGACTCCATTTACTAGAACGCTACTAATTAGGACTCTTCCTTAACAGAGTCCCTCCCCGCTCCATACCCTTATTTGATGAGAAAGAGGCCACTGACAAAAAAAGAGAAACTCATTCCTCTTTTTGGACTTTAATAAAAGCAAAATACATTCCAGGGGTTAATCTGATCTCAGTAGATACTGGGCTCTCTCACACTTTCTCCAATCAAGCCTTTTGTGTGACTCCTAATGTTAAGTATGAGAATCTCGAAGCCCTTTGCAAGCCTCAGAAACCAGAGGATAGGTTAACTGGTCTTGTCTTCCTAACGCAGAAAAGAGCACAATCGTGTAAGCAAGATTTCAAAAATCAAGAGTTGGGGGGCAGAATTATTCACAATAGGCAAAGTCTGGAAGCAACCTAAGTGTCAGTGGATGAATGGATAAGGAAAGCGTCATACACAGACACACACAGAGGAATATCGTTTAGCTGTGAGGAAGAAGGAAATCCTGCCATTAGCAACAACATGGATGGACCTTGAGGGCATTATGCCAAGTGAAGTAAGTCAGACAACAAAAGGCAAATACTGTATGCTCCCACTTATATGTGGACTCTAAAAAAGCCACACTCATAGAAACAGAGTAGAATGGTGGTTAGCAGGGGCTGGGGTGGGGGAATTGGGGAGATGTTGGTCAAAGGGTACAAACTTCCAGTTATAAGGTGAATAAGTTCTGGGGATCTAATGTACAGCATGTGACTGTAGTTAATAACACTGTATTATTACTTGAAAGTTGCTAAGAGAGTCGATTTTAAGTGTCCTCACCATAAAAAAGAAATGGCACTTAAGTGACATGATGAAGGTTTTGTTAGCTAACACTACGGTGACCATGATTTTGCAATATATAAGTGAGTCAAACCACCTTGTACACCTAAACTTATACAATGTTATATGTCAATACATCTCAATAAAGCTGGGGAAAAAACCCAAGAGGGGGAAGACAAAAGGAGATTTGGAGCAATGTGACCTCAGGTAACAAAATATTCCATTCTCCAGAATCTCCCACGCCCGAGCCTTCTGGGTCACTTGGGGTTTGCTATACACTTAATATATTTGCGGTGTATTTTGACTACAGCTCAGGCTGCCTTCTGGAATGCCAGCTCTTGGGTGGGGTAAAAGAACAAAATCCCATGGGACCTCAAAGACAGAAATCTGTATGAGTTCACACTCAAAAAAGTAGCTACAGGAGAAACCATTCCTGCCATGGTGGGGGGGGGGGCCGAGGCGGGGGGAGCAATCTGCTGCACAGTGCAGCAGGCTGGAGCCGGAAGTGGCCTGCAGAGCTGCAAATGAACCGTGGCCATGGAGGCAAGAGAGGCAAGGAGAGGCTTTGACAGCAGATCCAACGGCAAATGACTCCAGTCTCTCAAACTGTATATGCCCAGTCCTTGGATGCAGGTGTTCGCAGCTGCTTCTAGAAGCCGCCTCTCCTGGGGGCCTGCTCTGGTCAAACCACATGGTTGCCAAGTTGCTGATGGGAAACAGAAAGCTATGGACTGGGTCCTCCTGTTCCCAGAGGAAGAAAGAGTTGGTAGCACTCTTCAGAGAATCTTTGCCTCCACCGTGAGATGGGCTAGTTTCTGACATCTGTTCTTTTGGGTCACTTCCACAATTGTGTGTGTGTGTGTTGGCTGGGGGGAGGGTGGAGTGTGTCCCGGAGCCACCAAAGAGCAGTTGTGTAGTTGTGTGCTTTCCTTAAATCTTCAAGGAGTCTCTGGGAGGTCACGTGCAGTGGGGCTTAAGAGTTCTTTGCCATTGGAGTCAGTGGGGCCAGTGCTGGGCACTCTCTAGAACCCCAGACACTTCCAGCATTAGTGACCTGTGGACTCTGAAGTCATGGGTGCCGAAGCTCCAGGCCAGCCGAGGCCTGAGGCTGCCCGTGAATACTGCCCAGCATCAGGTGTCATCTTCAAAGTGCTTGCAGGAGGGGGAACTTATTTGGGGCTGCAGAGATCAGGGAAGGCTTCCCGGAATAGGCGGGGTTTGGGTTGGACCTTGAAGGGCAGTCCTTCAAGCTGGAACAGCTACTGCCTGACTTTGCTGATGCCAGTATGGTCCCCGGTGCCCGAAGCTCCCCCGCCCGCACAGCTAGCCTCTGAGTAGTGGCCAGCAGGCTCACTGGCTGAGGCCAGAGGGTTTCCTTGACCTGAATGGTCCAGATAATGGCCCCAGATCCCTACTTCGCTGGGTTCCAAGAAGAACCCTTAGCGCATCACATTCCTGAGCAGAGTTTCCATCTGTCGAGTACAGTTGTACAGTGAGAGATGCTTTCATTTCGAGGGACTGAGGGCTATGGGTTGGTGACTGTATAAGCCTAGACCCCTAGGGGGAAAAAATGAAGGCTTGGGAAATTGTGAGGTCCTTGTGGAGATTCAAGCCTATTTCCAGTGGCTAAAAGGCACTAATGAGCATAATGCAGGCAAGAGACGTCGTTTCAAACAAACAACTAATTGGAATTAAGAGAAGAAGTGTGCAGAGGCCCCTAATGAATGGATATGCTAATTGGTCTTCTTTGCTAGCCCCTTGGGCTTTGGCTGTGACATAGACTAGCCTATTAGATGCCTGCTCTCTAATAGCTGCTGAACGCCAGGGCCCTTTATCACCATGGTAACATTGATGTCTAGAGTCTAGCTGAGCCCCGGATCTCTTAATTTACTACTCAGGCGGCTACAATTCTTTGGGTTTTATTATTCTTCGTGCCCCGGGTGCCAGAGTGGCAGTGAATCATGCTTATTCATCCTCTGCACCGCCCACGGTGTCTTTGAATAAGTCAGGGTGTCTCTTACTGTGTGTGATGAGCAGATTATTAAGTTAGAGCCTATTTCTGCCTTAGCTAGACTGGTGCCTCTCAGAAACCCAATGCACCTCTCTAACTGCCTGCTTACCTGCTGCATCAAATGGCTTTCGGCAAGCAGAGTCATGGCACTGCAGTGGGCCCACAGAGGCCCCAATTCCCAGGAGCTTTGCGCTCGCTGGGTGGGCAGGGAGAGAGAGGAACGATAGAGGGGGGGCTGCCCCAACCGACCGACACCCCCACCCCCGGGGAACCAGAGCTCAGGGACACAATCCATCAGAGGGAGCAGTCGGAGGGGACGTAGGGTTCTGGCTCGGGAACTATAGTGCTAGAAATTTCAGTCCCTCTAGGGTTGGGGGTGGGGCCTGGGTGCCCAAGGAGATGCCTTGTTCTGAGGAAGGCAGAAGCCCCCAGTGGCTAGCAGGTACCGGGAGGATGGATTTCCCCTTGTTTTAGAAAAGACCTTTGTTGAAAAGAAGCTGGTCATGGACACCAACTGCCTCTGAAAGCCAGTGAGCAACTTGTCACTGGAGCTGCCCCAACTTTGGTCTCTCGGCCAGGGGGTGACGAGTAGGATGGAGGGCTTTGCCGGGTGACCTCTTGGGAGTCCTCCAACTTTGACATCTTCTGTGTCTATATGTGATGCTGTTTCATTTATCAGGGCATACTAAACTTGGATGATACTTTCTATGTACATGTGCTGGCTTCAATGGCACGTATGCTAAAATTGGGATGATACTCTAGATGTGTTTGTCTGTGTCTATCTCCAGCTGTAGCTGAGACTTTGCAACAGGTGCAGGGATGTTTTCCTGACACCTCTGTCACCAGAAAATGGGCAACCTGAAACTAAAGATTAAACTGGGCAGTAAACCTCCAAATTACCAGTGGCTTGCTAGTAGGGGACGGTCTTGTTTTTTGTGGGTTTGTTTGTCGTGTCGTTTTCATGTCACTGCAGCGTTTGGCCGGGCATTCTCACGGAAGAATTGAGAGATCAGGGAAAAATGTGGGCTACACAAATGTGGAGCCCCTCCACAAGGCTCGTTTTCTGTTTATTGGGAAAGGACGGCGGGAGGTGGGGGCGAGAGGTTTTCTGGAGCTGACTAGAATCTAGGAGGTTGCATTTTTCCCAGTGACACACTGGACAGAAAGCCCGAAGCCGAATGGCAGTCAATCACATGTGCCGAGCACAGAAGGGGCTGTTGGGCAACATTGGCCTTTTCTGCCAAACCCTGTAAACCTGTTTATTACCAAGGAACAGCATTTCCCCGCACAAAGGACAGTGATATTAATCCAACCGAACCCACTCTGGATTCAGCAAGCACCAGTCAGAAATCACAGTGGCTCTCAGCTGCCTTTTAAATCAAGTTCATAAGCAAGAGCTTACGGTCTCTCCATCAGCAGCCCGGCTCAGCTACTCGCTTGCCGTAAGGCCACAGGAATGCCAATTGATTTCTGTGTCGCGCCGTCTCCCCACCTTAAAAGAGAGTAAGTCCAGGGCTCCTGCTTCCTTACTCTCAGGAATGCCGTGGGCCCGGAGGGCTTCAGAAGAAAACGGTGAGAGAATTCTGAAGTCAGGTGGAATGAGCACTCCGTAGGGAGTACAGCATAGTGCTTAAAAGCATGGGCTCTACAGTTGAAACTGGATTCGAATCCAGTGCCCACACTGAAGAGGTTGGGGAAGTTACTCCACCTCTCTGAACCTCAATGTTCCCATATGTGCACTCATTGGGTTAATGTAAGGATCCTTTTTAAGGGCTCTTCCTCACAAGGCCAATGACCTTACTGGTAAAGGGAGCGAGCTCCCTCATGTTGGAGGCAATGTCCCCATCTGGCCTACTAGTGTCTCCTGTGCTAGGGATTTGGGGCCAGCCAAGACAGAGGGGGCATTTGGAGGTGGAGCCGGAGGTGAACGGTGAAGACAGATGCACTCAGCCCCAGGTGAGTCTGTATTCAGGAGGTAGACAAGGCCTTTGTGGACCTTCCTTCACATCACAACGTGCAAAACAGTGGTTCAAACTTTAGGGCACTCAAAAATCACCGTAAGAGCTTGTTAAACATGCACACTCCTAATTAATCCACAGATCCACTTACTAACTTCAAAGAAAAAAATGTACCTTTACAATAAAGAGTTCTAGAAGACACCCCTTATATAAGTGATCGAATTTAGCATTACCAGTAACAGGGCAACGGCACGTGGACCCCCCCGTGTGACGCAATGGGAAGTAAGCAATATTACTCCTATAGTTTTCTTGCCAAAGGGGTTGAATGTGAATCTAATCATGAAGAAACAATCAGATCCAGATTACAAATAAGACAACTGACCTGGACTTTTCAAAAATATTGGTATCGTTAGGAAAAATAGCCAAAGGTACTGTTCTAGAATCTAGATTAAAGGAGAGTTAAAAAAAAAAGACAATTAAGTGAAATCCATGATTCTTTAAGATTTTTTTTATTTGAGGGACAGAGCATAGGTAAGGGTAGGGGCAGAGGGAGAGGGAGAAGGAGATTCCTCGCTGAGCAGGGAGTCTGACATGGGTCTCAGGGCTCCATCCCAGGACTCCAAGATCATGACCTGAGCCGAAGGCAGACGCTTAATCGACTGAGCCACCCAGGCGCCCCAAAATCCATGATTCTTTTTTTTTTAAAGATTTTATTTATTTGAGAGAGAGAGAATGAGAGAGAGAGCACATGAGAGGGGGGAGGGTCAGAGGGAGAAGCAGACTCCCTGCTGAGCAGGGAGCCCAATGCTGGACTCCAGGATCATGACCTGAGCCGAAGGCAGTTGCTCAACCAACTGAGCCACCCAGGTGCCCCTGGAAATCCATGATTCTTGATTGAATCCTGCATCAACATAAACATCTAGGATGTTTTGGAGATCATTTGAGAAATTTCAATATGGATTTGATATTGGATAATATTATTCTGTCAACATAACACTTCTTGGATGTGATAATGGTATGATGATTATTCCAGAGGATGAGAGAATGTTCTTATTCTTAGGAGATATATGCTAAAGTGGCAGTTAGGTATAAAGTGGCACGATGCCTGCAATTCAATTTCAAATGCGTCGCCAAATACATACATATGTGTACTACATATGCGTATATGGAGAGAGAATATATGTGCAAATCTAAAATGTTAACAATTTCTAGGTGAAGGCTATACTAGGATTCATCATAGTTTACTTTCAAATTATTCCAAATGAAAAGTTGGGGGTAAAACGTAAATCCCTTCCTATAGCTCCATCCCAGATGTGCCTTCATCCCCAACACTTCCTTGTACCCCAATTCTTATATGCTTAATGTGCCCTATTCCATAGCAACAGAAGATAGTGGGAGTTAAGGAGTCATGAAATCAGGGAAAGCTTCATGAAGGCAGCCTCATCTGAACTTGGCCTCCAAGGAGGGGACAGGATTTTGCTAGGCAAAGGTAGCAGAGAAAGAATTTTCCAGAAAGAAGTCACAGCTCAAGTAAAGCTCAAAGAACATAGAGCAAATGTCCTCACCTTTAGTATGCACAGAATTATATGAGGAGCTTATGCAGATTACCCAACTCCCAAATTCTGGTTCTATAGGTCTGAAGTAGGCCAGAAATTTGAAGGTTTGAAAAGCACTAAGATGAATCTGATGCAGGGGTTTGAGGACCAGGACTTGGAAACGCTGACATGAGCAGTTGCCTATTTCACTTACACAGGGAACTGGCCCCGTCTCTCTCCTGGTCAGCTGAATCTGTCACAAGTGCATTGTCACCAAGGCTGAGGCAAACCTTCAGAGGAAAGCCCTCTGTACTAGACCCGTTAGTCATGGTGCCTGCCACGTCCAGGGCTGTGCTCACTGCCTCCTGCTCAGGAAGGCAGATCCAGCCAGTGTTGGCACAGAGGTGACCATAACTGTGCCAGCAATGGGTCCCACAGTTTGGTGACAGATAAGGTAGCCAGGGACAAAGGGCTCTGCCCAAATGGATTGATAGTAATAAGCTAAGGTGATCAGACTAGCACTCTGTGGAACTGTTCCTATAGACTATGGGGAGAATTTTCCAGTCAGGTGAGAGGAGAAGAGCGCAGATTGCCAGTGTTAAGCAGGGACAGTATACAAGAGGAGAACAAGATGCTGATGACTGGAGCTGCTTTGTAATCTAGTTGTTTCCCAGGCTATGTGTATCCTCACCATAATCTTTCTTCTCTTGAGGTATCCTTTTTTTTTTTTTAAAGATTTTATTTATTTATTTGACACACAGAGAGAGATAGTGAGAGAGAGAGAGAGAGAGAGAGAGAGAGGGAGAGAGAGGGAGAGAACCCAAGCAGGGGGAGCGGCAGGCAGAGGGAGAAGCAGGCTTCCCGCTGAGCAGGGAGCCCGATGTGGGGCTCGATCCCAGGACCCTGGGATCATGACCTGAGCTGAAGGCAGCGGTTTAACCAACTGAGCCACCCAGGCGCCCCTCTCTTGAGGTATCCTAAGTGGATTGATGCTATCTATGATAAAAGGGTTAGATGAATGCACCTTCTAGGAGGTTCCCAGTTCCTAGAGAATGCCTCATGTCCACACTGAAAAAAAAAAAGTGTCTTTAGGGCATGTTGCTGCTCATCTGAGGAGCGAGCGGGACAGAAATAAGCTAATCGGTTCCTTGTCTCTTGTCTCTTCAAGCAAACACCCGCGCATTAAGAAACCGGGAGCCCACTATCTTGAGACCCTTTCTTCTTCTTTTTTTTTAAGATTTTATTTATTTATTTGACAGAGAGAGCGAGAGAGCGCGCACAAGCAGGGGGAGCTGCAGGGACAGAGGGAGAAGCAGGCTTCCCGCTGAAGGAGGAGCTGGATGCGGGACTCGATCCCAGGACCCTGGAATCATGACCTGAGCTGAAGGCAGATGCTTAACCGACTGAGCCACCCA
The DNA here is from genome assembly GCF_037043125.1 of Eumetopias jubatus. Lineage (NCBI taxonomy): Eukaryota > Metazoa > Chordata > Mammalia > Carnivora > Otariidae > Eumetopias > Eumetopias jubatus. Next base: position 28,196,779 of record NW_028274817.1, read on the forward strand.
GGCGCCCCTCTTGAGACCCTTTCTCCCTTATGGATGCCTGGGTCCCAAGGGCCTCCCTTTCCTATCCCTAGTCCTCCTTGCTTGGTTCAGGGTGGTGGCAACCCCAACTTGCGTAGGTCTTTTATGAACTGGTTTCTTCCCACCACCTCTGGCTCCAACGCAAGTGGACCTCAGCTTGGTAAATTTATGCCCAGAAGTCAAGAAGTGAAACAATCATCCTCTGTTCAGACGAGAACAACAGCTGCTGGGGGGTGGGGGGGTGGGGGGATAGCTGAAGGCTGTGGGAAGGTTATTTCCACGGCAACTCTGCCCGTGGGCGGTTCGGCCAGGGTGGGGCGGCGGGGGTGGGGGGCATCTGCCTGGACTCCAGGAGGGAGAGACTAACCATCTCAGGCCTGAGGTCACCTACACGTTGTAGATTTTGAATGCAGGGACACAAAGGACAAAGTCATGGTCCAGTCAGACCCTGGGACAGTCTGTCCCCAGCTCCTTGCCGGACACCAGCCCTTACACCGCTCTTCCACCCCGCCTTTGTGGAAGGAACCCCGACATGGCTTGGCATTGACTTTGCCCTGCCCTTGGTCTCCTGAGGTTCTGTCTTCCAGGCAGGATGACCAGAAGCTGTCAAAAAGAAGAACCCTCATCCTAACGTTCCTGCTCTTCTTCCTCCTGGCCCCGGGGTGCTGTCCTCCGAACTTGCTACGTTTCCAGGCTAGGGAGATGAATTCCAGCCCCAGACCTGTTAGACATGCACAGTATGCTGCTGGAATGGTCACTGAAGACCTCAGCTTTCTCGAAGGGCTATTATGAGGAGAGCCTGGAATCACTTTCAGTGGAAGTGCTAGACATATCATCAGGCCTTCTGGAAGCTCAGTCCTCTGGGGACATGGTAAGTGGGAACGGCCTCGCTCCTCTGCAGCCTCCCGTTTCTCCTCTTGGCCACCTTGAGCTGGCCCCTATTGCTCTAGCTTCGCCGAACAGAGAGTGATGGCCTAACATCACAACAACACTGAAGATAAAAAGAGTCTGTAAATAATGAGACCAAAAAACCTTTATAAACAAAAGGGATACTGGAGACTCCTGAGATGAGAAATCTCTACTGATACCACTTGATACAATATTGGGGGAGGGGGTTAGAAATAAAGAGAGTGTGATACTGGGATCTCAGCATCGTATACCTCCCGAACCACCACCTAGGTGCCTTTGATTTAGAGTTGGCCAGTAACCCCCAAAGAGCTCAAGCTAGCTGGTGATTTATGAAGTATCTAAGGTGCTCCAGTTGTTGTGCCTTCTGGAAATCCTTGTCCATCAGTATGATTCTGCCCGGCTCCTGGGTCAGAGATAAGGGGGCTTGATTTCTCACAGCAAGCGTAGAAGCCAGAGTATAAAGATTTTCTTGTGTCACTTCCCCTTGTCTCCAGACTTTCCAGGAGTTCCTCCGAAGGTGCCTGGCGACCCCTATACCTGCTGTGGGTTGTGTGGCAGGAGAGTGACACTGAGCTTCGGGAAGCCGAATCTTCTAGGACAGCCAGTGAGAATGCCTTTCCTTTGCTCCAGAGGGAGACACCATATCTTCCAAAGCTGTTCACTCTACAAATATCTTCAGGAAAAAAAAAAAAGTCCGGACCAGTATCGGCTCAGAAGATGTGCAGAAACACGAGAGATCCCTGGGGAATGGTCTCACACTCGTGATCATGAGCAAGTTCTAACCTCTCTGTGGCTCATTTGTTTTCATCTGTAAAATGCAGATCGTAATGGTGCCTCCTCCTTGCAGTGGTGATGGGTAAATGAGCTCATACATGTTAAAGCACCAGACACCCGGAAGATGCTCTGCAGATGTTAGTTTCCCTTTGCCATCGAGACTACTAGAAGGTCCTGCTGTCTCCCACTTCTTGTCCCGTTCCTGCAGCCGTCCTGGGGATGCCAGTGAAGACCTCTGTTTCTTTCTTACCACTTTTTCTCGCTCATCTGCTCGTCTCCATCCACATCCTGTCAGAACTTAAGTCCCACTCAGTTCATTAATTAATTCTTCATTCATTTGACAAATATTTATAGGACACTGACCGTGTGTCAGAAACTGTGCTAGGGGCCACGGATACAGCAGAGAATGAAAAAGACATAGTCACTACCCTCATACAGTTTGCCCTTTAGATGGGGAGATGGACATTAAACAAAGAAAAAATTATTGGTCACCAGGAGAACATAACATATGGAAGAGAAGATTATCCCCATTTCCCTCTTTCAATCTGCACTGCCTCACTGAGAGACACTGTCCACATAGGATCATATCTCTTAACCACTTTTCCTTGATGGAGTCACACTTCACTCCTGGGCCCTAACTAGGTGAAAGGTCAATCTAAACTTGTGGCCAGCTAGGATGTAGAACACTGTCCAAGGAGTGGAGTCCTATTACTTTCCAAGACAGGCAGAGACACTGGTGATAGAAAGGAAGGAGGGTCAGGGAAATGAGGCTTCCAGAATCTGCTGAGGACCTGAAAGAACAGATCCCGGTTGACATTAGCAGAGCCATCTTTAAGACAAAGGAGAGTTTGTTAGCTCATCTGTTAGCTTTCACTCTTCAGCAACCTACAGAGTGCCCTCATTTTTCACGATTAATTAGCTACAAAACCTCCTTCCCTCTCTTCAAAGGTCAGCCTCACCCCTGGCAGGTAAAGAGATGATCACACACTCCAAACCAGTGAGACATTTCACTGGTTTGCTACCACCCTTCCTCATCCTGGCTGAATATTTTTTCTCTCCAATAGGATTGTAAGAACCTTGAAGGCAGGGGCCGTACCTGACACTTAGAACTCACTTCCACGCCTTGCCTTCCCAGCAAAGCCTGCATCTGTTCAGGGACATAAACAATCTGTTCTATAAATACATACATACATACATACATACCTAGCTAAAAAAAAAAAAAAAAGGAATGATACTGTGGAATGGCGTGGTGCTTACCAGCAGATTCATGGCTATTTTATTTACAAAAATTCTCAGACTTCTCTGGTCAGTCACTCCTAGGGTATCAACAAAAATATTTTCCCCCAAGTATTTTGCAAGCCCAAATTGGTCTCCCTAGTTTCACAGATAGAAAGTCAGGTGCTAATTTGAACCAATCCTGTGCTAGTGCCCTACTGCTAGGAATAGAAGCAAAGAAACATTATCCCTCCCTCTCATTTTAATCATTAGCTCGGCCTCTTTCTTCGTCTAATCCCCTTGATCATGATTCAGAGACCTTTCCAAGTGTTATGCCAAGTCTTCTGTCACTGTTCCTCCCTAGGGCAGGGGGCAAATGGCGATTAACTTCAGGGGAGGGCAGGAGGGAGGAGGACATTACCTCTCAGCTATTGCAACATGGCGGCCCAGGGAACAAAGCAACTCTTGGGAGAGAATGAGATTGGAGGGAACTTTCAAACGTGGCAGCCAGGAGACCCTCCCAAGAAGGGTCAGTAAACCCTAACTTGATTCTAGAGAGGAAGGAAGGTGTGATGGGAAAAGCATAGACTTTGGACTTTGACAGTCCAGTGTACTTAAGTAAGGTCTAAAATTAACCTCCTAAAAACTGTGAGAAACTTAGAGCACTGGAACTGTAATCACTTCTTTCTAGATACTTCTCTATTTGTAAAAGTTGTGAAATATACTTACAGATTTTTATTTTTTTATTTTTTTAAGATTTATTTATTTATTTATTTGTCAGCGGGAGAGAGGAAGAGAAAGAGCACAAGCAGGGGGAGCAGCAGGCAGAGGGAGAAGCAGGCCTCCCTGCTGAGCAAGGAGCCCGATGAGGGATGGAGAGCATGACCCAAGCCAAAGGCAGATGCCCAACCGACTGAGCCACCCAGGCATCCCTACTTACAGATTTTTAAATAGACTTTATTTTTTAAGTCATTTTTAGGTTCCCAGCAACATTGAATGGAAAATACAGAGAGTTCCCATATATTCCCCCCCCACTCCCCAACTATCAACATCCCACACCACAGTGGTACATTTGTTACAGTCGGTGAACCCACACGGACACATCATTATCACCCAAAGTCCGTAGTTTACATTAGGGTTCACTTTTGGTGTCAGATATCCTGTGCATTTTGACAAATGTATAACGGTATGCACCCACCATTAGAGTATTGTGCAGAATAATTTCAATGTCCTAAAAAATCCTCTGTGCTCCATCTATTTATCCCCCCTCCCTAACCCTTGGCAATCACTGACCTTTTCACTGTTTCCATAGTTTTTCATTTTCTAGAATGTTATATACTTGGAATCATACAGTATATAACCTTTTCAGATTGGCTTCTCTCACTCAGTATATTCATTTAAGTTTCCTCCATGTCTTTTCATGGTTTGAGAGCTCATTTCTTTTTAGTACTGGTTACAAACAAATTTGACACATAGAATATTATTGTGCAGCCTAATGAAAAATTTTAAAAAGCTAATACCATAGGGAAACCACTACTCAGGTCAAGAAATAGAAGATAGATGACCCTCAAGAAATAACCTTCTCCCCATGTGGGGAACTTCTAAAAGACAACTGGTCTGGACTCTTCAAAATATCAATAACATGAAAAGAAAGGTTGGAAGGTTTGTTTTAAATTAAGGAAATCTAAAGAGACAAAGCAACAAAATGCAATATGTGAATCTTATTTTGTTTTTGTCCCTAACCCCCCTCAAAAAAGTTGAATAAAAGACATTCTTAGAGAAATTTGAATATGGAATGCTTATTAGAAACTATAGAATTATGCTAATTTATTCAAGAATGATAATAGTATTGTCATTATGTAGGAAAATGTCCTTATTTGGGGAAGATGCATGCTGAGGTATTTAGGGATAAAGTTTCCTGATGTCGGCAACTTATTTTGAGATGGCTCAACAAATATATATATATAAAGGAGTTCTACTTCCAGCATGACAGTGTGAGGAGCTCTGTAGACCAGCCTTCTGATGAAACTGGTGAAAATTATGGAAAAATACATACAATCATTAAAAGTCTCTAGAAATGATCCTAAGGACATACAGCAAATTAAGAGACATCTATTCAAGAAAATCTACTAAAATTTGGTGAGAACACAGAGTGTCTATGGCATTTGAACCAAGACCCATTCCCTCGTGACCCCCTTTCTTAACTCTGTGAGGAGGAGACTCCACTCCAGATTAGTGCAGCCAAGAACCCAAGGCTCCACCTTTTCCTAGATCCCAGTTGGAGCACTATTTCTCAGGAGGAGCAGGAGGTGAGAATTTCTCGTCTGGCCCTTAGCTACCTGTTGCTGGGTCTAAGACCCAGTGACTGTGAAAAGGTGCAGGCTTCCTTCTTCCACCTAGTCCCCACTTGTGGATGGAGGCGTCTACCTTGGGCATGGCACCGCTGAGAAAATGGGGATCCCAATCACCCTTGCCCTGCCTTGTAAGGTGGTGGTTCTGTGCTGGGAGAAGCAAGCCTAGAAAACTTGAAGCTGCTGCTCCCTGTCCTACTGAGCACTAAGTAGCTAGAGTGGGGGTGCCACTCAGAGAGAAGTGCACCATTATCTCCACCATGGCTCAGAGATTTGGCTTTGGGGGAGCAGCAAGCCATAAACAGAGGGCTCTGAATGTCTTCCCAAAGGAACCAACTTCATTGCAACAGTGTGGAGAAGTTCTAGTTTAAAGGAGCTCTCAAAAATAGTGGAGGTTATGGTGAAAGGCAATTGGCAGGAAACTAGTAAATTCATTGGAGATATTTAGGATAACTAACTGTGGACACACTAGTTTGCTGGAGAGAACCTAGGAAAGAGACAGCTGGGAGGAGCCCTTCTGGGGTCAGAACAAAGGTCAAAGCACTTTCCTTGGGGATTGTTCTTTCTGAATTTGATTGGATCAGTCTATGGAGAAGTTTATGGCCCTGGGCATTGTTGAAAACAGTAGGAGAGTCTGCTGACAATGAGTAGAGTTTAACAGCTAGACGTGGTTAGGGAAAGAGATAAGAACTCTGTGAAAAACCACTGTCATCCCAGGGTGACTGTTGGAATACCTAAAGCTGCACCCCCTTGAGGAGCAACATCAGAGCCTTCACACTGTGGTAGTGGTGGGTGGGGGACAGACTTCACTTAACTAATCCAGATGGTCACTAAACAAATAAAACAAACAAACAAATTCAAATAACCAGCCCTAGAGGGGAAACCAGTACCCAGAGTTGCTATAATATATTATCTAAAATATCCAGTTTCCAACACAAAAATTATGAAACATCCAAAGTAATCAGGAAGTAAAAAAAAAAAAAGCAAGCAATAGAAACTCTCTTGACACTGTTGTCGACTGAACGTTTTTGTCCCCCCCCCCAATTCATATGCTGAAGCCCTAACCCCCAGTGTGATGGTATTTGGAGGTGTGGCCTTCGGAAGGTAATTAGTTTTAGAAGAGGTCATGAAAGTGGGGCCACCATCATGGGATTAGTGTTCGTATAAGTGTTCTCCACTTACCCACTTACCCCCACTGCTGCCACCCCATGTGAGGACACAGAATAATGTGGCCACATCTAGATGCTTAATCAACTGAGCCACCCAGGAGCCCCTAAAAATAAAATCTTTTTTTAAAAAAGAGTGAAATATAAATTCTGAAGTTGAAAAGTATAATAACTGAAAAGAATTTCACCAAAGGGACTCAACAGTGGATTTGAAATGGCAGAAGAAAGAATTAGTGAACTTAAAGATAGACCAGTAGTTTATCCAATCCAAAAAACAGAGAAAAAAGAATGATGAAAAATGCAAAGACCTTTAGAGAAATGTGGTACATCATTAAGTAAGGCAACATATATGCAGTGGGATTAGTAGAAGCAGAAGAAAGATAAGAAGGAGCAGAAAAATCTTTTGAAGAAATAATGGCTGAAAACTTCACAAATTTATTGACAAACATTTATTTATGCTTCCAGGAATGTCAATAAGCTCTGAGGAAACACAAAATGAGACCAGAGCAGGAAATGAAAGAAATACAAAACAAGGAATATATAAAGAACTCTTACAGGTCAATAATACAAAGACAAATAACCCAATTAAAAATTAGGCAAAGGATTTAAATAAATATTTCTCCAAAGAAGAAATGCAAATAGCCAATAAGCACAATAAAAAAGATGCTTGACGTCGTGAGTGATCAAAGAAATACAAATCAAAACCACAATGAGATGCCACTCACAAACATGAAGATGAGTATAATAGATAATAACAATTTTTGTCAAAGAGTTGGTGAAATTGAAACACACATATGTTGCTGGTGGGAGTATAAGCTGGTGCAATCATTTCAGAAAACAGGCTGGCAAGTCCTCAAATGGTTAAACACAGAGTTACCACATGACCCAGCCTTTCAACTCCCAGGGATATAACCCAAGAGAAATGAACACACATGTCCACACAAAAACTTGTACACGACTGTTTATAGCGGCAGTATTCATAATAGATAAAAGGTGGAAACAGGGGCGCCTGGGTGGCCCAGTCAGTTAAGCGTCTACCTTCGGCTCAGATCATAATCCCAGAGTCCTGGGATTGAGCCCCGCATCGGGCTCCCTGCTCAGTGGGGAGTCTGCTTCTCCTTCTGCCTCTGCCCCCCCCCCCGCTCGTGCGTGCTCTCTCTCTCTCTGTCAAATAAATAAAATTAAAAAAAAAAAAGAAGAGGAGGAGATACCAGAGATACCCCTCTCTCTCCCTGCAGGTACACAGAGTAGAGGCCATGTGAGGACCCAGCGGAAATGCGACCATTTGCAAGCTAAGGAGAGAGGCCTCACCAGAAACCAACCCTGCTAGCACCTTGATCTTGGACTTCCAGTCTCCAGAACTGTGAAGAAACAAATGTCTGTTGTTTAAGCCACCCAGTGCGTGGTATTTTGTTATGGCACACCAAACAGGCTAATACAAGGACTGATGCACGGTACAACATATATGAACCTTGAAAACATTGCTTTAAGTGAAAGAAGCTAATTGCAAAAAACCACATATTATATGATTCCATTTATATGAAATGTCCAAAATAGGCAAAGCTACAGAGACAGAAAATATATTAGTGCTTGCTTAGGGCTGGGAAGTTGGAGGGACAGGGACTTAATAGCTCAAAGTATGGAGTTTATTTCCCAGGTGATGAAAATGTTCTAAAATTGAATATGGTGATGGCTACATGTGTCTGATCAGACTAAAAACCACCAGTGGTACACTAAAAATGGGTAAATTGTATGGGATGTTAATTATATCTCAATAAAGCTGTTAAAAAATATGTGGGGGGGGCGCCTGGGTGGCTCAGTTGGTTAAGCGTCTGCCTTTGGCTCAGGTCATGATCTCAGGGTCCTGGGATCCAGCCCCGTGTCTGCCTCCCTGCTCAGCGGGGAGTCTCCTTCTTCCTCTCCCTCTGCCCCTTCCCCCACCCCCATCCCCACTCATGTTCTCTCTCTCTAATAAATAAAATCTTTTTAAAAAATTTGTCTTCACTTTAAAAGGAATTTTTTTAAAAATTTAGCCATTCTAGGGGCGCCTGGGTGGCTCAGTTGGTTAAGCGTCTGCCTTCAGCTCAGGTCATGATCCTGGGGTCCTGGGATCGAGCCCCCAGTGGGACTTCTTGCTTAGCGGGGAGCCTGCTTCTCCTCTGCCCCCCCGCTCCTGCCCTCTCGCTCTCTCACACTTGCTCACTCTCTCTCTCTCAAATAAATAAATAAAATCTTAAAAAAAATAAAATTTAGCCATTCTAGTGAATGTGTGGTAATATTGCACAATGGTTTTAATTTGCATTTCTCTGATAAAATTGAGAACTTTTTTGTATGCTTATCGGCCATTTGGATTTTCACTTCCGTGGAGTAACTGTTTATGACTTCTCGCCCATTTTTCTTATTTTCTTATCACTTTCCAACAATTCTGTATATGTCCTAGAACTTTATTTGCTACACATATATTGCAAATATCTTCTGCTACTGTATGGCTTGGTTTTTCATTCTCTTCATGGTGTCTTTTCTATGAACTGCTTAATTTTATTGTGGTCAAAGTCATCCATTTTATTCATTTATGTAAGTTAGCAGTTTTGTGTACTGTCTAAGAAGTTCGTCACTACCCCAAAGTTGTGACCATAATCATGTACATTTTAAAAGCATAATTTGGCCCTTTAAATTTAGATGTATAATCTACTTGTAACTCATTTGGGCTCATTCACTGAAGTAAGGGCCCAATTTCTTTCCGTTTTTTTCTTTCCGTTTTTCCATATGGGTACCCAATCATCCCAGCACCATTTTTGAAAAGAACCATCTGTGCCGTTTGGCTGTTCTTTGAGGAAGAACTTGCCATCCAGCAGCTGAGAGTGCAGTTAGCGGTCGGCCTCAAGCTGTGGTCCCTCGGAGATCTGCTGAAGCATTTAAGCAGGAGCCAGGCTCTTTCCCGGCAGCCTCTGGCCACTGACTGAGCGTGGCAGATGTACTCGGGCCCCATCCCTTTGGCCTGCTGAGCAGTTTCTCTAATGGGCTCTCCCGGGTGCCCAAACTCTCAGTCTGAGGTTCTCAGGTTCTACCTTTCACAGATGTTACCCTCTAAGAAGCCTCTTGTACTTGCAACTCCACCTCAGAATCTCCCCACCAGAGGGCCTAAACTAACACACAAGGAGATGTAGCATCTGATCTGAGAAATCAGGCAGTAAGATGGGAGTTAGGAAGAGGGCATCACCCACCACCAGGCTGTCAGTGTGGCCCCCATCCCCGGTGGTATGTGGGGTATGGATTGTCCCAGGCACAGATGGCGGCACCCTTGCTAACACTTTCACAGTTAGCGTCTCGAGGAAATGTTCCATGGAGGGGAGCAGCGTGGTCAGTGCAATGATTCAGGGTTTGGGGAAATGCGTTCGGGAGAAGAGGGAATCATACAAAGACAATGAAGTTTACCAGCTGTTATCTGGCTCCACTGATGCCCTACAGAAGGGTAATGAAAAGGTCAGGGCTATTCATGAACAGTTGAAATCTAACTGCGAAATCCAGAGTACCTTTTTGGTAGCTTACACCAAAGCTCTTATCTTGTGCAGTAAAGGAGCAGAAAAAAAATATGAAGACCAAACCGGGGGTGTTAAATAATAGAGAAGCTTCAAGGATGATTGAATGCTCGGTAGAGACGGGTCTGTTATGCTAAAATCAGAGCCTTGGTTGGGAAAACTGGGGACACATGTGGGTGGATGACCCTGAACATTCTGGCTCCTATCTTAGCCTGTTTGTGCTACTATAACAAAATACCACAGATTGGGTGACTTATAAAAAACAGAAATTTATTGCTCACAGTTCTGGAGGCTGGAATTTTGAGATCAGGCCGCCAGCATGGTCAGGTGGAGGGCCCTCGTCCGGGTGGCAGATTTCTAGCTGTGTCCTCACATGGAGGAAGGGGCTAGGGAGCTCTGTGGGGTCTCTTTCATAAGAGCACCAACCCCATCATGAGGGCTCCACTCTCACAGCCTCATCACCCCCCAACAGCCCCACCTTCTAATATCATCACGTTGGGCATTAGGATTTCAACATATGAATTTGGGGCTTGGGGGACATAAACACTCAGACCACAGCAGCTCTCCAAACAAGCATTGCCAGATTTAGCAAATAAAAATTACAAATAAAGAGGCTCTTGGGTGGCTCAGTCAGTTAAGCGTCTGCTTTCGGCTCAGGTCATGATCCCCGGGTCCTGGGATTGAGCCCGGCATCAGGCTCCCTGCTCAGCGGGGGGCCTGCTTCTCCCTCTGCCCCTCCCCCTTGTGCGTGGTCACCCTCTCTCTCTCTCTCTCAAATAAATAAATAAAATCTTTTTAAAAATTACAAATAAAAAAAGTCTCATGGGACATACTTATACTAAAAATTTATTTATCTGAAATTCTAATTTCACTGGGCATCCCTCTAATTATCTATGCCCCAACCTTAGGCCCTCTGCCTCTGCACCCTTATAACCTGCACAAGTGCCCCACTCCTTCCCTGACTCAGGGAGTCAACAAGATTAATACAGTATGGTCTCTAGGGCCAAATAGATGGACAGCCAACAAGGATATATATAGATAGATAGATAGATGCAGGAGTTTGGACAAACTATGATCTTTGGCTGAGTCTCTGGATATGAGTCAGTTTTTGGAACCCATTGACTGAAGAGGTGGTTGGGTCCCCAGAAGGAAGGACCCTAAATCACCATGACAATTCTATACAATAATACTAGCCCCAGTTCTTCCCCAAAGGGACCTATGGCCATTTATGTGGGTGACTGTACGCTGGAGAAAGGAGAGACATTTAGAGGACTATTGGACATTAATACCCTGGTCCGCTGGGCCTGTAGACCTACCAGGTGGTCATTTCCTTGGTCACTGAGTCTTCAGTGGGATTGACATACTTAGCAGCTGGAGTAACCTCTGCATTAGGTCTTTGTCCTGTGGCATAAGAACTACAGTAGTAGAGAGGCCAAGTCAAAAGCTCTGAAAATGCAGCCCATAGCTGAGATAGTAAATCAAAATCAGTATTCCATCCCTTGCCCCGGGATGGAATATGGCATAGATTGGGCCACCCTTAAGGATCTCAATGATGAAGGGATGGTGTTCCACTTTTGATACACCAGTATTGACCCTGCAGAAACTGAATAGGACTTGAAAGATGACTAGAGATGACAGTAAGCTCAAGAAAGTGGAAGCCAATCACAGCTTCTGTGATAGTCATGGTACCTTTGCTAGAGCAAATTAATTTGGCTTCAGGTACATGACAGATGGCCATTGATTTGGCAAATGCATTCTTTACTATCCCAATCAAGAGCGAGAATCAGAAAGAGCTCACATTCATGCGGAATGTATAACAATATTCATTTATAGTTTTGTCCAGGGATGTGTTATTTCTCCTGCCTTCTGTCGTAACATAGTTCAAAGAGATCTGGCCTCCCTGGACATCTGCAGAACAACACATTGATCCATTACATCAATAATCTCATTGTGCTGATTGAGCAGGATGAGCAAGAGAAGACTAGCACTCTGGAGGCTTTGGTAAGACACATGTGCTCCAGATTGCAGGAGATAAAGATTTAATGAAGTTTTTAAGAATCCAGTGGTCAGGAGCATGCAGGGAAATCCCCGCCAAAGCAAAAGACAAATTGTGGCATCTGGTAATCCCTACCACAAAGAAAAAAAGCACAGCACCAGGAAGGACCATTTGGATTTTAGTGCAAGTCATTCCATACCTGGGAATACCAAGCCACTCTATATACCCAGGGCCATTGAAGTCTACCACTTCCGACCAAGTCACAGAGCAGGAACTCTGGGACGTAAAAGCAGCCCGGCTGTTTAACTCATATGATCCAGCAGACCCTAGGGAGTGGGAAGAGTAAGGCGTGAGAAGACACGCATTGTGGAGTTTCTGGCAAGTCCCAGTGGGCTGCAGTCACAAAACAAGGACAGGGCGAAATAGGAATGGAACTTATGTAATCCATTTGGACAACTCTTGATACTCCTTTGCCTTGCTCCATTTTAATTGCGAATAGGCAAGTGCCGTAACCCCAAATTGAGGTGTGTATGGTTACTGGTGTTCAAGTTTCTCAGTAATGAGTGTTTTACTCACTTGACCACGTAAGCCACCGGGAGTAGCAGAGGCGATAGCGGAGGGTGAGAGGAATTGAGGATGGATAGTGAGGGAGGAGACAATGGATTCCAGCTGTAGTTCTGGGACCAACTGTAGCAAGGGGGGCTGTGGATTTTTTCCACTAACTTCCCTTTTCTAAGTTTTGCTCAGGAAGAGAGGCCTATGGGAAAACTACAAAAACTTGTCCCCAAACGTGTATGGAGAAATTGATCTGCTCAGCATAAGGGATGTATTGTGGCAGCCACGGAGGATCTCCCAATGAGAAAGAACTTGCCATTCAACATGGAGGGCGTACTCCATCCTGGCAATTCTGTCCACTGTGGGACCCCTCTAACTGGTAATCTTTGCTCTAGAGCTCCCTGTTGGATTGGCCAAAAATTGATCAGGTATGTATCACAGTTTGAGGCTCTTGCTGCACAATCCTGCTTCCTTCTCTTTTATCTTTCACAGGTGATACTCACCCCATTCCCAATAAACCTCTTGCATTTCTAACTCCATTTCAGCATCTGTTTATCAGAGTTCTTAAAATGACGCACCATTCTCTCTCCATTTCTCTGCAGTAGCATCTCTGTCATATAACAAGTTTCCATATATAGGGATTGTTTTAGGGCTCTCTTTTGTCTATCTGTGTCAATATTATATCATCCTGTTTACTACGACTTTATAATATGTCTGATATTTGGTAGCGTCCTCTCACTTCTGCTTCTGCTTCTTTAAAAGTGTCTACAATACCTCTTGTAATTTTAGATACACTTAAAATTTAGCTTTAAGTCTCTCTGTGTCTCTGTCTCTCTGTCTGTCTCTCTCTCTCTCACACACACACACACGCGTGTGTGCGCACAAAACATTCGGGGGGGTGATTGCAATTTCATTGAATCTGTATTTGAGGGAATTGACCTCTTTACAATATGAGTCTTCTAATTTATGAATAATGTATATCTCTCCTATATAGATCTTCACTGTCTCTCAGTAAAGCATTATAGTTTTCCACATAGAGGTCTTGCACACATTTTATTGGGTTTATTCCTAGGATTTTAAAAAATATTTTATTTATTTATTTATTTATTTGAGAGTAAAAGAGAGCATGAGCTGTGGGGAGGGACAGAGGGAGAGAGAGAGAGAACACGAGCAGGGGGAGAGGCAGAGGGAGAGGGAGAAGCAGACTCCCCACTGAGCATGGAGCCATCCCAGTACCCTGAGATCATGACCTGAGCTCAAGGTAGATGCTTAACCGACTAAGCCACCTAGGTGACTCTGTTCCTAGAATTTTTTAAAACTTTTTATTTTGAAATAATATCAGACTTACAGAAAATTTTCAAGGGTGTACTCTATACCTTTCACATATACCAATTGCCCAAATGTTAACAATTTACCACATTTGCTTTCTCTTCCCCCATATATTTTTCTGAAACATTTAAAATTTAGTTGCAGACTTGGTGTTCCTTTACCTCTAAGTAGATATTTCTTATAAACAGAACTTCTCATATATAACTACAGAACAATGATCAAAATTAAAAATTAACACTGATATCATACTTTTATGAAATGTACTAATCTTAAATTTAAATTTCACCTGTTGTCACACTGGTTGTCTTTAGGGCAAAAGGAAAAACATCTGGTCCAGGATACAATCTAGAATCACACACTGCATTTAATTGTCTTTTTAGACTCCTTTTAATCTTGCTTAGTTCCTCATTCTTTGTCTGGACCTTGACTTTTTAGAGAGTACAGGCCAGTTATCTTATAGAATATCCCCCAATTTGGATTTTTCTGGTGATCCCTCATTATTAGATTTAGGTTATACATTTTTGGCAGGAGTACCAGAGAGTGATGTTCTGTCTTTTATAGTGCATCACATTAGAGATACATGATATTGCTTTGTGCTTTTGTTCATAATGTTTATTAACTGCAACCATTTGATTAAGGTGATCCCTAACAGGCTCCTCCACTGTAAAGTTACATTTTACTCTTGGTAATTAATACGTATCTTATGGAAAGATGCTTCAATACTATGTAGATATCTTTTTTCCTGATTATATTCTCACCCACTGGTCTTAGCATCCATTGGTGATTCTTGCATGAAACAAGTATTATTATGGCGGTTGCCAAATGGTGATTTTCTAGTTCCATCATTCCTTCTACATTTATTAATTGGAATTCTGCTGTAGGACAGGGCTTTTCCTTTCTGTTTGTTTGTTTGTATCAGTATAGACTCATCAATGTTTGTTTTATTCTAGGGTGGGTTTTATTGTGGGTTTGTTTTTTATTTGTTTTTTATTTGTTTTTGTTTTGTTTTGATTGGTTGGGTTGTGTTTTTTTGTTTTAGTTATTTTTTTCCAGAACCTAGACAAATTACCATAGTAGCGAATCTGTTTATAGTTGTAGCTTGGGGCAGTTATTATAGTTCCTTTGGTAAAATCTACATTTCTTTTTTTTTTAACCATCTTATTTAAATCTTGATTATCTGCTCTTTCTATATATATATCCACACACACACTTATAATGTTTATAATAGTGTGTGTATTATAGCAGAATGTATCCTTTTTTTAAGGTTTCCCTACTTTCCAATTTATTTTAAAATGGTAGTTTTGAATGTATGCATTTAGGATATGTGACTAGAAGTTTATATCTCACAGGTAGTTTAAATCTGGTTGGGGCAGTCTACAGACATTAGAAGTAGTTTAGTATTCTAGAAAGGTCTGTTGTCGTAGATAGTGTCTAGAGGAGTATGCTCTGTATGCTCTCTGGGCACACAGTATTGTCTGATGAATTTGAAAGAAGCAAACAAGATATGGCTTTATTTTCCCCTTGACACTCCCTTGGACTAATTTTGAAACTCGATGGGAAATCACTCAGTAGGTTCATAATGTACATGATAGAAGGACGCTTTACACAGTGGTTTACCTTCCTTTAGCTTTGGAAATTTACCATTGCCCTAGTTTTGGAAGTAAATTCTAGTCCTTTAGTTCTCATTTGTAACAAACACATTAAAGACTACATTGAAATATTGCCTACAAGATTGGTCTTACTTAAAAAAAATTTACTCCTACAACAATAAAAATTTTTTTAAATGTATCTTATGGGTTACATTTCACTACTATCATTATTTTGTTTGTCAAATTATCCCATATTGGGCTATTAGAAGTCATTTCAAGCTAACTTCATTCTTTGAGTACCTCTTTATTTTCTGGCACCACAAGATATTTCTGCTGTCCTAGCCTTGGAATCAGCCATTTCTCCAAGTAGCCCTGGTTCTTTTTACTAAGGAAGAGTATTTAGATACCAGGCTCTGGGCATTAGGTGTGTTCATTGTCATTAGAACATTATTACTACTTGGCCTTATCAGTTGACAGAGCCAGAAAATATGCAAGTGAAATATATTATGAACCATGAGTTCATACTGATAGTTCTGATTGACATTCAACACCAGAGAGTTCATTCTAGCTTTCTTCCTTTCCATTTTGTAACTTGAGAATTTTTAACCCATACAACTGAAAAAAAAAAAAAGCCATACATACTAACTAGAGTGTACTATTTGTTTACAATTATTTTGTTTGAGGGTATATAGTCAAAAAATTGTGTTCAAAAGTTTTTTGGGTTAGTTCTCCCTCCACCCCAACCCCTAAAGTGGTTATGTTATTTATTTGAAATATGTTATATTCATTTGTTTCTGTTTGTATTCCATTTGGGGTTTCTGTACTGCCCAGAGACATGCAAAGGAAAAAGAAAGATAGACTCATACACATGGGAAATAAGGCAGTCAATAGGAACTGTCCCTGAGAAAGTCCAGACATTGGAATTAATAGACAAACACTTTATTTTTTTAAAGTAGGCTCCATGCCCAACGTGGGGCTTGAATTCATGACCTCAAGATCAAGAGTTGTGTGCTCTACTGACTGAGCCAGCCAGACACCCCAGATAAACACTTCTAATGAGATGTTTTAAATATGCTAAAATAAGGGAACTGAAGTCTACAGAACTAAAGCAAAGTATGAGAAAATGATGTCTCACGAAATAGTGATTATCAATAAAGACATAGAAATTATAACATGAATGAAATAGAATGTACAAAAGTAAAAAGTACAATAAGAAAATGAAAAATTCAGCAAAAGGACTTGCCAACAGAGTAGAGCAGGGAGAAGAAAGAATCCGTGAATTTGAAAATAGGTCAATTGAAATTTTTGAATCTGAGGGGCAGAAAAAAAAATGAACAGAGTCTCAGAGACCTGTTGGACACAACCAAGCATACACACAATGGGACACCCAGAAGGAGAGGAGAGAGAGAATGGAGCAAAAAGTATATTTGAAAGAATAATGTCAGAAAACTTCCCAAATTTCATTAAAAAAGAAAACATAAATGTACACAGCCAAGAAACTAAACAAAGTAGATTTTCCAAGTAGGAAAATCTCAAAAAGATCCAGACCTTAGACACATCATATCAAACTGTCAAAAGACAAAGAAAAACAGATCTTTTTTTTTTTTAAGATTTTATTTATTTATTTGACAGAGAGAGAGATAGTGAGAGCAGGAACACAAGCAGGGGGAGTGAGAGAGGGAGAAGCAGGCTTCCCGCCGAACAGGGAGCCCGATGTGGGACTCGATCCCAGGACCCTGGGATCATGACCTGAGCCGAAGGCAGACACTTAATAACTGAGCCACCCAGGCACCCGAAAAACAGATCATCTTGAAAGCAGCAAGAAAGAAGTGACTCATTAGATACAAGGGTTACTCAACAAGGTTAACAGCTAATTGTTCATCAGAAACCATGGGTTTCAGAAGGCAGTAAGATGACTCATTAAAAGTGCTGAAAGTGGGGCGCCTGGGTGGCTCAGTCGTTAAGCGTTTGCCTTCAGCTCAGGTCATGATCCCAGCGTCCTGGGATCGAGCCACACTGGGCTCCCTGCTCGGCGGGGGGCCTGCTTCTCCCTCTCCTACTCCCCCTGCTTGTATTCCCTCTCTCGCTGTGTCTCTCTCGTCAAATAAATAAATAAAATCTTTTAAAAAATAAAAAAACCCTTTCATTATAAAAAAAAATAAAAGTGCTGAAAGAAAAAAACTGTCAACTAAGAATTCTATATCCAGCAAAAGTTTTCTTGAAAAATAAGGGAGGGGGTGCCTGGGTGGCTCAGTCGTTAAGCATCTGCCTTCGGCTCAGGTCATGATCCCGGGGTCTGGGGATCGAGCCCCTCATCGGGCTCCCTGCTCGGCAGGAAGCCTGCTTCTCCTTCTCCCACTCCCCCTGCTTGTGTTCCCTCTCTCGCTGTGTTTCTCTCTCTGTCAAATAAATAAATAAAATCTTAAAAAAAAAAAGAAAAATAAGGGAGAAACCAAGACATTCCCAGATAAACAAAAACTAATGGAATTTATTGCTGGCAGCCCTGGCCTATAAGAAACACTAAAGGGAGATTCTCAGGCTGAGTGAAAGAACCCTAGATAGTAACTTGAATCCACAACTGATAAAACTTCGTTACATAGGTAAATATAAAAGACAATATAAGTGTGGTTTTTTTCTTTATAACTCCTTGTTTTAATCGCCTCTTCTTCATCCCATCAATGAAGAATGGAGTCCCCAGTGTCATGACACCTGACAGTAGGTAGATGAGACTGACAGTTTATTAATCACATATACTCACAGTCCAGGGGAAGAGGACACTGCCTGCCATGCAAGGACACAAGGGGTTTGCACTTGAGAACAGAGTGAACGAACAAGGTCGGTGGGAGGCAGACCTTCTAGTATCAAGGGGGTGAGGTGACCCTTGGTTCCCACAAAGGATGTGATCCACTTGTTTGAATAATTCCATGGGCCAACAAGGAACCGACGCCTGCTACTCAGGGATAAGCAAGAACTGTGCCAGGTTCCCCATGATAAGAAGCTTTTTTGTTTTGTTTTGTTTTTTTGGCTATGGGACCTTATCCATGGGAGCAGAGTGGGGAGGTGAACTTGTGGTTGGTCTCTTTGAGGCTCTCCTGATTTTACCAGCTGTCTGGGCAGCACAGAATATTAATTTTCAGACTGACATCACACCTGACCCTTTGAACGTCTTCACTTTCAATCTTTGTTGTGACTGAGATTTTTAGGGAGTAGAAGGGCCTCCCTAGGAAGTGAAGTAAGTATTTGACCAGGAAGAAGAGGGCCATGTGGTGAAATGATGGTCAAAAACCATGAACTTTAGAGGTGTCCCCCTTTATGTCCCAAAAAGGCATTTGAGGGACCCATGTGGCATTGGTGCAAGGAGTGCATGTCCCCAGAGGCCATGAATTTAGACTAATCAATGCCTATGGCAATAGTGACACCCAGTGGGGGGGGGTCCATTTGCCACTTTGTAACTTAAATCAAAGTTATCTGAGGAGCCCATTATGCCTTTCGATTAAACCAACTTCCTGAGTCCTATAGGGGAAATTCCACCGAATGCCTTCTTTAAGAGCCAGCATTGTATATTCTGTGAAATGAAATGAGTGCCCTTGTCACTAATGGTAATGTAACTCCAAAGGTGATAAGGAACATCCTGGTAAAGCCTTGTATTGTGTGTGGCCTTAGCATATGTAGAGACATGTGGGCTTCATTTATATTTTGAATATATGTGAGGGAAGGGATTCCCAGAGTTCTTTACTCTGAAAGGGGCAACTCTTAGGCAGTGGCCCAAGGGTTTGTAAAAATGTGCAAATGAGGGGCACCTGGGTGGTTTAGTCGGTTAAGCTTCTGCCTTCAACTCAGGTCATGATTCCAGGGTCCTGGGATGGAGCTCCTGCAGGTCCTGGGACCGAGTCCCACATCAGGCTGCCTGCTCAGTGGGGAGTCTGCTTCTTCCTCTTCCTCTGCCCTCCTCCCCCTGCTTGTGCTCTCGCTCTCTCTCAAATAAATAAATAATTTTTTAAATGTGTAAATGATACTATTTGTTGGCCAGGTATCCAATGTTAAAATGACTACCTGAAGTATGGTCAGTTGTGCTGACTCTTGGGTGCCATCCTTTTCAGGGGTTCTCTGGTTAAGGGATGAAAACATTCTACTGAACTCCATCATGTATGACGGTGCAATGCCATCCATAAAATGTATGAACTCCCATTACTGGTCACTCAGTTGATCCTAAAGGGTCCCTAGGTAGCCAAGGGTTTGGGAGAGATTTGACTTCTTCTAGCATCATGGCATCTGGCAAGTGACTGAGGATAGAGAAGGCCAGCCTCCTGTAGGTGGGATCTACTGGAGGGCTCAGGTTTGGCTCCATCCAGTAACAAGGAAGTCTCAGTAGCTGTGATGTGCTTGTGGAGTGCTGCTCCCATGACCCAAAGCATAATGGGCAGCTGGGTGTAGAGGTCACAAGCTAAGGGACTGTGAGAGCCTTGATTTTCAGAAGATTTCTGTGGCCAGCAAGTTGCTGCCCTAATAGTATAGTGCAGGGCAATGAAGGGCGATTTCTTATATTAGAAGCCTATGGACCACTTATGGTCATCATAGGTTGTCTAGAGATTCCAGGAGGCATGAAAGGATGCATGAAGGAGTGTTTGAGGACACTAATAAGAGTGCTTGATTTCAGTTTGGACAGATTCTGGAGCTTTTTGTTGGAGATCCATTCAAGGTGGGCCAATTTGCAAGAAACATCATTAATGAGATTAAGTAAAACTTGTAAATGAAGACTATGGTATCTTCAGAACTCCCCCCCAAAATCTTAGAAGATGTTGGACTTGTATTAACATTGTGGGTGCTGAAAGGATCAACAGGTATTTTCTTAACTGTCAGAGATGGACTAACCCTCAGTTTACTAAAGAATTTTCAGGAATGCAACAGAGATGGTGGGGCCTTGCACTATGTGTGGCAATGGTTTGTCCCCTTTTTCTGAGGGCCTTTATGAGTATTTGTATGTTGTTAGTAAACACGTCAAATGAATCTCCTTGGAGGAGGATGTCATCAATGTAATGTTATGTCTGTGTTTCTAGAGAAAGGTGGATGCAGTTAGGATCTTGCTGGCAAAGACTGTGTGTAATTGCAAGGCTGCTGAAGTACCCCATGGATAGCCTGGTAAAGGTGTATTGTGTCCTTTCAGAGGTGAAGGCAAACAGCAGTTGAGAGACTGTTGAAATAGACACTGAACAGAATATATTATTCAAATCTGTAATAGCAAAATATTTCCCAGTAGATGGAGTCAGTCATTCCAGTAGTCAGTTTTGGATATGGGGGTCTTAATGGATGGGGCCAGAGCATTGATGTGCAGTTACTTACTGTGATGCACCATTCATTCTTTCCAGGTTTAAGAACAGGCCAAACTGGGATGTTACATGAAGAAGCAGTGGGGATAATCACCCCTTCACTAATTAGGTCTTCTGTAATAACTTTTCATCTTTCAGTGCCGTTTTAAGTTACATAGGGCCATCTTAACTTTTTGAACTGGGGAATCCATGGCATCTCATTTAGCCAAGCCAATTGATAAGGGCCAAAGACTTTATATAATTTTAACTTATTACTCAATTGGGTCAGAATGTCTGTGCCCACTAGAGGATATTTTAGGGTAATGGGTGCTATGATCATGGGAATTTAGGTAAAATAATAATTCTGATCATGAAGCATATCTCTTTGTCCTTTCTTTTATATTCAGTAACTCCCTGAAGATTATAGAGTGCACCTTGTTTAAATTTAATGGGTCCCCAGGTATAACTGTAATTTGAATTCCAGTATTGATCAAGTCCATGTAGGTTTGCCAATTGGTGCATTTCAGCAAATGTTGACATTAATTCAGAGCCTATGTTGTAGAGGTGTAAAAGCCAATCAGTGCCCTTTTGTGTTTTTGCTATATAATTCTTTGAGTAAATTTTGGATTTCCAATAGGGTCAAATTGTGTACCTTTGTTTCAGTTTAATTTTTTTCCTTGAAGCCCTGAGGAGTGAGCTCTTGGTTGCCATCAGGGCATAAGCAACAGAATGGCAGAGCGGAAGAGCATTGGGTCCACTATTCCGCCCTGGCCCTACTCTTTTCCCCACAAGGGCTTCCCTCTGTTCCCCTATTTTTCTCTCTGTAAAAAGTCCCCATAAGAATTTAGACTCTTAGCCAAGTAAAGCCTCAACTTTTAGTTTCTGTTTCTGCCCAATCACCCGTGATGTCAACCTTCTTGGTGGTCATGGGGAAAGGTTCAGGGGCTCTGGGGCATGCCTCATAGGCCGCTGTCTCTTCTTCCAGGGAATGCCAGTCAATCTTCCCTGGGTTGAGGTCCACATCCAGTAAAATCATTTTGTCTGTGGCGTGAGTGGGATCCATCAAGTCCTATGATCACAAAATTAGCCCTTTGGCGTGCTGGTGAGCTGGACAAAGCCCGGGCACACTTAGGGGGTTATGCATTGGGAAAGCAATTGAGTACAAAATACTCCTTCCCATTTTTAAAAATCAGTACCTGGCCCATGGGTTACCATGGATGTGCACCTCATTATCTTTGGGGGGCCAGGAGATCATACATGTATGACAGTAGCAAGGGAAGTAGCAGCACATGAGAGAAGCAAAGATGCTACTCTTGTCTGAACAACAATGATGATTAGGCAACTGGGGTGCCATGCTTCATTCTCTCCAGGATGGTGGTCCCCTTCCTTTCCAGAAACCTCACCAAGAGGTGTCCCCAGGCCCATCCTGGCAGTGCACAATGACAAACAAGTTTTACATGGCTGCCCTAGCAGCAAGTGACAATAACCAGGCCAGACACAGTAACCAGAGAGCTACAGCCCCATCCTCGGTAGTTGGGACTCAAGTGCCGAGGGATTAGGATACTGTGTGTGCTGCCTTCACAGTCAGAGGCCTCAGAGACCACCTGCCAAACCCAGGCCAAACCGAATGGCATTAGCAACAATGTTTGTCATGAGGATTAGAGCATTTCGAGTGAGAAAAGACACCAACACCTGGCAAAGAGCATAGAGTGCCCTGCAAGCCAAAGTGCAAGTCCATCAGCAATTGGCAGCTCTGTGCCAGACAGCATTTGCCATATCATGGAAGCAGTTAATTAGCCATGAGCAGTTAATTAAAACTAACCAGGTGTCCTTGGTCATGGTTGGTCTATCTTCTTCATGATGCCAATTGTTTTGATCACCTTTTCTTCACCTCATTGATGAGGGAGGGATTCTTCCCTAGAATTATGGGGATGACTGAACACACAGCACACAACACTGGCCACATGAGATTGACGGCAGTTTATTAGTCACATATACTTACAGCCTGAGGGACGAAGGCACTGCATGTCACACAGAGCCACACGGGGTTTGCAAGTGGGATCAGAATGAACAACCAAGCGTTGTGGGAAGCAGGCTTGGTAGTATCAAGAGGATGGGGTGACCCCCGGTTCCCATGGGAGGATATGATTGGCTTGTTGAAATAATTCTATAGGCTGGCAGGGAACGAAAGCCCACTATTCAGGGATAAGTAGGCACCATGCCCGGTCTCCGTGATAAGGAGAGTTGTTTGGCCAGAGGACCTTATCTGTGGAAGCAGAGTGGCGAGGGAAATTTGCAGTTAGGCCATTGGAGGCATTCCTAATTTTCCCAGATGTAAAAACAACATGTAATATTAATTTTAGACTGTGTGCCACATTCCTTTTTTTCCCTTTCTGATTTAAGAAACAACTGCACAGAACAATCATGATAAACCTGTATTGATGGACATGTAGTGTATAAAGATGTAACTGGTATGACAATCAGCACAAAGGAGGGAGGAGAGAATGGAGCTCTCTTGGAGCAAAGTTCTTGAATAATATTGGTATTAATTTCGACTTGATTTTTATAGGTTAATATGTTCATTGCAGTCCCCGGGGAGGCCACTAAGAAAATAACTGAAAATATAGTAAAAGAAACAATAAAGTAATCAAAAAGGTAGACCATAAAATAATCCATTTAACACAAAATTAGGCAGTAATGGAAGGACTGACAAACACAAAAGACATGAAATAGAAAAAACAAATAGCAAAAGAGCAGACATGAATTTCACCTTTTTGATAATTACATTAAATCCAAACAGATTAAACACTACTATCAAAGGGCAGAGATTGGAAGAATGGATAAAAAAGCATGATCCAATTATGTGCTGTCTACAGGAGACGTGCTTCGGATTCACAGACACAATTAAATTGAGAGTAAAAGGCTGGAAAAGATGTATCGTAAAAACAGTGACCAAAAGAGAATTGGAGTGGAGATCCTAATACCAGGCAAAATAGACTTTAAGACAAAAGTTGTTAGTAGAGGTGAGGAAGAAGATTTTATAATAATAATAATAAGGTCAACAATTCAAGGAGATACAACAATTATAAATATATACTAAAAACAGCCCACCTCCATATATGTGAAGCAAACACTGTCAGAATTGCAGGGAGAAATAGACAATTCAATAATAATAGTTGGGAATATTACCGCCAACCTTATAGAAATTTTTTAAAAAGAAATGCTATAAACAATTGTATGCCAACAAATTAGATAACTAGATGAAATGGAGAAATTTATAGAAAGACGCACATTACCAAAGCTGACTTACGGAGAAATAGAAAGTCTGAATAGTACTGTGCAAGTGAAGACATCAAACTAGTGGTCAAAATTACCACCAAAACAAAGCCCAGGACCAGAAAGCATCACTGGCGAATTCTACCAAAAGTTTAAAGAAGACTTAACACGATCCTTCTGCTCAAGCCAGAAACCTAGAAATCTTCCTTGATTCTTCCCTTTCCATCAACCTCCCCCAAGTCTCCCAAGCACTTAGCACAGCGCTTGGCACATAGTAGGCATGTAGTCATTTATTCAATGAATATTGAGCTCCTACCATATTCCAGGTACGGCTCTAGACATTAGACTTAAAACAGTGAACAAAATAAGTCCCTGACCTCATGGGACTTACATCTTAGAAAATGGATGAATGAGTCAATCTTTTAATACTTAATCAGGCACCACTTCCCCCATCTCTCCTGCCTGGGTTAGAAACCCCTTCTCAGTCCTTTCTCAGCATCCAGCTTACACCTTTACCACTACATTTAGTTTTCTATGCCAAAATTATCTTTTTTTTTTCTTTACAAATCTCTCTCCCTTACTTGATTGTGAACTCCTTGAGGGCAGGATCCGAATCTTATTTATTTCTAGCATCTGGCACATAGCAAGTATCCAACGATGGTTTATCGTGTGCTTGTCAAAGTGTCTTCTAACTTTGGATACCATGTCTACCCCCTCCAGTCCAACTCCACCTCTAGACATCCCCAAACACATATACAACTTAATGTGGCTAGGAACACTAGTCAGTTTTTTGTTTTTCCTGGATTCCAGATTCCTTTCATATATAGGGCCCCAGGGTGGTGCCTCAGGCAAAGCCTAGGAGGCTCACTTTCTTTCTTTCTTTCTTTCTTTCTTTCTTTCTTTCTTTCTTTCTTTCTTTCTTTCTTTCTTTCTTTCTTTCTTTCTTTCTTTCTTTCTTTTTTTCTTTCTTTCTTCTTTCTTTTTTTCTTTCTTCTTTCTTTTTTTCGTTTTCTTTCCTTCTGGGGAAATCCTTGTTTTATTCTTTGGCCTCCGCCTTTTTTCTTTGAGATAACTGTCTCTCTGTCCCTCTCTCCCTTAATCACCAGCACAGTGGGAATTTCCACTCTCCACCTTGCACATTGTCCCACCGGGGAAAACCTTCCCCAGGGCCAGGAGAAGTAGGAGGCAAGATGACAGCTGCACCCACCTCCAGCGAGGACAGCTTTCCCCCACCCCACACTCGGTGGCAGGGAGGTGGCACTGACGGTGGCTGTATTTTTCCCACTACTTCTCCCTCGACCTCTTCCATTTCTCGCTCCTCCATCAAGGCTGGGAGTCATGAAGTACTCTCAACTACCCATGGAGAAGAGACTGCTCAACCCTTTCTTTGAGCTTAGAGAGGGTTTTGGGAGATGCTACCCATTTTAATCCTCTTAGTCCTGAAAGACTACCCTTTCCAATGTAAACTGGGGCCTTAATAATTCCAAACACTGCCCTCATCCTGGGTCCGATCCCCATGGTGATTCCAGAGTACACTCTGGAGGGGTTGTGTGGACATTATTCAAACTAGGGAACAAATATCAGCAAGAAATTGTGCCTAGCTCATTCAGCCTATGTCTACTACTGGGGAAACACCTCACACCACAGATCCTGTTGAGGGAGGTCCAACAGCGTCAGCTTGGATGTAGAGCACACCGTGTCATTTGAATGGTGGGACATGGCAGTCACCTGGGTCCCTGCTGCATTTCCTACCTGTTAGAGAATGTAATACTGACGACAGAATTTCCGCGAGTGAGTATAATAACCTCTGTGCTTCTGATGGAAAAGTAGGCCAAGAAGGGTTAATTAGACCAGGGGACTCTGGCCATTTTGTGAGGAGAGGCCATTTTTCATTCCACTGAAGCCTTGAGGACACCTCTGGGAGGGGGGGAGAGGAGGGAGGGATGCCTGTGCATATGTGCGAGCGTGTTGGAGGAGGCTGTCAGGGAAGGCCTTGAAGCTGGGATGGGGGTAGCACTACAAATGATGGATCTGAGGGGCTTGGGGAACGAGTAATAATGATAGGAGGGAGTTAAAGGAGCAGACAGGAAAGAGCCTGAGGGTGAGAGGGAGGCTGACAGCAAAGGTCCTCGGAGTGGGCAGGAACTGACAATCTGACAGTGATGACCCTGCACAGGAGCCAGAGAGGGGCTGCTGGTGTTTGCTGCATTTCCTTACTAGTTGATCCAGTGTCCTAGTTGGGGCCCCCTGGGCTGGACTAATAATGTACGTGCCCCACTACAATGCCAACACATCAAACAAGCCACCATTAGAACAAGATCATTTTCCTCCAGGCAGCTGCTTGCTGCAATCATTCTGCTGATTAAATTTCATTCTGGAAAGTACTGCACAGACATTAATCAGGTGTCACAGCCACTCCATCCTATAGAGCCAAAGCCTCTCTGACCTTTAAAAATACACCAAACAGTTGCTAGAACACATCTCCCTAGGGAGGACAGGTCCTTGGGCCAGCTCTCAGAAACCCACATTGTCCTCGCCCCCTTCCAACCCATCTCCCTCTCCCCTGGAGACAGAAAGGGGTAACAGAGACCTTTCTGACATTTTTGCCTGAGGGACTCTGGTCAGTCTTCTGTTTTGGCGGTGCCAGCAACCCCCTGCATATGTGGATTTGAAGTCTGGAAGGGTTTCCCCATCTCAAAATAGCTTCCCCACTGGCTGGCTCCACGGCGTGACATTTTCACTGTAATAAGCACTCCTCCCAGTTAGAGCACTGTAGTCTCCAGAAATCCCCTGTTTAAACAAAAACAAAATAAAACTGGCTTAGCTGGAGGAAGAATCCGTAAATAATGATGGCACCTTATACAATCACGGAGCACTGTTCCTTGCTTTCAGTGGGCTTTGCCATATGCTATCTCCTATCACTGCACATCGACCCTGTGAAGAAGATACTTGTATTAGCCCCATTTTGCAGACGTCAAAATGGAGGCTCTGAGGGATCGATGTAGTCCAAGGCCGAGAGCTAGAAAAAGTCTCCTGATGCCGAGCCTTCAGCACTGTCTGTCATGCTAACACAAAAAATCCTGGCAACTGAGAATTCTAAAAAGAGATGGGCTTTGATGGGGGTACAGGCAATGACTGAGATCACCCCCAAATAGGGCGGCAAAAAAAAGCCTTTCACACAGCCCGAAGGCATGGCAGAGGCCATGAGCACCTGGGTAAGGGGAGGCAGATGGGGGCAGGGGGTGAGAGGGGCGGCAAGCAGCCTGATCTCCTTCGATGTGGAGGTTGGTACTTGTGCTCCCTTATTTCTTTCCCTCAAGCCGGTCAGTAGGCAAATAAGATGCCTCACTCTCTAGCTGGGCCTTCTTGCCAGAAGTGGTGGAGAGAGGCTGGAAGTAAATGGAGGAGGGAAGGTCACATATTTTGGTCCCTGGGTTGGGTGGCCCTGGGGGATGGTGCTGGGTATGGGCAGCCTCTGGCCACCCACTCTCTTCAGGTGGTGCCCATTCAAGTGCAGGGCTTTCGTATTAAGACAGAGCACTATAACGCTGGACCAGGAATGTAAGACAGTGCCCTGTCCTTTACGCAGAACGTCGTTTAAAATGCAGAGGGCAGCAGACTGCAACTTAATTGGAAAGGATGCCTTGGACCATTCGGGACGCTACAGAACATTTGGCATAGCCATTAAAAACTGTTCTCCAGAGCCCAGGAAACTAATTGCAAATGGTTAGGTAATGCACAGCTGATGGAAAGAAGATTTCCCCTTAAATTGATTCCATGGTATATGTACGGGGATGTGTACTGCAGTACTGCTTGTAACTATGAAAAACTGGAACTAAATTAAATGTCCAACCACGGGGGGTTGGTTAAATAAGTCTGAGACGTTCACACCATGGAATGCTAGGCAGCTGCTGGGGAAAAAAATGAGGTAAATCTATATATACTGACGTGGAAATCTGCCCATGAAATAGAATTGGGTTTTTTGTTTTTAAAGTAAGTTGCAGAATTAAGAGTTATGGTTTGGCTCCATCTTTGTTCACTACTTATGCGTGTAAATGTGTGTGTGTGTGTGTACTTGTATATGCATAGGAAAAATGGAAAAGTCTGGGGAAAGACACACCAGACTTTGAATAGAAGTTGCCTCCTAAAAGTGAAATTGGGAAGGGAAAGACTTTCCCTTTGTAGTTCATACTCTTCTGTGTTGTTTGACATGTAGGTGCCTATTTCACGTCCGCAACTGTCGGCTGTTTGCTAAAGGAGAGCAGTCTTTCCTGGACAACCCCTGCTCGTTATACAGGACTCTGGGCTCCCGGGCAGAGCTGAGAGGCAGGTCTGGAGTGAGGTGCATTTCATCTTCCACAGAACCTCTTACGGCTCCAGCTGAACTGCAAAGCTGTGTTTCTTCTGAACAGTCGGACGCTAAAATGCAAACTTACCAAAGGAGTCCTCGCTAATAAACAAAGCTGTTCATTTTCTCCCTCTCTCTGTTCGGTCTTTCCTTCAAATTCCACCCACCCACACCAAGTCCGGGCAGAGTTCCTTTTATCTTCCCAGACAGGTCAGTCTCTCAGAAACGCGGTTCCTTTCAGGCAATCCACAGAGTAGACAGCCCCCTACCGGCGTAATTTCAGGGGCATAGAAAGAGGGGGACCAGAAAGAATACTTGCCCACCTGCTGCACCAAGAAGCTTTAATAATCACCCAGTGAGAGAGAAGTACAAATTTCCTTGAAAGAGGTGACACATTGCCTGAAACTTGCACTCAGGCAAGGACGACTGAAAGCAGAGCCGAGTGTGTGTGTTGTGTGTGTGTGTGTGTGTGTGTGTGTGTGTGTCTGTGTGCGAGAGACAGAGAGAGACAGAGAGAGAGTGAACCAAAGCAGGTGGGTCCTGAATAGCCCCAA
The DNA here is from genome assembly GCF_037043125.1 of Eumetopias jubatus. Classification (NCBI taxonomy): domain Eukaryota; kingdom Metazoa; phylum Chordata; class Mammalia; order Carnivora; family Otariidae; genus Eumetopias; species Eumetopias jubatus. The sequence goes on from NW_028274817.1 coordinate 28,225,704, forward strand.
GCCCATATCGGAGGGAGGACAGAGTGTGATTTACAAAACATTCACAGGTTTATCTAAGTCGTTTGTAACCTAGAATTCAGAGGGTTTAGGGGCTCATTTTAATAATACATGCTCACTGAATATATTTGGAAGACACAGAAAAGTATAAAAAAGAAGGTAGCCCTCTGCAATTCCACTCCCTAGAGTTAACTAGAGTAAATATCTTTATGGTTTTCCTTCTGGTAATTTTTCTCTGCATATATATGCAATTTTAAACAAAATTGAAATCAAACTATACAGCCTACTTTTTCACTCATTACTATTGATGTTTCTATGTCCTTAATATTTGAAAACACCATTTTAATAGCTATATAACATATGCACCATATGATTGTGTTATCATCTAGTTAATCATATCCCTAATTTGGGGCATTTCAGGTTTTTTTCCACATTTTTTTCCTTATTATAAAGAACATTGCCATGGACATCCTTGCACATAAATCTTAGTCCAGATTTCTCTTTCCTTAGTACAGATTCCCAGAAGTGGAATTACTGGGTCACAGAGTGTAAACATTTTTAAAGACTCTGCGGAGCAGTTTGAACTGGGAGCAGATCTACTGATTCCCAGAAACTACTGAACACGGAAATTCTCTCCACTTCAAACCTGAACCAATGCGGTTGGACGCACACGCGCCCCCCCCCCCCCCGGCGCCTGTGACAATGCCACATCTAATTAGGTGTTTAATGAATGTTTTTTGATGGGGATACAGGGAAAGGATGTACTCAGCTCTGTAATTAATTAGAGGAAGGAAAGAGGGCAGTTACAGCTTAACTGAAGGCTAGTCTGCCGTCCCCACCAACTGCCATTTCTGACAGGTAAACCAGAACGTCCAAACTATGAGACCCACCAAATGATCTTCCAACCCAGTCTTGTGACCTTAAGGCCACTCACTCTCATCTCCTGCTCTTTTCCCCCTCATTAAAAAGTAATATGTGTGATGAGTTTTCCTGTATGGATTTTCCTTCAATAAATAGTTTACTGTATAAAATACGTTAATGATGTTTACCCATTGACCCGTCTCCTTCTAACCTTAGCATTTAGTGACTATTAACCTCTGTTAAATTTATTCTAAAATTCACAAAAGCACTATTTAGCCTTTTCGAATATCAAGATTTCCCTAGAGTATTCATTGATGCATGCATTATTGTTCTCTGTTGCTGGTTTATGCCTTCAAATTAGGAAAGTGTGAAATTCTGTGAAAAAACAGACTTTGATCTTAAAAAGAAACCCTCCCTTTGGTAGTAAGAAACAGATGTTTTTCTGAACTTGCCTATCAAGAATTGACTGGAAGCATGTATACTTCTAGCATTTGGACATTTTTGTTAATGTTTCCAAGCAATGTGCTTTGAAATCAGAACCATTTCCTTATATTCATCTTCATAGAATTCTCCTGATGCTCTTCATCACACATTAATGATCAGATATGAGTTGTAATTTCCATTCCTCGTCCATGAGAGCTAAGTAGGTATCGTAACATAAGTTGAAGGGAGTTTTATTGTGCAAGAATGAACTACTGTTGGGTTTGATTGACTGAAGATGGACTTTGACGTGGTGTATTTGAAAGTTATTAAATGCAACTTACAACACTTAAAAAATATTGTATCTTATTATTGAAAAAGTTTACTTTTAAAAAGGAGTATTCCATTCTCAAAACAATCTGACAAAAGTACGTGTGGAGAAAAAAAATCAGGAAAAAATGCATTTCAACCCATAAACTGTTATCTCTGGGGAGTAGAATTGTGGGGGAGAGGGTAATTTGCTGCATCATGTACCTCTGCAGTTTGGAGAATTTTTACAGTGTCATGTTTTATTCCAGTAAGCAGAAAAAAAGCAATAGATTAAAAGTGCCATATATTCAACAGGTATTTAAGTCCCTACTATGGACCAGGCATGACTAAGTGATCATTACAGAAATTTTGAAAGCTACGGAAAAAGAGGTACTTTGGGTATGTACAACAGAGCACAATGATGAACACAACAATGAAAACAACTAAGCAGTTGGAGGTTTCTAAGGTTCTTGTGGACGGTGACACTGTGTTTTCTCCTTATTGGGACTGCTCTCAGACTCTGCCTCCTAGATCTGTGGTTTCCACTAGATGCTTAGTGCCCAGCTGAACTCCCACCCAGCTTCCTGGCTGGCGCCTCCCGTCACTGGCCGTAATCAGGTGTGTCTTAAGTGCTCAAACATCTCCTTTTGCAAGGCAAAGCCAAGAGACTGGGAGAATCCACACACATGCTGGACATGCTGATGGTGGGAAGACTCTTTGCTACAAACACTTTGGAGGACAATTTGGCAATATGTATTAAAAGCCTTAAAAAATATTCAGACTGGGGGATGCCTGGGTGGCTCAATCGGTTGGGCGTCTGCCTTTGGCTCAGGTCATGATCTCAGGGTCCTGGCATTGAGTCTGCTTCTCCCTCTGCCCCTCCCCCTCCCCCTGCTCGTGTTCTCGCTCAAATAAATAAATAAATTGTGTTACCAACATTTTCTTACTGGTATTGAAAAACACAGTGTTTGGTAACTATAATGTTTTGTTACTGGGATAGGAAGAAAACAGTGACAAAGCAAAGACAAGTACCAGCGTTGTTCCCTGGTGCTGTGGTGCTTTTTCCTGGTGCCCAAAGAAAATGAGCAGCTGACAATGGGAAACAGTCAAGCTTCGAGGGTGAAATCACACCATCAAACATGACGATTCAGCAGTTTGTGGCAAAGGCGCTGGGTACTAGGCATTGACCTAAGGTACAGCTCCAATCTCAATTAGGGATGTTTGGACTCTTCAAGGTTCTCCATTATTCCGAAGCTCCTTTCTATCCTTAGTGGACTCAAGCCTGGGAGCTGAGAGGTGGGTGGTGATAACCAGGGTGGACAGAGAATGGCTGGGCTCTAACCATGTATGTGTATGCATGCTTCTGTGAATACCTGGTGGCCACCATTCCAAATATGCATGAATGCCTTTAAGTGTATGTATCCATGGGGACATGACTCCACCGGCCCACATTTCTCAGATCTGGAATCAGGAAGGCGCTACAGCAATTTGGTGAAATTGATCATCAAAATAAGGAGGTGGACGCAGTGCTATGGCTATGCTCAGGGTGAATGTGTTAGAGACAGAGCACTATCTGGCCTTTTTCTAGTGGTCCAAAGGCTTCTGGGGAGCGCTCTCATCATTGGTTTGAAGAAGATGGAGAGGAGCAGGCTGCAGCCCCATTGGCAAACGTTTCCTCGTGCTATAAAACAGTTTGCAACCTAGGGCAACATTGTATGCTTGATTAAGCTTGCAATGAAAAGGATTTATTTTTAAGCCATTTTAATCATTTCTTCTTTATCAGAAGTTAACCAAGCAGTTTTATAGTAGCCTTTACTGGCATGAAAGATCTCTTCCTTCATCTAGGTGGCTTTCCTATTGGTAAATTTTACTATGAGCCTATTACTGTATAAAATCTATATGTGTTTTGACATAAAAAGAAATCAGGGGCGCCTGAGTGGCTCAGTTGGTTGAGCAACTGCCTTCGGCTCAGGTCGTGATCCTGGAGTCCTGCATCGGGCTCCCTGCTCAGCGGGGAGTCTGCTTCTCCCTCTGACCCTCCCCCCTCTCATGTGCTCTCTCTCTCTCATTCTCGCTCTCTCAAATAAATAAATAAATAAAATCTTTAAAAAAATCAGGATGGAGCCCATGAAAAAATTGCCTCTTGCTTTTTAATTGTCCAGCTCATTCGGAGTAAAAGAACTTCTTTTTTTTTTTTTTTTTTTGAGGAAAGGGGGTCTTTGTGCCAGGCTTGGTTGAAATGTGGGTTGCTTTTTTTTTTTCTTTCTTTCCCAAGCTCCCATTCTAGTCCCTCCCCTTATCCCAGATCCTCTGTCAAATAAGCGCACCATCTCTGGGGAGAAGACTGTTACTACTCCCTGAGCTGATGCAGCTTCTGCCATGGTCACTGCTCCTGGTCTCAAAGTCATTTTTAACTTGACTGAGAGCCTGCTGTGTTCCAAGTCCCATAAGGTACCCCAAGAGACAGGATGAAGGAAATATACAGTACGCAGTTCTTTTGAATAGCCAGCTCCACTCATATTTTTTAAAATAGCTTTTAATTTTCACACAGGATTTGGGAATACAGATGTTACACAAAGCAAGCTGCCCACCCTTAAGGGTACCTCACTCGTTTCTGGCTTTGATTATAAAGGTCACATTACATAGGCCTTCTGTGTTAGTTAGTGGGCAATGTGCTAAAGTGGAAAGGCCTCTGTCCATTGAAACCAGCACAGTAACAAGTTTCTATTTGGCTTCTTCAGGGATCTCTAGCTCTCTGGTTGCTAGAGGGGAGCCAAAATCTCTAAAGAATGGGGAAGCCTGTCTTTTCCAGTCTATGTAAACCCTCGTTTCTTCAAGGTTACTTTCACAGAAACAAAATCAGTTAGTTAGGAAGTCCTCCTGAGAAATCAATGCTGGTTGCAGGAGCTCTTCACATTAAATATATGAGATATTTAGAGTGAAAGGGGTGGGGAGAGGTAAGTAAACAGAACTGAAGACAAATATCAGTACAGGACTGCTCTCTGCCTTTGTGGAGCTTACAGAGATTAACACATGAGCCAAGCATGCCTAAGACACACACCCCTACACCAGTGGGCATCTTGTCTCTATCTAGGACATATAGCACAGATTTCGAAACCACATCTATAGTGTAAGGCTGCTAATAATACCCTGACACAGCATTCAGCCGGGCCCCTGGGGTGCCCAAGTTCTTTACAAAGGGCTTCCTTTTTAACCTTCAGGAAGCGTCTTTTCTTCCTTTGGAGGATGGGAAAGGGCAAGGGCCCCTGGTTCCATTTCATGGATAAGGAAACAAAGCCTCGCAGTAGATTAGCCGGAGCTGGAAAGAACCAAGTTCTCTTCTATATCCCATCGACTCTCAGGAGAGTTTTATACTTGATTTCTTTTTTTTTTCTTTTATTATTTTTTCTTTCCTGGAGGACACGCAAAGAGCGTTGGCCCAATCATCAGGGGAGGTGGTTGGAAGGACACCGGGCAATGAGGACCTGGGGGCTCTCACTGGGACAGAATGGATGCCTTCAAACAGGTAAGTTCCGTGGGATGCAGGGCCCATGGGGCTGAGTTGCCAGAGGGAACTGCCAGCCCGCTGTTACCCTCTTCCTCCCCTTCCGCCTCATTCTGTTCTGCTACTGTTTCGAGGACTCAAAACCACCCTCTGGGCTGACCACGTAGTGATTCCAGCCCCATATCCTAATGGGGTCTGGAAGGATTGGTTGGGAGGGACTTTGCTGTCCTCCAAGATCAAGGACATTCCCCCTTCACCCTCAGTTTCCCTTGGCAATCTGCAGTGGATTCCGGCGGCCATGGCTATTTCACTCTTTCCAAAGCTACCTGTGTTTTCATCCTGTTGCCCCTCTTGGGGTTAATGAATGCCTTAGGTTTTCGATGTGCCATTCTTTTTGGCTGCCATAGCAGCAAGAGCCCTGCCCTGGGAGTCCCACAGATCTAGGTTCAAATCCCACCTCTGCCACTTGACTGGCTGAGTGGCTACAGGACATTTTCGTGCCTTGTCTGAGATTCAGTTTCTTCATCTGTAAAATGGGATTATGGATGCTTCCTCTTCCTGCCTTGCATGGCTGCTGTGAGGAGAAAATGAGATCCTTGATCTAAAAGCATCTTGACCAAAGCACAAACTGGGATGGTGCTGATGCAGAGTCGTATTTGCTTTAGCTGAATCTCCATCTAGCTCTTAGGGGGTCTGTTGGTTCTAGAATTCTCGGATCTGGTGAATAAGGCTGTGTTCCCTCTCTCCATCTCTGCATAATTTTATACACTCTGGTCACATCCCTTCCCAGCCTTCATCTTTCTAGACTAAAGAGTCTGCGTTTGTTTAATCTATCTTCATATGGCAGCCCCCTCTACCCTCCCCCATCCCCTTGATTATAGAGTGGCCCTTCTCTGGATCATCTCCAGCTCCATTATGTCATTCTGGAAGCACTAAGACCAAACCTGCACAAATGTGTGTGTGTGTGTGTGTGTGTGTGTGTGCGCGCGCGCGTGTGTATTCATCAGCTCTGAACCTCTGACTCTGCCCCCTCCCCAATTATAAATCCTAGAACAGGATGCTTGCCCAAGACCCTCTCTCCAAACTACAGAGAAGGCCGATTGGCCCCAGGCTGTAGCCTCCCCCTCTTTCTCTGCGCAGCCCTGGCCCCAAGGGGCTAAAACGGCTCCCTGTCTGGCTTGGGAGGCTGGGAGGTGGATTAACTAGGATGGGGGGGCCGAGGGGGAGGGAAGGGGGGTCTTGCGCAAGCGCACGCCGCTGCTCGGACCGCCAATGCTGCTGCCTCCCGGAGCAGAGGGAGGCAGAAGAGGAGGGAGGGAGAAGAGGGGAGGGGAGGGGGGGAGGCGGCCCTTGGGCTGCAGCTCGCAACCAGAGGCAGTCTCTCTCAGCTCTCGGAGGGACGGGGAGCGGCAGCCGCGGAGTAGAATGCTCTGCGGGGCGCCCTGAGCCGGGGCCGCGTGAAGCAGCTTCGGGGGCCGGGGCCACAGGGCAGCTTTCACCATGCATCAGTCCCTGACTCAGCAGCGGTCCAGCGACATGTCCCTGCCCGATTCCATGGGTAAGTCCATCCTGCCTTTCCTAGGGGCGGCGGCAGCTAGGGGGTGAGTGCGCTGCCCTCTGGACTACGAGCGCCCCGGTCGCCCCGGGAGCCAGGGAGCGGGAAGCGGGGCTAGGCAGGGGGTCCGCGTGCCCCAGGGTCTGGGTCGCGGGCCAGAGCTCCAGGGGAGCGGCCCGGCGGGGGCGGGGGCGACGCGCGGAGCTGCGAGCGCCAAGCTTGCGTCGGAGTATCTGTGCCCCGGAGTGCGGGTGTGTGCGTGTTTGTGTGCGTGTGCCGAAGACTTGCAGCCGGTGGTAAATTCCAGTTGTCTGGGGATCAAAACGCTTGCCTGCAACCTGCGCCTCCGCTTTCCATTCGACGCTCCCTCTTTGCAAAGTCCCCGTCACTTCTAAGAGCTCACGATTAACGACAATTAGGAGAAGCAGAGTCCTCGCCCCCTCCCAACTCTGTCGAAGGTGCCCAGAAATTCAGAGCTGCAGTGGTGGTGGAGCGGGGGCGGACTTGCAACTCGCTGATGGGGGGGGTTTGCGGAACCCTGGGGGATGGGCGGGGGTGGGGGGAGAAGAGAGGAGAGGGGTTGGCGGGAGGGGAATTCCTAAGGAATCACTCAAGACAGCCCAGCCCCGCCGTCTGCAGCAGCAGGATCAACATTCCTTGAATTTGATTCCTATTCTGCTCCAAAGGCACGGAATGTGCGTGAGTGTGAAAAAAAAAAAAAAGTGGGTGGGGGGGACGAGTGAGAGCGCGAGAAAGAAAGAGCGAGCGCGAGCCCGCGCATCTTCTGAAGTCGCGCTTTCTCTCTGGGGGTGGAATGGAGGGGGGGGACCCACTAGCCTGATTTGGTTCAACACTTTTCCTCATCACATCTGGGGAGCAGCTACCTCTAGGCACCAACTTGGCTGCCCCTCGAAGCTGCTTTTTGGTAGTTTGAAACAAAACACAAACCCAGTCCCCCTCAGCTGTTAGGCACCTTCCCAAGCCCTATGATTTCACTGGGCGGAGAAATTAATTTGGAGCCCAGGAGAGCGGGAGGGGATTGTCAAACCATGATCCCACCTAATCTTAAAATTCGCCTCGGATACACTTTAACCAAATCGAATTATCTCTTGCCAACATACTTTACATTCTGCAAATTTCCTCCGTCCCGAATTCCTGCCATCCAATCTGCTAGGTCTCCGATGAATTTGCGGGAACATCTCAAGAGGAGGGAGCGGGGAGAGGGTTGAACCCCCCCATGTGATCTCCCTACTGCCTGCATAAGACTGGGTCTTAACAGAATTCGTTCACCGGAGGGGCCCCCAGAAAGTGTCATCTCCTAGATGGTGGGAAGATCCGTATTTTCAATGGTTTTGCATATTCAGTATAAGAATTTGCTTTTTTTTATTTTTAAGGGTCTGGTTATTTGCAACGTGGTCCAAATGAGGCCAAGGACTTGGGTCCGAATCCAGAATCCAGCAGTACCAGACTCCCCCAGCTGTCTAACACAAGTGCGCGCGCACACACACACACGCACGCACGCACACACACACACGCACGCGCGCACACATGAACACAGAATGCACTCCTCACCTTGGCCAGCTGTGGCGCCAGCGCAGCCCCTGGCTCCCCGACGCGGGACTGTTGGCGCCAGGGAGGTCTGGGTGCAAGAGTGCGAGGGCCCGCAGCGCGCATTTCCGCAGCGGGCCACAACCACCTGCGAAGCCGGCCTCTCGCGCCAGGCGGTCTGCCCGTGGGGGAGTGGGCAGGTTAGGGGCCCAGGGCTTTAAATGTTGCCCCTTGGCACACGGCTCTGGGGGTTAGGGAACAAGACATAAGAGAGTTCTTTCTTGGGCTCCCAGGGGCCCTCGGCCGATCTTACGTTTCTCGAAAGGTCTGCGCAACAAGAAGTCGAGTGGGCTTCGCCCAGACTCGACACTGCGGGAAAAGAATCATAGAGCCCTTAGAGACGCGCGAGCCTGCTCCACGCATCCCGCTTTGTAAAGTCCGCAGACCGAGGGCACTAGCAAATTCCTGAGTCGAGTGGTAACCCTGGGTTTCCACAGTTTGGACAGGGGAGTCTCCCCGGAGTTCCCTGGCTCGGGTCCCGCACAACCCAGGCCTGAATCAGCGTCTAGGCTATTTGGGAGTTACTCCCACTTAACTCAGCTCTGGCAACGCCACCTTCCCTTGCATGGCGGGGGAGGGGAAGTGGAGGTGGGGGTTAGTGTTTCAGCCCCCAAGGGGCAGCATTTCTGAGGGGATTCCCCCTACAGGCAAGACACAACCGCAGCCCAAACAATAACATTTAAAACACACGGATACACACTGCACCAAGGTGCCTGCACGCTACGTTTGCTGGCTGTCTGGGGATGAACGGTTCGTCCAAGGCTCGGAGCAGGGCGGGCGTTTGGCAATATGAAGATGGTAATTTGACCAGCCCCCCTACATCCCCCTGCCAGCAACCCCCTTCTCCCTTTTGGCAACACCGCCCCCAGGCGCTGAGGCACCTCTACTACAGCGGGGCACTCCTTCCCTCCCAAACAACACATTTGTAATTCACCAGTGGCCTTGGACGTCTCTGGTTAAAGAACTCCAAAAGGGGGGAGGGGGCGGGATATCAGCACCTTTAAGGAAATGTTTGGGAGATTGGCAGAGCCTTGAGGCTCTTGTGTGGGCAGCCACCTGTTTCCACCAATGTACCGAGGCTGGGACTTCCCGAGACCCTCCCTGTGTGGCAAAGCTGACTCAGGTAAGCAAACCCTATTTGGTTCAAAAGATGAGCCCCCGCCCCCGAATTAGCCAGTCATCAACAACATAGTGTACAGGACAGGCTACTGGGCCCCTGTCCTGGCTTCACTCTGATAGCGATTACATACCCTATAATCAAGGGGATAATCGAGAACATGCACAAGGTAAAACATGAGTAAGCAGAGAAAATCATCCCACCTTCTGGCAACCCACACCTTCATTCCCATCAGCTACATAATCCTGGAACTGGATTTATCATAGGGCTTGGGTACCAGACCCACAATTACAACGGTAGTTGTGGCAGTTACAATTAATATGTGTATTGAGTAAGGTATATAGGAACTCTGGGACATGAAATAATGAGCAATTAGGGTACAATAGGCTTGGTAAGAAAAACTTTAGGAGGAGGTGAGTTTTGAGCAGGTTTTAGAGGAAAGGAGGGACTCAGATTCGAAGACCGCAGTGCAGGTGGGGGCTCTACCCAAGGAGGAAGGGAGGGGACCAGGCTGTATCTGAAAGGGCGGAGACAGCAAATAATTGGGCGCTTCTAGAGCTGAGCATCCTGGTCGTCAGGAATCTGGGGTGGAGATAGGGCACTGCAGAGAGGGAGGGCTGCAGTAGGGGCAGAAGGGGGGGCAGGCCAATGACAGGATTTCAGACTCTCCCACCGCTGATGGTTGCAGGGATGGTGGTTGTTGTTCAAACAGAAATATACTGGGCACCAAGTAGACAGGCCAGTGAGAGACATTGGGATTGTGTGGTACTAGTTGACCAGAAGGCTTTTAGTTCTGGGGACCCCAATAGGTGTGCCCTATTTTTAAAAATCAACTCTACGAACCCAGCTATATTTATTCATACAACCCCCCCCCACACACATGTCTTTTTGATTAGAAGGGAAGCAATTCTGATATGTTTGTTGCCTCTTGTTTATTCAACAAGTACTGACTGCTCTCTAGGTATCAAACCCTGCGATAGGCACTGTTTTCAAGTACCTTCTGCTTTATTCAAGTACGTCCTGGTATGGGACGGAAGATTTTGGTAGGTTGACTAACTAAACAAAATCAGAATCTGATGTTCCTGTGTTCCTGGGAACATCTAAGGCAGGCCCCAAATTGTACCTTAGTAAGAATAGGGCTCCCTTCTAAAATGAAACAGCCACCAGGAAAATGTCCTAAACAGACACAATGAGCTACCTTTTAGTAGCGTGAACCACACATTCAGAGAACAGGTGTGTCTTGCTCTAAGTAGATGTGACTTTCAAGTCGAATTAACACTAAAGGTAAATGGAGAGGTGATTCTTCACTTTTTAAAAGCATTTGCCCTGGGGTTCCTTATGACGGTCAACTCCCCAGGTGCAACTAGAAATAATTTCATCTTACACAATTACAGTCCTTATAGCGTAAAGAAGGGGGTGACTTGGGGTAGGGTGTCAGGGGGACAGAGAAGAGATCTTCAAACTAGTGATGAGAGAGTTTTCTTAGGAATTTTCAAAGCAAATCCTATCTGGAGGCAAGGCCCCTGTAAATCTGTAAGATCTCTGCCCGGGTTTCTCAACTGACTGGATTTTCAATTCAGGTTCTAAAGCAAGGGGAAAAAAAAATAGATTTTCAGATGACACCATGTGGTTTGCTGAGTCACTTTTCTGACCTAGCTCCTGTGCTTTTAAGAGCTAGAGTGATATTTGCAAAGGAGACCCAAGAGCTGTGAAGAGGATTTAAAGCCACTTGGCAGGGAAGGAACAGGCGAGTGATACCGAAAAAAATTAGAAAGACCATACACACACTCCCCCAATTTAGTCTTTAAAGTTATATGTTTTCCGTGTGAGGTGTTGAGACAATTTCGGTGTCACAAAGATACCCTTGGTGTCTCCAGATGTTCCCTCACCGTCTTTTGCTAATTTGAGGCAGGGGAGGGCTAAGACGGGGTGAGTGACAGAGGAGAAGCCTGGTGGAATGGGAGGCGATGTTGGTAGGTTTATGTTAGAGCCCCTCTGCGGAACCAGCTCGCAGATTCACCAAGAAGCATCCACCATCAAATAGACTCCGGGACCCTGGCTTAGACGCTCATTTAGGGCCCCTCGAGATGCCCACGAAGGATAGCTAACCTTCAGGTGAACAGGAAATAAATCCTGGCCCCCCTCATCTCTCCCCCACCCCTCCAGGCCGCCTCTCCCAGCCCTGCTTGCGGTGTTTCCACCAGTCAGCTTGCCATTTGCATCCCAAATAGCCGGCTCTCACAAAGGGCCCTGATGTCACAGGTGTCACTAGTGGTCCTTTATGCTCTTCCCCGTGGAGGCTGGACTCAGGTCCCACTGGAGAGGAGCCTCATCTCCCAACTCTCCCTCCCTCTGCTCCCAGGGCGAGGTCTGGTGCTTTATAGTCTGTGGGTGCCTGTAAGGGCTCCAACCACTTCTACATTTCAATGTGAAATAGTCTCAGGACGGGATCGCATTAGAAATGACCCTGATGAGTCATGCCCCTCACTTTCCAGGCTGACGTCAGGGGAGACCGCCAGCCCCTCCCACCTCCCTTGGAGCCCTCGGCAGGGCCCGCATGGGGAAGACAAGATGGATGGTGGGCCGAACCCAGGGTGGCTCTCCGGGCGCTTTGGTCCACACCAGGAGGGCAGATCGCCTGGCGGCTGCGCAGCCAACCACAGCCACCCCCCCCGGGTCTCGCTGGCTGTCTCCCCTCCTACCCCTTCCCTCATCCCCTCTCCCCTCCCTCCCAGTGGTGCAGTCTGGGCGGCTTCAAAGGCAGCTGCTGCCTGAGGCTGCAGTGAGGCCTCTCAGAACGATGGGGTCCTGGGAGCAGATTCTAGTGGCCTCTTTAGGCCCATAAATGCCACTCAAGCCACCTGGGTGGGCAACCCCATCATAAGGCTCCCCCGCCGCTTCATCCTTCTCACTAGAGAACTGGACTCTCCTGCCAGCCCCCCCCCCCCCCGTTTGCTTCTGTTTACAGAACTCCGAGGGGGGACTCATGCCTGGTATTTCCTGCTGAGAGCCCCTTCCCCGGCCCCCGGAGAAATGCGGGCAGAGTGTGGAGTGGTGCTCGATTCCTTTAAAAAAAAAATTAAATTCAAAAGCAAGCCTAGATACCATTTTTCTATCTGACTTAATAAGCCTGTTTTCGAAAAAAATATTGGTTTGCGCTATCATGTCTGATAAGCACTGAATAGGAGAACGGGTTTCTTGTCATTTATATTTATGTCACCCTCACATAAGCCTAAATGTGCATAAGTTATAATCTTCCCCATCTGCCTCCCCCGATACATATCTTTGTGGACTAATGGCCTCCAAACACTTACTTTATTACACACATTTGTTATGTGACAGATCTTGCCAACACACCATTTTAAAGTTTATACATGAGGTGGCAAATGTCAGAAATAAATGAAAAAAAAAATCCCAGTACCTGACTTGGTTGTGATATTTACACTGAAAATGAAATTTCCTATCTCCAGCTTATGAAAAAACCTTTCTCGGTCGTATATTGGCTTTAAAATATTTTCATTTAATACCTCCACACGCACAGTTCCCATTTATCGTATGCCTTATAATTTGGCCTAAAAAAACACTCTACTAAGCGGGTATGACACATCTTTTGTAGAATGCCGAAAGCACAAAAATTTGTTTTTGTTTCGTTTTTATGTAACTGGTAAGATTTCTTCTGTTGTTCATTTTCCAACTGAAAATATGGATTTTTTTAAATTGTAAATGTGGCACCTGATGACGGAAAAACAAAACAAAACAAAAACTGAAGCCCCATCCCTTCCCCGTAATTCCACTCCACAGAGGTAACCCCAGCGACCAGTTGGAGTGGGAAAGAAAGGCCTTCCTAATGATTTTTCCTTTAAGTCCATTCCTTCTCTGGCCGAAATGAGCAATTTCAGTTTCCCTGTGTGCTTTCAGGAGCCTTCAATCGAAGGAAACGAAACTCCATCTATGTCACTGTGACTTTGCTCATTGTGTCCGTGTTAATTCTCACGGTGGGCCTTGCCGCCACCACCAGGACCCAGAATGTGACCGTCGGAGGTTATTACCCAGGAGTTATTGTAAGTATAAAAGGCATAGGTAGGTCTCGGTGGCTGTCTGCCTGCCGTCTTTTGGGTTCTACTCTGATGGTTTTCAATTCTGCTCGAGTTTCTAGTGTTCAGTTTTCCTCCTCAATGTTTCCCTACATGTGTTTAGAGGGGCAACTCTGGGCCCATTAAGAAGAGTACTGGACTGAGAATCAGAAGAATCTGGGCCCTGTCCCTGATTCACCTTGTCACCTCATTCTTTAGGACCTTGGTTTTCTGGTCTAGGAGATGTTACTAACTAGCACTGTTAACCTTAGGCTAAGGTCCTTTTCTCTCAGGGCACCTGCTCTCCTATATATGATAGGGGTCACCTGATCTTCCCGGAAACCTGAGGACAGCTTGACGCTCTATGACCGACAGCACTGATCTCCAAAGTAATCTTGCACTCCTATCAGGAAAGATATGTGGAATATTTACTTCTAGAATATGTGTATTCATTTATAAGTTTTATGCATGTTCATAAAACATACAAAAATGGAAATTCAAAGATTAGATTAAAAACAATAATTTTTAATACCTTCATACTAACACTAAAATTTCAAAGAATGATATATACTTCACATGAAGTCTGTCGTGAAAGGTAGTGGCTTTACATCCTTATTTGAAATAGTCCACTAGATAATTTTGAATGATTTGAGCCGACTTATCAGATATGATTAGATTATCATTGGCGTCATTTAAAGATTTTTTTTTTAATTTGAGTATAGTTGACACACTGTATTACGTTACTTTCAGGTGTACAACATAGTGATTCAATATCTCTAGACATTATGCTGTGTTCACCCCAAGCGTAGCTGCCATCTGTCCCCATACAAGGTGGCATCATTGTTTTTTAATGTCGATCCCACAATGTAGCCAACAAAAAACTCATCCTGAGAGAAGTGTCAACTCCGCCATTTTCTTGTGGCTCGCTTCTTCTGCTTAAATCATTAGGGTCATCTTCAGTGGTTTCCAAAGCCCTTGTCCATTTTGTAGGGACTCGCTCAGTTAAAACTAGATCACACAATCCGGGCACACATTCAATGCCCCACCATCAACATTAACCGGTTGCTGTTTGGATCTTGCCTTCATCCCCGAGAAAGACAGCCCACCTTGTCATCTCACGCCGGGGGAGGGCACCAGTGACAGTCTGTTTATTGAATATGTGCAATGCTTAATTTCTTTCTTACTATTTTAGATAAACAATAAATAGGAAACAGGAGTTGGGATAGTTTCTTCCATAGATCAGTGGATTGCTTTAGCCATCCATCCCCAGGGTGCATGCAATCTACTCTGTAAACCATTGAACTCTTGACATACAAAACCTCATTTTATATCAAATCATCGTGTTGTATGCTTTAAACACATACACTTTTATTTGCCATTTATACCTCAATAAATCTGGGAAAAAGAAAAGAAAAACAAAAAAACCAAACATGAACCTCGTTCGGATCCACACACACTGCTCTTGAGCCCAAAAGCCTAACTCTAGAGGTTGGATCATATTTCACTATCAATTGTATGACTTCCCGATTCTAATTTGTAATTAATTGTAGAGAGCAGGAAGGAAGTTTAGGACGATTTTTTTTTTTTAAGTACAGCAAAGAGGTCAGATGTATTTATGTTGTTGGTTTTTTTCTTTTTTCTTTTCTTTTCCTTATTTATTTATTTATTTATTTGGAGAGGCGGGGTTGGAGAGAGAAGTCAAGGGAGAGGAAAGGATTAAAGGTGGATGCCTTTGACAAGCCCGCAATGTGAGTGACCAAGCCTGACGGGGGTTGCCTAGGCCACGGGTTCCACAGTCAGCCTCCTCAATAGCCCTGGCTGGCCAGACTCGGGCTGCACCTCCCACCTCCCGGGAGCTGAAGGCTGCCCAGGAAGTTCCTTCCCGGCTCTGGGGCTCTGGGGCGGGCAGGGCTCCCTCCAGCCAACGGCAGGTGTCCCACAGACACCATTCGGTACCCTCTGTTAAACATGTGATGTGAGAACTCACCCAGTCCACTTCCTGTGGTGAGGCAAGAAAACCAGTTGTCAGCAGAATTGGGTTTTATTTTTAAACACAAGCAAGGGGGGTTGGTGGTGAGGAGAGGGGAGGTAAGATTGCGCTTTGGTGGCTTGGAAAGGCAATTTATAGGGTCTGTATGACTGCGTGCTTCAGGTAGCTGCATTTCGTAAAATATTTCTGACAGATGAGCAAATGCTCAAGCCGAGATTCAGAGTCTCCATGGGTGAGGAAAAGGTATTTTCCATGTCACTTAAGAGTAAGAACTCCTGGGAGCCTGGGTGGCTCAGTTGGTTAAGCGACTGCTTTCGGCCCAGGTCATGATCCTGGAATCCCGGGATCGAGTCCCACATCGGCTCCCTGCTCGGCGGGGAGTCTGCTCCCTCTGATCCTCTTCCCTCTCGTGCTCTCTATCTCTCATTCTCTTTCTCTCAAATAAATAAATAAAATCTTTTAAAAAAAAAAGAGTAAGAACTCCTCTTATTCTACAATGATGACTATGAACCTTCTCGGTAGAATATGGGCCCGTGGGTGGCTAGGTTGGAATGCATTAACAAAGGAAGGAGGGCTTGTGATTGTTGTTATTTGGGTACCTGATGTTCAGCTAGCCAGGAAGTTGAAGCAGTGGGGGCGTGTGTCTGTGTGTGAGTTTCACTAAAAGCTAATATGGAAATGTTAAGAGGAGAACCATCCCTAAAGGACAGTGTGCCCCATGGTTTAACCTTTAAAAATGTGCTCTTGGAGTTCCTGTAGATTGTTTCTTTAAAATGGGTTTTAATTATCGAAAGTGAATAGGGAAGATTGCAGGTTGAAAAGCGGAAAAATGCATTTGGGTTTAGAGGTCAGATCGCGGTGTAACAAATACAGTAATGACCCAGGCCTGAGAAATCCAGATTTATTCGGGAATGGGGTGCTCTCGCTAATCGAATCGTTTGGTTACTAGAGAGGTAGATACTATATAAATTCTAAGCCAGGGGTTTCCCCGTCTTGATGTGCATAAGAATGACGTGGTAAAGGCGGCGGGGGGGGGGGGCGCGGGGGGGGGGATTCAGACCTCAGCTCCCTACCCCCCAGAGATTCTGATCCAGCAGGTTCAGGTAGGGCCCGGGAACCTGAATTTCCTTTTGATGAGGTAACTTTTGATTGAAAAAGCAATACACATTGAATCTGCATTTTGATAAATAACCCCCAGGAGAACCTAATTCAAGTCAACCAGCAACCACCTGGAGAACTAAAACCCAAGAAATAAAATATGCTCAGAGATAAAACCGGAATGCACATAGTGGGGCGTTTTAAGCTTCCACACTGGCAGATTGGTCACTTAGAATATAAAGGATCCTTGTATAGAAATGTGAAAAATTTCAGGCTACTTGGAGCTCTGTTGTTTTGGGGTTAACTGCAAAAAAAACCAGAATCATCCTAAACTTCCTTTCTGCTCTCTCCAATTAATTTGCTAATTAAATGTGTTAACAGTACATGAGAATTTAAAATTTCAAAACAGACAAATTAGGGAGCAGTTATTAGATTAAAACAAGAATTACCATACATACAACCCATTTAAGTATTGAGATCTCAGGCATTTTAAAATATAATTATATTTGCACAACTCAAACTCATGTGAAACTTTTCTGGGGCATTTTTATTTCACCAAGCGAGATGCCCTTGCGCAGTGAGGTGCATTATAATCGAGCATAAGCTGCTCTCTCTGAGCTAGAATGTGGTACCAACATCCTAAGACACACGTACACACGTGCATCTTTAAACACGTGCTAATCTGTACAAGCTGAACTTCGCAACTTTTTAAAAATGAAAACTGATAAAGAAAGACAAACTGGCTTAGGATTTTTACTGTCCTCGAATGTTTGAGGTGTATTCCGTTCCAGAAGAGTTTTCAGTGAGCTTTCTGCACCGGAGGCCTAAAAAAACAAGAGGCTCTGTTGTTGTATAAAGCTGAAAAAGGCAAGAGAGAGAGCCTGCTTCTTCTCTGTAACACTTTAACCTTAGATCCAGGAGAATGAGGCCTTTAAATGTGTTTCCCCAGCAACCCACAAGATGGGGTTGGCCACCTGATCAGCGTGGAAATCCTTTCATTCTTGCACCCTCTCCCCAGCTGTTGTACTGCTAAGGCCCATATCAGCCTGGGTTTCCTTTCAGGAAAAAAAAAAAAAAAGATAAAAATAAGAGTTTCAGCCCTGTTTCCAAGGTGCGAGTGTGTGAGTTAATTGAAAAATTATTATCAGAGTTACCATGGGATGGTAGGAGACTGAGGCAACAGGGATCGTCCGAGGCAATAGCCCAGAAACTTTCTTTAGGCAAGTGTGGCTTCAGCTTCACATGTGAAGACTCTTGATAAATCCAACAAAGTTTAGATTAAAGAATCGACTGCTAAGGAAACACACGGGGCTCTGGATAGTGGGATTTTGTGTTTTATTGTGAATTAGGCAGAAATGTTGTCCACCTCTTGTTGAAAATATTTCTAAAATAGAAGCTCATTATAAAATAATGTTCCTACCTTAGGAAGTACATTTCAAAGATGAGATTCGAATCTGGATTTGCTAAATCAGACGTCTAATGCCAGAAAGTTCTGACTTTCATTGGCTCCCTGTTGCATCCTTAGCTTTGTCATTCAGGGCTCACTGAAGATGCCCCTGGCCTGGTCTCCCATTCCCCCTCTTTTTCCAAAATTATCAGTTCCTGCCCTGAACACAGCTTGGGTTTTCCTGCCTTG
Source organism: Eumetopias jubatus (assembly GCF_037043125.1). Taxonomy (NCBI): domain Eukaryota; kingdom Metazoa; phylum Chordata; class Mammalia; order Carnivora; family Otariidae; genus Eumetopias; species Eumetopias jubatus. Next base: position 28,243,873 of record NW_028274817.1, read on the forward strand.
CTGCTGTGATTTTTCATTGTTCACCCTGGTCTGGCATGTCCTTGCACTCTCTCTCTCTGTTGACCCAAATGCTCTGTTCTATTCCAACTTAAAGACATGGCTGGGATGTTTTTCAACTGCGAGGGTCTGCAGTGGTGTCTACCATCTTTGAACTCCCTACCATAGCTTTCTCCTACTCATGGTTCCAGAAAATACTTACATCCTCCCTTACGGCATCTGTTGGGCCATATTCTTTGGCTTTGTTTATACAGGCCCACCATCCCTTATCTGAATCCTTGGGTCAGATATGTTTGAGAATTTAGACTTCTCTTTTTATTTTATTTTAGAAAGATAATACAGTGCATATGTTACCTTACCTAACATCCCAGTGGGGTCTTGAGGAAAACCCCATAATCAGCTCCTTCATATTTCTCTAATAAACTGTGAATTTTATACTAAGTGGATAAAGATTATAAAATAATCTCACATCAGTTCAAAGTTTTACCACCAAGTTAGTTACAAAAAAAAAAAAAAAAAACCTTTTGGTTTTAACAGCTTTGTGGATTTCAGGATTATGGGAAGGAATTGTGGACCAGTTTACCTAATTATAGCTTCTTGAGGCTGAGTTTCATTGGTCGTAGTCTCATTGGTCATGGTATCATATTCCGCCCCCCCCCCCACTTCTGGCCTCCAAATCACAGATCTAGCACAGTGCCTGCTGCAGAGTCGATGTCCAATTAACATGTATTGAATGACTAATCCTTCTGAGTGTCAGTGCTGGGTGTCTGCAGCAGTGAATGGGAATCAGCATAAGTTACAGAGCCCAGTCCAAAAAGAGCCCTTAAGTCTGACTTTGATTTCCAGTGATTTGACTTTTTCTTCAACGAGTGGAGGGCAGCCAAAACAAAGCAAGTTGGTTATTTATTCAGGTAATGGGGAATCAAGATGGAGGTCCAAAGGTCTGCACTTCCCATGATTCCAGGGGGTTCTCAAGGGGTGACCACAGAGCTTACCTTTCTGAGGCCTCAAGAGAGTAAACAGTTGATTAGAAGCAACTGCCCACTTTCAGGAAATTCTGTTGATTTTTCCTTTTTTATTTTCAACCCCTCAGCTCTTCCTCAAATAGGACTTTTCACTCCATCCTTGCAGGGAACTTCTTTCCTGGAGAGGGAGGGATAGTGACAAAGGTCACTATTCTACTAACACGCCACAAATGCAGCACAGGGTGGCTGAAAGAGCATCAGCTGTAGGTCAGGGGACCTGTGGACTAGTCCTGGCCCTGTCATTAACTTGCTATACGTGGGGATAAGTCCATACAGTTCTCTAGGCCACCATTTTCCTGTCTATCCAATGGGAATGGTATCAGCTCCATTAAACTCCATAGCGTTACTGTGACCAAAATGGAGAGCACAGGCTTCTTTAAATTCAAATGCTTTCCAAAAGTACGGTAGTTTCAGCAACACTGGTGAGTTCATCAACCTGTCATCCAGGTGAGTGAATTTTTCCAGCCATGACTCAAAAGATACTAGTTCCCCGCCCGGTGAACTCTACTTATCTTTGACCCCATATTAAAATGTCTCCTCCTCTGTGGAATCTTAGAACTACCACTTATTTAGCATCCTACCTTATGCAAGTCACACCACATGCTTTATTTTTTTAATTTTATTTATTGGAGACAGAGACAGAGATAGCGAGAGAGAACAGGAGCAGGGAGGAGAGGGAGAAGCAGGCTTCCCGCGGAGCAGGGAGCCTGATGCGGGGCTCGATCCCAGGACCCCGGGATCATGACCTGAGCCGAAGGCAGATGCTTAACCGACTGAGCCACCCAGGCGCCCCACACACACTTTATTTAAAAAAAAATTTTTTATTTGAGTACAGTTGACACACGATGCTACATTAGCTTCAGGTGTACAACATGCCGATTCCTCCTCTGTATACATTATGCCATGCTCCCATCCATCAGCATACAACGCTATTACAATACCGTTGTCAATATTCCCCACGCTGTGCCTTTTCTTCCCATGACTTCTTCATTCCATAACTGGAAGCCTGTATCTCCACTCCCCTTCACCCATTTTGCTCACCCCCCACCCCCCTCCCCTCTGGCAACCATCAGTTTGTGCTCTGTATTTATGGGTCTGACCCTTTTTGTTTGTTCATTCATTTGTTTAGTTTTTTCAGATTTTACATATAAGTGAAATCATATGGCATTTGTCTTTCTCAGTCTGACTTAACTTCACTTAGCATCATACCCTCTAGGTCCATCCGTGTTGCCACAAATGGCAACAGCTCATCCTTTTATGGCTGAGTAATAGTCCATTGCGTATATGTACACCACATCTCCCTTAGCTCTTCGTCTATCATTGGACACCTAGGTTGTTTCCATATCTTGGCTATTATAAATCATGCTGCAATAAATGTAGGGGTGCATAGATCTTTGTGAATTAGTGTTTTTGTTTTTTGGGGGTAAATACCCAGTAGAAGTCACACTACATACTTTATCTCATTCCATCCTCACAGCAGCCCTGTGTGGTAGTTACCACTGTGATGCCCCATTGTATAGATGGGGAAACTGACGCACAGAGTGGGTAAGGGCCTTGCCCAAGGTCACACAGTTTACAGGTAGCGGGGCCAGGGATGTAGTACAAAATGAATTATTCTCTTCTCCTGTAGCACTATGTTTACCCTTTCTTGTGGTCCTTAACCCACAGTCTGTCTCCCTTTCACTAGACTATGAACTGCTGGAGCACAGAGGTCATGTCTTATTATCTGACACAAGCACTTAGTGAATATTAGAAAACCGAATGCATCAGAGTAGATTCAAATGGAATAGAAAGAAAGGGAGGGAACTGGATGAGGTAACTGGCTAACCTGGGACTTCTAGTCCCAAGTGCCTTGTCTTTCCAGTCAATTCCAAGAGGCTTCAGCCCACCTCTTCTGGCCACTATCATCAGGGAGTTATTTGAGAGCGCCAGGAATGACGAGTGTTTTCGCTTCCCGTCTGAAGGCCAAGACTGCTGTTGGGGTTCAGGTGACATTAAGTGAATATCTGTGGAAACTGAAAAACTGCTCAGTCAGAGGACTTATGTTCCATGTAAGAAGCTGCCTCCGACTTTCTCTCAATCTCCCCGAGTGGTCCAGAATGCCATAAGCACAGACTAGTCATGGAATTCTTCCGGAAAAATAAAAGCTGTGGAATACATTGGAGGCGGGGGAAAGAGAAAACATGAAGCTTTCTTATGAAATCGAGCAAACAATGATAGGACTTTCCAGCTCAAATTAGTTAGAGCTGCTCAAAAGTTAAATGTCTTCAAAAATAGAAATAAACATGGGAACAATATTTACTGAGTACTTACTGTGTGCCAGGCACCGTGCTAAGTTTTTTGAATGTATCATCCTGGTTTGTGCTTGCAAAAGCCCCATGATATCGATAGCCACTGTTAAAGTCCCCATTTCCCAGATCAGGAAACTGAGGTTGAGAGAGGCCAATCCGTCTGTTCAAGATCCCACAGACAACGGCGGAAGAGCTGGGGTAGGAAGCCAGGCTGGTGTGAGAACCAGGTTTTAATCAGTATACTTTATGACAACACATTTCAATTACATTTAAAATAAGAGCAGGCGGAAGATGGGCAGAGTTTAACTGTTGAGTGGGGATGTTCTCAGTAGCGTCTTGGGTGGTGGGGGATATACCCTTGTGCACGTTGGCTTCTATTTCCCCAGAGGGGTTGCTGGCTGAGTGGCCCTGCAGAATGAGTCCTTGGAAATCTGTATTCATTCCTTCCCTTCATGCCCCCTTCATGCCCTTTAGTTCTTGGGTTTCTGAGACCAGCACCCAGTGCCCCTACACTGCCCCACCTCACTCCTGCCCAGCCCTCGGGTCCATTAGATTTCCAAGTTCAGCTGTAAGGCTTGGGGGCCTCAGATGGAAATAGATGCCCCTGTTAGCCAAGGTAAGGCTGCAGATGGCAACCCGGACCATTAGTGAGGCTAAAGAGACCTGTAACTGCATCACTGAGCTTGTGTTAAGATTTATTGGTCCATGCTCACCACTTTTTACTTATTGCATTTTTATCCCCACCGACAGCCATCGGTTAGCGATCATGTGCAGCTGAGCCTGGCCGACTCAGTCCACTAATGGCAGAAGGGAGAGGAAATGGGACCTGCTACAGCGAGCCATCATCCCAGCCACTTAGACAGGGAGATTGTTTTCTCAGGGCTTTACACGGCCATTTCTGTTCACCCTCTAATGAATGCTTTCTGTCCATAAATGAAGCAGAGATGGAAGAAGAGGTGAATAAGTGCTAACATAAATTGCAGTGGGTCAGCCACAAATACAGGCTTTCAAAAAATAGGTTTTTTTTTTTTTTAAGTCTAGGTTAAGGTGCTTGCTGATCTCTAAAGTATTTCCTGGGTTTGACTAGTGTGCGGGATGCATCAAAAATTGCTATTTCAAATCTTTACTTTGTAATCCATGCATCAGAGTAGACGGTCTCCTTTCCAAAAAAAAAAAAAGAAAAAGATAAAGATCAGACTATAACACCTGCTTTTCACCGTTATATGTCTCTTACTGACTCACCAGTCACATGATAGGTAATAGATATTGACACTGAAATAGGCAGGCTCTGAAAAGCTCTGGTTGACCTTTACTTTGAATTTTTGGGCACATGAGTTTCTTTTTAGGTCAGATGCATTTCTACAAGGAAAAATTGACAAATGGTGGGAGAAATACTTTTATTGAACACGTTCTATCTGTGTAACAGCTGCATGTGTCGTATCAGGCCTTTTTCGTTGTCCTGAATCATATCCAGGAGCTGGATATAATTGCGTGGGCAGGCTGATTACCTTCCCACATGCTATGTTTGCCATATTGCTTTGCAGCTCGGCTTTGGATCCTTCCTTGGAATCATCGGATCAAACCTTGTTGAGAACAAACGGCAGATGGTAAGTTTTCATCGCTATAGAATCGCACTCTTCAGCTGAAGACGCTCAATATTTATATGGATAAGTAACACACTTTTTAAGGTTGCCCAGGTCGGGCCCCAAAAGCAAATATCCCTTTGCCTTTTCTCCTCAGCCTCCAGGGAACTTATTCTAAAGTGACCCCGTGGTATGGGACTTGTTCCTGTCTTGCCTGACCCTCCCTCAGTGCCCTAGTTAGTCTCCTTAAGTCAAAGAGATAGAATATTCTGGATCTTGCCCTTTGCTTTCCTCCTCCCTCTCTGATGCATAACCTTTGGGGAAAGTTTTGCAGAGGGTTCCTGCCTTTTAGGATATTACACTTGTAAATCAAGATGCCTGGGGGGTGGTCAGATGGTGGACTGATAAGACTCCCCCAGTACAAGCAAGCCTCTGTGGCATCTAGACCTTGATAATGGGGTCTATTTAACAGCAAGTTTAATCAGATAAGGTAATAGCTCCAGGGACAGAGAACTCTAACCATCTGTTCTCCCCCAGCAATGTGGGGGATTCCCTCAGGGGAGCACTCAGCACTCTCTTCTTCCATTTCACCTGGACTCCCCGCCTCCCCCGCCAGTCGAGTTTGCACTCTGGGCTTACATTATTCAAAATAACGGGGGAGTTTTAATTGTAGAGCTGATCATCGCATAGCTAATAATGCCAATTTCACGACAGCGTTCATCCATTATTTACCAATTCTCTGTAGTGCTGTGAAGTGAGATTGATGGGGAGAGGCTTCTGAACAACTCCTGAAGGAGAGAAGTATTTCCTCCTAGCCTGCTGAGGAGGGAGAACCTTAGGGTAGCCTTGACTTTGATTTGATTTTGCCCTGGAGAGCAGTTTAATGCCGTGCTATTTCCCCCTGTTTACCTCCAAACACCTCAAGGAAGAAAAAGACTGATTCTGTCTCCTTCTGAGGGTCGACCCCGGGGCAGATGGTGGGTTTAGGCGACCCCCGCCCCCCACCGCCTGCCCCTGGAAGCACCTTCCTCCACATCGGCTTGTAGTACCTCCCTTGTAACGGAAGCCAAATTATTAGGAAAATCTTGTTATCTAACATGATCAGCGTATAGGGCAGTCTGGTGCAAGCAAACATTTTTCTTAAGAATTTTTGTACGCACTACACAGAGTTGATCAGTTCCAGAGACTTCCACCCTTGTGAGAGGTCTTTGATATCTAAATCTTAATAAGTTGAATGTTCCTTCTCCAACCATGCAGAAGGCCAGGTGGGGTTGTGTGGGGCCTCAGAATCGTCCCTGTCTTCATCACTGCCCACGGTGAGGGGTTGAGAAGAACACTGGACCGGGAGCTGGTGGGCACCAGACTCTTCTGTAGACTGGATGGGGACCCTGGGCGCACCCACTACCCCTCTTTGAGCCTCCAGCCCCACAATAAATAAAACGGGGGTGGACTACGCGACGTCAAATGTCCAACATCTTTCGGAGTCTGAGGATGGAGGAGCCACACAAATTCCTCCACAGGGATAGAATATTCCCCCACAGACAGCATGCTCGATATTAGCAAAATCTCCTCTTGATCGGGTGTCCACAGATTCACGGGGTGAATTTCTTAGCTTGCCCTGAAAATGTAAAAAATACCTTCGGCGGCCCCTACCCCTCATCCCACTCATCCTGCGTGATTGAAGAAAAGCACCCCCATAGGGCGGCAGGCCAGAGTTCGGCTTTGGCTGGCATTCTCTTGGGGATCCTCTAGTCTCCAGGAACAGCAAGAGTGGAAGGCTAACAGACACTTGTGTTTTGTTTCCACCCCTCCCCACCCCCGCAGCTGGTGGCTTCTATCGTCTTTATCAGCTTCGGTGTGATTGCGGCCTTTTGTTGTGCCATTGTCGATGGGGTCTTTGCTGCCAGACACATTGTGAGTACTTTCAGGCCCAGGTCAGAGGACGTGTGCAACAGAGCAAGGTTTCGTTGAGTGTGTGCGGCGGGCTGTGTGTGCTAAGGGCTGTGACGGTACAGAGGAGGGGGAAAACAGGATCCCTGTCTCAAGTTGCTGAGCGTCAAGATGAGGACACCGCTGGACCCCTGGTCATCTAGAGAACCGGGGCTAAGTTGGGGGCATAAACTCTAAGTGCCGTAGCCATTTCTCTTGGGCTCCAGTGGCCAGGAACAGGCTTCCCTGAATCGACCTTTGAAATGCGAGTGAGATTTGGAAAGGCAGAGGCAAGGGCACTGGGGCCAGGGGAAGGGCCTTGGAAGTGACGCTGGGGATGAGGAGGGAGGGAGAAGCAGGAAGGCCTGTGAGTTCTGAGGGCCTCGGAGGTTTCAACAGTGACAGGAACAGACCATGAGGACAGAGTCACCTCTTCTCAGATTCCTGAACTTTGCTGTCCCTACAACGGGGGTTGCGTTTAGTGATGTGATTGGGGTCCAGAGAAAACCCCAGTGCTAGAAGCTTCTACTCAGAGCCCAGTCCTGGCGTTTCGGGGCCAAATCCTCAAAGCTGCCCCTTGAGGAAAGCCATTTGACTCCTGAAACCCAAACTTGGGCTCTTCTCTGAGTAAGCCTGTGCTTCAGGGCATTCCCATGTGGCTCTCCACAGGAGCCCTCACCCCTCTTTTAGTACTTTCCATTCCACACTATTCCAGACAGTGCCTATGACCCATAGTACTTTCAGGGTTTCATAAAAATATTATCATTTCTTTTCAAATCAGTAGACAAGCGATGAGCTTTTAGGTCAAGGAGAAGTTTTCACATATAAATATATTTGTCTTTATACCGATGCAGGCATTCGATATAATTAAAATAAAGAAAATATAATTTTCAATATCTTTTAATGGAGAGAGGGGCCCGCAAAAGTGCCTAGGTCCCAGGGAGGTCATAACATAGCCCTGATCTGGCCCACAAACCAAAATCAAAAGGGAGCCACCACAACTTACCGGGTCCTCACAACGGACACAAATACTCCTTTTATTCCTACTGAATCAGCATGGAGAATGAAAACATCTCATGAGCTAGTTGGAAATGTTTTGTTTTCCAAAACAGCCAATTTAGAACAAAATTGTATTATCAGAATCTTCTGTGGATCAATGACATTGGCAAATAGTGCAGGTCATCCTGAGGCAGTGGCATGAGTATGGTTGGATCTGGGGAAGGATGATCTGTGACATTGTTATCTCAGTTCCCACTTGCTCTTGGACCCCCCTCTCAGGCGTGAGTCAGTCGGTCATTTGCCAAGATTAGAGGAACTCATGCAGTCAGTGCTGCCCCACAAACAGTCTCTGAACTGGTGTCTCAGGAGATAATTTCTGGGCAGGGGGCAGAGTCAGGGGTGGGAGAGAGAGGCTCTTGGCCCAATTTTCTTTTCAGGGCCAAGAATTTAAAGGTTGGCCCCGATATCAGACCCATCCTTTTGGATTTTAGCTGAGGGCAGCCATCTTCTTCATCTTTTCTTTGTTAAAAAGGCCGATGACACATCGGGAACTTGTGACATCCACAAGCCTACCACCCTCACATAGCAAGTCTTAGCATTTCTGCATATTACTCTCTGAGTACACACCTATTTGTGTAGTGTGGTTACAGCCAATCACAGCATGCATGCTATTTTGTATTCAACAGGAGCCATCTTAATAACAATAATGCCTTGTTTTTGTGGAGCACATTTAGCTTTTCAGTGTGGCTTCCCATCTATTATCTCATTTGAGGCCCACAGCAATCCTGTGAGATATGTAGGGCAGGCATTATTATCCCCATTTGACAAGGAGTATTCACTCTGAGGCGGTCTCCATGGTAACAGAGGCCTAGTGGCCAAGAAGCCTGCAGTAGATTTTGATGGCATCATGAGCTAAAATGGCTTCCTCCTTTTCCCTCCTCCTCCCACTCTTGATGTGTATTTTTTTTAAACAGCTTTATTGAGATATAGTTCACATCCCATATAATCTGCCCATTTAAAGTGTACAGTTCAGCGGGTTTCAGTATCTTCACTGTTACGGGCAAACCATCACCACATCAGTTTTAAAAGGTTTTCATCATCCCCCCAAAGAAACCCCGTATTCTGGGCTCTCACTTCCCTATGCCCCATTCCCCTCAGCCCTAGGCAACCACGAGGCTACTGTTCCTTCTCTACAGATTTCCCTATATTAATTAACCTTTCATATTAATGGAATCATATAATATTATGGTCTTTTGCGACCTGACTTCTTTTCATGTAGTATGATATTCTCGGGGCTCATCCATGCTGTAGCTGCATTTCTTTTTATGGCCTGATAATATTCCATCGTATGGATATACCACATTTTGTTTATCCATTCACCGGTGGACATTTAGGTTGTTTCCAGCTCGTGGCTTTTACCAATAATGCTGCTATAAACATTCATGTACTGTGTGGCCACATGTTTTCATTTTCCTTGAGTATATCGCTAGGACTGGAATTGCTGGGTCATGTCATAACTATGTTTCCCCTTTTAGGGACCTACCAGACAGTTTTCCAAAATAGCCACACCATTTGCCTTCCCGTCAGAAGTGTAGGTACAAGAGTTCCAATTCCTGCACATCCTTGCCAACTCTTCGTAGCTGACTTTTTAATTCTAGCCATCCTGGTGGGAATGACGTGGTACCTCGCTGTGGTTTTGATTTGCATTTCCTTGATCCTCCTCCCATGTTTTTTTGATCACTGGCCTCCATCAGAGGCAATGGGGAAAAATCCAGTTATATTTACTGGAAGTTTCCTCTAATGACCACCTACCTATCTCTGACTCCAGGCCCTCGGTACTTCCTACAGTTAGTGGCCTACAGTAGAGCATTTGATTCAGGGATTTGGGGTAAGGCTGGATGAATCTTTAAGAAAACCTTTCTGCTTGCCCTGTACCTATCCTATGATATCTGCCAGTCCTCACTGATACCCAGAGAGTTTAGAGGAAGAAGGCTTTATTGATGTATGGTGATATCTATTGACCAGTTTAATGAAAGGCACTTTTGCACCCTAGCACCACTTGGGTGGGCTAAAGCCAGTCTTTTCTTTTCCTTTCTTTCTTTCTTTTCTTTTCTTTTTTTTAATAAATAATGTATTTTTTTTTAAAGATTTTACTTTTAAGTAATCTCTACACCCAACGTGGGGCTCGAACTCACAACCCCGAGGTCAAGAGTCGCACACTCTACCTGCTGAGCCAGCCAACGCGCCCCTAAGCCCGCCTTTTCTGTTGTTGGAGTCCTTCAGCACCATCATGCCCTGTCCTTTGGCCTGGGGGTGTGTGTGCTTCCTCGCAAGACCTACCCTTCTTACACACCCTTCTAAAGGTGTCTTGTTCCTTCTCTCCATGGTCTCTTATTTCCTTCCCTTCCCCTCCCCCTAACACGGCCATTAGCCAGCTGGAAAAGTCGCTTTACCTTCTTGTGTCCCAGTTTCTTTCCCTTCAGTAACCTCCCTAAGGGAGCCTGGCACAGAGCAGCCACTCACCATGAAGCAACTTTCATTTCCATCTCTTCACTCCGCAATTGGTAGCCCTTCAGATTAAAAAGGTTGCCGAGGCCGAGCTGAGTGACTTTCCTACCTCCCGACGGGGTCTCAATGCAGATTAGCCACCAAAGGCAGCGCATGGACAACCATCACGTGTGAACGGGTCTGTCTTCATTTAGTTGGTGGCTGAACGCTTTCTGCAGAACCAGGAGGTCAGGAGGGCTGTGACAGCACATCAAGCCTCCCCTTACCCCAGATAATAAGGGCCTCTGCTCTTCCCCAAACACAGAAGATAAACCCTGCTCTGTACAAACACGAGAACCTACATTCCTTCCCAGCCTAACTCCAGCCTAAGCCAACATTGAACAGACAGGACGTTTCATGGAAAAGCAGCTGATGGAAAGTCCTAGGTCCTCGATGGGGCTGCAGGCTGGGAGGCTGGAAGCCCTTGGGTGCCAGGAACAGGAGATGGCAAATGATGGGTGGGAAAAGCAGCCACCGGGGTTATTGAAAATGATGAGAAAAGTGGGGGCAGGAGGGAGGGTGCTTTGGCCAAACCCCACAGGTCATTTTGCATAAACTGCTTGTCCTGTCCTAGCCTGCTTTTGGCCAAAGCCTCCTACCCCTTGGGGGATGTTTAGCATCACCCCAAAAGTGAACAGCACCCCTGCCTGCAAGTTCCCAGGCAGCGCTGGATCGTGTCTGTCTGTTCTACCCCAACACCCACGCCTGAGAGCTCCCTCACCAGAAAGCTGGCCAAGCCAGGACGGGAAGTCAACTGTCCTTGAGCCCCATGTTAGTCTGGGCTTTCGCAGTATTTTTGGAGGTCATGGTCTTTACCTAATCTGTGTAGTTGAGTGAAAATGGCTCATAGTTCAGCTGAGTTAAAATCTACAGCAGCCTCAGTAGCTGCTCATCCCCCTGGGGCTTGCTTCCTGAGCTCTTCCTTCTGGAAACGCTGTGGCGGTGACAGCAGCAAGCACATGTCAGCCAGCCCGAGTCCTGTCCTCAGGTGACAATGAGACCTGATCGTCGGAGTAGGGCTCCCTCCTTTTGGAAGTATGATATTGCAAGAGTCTGCATCTTGTTCCCTGGGGGCTCCTGGGAAGAAGATGAAGACTAGAAATAAAAGAAAACCAGAGAGGAAATTTCAAGGAACCGATTTCTCAATCAGTTTCCTAATTTCTCATTAACCAAGTGGCCCAGTGGAAAGCAGTTATGAGAACATTTGTATGTAATCCTCAGATTCTCGGACTTCATAGATGGGCAGCTTTCAGAAACTAACCCGACCCACTGCCTGCTCGTGTGTGTGTGTGTGTGTGTGTGTGTGTGTGTGTGTGTGTGTGTGTACGAGCATGAGCGCGCATTTTCAAATCTTTTATTACCAATCAGAGCACTTGCTGCTTTGTTTTCCAAAACCCAAACTCTTTGATTTGCTGTTTCCCTTTCCAGGATCTGAAACCACTCTATGCTAACCGGTGCCACTACGTCCCCAAGACATCCCAGAAGGAAGCTGAGGAGGTGAGCCGGAATGAGGCTGCATGCCCTACCTTTTGGGAAAGTCTTCTGCTCTGCCTGAAACCCCCTTTCTTTTACTCCTTTTCACGGGCCTAAAGCTTGCCACTAGGTGTCTGTAGTTGATTTGTTCAGTGGGTCGGAGCACAAGTCTAATGAGGCCATGGTCATAGGTTGGAACCTCATAAGACCTAATCAGATTTACTTTGCTCTGTGGCCACTGGTTGCCCCTGTGACCCCAGCAGGCAGCCTCTCAGTGTGTGGCTTCGATCCCAAGAGGGACAGATGAGTACAGAGGCCACAGGACAGGCCCCTCCCCCAGCTCTGCAGATGATGGTTTCGCTGCCTGGATTCGGTGCCCAGCTGGAAGAGAAGCAGGAGCCCCACCAGAGCCCTGGGTCTGGACTAGGGAGGCAGAGCCTGAGTCCCACGCGCAAGACAAGTCAGGAAGCCAAATGAGGGTCACTGAGAAGCCTGGGCCACTTTGCACGGCAACTTCTCTCTCTTGCCCCAGCAATCCTTGCGTTCCATGAGGCCTCACGCAGAACCAGAGGCAGTGGGCAGTGAGGTGAAGCTTGGCCCCGGGTCATTTTCAGAAAGTGACCCAACCCACTGCCTGCTCAGCGTGCACACAATAATCACCCCCCAACCCAGACAGCCCTTGAATGCGAAACTACCATTCAACATAAAATACAATGAATGGTGCCCTTGGAGCTCAGCAAAGCGATGGCCCTGCTCCCAAGGCACCAGGGCACATACTTCTATTACGGCTCTGCCTTTCACCTGCGCCCCCTACGCTTCCCCCCGAATGCAAATTTACCATTTTTTCTAACTATCCTCCGGTTCAAAGGGAGGAGTAGAAACGTGTGTGTGCCGACAGTTTATCAGAAAGGCAGTGAGCATTTGCATGAAGGACCCGATATAAAAAAAAGTGCCTATTTAACATGAATATTCTCTATAACACAGTGAAACACATTCACAAGCACTTCATTGCATCCATATGGGGAAGGGAGTCTGGAAAAGTTCTTGAAAGACGGTAAATGGAAAAAATCGATGTTTTAAATTGTTTGCAAACTTGAGATGTGCAAAAATGTCATTGCTGTTCTCTTGATCTCGTGCTGAGCGCTTTCTTATGTTAACTTGGTGACTGTGAAAATATTAATAATGACTTCCATAGGTTCACTTGTAACCCTGGTCCCCCTAACCCTATTTTTCCTATATAAGGTCATAAGTTCCTCAACCAAAAATTCTCCTTCCGCGAGGGTTATGAGGAACCTTACCCAGGCAGCTAGAGAGGTACTATTGTACTTCAGAGTGCATGTGATGGCCCTCTGTCTTCCTCCCCCTCTGCTCCCCTTCCCCCGCCCGCCCCATCCCCTGGCTCCCCGTCCCCCCCCGTCCTCATTTCCTACTGTCATTTGTTCTTCCCTCTGTCCTTCCATCTGTCCTTCCTTCCTCTGCATCTCTGCCATTCAGGGATGGGGCACTGAGGGCTGTGGCCAGGGGCTGGGTGGACCCCGGCTCCCCGGTGGCTTGTCTCAGGCACGAGTTCAGCCAGCCCAGGGCCCATCCCCATCCCTCTCTTGCGTGGGGGTGTTCATCTGACAGCCGTCCATACCGTCCTTACCGTCTCCATCAGTCACTAACTCATATTTCCAGTCCCAGAGGGTCCTGCCCCCCATCCCGTGCCAGCCCATCTCCTCACTGTTGTGTGTGCCCTCAGGTGAACTGCCCTCACCTCAGCCGAGGATTCTGCACGCCTCGCATCCGGGGCAACACCTGTTTCTGCTGTGACCTCTACAACTGTGGCAAGTACGTGCTGAACGCCCAGGCTCGGGGAATAACGGTCGGATCCCAACGGGGACTAGAAGGGGTGGGGGCGGGAGGACGGAGTGCCAAGGGCACGTGCTATGGATCAGAGAAATGGAAGACGTTGGTCTGTCAACAGATTTCAGCTAATAAGCGTTACTTGCCTTCTCTGTGCCAGGCGCCGTGCAGAGTGCTTTGGAATATTTGATCTCATTTAGTCCTCACCTCTGATGTACGTAGGTTGACCATCTCCATTTTACAGATGTTGAGAGTGAGGCTCAGAGGAAGCAGACACCTGGCTCAAGGTCACACAGAACTTGAAATGGTAGAGATAGGGTTCAAACCGAGTTCTGTCTTAAGTGCAAGTTCAATAGCACTCAACAAATAGTTATTGAGCACTTTCTCTGGGCCTGGCCCTGTTCTAGACACTGCTGATTCAGCAGCAAACAGAATAAAAGTCCTTGCCCTGATGAAGTTTATATTTTATTAGGGAAGACAGTCGATAGCACATGAATATATAATATGCCAAGTGTTGATCAGAGGTCTGAGAAAAAATGAGCCTGGGGTGGTAGATAGTGACAAGGTGAAGAGCACGTGTGCTGTGTGAGACAGAGTAGCCAGGGAGGGTCTCTTTGAGGAGGGGACATTTGTGCAGAGACCTGAATGAAGCCAGAGGGCAACCCAAGTAAATACCTGGGGTAAGAGTGTTTCAAGCAGCAGGAATAGCAAGTGCAAAGGCCCCGAGGCAGGAGCAGAGTTGGTGCTAGTCCTGTCATAACCACTCTGGTTCTCTGCCCTCTAATTGCAAAAACATCACTTACTCTTTCTTTCAAAACATATTTAGGTGGTAGGAATACAGGGTCTACTGTTGAGGAGCTCACAGACTAGCAGGGAAGACAGACGTGTAGACAACTGATTACAGACAACAGAGTGTGTTAAGTAGAGTGGGGATCAGTGGGCATACTGGGGACCCTGGCCACCTAAATGAGTGAAGTCAGAGTTGCTGGGGGACAGTGTCAAGGAGGAGGAGATGTAGGAGGAGGTGATGTGGGAGCTGAAATTTAAAGGGTAAGTAGAGGGGGCGCCTGAGTGGCTCAGGTGTTAAGTGTCTGCCTTCGGCTCAGGTCATGATCCCAGGGTCCTGGGATCGAGCCCCACATCGGGCTCCCTGCTCGGCGGGGAGCCTGCTTCTCCCTCTCCCGCTCCCCCTGCTTGTGTTCCCTCTCTCGCTGTGTCTCTCTCTGTCAAACAAATGAAAAAAAAAAAGGGTAAGTAGGGAGTTAGAAAACAAACCAAAAGGGGGTAGAGGTGGGGAGGGTATTCCCAGCAGTTGTGGGGTAGGGGCAGTTTGACAGGGGGTAGGAAGTGAGGACTGAGCTATAGTCAGAGGCCCAGTCATAGAGGGCTCACTGCCCACGGGAATGACTTTGGACTTGACCCTGTAAGCAATTGGACTCAACCCAGACCCCATAAACCACTGAATGCTATAGCATATGGAAGATGGGGAGCAGAGGGCCTGGAAAGGTAGAGAGGAAGAAAGGAGTTGGCAGAGGGGGCCTGGATGGAGCTAAATCCAAAGGAGTCAGATGGATGCAGCCCCCTCCTCACTCCCACTCCCTCCTCTTGGTATTGGGGGGCCTGTCCCTCTGGTCTGAGGATCAAGACCGGACAGCCTGGAGGCAGGGAGGTGACGTGGGGGGGATCTCACACCAGCCTCATTTCGTTAAAAGGTTGGGCAGGCAGAGGAAGAGAAAACTTAAGGACTCAAATAAGGTTTGGGGATTATCTGGGAGGTTCAATTATTCATGTTGTAATAATAACTAACACTTGTAAAGGACTTCCCTCCTTCGCAGTGGTGATGGAGAGCTGGCTATAATTGTACTTCCTGAGCTCATCCTTCCAAAAATGATCAAAGGAATGTAAAATAGGTCCTAGGGGAATTGGGGTTATTTTGCTCTCTTTCCTTTTGCCTCCCCTTCCCTCCCCTTCCCTGCTGCTGTCCTTCTCTCTCCTTCTCCCCCCCCCCCACACTGCTCTCTCTTCCCCCCCGCCCCGCCCCGGCCCACTCCCCCTGTTTTCCCACTTCCTGGCCTGGGTGCTGGGGGGGTGGGGGGTGCCGGGTCTGGGAGCCGGCCAGCCCTGGAGGGCTGCGAAGTGACTTCTTGCAGACACACCTTTCTCTCTGCAATTAACTGTGTTGCTGGAAAAGGTTTGAATAAACTAAATCCTACTTTAAATTCCATTTAGCTGAGTCCTTAGGTGAATTTTTTTTTTTTCCGAAAGCGGAGGCTCGAGCACAATATATCTTCCTATCAATCTGAACTTGATAATAACTGACTTTCTTACTTTCTTAAAGCAAGTTATGCCGGTATGGTCTTCAAGGCTCTAAAGGCAGGGAACATGACTTCATCTTATCTGTACCCCCAGGCCCTGACACAGGACCGGGCATGAGTAAAGACCTAATGAAACAGGAGTGACATTTGTTGCAAAGTACCAAAAAGAAGAACACCCTTTTCACCAGGAAGATAAAGTATTGGCCTAGGCAACTAAGAGGGGTCACGGGGACATTGTCCCTAAGGATCTTCAAGCCTGGAAATGGTTTTCACCTACCGAGACCAGCCCCGGGCATCAGTCAAGGCCCTGTCTGCAGTGCAAAGTTTCCAAAGGCAAAGCCACTAGGAAAAGATTTCCTGAACTTTCCATCAGGAAACAGTCCCACTGGGGTCATAAACCAAGGCCCACGAGACTTTAAGAGGCAATGATCCTACAATAGAGGGCAAAGTTTTTCCTTGTCCCGAGGCTTTTTCCAGCCAGCTCCAAAGAGACCTGCACTCCAGGCCTAAATATAGCTAGCAACAAGCATTCTGAGAGACGCGGGGGCTTTAATTTTGCTGAGCGCGTATTTGTTTTCCTCACACGAAACCTATTTTTAATCGATTGGCAGCTCCCCGAGTCCATTTCCTGGAAAGAAGTCCAAGAAAAAAAAAAGTGGGAACAAAAACATCAGGCAGTCATTTGTACAGAGCTATGGAAACAGAGTTTCTACTGTCCCCTCAAACCCACAGACCTTCCTTGACGTCAAGGCAGTGAGGTTTTAATACCAAACATAGATTATTCCATTTAGCCTTGCACAGGAAGGTGGCCTTCTCTAGGACACAGCTCCTCAGCAGCTGCCTCTCAGAGCACTTCACTCAGCTTTGGAGAGGTCAAGTCAGTATCACTGGTTTCCAGCGTGTCACCTAAAGGAAATGGAAGGATATGGGGTGGTTTGTGAACTACTTCAGCTGGTAACAAAACGAAAGGAGATAGCTTACTTTCATTCGTTCCTCCCTTCAGCAAACTTTTCTTGAGCTCCTGAAATATGTGCCAAGGACTGTTCGAGAAGAATAGGTATGGAGAAAGCGTAATTTTACCCTGACGGAACTCAGTTTACCAGTGGGGTTGTGGGGAGGGCAGCTTAGACCCATACAAAGATTCCCATGGTTCCAGGCCCCTACGGAAGAACGGAAGGATGCCCTGCTGCCTTATCCAAGATCTGTTGCCTCCTCCTTTGTTAAGGAGGCGACTGAAACACAGAGAGGTTATCTGTTCCTCCAGGCACACCCAGCAAGTTGGGAGCAAGAAGGTAAAAGCCCATATTGGGTAATCAAGCTCATGATCAATGCCACAGTCTTTGAACTCAGTTACTCATTCACCAGGTATTTATTGATGACTTACAACGTTTCTCCCACTGTGCTAGGCAGTGAGGGAGACACAACAGATGTGTAAGAGATGGCCCTCACCCTCAAGAGGTTACAATTTAGATGGAGACGTTACATCCACCTTGGCTGTAGCCTCAGCACCCAGAACAGTACTCAGCACTGAGTGGGCCCTCAATAAACATCGGATTGAATGACTAACTGAATTACTGATATTTGCAAAGTGCCAAACTAAGAGGAACAGACTGTCTGAGGCTGTGGGAGTCCAGGGAAAAAGCCAGTGAATGGGGCACTGGAGTCCTTGAGGGTGACACTGGAGAGATGGGTATGGAAGCTTCAAGCAGTGGGAGAGGTTAGGACAGGCAGAGAACAGAAGGCAGTACCTTCCATGCAGGGAGAGAAATCGGAGCATAAGTTTGGAATAAGTACCCAGCATGGCCGGGTCTGGGCTCCTGGGGGCCCCAGGTTAGCTGGAGCGTGGACTCCATTTTGGACTCGGATTATGGCAGGCTGAGGAATTTGGACCCTTTTGCCGGAAGGTAATGAATGGGGAGCCATGGAAGGATTTTGATTAAATGAATTATTCAGTTTTAAAAATATTTGAGGAAGCTTAATCGGGCAGTGGTAGGGACTGGTAGGAGGGCCTTGCAGTCCTGGAGACTGAACCAAGTGGAATCATGAATCTCACACAGAAACAAACCACATTCATTTTGCTAAACCCTGAACCAGGTCTAAGTATTAATGTTCTTTTCCTTCATGGTTAAGTAAAAAATATTTCAGTAGCTGCTGAACCTGCTCAAACTGGAACCAAACATATGGTATCTAAAATTATTGAATATTTTTAAACAAACCACTAACCTATCATGGTGGTGTGGTCTGAGCCTTTCAAGTATCAACCCTTTTAATAAGGAAATTCTAAGGTTCGTTGCCAGAGGCTGGCCCTTAGAAGGGAAAACAAACCATGGCTACATGTTTTGCCGGGGGCTCTTATTATGTGCTGGAGTGGTGCTTTGGTGCGTTCTCTCATTGAGTCGCCCAGGCTTGGAAAAGTGGGCAGGGATCCCGCACTCATCCTTACCCACGGGCCTGCCTTTTGGGCAGTCCGGTTTGTACCTCTTTGTGGCAGTAAGCTAACTTTCTTTTCACTGAATAAATCTCTTTATTAATAAGTGATACCCTTGAGAGTAATGCCTTAAAATCCCAATAAACATGGGATATGTTCATATTTTATATCAGAAGCAAGAATTTTTCAAAAGGATGATGAAATATGTCTTCTTTCTTGACCCCTCTTTACTGGATCATTTCTCCATCCAGTGTCTAATATCCTAGGTGCTATGGAGCCAATGTTATGGCTCATGGTTTTCTACTAGGTTCAGGGAAAAAAGAAAAGATATGTGCAAGTAATATGAAAAGATGTAGCATGAAATATAAATCTGATTTGTTTGATTATAATTAATAATGATAGAGTAACAGAATTCGACAGTGATTTATGTCAGTGGTGCTCAGTTTTGATTTCGGGAGGCAGCAAAATGTCAAGGTTAAGTATAAACTCAAGGCCAGAGTGTCTGAGTTCAAATCTCACCTCTGCTACTTAATTTCTGTCTCTGCCTTGATTTTCTCATCTGTATGTAACAGGGATAAAAATAGCCCCTACCATACAGGGTTATTATAGAGATTAAGTAAGTTAGTGTTTGCAAACTGCTTAGAATAGTACCAGATAATAGTAAGGACTATAGCACTTTTTGCTATTATAATTGCATTATTTTTCAGAATTGTAGATTTGATCGACATCTATGATAGCTAGATATACATATTCTTATTTGATACTATCAAAAAGAAAATATTCTACCTGCCACAAGTAATAATTACTTTGGAGTTACTATGTTCATGGATGTATGCAGAGAGCCACGGGTCTTTAAGCTTTAGGCAATAAGCTTTCTGTGTATCCCTTCCTGCTTGTGGGTGGGCTCCAGCTCTGCCCTTGAACATACTGAAATCCAGTTCAAATTCCAATGAATGAAGACACCTTTAAAATTTCACTAAGGAAGCTTACTATTTAAAACAGTGGGTTTCAAGGCACCTGGCGGGCTCTGTCGGGTGGAGTGTGCGACTGTTGATCTCAGGGTCGAGAGTTGGAGCCCCACTTTGGGGGCAGAGTTTCCTTTAAAAATAAAAAACAAACAAATAAAACAGTGGGTTTCAAACATCAGTGAGCTCGTTAACACAGATCCCTGAGCCTCACCCTGAGAGATTCTGCCAGAGTCTGTGGGCCTGGGGCCTGGGAATCTGCATGTTTAAGCATCTCTTTCTCCAAGACATATGCACCCGCAGACACACAAATAACACACTGACACACACAGGCAGGCACTCATACACACAAACACAGATGGTTCTGATGCATTCTGTCCCGTAACTGCACGGATGGCAAGTCCTCAGAAAAAACACCGAAAACACTGATTTTAAAGAATCCCAAGATAAAATAAAATCATCTGTGAAGTTTAAAAAGTCTTTTCTTGCATGAACAGTCCCTCCCTGGTTCGCTTTGGAGGCTAAGCTTTAATTTTTTTCCCCTTTTCACTTCCAGGGTTCTTCTAAGAGGGGAGTCCCACCTAATAACCACCCCGACGCCAGGGCGTTTTGGTCGTGACTTTCATTTTAAGAACCACAATGTTGGAGATTCATTAGCGATTCCAGCGGCCAAGTTGTAAACTAGTTTGCAACATCCAAGAAGACAGGAACTTTCATTGAATCAGCTCAACAAGTGTTTATGGAGCACCAGCTAGGTGTCAGGGACAGCAGTGGACAAAACAAACCGAGTCCCTGCCCTAGAGCTTCCGTTCAGGTCGGAGAGACAGACAGTAATGAATGAGTGCTAGAGAGCAATTCAAGGAGGGTAATGTATTAGGCAGCTCAGGCTGCCATGGTAAATACCATAGACTGGGTGGCTTCAACAAGAGACATTCATTTGCTCAGAGTTCTGGAGGCTGGAAGTCTGAGGTCAGGGTGCCCACATGGCGGGGGTCTGGGGAGGGCTCTCTTCCTGGCTTGCAGACACCCACCTTCTCCCTGTGTCCTCACCTGGCCTTTCCTCAGTGTGTGCATGTAGCTGGAGAGAGATTTCTCTCTCTCTCTCTCTTCCTCTTTTTATAAAGCCATCAATCTTATCGGATTAGGGCTCCACGCTTCTGACCTCATTTAACCTCAATTACTTCCTAAAAGCCCTGTCTGTGTCGGAATGCAATCCTATTGGGAGTTAGGGCTTCAACTTGCGAATGTGGGAGGAGGACACAATTCAGTCCACAGCAAGTAATGTGAGGGACGGTGGCTGGGCGGGGAGAGGGTGGGGGTGGCTTTGGACTGAGTGTGGCCAGGGAAGGCCTCTCCAAGGAGGTGAGATTCGGGTTTTGGGCAGCAGCTTGGCTTCAGTTCTTTCCTGGGACGTTGTTGTTGTGTTTGTTGCTGTTTTGTTTTGAAAGAGGAAACGGCGAAATCTTTGAAGCCTGAATTCGGATCCCAGCTTTACCACTTATGACTTGGGCAAGTTCCTAACCTCTCTGTGCTTCAGTTTCTTCATCTGGAAAATGGGAATGGTGATAGTACGTACCTCATAGAATAGTGTAAGGGTTTGCAGTGCTGTCTAATAGAACTTTCTGCAAAAATGGTAAAGCAATCTGCTCTGTCCAGTGCAGTAGCCCGCCTCTAGTGTGGCTTTTGGAAGTGTGGCTATTGAGCACTTGAAATGTGGCTGGTGAGCCTGAGCAACTGAATTTTTTGTTTTACTTCATTTTAATTAATTTAAATTTAAGCAGTCACATGACCAGTAGCTAACCATATTGGACAGCACAGATTTAACGAATTCACGCGTGTAAAATGCTTAGCACTGTGCCTGGCACGGAGCAAGGGTCAATATATGCTATCTAATACTGGGTACTATTGTATTATTTTTCCCAATCGTAGATTTGATCGGCATCTATGATGACAGATTGATAGGCATACCTATTCTCTTAGTGATGGTGACAAGTGTTTCCCTGGTAGGGGGAGGTGGTTTTTTTAATTTATTTTTTTGGATAAACAGCAATCACACTTTATCATAGTGCCTCGCTCCCCCAGTGCATTCACGGCTATGCTGTCCCTCACCCTACCTGCCCACCTGCTCACCTGTCTTTTCGCTGAGCTACGTGGTAGCCAAAGCCTCGGGGGACAGCCTGCTCCCTGGGGACTGACGGGTGTGTGCTTCTTCCTGTCCAGCCGCGTGGAGATCACTGGTGGGTACTATGAATACATCGACGTCAGCAGCTGCCAGGACATCATTCACCTCTACCACCTGCTCTGGTCTGCCACCATCCTCAACATCGTCGGCCTGTTCCTGGGCATCATCACTGCCGCTGTCCTTGGAGGCTTTAAGGACATGGTAAGGAAGGAAGTGCCTTCCCATTCCAGAGCCCCTGCTGGGGACCAAGGTGGAGCCTAGGAAGTTGGAGGCGATGGGGACCCATGTTTTGAAGGGAGGAATCAGAAGCCATTGCTTTAAGAATGTAGCTGCCTTCCAACATCTCAAGTTGAAGGAGCCAGGCAATGTCATTAGTCTGCAAAAATTTCTTGTTAACATGAGTTGCCCGTGTTCTTGAGGCACATTCTGGGGGCGGGGGTGAGGAGCTGGTGGCCTCAATTCTCCCGTTCATGCTGGTTATGTAAACATAGCCTTTCATGTTCCCCCCCGCCCAAACACACACTTTTAGTAGAAACCTTTCTGGGCAGTTTTGTTTTTTTTTTTTTTTAAACAGATTTGGGAGAGTTGGAAGAAAAGAGGTTTTTTAGCTCAGGTAAGAGTAATGCTAGTCTCCCCCTCCCCAGGAATTTCATCCTGGAGTTTCTCCAGAAAGACCATGTGGGCTCTTCTCTTTCTCCACTGGAAGGGCCAGCCCTGGGCTAAGCTGTTTGCAGGGTCTTGTCCTCAACTTCAGCCTCCCTGAGTTCCCTATCTTCCCTCTCAACTCCTTGCCATATGTGTGTGTGTGTGTGTGTGTGTGTGTGTGTGTGTGCGCGCGCGCGCTCACGCGCGTGCACCCAATAAGTGCCCCATAATAGGGGGCTTCTTCCTTCCTGTGCTTTTAAAGCGTTTCTAAGCATTTCTTTGCTCATTTAACAAACCTTGATCTCTTATTATGGAGATAATAGCTTTAGAGCTATGGTTGTCAACCTGGCTTCCTATTAGAATAGAATCACCTGAGGTGTTTAAAAGAGCCCAGATGCCTGGACCCCTCCTCCAGAGTTTCTAATTTAATTGGTCTAAATTGAAGCACGGGCATCAATATTTTTAAAAGTTCCCCAGATGGTTCTGCTCTGCAGCCAGTATTGAGTACCACTGCATTAGAGGGGTCCCTCATGTGTTTAGGGAATTATTTTGTGCCTAAAAGGGGTTTTCCTTTGACCCCAGAAAGGAGGCAGATAGCCCCTCAGCCCGGGGCTGTTTCTGTCCCATTTTGGGCTCTCTGAGGAACAGGAACCTGAAAGGCAGTTTGTAACTTGACCTTGGACTGTCAAAAGGCTAAGCAATGGAAAGTGAAAGGAGGGGGGGGGGTAAGACAAGGGAAAAGAAAACACTCCAGAGCACGACCAAGTTGTCAGGAAGTTATTGAGTGTTCCTGCTGGTGACTCCAAGTCAAGAGAATTCCTTCCCTGCTCACGTCCTGTCTGTCGGTCTTTTTTTCTCTCCCTCTCTCACTCACGCATTCCCCCCCCCTTTTTTTTTAACTTTCTATTTATTTATTTTTAGAGAGAGAAAGATAGTGAGAGCCAGGGGCGGGGAGGAGGGAGAGGGAGAGAGAATCTCAAGCGGACTCCACGCCCAGCACAGAGCCCGACACAGGGCTTGAGCTCACGACCCTGAGATTACAACCTGAGCCAAAACCCAGAGTCGGGCGCTCAACTGAGCCACCCAGGCGCCCCTCATACACACATTTCTCATTCCTGCACCCCTCCCCACGCCAGGGCAAGCCGGAGCGCTAAGGAGTGGGGGACACATCAGCATAGATGGGACCCTCGGAGGAAGGAAGTCCCGTAGGGCTGGGCCTAAGGGAGCTTTGGGGTGAGAGGGCTTCAGAAAAACTGTTCCTGGGTTGAACAAAGAATGCCCTGTGTTCTTGGAGACTTTCCCCAGGGGGCAGCTGAAAGCAGAGGCACCATGCAGAATGTGAGCCACTCTGGCTGGAGGAGAAGCTCTGGGGTTGGTGAGTTGAGGAGATGGGACACCAGGATGGGTGTTAAGGGTTCTCTGGAACATTCCTAGTGCTTTCAGACCTGGGCGGCCGAGCTACCCTGAGGCACAAATGCAGTGGGTGGTGGCTACTCGGTAGGCTCCATGGGGTTCCTGCAAGGAGTCAGTTGACTGTCGATGTACAGGTTTATTTCTGGACTCTTCATTTCACTGTGACCTTTGATCTTTAGGGGGAAAGGGGGTTTGTTGAGGGTCTGTCCTGAAAGGTAGCAGTGACGATGGTCCTTTATACAAAGGGCTTTTGCACAATTACTTTCTTCACTCCTCCCCACTATTACTACCTGATGAGATAAGTATTACTGCCCCCATTTAACAGATGAGGAAACAGGCCAACAGAGGTCAAGTGACTTGCCCAGAACTAAACAGCAGAGCTGGGACTGGAGCCCAGCTTTGTCCGATGCCAGAGCCTTTGCTCTTTCTACTGCACCCCAGCTGCCTGGACCAATGTTTGGATAGCCCTTTCCGGTTCCACAAGTGTTTCAACACACATTAACTCCTTTGTTTAGCGGTTTTAATTTAGAACAGTTAAAGGCGAGTTGTTTCCAGCTGTCCAGAGCTTCCTTAGGAGGAAAGGAGGAGGGCCAGAGAAGTACAAATGCAGGGCCTGGGAACTCAGTCAAGGACCAGTGGGCAAAACGGAAGACTGAGAGCAAAGATCCGATTCGTGAGATGGGAGAGTGAGTGGGAATGGAAGATGGGGGGCCCAGGAAGAGCCCTTACTTTGATGGCTTTACTAAAATGAGATGTGGTGTAGGCCATCCTGGAACATCAGCCAGGTGAGCCTAAATACAGTCTTTGGCCTGGGTCCAAACGCGGTTGGTGACTCGTGGTGTGCCTCCCCGCTGAGCAGAAGGCCCGGGGATGTGCAGGGAGGCCCGCGGGGGGCTGGCTGGTGAAAGCCATTCCTAGGGAGTGAGGACAGGAGCCAAGGGCTGGGAGCTGGCAGCTGACAACATGATCAGCTAGGAGCCGCCGCTTCCAGAATGTGGCCTCCTGAGAGGAACAAGGATGTCCTCATTCCCTGACCAGAGGCGGCATGGGGAAAAGGATCTTCGAGAAATGTTTGATGAAGTGTCTGTTGATCCAAGATAGAAGAAGTTGAGATGGGTCTTTAAAAGGTGACTGTATCTTGCCAGTTTCTCATCTTTGGTGTCTCTGGTTTGGAGGAAAGCAGGGAGGCATAAAAGTGGCACTCTTTCCAAAGTCCACAATCATCGCCTCAGAATAGACTCAGTCTCGTCCAGGCAAGACTGCATTCACCATTTCCTGGGCCGCCTAGAAATTTCGTGTTTCCCTGGAGCTCAGAATGTGACTGATCAGTGATTGGGGGCGGGTCTCAGAACTTTAGAGCCCCAGAGTTGTTTTTCTAAAGATTTTATTTATTTATTTATTTGAGGGAGAGAAAGTGAGAGAGTGAGAGAGAGAGAGAGAGAGAGAGCGAGAGAGCACAAGAGGGGGGAGGGTCAGAGGGAGAAGCAGACTCCCTGCTGAGCGGAGAGCCCGATGCGGGACTCGATTCTGGGACCCCGGGATCATGACCTGAGCCCAAGGCAGACACTTGACTGAGCCACCCAGGCGCCCCCGGAGCCCCAGGGTTTTAACAGGAATACACACACTGCTGTACGCACACACAAACAGACACAGAGCCCAAATGTGTTATAAAATCACAGCGATGTAAGGCCTCACCAGACATTTATTTGGAGCCATCTCTTGGGCCCCTTCCCTGCCCGACCGTTTACCTCCCTTTGCTCCCCCGGCCTCTCTTGCCCTGCCCATTCTGTCCACACCCTCTACCCTGGACTCTCCTCTCTTCCGTGCCTTTTCTGTGCTCATTCCATCTTCCTCTTGTGTCGCTTTCTCTGTAATAGTCAACTTCCTTTCAAAGATGATCCTGCCCCCCTCCCCCCCCCCGGCCTCTTCTCTGAACACACAACAATTTATTTTATAGAGTTTACATTGCATGATTGTTTCTCTCTGGCTAGGCTTAGTTTATTTGCATAGAAGAACTGGTTTCATTTTGCAAGAGCTGGAGAGCGTGCTTTTAACTGACAGAAGGCCAAGGGAACATGCTTTCTGGGACTTCCTCGGGGATGAAATTTCTTCTTAGCATTCTGGTGGAGAGGTAAGGGCGTTTCTGAGCACTCTTTCTCTATAAAGCGAGCCAGCCCTTGGAATGGTCAAGAATCTCAGCCCTGTCCTGAGCGTGGGAGGGGCTGACAAACATTTTTCTGCTTGTCTGGGAGCTGCATTGTAATGCCTGAGGTTTGTAGCTCTTCAAACCTCCCAGAGATGTAAACAGTAACCCACTCCAAGGAAGAGAGCAGTAGAACTGTGTTGAAACTTGCTCTAAGGAAGATTCCTGTGCCAACACCCCCGGCGTGGCTGCCTGTAGCCCATTGCCAAAGCCTGCCCACACGCTTTCATCACTTGAGAGGAAGCTTCTGCTCTCCATTAATGTGGAGTAGATATGTACCAAGAATCAAGACTCAATGATTTTGCAGACAGCTCTTGATTATCCACGCCAATGGCAGCAGTGTCAATGACACGGAAAACGGGAAAAACACTTACCCTGCACCTTGACCCATGTGGCACTCATAAGGTCCTGCTTGGGACAGCCCTGTTTGGGAACTAATGAGCAGTGGTGACTTCCTTTAGCAGTGTATTTGGGGTCTTATTCTTTCCTTTGTCTTTTTGGTTTTTTTACATGATTTCAAATTTTCTGTAGGTTTGAATTTTTCAAAATAATAAATTGGGGGAAAATGACACAAGTAATACCTATTATATATATATATATATATATATATATATATATATATATATATATAAAAGGAGGGCACCTGCGTGGCTTAGTCAGTTAAGGGTCGAGCTCTTGATCTCAGCTCAGGTCTGGATCTCAGGGTCATGAGTTCAAGCCCCACACTGGGCTCCACGTTGGGCATGGAGCCTACTTAAGTTAAAAAAAAAAAAAAAGGAAAGAAAGTGAAGGATCACCATTTACCTCCTGATGCTACTTCCCTCCCTAGAGATAACCACAGTTGACAGTCTGTTGTGAATCTTTCCAGGTTAATTTCTTTTAATTTACAAGCGTACATACATGTATAGTTGTTCAGGTCTTTGTTTTTACGTAAGTCAGGAATCATGCTATATAACGTAGTGGGTTCATTTTTTTTTTTTTTTGGAGGAGTTTTAGGTTCACAACAAAATTAAGAGGAAGGTGTAGAGGGGCACCTGGGTGGCTTGGTCGTTAAGCGACTGCCTTCGGCTCAGGTCATGATCCCAGGGTCCTGGGATCGAGCCCCGCATCGGGCTCCCTGCTCAGCAGGAGGCCTGCTTCTCCCTCTCCCACTCCCCCTGCTTGTGTTCCCTCTCTCACTGTCTCTCTCTCCCTGTCAAATTAATAAATATAATCTTAAAAAAAAGAGGAAGGTATAGAGATTTCCCATGTCCTCCCTGCTCCCACCCCACACGTAGCCTCCCCCTTTAACTACATCCCCAGCAGAGAGGCACATTTATTATCAAGGATGAACCTACAACGCCAAGTCATTGTCACCCAAAGTCCATAGTTCACCTTAGGGCTCACTCTTGGTGTTGTAATTCTGCGGGTTTGGACAAATGTATAATGACATGTACCCATCATTATACTATTACACAGGGTCATGTCACCGCCCTATAAACCCTCTGTGCTCTGCCTGTTCCTCCCTCCCCTCAGCCACAACCCCTGGCCACCACTGATCTCTTTATTGTTCTCCTTAGTTTGGCGGTGGCTTTCTAGTCTTGTTATTACTTAACGATGTCTGCTGGACAGCTTTCTCTGGCAGGGACCATAGGTCCACATCGTTGTGGCTCAAGAGCTGCATGGTATTGCACAGTATGGACATGCCAGTTTATTTAATCATTCTCCCGGTGATGAACGTTTATGTTGTTTCTACTTTGTGTTCTTCTACAGAACCCAGCTCTGCCAGCGCTGAACTGTTCTGTTGAAAATGCCCACCCAACGGTTTCTTACTATGCTCGTCCTCAAGTGGCATCGTACAATACCTACTACCATAGCCCTCCCCACCTGCCGCCATATTCTGCTTACGACTTTCAGGTATGTTTTGAGGGAAAAACAACTCTCCGTGACTCTTGCTGCCATTCCTGCTGTCTTGTTCTCTCCCTAATTATGGGACCTCCCTCCCATGGACAAGGTAGCCAGGCCCTCAGCCCGACGGCCTTCAGCAGCCTGTGGGTACCAGTGGCGAGCTTAAAGACTATAGAAAGGCAAGATGGGAGAAATGGAGAGGGTGGGAAAGACACAGGAAACAGAGAGATAGAAGAAAAGGGAGAGAAGGAATGAGGATCGAGGTGTCCCAAATTGCCTTGACCGGCACCCAGGAGGGGACGTGCTCATTAGTACGTCAGTATGGACCCCTGTCCAACCGCCGCTTTTCCCATTCTTCTGCCACAGAGAGAGGCCCAGACCTGCTCTTTAGCACAAGGGACTCTGGCCGCACAAGGGATTGAATGTAATCTGTAAGGAGGAACAAGTCCCTTGTTTTTCTCCAGACTTCCTTAACTAGGACTACGCAGAGAAAGGGTTTTGTTTTTTTAATAACACCCCCCTCCCCTTTTTTGCCTTGTTATCACATGGGTCTGAAATAGAGTTACCAAATTTGCACTTTCCCCTTTTCCTTTCGAGCTGAGAGGAAGCACAGAAAAACAGAGCCAAGAAAGGCACTTAATTAAAAGGGCTTCATTGTGTGCAGAGCACTGGGCTAGGCACTTCAAGGAAACAAGCAAAATG
Organism: Eumetopias jubatus; assembly: GCF_037043125.1. Taxonomy (NCBI): domain Eukaryota; kingdom Metazoa; phylum Chordata; class Mammalia; order Carnivora; family Otariidae; genus Eumetopias; species Eumetopias jubatus. The sequence continues at coordinate 28,272,302 of NW_028274817.1, forward strand.
GTCTTTTCAACATGTACAGTGATCGTCAACCCTTGACCATAGAAGAGTGGGATTACACGGAAGTCTGGTTAATTGAAAATTTGAGGACCAAAGGGAATACCTTTGAAAGGAGAGGAGCCCATAATGAATTTGCTTCTCCTGATTAAGGGCCCCTAGATGCTCCAAGGGGACATAAAGGCATGACTGTTTGGGGGTGCTTCCAATTAGCCAGCCAGTTTACAAACACAAAGCCCTTGGGCAACCTAATTTCAGCTTTAGATTAACAAAATAATTGAACCTGGAAAGTCCCATTTTGTTGAAGACAGTGTCCTTTTGTTCAGCTTAGATGCTGTGCGTGGAGGTCTAGGCCTGTATATGGCAACAGTAATATATATAGTGTGACCACGGACTTGTTCACTCTTATAAAATGCAGAACCAGAACAAGGAGGTGTCCATCAAAGCTTGGGAAAAAAATAATGCTGGAACTTTTCTGAAGCCTATAGTATTTACAGGTAGACAACAGAGGGAACTCGTTACCCAAATAGGTGCTACACAGACTGGAAAACATGAATCTGTTCAAAAAGGGCATAGACAATTTCAGCAGTGACAGAGGCAAAAGGAGTCCTTTAAGAGACTGCAAGGATCGGGGCGCCTGGGTGGCTCAGTCGGTGAAGCATCGGCCTTTGGCTCAGGTCAGGATCCCAGGGTCCTGGGGTCGGGCTCCCTGCTCAGCAGGGAGGTTGCTTCTCCCTCTCCCTCTGCACCCCCCTCATGCTCTCCCTCGTGTGTACTCTCTCTCTCTCTCACACACACATAATTAAATAAAATCTTTAAAAAAGAGAGAGAACGCAGAGATGTTGAAATTAACACAGCAATAAAAAGTAATACAAAGTCATCCTGGGGGGCTCCTGACCAGCTCAGTTGGCAGAGCACGCAACTCTTGATCTCGGGGACTGAGTTCAAGCCCCATGTTGGGCGTAGAGCTTACTTAAAAAAAAAAAAAAGTCATCCTGGGATAGAGGGGCCACAGACACATAGGTCCAGCCCCAGAGGCTGCCTCCACTTATTTTTTTTATTTTTTTAACGATTTATTTATTTATTTATTTATTTGACAGAGAGACAGAGAGAGACAGAGAGAGAGGGAACACAAGCAGGGGGAGTGGGAGAGGGAGAAGCAGGCTTCCCGCCGAGCAGGGAGCCCGATCCCATGACCCTGGGATCATGACCTGAGCCGAAGGCAGTTGCTTAACCAACTGAGCCACCCAGGCGCCCCGCCTCCATTTATTTTTTATCGAAGCAAATTATGTTGATTATATTGATTTTAGGAATTTTCGCTTTATAACGAACCCCTGAAGTAGGAACAATCATCTCCCTGGTGATGGTCCTTGTACACTCTAAGATAGGAAGCCTCTCTGTAGGGTATGGAGACATTTCTTCGTCCATCGTTCCTCATTCAGACACTACCCCAGGGATGAAAACAAGATTGACAATGCCAGTGGTGACCCGGGCTGTTGGCTTCAGTTCAGTCGGTGTTTACTCTGTGTTCCCATGTGCCAGGCACTGTGCTAGGAGCCATGGATAGAAAGATTGATTGCATTAAGAAATCAGGGACTTGAGTGGGAGGTGGTCAGGGGACAGCAGCGGAGACAAAAAAGTGAATAGTCTATTACCCAGAGTGCTGTGGAAACCCAGCAACAGGGTCCCTAACCCAAACCTACACTGTGGGTTTATAGCACGGACGTCAGGGATTTGTGGAAGCCTCTACTTTTTAATAACAGCTCCCATTCACTGAGCCCTTGTTCTGCACCAAACATGGTGCCGAGTGCTTCACATATATCATCCAATTTAATCCTTTGAGGGAAACAGTCTTGTCGTTGCCAGTCTCTTGTCATTGGAGTCTGTCTGACTCTAGAAGAGGCTTGAAGAATTCTTTGGAGAAGCCGTAAACCTGAGCACAGCATAGATCTTTTTCCCCCAGTTAATTTTAGGATCTTTATATTTTTTACTGATTTAAATTATGGGCTTCCTAATCATGACTCAGAAGGGGTCTCTAGAGAGTAAACTCTCTCTGATTAATTATTGCTCCCCACTCTAGCGGCTGCTGGGACACTTCTCATACCTCTCCCGGTTCTTTTTCTAGGTTCGAGCTGTCTTTGTGTTTCCTTTTTGGAGACTTTAGAGTTGTGTGGTGTGGGTTTTGAGTGATGTGGGGTTTTAAATTTTTTTAGAGACTTTATTTATTTTAGAGAGAGAGAGAGAGAGAGAGAGCACACATGAGCAGGGGGAGGAGCAGAAGGGGAGGGAGAGGGAGAGAAATAATCTCCAGCAGATTCCGCACTGAGAGCAGAGTCCCCCGTGGGGCTCAATCCCTCAATCCCTCAATCCCGAGATCATGACCTGAGCCAAAACCAAGAGTCAGACCCTCAACTGACTGAGCCACCCAGGCGCCCCAAGTGATGTGTTTTTAAGGAACTTGTTTTCTTCTAGAACTTAAATGGTGTGTTTGAATTGAGCTTTCTTTTGTTCACCAACTTTCATTCCCTTATAGTTTCATAGGAGGAAATACCAGTCTTTACCCAGGAAAGCCAAGAGGATGGGGGAACACCTTGCTTGCATTGCCAGATAAATAGAAAGCCATCAGCAAAACGCACACCAGCTCTGACGATAAAACTTCTAGAAGCACAGGCCCACTCCCACCACCACCACCACCAAAAAAAGCCAGAGTTCCCTTAGGATCTTCTCAGATTGGAAAAGGGCCCACATCACAGATGACCTTTCTAGACTTTCTTCCAAACAACTTCCCCATTCGGGTCATTTCCAAATAGGACTATATTTGTGACTTTGTTTGAAGACTACTGTTCCTTTTTACCCAGAGGCTGAGAGAAGGGAGAGGAAAGAGAGGGATAGGGTTTTGTTTTAACCCCTCCAAGTCGTGCCCTCATTGGGTAGCTGTCCAGTTAGGAAGCTTGGGAAACATTCCCTGTGGTCAGACCTAAAGCGAGGACTTCACTCTGGTCAGATGGCCCCGAGGATACTGTGAGTGCTGAGCCGGGAGGAACGGGACTCTTGCAAACATTGGGCTCCGCGGTGTCTTCCCTTCATGAGCTCCCCATCCCCCAAGGCAGGAAGGATAGAAACTGAGACTACCTTTGCCTCCTCGCTAACCTCCCCACTCACTTCTGTTGCCCACACGTTCATTTCCCTCCTGCCTGTACTTTGGTTTCAGCCAAGTAGTCCAAATTCCGCAGGGTAAAAAGCATCGGTTTCCACTTCCGCTGGGAAATTCAACCCAGGGGAGCTTTATGTAAAACCTTAAGGGATTCCAGCCATACTTCCCAGTCGGGCCTACCGGGCTGGTCCCCCTACTTCACTCTAACCAGGGGCTGGTTCCTTTCCTGTCCACCTGGTGAATTGCCACGCCTGCGCCTCGCCCCTCCTCTGGCTCCGGCCTCCAAGAAGGGACTCGGGAAGCTCGAACTGACGGAGGCCCACCAGTAGGCTATCTAGGTGCTTTTCATGCTTCGCGCTGAGCGAGGATTCCAAGCTCTGTTCTTCTGAGCTGCCTGTCCCATTAGTAAAGTCGACTCGGAGGCAGGAACCAAAAGGCACCAGGCCAGCTCCCCAGCTGCAACAAAGCCAAATCCTTCCCAAGGTGCCTGCCTGTTGCTAGGAAACTACGTGCTGGTCCTGTGGGCCTTGTCCCCCACCCCCCCCCCCACCGGGCCCCAAGGGTGTGTGGACTACAGCCAGTTAGCTCCTTAGCTCTGCCAGGAGCCCTTCAATTTTATCCTTAAGGCTCCCAACGTCCTCAAAGGGAAGTGAGAAACATCCCAGCCCCGGCCACTTGAATACTTCCCAAACATGAAAGCAAGAAGTGAGTACCAAAGGCCGTTGTGTCACCCCCCCCTTTTACTATCAAAGTGTACAACTGCCCCCCGCGGCAGGGGCTGCCCACAGAAGCCTCTCATAGCACCTTTCGGGACAGAACTGCCTTTCGCTGCGCTGTCGGAAACTTGGCCTCCCGTCTGGGGCTGGAAGCACCTAAGACCAGCCGCCTGGTTCTCACCCTCCCGTGGCGGCATTCAGAAGGGCCAAGCACCACGTCCCTGTCCCTGGGCATGGAGACTCTTGTCCCCACTGGGCTGAGAGGACAGCGTTCTTCATTGAGGAAAGCAGCAGGAGAGGAGGGAGGAGGGAGGGAGGCCTGCAGTGCAGAATGGAAAACCAGGAAGTCTTCCCGGAGGCGGGAGAGAAGTTGGGATTTTAGCAAGGAATCGGGCTTGTCTCAAATCCACTGACTCAAGTTTTGTCTTTAGAGGCTCTGCAGGTTCTAGGACCCTGTCATTCCTTCCCTCAGGGCAGAAATAATGGATGGGATGGGGGAGGGGGAGGGAGTGATGGTGGCCCCAGCATGATGTGGACAGATATTTCCGTGTCTCCTGCAAGACCTAGAAACCTGGACAGCCCTTTCTAAGGCGTGCAGGGGTGAGGACTGGGGATTAGGAGACTCAGCCAGGTGGGCTCAGGCTCCAGAAATCCCATGTCAAGGCTGCGTCTCGATTGCCCCAGGCCTTTAAAAAATAACATGATGGACTCAAGACTCTGGCCAGCCACACAAAGTAAAGGCATGACCTCCCCCCAAACAGCACTTGAACTCTTGAGAAATTTTGGGGTAAATGGGTCTTTTTGTTTTAAGATTTTATTTATTTATTTGACAGAGAGAGACGTAGCAAGAGAGGGAACACAAGCAGGGGCAGAGGGAGAGGGAGAAGCAGGCTTCCTGCCGAGCAGGGAGCCCGATGCGGGGCTGGATCCCAGGACCCCGGGATCATGACCTGAGCCAAAGGCAGACGCTTAACGACTGAGCCACTCAGGCGCCCCTTTTTGTGTTTGTTTGTTTGTTTGTTTGTTTGTTTAATGTACCAGTTGCTCCTAGAGCTAAGACACACCAGGAAATTGCAGTTCTCCAGCCTTGTTCATTGGCTTATTATGTTCACCCTCCCTGAGAGCCTAAAACTGGCCCCTGGCCTCCTGCTATCCGGGTAATCCCCTCGTCTTCAGGCCTCAGCCATGTCCCACTGCTGGAGCAAGGCAGCGGTACCCACAAGATGGGACGGTATTCTTTGAAAATCGATTTTACTTTTAAAAAAACATGCCCAATTGGGGCACCTGGGTGGTTCAGTCAGTTAAGCATCTGCCCTCGCCCAGGTCATGATCCCGGGGTCCTGGGATCGAGCCCTGCGTTGGGCTCTCTGCTCAGCGGGGGTCTGCTTCTGTCTCTCAGATAAGTAGATAAAATCTTTAAAAAAGAAAACCGTGCCAAGTTCATCTTATATACTCCTGAGGTTAGGGTCACTCATTCAACATTTATTTGAGCACCTACTACTTGCCAAGCACTGTTCTGAGCTCTGGGGGATACAGTAATGAACAAAACAAAAACAGGCCAACTCTCCTTGAGCAGGAAAATCATTAGAGTCAAGGGTATACATGAGCCAGAGAGAAAGAAGTAGCAATGACTCCCGATGTGTCAATTCACTGTTTTTAAAAAAGAAAAAAAAAATCTATATCCTCTCTCTTCCCAAAGAGTACCAAAGTTAGACAACACAAAGTCAAATTGCATCTTGTGTCTCTGCAACCTGACAGATTGTTCCTTGTTCTTACCATTGGTATTCTCACCTCCATGCCTGTTTTCCTCTCTGCCCTCCAACCTACCCTGCACTTGGGGTTGGTGGGTGAAATAGATGAAATAGAAATTGTCAGACTCAGAAGAGCCCAGATCCAAGAAAGCCCACTTAGGCTCTCTGACCTTAGTTTTTGTTTTCTGTTTTGGTCTGTGAGATGGGCTCTGCGACATATTCTGGTAGCAAAGACTTTCCCAGGTATTACTGGCTTAACCTCAGAAGTTCCTATGGCCCAAAGTACCTTTCTCAAGACTAGCTGGGATGCTGTTGCCATAGGCTCGAGGGAGAGGTATTGAAGGCTTGGGCTGTAAACGTGGACAAGGGAGTGGTGGATTGAAGAGACAACATAGAAGTAGGAGCAACAAGAATGGGTGACTGGGGCGCCTGGGTGGCTCAGTTGGTTAAGCGACTGCCTTCGGCTCAGGTCATGATCCTGGAGTCCCGGGATCGAGTCCCACATCGGGCTCCCTGCTCGGCGGGGAGTCTGCTTCTCCCTCTGACCCCCTTCCCCCTCGTGCTTTCTGTCTCTCATTCTCTCTCTCTCTGAAATAAATAAATAAAATCTTAAAAAAAAAGAATGGGTGACTGGATGCAGGGCTCAAAGGGCCAGGGAGGAGGACCCCATGCTATCTGCAGGGAGCTGTGCAGCCTGAGGGACCGGGAGAGTGGGACCGACCCACGGGCTCATTGCCCCTCATTAACTTTGTGAGGCTTAGGAGCCCTCCGTTCTTCCAAAGAGAAGCAAACTTGGTCCACATTCACTTTTTAAGTAACGATGGGCTGTGGAGGAATCGCAACCCGGCTGCCTAAACTGGTTTTGCTTTTATTACACAGCATTCCGGTGTCTTTCCATCCTCCCCTCCCTCTGGACTTTCTGATGAGCCCCAGTCCGCCTCGCCTTCGCCCAGCTACATGTGGTCCTCGAGCGCACCGCCCCGCTACTCTCCCCCCTACTACCCGCCTTTTGAAAAACCACCACCTTACAGCCCCTAAAGAGGAATGCCTGCTGGCTATTGAGATTATTGTGGCTTTTGTATTTCTGCTTTAGTGGAAGTGTGTAGGGTACAAAATTTAAAGTGTGATTCTTACGCATAAAGTTTTGCGAAGGCCTGCCAAGCTAGGGAAAGATAGGGATGAAGCTTATTCATTTATCAGTGCAGAGTAGGGGTGGCTAGGCTGAACCCAGCACTTCCAAAAAGGGCAGCGCGCACTCTAAGCAAGGCTGGGGAGCCGTCCCGGCAAGAAGCTTGTCCCGTATGGACGTGCGTTTCCCTATGGCTCCACCTCTGTCCTCAGTGGTGCTTGCCACCTATTTCACTTTGTGTAAATGCAGTGTCGTCCTCAAACCCTTGGCAGACCGCCACCCTAGCACCTTGGGTGAAGCACCTGGCTTATCTATAGGCCCTATCTTTCCCTACCACTAAAGTCAGTCCCTAAGGAAAATTTCCCAGATGGAGCTACCCAGCGGTTCCAATACAGAGAGTTCCGGCTAAGATTTTGTTTGCTTGTGTCTGGATGTCGAAAAACGCTGCCCGTATCTTGTACTCCTTTCTTCTCTGTGAGTATTGTAAAAATGGCTGTTGTGATCATTCAGCTCAGCTTTTGTTATCAGTACCTCCCAAAGGGAAAAGTGCAATATTCCCTCGAGTAGTGGGGAACAGGATCGATTGTTTAGGACGCACTGAAATACAAAGAGCAACGTGTGAGGTGTTTTGAGTTGATCTCAGTTACACACCCGATAACTTAGGAGACAGTGGTTCTACTGCATGGTGCAGTATTACAAAAGACATTGGCTATGGGAGATCTTACGGTTAAAATTCAGAGTTAAAAACGCTAGGTTAGGTTCTTGGGTGGTGATGATGAATTGTTACTAACCTTTGTGACTATTTAATCTTCAAATATTGTGCTTCCATCCCAGCAAACCGCACGTATCCCGAACCCCACCCCAAAAGAATCATCTGTATTCTAATGCCACTGCTCTTATTGGTCCTTTTTTCTGTTGAGACCAATCATGACAGTGTTCAAGATTATGAAAGTGTTACAATGCCGCTTTAAGTCTGCAAAACCTCAAAAGTAGCCAACTTGACAAATTCTTAGGTGTTACCGTAAATTTCAAATCCATCTAGCACATTGTGGTAGGTGTTTGTACAGTTCTTTTAATTAAGCATAGCTTTAAACCATCCACCTGACGAATTTAACACTTTGGCACCCATGCCTTCACTTCAGAACCAACACTTTCACTGCGATCTTATGTTAACCTGAGAACTGGAGTGATTTAAAGGAAGACGGATAATCCTACACTTGTATGACGTAAAAATACAGGGGCTACAGGAGGGTACCTAATTAGATAGTTCTGCAAACACAGAACGCATATGGGAAAATTTTCCGGCCAATTTCGCTACCTCCCGACTTGATGGATTAGAGGTAGCAGGCAAATGCTGGTGCTCCCATCTACCTTGTAGACACCCAGCCATCAAGAATTATCAAGGCACAACAAGTGCACACATTGTTCACAGTAAGTGTTTGCAAAGCATTCAGTTTAACTTCCGGCATCGCGAATGATGCCTCATCCAGAGTTCAAATCGGGAACACTAGAATCCTTTTGCGTTATATAAAATTACTATTATTTTCTACAGTTCTGAGCATATTAAATTCTATTGGATTTCAAAAAGGGACTAATAACCAATTGACTTACTATACAAATACCAACTTGTAATACTCAATGAAATTTTTTGCCATTTACACTGTACCTTTTGCTTTAGTGAACGTGTATGAGTATTTAATTTTTTAAGAGGCACCATTACACAGTATATCCTACATTTATCACATTTCTTAAAGTGTTAAGACTCTGACTCATTTCTATATACTTTTCTTACTTTACAAAATAACTTGAAACAGAATAGATTTTGTAACACTTAATTTGAGCAGCTTCTTTTTTTATTACATTGAATTATATAAAGTGCATGTTACCTTAGAAAAATTAATATTTGCTGCTTTACTCTTTTGCAAAACATTTGCTGTAATGAAGGAATTTGTATTTCCAATATGTACCTTGACTGCATTTTGTAATATTTACTGCTTTATTCCTAATTCTGCTTTCAAGTATTGAACTGGGCATGAAACATTAAAATATTAATCCAGAACCTGTATAAACTGGATGTTGCTTAAAATCTGTATCACTGCCATGTTGGAAACCCAGACTGCTTTTGTGATGTTTCAAATTAATAAAACTACCCTCCTCCTTATCCACTTACACGCGTCTTCATGGAACCTACAAAAGTATCATGAACGCTCCAAAGCAACTGACAACAGCCCGCTCACTTTTGACTATTATGGTTCAAGGTGCAATGGGGATGCGATGAACCAACATATAAAACCTGGTAGAAGGTAGAAGAGAGACAGTAAAGTATCCTCCAGACTGAGAAGGCATTTTGAGACCAAACAATGAAGCAAGCGAAGCGAGCCATGCCATACCGCTGACAGAGTTTTACTCAGGGTAACTTACTGACGGGGGTTGGGGGGGTGGAGAATGGAGCAGACCACCACAATCCAGGCACTACAACAGCTATACTCCACGACGTCTGGACCTTAATCCACAGATTTTATACAGCATTGTGGTGAGGTCAAAGTGTAGCTATCTAAAGTGGTGCCATCTGTGTGCCAGAGGGGAGGGGAAGAAACTGTTAGCACTCCTAGTTGTTTACACAACTTTAGGAAAGATCAAAACAAGCCTTCCCGCATTCCAGTCATACGTTAACCTCCAAGGGGCCTGGGACACATGGCCCCAAGGGAGGTCACTGCACAGACATGAACAAAATGGAGAGCCAAAGATGGAGTCAGTATGGTCAGCACCCCTACAGACCTAGTAGAAACTTCTGTTATGCTGTCATCAGAAATAGCCCCAGTCTCCTACTACAGAAACCGAAAAGCAACAGACTAGTAAAGTCTATGTAATTTCTTTTTTTTAAGTGAGCTCTACTGCCAACGTGGGGCCTGAACTCACGACCCCACCTCCCCCCGCATGCTCCACCAACTGAGCAAGCCAGGCCCTCCAAGTCTGTATCATTTCTGAAAGATAATCTTGTAAAAAATACACTCAAAAATCAGAATTATAACATTTTATTTTTGCCATAAGAAGCTCTACAAACTAATACCAGGTAATGGTTAATGAAAAGTAGAACTTAAAGTCATATGATAAGAAAGATTGTACAAGTATGAACATTACAGTATTGGGTGGAAATGAACAAGGTTTCGTATGATTGACAGAGCTGAGGAAGCCAGGGCTGTTGAATTAACATTTAATCCTTTAGATTAGGCATGCCTTGACAATACAAAATACCTTGACCATTTTTAACCATTTATCTTTTTGGTACAATGGAAAGAAGAAAACATCAATTCCTCATAGTAGTTGCATGTGGGGGATCAGTACCACTGAGATGATAATGATCATCTAAAAATATTTTTTAAAGTAAATCTTGCAAGATTGCTATGGCATTTTAAAATCTTTGCTTAGTTTGGGCATTTTCATTTTCTGTCTTCTCTTTCAACAAATTGCTATTTCAAACAGTTCCTATCCAGAAGGTTTACAGGTAATTTAGCACAGGAGCAAAATTGCAGCCAACTTGAAAGAAAAAAGAAGGAATTTAGTAGCCAGAAAGCTAAGTATGAAATAGGAAAACACCACGGTAAGTTTTAAACAGAATCTTGCTACAGATTTCCAACCCAATAAACACTGGGAGTGAATGGTTTCAGCCCCAAAGGAGTAGTTCACACGAATTCTTAACTTTGGATATAGAAACTTCTGAAAAAACTGAAGACCTTGACATACATGCAAGGAAGAGTCTTCTGGCAAAAATACAAGTTAACTTTCCAGTTTTCCTTCTCCCAAAAAAAACTCTAGAAGACACCTTCATTAGGCACAGGGTTTAAATTGTATACTCAGAATTGACACAGAGCACAGCAGCAGCAAATAATTACATCCATATTATTCAGAATGGATAGTTTTCCCTTACAGACTCAATTCCTGGTTTGTCATAATAGCCTTGTTAGACACTCTCAAGTTTTATTATGATCATCTAATTTTCCTAGCAGTTAACTTTGAAAGGTCTGGAAGCTCTGCTGGCCATCAGTATCATTCACGCTTGCAGAAGTAATTATGTCTAACTGGTGAAACAGCATTAATGAAACTCAAACAAATTTCCACTGAAAATATTTCTGAGTGCACCTTATAGTCAAAGAGTAATGTTGTCAATATCTGCACAGAACGGAAACAGATATTGTGATTCCAGAGATCAGAGTCAAGTTCTAAGGTTAACTTAAACTTCTCCAAGGATTAGTTCACAAAACGGTTTAAACATCTAGACTCACAGAACAGAAAACAGACAGATGCACATCATTCTAGCCCTCGGTAAGCAAAGGATTATAATATTTTTCTTCCTTCTTGTATTATTGCAAATACTGAGGCCTGATACCCTCCACTACCAACTGAAACACTGAAACCATTATCTTCAAATCTAGCTTACCATCAGAAGAATGATGTATACATGAAAAATTATGATTAAAGCTTTAAGTTCAAAGTCAAGAAATAGACTGTTTTTAAAAATACGTAGTTAAAGAGAAAGAAAATATCTATGTTAAGAAATATTTAAGCAAGGTTACAAAGGACTAACGACTATGCACAACAAACTTTTTCAGTATCTATTAATCTTTTTCCTTTGCAAAAAGTAATTTACAGAAGTTCAACACGTTAATCCTGTTATAAAGGCTAGGCTATATATTTGTTCCAACCTGCTTCCTTTTAGTACTAGCACTTCAATGAGTTTTGACTTTAGTTTCTAAGTGTTTTAAATATGTGTCACTTGAAAAGGAAGAAAGGTACACGTATTGTTCTCAAGATAAACGGGAATCAACAAGCCTATATAACATTCCATATATAGTTTCTGATTGCTATAATATTGCAGCACTTTGCAGATGGAATGGAACTTACTTTAGAAAGGGTAAAAACCTAAAAGGTCTTGTGAAAGGAAAACACTAGATCATGGATTCAACTATTTCAAATGAAAACTTTCTATTAGAAATTCTAAGTAATATGAACATTTAAAAATATATACCAGTAGCCTCCTGCCTAAAATATGTAGGAGTCTCATTTATGGAATCTATCATTTATAAAGATTTATACATAATGAAAGATTTATTTGGTGGCTTTCGGATTCGAACTTTGAAATTTCTCAAGGGAACATTTTTAACCATATGAACAAAAAAGGAACTCTCCATTCACTTCCACTCTCTATCATGTAAGAATAAAGACTTCAAAACAAACGCAACAGAACTTCTCCTCTCCTCCTGTCTGCAATACAGAGATTTGTTTTCCATTAACATTTTTGCCCACAGAGACCACAACTGCAAAGGTATATATATAGTAGTCCAGCCACCAAAGTCTTTTCCAGACGATGGCAATAAAAGCAAAACTCAATTCTAATTAGCTAAAACTCTTTCTTCAGATGAGACACTTGTCTGCACAGCCATTTTCACGGCGGGAGGGAGGCAGGAGGTTGCTATCCATTTGGACTAGTGGAATACACAACCAAGCAGAGACTTACTCTGAAATTTTCCAGAACAACTTTAGAAGTTCTTGTTTACTTTTTATGCCACATCCAAAACACAACACACATTTATAGTCTCAATATTAAGGTAATTGAGAATTCAGCAGTAAAGTGCTAACATGGAAGGGGAAAGTTGTAAGATAAACTAGGGTATGCTAATAACTCCAGTTATTTTCAAAGAACATTCAGACTGCTTCAAATTCTATTCAGGAAACTATCTCTCCAAGCTTTTTTTCTTCTTGCCTCTTTAAAACGAGCTGAAAGCTAACTATATAAACAGATACTCGGGGTGGGGGGGAACTTCTCACTCTCTACTCAAACTTTCAGAATAATTTGCTTCTAAAAATTATCAACAAATAATCCAACTAGACTGCCTTCAGATGACGTGGCAGATGAAATGAACTCGTTTTCACCTTAATTTGTTTTACAGGTCTTTTGAAACCCCTGCCCCTGAATGCAAACCAAACTTTCTGAGATTTCAAAGTTCAATAAGATTCTGGTATTATAAATTCAAACTCAGTACTGCCATCTGTTACATTCTGTTTAAAAATTGAATCATTTTCCTGCTGAATAAAAATATCTTCCCAGGTCATTGGCTTGTTCTGAGGAGGAGGTGCAGGCCCTACTGCAGGGTCTTTCCCAGCATCAACCTTATACCCAATAGCATCATCCTTCATTACAGGCATAGCGCCTGACCTATCAGAAAGATATGCATATTGTCTGATCTGTAAGGACCTGCATGGATGTAAACGATAAAGCTTTGAGTCTCCAGAAGGATCTTGACTATGAACTGATTTTATGTGTGAAGACATAAACTGATAGTTGATGAAGGATTTGCCACAGGCCAAACACTGGTACCTTCGCTCCCCTGTGTGATGAATTTCGTGTTTTGTGCGATATTCTGCAAGAGGAAATACCTTCTCACAGTAACGGCAAGGGTACTTCTTCTCCCAAGAATGAATGTTAAAATGTCTCCGCAAGCTTGTCAGACAGACATAGGACCTTTTGCACACAATACAGATATAATAGACCCTCCCATCTACTATTAACTCATAGTGATCATCATGTTTTACTTTCATACGTTTGTTGGGCGTCTCACCGCTAGATGTTTTTGGTATCTCATTCTCAAGTCTGGCCTCCCCTTCGTCAGGGTCATCTTTGACAGGGATCACTATGTCATAAGTATCTTCACCAATATTTGCATAAACCTTGCAACCCGTTGACAAGCCTTCAATCTCAGTAGCTGTATCTAAAGTAATGATCTTCTGACCCTCCATTAGATGTTTTGATCCTAAACCTGCATCACTAGTGTTTCTAGTAATTATATCTGAAATTTTTAAAGAATTGGAAAGTGGCTCTTGCAGAAGTGTAGGTATCTGCATCTTCTGTACCAACGATCCATCAAAAGTGGCATTTGGGGGGATATCAGCCTGGGGGACCAAAGATGTATTACTGACCGCCGAATCTGGACTGGAGCTAATAGTGTCATCATCATCATCTATAATTTCCTCCTCCTCCTCTTCATTGGCCTTGTTTCCTGTTATAACAGCACTGTTTGGTGTCTGCTGATTCTGCACAAGCAAATTGATTGAAGGAGACATATGATTTGGAAGTGAAGAAGTAACATTTGGTGGTGTAGTAAGTGGTGTCTGATTTAGCAAAATAATGTTGGGAGTCAGATGTGTCGGGGCTGAAGATACCAGCAATTTTTCACTTCCTTGTGTCTGGCTCAGAGTTGCCTGATTCACAGAAGTAGGAAGTTTCTGAGTAGGTGTGAGATTTGGTAAAGGGGGAGAGTTATTACTAGCACAAGGTGCAACATCTGAAATGGCAACAGAACCTGGGTTAGGCTGGACCTGAGCCACTGCATTGGTACTCGGCAAAGTTTCCTTTGCAGGCAGAATCTCAGAGCAGAAAATGACGTCATCGTCATCATCATCTGAATCAGTAACAATGATCTTTTTTGTCTCGTAATCTTCAGCAGATAAGGAAAAAGACTCTGTTATAATAGGCATTATAGTGGCCCCGTTATCTTGGGCTTCATCTTTTGATTTTTGTATTTCAAGGTTCTTGTCACTAGAACCAGGAGGTAAGGTGTCTGCATTACCGTCCTGAGATGTACCTGAGATGCTTTTAACCTGTGACAATGGGACACCAAGCTCTGCTATAAATTTAACCCCTAACAGCTGCCCTGATTTAATCAACTCATCAAGTAAATCCGATCTAACACGAACAATTTTAGAACTATAGATATAATTGAGAATTTCGGCAAAAATCTCTGCTCTTATAAAGCTCAGTTCAACAACTTGCCCGGCAACTGAGAAGAGCTGATGGAAATAAGTACTAGAAGCTGAGAGAATATTCCTGTGGGCCCGGAATTTTCGGTCTTCCACGATAACGGTAACGTCACAGAAGAGTCCATGGCCACGCTGCTCATTCAAGGAGTTCAGCAGACTGCCAGAGTACTGAATGTCTGTAGCAGAAATCAGTTTTCTACTCTCCATGCCTGTAAGAGAAAGGGAGGAGGAAGGGGTGGGAGAGGATTAGAAAAGAAAAACAAGAAGTACTTTTATCATTCAGAATGTAAGCTGCAGCATCACTAAATAGTGTATTCAAGTTTTAACTGAAGTTTGGCATAACTTTTTGGCTTGTATATAAATTGTTCATACAGGCTGGCTTTTGGACCATGCATCAAATCTCATGACTTCCCCCTGAGAAGAGACAAGCGAGTTTTTAATTGATCTACAGATCTGAACGGTAATCTCTTCCTCTGAATCTCAGATACATGCGTCACCACTAAGCAATTTTTTTTTTTAAGATTAGAACTAATTTTCTTAGTTCCATTTTTAGGTTCTGTCCTCAAGAAGACTTAAAGAGTTCATTTTTAATGGTCTTAAAACTTTAAGAAAAAGTCTTCGTGAACACACAGAAGTTATTTCACCTGTAAATGAATGATTTAAGTGTCAGAAAAGCTTGCTGTGTGCAACATCATTCTATACTCCTCCTAAAATTTAACAGATCTTTTAAGAACACATTCAAAAGCTACTCCCTACAGCCAATGACCGAATAAGTGTTTATAAACACTGACAGGTTATGACCTCTAGACTGCCCGTCAGTTTTCTGTTATTTAAATTGGGGTGCCTCACCTAGATAAACTATGAACCACCTTTTTTACCCTCGCCCCTTTCATCATCTCCTTGCCCCTTCCCCTCACCTCTCTACTCTTACAATCTCCAGAGGTGAAATGTTAGAGTGCCAAGCGAAGTCAACAGATGGTACTGTGAAAAAAATAAGACAAAGGAAAGGTCACCATTTCTTAATGCTTATTTGCATGAAAACACGAAACATTTCAATTTGCTGGTAAAGAATTATGCGCACTGGTATGAGAACTTTTTTTATACCAGATGTGTTAGTGAAAATGAAAACATAAACTTATTGGAACAGAGCAGGCGGTTACTCTAAAAAAAGGGAGGGGGAGGTCAGTAAAGAGCAATGCTGTGTACCACTCCCAAAACATTCTTTTTTTGCCCGTCACAGAATACATTAGCAGTAACAAGGGTGCCGAGTAGTTTAAAATATATACATGTATTAAATATATAATTTTTATATATTTAACTTTTATAGATTATATATATATATATATAAACAATTGGCTGATAAGTACTTTAGGTAGAGAAACACTTTTATTGCTAATATTCTTTCCCTTTAAAGTTACCAAAAGAGTAGCACTGTCGTCACAGTGCTCAAGTTATATACACGTGGAAGGCGGGGCGTCTCAAGCATCTTCGAAATTTTCAAAACTGCAGCTTAAAAACAAAAAGTAGGCAAAAAGTCTAGAAATGAGGATTTGAAATAAGGCGTTGCTCGTTTAACAGTACCAAGGAATTCCAGGTTACCATAAAGGCACTCATCAGAAAGGGTGACCTTTGGACAGCAAGCCAGCCACCAGGGCTTCCGAAATACGGGGATTTCGACAGAAGTCGCTTTTAAGTAGGTAGATAGGTTTTCCGAATACAATTTTTGTCTTTTGCAAATGGGTCCTTGGAAGGGGGCAATGCATCAAACGTACGTGTCCAGGTGACACTGGGAATTGGTTTCATTTTGTTTAGATCTCCTCCCGCTTTTCCCCGTCAGGGTGGGCCCAGGAACGGCACAAATCGCTCTGAACCCACCCCGAGATCTGCGACCTGCCTACGGAAAAGCCATTCCGCATCACTGTGAGACAAACCCTTGACTGAGGGCAGGTGAAGGTGGAAAATAGAGAAACGCCATCCGCGAGCGGGTAAAGCCAACCGACACGCGGCTCCCTGCGGCAGCTGAACCCCATCTTCCTTACTCCACCCCCTCTTCCCCATTTGCACCCAGCCGGCTGCAACCGAGGGTTTTTTTTTTTTTTTCTTTCACCCCAATTCACGCGAAAAGGCAGCTTCCTGCAAATCCTGATGGAGGTACGAACGGCACCGCCAGGGCGGGGGTCCGCCGGCAAGCCGGGGAAAGTAGAAGGTGGCGAACGGGAGGGTGGGGTGTTGGGAGGGGATGAGGCCAAACGGGCGGCATTGTTATGCCCTGGGAAGGGGACGAAGGGGAGGATGGGCCGGGCAGAAAAGCTCTAAATCAAAGTAGGAGCTAGGAGGAGAAAAGGAGGCACAAAAAGGCAGGCGGAGGGCGAGGAAAAAGCCAAGTGGGTCCCCGTGGTGGGCTCCCCACGCGCCGGGCCTACCCAGGGCACCGGCAGCCCCTCGGCCCCTGACGGCGGAGGGGACCGCGCCGCGGCCCTCCGGGTTCGTCCCCTCCTTCGCTCCCGGGCCCACACAAAGAAAGGGCCGGAGGAGCGGAGCCTCCGACTCCGCCGCTTCCTGGTTCAAGTGAGGAGAATGCAAACGCAGGCGCGGCCCAGCGACGGAGGCAGCGGGCGCGCTCCCTCGCCCCTCCCGGCACCGGGTCGGGTCCTCACCTGCTTCCCGGCGCCGCCGCTTCTCCTCGTCGGGCCGCGCGGACGGGTGGGAGCCCTCCAACAACCAGAAGCCGGACTCCGCGGCGACTCGGCTCCTTCTTTAAACGTCGCTCCAGTCTTGGTCGACGTCGACGCGGCTGCCGCCACCACTGCTATAGCTGCCCCACGCCACCGACAGAGGGCACAGCGCGGGGGCGCAACGCCGAAGTAGAAGGCGCAACGCCGAAGTCGAAGGCGCCCTCCTCCTCCGAGAGAAGTTCGGGTCTTTCCGGAAGGGCCCGAGCTCTAATCCGCTCGTTTCGGCGCCCGGCTTTACCTTCGGCTCTTTCCGCAGGGGGCGGAGTGAGACTGGGAAGCTCTGGGAGCGTTCGGCCCTTTCCGGAGGGCGAAAGGGTGGGAAAAAGGGAAGGGAAAGATGGGGTAATGCCGTCAGTCACGGGCGGTTGGGATCCTAAATTCGGCGCAAGCTCCTAGGGCGTGAAAACTTTTCGAGACCGTACGAGTTTCACTTCTTTTGCAAGTTTGAAAACTGTTCGATTAGCCCGTTTCTTAGACGATAAACCACCTTGAAATAAAATCTGAATAAAAATAAAGTCGAATTGATCGACTCAGGATGACAAGTTAACAACGACGTTACAATAACTTTTTAAGAAATAAGTCTAGGGTTTGGACACTAAACTGTCTTCTAAGTTGAAGACTAAAGGATGCAGTACTATCTTAATTCCTTCGCTTCGACTACCGTTTACTGACCACCTGTTTGAGCTATACCAAATCTAATTTAGGTGTGGTGGAATACGAAAATGAGTAAGCCAGGGTCTCTCCCTGTCCAAAGAGCTCAGTAGATGGTTACACAAACGTCGACAAAAGTATTAGTACAAGGTATAGAACACAGAGAAGGCAATAGCAAACTAAATGTCCCCATTTGAGCTGTATCTTGAAAGAGGAATAAATTAACCTTTGCATTGGTTTTTTTTTTTTTTAAGATTTTACTCATTTGAGAGAAAGCGCGCGCGCGCTAGTGGGGGGAGGGGCAGAGAGAGAGGGTAAAGCAGACCCCCCGCTGAGCAGGGACCACGCGGAGGGGCTGGATGCCAGGATCCGAGGATCTTGATCTGAGGATTTCGACCTGAGCCCCGGCCAGAGGCGCACGCTCAACCACTGAGCCCCTAAATTAATACTTGCATTGTTAATTTATAATTTTTATTTACATAGCATTTCCTCCTCAGGGGGTTTTAGTGTCTGACATGCAGTCGGTGTTCAATAATTGTTTAATGAATGAATAAATGAATGAGTCGTGGTAATTTTTTAAAACCCTCCGGTAATACACTTCTGAGTACCATGATGAACGAAACAACAGAATGGGTGTTTGGAGAGCAAAATCTCTCCCTTTACACTGGTTATTGATCGTATCCAACTAAGGAGCCAAAATACTGCTTTTTTTCTTCAACAATTAAGGCCATTCACTACCTTCATTTTCTTTTTAAAAAAATACGTACAGGATAATATTGCATCCATCCCCCAAAACGTGAATTTGCACCTGTTTATCTTTCAGTCAGAATCCCTGTGCTTCCTTCCTACAAAAGTCTTGCTGAAAATGTCCATCAGGATATTCCAGAATGAAAACAAATCTAACTATATTTAATTTTTTCAACATGAAATCAGACAAGAATGTCACCATCGATCCATCCCTAATCGATTCTACATTCTCCTCAATAAAGTAAAGCCACATAGAAAAATACCAAAGTGGTGTACTACAGTTGTATTTTCACATAGAAATAAGAAATCCACATGAAATTCCTTAGGCTCTTCAAGATTTTGTATTGTGAGAAAACAATGTGAGAATCACTGCATTATTGGGGTTTTTAAAATTAGAACTTAAAATTATGAGTTTCATTGTTTAATATAAAGACATTTCACAGGAAAATGGAGTACACTGTTATAAAGGAAACTAAAGCAGATGGTTAGTATTTTCCTGGAACTGAGCACTTAAACAAAATGAGTTAGCAGATTTAACAAAACTAGTTAGCAGATTAATGACCATTAATGACCATTTTCTTGAGTCATCCTTGCCCAAAATTTAGGAGCAAAAAAAAAAAAAATGTTTTTAGGAACCAGGACAAAGTACTTCTTGAAAATTTAGGATCTATTTGTCTTTCAGTAGCTTAGTTGACTAAAACTAGAATGAGATGTATCTTTGAAATACAGATCACAGTGGCAGTAGCTGCACTCTTCGTATCAAATGTTTGTTGGTTACCTCTCAGTAAACTGGAAGACATGATATCATTTCTTTTGCACCAGCATTACCAGCACCTTGCCTTTTCCCCTTTCCTGAAAGGGCTTTTAAAATGTGGAGCCCCAACTAAGGTATGATGAAAATCTGTTGGTTCAAAGCACAGGAAACCTTCTCTTCCCTTCTGGCCATGTCCCTCACCCCCCAGCCCAGCAAAAACTAAATTAAAATTTAAAAGCTACCTATAACCAAAGGGGATTCAATGATCAGGAACGGAATTTTCTTGCAGGAAAGCAGAGCAGACCAAGAAATTTGAGTGGCCTTAATGATTGCCTTTTGGACAAGATCATTGGAAAGTTTCGTTAATTTTCTGTTTCTTGACCAGTCATTTCACCTTTCACTTTCTTTTTATCTGCAGACTTAAGCCTACTTCAAATAACCCAGTAGATTTTAAAGGTATCAATTGTTTCACATTCTGGAAAGGTTTTTGATTGGCTGATAATGGAATCAGTTAGGTTTTATTTTTTTTTATTTTTTTTAAGATTTTATTTATTTATTTGAGAGAGAGAGAATGAGAGACAGCATGAGAGGGAGGAGAGTCAGAGGGAGAAGCAGACTCCCTGCTGAGCAGGGAGCCCGATGTGGGACTCGATTCCGGGACTCCAGGATCATGACCTGAGCCGAAGGCAGTCGCTTAACCAACTGAGCCACCCAGGCGCCCTCAGTTAGGTTTTATAACCACATTGTCAGTGTTTTGCTTGCCTTGTTTGAACTTGATTATGAATTTCTTTTTTTTCAATTTTTTAATTTTTAAAAAGATTTTATTTATTTATTTGACAGAGAGAAACAGCGAGAGAGGGAACACAAGTAGGGGGAGTGGGAGAGGGAGAAGCGGGCTCGATCCCAGGATTCTGGGATCATGACCTGAGCCAAAGGCAGACGCTTAACCGGCGGAGCCACCCAGGTACCCCTGATTATGGATTTCTTGAGGGCAGCAACTGTCCTCTCCTGTGTTAATATGCCAAGAATCTTGTGGGTGCTTAATATATATTCAATGGATGATGATAAAAGATTTAAAAAATGACGTTCATTCAGTCCCTGTATAATAGAGATAATACCTTCCCATAGAATTGTTTTGAGTTTCAGTTTCCAAACTATGTCACGCTGTTGACTGCTTCCATGTCCGTGCCAGGAACCCTGAGCTTGGGATAACCATTCCTTTCATATCCACAGTTTGTCTCTCCTGTTGTTTGGCCAAGTGCCTGGTCTTCCAGAAAGATGCAATTCAAGCACTAACTTACCTGTGAAGCCTGACTTGATCCACTCAAAGGTGGATAAATATGACTACTTAATGTTGAATGAACGAGTGTCTGGTACCTAATAAGTGCTGAATATACATTTGCTTGTTCATCTCTATCCCCTTTTCTACTTAATCCTAACAATTTGCTCTTTAAGTGACTTGATACTGCTGCTTCTCTTTTTCTTCTTAAAACCTTCCAAAGTCAATTAGATAGGGATAGATAACCCTCCTAATGGGAAAGAGGGAGTGGACAATTGCTAACAATAATAGAATCTATCAAACAACAACAACAACAACCAGATAGCTTATTTCAAATATGAAAAAAATTGAGGGAATATACTACCCATGAGTTCTTTGTGAAAAATTACTTGGCAATGTGAAATAAAATCAAATAAGAAATGAGTCAAAATAAAAAATTAAGAAAGGATATTTTGCAGTGAGCCAGTCTATTTAAATGGAGGACTAAGACCAAACAATGAATATGTGACAGAATGAAACTGTTTTAAGCCCTGACACAATAAAAACCCATTCGTTCATATGTTCATTAAATACATATCATTTAATACCGACTCTGTGCCAGGCAATGTTGTAGGCAGTGTGGATACAGTCAAAAAGACAAAGTTCCATGATCCCAGGGTCCTGGGATAGAGCCCCGCATCAGGCTCCCTGCTCGGTGGGGAGTCTGCTTCTCCCTCTCCCATTCCCCCTGCCTGTGTTTCCTCTCTCGCTCGCTCTGTCAAAAAATAAATTAAATCTTAAAAAAAAAAAGACAAAGTCCCAGTCTTCATGAAACTTAGATTCTAATGGGAGATACATACGATAAACATATGTGCATATATTATCTAAATGTATAATATCAGATAGTAATGAATGCTGTGAAGAAAAATAAACAGTGTAAAGGGATAGAGAATGATCAGGTGCCACTGTAAATAGTGTGGTTGGGGAAGACCTCTCTGAAAAGATGATGTATGAGGAAAGAACAGAATAAAGTAAGGGAAAGAGCTATGCAAATATCTGGGGAAGAACATTCTAGGCAGTGGAACATGTCAATGCCCTTCAACCAAAGATCACCAGGAACATACCCATAGTTGACAAGTTGTGTTTATTATTCTTTGCAGGGAGGGAGAAAGCACACCATAGGGAACTGGGGGGTGTTTCAGTAAGAGGACGTTAGAAAGAACCTATTGTAGTATTTGGGCGATTTAGGGGATGATCTAAGGAAAGGGGAGTTCCTTCTAGATCAGATGCTGTCAGAAAGCAGGGGCAATTGTATGATTGGGCATCTCAATAAATCTTATCTATAGGGAGGGCAGAGGAGAGCAGGAATAAAGCTATAATTGATAAAGTAGCAGTCACCCATTTTGGCCAAGAGAGGGGGTGTCTGGTGTTTTCTGAGTGACACGGTGACTTTTTTTTTAAATCTATGATTAGACAAAATTATAAATTGGTCTGTTTTGTCTCACTTCATCAGTCTCTTAGTGACTTTGTCTTAGGTTAATGTTGTGTGAGTTTATGTCCAACAGAAGAACATGGCCTGAATGCTCTGCTAGCTTCCAGATATCAGAGGCTGCCTCCCCTTCCCCCTAATCAAACAGCAAGTGAAAAGCTGTAAGGAATAGAATTTAGAGGTCGTGGAGGAGGTACAATAGTGGCCTTCTCATCTTCAACAAAAAATAGTCATTTAATACTGTATTATTATTGTACAGGACATACTTATACTAAAACATTGTTCGTTGTTTATCAGAAATTCAAATGTAAGTGGGTCTACTGTATTTTTTCTTTTTGCTAACTATGACAACACTAAAATAAACACGCTGTCAGCTGCGTAGAAATACTTTGAATACTTTGTGCTTTTTCGTCCCATTCCTCATTTAGATTTTTAATTCAGGATAGACTCAGAAAAAAATATGTGATTCGACTTGAGCCATTCCTATATATTATATATGTACATGTATACACATATATCTATGCATATGTTATGCATACATACATATATACGCATACACATATGAGACACACTAAGCGCCCAATATTATATAATATGCTACGCACAAAGACGCACAGAAAGCACCCGAAACACAAGCAGAATTGACTGTGTTGTTGATATGGCCATTCTGTGAAATGTACCCTGTGGTCCGTCATCCTTCCCTTCGGTTATTTTAAGTATAAGGCTGAGAAAGACACGGTCTCCTACCCAAATGAGACCTGCCCAACCTTCCGCGGAACTGGAAGGATAGGCGCTCCGAGCCGATGACAGCGGCGGCTTATTTACACGGATACACCACCCCTTTCTCATGGGCTGGACGCCACGTAGCCCCGGGGAAGGGTTTTGCCGACGTACCCGGAACGCTCTCCCGGTATTTCTCAGCTCTGGGAGGTTGCGCAGGTGGCTTCTGGGAGCCACGGCAACTGTGATTTTCCCAGGCTCCTGAGAGTGTTCCCTGCCTTTGCGACAGCAATGGCTCCAGTGTCCCGCTCTGCAGTCCGGAGACGGAGGCCTCGGGCTCCGGGGGGAAGCGTCGCAGTTCTTCGTGGAAGAGCGCGGAGCCAGGCAAATCCGCTCGCTCCCCGCGGAGCCGCGGCTCTCGCTCGCACTCTTGCTGGCGGCGTGGGCACCGGAATGGCCTGCGCCGCCCCCGGAGTGGCCCGGACCGAGGATCCCCACACCTGCCCTGCCGATCCCGTTCGCGGTCTCGCTCTCCAGAGCGGCCGTCTGCGCCGCGGCCCCCGGCCCCCCGCCCTTCGCTTCTGTCTCTGCGTCCGCTCCCCGCGCCCCTCCGGGAGCCACGGGCGGCGGCCTGGCCTCCGGGACAAGGAGAGGGAGGGAGGTGAGTGAGCCGGACGCACCTTCGCTCTGAGGAGCCCGCCTGCCTTCATCGCCCATCCCGCTTCTTAGCGTTTCATGTGCTCCCTTCTCCCTTCCTTGCGCCCATTTTCATCTTTTTCTTCAGTCTGCGCAAGGCAGCCGCTTATTCGCCCCTTTCCTCTCTTAATGCTCGCTCATCCTTGGGCGCCCTCCTCCTGTGCCTCTGGTCCCTATCATCTTCGGCCTTGTAGCGGACGTGGCCAGGGGTCGCAGATTTATATATAGCGTTATGTTCTCATTCATGAGCATGTTTTTATTCTCCACTGGACTGAGTTCGTGGAAAGGAAGATTTTATTCATTACAGAATTCACAGCGTTTAGCCCTTTAGTAAAGAGCTCAACCATGGCGTGTTGAATGAATGAAAAGATCGGTTTGAGATGATAACAGGATATGTAAATAGAAATTCTTTGTAGGGAGTTGGGAAGGGTTGAGATTATGGTTTTTTTTTTTTTTTTTAAGTACTCTCTGTGCCCAAGGTGGGGCTCCAACTAACAACCCCAAGATCAAGAGCTGCATGCTCTACCGACTGAGCCAGCCAGGCGCCTGGGAACGGGTTTAAATTGGAAAGTTAGAAGAACCTTCCTCCCAAGAGGTGATTGGATGAATGTAGGAAAAGTGATGTGCTCTACTGGAGATGGGGCCACCTAGAAAGGTCTTGTTAAAAGGGGTCCCAATCTTGACCTTGACCTTGAGAAATGAGGGGAGGGTGAGATCAGTTTGCCGCTAATGAAAGTGAGTATTGGAGTGGAAAAGTAGTTTAAGAAGGAAAAGAGTTATAATTATTGCTGTGTGAGTGTTCATATCTAATGTTTATTGAGTGTGTCAGGTACCATACTAAGGGCCTTAAATGTGTTAAAAAAAATTAAAAATTAAAAAAAACCATTACAGACATTGAGAGGTAGGTTGAAATTACAACAATTGGGCGATGTCTTGATGATTCTTTTTCTTCCAGCAGTGGGAGGTAATAAGGCATACTGAGGGGGATAGTCTCTGGATTCAGACTACCTGAGTTTGAATACCCACTTTGCCACTTAATACCTGTGTGGCCTTGAGTGTGGAGAGTTTAGCCAAGCTACTCCATGGTGCTGCTGCCTGGGCATCCATTTTGTTTGGCCAAGTGGCCTGCAGGGACCTTAAACTTAACACTAGCCCCGCCCCCCCCCCCCCCCCCCCCCCGCCATGCAAGCACATGCGATTGCCCACGGAATCACAAGCAAATGTTAAGTTCTTAAGGGATTTCCCCAATGGCCCTTGTGATCAGCTGTCTCCCCTGCTTCCCAGTGCCTCTGTGCTTTATAGGTCCCTTAGATAAGATCCCTTTGGAGCTTACCAAAATCCCACTCTTTTGGTTTAAATTGACCGATCTGGGGGCGCCTGGGTGGCTCAGTCATTGGGCATCTGCCTTCGGCTCAGGTCATGATCCCAGGGTCCTGGGATCGAGCCCCACGTTGGGCTCCTGCTAAGTAGGGAGCCTGCTTGTGTACCCTCTCTCACTGTGTCTCTCTCTGTCAAATAAATAAATAAATAAATATCTTTTAAAAAAAGAGAGATTTAAATCTAGCCCTAACCTGGGAACTCCAAAGCCCCATGCCCACAGACCCTAATAAAGGCACGTGCCCCAGGTCCTGTCCCTATCTGCACTCTGCCTTGACCTCCTTGTGTGGCCTCTGGAGGCATTCCCTGTACTCCCTCCAGGTCTTCTGAGTAATTAACTGCTCTATTTTAATTTCTCTTGTGGTCTGTTGTTGAACTTTGGCTCACCATCCAGCACCCTGTGCTCTACTTAACAAATGTTATTTGAATTCAAAGTCAAAACATCGGGCAAATTGCTTAACCTCTCTAGCTTCATTTATTCACCTGTAGAAAGGGGATAAAAATAGTGCTGATATTTTTAGGGTTGTTGTAATGAGTTAGTGCCTGGAACAGAATATACATTCCTGTTAGCTACTAGGGTTTCATGCTTGGGAGCAGAAAGAGTAAAAACAGTCCTGAGTACACTGGAGACCTACCTCTTCGAGTTATGTGTTTCAGAAAGGTGCCCTCAGTCTGTGCCAATCAAACCAAATAGTTTCTTTTTTTTTTTTTCAGTAAAGTTGCACCTATGAAGCTGTGATTTTTCTTTTTCTTTTTTTTAAGATGTTATTAGAGAGAGTGCACACGCACGAAGGGGGGCGTGCAGGAGAGGGAGAGGCAGACTCTCTGCTGAGCAGGGAGCCCGACACAGGGTTCAATCCCAGGACCCCAAGATCATGACCTGAGCCGAAGTCAGACGCTTAACGACTGAGCCACCCAGGCGCCCCAAACCAAATAGCTTCTTATTTTAGAATTCGAACTAAAAGATGCAAGAACGGCTTGGATGAGATTTGTATTTGTGCATGTGGAAGATAAATAATTTATCTTACTAGTACAGATGAAACCAGGCAGCAACAGGGACTATTTTAATGGTCTCCTATTCACCTTGTTGGTGAGGGAGGGATTTCCCTCATGGGGTTATGGGGAGGCCAAACACAGGACACCTGACACTGGACAAATGAGATCTGTACGCTGGCAGAGTACTGAGACCCACTACTCAGGGATAATCTGGAACTGGGCCTTTTCCCTATGATGAAGAGGGTTATTTGGCTAGGGTATCTTACCTACAGAGACAGAATGGGGAGAGGAATTTGTAGTTAGGCCATTGGAGGCCTTACTGGTTTTCCCAGATGTCAAAGCAGTACGTAATAATGGGCCTTTTTTTTTTAAGATTTTATTTATTTCTTTGGCAGAGAGGGACACAGAGAGGGAATACAAACGGGGAGTGGGAGAGGGAGAAGCAGGCTTCCTGGCTGAGCAGGGAGCCCGATGTAGGGCTTGATCCCAGGACCCTGGGATCATGACCTGGGCCAAAGGCAGATGCTTAATGACTGAGCCTCCCAGGCGCCACAATAATGGGCCTTAATTTTAGGCCTTAAACCACAAGAGCTGGGTGCCTTTACAGCCTGACAGGCCTTATTGGCCCCTATATTCCTCATATATTCCAAGAACTGTTATTTCTGTTTATTTTTAGATTGCTCCTCAAAGTGGGAGACCCTCTGAGTCTTGGGGCACTGGTCCAGAGCTAGTACGCCCCAGGGAGAAGTCACCAGTCTACAGGCCAGGAAGAGAGGTCTACCAGAAATCGGTTCTGATGGCACCTTGATCTTGGTCTACTAACCTCCAGAATGGTGAGAAAATAAATTTCTGTTGTTTAAGCCACCCAGAATGTGTTTTGTTATGATATTCTTTTACTTTACAAAATAGAAAAAAATCATTAAAAAAAATAAAAACATGGAACATACCTAAGAATTAAAACATGTTGCCAGTGGATTTTAGGATGCTAAGTGTTCTCTTTAAATTATAATTCATGGGGTGCTAATTTCTTCATAGAAGGGTCCAGTGTTAATGATACATTTCTATTATTTTGAATTTCTTTTCTCAGCTAACCCAATAGCAGATTGCTTGTCAGGTTTTAACATTACAAAGGGATTTTTAAAATGAATATTTCAGGGGCTCCTGGGTGGCTCAGTCGTTAAGCATCTGCCTTCGGCTCAGGTCATGATCTCAGGGTCCTGGGATCGAGCCCCGCAATCCAGGCTCCCTGCTCCACGGGAAGCCTGCTTCTCCCTCTCCCATTCCTCCTGCTTGTGTTCCCTCTCTCACTGTGTCTCTCTCTGTCAAATAAATGAATAAAATCTTAAAAAAATAAAATAAAATGAATATACCAGTATGGTTTAGTTTAGTTAATTTTCCTAAAGTCAGTAGTCTCTGAAGGCTTAATGCTGCTTCTTTTTCCTTATTTCTTTCCTCTTTGGTACTATTCACAAGCATTTTCTTCCTCTCCTCTATTTCTTTTTTTCCCCCTCATTGATCTTTATGCCTAACATGGGGCTTGAACGCACAACCCTGAGATCAAGGGTTGTGTGCTCTACCGACTGAGCCAGCAAGGCACCCCACCTCTCATCTATTTCTGTGTCCACTGTAGGTTGAGTTGAGACAATGTGCTTTGACGGGTAAAATCTGTAATTTGTGACAGGATGATAAAGCATTATCAGAAACTTGTTCTTAAGGGGCGCCTGACCAGCTCAGCTGGTGGAGCTTGCAACTCTTGATCTCAGGATTGTGAGTTCAAGCCCCGTGTTGGGCATAGAGCATACTTAAAAATAAAATCTTTTAAAAATAAACAAACTGAAAAACTTGTTCTTAAAAGATCATAGAATTCGAGTTGAAAGGAACCCTAAAAATAATGTTCTAGGCAATACCTAAATTATTCTAGATGTGATCTCCAGAGGAAAAGATTATATGATATGGAAATTCCCTTTTTAACTACTATAGAATTTTAATAATACTTGTTTTCAGAATTCTCTACAACAGAATGAAATCTCTTTTTCCTGTAGTGTGTTAGCTTCTTGCTCTGGGGACAGAACGGTTGCTGCTGTACCGGATGTCCTTTATACACATAGAATACGGTCATGAAGTCTTTCTTCAGTCTTCCTAGCTCTAGTTTGTTCCATCTTTCCTTATAGTTTCCTACATTTACCCTGTGGTTTCATTCTGAAAAGGTAAATCACTTTTTTTTTTCTTGAGCAGTTTCGGTCCATAGCAGAATTGAGCACAAAGTACAGAGAAATCCCATATACCCCCTGCCCCAAACAGGGACAGCCTCCTTAACTATCAACAGCCTTCACCAGAGTGGTACTTTCGTTACAGCCGGTGAGACCTACACCAACACATCATAATCACCCAAAGTCCATAGTTTACATTAGGATTCATTCTTGGTATTGTACATTCTGTAGGTTTGGAACAGAAGTATAATGACATGTACTCACCATTACACTATCATACACAAGAGTTTCACTGCCTTAAAAAATCCTCTGCCTATTCATCTCTCCCTCCCCTCCAACCACTGATCTTTTTACTGTCTTCATAGTTTTACCTTTAGTAGAATGCCATATAGTTAGAACCATGTGGTATGTAGCTTTTTCAGATTGGCTTCTTTTACTTAGTGATATGCATTTAAGATTCCTCCAAGTATTTTTTTATTCAAGTATAATTATCATATGGTATCAGTTTCAGGTGTACCATATAATGACTCAGCAGTTTTACTCATCACTCATCTCAGTGTACTCTTTTTTTTTTTTTTAAGATTTTATTTATTTGACAGAGACACAGCGAGCGAGGGAACACAAGCAGGGGGAGTGGGAGAGGGACAAGCAGGCTTCCCGCGGAGCAGGGAGCCCGATGTGGGGCTCAATCCCAGGACCCTGGGATCGTGACCTGAGCCGAAGGCAGATGCTTAACGACTGAGCCACCCAGGCGCCCCTCAGTGAGTGTACTCTTAATCCCCTTTATTTCATCCATTCCCTTACCCACCTTCTCTCTGGCAACTACCAGTTTGTTCTCTGTATTTTTTTTAAGATTTTATTTTTAAGTAATCTCTACACCCAACATGGGGCCCAAACTTACAGCCCCGAGATCAAGAGTTGCATGTTCTACTGACTGAGCCAGCCAGGAGCCCCTGTTCTTTGTATTTAAGAGTCTGGTTTTTTGTCTGTCTCTTTTTCTCTTTGTTCACTTTGTTTAATTTCTTAAATTCCACATATGAGTGAAATCATATGGTATTTGTCTTTCTCTGACTTATTTCACTTAGCATTATACCCTCTGGGTCTATTCATGTTGCAAATGGCAAGATTTAATTCTCTTTTATGGTTGAGTAATATTCCGTTTATGTGTGTGTGTGTGTGTGTGTGTGTGTGTGTGTGTGTGTGTGTGTAAACACCATATCTTCACATCTTCTTTATCCATTCATCTATCAATGGACACTTGGGTTGCTTGGCTGTTGGAAATAATGCTGCAATAAACATAGGGGTGCACATATGTTTTCTAGTTAATGTTTTTGTTTTCTCTTGAGTAACAGTGGTGGGATTACTGGATCATATGGTAATTCTATTTTTACTTTTTTTTTAAGTAGGCTCCACGCCCAGAGTGGAGCCCAATGCAGGGCTTGAACTCATGACCCTGAGACTAGGAGTCAGACACTTCACTGACTGAGCCACCCAGGCGCCCCTAAGGTTTTATTTTTAAGTAATCTCTACACCCAATGTGGGGCTCGAACTTAAAACCATTAGATGAAGAGTTGCATGCTCTACTGGCTGAGCCAACCAGGTACCCCAAGTTGTGTGAGTTCTTTATATATTTTGGATATTAACCCCTTATCAGATACATCATTTGCCAATGTCAAAGAGGTTACTGCCTGTGTTATCTTCTAGGATTTTTATGGTGTCAGGTCTCACATTTAAGTCCTTAATATATTTTGAGTTTATTTTTGTGTATGGTGTAAGAAAGTGGTCCAGTTTCATTGTTTTGCATGTAGTTGACCAGTTTTCCCAACACCATTTGTTGAAGTGACTGTTGTTTCTCCATTGTATATTCTTGCCTACTTTGTCATAGATTAATTGACCATAAAAGTGTGGGTTTATGTCTGGACTCTCTACTCTGTTCTCTTGATCCATTTGTCTATTTTTGTGCCAGTACCATACTGTTTTGATTACTATAGCTTTGTAGTATATCTTGAAATCTGGGATTGTGATACCTCCAGCTTTGTTCTTTTAAGATTGCCTTGGCTGTTTGGGATTTTTTTGTGGTTCCCTACAAATTTTAGGATTATCTGTTCTAGTTCTGTGAAAAATGCTGTTGGTATTTTGATAGGGATTGCATTAAATCTGTAGATTGCTTTGGGTTCTATGCTCTTTATTTTTTTAAAGATTTATTTATTTATTTGAGAGAGAGAGAGAGAGAATGAGAGATAGAGAGCACGAGAGGGAAGAGGGTCAGAGGGAGAAGCAGACTCCCTGCCGAGCAGGGAGCCCGATGTGGGACCCGATCCCGGGACTCCAGGATCATGACCTGAGCCGAAGGCAGTCGCCCAACCAACTGAGCCACCCAGGTGCCCCTTCTATGCTCATTTTGGCAATATTTGTTCTTCCAATCCATGAGCATGGACTGCCTTTCCATTTGTTTGTGTCATATTCAATTTCTTCATCAATGTTTTATAGTTTTCAGAGTTCAGGTCTTTCACCTGCTTGGTTAAGTTTATTATTCCTAGGTATTTTATTATTTTTAGTGCAATTGTAAGTGGAATTGTTTTCATAATTTCTCTTTCTGCCACTTCATTATTACTGTGTAAATACACTGGATTCCTGTATATTGATTTTGTATCCTGCGACCTTATTGAATTCATTTATCAGTTCTAGCAGTTTTTGGGTGGAGTCTTCAGGGTTTTCTATATAGAGTATCATGTCATCTGCAAATAGTGACAGTTTTACTTCTTCCTTACCAATTTGGAAGCCCTTTATTTCTTGTTCTTGTCTTATTGCTGTCACTAGGACTTCCAGTAGTATGTTGAGTAAAAGTGGTGAGAGTGGACATCTTTGTCTCATTCCTGATCTTAGAGGAAAAGTTCTCAGTTTTTCCCCATTGAGGATGATGTTAGCTGTGGGTTTTTCATATATGGTCTTTATTATGTTGAGGTATGTTCCCTCTAAGCCTACTTTGTTGAGGGTTTTTATCATGAATGGATGTTGTACTTTGTCCAATGCTTTTTCTGTACCAATCGAAATGATCATATGGTTTTACTCCTTTCTCTTGTTAATGTGATGCATCACATTGGTTGATTTGCAATTTTTAAAAACGTTTATTTATTTATTTTAAAGAGTGTGTGTGTGTGCACGAGCAGGGGGAGGGGCAGAGGAAGAGGGAGACAATTAGACTCCCTGCTGAGTGGGGAGCCTAACTTGGGGGTCGATCCCAGGACCCTGAGATCATGACCTGAGCCAAAATCAAGAGTCAGATGCTTGGGTGCCTGGGTGGCTCAGTTGGTTAAGCGATTGCCTTCGGCTCAGGTCATGATCCTAGAGTCCCAGGATCGAGTCCCTCATCGGGCTCCCTGCTCAGCAGGGAGTCTGCTTCTCCCTCCAACCCTCCTCCCTCTCGTGCTCTCTACCTCTCACTCTCTCAAATAAATAAATAAAATCTTAAAAAAAAAAAGCATCAGATGCTTAACCGACTGAGCCACCCAGGCACCTCTGATTTGCAGATTTTGAACCACCTTTGCATCCCTGAAATAAATCCCACTTGATCGTGGTAAATGACTTTAAAAAAAAGATTTTATTTATTTGTTTATTTATTTATTTACTGGAGGGAGAGATAGGAGACAGACAGACAGCCTGCACCGGGGAAAAGGAGAGGGAGAGAGAGAATCTCTCAAGCAGACTCTGCACTGAGCACAGAGCCCGATGTGGGACTTGATCCCACAACTCTGAGATCATGACCTAAGCTGAAATTAGGAGTTGGGTACTTAACTGACTGAGCCACCCAGGCACCCTGGTAAATGACTTTTTTATAGTATTGTTTGATTCGGTTTGCTAATACTTTGTTGAGGATTTTTGAATCTATGTTCATCAAAAATAATTGGCATGTATTTCTCTTTTGTAGTGTCTCTATCTGATTTTGGTATCAGGGTAATACTGGCCTCATAGAATGAATTTGGAAGCTTTCCTTCCTTTTCTGCTTTTTGGAATTGACTCTTCTTTAAATGTTTGGTAGAATTTATCTCTGAAGCCATCTGGTCTTGGGCTTTTGTTTATTGGGAGCTTTTGATTACTGATTTAATTTCAATACTAGTTCAGATTTTCTATTCCTGATTCAGTTTTGGAAGGTTATATGTTTCTAGGAACGTGTCCATTTCTTCTAGGTTGTCCAATTCGTTGGCATATAATTTTTCATACTTTTCTAATAATCCTTTGCATTTCTGTGATATCGGTTGTTATTTCTCCTCCTTCATTTCTAATTTTGAGTCTTCTCTCTCTCTTTTTGATGAACCCGACTAAGGGTTTATCAATTTTGTTGACTTTTCTAAAGAACCAGCTTCTGGTTTCATTGATCTGTTCCATTGGTTTTTTTAGTTTCTGTATCATTTATTTCTGCTCTAATCTTTATTATTTCCTTCCTACTGCTGGCTTTAGGCTTCATTTATTGTTCTTTTTCTAACTCCTTTAGGTGTAAGGTTAGGTTGTTTATTTGAGATTTTTCTTACTTCTTGAGGTAGACCTGTATTGCTATAATAATCTTCCTTCTTAGAACAGCCTTTACTGCATCCCAAAGGTTTTGGACCATTGTTTTTTTCATTTTCATTTGTGTCCATGTATTTTTTATTTCCTTTTCGATTTCTTCCTTGACCCACTCATTGTTTAGTAGCATGTTATTTAGCGTCCATGTGTTTGTGTTCTTCCCAGATTTTTTCTTGATTTTTAATTTTATACTGTTGTGGTTAGAAAAGGTTGCATGATATGATTTCAGTCTTTTTGAACTTATTAAGACTTGTGTTGTGGCCTAACATGTGATCTATTCTGGAGAATGTTCTGTGTGCACTTGAAAAGAATATATATTCTACTGTTATTGCATAGTGTGTTCTGAATACATCTGTTGGGTCCACCTGGTCCATCTGTCCTTTAAAACCACTGTTTCCTTGTTGATTTTCTGTCTGGATGATCTGGCCATTGATGTAAGTGGGGTGTTAAAGTCCCCTACTATTACTCTATTACTGTCAATTTTTTTCCTTTATGTCTGTTAATAGTTGCTTTAGGCAATGTAGTATTTAGTATTAGGTGCTTCCATGTTGAGTGCATAAATATTCACAGTTATTATATCCTTTTGTTGAATTATTACCTTTATTATTATGTAGTGTCCTTCTTTGTGTCTTCTTAGTCTCTTTTTTTCTTTCTTAGTAATCTGTATGCTCAGTGTGGGGCTTGAACTCATCACCCCAGGATCAAGAGTCACACACCCTACTGACTGAGCCAGCGAGGCACCCCTGTTAGTTGTTGTCTTAAAGTCTATTTTGGGGGCGCCTGGGTGCCTCAGTCGTTAAGAGTCTGCCTTCGGCTCGGGTCATGATCCCAGAGTCCTGGGATCAAGCCCCGCATCAGGCTCTCTGCTCTGCAGGAAGCTTGCTTCTCCTTCTCCCACTCCTACGCTTGTGTTCCCTCTCTCGCTGTCTCTCTCTCTGTCAAATAAATAAATAAAATCCTTAAAAAAAATAAAGTCTATTTTGTCTGGGGCCCCTGGCTGGCTCAGTCAGTAGGGTGTGCGACTCTTGATCTCGGGGTGATGAGTTCAAGCCCCACGTTGGGCATATAGATTACTAAAAATTAAAAAAAATTTTCTTAGGGGTGCCTGGGTGGCTTAGTCATTAAGCGTCTGCCTTCAGCTCAGGTCCTGATGCCAGGGTCCTGGGATCAAGCCTGCTTCTCTCTCTCCCGCTCCTCATGCTTATGCTTTCTTTCTCTCTCTCTCTGTCAAATAAATAAAATCTTTTTTTAAAGATTTTATTTATTTATTTGAGAGAGAGAATGAGATAGAGAGAGAGAGCATTAGAGGGGGGAGGGTCAGAGGGAGAAGCATACTCCCTGCTGAGCAGGGAGCCCGATGCGGGACTCGATCCCGGGACTCCAGGATCATGACCTGAGCCAAAGGCAGTCGCCTAACCAACTGAGCCACCCAGGTGCCCCTAAAAAATTTTTGTAAATAAAGTCTGTCTTGTCTGATATAGTATTGTTACCCCAGCTTTCTTTTCCACTTCCATTTCCACAATAAAGGTTTTTCCATCCCTTCACTTTCAATGTGCATGCCATTAGGTCTGAAGTGAGTATCTTGTAGGCAGCATTGAAAATATAAATCTTACAGGGCACCTGGGTGGCTCGGTTGGTTAAGTGTCCAACTCTTGATTTTGACTCAGGTCATGATCTCGGGGTTGTGAGGCTGAGCCCTGCATTGGGCTCTGCGTTAGGCAGGGAGTCTGCTTGGGATTCTCTCTCTCCCTCTGCCCCTTCCCCCCTTCTCTCTCTCTCTCTCTCTCTCTTTCAAATAATAAAAAATAAGTCTTAAAATATAAATCTTACATGTTGCTTTCGGTTTGATCAGTACTTTGTAAACTCTAAAGCTTTATGCAAACATAAGTGATTATTATATTATCATGAAGGTGGTAGACCCTGAACAAAGTTATTCCAGTGTTTGCTCTTAATTGTTGTTGGACAATTGGTGTCATTACTGAAATTTTTTGATTCTATATTTTTATACTCCATGATTCACATTTTATCACTTTTCTGATTCTTACAACCATCTTCTTTAAATTCAGCTCTGATGAACACACACCAGTAGAGGATGATGAGCCAAAGAAAAGCACCACTTAAGCTTCTACTTCAGAAGGTATCTTTTTATTTTTTTATTTTTTTAAATTTTTTTTAAAGATTTTATTTATTTATTTGACAGAGGGAGACATAGCGAGAGAGGGAACACAAGCAGGGGGAGTGGGAGAGGGAGAAGCAGGCTTCCCGCTGAGCAGGGAGCCCGATGTGGGACTCGATCCCAGGATCTGGGATCATGACCTGAGCCGAAGGCAGATGCTTAACGACTGAGCCACCCAGGCACCCTGGAAGGTATCTTTTTAAATACTACAGAGCTGCTGTATTGAGAAGTTGAAAAAAATGTTTCTAAATAGTCGAACAATAGACTTCGCTTGTACTCAAGTTGCCCGTCATCTGTTCTTTTTCAGTATTTCAAATACAATAAAATTGATGATCGTAATACTAATTGATGATCGTAATACTTGTTAGAAGTTAATTTTATATTTGTACTTTACGTAGAAGAGAAGAAGAAGAGGAAGTCTAGTCGTTCGAAAGAAAGGTCCAAGAAAAAGAGAAAGAAAAAATCCTCTAAAAGAAAACACAAGAAGTATTCTGATGACAGCGACAGTGACTCTGACTGTGACTCAGCCTCCATCGGTAAGAAGGCCAGCATCACTCTGCAAGCCTGGCTTCAGAACTCATTTTACTTCATAAAACTGATTTCAGAGGAAGGTTAAACCACAAGAACGGTAGCCAAGAGTCGTTGAGCACTCGCTGACTTTGTGCCAGGCACCGCGCTAAGTGCTCGGTGTTCGTCAGTGCTGTTTAATCCACACGTGACTCCAGACCACATGTTAGCGCTGGGGGATTGGGGCGCAGAGCAGGTTGCGATACCGCACTCAGGCTCACACAGCTGAGATTCAGACCCGAGTGGCGTGACCCCATGTGGGCGGTATCTAGCCGTACGAGGCATGTGGCAGCGAACCGAGGTGGGGTCGGGCCGGGAGACGTGCGGCAGCAAAGCGAGCCGTACAGGGCTACGTCAGCCCTGGGGGGGCAGCTCTCTTGTGTCATTCCCACACTCAGTGGGCACCTCTGTGCCACTTTCAAAAACACGCCACAATGGACCCCTTTCAGGCTGGCAGCTGATTAGGGAAGACACCCCCCATGGGGTGGTGCCTCACAGAAAGCCACTTTTTTGTGCCTTCTGGCTGATGGTTGACAGAGGGTGCCACTTCTGGGGACACATTACATAAAGGTGTCTTTTCCTCTGATGTCACCTGGTTTCCTGGCTCCTGTTGTCACTTTTCTTCCTCACTGTGGAAGAGTGAACTACCTTTTTTTTTAATTTTATTTCAGAGAGATAGAGAGTGTGCAGGTGTGCAAGTGGGGGGAGGGACAGACGGAGAGAATCTCAAGTTGACTCCCCACTGAGCATGGAGCCTGAAACAGGGCTGATCCCACAACGCGTGAGATCATGACCTGAGTTGAAATGAAGAGTCAGACGCTTAACCGACTGAGCCACCCAGGTGCCCCTGAGTGAACTTTCTTAGAGCACAAACGTGAGCACATCTGTCCCCTACTTAAAAATCCTTCAGAAGCTCTCTGTAGCCTTCAGGGTAAAGTTCGGACCCTGATTGATCCCTCTCTAATCACACATGCCCTGTCACTCTTGCAGCATCCTCTGTAACCAAAGAACTACTGTCTGTCTCCTCAGTATTCCATGTTCTTTCTCTCGCTTCTGTTACTTGATACAGAGAGTCCATCTGCCTACAATGCCAGTCTCTCCCTGCATGCGGCTTGGCTTACTCACTTCAACAATGGGCATGCAGTACTTTTGTAATAAAACTGATTTTATTTTTTAAAAGATTTTATTTATTTATTTGACCGAGAGAGCACAAGCAGGGGGAGCGGCAGGCAGAGGAAGAAGCAGGCTCCTTGCTGAGCAGGGAGCCCAACATGGGGCTCAATCCCAGGACCCCAGGATCATGAGCTGAGCCAAGCCGAAGGCAGATGCTTAACTGACCGACTGAGCCACCCAGGCGCCCCCATAAAACTGATTTTTAAAAGAACTAGCTTAAGAGTCACCATTCCTTAACCACCCTCTCCAAGCTAGCCAGATTCGGAGACTTCTCTGTAGGCCCCGAGCACCCCGTGCTTCCCTGTATCACTCCGGATTCTGTTCATCTCTTTACCTCTGTCTCCTCCATTAGACTGAGCTCCTGGAAAACATGCCCCCCACCCCAAACACATAGGGTTTTCTTCTCTTTTCATCATGAAAATATTCAGGAAAGCAAAGGGAATAGTATAATTAGCACCATATACTTACCACTCAGGTTAAACATTTGTTAGCATTTTGACATAGTTGTTTCAAATATGAGTTTTTTGCTGAGGTTTCAAAGTTAAATTATAAATATCCTACTTTGATGCTAGATATCTCTGTACGTAGCTCTTAAAAAAAAGACATTTTCCTACTTAACCACAATACCATGATCTCACCATGGGTGTTCTGGGCCACAGGGGCACCAGAATACCCATCTCCATTTGGGCTCTAGAACAAAAATGGTATTATGGGGTCCATCTAAGATTATGATGGCAATGTGACCCATGGCAATGGGGGACATATTTCTGAGAATTAAAACTTCTGATGTCTCTAATACTTGGCCCTCCTATTCTTAAACCAAACCTTCTAGAAAAGACGGATTTGTTTAGTATATTGAAAAGTTAATGTCTTAATAGGAAAACACAACCTACCAATCTATATACTATTGAAATTTTAAACCACAATGGGAGAAGCTTTTTCATTATTGCTAAAATATCTTAGGAAAGTCAATATTGCACTCCTTCCATTCAGCTCACCCTTAGTGAGCATGAACTATGTGCCAAGCTCTGGTCTAGGCTTATTGCTTTGCTTTTATTCTCCCACTTTTAATGTTCTTTTTTTTTTAAGATTTATTTATTTAAGAGAAAGAGAGGGAGTCCATGTGCCAGGGGGAGGGAGGGGCAGAAGGAGAGAGAGTCTCAAGCTGACTCCATGCTGAGCACGGAGCATGACACGGGGCTTGATCTCACAACCCTGAGATCACAACTTGAGCCGAAACCAAGACTTGGGCATTTAACCATATGAGCCACCCAGGCGTCCCTCACTTTTATTGTTATTTAATTATTTTCCAGGTCTTGGATGCAAGACTAGCTAGTGAATTGCACTGTGTCCTTGCTGTTATGCTTTGCCTGGTAATAGCATAAAG
This sequence comes from Eumetopias jubatus, assembly GCF_037043125.1. NCBI lineage: Eukaryota > Metazoa > Chordata > Mammalia > Carnivora > Otariidae > Eumetopias > Eumetopias jubatus. The sequence continues at coordinate 28,310,360 of NW_028274817.1, forward strand.
AAATGTTATTGTCCCGACAGTAGACCATTAGAGATAGTGTCACCCTGGTGGTGGGGGCTGCTGAGCATGGTAAAAAGCAGGTGCTTTTTAAAGTCATTCTGAGGGAAACAGCCCCCTCTTTGAAAAGCCCATCTTTAGTCTGAAGTAGCTTATCAATAAGCGTATATTGGATTTTTAGACAGAAGGTTTCCTTCAAGGATGACTAAAGGGTCATACATCCTCCGAAGCCTCTCGAGAGTTAAAAAGGTGGTCTGGTAAGGAGGCTTGTGGCTTGTGGCCACAAATTTTTCCCCTTCATTCCCCCCTTTTGATGCCTTTTCCTACTTGAATGGGCATCGATTATTATTAGGGTTCTTGCCAGTCTAGAGGTCTGTATTGGGTTACCAGTAGTTGTAATTTAATTGATTCTATCTGAGAGCTGATGAATCAGGTGATGAGATTAATAATACATGGACCGAAAAGGAATGCCAATAGGATCATGAGGACAGGACCAGCTAGGGGAAGGAGCCATGTAGCCCAGCTCCAGGTATTAAACCAATTGCCCCAAGAATTTGCTAATTCTTCTCTCCTGTGTGCAACCCGATCTTGTAGTTGTTGGATCATGTCTCTGACCAACCCTGACTGGTTCATATAAAAACAACATTCCTCATTTAGGAAGAGACAAAGACCCCTTTTCAGCAGTGAGCAGATCCAAGCCCCTCCGATTCTGTAGTACCACTGCTGCGAGGGAGTCTATCTAATCTTGTATAGTCATTATAGACTTGGCCACCTGTTGCATATCTTCTGCGAGATTTTCTGACAGTTTCTGGTAGTAATTGGAGGATGAGGCGATTCCTCCTATTCCAGCGCCCACAGCCGTTGCTATGCCGAATCCAACCAACAGTCGGATGAATTGGATGGCCTTTTTGGGCCGTGTATATGCCAACAAGGGAATGGGAAGGGATTGATTATTGGGGATTCTATCTACCTGAGGAGTAAGAAGCACCAATGCACATGTCCCCACCCGGTTAGCCAGTAAGCATCGATAAATATATTTTCCACACGTGAAAAGGGTGCCAGGTTCTGGACTGCACCATGGTGTGGCAGACATGCACCCATCAAGCGAAAGGCAGCTGTGGGTTTGGAGACATTGGGTGGCAGATAGGCTTCCTATTGAATGTGTTTCCCCAGGATTATGGACACAGTCGGGGGCCGGGTAGGACAACAATGTATCGGCCAGTTTTGGGTCTATTTCTGCGGGTTTGGGAGGGTCAGCTGCGGGCCTGATCAGGTTGAGGAAACTCAGTGGGCTTGCTCTAAGCTGAGCTGGGCCCGGTTCACAGGCAGAGCCAGCAGTCTGTAGCCAACCGAGGGTTGGTTGTGTTGAGTAAATGGTGGACCCCTTCTAACATACCATTTACTCGAGGGTCTAGAGTGAGAGGTCCCCAGTGGGGAGGAAGCCTCAGCAGGGGTTGATAAAGGTCAGGTTTCCAGCAGGTTAGGCCCTTTTCCTCAGAACATCCCAGATCCCTATATCCCCCAGTATAGTCTGGGCCTAATTTTTCCTGTCATGAGTGTCTCTCCCCTATTGTGACAAATAGTAACTTACCTCGAGTCATAACATTGTCTCGGCATGCTAGGGTACACTGAGGTACAGGACAGGGAGACCGTGGGGTTGGTGTTGTCTGTTCTCGAGTGGGAGCTCGGGCAGGGGCCTTCTGGACAGGAGTGGGGAGAGTCCATGGAGGGGCTGGGGGGTCCCCAGAGGGTAGGGCCGCATAGCAGTTGGGACATCAGCCTGTCGGGCAACTGGACACGTAGAACAGACCCTCGTATTGGCAGAGGGTTGGGTGGCGTTTAGCACATGCATCAAGGTTATTTGCCCAGGAGGGCTTGGGGTAATGCTGGCATGTACATGGCAGGTAGTTGGTGCTCCCTAGTATCCCTGTGGCCTGGAGAGTGAGGGAGAGGAAACCTGTGAGCAAGTGAGTGTAGTAATACATCCTAAGGTGACCCACTAAACAACAACAACGGCAAGTCTCTGGGGGAAAGTCCAGTCAGAAGGGGCAGCAGTATAGAGTCCGACTCCTAGCATGAGGGATATCACGCCGATGAGGGCTAGGGACCATGACGAGCAGGTGTCCATCAGCCGGTGGGGTCTCGTCAAAGGTGAAGCCGGAGCAGGTCTGTGGGGTTTGGCTGGACTTTCCACTGGCATGACTCCTTGTCCGAATGATGAGCTTTCTTTACTCTGGAGTGGTGGACCCACGGGGTGACACCTGAGACCTTGAGGGCAGTAGGGGCAGTTAGTACAACAGTGTGGGGCCCTGTCCACTGCAGTTTGAGGAGGTCTTTCTTCCAATCTTTGACCCAAAGTGAGTCCCCTGTTTGGAAGGAGTGTACTTGAGACCGTAAGGAGATAGGGGTCTGCTCAGTGGTGTATTTTTGTAATTCATTTAGGGTGGCCCCCAGGGCCTGAAGCTGCTCCTTTATTTTATTATCTCCAGCCTGATGTAAGTTTCCTGGAAGGCTCCCCAGGCACGGGGGAGGCTGTCCATATATTAATTCGAATGGGGAGAAACCTAATGTCCCAGGCATGCATTGAGCAAGCAGGAGAGCTAGGGGTAGCAGATCTGGCCACGGGAGGTTAGTCTCCTGACGAAACTTTGCTAAGGTTTCCTTGAGGGTGCGATTCATTCGCTCTACTTTCCCTGAACTTTGGGGCTGGCGGCGGTGTGGAGTCTTCAGGTGATGTTGAGAGATTTGGTCAAGACCTGTACAATGTCTGCCACAAATGCGGGTCCATTGTCACTATGGATTGTTAATGGCAGGCCGAACCGGGGCACGATTTCCCGCAAGAGCGCTTTAGCTACTTCCCGGCTTTGCTCCGTCCAAGTCAGGAAGGCTTCAACCCACCCAGCGTATGTGCATACTATTACTAGGAGATATCTGAACGCCCTGCTCAGCTGCACATCTGTGAAGTCTACCTCTAGATCTTTGAAGGGGGTTGCTCCCATCCTCTGAACACCTGGGGGGGGGGGCCGTGGTGCAAACCGAGCATTATTTTTAGCACATGTTATGCATCATTCACTCGTTGCTCGGCATAGTGCAGGCAGCTGACTGATGTAGTGTGCTTCTTGAGAAGGGCCTCTATGCAGTTTTTCCCAGATGAGTGAGTTGGTGGTGTTCCTTGACTTGATGCCCTCCAGTTGCTGTTGGAATGAAGACGTGCCCGTCTGGCATCATCCACCATCCCTTTTCAGTCAGGGTGGCTCCCTCAGCCATGGCCCATTCTTTCTCCTTTTCAGTGTGACTGGGCAGAGGGACTTCTGGGGGTGTCAGGGCCATGGTGAGGGAAGGGGCTCTGTCCATGTCCTCACTGGCTATGGTCTTGGCTGCCTCATCTACCAGACAATTTCCCTGCGCTGTGGGGTTGTCTCCTCTCTGGTGTCCCTTACAGTGCAGGATTGCTACTTCCTTTGGAAACCAGACGGCTTCGGGGAGTCTCAGTATCTCTTTGTTCTTGATAGCTTTTCCTGCAGCGGTTAGGAGGCCCCTTTCCTTGTAGATGGCTCCACGTATATGTACAGTAGCAAAGGCATACCAAGAGTCTGTACAGATGTTGACTTGCTTGCCTTCACCAAGGGTGAGGGCTCAGACTAAGGCATATAGTTCAGCCCGTTGAGCTGACCATCCAGCTGGTAATGCCTTAGCTTCTAGGACTTCAGTGGTTGTGGTTACTGCATAACCTGCTTTCCGGGCACCCTCTTGTAGGTAACTGCTGCCATCGCTGAACAGTGTGAGCTCTGGATTCTTTTATGGCTTGAGTCCGCAGATCTGGATGGCTTGCGTAGACTTCATCAGTCACCTCGGAGTAGTCATGGTCTGGTTCCCCCTCTTCCATGGGGAGAAAGGTTGCTGGGTTTAATGTCTTTACTGTTTCGAGGGTGACCCGTGGGTTTTCACAGAGGAGCCCTTGGTATTGTGCTAGCCGAGAGTTGGAAAGGAAGCAGTGTCCCTGTGCGTTCATGGGGGACCTTGACGTTAAGTTCTTGCCCCAGGGTGAGTTTGTCCTTGATGAGTAGGACTGTGGCTGCCAGCACCCTGAGGCACAGCAGCCATCCCGCTGCCACAGGGTCCAGCTTCTTCGACAGGTAAGCAACTGTCTGTTGCCGGGGTCCAACAATCTGGGTGAGTACCCCGAGCACTATTTTTTCCTTTTCATGCATAGAGATTGAAGGGTTTTTCTACACCTGGTAGGCCCAGGGCTGGAGCCTGCCCCAGGGCGGTCTTTATCTCTGCGAAGGCGGCTTCTGCTTCCTCAGTCCAGGCAGGAGGTTCTCGATCTAGTCCCCCTAAGAGACCGCAGAGGGGTCTTGCTATTGCCGAGAACCCAGGGATCCAGATGCGGCAGAATCCTGCAGCTCCCAGGAATTCTCGTAGGCCCCTTTATGTCTGCGGCTGTGGCAGGGAGATGACTTTCTTTCTCTCTGGCCCTAGTTCTCTCTTCCCTTGGGTGAGGAGGAAACCAAGGTATCGGAGCTGTTGTTGGCAGAGTGTGCCTTCTTCCATGAGGCTCGGTATCCCGAGTCTGACAGGAGCTGTAGGAGGGCCTTGGTGCCTTTTGTGCAGTCGTCTTGTGTGTCACCGGTGAGGAGGAGGTCATCCACATACCGGAGGAGGGTGCATCGTGTGGCCTCTCTTGGGAAGCTGGCGAGGTCCGCGGCCAGTGCTTCCCCAAAGAGGGTGGTGAGTTTTTAAACCCCTGCGGGAGGCGCGTCCAAGTCAGTTGCATCTGGCGCCCTGTATCAGGGTCAGACCATTCAAAGGCAAACAGTGGCTGGCTCTGGGGAGCTAAGCGGAGGCAAAAGAAGGCATCCTTCAAATCTAGGCATGTGAACCATCTGGCCGACCGTGGGATTTGGCTGAGGAGGGTGTGTGGATTTGGAACCACTGAGTGCAGAGAGATGGTCACCTTGTTGATGGCCCACAGGTCTTGAACTGGTCAGTATCCCCCTCCTGGCTTCTTGACCGGCAGGAGTGGGGTATTCCAGGCCGACTGGCACTCGACTAGAATACCTGCTTCTTTGAGTTTGGCCAGATGTTCTTGGATGCCAATCTTAGTTTCTTGTGGGAGGGGGTATTGCCTTTGCCTCTGAAGTTGGGCTCCTGGGATCAGTTCAGCAATGATAGGGGCCTGATTCCGGGCTAGTCCAGGCGGGTTGTCCTCAGCCCATACTGAAGGGAAGGCGAGTCTGAACTCCGGCGGGCTGCTCAGAATAGCCTCCATTCTTCTCCCCCCCTGTGGTAATTGCTAGTACCAGAGACCCCGTCTTGCCTTAGGTTCAATCAGAGGCTAGTATGTCCGGTGGGCTCAAAGGTCATCTGAGCCCGAAGCTTGGAGAGTATGTCTCGGCCCAGGAGGGGGATGGGGAATCGGGCAGATAAAGGAATTCGTGTCGGACCTTGTGGCCCCCGAGTTCACACTGGCGAGCCTGGCAAAAGGGCTGTTGTATCGCCCGCGTCCTGGTGGCCCCAAGGATGGTCGCAGTCCTTTTGCTGAAAGGTGCCACTGGGGAGGTGACAACAGAGTGCTCGGCCCCAGTATCAACCATAAAAGTCACTGGTTGGCCCCCTACTTTCATTCTGACCATGGGCTCCTGGGGGCCAAGGAGGAAAGAGCCCGGCCCCCCTCAGTCTGAGTCCATTCCCGCAAGGCCTATGAGGTCCTCCTCTCGGGGTTCTCCCTTGTAGTGGCTGGGCTTCTGGGCCTTTCCCCGGTTGGGACATTTGTTTCTCCAATGCCCTTTCTCCTTAACAGTAGGCACATTGATCCCTTGCCAAGGGGGTTCTGTGTCTCCCCCCTTTTCAGTGGTCGGGATCTCCCCTCCTTTATGTTGTCCTTTTCTTTCAGGGCGGCGGCGAGGAGGCTGACTTTCTTTTTCATCATTTTGTTGGCTTCCCTCTCGGCTGTGACCTCCCTGTTCATGTAGACCTTATTGGCAATCTCTTATTAGCTGGTTGATGTTCATCCCGGCGAAACCCTCTAGTTTCTGAAGTTTTCTTCTGATGTCTGGGGCAGCCTGAGCCACAAAGGAGGTGTTTACCATCTGTTGGCTTTCCTGTGCCTCGGGGTCAAATGGAGTGTGTATCCTGTAGGCTTCACATGATCTTTCGTAGTATTCCCCGGGGGACTCCCTGGTTGTTGAGTGACCGAGGATACCTTAGTCGTGTTCATGGGTTTCTTAGGTCCTGCCTGGACTCCCCAGAGGAGGGCCTCCTGGTATCGGTGAATGTGGGCCTGTCCCTCAGATGTGGGGAAGTCCCCTGCTGGGCGCTCCTTGGGTGCAGCTGTGTTAGCCCAGGCAGCAGGGTCGATGACTCCCACTGGTGCGTGCTCTTCCACGTACTGCTGTGCACCTTTCATCATTCTCCTCCTTTCCTCTGTGTTAAACAGGGTGCGGAGTAACTGTTGGCCGTCTTCCCAGCTTGGCCGATGAGTCTGGAAGAGGGATTCCATGAGGTCTACCATAGCCTGTGGTTTCTCAGAGTAGGAAGGAGTGTTTCCAGCTGAGGAGGTCAGTGGTGGAGAAAGGTTGATAATACATCGTGGAATGACCGGGTTGGACTGTCCCGTCTTCATCGCGCCTCTCAGGTTCCCGAGTCTCTTGTAACCAGCATTTGGAGGGCGCTTGCGCTCAACCTGGGGCACAGCCTGGCTGCTAGTCCTGGACATAGTGTATCTTCTGGGCCTAGGGGTGGCGGGGAGACTGATGGCAGTGGAGTGTCTGGAACTGGGGGTGCAGAACTTTGGGGTTCGTACAGTGGAGGCAGGATCGGTTCATCTTCGGGATCTCCAGCTAGACTCTGTGGAGGCTGGGGCTTCTGTCAGTCTTCTTTGGGCCGCTTAGATGAGGCGACTAAGATCCTGGCCTGTCCCTGCCTAATGCAAGTGAATCGCACCCAAGGAGGAAGGGTCTGGGCATTCCTAGCCAGGAGTCAACGTACAGGAACTGTTCGGGGTGTCCTGGTTCTCCTGTTACAACTCACCACACTCGGATTGTTGGGACGTCCAGTGTCCCTTCTGAAGGCCACCCGACATCAAAGGTGGGCCATTCCAATTCACATAGGGTTCTCAGTGTGCTGACTCCATAGTCTCCCGAGAACCCTATCTGGAAATTTTTGATCATGGTCTTAAGGACCGTGGGTTTACTCTGTCCTGATCCCATGGTGATATTCCCGTGTGTAATGGCGCAGAGACAGACAAAGGGGGGGGGGCTGCCTCCTGAGGTGAGGAGACCAATCAGATGCCCGTCTGGCTGTGTCCCAAAAGAGCTTAGGTGAGGCTTAGCCATAGCGGTCTCAGCCTTGGGACTTGTGATCAGAAACTGTTCCGATGCTGCCCTAGACTGTATGCCGTTCACCATGGGATCACAGACGGGCCCACTCAGACTCTATAGGCTTCTGGGGACCTTAAAGGTGCCTGCCCGTGGAGCCACAGAATCAGTTCACCTGGTGGTAGTCAGGTCGGACTGCATACTCACTCATACATTCACACTCCAGAGGTTATTACATTCCCTCCCTGGGAATCCCTACCTGTGAGACCTCTAAGGGGGAGGTGGTCAGGCTCCCCTTCCACCCCGACAGGTGGGTATGTCTGGGTCTGGGGCCCCAGGCCTTACCATGATCTGATGTCAGAACCAGGTCCTCACCTGCCGAGTCTCCTTCAGTCCGGCGGGAACAGCAGAGCGGGGCTGCTCCGAAGCGACTGAGGCGGGAGACTGCTGAATATTAGGCCAGGGCACGTCTTCTCCATTATGACCCCTCGTTCCGTCACTGCCCCACCGTTGCCCCCAAACCTGTGGCAACTATGGGCCAGTGCGGTTGGGTTTCGCCGTGTGGGAACCAAATGTTACGGAAGCTGGACTGGATCACCTGATGGAAGAACCAAGTGGCACCCGGAGATCTTAGAGGATGGGAGGTTTATTTAACGCCGGCGGGCTCAGAGGAGAGTGGTCTCCAAAGGTCTGAGCCCCGAGCACAAACAAAGGGGGCAATTTATACACTTCTGCATACTGGGCACTCTTGGCGTGTGCATGAAGCAGGGCAGGGAGAAGGACCCCGAAGAGCCCCAGGGCAGGGACTGGGACTCGGACTCCCTTGCTGGCTCGGTCAGCCATCTTTGGACACAGATTTTTTCCCCTTCAATTCAGTGGTAAAAAAGAGTGAAATCTTGCCATTTGCAACTGTTGCAGGGTTGCAGGGTTCTTGTCTTATGGAGATCTCGTGGACACAAAAGGGTGAAGTGACGTGAAAGTTATTAAGTGAAGGTGAGAACAGAAAGGAAAGAAAAAAAAAAACTAGAGTGAGAGGGGTCCCGACAGGGTTGCCACTGAGGGCTTTTATGGTCGGTCTTGTATAGAAAACTGACCAGGGGACTGAAATCTGTAAGTCACCACTGGCAGCACCTTGGTGACTTCTCCATTGAAGTTTGGTAACTCTCAGTGGTCGTTTTGTAACTATCATGAAAATATCTCGTCTATAACATTTAAGACAAACAAGGTGGTCTCCTTATGTTCCCTTATCTGTTTTTTAATTTAAATTCAATTTAATGAACATATAGTATATTAATAGTTTCAGAGGTAGAATGAGTGATTCATCACATATAACATGCAGTGTTCATTACATCAAGTGCCCTCCTTAATGCCCATCACCCAGTTACCCCATTTCCCCCCCATCTCCCCTCCGGCAACCCTCAGTTTGTTCTCTATAGTAAAGAGTCTCTTGTGGTTTGTCTCCCTCTCTGTTTTCGTCTTATTTTATTTTTCCTTCCCTTCCCCTGTGTTCATCTGTTTCGTTTCTTAAAGTCCACATATGAATGAAATCTTATGATATTTGTCTTTCTCTGACTTATTTCACTTAGCATAGTACCTTCTAGTTCTAGCCATGTCATTGCAAATGGCAAGATTTCATTCTTCTTGATGGTTGAGTCATAGTCCATTATGTGTGTGTGTGTATACACACACACACACACACACACACACATTTCCCACATCTTCTTTCTCCATTCATGTGTCAGTGGACATCTGGGCTATTGTGGACATTGCTGCTATAAACATCGGGATGCAGATGCCCCTTTGGATCCCTACATTTGTATCTTTGGGGTAAATACTCAGTAGTGCAATTGCCAGATCATAAGGTAGTTCTATTTTTAACTTTGTGAGGAGCCTTTGTACTATTTTCCAGAGTGGCTGCACCAGTTTGCATTCCCACCAACAGTGTAGGAGGGTTCCCCTTTCTCTGCATCCTCACCAACATCTGTTGTTTCATGAGTTGTTAATTTTAGCCATTCTGACCAGTGTGAGGTGGTATCTCATTGTGGTTTTGATTTGCATTTCCCTGATGCTGAGTGATGTCGACCATTTTTTCATGTATCTGTTGGCCATTTGTATGTCTTTTCTGGAGAAATGTCTGTTCATTTCTTGACTGGATTTGTTGGTTTTGGGGTACTGAGTTTGATAAGTTCTTTATAGATTTTTGGATACTAGCCCTTTATCTGATAAGACATTTGTAAATATCTTCTCCCATTCAGTAGGTTGCCTTTTAGTTTTGTCAGCTGTTTCTTTGCAGAATCTTTTTATTTTGATGAAGTCCCAGTAGTTCATTTTTGCTTTTGTTTCCCTTGCCTTTGAAGACGTGTCTAGGAAGAAGTTGCTGTGGCTGAGGTCACAGAGGTTGCTGCCTGTGTTCTCCTCTAGGATTTTGATGGATTCCTGTCTCACATTTAGGTCTTTCATCCATTTTGAGTCTATTTTTGTGTGTGGTGTAAGGAAATGGTCCAGTTTCATTCTTCTGCATGTGGCTGTCCAATTTTCCCAACACCATTTGTTGAAGAGACTGTTTTTTTTCTGTTGGACATTCTTTCCTGCTTTGTCGAAGATTAGTTGACCATAGAGTTGAGGGTCCATTTCTGGGTTCTCTATTCTGTTCCATTGATCTATGTGTCTGTTTTTATGCCAGTACCATACTGTCTTGATGATTACAACTTTGTCATATAGCTTGAAGTTGGAATTGTGATGCCTCCAGCTTTGGTTTTCTTTTTCAACATTCCTCTGGCTATTCAGGGTCTTTTCTCGTTCCATACAAATTTTAGGATTATTTGTTCCAGCTCTGTGGAAAATATCGATGGTATTTTGATAGGGATTGCATTGAATGTGTAGATTGCTCTGGATAGCATAGACATTTTAACAATATTTGTTCTTCCAATCCATGAGCATGGAATGTTTTTCCATTTCTTTGTGTCTTCCTCAATTTCTTTCATAAGTGTTCTGTATTTTTCAGAATACAGATCCTTTACCTCTTTGGTTAGGTTTATTCCTAGGTATCTTGTGATTTTGGTGCAGTTGTAGATGGGATCGATTCCTTAATTTCTTTCTACTGCTTCATTATTGGTATATAGAAATGCAGCAGATTTCTGTACATTGATTTTATATCCTGTGACTTTGCTGAATTCCTCTACCAGTTCTAGCAATTTTGTGGTGGACTCTTTTGGGTTTTCTACATAGAGTATCATGTTGTCTCTGAAAAGTGACAGTTTGACTTCTTCTTTGCTGATTTGGATGCCTTTTATTTCTTCTTGTTGTCTGATTGCTGAGGCTAGGACTTCCAATATTATGTTGAACAACAGTGGTGATAGTGGACATCCCTGCCGCGTTCCTGACCTTAGGGGGAAAGCTCTCAGTTTTTGCCCATTGAGAATGATATTCGCTGTGGGTTTTTCATAGATGGCTTTTATTATATTGAGGTTTGTACCCTCTATCCCTATACTGCAGAGAGTTTTTATCAAGAAAGGATGCTGTATTTTGTCAAATGCTTTTTCTGCTTCTATTGAGCAGATCATATGGTTCTCGTCCTTTATTTTATTAATGTGGTACATCACATTGATTGGTTTACAGATGTTGAACCACCCTTGCAGCCCAGGAATAAATCGCACTTGGTCATGGTGAATAATCCTTTTAATGTACTGTTGGATCCTGTTAGCTAGTATCTTGGTGAGAATTTTTGCATCCATGTTCATCAGGGATATTGGTCTGTAATTCTTTTTGGTGGGGTCTTTGTTTGGTTTTGGGATCAAGGTAATGCTGGCCTCATAGAATGAGTTTGGAAGTTTTCCTTCCATTTCTATTTTTTAAAAATATTTATTTGAGAGTGAGAGAGAGAGCACAAGCAGGGCGAATGGCAGGCAGAGGGAGAGGGAGAAGCAGACACCCCACTGAGCAGAGAGCCCAATGTGGGGCTCGATCCTAGGACCCTGAGATCATGAACTGAGCTGAAGGCAGATGCTTAACTGACTGAGCCACCCACCTGCCTCCCATTTCTATTTTTTGAAACAGTTTCAGAAGAATAGGTATTAATTCTTCTTCTTTTTTAGGATTTTATTTATTTGAGAGAGCGAGTGCTTGAGCAGGGGGAAGAGTAGAGGGAGAGGGAGAAGCAGACTCCCCACTGAGCAGGGAGCCCAATGTGGGGCTCAATCCCAGGCCCCTGGCATCATTACCTGAGCCAAAGGCAGACATTTGACCAACTGAGCCACCTAGACACCCCAGTATTAATTCTTTAAACATTTGGCAGAATTCCAGTGGGAGGCCATCCGGCCCTGGACTCTTGTTTGTTAGGAGATTTTTGATTACTGATTCAATTTCTTTGCTGGTTATGGGTGTGTTCAGGTTTTCTATTCCTGTTTTAGTTTGGTAGTCTATATGTTTCTAGGAATGCATCCATTTCTTCCAGATTGCCTAATTTGTTGGCATAAAATTGCTTATAATAGTGTCTTATATTTGTTGGTTTTTCTTAGGTGTTGTGATTTCCCCTCTTTCATTCATGATTTTATTTATTTGGGCCCTCTATCTTTTTTTAAAAAAAGATTTTATTTATTTATTTGACAGAGGGAGACACAGCGAGAGAGGGAACACAAGCAGGGGGAGTGGGAGAGGGAGAAGCAGGCTTCCCGCTGAGCAGGAAGCCCGATGCGGGGCTCCATCCCAGGACCCTGGGATCATGACCTGAGCCGAAGGCAGACACTTAATGACTGAGCCACCTAGACGCCCTCTCTTTTCTTTTTGATAAGTCTGGCTAGGAGTTTATCAATCTTGTTAATTCTTTCAAAGAACCAGCTTCTAGTTTCATTGATCTGTTGGGTTTTTTTATTTCTGTATCATTGATTTCTGCTCTAATCTTTATTATTCCTCTTCTCCTGCTGGATTTAGGCTTTATTTGCTGTTCTTTTTCCAGCTCCTTTTAGGTGTAGGGTTAGCTTGTGTATTTGAGCCTTTTCTTGCTCCTTGAGAAAGGCCTGTATTGGTATATACGTCCCTCTTAGGTCCACCTTTGCTGCATCCCAAAGGTTCTGAACTGTTGTGTTTTCATCTTCATTTGTATAAATTTTTTATGTATGTATTTTTTAAATTCTTCTTTAATTTGGTGGTTGACCCATTAATTCCCTAGTAGAATGCTCTTTAACCTCCATGTATTTGTGTTCCTTCCAAATTTCCTCTTGTGATTGAGTTCAAGTGTTAAAGCATTATGGTCTGAAAATATGCATGGTATAATCTCAATCTTTTTGTACCAGTTGAGACCTGATTTGTGACCCAGTATGTGATCTATTCTGGAGAATGGTCCAGTGTGTCATTCAAAGCCCTTGTTTCCTTGTTGATCTGCTTAGATGATCTGTCCATTGCTTTCAGTGGAGTGTTAAAGTCCCCCACTATTATTGTATTATTATCAGTGTGTTTCTTTAATTTTGTTATTAATTAGTTTATATATTTGATTGCTCCCAAGTTAGGGGCATAAATATTTACAATTGTTAGATCTTGTTGGATAGACCCTTTTTTTTTTAAAGATTTTATTTATTTGACAGAGAGTGACAGTGAGAGAGGGAACACAAGCAGGGGGAGTGGGAGAGGGAGAAGCAGGCTTCCCGCCGAGCAGGGAGCCCAATGCAGGGCTTGATCCCAGGACCCTGAGACCATGACCTGAGCCGAAGGCAGACGCTTAATGACTGAGCCACCCAGGCGCCCCTGGATAGACCCTTTTATTATGATATAGTATCCTCTTGCATCTCTTATTACAGTCTTTGGTTTAAAATCTAGTTTGTCTGATATAAGGATTGCTACCCCAGCTTTCTTTTGATATCCATTAGCATGGTAAATGGTTCTTCACGCCCTCACTTTTAATCTGGAGGTGTCTTTGGGTTTAAAATGAGTCTCTTGTAGACTGCTTATTGATGGGTCTTAGTTTTTAAGATTTTACTTATTTATTTGACAGAGTGGGATGAGGGGGAAGGGCCAGGAGGAGAGGTAGAAGCAGACTCCCCACTGAGCAGGGGGAACCCCCCCCATGTGGGGCTCAATCCTAGGACCCAGAGATCATGGAGGCAAAGGCAGATGTTTAAACAACTGAGCCACCCAGGTGCCCCTGGGTCTTGTTTTGTATCCAGTCTGATACCCTTTATCTTTTGATTGGAGCATTTAGCCCATTTACATTCAGAGTAATTATTAAAAGATATGAATTTAGAGCCATCGTATTACTTTAAAGTTGCTGTTTCTGTAGATTGTCTCTGTTCCTTTCTGGTCTTTGTTACTTTTGGGCTCTCTCTTCGCTCAAAGGATCCCCTTTAATATTTCTTACAGGGCTGGTTTAGCGTTCATGAATTCCTTTAGTTATTGTTTGTCCTGGAAACTCTCCTATTTTGAATGACAGCCTTGTTGGATAAAGTATCCTTGGCTGCATATTTTTCCCATTTAGCACCTTGATTATATCATGCCAGTTCTTTCTGGCCTGCCAGGTCTCGGTGGACAGGTCTGCTGCCAGCCTCATGTTTCTACCCTTGTAGGTTACAGACCTCTTGTCCCGAGATGCTTTCAGGATTTTCTCTCTCTTTTTAAAAAGATTTTATTTATTTGACAGAGAGAGACACAGCAAGAGAGGGAACACAAGCAGGGGGAGTGGGAGAGGGAGAAGCAGGCTTCCCGCTGAGCAGGGAGCCTGATGTGGGGCCCGATCCCAGGACCCTGGGACCATGACCTGAGCTGAAGGCAGACACTTAACGACTGAGCCACCCAGGCGCCCCAGGATTTTCTCTTTATCTCTGAAATTCGCAAGCTTCACTATTATATGTCAGGGTGTTGACCTATTTTTCTTGATTTTGAGGGGGTTTCTCTGTACCTCCTGGATTTGAATGCCTGTTTCATTCCCCGGATTAGGGAAGTTCTCAACTATAATTTGTTCAAATAAACCTTATGCCTCCCCCTCTTCATTTTCTGGGTCCCCTATATCCAGATATTATTTTGCTTTATGCTATCACTGGTTTTTTGAAGTCTCCCTTCATGAGCCAGTAGTTTTTCTCTTTCTCAGCTACTTTATTTTCCATCATTTTGTCTTCTGTACCACTGACTCTCTCTTCTGCCCCATTTATCCTTGCTGTTAGAGCCTCCCTTTTTGACTGCATCTCAGTAATAGCATTTTTTATTTCAGCCTGATTAGATTTTAGTTCTTTTATTTCTACCATAAGGGGTTTTCTAGTGTCTTCTGTGCTGTTTTCAAGCCCAGCTAGTACCTTTATAATCGTTGTTTTGAATTCTAGTTCCAACATCTTACTTATATCCATATTGATTAAATCCCTGGCAGTGAGTATTTCCTCCTGTTCTTTCTTTTAGGGTGAGTTTCTCTGTCTTGTCATTATGTCCAGAAAAGAATAGGAGAAAGAGAAAAGACAAAAATAGGAACACCAGAAAAAACAAACAAAACAAACCAGAAGAAAACACAAACAAAACAAAATAAGAAAAAATCAAACAAGTAAAACAACAGAATAATAAACTAGATCCTGGGTGTATTTTGGTCTATTTGTTAAAAGAAACTAGATCCCAAAATAAAAAAAAGAAAAACTTATAAATATACAAAAATAAAATACAGTGAAAGGAAACCAAAAATTAAATATATATATTTAATATATATATTAAAAATATACATTAAATATATAATATATAATAAAAGTATGTATAAAGTATGTATATATAAAAATAAAAATAATAAAGAACTGAAAAATAGCTGAAAAGGAAAAAATAAAACTGAAAGACTAAAGAATAATAAGAAAAAAATGTAAATGCTATATACTGTTTTTCCTGAGAGCTGAAGTTTTCCAGTCTCTGTGATGGGTAAACTTGGTATTAGCCGGAAGTTCCTGCCGGTCTTCTGGGGGAGGGGCCTGTTGGGCTGAATTTCAGGTGTCCTTGCTTGGGTGGACCTGCGCCCCCCCACCCTTGCTAGGGGTGGGTCTCAGTGTAAGCGGCTCCTCCGGATTGCACTATGTGCCGCTGTTTGCCTGCAGGCCGTGGAGGGGGGGTGAATATGGCAGCGTCCCGCTTTCTAGCCCTGGAGCTGAGGGTCCGCACCCCCCTATTCTTCAGTGCGCCCTCACAGAATCACTCTTGTCTCCCCGGTTTCCGACTGCACTCTGTTCACCCAGCCTGTGACCGAGCATTTTTATCTCAGGCACGTGACCCAGTTTAAAGTCTCCAAACTACAGATTCATGCAGTGCAGACCTGCACCATTCCTCCCAGGGGTCTCTCCGCGCTTCTGCCTTTTGCTGGGCCCCAGCCTGGAGAGAGGTCACACGACTGGGCAGCAGTTCTCAGTTTATGGTGACACTGAGCAGAAAGCCGGCGCCTAGACCCGCTGTTTGCAGCCAGCGTCCCCGCTCTGATGCTTGGGAACTCTGCTGCACTCACGCACCCCCATTCTTCTTGTGACCCTGGGAATCCCGAGACCATGTTCCACCTGGGATTCCACCCCGCTTCACCACCTTAGCACCTTTAACCCAGGGACGTCCCCCACCACATCAGACTTCTAAACACTCTGATTTTGTGCTCCACTACTTACAATATTTTGCACTAGTCTCCTTAAGTAGGCTCCCTCCCCTCTGCCTATCCTCTGATATTCTGCCCCAGATTCAGGGCTCAGCACCTCCTACCTTCCAAAAAGCGGTTGCTTATCTATTTGTAGAATTGCAGCATTTTTCTCAGATCGCCAGTTGATTTTTGCAGGTGTTCAGAATGATTTGATAACTATTTAGCTGAATTCCAGGGACCAGATGAACTTAGGATCCTCTACTCCTCTGCCATCTTAACTCACTCCCAACAATAACCCTTATTCCTGGTTTTGTACGCCTCAGCATTTCTCCACATCTGGGATTTCTGTGAGCCTAGTCATGTAGCCCCCTACCTGTCTCTCCCTACCCAGCCTTGCCTGTCATGGATGGACCTCCAGGGCATTGTGCTAAATTAAGTAAGTCAGACAGAGAAAGACAAATACGGTCTGATCTTACATTATGGAATCTAAAAAAACCAAGGGGTGCCTGGGTGGCTCAGCCAGTTATGGCTGACTCTTGATTTCAGCTCAGGTTCCTGGGATCGAGCCCTGCATCAGGCTCTGCACTCAATGGGGAGTCCGCTTGAGACTGCTTTCTCCCTCTCCTTCTTCCCCTCCCCCTGTTCATGCTTGTGCTCTGTCTCTCAAATAAATCTTTTTTTTAAAGATTTTATTTATTTATTTGACAGAGACACAGCGAGAGAGGGAACACAAGCAGGGGGAGTGGGAGAGGGAGAAGCAGGCCTCCCGCCGAGCAGGGAGCCCAATGCGGGGCTCGATCCCAGGACCCCGGGACCATGACCTGAGCCAAAGGCAGAGTCTTAATGACTGATCCACCCAGGCGCCTCTCTCTCAAATAAATGTTTAAAAAAGAAAAAAACAAAACAAGAAACCAAACTTATAGATAAAGAATGGATTGGCATTTGCTAGAGGTGGGGGGGAGGTGGGAGATATGTGTGAAGAGGGTCAAAACATACAAACTTTGGTTATAAAATAAGTCATGGGGATATAATGTGCAGCATGATGACTAGTTAATACAAGTTGCTAAGAGAGATCTTAAAGCTCTCAGCACAAGAAAAAAATTTGTAACTGATGTCAGATGTTAACTAGACTTAGCGATCATTTTGCAGTGTATACAGATCATTGTTGTACACCTGAAACTGTTATGTGTTGGTTATGCCTCAATAAAATTAATTTTAAAAACAAAACAACCATGTCAATTGACCTCACTGTCCACTCAGCATTTGGCATCCTAATTAACAGAATTTACATCATGTTTAATCCTTCTGGAACTTTTCAAACTATCAACTGTGACACTGTGGGCCTCTTCTTCCTGCCTGACTCCTCGATTTTGCTCTCAGATTCAGGGTCTAGGACCCTTCCTCTACATGAATATATAGCCTTAAAGAAGGCCGGTGTAATAGAGCTCATCTGTGGGAGATTCAAATGTACTGGTGCTCAAACCTCCATCAACAGCCAGAGCCCACAGTGGGCTGTCATCTGGGCCAATATTAGGTCCCTATTCCCAATACTGCTTCATAAAATGGGTCTATTATATTTGCAAGAGAGAGCGGGAAAAGCATATATTGAGTTTCTTGGAATTCATGCTGTAGAGTTTGAAGGATGAGAACATTTTCTTTCCTTTTTGTTTCCTGTGGCTCTTCCTCCTTTCAGAACCCCATTAAGGGACCACTGCGTAACTCCAGTGAAAGCAAGTCACCAGACTTTTTCTCTTCCTCCAAGTTTGCTTTGCCTGTTTGAGAAAGCACAGAGGCCTGGGCCTCCCACGTCCTGGCCACACCTGACTGGGGAGCCCAGCTGTGGCCTTAGGTTGCGAGCTGCTTTTCAGCTCCACTACCCCACCACTAGATCTGCAGCCTGTTTCCAACGGGGCATTCACACACGCTCTGCAGCAAAGCTAGTAAATAAGGTCATCCTGATTTTCCCCTGCCAGCGCTTTGATACAACTTTTTTATCTTCTCAAGTAATCACCGTTGATCCCATGGCCTACAAATAAGTCAACACTGCTTGAGAAAACGAAAAAGTACTTCAAATTAACACAGGTACAAGTCTACCGTGAATTGACAGCCGCCCCCCAAATTCCGCAAAACCCACCTGTTCATAATTGTACTGCCAAAAGGGAAAAAAATCCTTAGAGTTAGAAAATCCTCGAGAATATTCACTTAATGCCTTCGGTAGTTTGCTAACATTGAACTTGTGTGGTATCTGCGATCTCCATATCAGAACTCCCATTTTCACTCTTTTTAGGTCAGTGGAAGTTTATCCATTGTTTGTTTTGTTTTTGGTTTTTTTTGCTTTGTTTTTTAGACAAATTTAGGGGTGCCACTCCCTACACTGCTTTACCAAATGCTTAAAAACAACAGTAGGACTTGGACTTGAAGTTCTCTTCCTCCATCAGTCTCAACATGACTAAGCAGACATTAGGCACTCCTATCCTGTGTTCTGTGGACAAATGACTCCCTTGCACCAACACCAGGATACTTACAAAATCACTCATTTTAGCTCAGAGGTTCTGCTTGGTGTTAAATATTTCAAATAATTGAGTACAGTTGAACTCTCTTCTAACCCAGCTCCTCAGTGCATTAATGTAAATACTTCCAGGTCAGATTGAGTCCCAACATGACTATAAGGGACACAGAAATACTCCTTTATGGAGGGCTACCATCCACCCCAAAGGATTTCTATGTTAGGAGTTGAGCTTTATTGCAAAAAAAAAAAAAAATTACAGTACAGGTGTAGGAAAAATGGTTCTTTTTTTTTTTCCTCTACGAACTCATGTTTCCACTGGTAATGGACAATTTCCATAATCTGGAATTGATCCCATTTTCTATCCCTTAAAGCCCCCAAATTCAAAACTTATTTTCCAATCATGGAAAAAGCAATAAAACCCGACAGGAGAATGTCCAGGACAAAAGTCCTGAAGCACGTTTTAGAATGGCCCACCAGCTTGCACTGTGGCTTCACTCACACCCCTGCTGATTGCAAGCTCCTTTCTGAGAGGAGAAAACCGCCAACGTCCCCTATTCGGAGACGTGGATGGCATTTTCATGCTTGTTTTAAAATTTCTATCCCCTTCATGCCGCTCCTCTCAGGGCACTTTTCTGTAATACTCAGGTTGAGGCTTGCTTTAGGGGATGGTTTTTGCCTCCCACACAAAATATAATGAGGCCAAAGAAATCAGTAATCAAGATACATGCTTTAATGCGGTACTTAACATAAACATCAAACAACATGGCAAAAATAACTCGTGATTTTAAAATTATCAAAATTTAAATTGAGGTTGGACCTGACCCTGTACTTGCTCCACAGTGCCTTCCGCACGGCTCGGTAAGACGTTATTTACAAAACAGCCTTCGGGCCAGTGTTCCCCCACTTGGCTTAAACAGTGCATGAACGTATTTACCTTGATTCCCCGGAGTCCTGGGGTGGGGGGGGGCCCTGGTGGCCTTGGGCCCGCTAGGTGGCTTTTGGCTGTGAATTAGAGGTGGGGGGGCGGGGGACTCCGGAAGAGATCCAGAGAGGAACGAAGCCCTGGAGAGCTCGCACCTCCAGAAGCCGCCGTAGGGCGGGGACACGCGGGAGTACTCGGTGCGGTGTGAAATGCTTCCCTTCTGTAGCTGCGAGGGCTGAACGGGGTGCGGCAGAGGCGCTGCCGCCTGTCTCCGGGCTGCCGCCCCCCAGGAACCTAAGGAGGACAGCTCCAGCTCGGGGCCTCCTCGCCCTCCCCACCCCGCCTCCTCCCGGTCCTCCTCTTCTGCTACCTTCACTGAGATCCTGGGAGGGCGGAAGGCAGAGGCGGGCAGGGCGCGGGGAAGGGCCGCGACCTGCGAGCAGCGGCGGCGTCCCGTACCTCGCCTCTCCCAGGGGAAGGCCGTCCGCTGACGTTATCTCAGGCCGGGCTCTGACCCCGCGGCTCTCCCGGTGTCGCCCGAGTCCGGCGGCTGAGAGCCAGTACCACTGCTGTGGTGGGCGGGACTTGCCGGGGCGTGGCCACGAGGTGGGCGGAGCGTTTGCCGGCAGGGGGCGCGCGCGCGCCGTGGTGGGGGTTTCTAACTCGCCGCTTAGCCGACTCCTCCCGACTCCCGCGGGGCACCGCCTGGGGAAGGGGCTTTGGTGGGTGGTGGCAGCCCGCCGGGAGCGGGGAAGGGGTGGGGAGTGAAACTTCCCACCACTCCCCGGAGCCCTGGGAGACGTGTTGGGAGAACGCCTCACCGCTTGCCCTCGCTGCTCGCGGGCCGGTGCAGGGCTGTCGCCCTAAGCCTCTCCAGGGCGAGAGCCGCATAGGGCTGGAGAAGGCGCGGGGACCCTGGCAGCCCCGGCACCGGAGCGACGGTATTCCCCCTCGCCGTGTGGGCTCTGAGCACGACTCTCCCCTCCGGCAAGTCGGTAACTAATGGTTGGGACTCTGGTTGGGTTCCGTTCGCATCCAGAGTCCACGAGCCGGGCTAGTGATCCTGACGAAACGATTAGCTTGGGGGCTGCTTGCTCTGGGTTTTTGCCAGAATGCGCTGAAAGTGGAGCCCTCTGGGTGTTCAGATGCACCCTACAAGAAACCCCAGATGCCCCTTGAGAAAGTCCCAAGTACTCCACGTTTTTATGAATAAACCCGCGTCAGGGTGCAAGTGTAACCCCCTGCCCACTACTTCGTGTATTCAAGAACGCTCAGAGCGCAAGGGGCCCCTCCTTTTACTTGGGACGCAGCCGTGGGGCATGCAGCGTCTGCTGGGCTCCGCTCCCGTGGCTGCAGGCGCCCTGCAACAGCGCGGGTTTGCCCTTTACTGGGCCCGTGTTGTGGACCAGGGAGAGTTTCCATATTCCCCTCCACCCCAACTATCTTCCTGAATTCTTGCTCCCCACTGAGAAGTGTCAGATAAGAGCCAGGCCAGATTGCCGGCTTTATGATTCTTGGAGAGGTGTTTACAGGTACCCTGGGATGTGTTAATGTCCTGAATGCTGAGAATGGCTTCTAACCCTGGGCCCCGTGCCCGACAACTGTAGGTGACTGACTCTTTTTCCCTGCACAACCACCACTACCACCGTCCCTTTTTGATTTTTTTAAACAGATTTCTTTTATTTATTCATTTGAGACACAGATGTGCAGAGAGAAGAGAGCATGAGCAGGGGGAGAGGCAGAGGGAGAGGGAGAGGGAGAGGGAGAAGCAGGCTCCCGGCTGAGCCAGGAGCCGGCCCTGGGGCTCCATCCCAGGACCCTGGGATCATGACCCGAGCCGAAGGCAGACGCTTAACCATCTGAGCCACCCAGGCGCCCCTCATCGTCCCCTTTTTAAAAGAAATTTAGCCAGGGTGGGATGGCTCAACCTTGTGGAGTTAATTTTAGAAAATATACTTTGAACCTCCAGGCCTGCGTCCAAGGCGTTTGCTGAAACATCAGCATCAGCTTTGCCTCAACCCCTCGCAAGTGATGGTATTTGAGACAAAGCTCTCATGACCCTTAGGAGGCTCTAGGGGGCAGGGATAATTATAGCCCATCTTTTTTCTATACTTACTTTCTGAACAACTGCACATAGCCTATGCATGAGTTAGTAGTTAATGTTTAAAAGTAATAGCTCTCCTTCATTCTAAGCCTTCTCTGCTTTAAAGCTCTTTGATGAATCTGATAAGATTTTCAATAAAAACCGTGTTTAAACCTGTGCAGTCGCTGTTCTCCTCCGGAGGCAGTTCCTGCACGTCAGCTCAGTACTGAGTCCGAGTGTTTTCCTTCCAGTGCGCGGGGACACCACCTCACTCACAGACAAGCCCTGCCCTGCCTTGATGAATGCAGTGGTTCTGCTCATTGGACCTGCAGATGTGGCCCTTCTTCCACTAGCAAGTCGGAAGAGAAAAATAAGGGCAGGTAGAGAGAGGCTGAGCCTGCTGCGTCAGCAAACCTGCCTTTGAAGGGACAAGGGAATTCGATTAATCAGCGACTTGGGTACCTTTATCCTGGACGTATCCATTAATCATTTTTGGTCATTAATTAATTCCGTTTATAAATTCTTCTAAGTTTCTCTTTTTTTTTTAAGAGAGAGCAAGCAGGGGGAGAGGCAGAGGGAGAGAGAATCTCAGGCAACAGCGCTGAGATTCTCTGCTAAGTGTGGAGCCCGTGGACGGGGGTGGGGGGGCTCGATCTCACGACCCCGAGACCATGATCCGGAGACCATGACCTGGGCGGAACCTCTATCTGCCCCTTCCTGCCTCCAGCCCCGAGAAGGAGCTGCACGTGCCGGAAGAGATGTCGCCGAAGCCCGAGCTGCCTGGGGCCACTGCGGGCCCCGACCAACAGGGCGCGCCCGAGGGTCAGCGGCCCTGTGCACAAGTGACACCAGCGGCGACCTGCCACCAAACTGCAGAACCTAATGGTTGTTGCTGCTTCACCTTCGCTTCCCCAGACTCGCCCCGATCTTCTGAGGCACCGCGGAAACTTTCCAGGGGATAGCCTAGAAATCCCGCTGGTTTTATAGGATACGCTGTGCTTTGAGCACTTTCCAAAGGACAAAGAGTCCGAGGTGGCTTTATTTATCACGAAACAGCTGAGTTTTACTCAAGAACTTTTGATGAGGGGCGCCTGGGGGGCTCAGTCGTTAAGCGTCTGCCTTCGGGTCAGGTCATGGTCCCAAGGTCCGGGGATCGACGTGGGAGCCCCGCGTTGGGCTCCCTGCTCAGCAGGGAGTCTGCTTCCCCCCTCTCCCTCTGCCACTTCCCCTGCTTGTGCTCTCTCGTGCTCTGTCAAATAAATAAAATCTTAAAAAAAAAAAAAGAACCTTCGATGAAAAGCTATGCTTTTCCGTTTTGACTGGCACTAAGCTCTGTAACCAGAACGCGGTGAGTAGCTCAACGGCCCACGATTCACTTAAATTTATGATTTATCCTCTGGAGAAACTGAGTTAGAAATAGGAAATATCAATTTAGCTACTGAAGTTTTATACCTAAAAACCTCCTTATGAAGAGAAACTGATTACTCTCTTTTACAGAGTAATAGAAAATGAAGGGGGTTATGTTAACGAACTAATCTTCTTGAGGCAATAACAATAGCTAATACAGATTTAGGACTTGCTATGTGTTAGGCACTAATGATTTTACACGTATTATCTCATTGAATCCTCCCAGCACCTCCAGCAGAGCAGTAGTATGACTGATCCCACTTAAAAGATGAAGAAATTGGAGCCTAGAAGCGTTGTGATGCGTGTAAAGGACACACAGTAAATTCCAGAGCCCAAGTTCTCAACCAGCCTACACAACGGCACTACATTCCTACAAAAATTCACACAGATCAATAAGTAGACACGACTTCAGCAAAAGATGTACAAACAGGGATCTTTAATGCAGCATCTTTTATAAGAGTTTAACATCTGAAAAAGCTTTTTGTCTATCATAAGGGACTGATTAAATTAATGAAGGTACATCCACTCAATACAATAGTTAAGCATCTGTTACGAATTACATTGCAGAGCAGTATGCACAGTGTGACCCAATTTTAATAAATATAGCATTTCTGCCAGGATACATATACATTAAGAGGTCTGGAAAATAATATAGGAAAAATACTAACAATGATCATTTTGAAGTGGTAGGACTCCAGGTAAATTAAAACATTAAGTTCTCCCAACTTCTCTTACAATAACCATCTAACAAAAAATAGAATAAAATCTTTAAAAATCACACTACTTTCCTTTCATAGAGAGATACCGCTTCCCACTTGAGCCCCAGACTAGAAATCAGCCCCAACTGCACTCAAGTGCTCTGTGATTTTGGACAAGTCACTTACCCTCTCTGGGCCTCCTGTTCCATATATATAATAATGAGAAGCTGGTTTCTTTTTACAAGTGTCTCCCAGCTTTAACATTCTTTGACTTAGTCAATTTCATTCCTAGTGAAGTTCTTAAAAACAAAAACAAAAAACTGGCACGTGGGGACTTAAATGTTGATAAACAGTCACTTTACACCTTATTTGCTTTCTTTGGCATGTGAAGTTGCTCCCATTCTTCCCTTCCCATCAGTCCTTTGAAAAGGGAATGTTAATGCATCTCACTAAAAATGTGTCATATCGCTCTAGAAAAATAAGGGTCTTCTCCCAGAAAGACTATTTTTAACCTATATATTAACAAGCAGACAGACAAAAAAACCACTACATGCCGAAACGACACTGCCCACAATCCAAGCCACAGAGGGAAACCAAAGCCGTGTATGCAAACACAATGCCCACTGCTGTCCTTACCCCACACCACGCCGGCTTCTCCCCGCAGATCGCCGGGTCCCACCCCCCATCTGATTCAGGAGAATAGCCAGCCTGCCGCTCACAGACAGCCACGGGGCCGTTTCTAGTCTCACTGGGAAGCACAGGCTCTCACTGCCCAGCAGAGAGCATGACAAGCAGCCTACTCCAGGCGGTGGGGAGGATGCGAAGCCCGTGGGGGTGACGTGGGGTGAAATGGGGGGGCTGAGGTTGGAGGGGCGCGTGATGTTCAAGTAACGGGCAGGCCAGAGGGCATGAAGGGCAGGCCGTCTGGGAGATGGGGGTTCCGGAAGCATGCAGCTTGGGGGGTGCTGTGTCACCAAGACCTACTTTCCCCCTGTGAGTGGTCCTGCATCCCGCAGCCCTTGGCTCTGCTTCGGGAAAGGCTGGAAAGCCCTTGGGCGGTGGGTTCCCGATCCCCAAGAAACCTGCTTCCATCTGGAAAACCGAAAAATCTGCCCTTTTAGAGGAAAAGCGCTGTATTTCCTATTTTCCTTCCCAGCCAGGGAAGGGATAATCTCAGCAGTCTGTTTTATGAAAACAGAAGGTATTTTTTCAACAAAAGTAAAATACTGAATACGCAGCTTGCACACTCTCACCCCATACCCCCCACACCTGGGACCATCTCCCTGAGAGTCACTGGTCTGGAATCTTCTACCCTGCCCGCTCCATGCCCCTCCCCCCAACTCCTTTCTTAGCAAATACTTTCCTAGCTGGTAGAGTCACCTAGGAACTATACTTCTGAGGTCTCCTTCATTTCTGTCCACTTGCTAGCTGTGTGGCAGCAGGTAAATGGCTAAAGTACTCTGAGCTAATAACATCGACCTCACAGAGTCCATTCATTTATTCACGCAGTCAACAGGTCAACTGAACACCTACTCCAGCTGGGTCCTGGGCTATGTGCTGGGAATACATCAGTGCCCAAGGGAGACGCCTTCCTTGCGCTCATGAAACTGGCCACCCAACTGAGGGCCCAGACCATAAATGAATAAATACACAGATGGTGGTAAGTACATCCATGTAAGGGACACGGTACAAGGAGAGAGTACAATGGATTCAGATCTAGGCTGTGAGGTCAAAAAAGGCTACTCCAAGAGACCGACATGAAAGCTGAACCTGAAGGATAAACATGAACGAGCCAGATGAAAGGTTCTGGGCAAAGATCCTGAGTTAGGAGGGTTTCACATTTTCTAGAAGAGGCCATGTGGCTGGATGTCAGGAGTGAGGAGGAGAGAGACTCCACAGGAGTTTGGAGAAGTAACCAGGGGACTCTTGCTGTTGTATATTCTATGGATGTGAACAACCCGTATACTACCTTGCGGCCACCATTATGGTATCATACAGAGTAGTTGCACTGCCCTAAAAATCCTGTGCTCCCCCTACTCACCCTCCCCGGATGACCCCCAACCCTTGGCAACCACTGATCTTTTTACATCTCCATAATTTT
This sequence comes from Eumetopias jubatus, assembly GCF_037043125.1. Lineage (NCBI taxonomy): Eukaryota > Metazoa > Chordata > Mammalia > Carnivora > Otariidae > Eumetopias > Eumetopias jubatus. Next base: position 28,335,965 of record NW_028274817.1, read on the forward strand.
GTCTTTTCCAGAATATCCTGTGGTTGGAATCCTACAGGATGGAGCCTTTTCAAGTTGGCTTCTTTCACTTAGTAATAATGCATTTTAGGTTCTTCCATGTCTTTTCATGGTTTAATAGCTCATTTCTTTTTAATGCTAAATAATATTTCACTGTCTGCATGTACCACAGCTTATTCATCCATTCACCTACTGAAGGACATCTTGGTTCCTTCGACGTTTTGGCAATTCTGAGTAAAGCTTCATCATTGTGTTTGTTTTGAGAAAAGTTTACTTGTTGCTTTTGGGACCCTAATGAGCAGAAACAACAGACTAGATCATACATGAAGGGCAATTAGGAAGCCGGAAAACAAATTATTTGATAGTCTCAAGTGTGCTTATCTTCTTAAGATATTTTCAGAGATATTATTATGAAAAGCTACCGTATGGCTTTTCATCCAATACCAGAGTATATGGCCTACAAGGGAAAGAATTTGTGTTCAATTGTTGGTCCTTAGTCCCTAGAAATATCAAATGGTGGCCGGTCCATTGGTATTTTTTGAATACATGGAGGGATTTACGCTCTCCACGGCATTATTTTTTCTTTTGTAAAATAACATTGCTATTAAGAGACAATGCATATACCATGATGTTCACCCTGTTAAAATGTACAATTCGGTGGTCTCTAGTATATTTGCGAATTCTTGCCTCAATCCTCACTATCTAATTCCAGAACATTTTCCTCACCCCTAAAAGAAACTTCATACCCACCAGCAGTCACTCCCCATTCCCCATTCCCCAGCCGCCGGTAACCACTAATATACTTTCTGTCAATGGGCTTCAATATTCCGGACATTCCTAGTAAATGAAATCATAAAATATATGGCCTTCTCTGTGTGGCTTCTTTCACTTAGCATCATGTTTCCAAGGTTCCTCCATATCTCAGAACTTCAATTCTTACTTGATATATCGAGATATTTCACATATTTGAAAGTGCGTAATTCAGTGGTTTTGAGTATATTCACAAAATTTTTGTGTAAACATATGGTTTCCATGCTCTTGGGGTATATGCCCAGGCGCTGAATCGCTGGGTCATATGCCGACTCTATGTTTAACTGTTTGAGTTACTGGAAAAGCGGTTTCCAAAACATCTGCCCTACTTTACGCTCCCAACCTAGGAGTGTTTGTTCAAGAAAAAACAGCTGAATGTCAACAAGAACAGCAGACTTTATGGTATGTTCAACTACCCTAGTCCCATCTACCAGTGCACAGCTCTGTGCGAGCCTTGAAAAACAACAGCCCAAGCTTGTAGCACAGGAGGGGGCAGAGTGGTGCTCTTTGAAAGCCTCATCCTCCCCAAATATTAATTATTTAACCTCACGGATCACTGGAAGACCCTCCTCCAAAGACTCGTCTTTATTTGAACTAAGAGCTCGTCTAGTGCTCTCTTCTTGACGGCACTGGCCAAAAACATTCATTGGAAAGTGGGGTTTTTGTGTGTGTGTGTGTGTGTGTGTGGGGGGAATGCCTAAGGCATTAGATAACACTTGAGGGAAATAACACACTAACCAAAAAACTGAAAAGAATCGGCTGAGCAACTACATGTCCACTGGAGCTTTGAAAAGTTCTGACATATTCCTGGGAATCTAGAAGGTCAAGTACATGCTTAGGACACTGTACATGCTCCAGAAAAGTGTGAGAAGGCCCTGTAACTTCTCAACTCTGGCTGACCTTGAGGCTAGTGAAGGTTAATTCAGAGCTGTAAACTGTTTGATTGAATGATGAAAGCAATGCACACACTGAGCCTCTCGGAAACGAGGGCGAGATTTATTTGTTCCAGGCATTCAGTGAAATCTCTGTCCACCATTAGCCGACCACTGAGCTAACTGAGCTAAGACTTCAATGGCTATATACAACAACGAAGACAGTCTTTGTGGAATTAATTCAGAGAAGTCCTAAATAAACATGAACTGCAACAGGCAGCCACAACGAAGCCCGGCAGGAAGGGAATCTCATTCCCAGAGTTGCCACATGACGATATTCAAAAATGTCCAGTTTTAAATAAAATTTTATGAGGCACATGAAGAATCAAGAAAGGATGGCCCATGTATGGAGGGGAGAGCAATCAAGAGAACTGTCCCAAGGAAGCACAGGCATTGGAATTACTAGATAAAGCCTTTCATCAGCTATTTTAATATGTCCAAAGAGCTAACGGAAACGTCTAAAATCTAAAAGGAAAGATTCTACTCTAACACCTAAAGGGCTTGTTACAAGTCTTCACTCCCATCTTCACAACAAGAAAAAATATGAACAGATTAAAAATCAATGACTCTGTGGAGACATCAGAGTACTGAGGTCATGGGACCAGCTGCACCCCGAACCTAGAGGAACCAGCGATGACAGAGATGACAGATTGCAGGGACTACAACTCCTCACCCCTGAGACAGGAAGTGCTGGTGAGTGCAACCAGGACTTGAACCAGGACTTGAACGGCAGCTTCAGTGAGCTGTGGACTAGCTTGAGAGATGAAACTCCTGGGGGCCCCACCTAAGGTAGCCACCCCCTCCACAATCATGGTGTTTGCCCCTAGAATCCTCAACAGCTTTTCTTGATAACCGAGGAGAGCAAATTGCTTCCTGTTGGGCCAGGGAGAGGCAAGAAAGAACTATTTTGAAAGAAGCCAAGAGTATTCTCCACAACAAAGGCTTACCCAGCAAGGGAGAAGCCTTACTGGACTCAGGGTAAGGGAAATGAGCAAACTCCAGGCCCCCTGAGCCTTCTCTCTTCACATAAGGTGGGGGGAAAAACAGAGAAACACCTGAGAAGGTCCCAGCCCAGGGGGACAGGTACACTAAAAGACTGAGACCTAATCCCAGGATTACAGAATGCGTGCCTTCAGTCCAGACCTGACCAAACATCAACAGGGCTCCTGGCTCACAATAGTGGATTACAGATTACAGCCGAGAACTGCAAGGCTCAAATTCTATGGAAGAAGTGTTTGCTAGGGAAACAAAAGATGCTGGGGGACAAAAACAAAGACACTAGTGGAAACTGAATCCTCTGATACTACAGAGACAGAAAACAGTAAATACAGCCTATCTCTTAGACAAAAATAAACATCATACTAAAGGCCTACTTACTGTAATCCTAATACCTGATAACTCACGACTGGCTTCCAACAACAACAACAAAAAACTACATGGCATGATAAAAGGAAAGAAGAAACAATCTGAAGAGACAAAGCAGGTGTCAGAACCAGATTCAGATATGGCAGAGATTTTGAAATCACCAGACAGGGAAATTAAAAATAAGTATGATTAATATGCTGAGGGCTTTCGTGGGAAAAGTAGACAACATGCAAGAACAGACAGGTAATGTAAATAGAGATAGAAACCCTAAGAAAGAATATAAAGGAAAGACTAGAAAAAGAAACCACTGTAACAGAAATCAAGTATACATCATCTGATGGACCCATCAGATGATTGGAAAGGGCTGGAGATAGAATCAGAGCACTTGAAGATCCGTCAACAGAAACTTCCCAAACTGAACTGAAATAGAAAAAAAATAATAAAAATTGGGACAGAATATCTAATAACTGTGGGGCAATTACAAAAGGTATAGCATATATATCATGAGACTATCAAAAGCAGAAGAAAGAAAGAAACAGGAACTATTTGACGTAATAATGGCTGAGATTTTTCTAAAATTAATGACAGAAACCACACCACAAATCTAGGAATCTCAGAGAACACCGAGCAGGATAAATGCCAATATACATATATATATATATCTATCTACACACACACACACACACACACACACACACACACACACACCCCTAGGCATATCGTATTCAAACTGCATAAAGCCAAAGACAAAGAAAAAATCTTTTAAAAAGTCAGAGAAGAAAAACACCTTATTTAGAGAGGAACAAAGGGAAGAATTACATCAGACTTGCTTCAAAAATCATGCAAGCAAGAAGAGAGTAGAATGAAATATTTAAAGTGTTAAAAGAAAAAACCCACCAACCGAATCTATATCCAGAAAAATCATCCTTCAGACGTAAGGGAAAATAATGACTTTCTTGGTGTAGTAGTTTCCTAGGGCTGTCATAACAAAATACCACAAACGGGGTGACTTAAACAACAAAAAAATGATTTTCTCACAGTTCGGGAGACTGAAAGTCAAAGATCACGGTGCTTTAGTGTTGCCTTTTGGGAGGCCTCTCTGCTCGGCTTGGAGACAGCCATTTTCACGCATGGCCTTACCCTTCTGTGTGCGCGCGCGCATCCCTGGTGTCTCTTGCTCTTCCTACAAGGACACCAGTCAAATTGCAGTAAGGCCCCACCCTTATAGCCACAGGGGACATTAATGACCTTTCTAAAGGCCCTCTCCAAATACAGTCATGTTGGGAGTTAGGGCTTTGACAGATGAATTTTGCAGGGGGACACAATTCAATCCGTTAACACTCAGACTTACAGAACTGAGAGAATTTTTGTCACCAGTCAATGTTAAAAGATGTTCTTCAGAGAGAAGGAACATGGTATTGGTCAGAAATCTGGATCTACATAAATAAAGGAGAGGTGTCAGAGAAGGAATAAATGAAGATTAAAATACAGTATTTTATTTTCCTTATTTAATCTAAAGGACGACTGTTCAAAGGAATAACAGCCACAATGTACGGGTGATCATAGCGCGTAGGTCAGTGCAAGAAACGGTAGCAGTGTTATGAAGGGGCGGGAGTGGGGAGCTGGGGATTCTCTGTTACAGCCACACTGCCCATACAGTGGCGCAGTGCTGTTTGAAGGTGGACCTAGAGTAGTTGTAAATTTATGTTGCACAGTCTAGGTCTAGGGAAACCACTAAAAAGTTAAAAAGAAATATAACTGATACGCTGAGAGAGAAGAGAAAATGGAATAATAAAAAATGCTCAATTAAAAGAGAAGGCAGAAACAGGAAGATTAAGAAAAAAACAAAGAACAAGTGCAACAAATACAAAATTTTGACAAACATGGTAGGTACAAATCCAACTATATCAACAATCACTTTAAATGGGAGTGGTCTAAATACGCCAATTAAGAGAAGAGACTGTAAGGGTGGATGATAAACAAGACCAGACTATATGTTGTCTACAAGAAACCCCATTTGAATATAAAAACACACATATATTAAGAGTAAAAGAGAGGGGAGGGGGGTACCGCGGACACTAATCAAACGAAAGCTGGAGTAGTGAGATTAATTTCAGACAAAAAAGGCATTTGAACAAGGAAACTTCCCAGGAATAAAGAGGGTATTACATAATAAGGGGGGGGGTCAATTCTCTGAGAAGACACAATGATCTTTGAAATATATGCACTTTACAACGAAGCGTCACAATACAAGAGTCAAGAACTGATAAAAATGCACAGAGAAATAGATAACCCACTATTAATGTGAGGGATTTTGACACTCCCTCTATTAGTAACTGACAGATCCAGTAGGCAGAAAATCAGTAAGGATAGCTGAACTCAACAGAACCATCCATCAATGGATCTACTTGACAGTTTATTTGTAATTTTTTCCCAGCTTTATTTTTAATTGACAAATAAAGTTGTATACACTTAAAGTGCACAATCCAATTCGATATACGTACACATTGTGAAATGACCACAATTAAGGTAATTCTAACACATCCCTCAACTCACAGTTACCTTTTCTGTGTGTAGAAAGAAGGCTGAAGATCTGTTCTCTTAGCAGAATCTCTTCCTTGCAGATCTGTTCTCTCCTTCCAGACTCTAGGCTTCTGCCGCCACCACGTTCTGCCAGATCTTCTGAGACGTTCCAAGAAGCAGCCAAGCTGGGTGCCCCCTTCGTATGTCGTGGGGCCAGAGGTACTGGCAGCGTTCTACGTCTTGTGCCTAGAATTTGTTCAATCCAGAACCCTGGAACAAACTGGGTCCCAAGAATCAATACCAGTTCTACTCAGTGAACGGAGATTGCAGCAAACTGAAGAAGGTCCAGACTTCTAAATGAAACGTTTCACCATAAAGCTGCTTAAAATGAAGGTCTTCCAGAAGCCACCTGCACAACTTTCCAGTTATCCAGGAAATCGTTCCCCTCTAAATACATGAAATCATTAATAAATATCTGAAACTTGAAAAAAAGAGAAAAAGATAGACTCTCTTAGCAAATGTCAAGTACACAATACAGTATTATTAACTGTGGTCACCGCATCAAACATTAGCTCCCCAGAACTTATCTTTTGACCAACATCTGATTTCCTCCAGCCCCAGCCCCTGGCAATGACCGTTCAACTCTCTGTTTCTATGAGTTTGACTTAATTTTTTTTGATTCCATGTATGAATGAGATCATACAGTATTTAGCTTTCTCTGTCTGGCTTATTGCCCTTAGCAAAATGCCCTCTGGTTTAATCCATGTTGCCAAAAATGACAGCAGATATATCTACATATATCTCACATTATATATATATCTCACATTATATATCTCTCCCACATTTTATATATATTTCTTTATCTGTTCATCCATCTATAGACCCTTAGGTTGTTCCCATGTTTTGCTACTGTGAATAATTTGAATAATGCTGCAATGAACATGGGAGTGCAAATATCTCTTCAAGATTCTGATTTCCTTTCCTTCAGATATATACCCAGAAGTGGGATTGTTAGATCATATAGTAATTCAATTTTTTTTAAAGATTTTATTTTTTTATCTGAGAGAGAGAGAATGAGAGAGAGAGAGAGAGCACATGAGAGGGGGAAGGGTCAGAGGGAGAAGCAGACTCCCCGCTGAGCAGGGAGCCCGATGTGGGGCTCGATCCCGGGACTCCAGGATCATGACCTGAGCCGAAGGCAGTTGCTAAACCAACTGAGCCACCCAGGCGCCCCAGTAATTCTATTTTTATTTTTTATTTTTTTAAATATTTTTATTTGTTTATTTATTTGAGAGAGAGAGGATGAGAGCGATAGAGAGCACGAGAGGGAAGAGGATCAGAGGGAGAAGCAGACTCCCCGCTGAGCAGGGAGCCCGACGTGGGACTCGATCCCGGGACTCCAGGATCATGACCTGAGCCGAAGGCAGTGGCTAAACCAACTGAGCCATCCAGGCGCCCAGTAATTCTATTTTTAATGTTGAGGAACTTCCACACTGTTTTTCCACAGTGGCTGCACCAATTTACATTCCCACCAACAGTGCACGAGGCTTCCCTTTTCCCCACATCCTCGCCAACGCCTGTTATCTCCTGTCTCTTTGATAGTAGCCATCCCAACAGGGGTAAGGTTGTCAGAGAAGGGAAAATTTCCCCCTTCCCCTCTTAGTTCTTTTGGTGGGTTGGCTGAATAATCAAAATGACACAAGACAGAATAATAGGAGAAAAACAAATTTAATTATATACCTGTGGGGAATCCCCATAAACATAAGCCATTCCAAAGACAGGCAAAATGAAGTTATGTATGCCATCCTGAACTGAGAAGTGGGGAGGGGTCTGAGACTTCAAAGGGCAGGCGAGTCATTCACAGGAAGATGAAAAATAAATGTTTGGGAAACAGATATTTGCTGGGCCATAAAGAAACAACAAGGCGCAGAGAGGAATTTTAACACATAGACTTTGCTAGGTTTCTCCCTGTCTACCACACCTGAGGTCACATTATACTGTCATTATCTAGGATAGTAGCTCGTTTCCAGGAAGAGGCCCTCTATCGAAATTCTTTCAGGCAGTGGTAAAGGTAAAAAGAGAGAAGTAAAAAGAAAAACTTCCTGAGTCTTCGGTTTCTTAAAAACAATCAGCCTAGGGGCGCCTGGGTGGCTCAATTGTTAAGCGTCTGCCTTCGGCTCAGGTCATGATCCCAGGGTCCTAGGATCGAGTCCCACATCGGGCTCCCTGCTCCGCGGGAAGCCTGCTTCTCCCTCTCCCACTCCCCCTGCTTGTGTTCCCTCTCTCGCTGTGTCTCTCTCTGTCAAATAAATAAAATCTTTAAAAAAATAATAATGATCAGCCTAAATTAATCCTCATGCCAGAGACACATTTTGGGGTGGCAAATGTTGCTCCCCCAGAAAGTGAGATCTCATTGTGCTTTTGATTTGCATTTTCCTGATGAGGAGTGGTGCTATGTGCATGACTTCTCTGGAAAACTGTCCACCCAGGGCCTTTGTCCATTTTTTAACCAGTAACTTGTCTTTTCCCTGTTGAATTATAGGAGTTCCTTATATATTTTAGATATTAACCTCTTAGCAGATACATGGCTTGCAAATATTTTCTCCTTTTCATTCTGTTGATGGTTTCCATTGTTGCGCAGGAGCTTTTTAGGTTGAGGTAGTCCCACTCGTTTATTCCCACTTTGTTGCATGTGCTTTTGGTGTCACATCCAAGAAATCACTGTCAGAACCAACATCAAGGAGCTTTCTCCCCATGTTTTCTTCTGACAGCAGTGACAGCCCCTGCACGTGGGCCCAGTCTAGGATGGTTTCCGACGCAGGGCCAAGGGCAGGCCACCCCAAAATGTGCCACTTTGGCATACCGATAGTTTTAAAGAAAAGTTACAGCCAATATAAGGACACTCAGACCGTCCTGTCCCCAAGAAACAGGAAACAAATCTCCCCTGAGAAAAATACCATCCTTGTACTAAGAAGTTAAAAAATATCCTTGTGACCAGAGATAGAGACTTCAAAGCTGAGAAAACTGTAGAAACAAACCTTGTGGGGTTTTTCTTTTCCTCTTAATCTACTACCTCAGCCTAAATTCCGCTTAGAATCCCCTACTAAAGCTCCCCAACAGGGGCGCCTGGGTGGCTCAGTCGTCAAGCGTCTGCCAAGCGTCTGCCTTCAGCTCTGGTCATGATCCCAGGGTCCTGGGATCGAGCCCCGCATCGGGCTCCCTGCTCCGCGGGAAGCCTGCTTCTCCCTCTCCCACTCCCCCTGTTTGTGTTCCCTTTCTCGCACTCTCTCTCTGTCAAATAAATAAAAATCTTAAAAAAAAAAAGCTCCCAAACATCTGTTTTCTTTATCCTGTCAATTCCTCATAAATTTATTGTCTCTTTGTCTAAAAAGTATAAAAACTGCCTGTTTTGGTCATTTATTTCTTTAGGTCTCAATTTCATTACTGGGCCTCTGTGCTCACATAATGACACTGGGGTTTTTTTCCATATTACTCTGTCTCATGTAGATTTAATTTAGTCCAGCTAGAAGACCTTGAAGGGTAGAGAAAGAATTTTTCCTTCCCTACACTGAATTCTCAACGGCCATTCTCTTGTGGATCCTAGAGGCGTGTCTGCTTGCTCTGGGGTAAAGGACACTTCAGTCTCCCTAGGTGGTTGATGAGCACAGTCCACCCGTTTGTGATGTTCCCCACCCCCACGCTGGGGTCTTTCTGGTGAGCGTCCATATGAGTAACAAGAAGCTTATTAGGAGAACTGACTTCTACTAATGGCTAGTCCCCACAGGGAGGCTTGCTCTACATGCCAATCTGAGTCTTGCCAGTGGCCCCAAAATATGTCGAGGCCATTAGCCACAGTACACCAGTCAGCAAAAATATAGCAAACCTCTTTGTTGAGGTGGCCGGGACAGCCAGCCAGTCATCCTGCACGAAGCTCTGCCCATTATACTGAGCATCCCTTACCACACCCGGGAAGTGGATGGCAGCTGAACCCCATCCCTGCTTGTTAGTAGTTAACCAGGAGGAGCTGACAGTGAACAGGCCCATCTGTGGTCCAGGAAGCCTCTCTATCTGGGACCTCACTGGGCTGCCTCCTTGAGAAATATGCCAGGGAGCCAGAGAGACATTCCTGAGATCTTTCCTTGGAGTTATGAGACCTCATCTGGGCTGAGTTTTGTTCATTCCTATAGGTACCATTTATATTTTAGTATGGAAGACTCTTGAACCACCTCCACCAGGTGATTTGAGACATCTGCTTGGATCTGTGACATGACTGGGATTTCTGGTCTTAAGATTACCTCACAGCCATCGATCATGTGCTCAGTATCCACCAAAGCCAATAGCAGGCCACTCATTCTGTCCTGAGCTGACCAAGACACTAAGACATTCGGACTCTTGGATTTGTCTCCCGATTCACCAGGAGAGGCAGAGGGCCATCACCATGCAGACCCTAGCATCTATCAAGTGCCCCATGACCTGGTACTGGCCCAGAGTTCCTTAGTGGGGAGCACATCAATCTCCTTCTTTGAGGACCCGTTATTGAGTGACTGGGCCCAGAGCTGTCTTTGGAAAAAGCTCTTGCCCAGAAAGTCCACAAGAGGGCTCCTGATCGCCATTTTGACATTGTTTCTTTGGTCAGTCAAATTTGCTCTATTTGCAGTAGCCACTTTTTCAGTGCCCAGAAATTTCTCAGTGAAGATCCAGATTGTGTGGCTGACCAACTGACCTAACCTCATTCTGAAGCTTAATTGGGTGGAGGTTTAATTGGGTTCGATAACGAGCAGAAGCAGCATGAACAAACCTAAAAATCTTCGCCTGGTGAACCACCTCATCAAACCCCACTCCCACTCTCTCACTGTAGACCCCAAAGACTATCAGGCTGCGCGCGGGGCCTCCGTAGCTTCTGTAAGGGCGCTCCAGACAAGTTTTTCCATTGCCTCCTCATGTGTGGGCCAAATCTGTCAGAGTCCAAAGCTGAGGAGGAGGGTCTCTGATAATCCTACCCTCTCATCTCTCCCTTCTTCCTCCTCCTCAGGCAAAGTGGCTACCGTCAAGGCACTCTGGAGGAGGGGGGTCTATGGTGACGCACCTCACTCGGAGCCCCTTTCCCTTGTGAAGTTGAACACGATTCCCTCTTTCATCACAGAGGCAAACTTGTCAAGTCACTGGACAGAGCAATCTCAAAGAGCTCTACGTTTTGTTTTTTTTTTTTAATTAGAAGCATGAGTCTCAATTAACACAATGCCCAGCAGACTGTCCACTGGCACCAGGGATGGGCTTAGATCTAAGAACAGTCATTGGGTGCAACTCAGTTTCCCTGGTCTCTGACAACTTCTGGTTCCGTCATCAGAGAACAGGAAAGAGTAGTGAGCAAATTGCTTCCCTGGCCTTCTTACAGTCCCTCGCTGTTGGATTTCTAATTTGACCCACCCAACGATTTCAGCCAGGGTGTTGGGAGCTAAAGAGAAGGACCAGTGGTCCATCTTGGAACGCAAAAGCTTATATAAACAATTTGCGGGGTGCCTGGGTGGCTGACTCTTGATTTCGGCTCAGGTCATGATCTCAGGGTTTGAGATAGAGTCCCGCGTTGGGATCCGTGCTCAGCACAGGGTCTGCTGGAGATTCTCCCTGTCCCTCTGCCCCTCCCGCTCGTGCGCTCTCTCTCTCAAATAAATAACTAAATCTTAAAAAAAAAAAAAAAAGGAAAAAACAATTCGCTGCCATCCTCCAAGAATGCCCCGTGGCTTCTGCTGCCACTTCCTGACACCCACTGGCGAAGTGCCCCGTGAGATCCTCTGCCTCTTGCAGCTGACTTGCCAGCACGCTTTGCTGGTACCCCATTGGTGAAGTGCCCCCTGAGATTTTCTTCCACATCAACTACCCTGCTTCCTGCACCTCTTTCTCAAGAGCTGAGCTGAGCTACAGAAAGCTGAGTCACCAGGTTTCAGAGTAGTCGATTAAAACAAGAAGTCAAAGTAAAAAGTCAAAGTAAAACTAACAGTCAAGGCTCTAATCACTTCCTTTTGATAGTATAGCCAGAGGGTGAACCAGAGAAGGTGCTGACGACCCCCCCACTGTTCCATTTCCTCCCATGGGCCGGCTCCAGCAAGGGTCAAATGGATTAGCGCAGCCTCGAGGGATGGTCTCACCGTGGAGGAAGCCCTGAACAGAAGGCTCCTGCCATCTTATGGACCCACAGGCAGGAGGAGGCGCGGGAAGGGCTGAGATTGGAAAAGTACTGAGTACTGAGTGGAGAAAATGTGTCTTTAAGTGCCCCACTGCCTCAGATGAGGAGGCGTTAGCAGAGGTGCCTGAGGAAGGCCTCTGCCATAGGCACTGGGCTAGGAAGGCAGCTACATGTCAGAGCGTGGTTGACCAGGGGTCCTCCCTCCAGAGAATGCAGTGCACGGGCTGGGCACCAAGTGAGATGCGGAGAAACCAGCCTCTTTCCATGATGCCTGCCCAACAAATCCTTTGTATTTGCCTGAAAGATCACGCCAGGAGCCAGACTACTTACTCTCTCCAGGGGTCCCTGCTGTCCTTGCCCCAAAAGCATGACACAAAGGAGCTCAGAGCTCTGCCCCTTAGGAAAGCCCTTGCTGTGGGGCTGGGTGTTTCGGGCTCCCATTCCAGAGGTACCGCGTGCCGCCTCCACCACACACGTACACAGGGAACACAGGGAGAGGGCAAGGCTACGGTTTGGCACCTGCTGTGGTACTACGAGGTTCACAGCAACTGGTCAGATGCACTTTATGGGATTTGGACAAGCGAGCAGAACTGAGGCTGGTTGCCATCCCCAACAGCAGTCTCTCAGCTCCGGAGCCTACGTGCTCAGCACTCAGTGTCCTCACGAGTCCCGCCCAGGCCTTGGCGTCTGGGCATTCACTCTAACAGCGACAGCTCAAGCCACACCTGTGCCTGGAGTACTGAGAAAATTTTCCCAGCTGCAGGGAAGATGTGGGCTCTTTCCAATGCCCCTACGTTTTTATTCTGTCTATTGTTGTTAGTCTCTTAATCATCATGATTGGGGTAGCTAATGTTTACTGAAGACCTACAGCAAGCCTGGCCTTGTTCTGTGTGCTCTATACGAATTCCTTCATTTCATCTTATTTTCAGCCTTGTCAACCCCTATTATGATCACATTGCTCAGATGAGGCTCAGGCAGCTGAAACAACCTGCCTGAAGTCACAAAGCCAGTCTGTGGCAGATCCGTGGTTTGCAACCCTGTGAGTCCACAGTTGGTCTTCTTCCCACGAAGCCACCCCGCCTTCCACACTCCTTCCTTCCCACTCCCACGTGCTTACCTCTCTATGCCAGCTCAGCAGCACAACCTGTGTGTGGCAGGCCTGGATGTGTGCGGTGGCTTCCAGGCAGCAAGCTCAACAGTTCCTCCTGAAGAGAGAGAACACTTAGCAAAGTACTTTCCTTAGCTTGTTGGGATGGAGACCAGTTGTTTCAACACGAAAAATCAACCACTCCACATACAAAGCACATGGGTTAAGGGCAGGGGCTCCCAGCCTTGGAGATTTCATGGACTAAATAACAAAACAGGATTCTGACACAGATCATGGTCTTTTCATTTCACCAATTAAGACCATTTAAAAGAGTACCATTTATACTCCTCCTAACAGCAGGAATATGTAAACCTTAAGGAGAAAGGCTATAATGTGCCAGGTGTTCTTAATCTTTCAATGAACTATTTGATTTCATCCTCATAAAGATCCTATTCAATAGGCATCATTGTTATCTCCATTTTATAGGCAAGGAAATTTGGGGGAAAAAAAGGTGCTATGTAAATTGCCCCGATTCTGCGCTGATAACCATTATAGTATAATCTCTGTCATCTATGCTTCATAAAAGATATCCTTATTTTTCTCAAGTTTTTTTTAATAGACTTTTTTTTTCAGTGGGCTCCTCGCCCAACGTGGGGCTTGAACCCATCACCCTGAGATCAAGAGTTGCATGCTTTATCAACTGAGCCAGACAGGTGTCCCCGTAAAAGATATCTTTAAAGGAAACTATCAAGTGTACAACAGAGGCCCTGATCTCAGAATCTGGGAATAGCGGAGCAAAAAGCACAGAAGCTCTGGGTTTGAGTCTTGGGCAAATTAATGCTCTTCGTCTGTTTTCTGAAATCTAATATGAAAATATTAATATCTGGGGGCGCCTGGGTGGCTCAGTCGTTAAGCGTCTGCCTTCGGCTCAGGTCATGATTTCTGGGTCCTGGGATCGAGCCCCGCATCAGCCTCCCTGCTCAGCGGGAGGCCTGCTTCTCCCTCTCCCACTCCCCCTGCTTGTGTTCCCTCTCTCACTGTGTCTCTCTCTCTCTCTGTCAAATGAATAAATAAAATATTTAAAAAAAGAAAATATTAATATCTGTTGTGAGAAGGAAACGGCCTAACAGATACTGAGCCCTGAACCCAGTGACTGGCAAATAAGGACCCCCAATACATACCAGGGGCGAGGCTTATCATTCTTCTTCATCCCGGCACAGCCCTGCCGGCTCACGTCCTGCTGGAACGAAACGGAGTATGAATACTACAGGCTGCTCCTCTTATTGAGGTCAGATAGTTGCTAGGACTGATTGTACTCTCCTTCTCTCAGCTGTCTCCTACTTCCCCCTCCTTGATGGAACCCGAGCAGGCAGAAATGTCTCAGCTTTACTTCCCACTGGTTGAAAATGGTTGCCATAGCAGCACTCATACACTTTCCTTCTGGGAACTCTGGGGAACGCATGCGGAAAGACGTCTGTGGCTTCTGCAGCAACTGCCTCTCCCAGCAAATATCAGGCATTGGGAGGAGCAGGGTGCTACACACAAAGGCCCTGCCGTGGCCGTCCCCATTACCACCCAGACCCCAACCCTCACTAGACCCCTGACACTTCCCACCCCTTCTGCCCTTCTAGCCTGTTACATTGGGAAGGAAAAGGGAGAAAGGAACTAGAAAAGGCCAGGGAAAGGGAAAGTCAAGAGTGATTTGTTCCCACAATTGTGTGACGATAAAATCCCAGAATTTTCCTTCTCATGATAAAGCACTGGTTTCCATGGGGAAGTTCTAAAGAGGATCTATCCGCGGATAAAAACGCTGCCTCATTTGCTTGGTATTAGAAGTCATGGATTTGGCTCCAAGTCAGTTCATCAAGAGCCATGTCACCAAAAGCCAAGTCACAGAATGACCAAGTGAACAAGTGGGCCATTCTTTGAAGGATCGAATTACCATATGACTTAATTCACCAAAGCTTACCAAATTTACCAATTTACCAAAAACTCTGTTTTCTTTCTTTCAGCCTCATTAAAGTATACTTAATCATAAAAATGCACATATTTAATGCATATGTTTCCATGAGTTTGGACACATGCATAGACCTGTGATAACATCACCGCAGTGGTTTTCTTTTTTTTTTTGAAGACTTAACATTTATTTAATTGAGAGAGACAGAGAGAGCATGAGTGGGGGGAGTGGAACAGGGAGAGGGAGAAGCAGGCTCCCCGATGAGCTCCATCCCAGGACCCTGAGATCATGACCTGAAACAAAGTCAGATGCTTAACCGACTGAGCCACCCAGGCGCCGCATTTTTGACCTTTTCCGAACATCTCTTGATCCCCAAGTGTTTTACAGATGCTGGTAGAAGGACAAAAATGGGTGAGCAGGAGTGGATGGAGTGATACAGACTCTACCAAATGGAAGCAACTGATTTCCAGAAAACTGTCTTCTATGTTCTGGATGTTAGAAAGAAAGGGACCAAGATCAGGCCTCCTACAATTACTGGCCTCAGAGAAAGAAGGTTAAGGTCCGAGCAAAACTAGGTCAGTGTAAAGAGAAGCTTCTGCACAACATTCACTTAGCTACTGAGGGCTACAAAGAGAATTGGACCCTGTTGCTAAAGAGAGATTAGGGGCCACTGAGAGATTTAAGCAATGCTGACAGAAAACGTTAAAATTTAGGTGTTATTTCCCTGAAACAAATAATACACTATATGTTAATTAAAAAAAATAAAATAAAAATTAAAAAAAATTTTTAATTAGGGCCCCTGGGTGGCTCAGTTGGTTAAGTGACTGCCTTCAGCTCAGGTCATGATCCTGGAGGCCCTGGATCGAGTCCCGCATCGGGCTCCCTGCTCAGCAGGGAGTCTGCTTCTCCCTCTGACCCTCCCCCCGATGTGCTTTCTCTCTCTCTCATTCTCTCTCTCTCAAATAAATAAAATCTTAAAAAAAATTTTTTTTAATTAAAAAGAGATTTAAGTGTTATTTGCAAAATGAGTCACTACAGATATGCTCTTGGATGGGAGGACAGCATATATGTACATATGACCATTTGCTCCAAATTTTCTGATTTTAGCACAATTTCAATTAAAATGGAAAAATAAGCAAGAAAACAAATAGTCTAATAAGTATGTAAGAGATTCAACTGACCACATATTTCTTTATTTATTATTTATTTACTCAACTGACCACGAACTACAGAACACTAATTGTTAAGACTAATGCTGGCTCAAAAGGGCAATACTTATCAGTGGAACAGAGGGGATATACTGGAGTAGCTACTGGCATACATGACATTAACAAATGCCAAAATGTATCATAAGATAATGTGTGGGGGGGAAATGGGTTTTTTGCTTTCAATTTCAAAATTATTTATTTATATTTATTTTTAATTCCAGTATAATTGTTATATTAGTTTCAGGTGTACAATACAGTGATTCAACAATTCTGTACATTACTCAGTGCTCATCATGGTAAGTGTACTCTTTTTTTTAAATAATTTTTTATTGTTATGTTAATCACCATACAGTACATCATTAGTTTCTGATGTAGTGTTCCATGATTCATTGTTTGTGCATAACACCCAGTGCTCCACGCAGAACGTGCCCTCTTTAATACCCATCACCAGACTAACCCATCCCCCCACCCCCCTCCCCTCTAGAACCCTCAGTTTGTTTTTCAGAGTCCATCGTCTCTCATGGTTCGACTCCCCCTCCGACTTACTCCCCTTCATTCTTCCCCTCCTGCTATCTTCTTCTTTTTCTTTTTTCTTAACATATGTTGCGTTATTTGTTTCAGAAGTACAGATCCGTGATTCATCAGTCTTGTACACTTCACAGCGCTCACCATAGCACATACCCTCCCCAATGTCTATCACCCAGCCACCCCATCCCTCCCACCCCCCAACCACTCCAGCAACCCTCAGTTTGTTTCCTGAGATTAAGAATTCCTCATATCAGTGAGGTCATATGATACATGTCTTTCTCTGATTGACTTATTTCACTCAGCATAACACCCTCCAGTATGGTAAGTGTACTCTTAATCCCCATCACCTGTTTCACCCATGCCCCCACCTCCTCTCTAGTGACCACCTGTATGTTCTCTATAGTTAAGAGTCTGTTTTTTGGTTTGTCTCTTCTTTTTCCATTTGTTCCGTTTTGTTTCTTAAATTCCACATATGAGTGAAATCCTATAGTATTTGTCTTTCTCTGGCTGACTTATTTCACTTAGCATAATACCCTCTGGTTCCATCCATGTTGTCACAGATAGCAAGATTTCATTATATTTTATGGCTGAATAATACTCCACTGTATACACACACACACACACACACACACACACACCACATCTTCTTTATCTCTTCATTACCAATGGACACTTAAGTTGCTTCTGTAATCTGGCTATTGTAAATAATGCTGCAATAAACATAGGGGTGCATATATCCTTTCAAATAAGTGTTTTTGTATTCTTTGGGTAAATACCCGGTAGTGCAATTACTGGATCATATATATGGTAGTTCTATTTTTTAACTTCTTGAGGAATCTCCATACTGTTTTCCACAGGGGCTGCACCAGTTTGCTTTCAATGCGGAAAATGTTTTTTGTTCCTTTTGCTTCAAAAAAGAAAGAACTAGACTTCCAAATACAGGTATACGAAATTACAAGAATACTCCATGAACTAGTTTTATATTTTGTTAGTTAAACCATACCAATAAACTGAAAGATTCACCAAAATAGGCATACCTTGGAAATGTTAAATTCAAATGAGCAGAGATGTTGGCCATATTCAAGCTTTGATCTTATCTTGCTTTTTAATGTGTGAGACTTCCAGACTACAATGATACTGTGTGTCCACAGACTGACTACCACTCAGAAAAGGCAGATGGCTTTCTCTCTGTTTATAAAAAAACAACCAATTTTGGGGGTGCCTGGGTGGCTCAGTCGGTTAAGCATCTGACTCTTGATTTTGGCTCAGGTCATGATCTCATGGTCGTGGTACAGAGTCCTGTGTTGGACTCCATGCTCAGTGGGGAGTCTGCTGGAGATTCTCTCTCTCTCTTTCCCCCTCTGCCCCTCCCCACAATGCATGGTTGCATGCTCTCTCTCTCTCTCTCTCTCTCTCTCTAAAATAAATAAATAAATCTTAAAAAACAAAAGATATGTGAAAATATGCACGTAGCCATTTTCTTCTCAAAGAGAGAGTCTAGTGAACCAAATGGAATATATGATGAAAAATTCCATTGTACCAGTCGTCAGCTCTGTGATCTGGGCGAATTATTACCCTCTCCCTGTCTTTATTTTCTCATCTGCAAAATAGCAATAATCCTAATTAATGCATATTGCTCAGCACAGTACCTGGCACACAGTAAGCCTGCCAAAAGTTTCAGCTGTTATTATAATCATTGCTCATTTTTTTACTACATGCAAAGCACTACCCTAGCTTCAAATGAGGAAACAAGAAAGTAGGTCACCCCATCTGAAAATTCAAGTGCTCACTGTGCAGGTAGGGAACATAAGAACGACACCCACAAAACAGTTTTCAGTGGGAGCCCATGTCCCAGCTGTTGTCTCTTAATGAGTGATTCACACTTCAGGCCTATAGGGTTCAGGGAGGGGAGACAGACTCTGGGCAGGTAAGGTTGCGAAAGGGAAGGAAGAGGAAGGAGGTGAGTGAAAGGAGGCAGAAAATGTGAGAGGAACACAGGCAAGACCCAAATGATGGCGCTAGACGCGGAAGGGTTTGGAATGGGAACAGCACAAGCAAAGATGGAGGGTCGGAAATGGGTACAGCCTGTTCTGAGGAATCGCTGTGAGGTTGTAGTGTCTAAGAGACATCATTCCAGAGATCAAACTTCATTGCCATGACTGTAGCTGGAAAACATGAAAGCTATTAGACTGAATGTATGCTCACCCCCTGCGATCTCCTCTAAACAGTATACAAAACAAAACACAATGCAAACAACAGCTTAAAAAAAAAAAGTCTTAGCAAAGTAAAAATTATTTTCTTGGATAGTTGTCTTTTTCTGCAATAAGTGTAAGATCCTGATGAACTGATGTTCTCTTCTAGCGTGATTCTATTTTTTTAAGAGAGAAATGGGGGGTGGGGAGAGGGGAGAAAAATCCCAAGAAGGCTCCACCCCTAGCGCAGAGCCAGTCACAGGGCTCAATCCCACGACCCTGAGATCATGACCTGAGCTGAAATCAAGAGTCAGACACTTAACTGACTGAGCCACCCAGGCGCCCATGTGATTATATTTAATAATTGAGATACTGATGTACAATATTACAAGGCTACCAGTTATGAGAGAGAATATGCCAATTTGTGCATGGTGCCTGAAATATCAGGAGTGTGTCAACAGAGTTATTCCAAACATCATTTTTATTTTGCCTATGGATTGAGTCTTTCCCATGTTTCGCAGGGTGAGGAAGAGCACAGTGAGGTGAACGGACCATGATTTATGGCCTTGGCTGTGGTTGCTACTCTTGGACAGCAACTCAATGACTATGAAGATGACCTCCTCATCCCTTCACATCCCACATGTTGGCCAGGATTCACGGCTGGTAGCTAACCTCCTGGCTTCCAGTTCAGAATGAATAAACACTGAACACTCACCTGTTTTGGGACTACAGAATCTATTCATCTAACAAATTTGGCCACGGTGAGGTTCCAAAGTCTAAGTTTTTATATTAAATAAATACCAGAAGAACCAATTTAGCACCTTGTAATATTTCTGTCTGACTCCTTATTGGAGTTGAGATTTTGATGTGGGTCCATGGAATTCATGAGACATCTTTGAAAATTCCTTCTGATTAAGGTGAAGAAATAGAAGCATCGTTTGTGTTTCTTGGGGTGTTAGGGCTGGTGATATAGGCCAGGGAAAATCACACTGTAAAACTTGCTCTCAATCTGGATTTTCCCTCATTCTTCATGAATATTTTAATTCCAATGAAACCTCTTAGGATGACCAGTGGAGTTAAAGGAAGGTAACCCTATTGTTTGGCCTTGTGATGGGGACTGTGGAAGATGTTAGGGGTTAATTTACATATCAATCTGAATTTACATACAAATTGACGGATTTACAAATGAATCTGTTTCCCACTTGGGTTTTTTTTTTTTTTTTTTTTTTTGTAAAGCCCAGCTGGTTAGAGCTACCTCCTTGTGCCCTACTGGCTTCCTTCCTGTCAGCCCTCACTTACCACCTATGCCCCCACACCCCAACAGGTCTGGGCTCAGCCAATGCCGTGGATTTCCTTCTCCTCTAGGTCTCCACAACCTTCTTTTCCACTTCTAATTTCAGAACATCCTTTTTTTCTTTTTTTTTTTGGTCTCCCTAATTCAAGGGGTACCAGACAGAGACTACTCCTTATTCTCTGCCTTACCTCCATTATTTTTCCTAAACCAAGATACTTGGCCTTGAAATAGAAAATTACGATCCAACTCTGCAGTTCTCATAAGAGACCTAGTTTTGTCTGGGGGCTGTGCTTTGGAGGGGGACAGGGGTACCAATTATGCCATCTATGCGGGAATCTAAAATCTCTTGTGTCTCTTTATGTAACAAGACAGAACATGCTTTCAGAAGGGGTCTTTTGTTTTCCTGGGTTCTAAAATATCGGTAGAACAGTTTCCAAGCTATTGGCCTACTTTTCTAAGAAAGTTAATTCAACCTAAGTGCATAGCTGCTGGCTGCTCAAGTGTTGTAGTACCAGTTGGCAAACACGTATTTGTAAGAAGATTGGGAGAAATGAGAGTTGTAGTGGAATCACACTTGGCCTTTTGTTAGGAGAGTACAAACTGCAAGTCTCTCTAACGGCCTGCAAAAACCAACTCCAAAGTGGCTACTACCTGCCTGCAGGGGAGGGAGTTTAGGTTTCTGAGAGGCCAACGGGTCCAGTGCCAGGGCTTGGAGAGGGGTCCTGAGTCTTCGGCCCTTTAAGTGAAAGAGTTCTGGGCAGGACAGTGTGGTAAATGCTTAGGATAGGAACCTGGCTATGAACTTGAGTGTGTTGCCCAAAACTGAATGACCTCACACACAGAAAGGAGGACAAGGCCACCCAGAAGCTGGTCTTCTCTAGACTGAGCTCTCGGGGCTCTCTTGAGTAGGCCCCGCAGCAGCTCTGGGCCTGCGTTCCTTATCTGGCCAGTGAAAGGAATGGACTGGATGACTGTGAAGGCCCCCTGCAGTGCCAGATCAAGTAGACTAGGTCACTGTAACAACTCATTTCAGGGGAGTTCGACTGTACCACTGGCCAAATATCCACAATGGGTTGTGTTATAGGTCATTATTAGGTCCATATCCCCATAAGACAGACCTATTATAGTTACAAAAGCTTTGTGGGGGGGTGGAAAGTATCTGTTAAAAGTTTCTTGGAGGGACGCCTGGGTGGCTCAGTTGGTTAAGTGTCTGCCTTCGGCTCAGGTCATGATCCCAGGATGCTGGGATCAAGTCCCGCATGGGGCTTCTTGCTCAGCAGGGAGTCTGCTTCTCCCTCTCCCTCTGCCTGCCATTCTCCCTGTTAGAGCACCCTCTCTCTCTGACAAATAAATAAATAAAATCATTTTAAAAAAAAAGCTTCCTGGAGAAATTCATGCTGTAGAGTTTGGAAATAGAAGTTTTTTTGTTTGTTCGTTTTGGGTTGTTTTTTTTTTTTTTACCTTTTTACCCTTATGGCTCATTTCCCCTCCAGGACTCAGCTGAGGACTATGTAAATCCAGAGGAGAAAAACCAACTCACCAAACCTTAAGATGCCCTCTCACACTCCCAGCCTGAGGTGTACACACACCTTCTCCCACACTGGTATACGAAATTCTCTCAGAAGAGGTTGCTTATATTGCTAAAGGTGAAATGGCCCAGTGCTGAGGCTTAGAGCAGAGTCTTGAGTCTGCCGCCCTTTGAAGGAAAGAGCTCTGGATAGGATGGAGGGGGTAGGCACTGAGCAGCTGCGTCCGGGACAGTGTGCACTGTCTTGTATCTGGGACTAGAGCCCAAAGGAGGACACGGCCACTCAGAGGTTGGCCTCCAGGATGCCTCTTGCCCTCTTCTGCAGGCCATTTCTCTGCTACAGTCCCGTGTTCCCTCATCTGTAAAGTGAAAGGAATAGGTGTGATGCCCGCCAAAAGTCATCTCCAGTGCTTTGGGCAACACTTCCTCCAGGAAGGACTCCCTAGTCGACACAGATAGGATGGGGAACAAAGTGTGGGTTTATCCCCTTAGACGACCATCTCCCAGCAGACATATTTACCTTGAGGGTAGGAAACATGCCTGGTTCATCTTTGTGACCTGAAAGCCCAGCCAGAGGATGGGCACAGAGCAGGTGTCTCTAACAATCTGTGGAATATGTAAATGAGAAACAGTCCAGGTAAGTAATCTTGACAAGGCTTCTAGCAAGCTTCTGCTGTTCTTTGCCAGCTCTCCATTCACCAAATCAAGCAGCGGCTAAGAACATGGAATCTGCTGTCACACGACCTTGAGCTCAGATTGTGGCCCTGCTGCTGTGTCACCATGGCGGGTCATCCATAGCAGGTGACATGTGTGTCCTACCGCGTCTCCTCAGCCATACGTACTTGGCCCAAAGTCCACCTGCCCCCTGCTTCCTCTGTGGACTGAAGCCCCTCTGCCTATGCAGGAAAGGCCAGAAATGCTGGGGAGTCAATGCTCCCAAGAACAGTCCCCAACCAATGCCCGCGGGGAGCTGGTGTGTAAACGCACCATCTGATGCAGGTGGGCATCATCAAAAGTGCTCAAAACACCACAAAACTGTCAACTCAGAATTCTACATCCAGCAAAGCTATCTTTCAGATATTAAGGCTGAGATCTTCCCAGTTAAACAAAAACGGAGAGAATTTGTTGCTTTCGGCCTGAGTGTCCTTGGGGCAGAAGAGCCTCTTGGGGTCTCAGTACAATGAGGAGAAACATGTAAAGGACTGGCTCTGATGTCCCCAAGACTGGGGGGAGTGTGAGGGTGAGGTGAGGGACTGTGGGAACTTTATGAATTCAGGCAGTTACTGCCTCTCTCTGCAACTCAGTTTACTATTTGTAAAAGGAGCGTCTGTCCTCTGTAGAGATGGCAAACACGAAGCGCTCAGAGACCTTCCGGGAAGAAGAGTCCCCGAGCCTTTCCTAAGACCACTGGCCGATATTAACTGAGCACTTACTAGGTGCCAGGCACCGCTTAAGTACTGAGCGCTGTCCTCCAGGAGGGAGATGGAGATGAAACAAGAGAGCAGATAACCAAACACTGTGGGGGTGGGAGCTTTTAGGTCAGGGGCTCAGCGAGAGGGCTTTTGAGGAGGTGGCATCCAAGCAGAGTCATGAATGCTGTGGAGGAGGCAGCCATACAAAGACCTAGAGGAAGAACATTCCAGGCAGAAAGGACAGCCAGTGCCAAGGACCCATGGTGGCAATGAGGCCGGTGTGTTCTGAAGGCCCGAGCGACCAGAACCCAGGGACTGAGTGGGGAGAGGAGGAAAAGAGGCTGGAAGTACGGGCAGAACTGGCCTATCTTGGAGACTTGTTTGACCGTTGACCCCCGGTCCCTGAAATCTAAATAGTAATCAGCTCATCCACTTCTCTGTACTGGGGACTAGGGAATCCAGGAGGGCAGGGCCTGGCTAGTCTCAGCATTGCCACACCCCCAGCGTCTAGCACAGGACCTGGCACACAGCAGATATGTAAACAATGCCTGATGAATAAATAAATGGATGGATGAGTGAATGAATGTATCTAGCCGTGTCTTTAACTCACTGTTGGACCTCGGCCAAGTGTATTTCCCTAACTGGGCTTCAGTTTCCCTACCTCTAGGATGCCTTGCAATGCCTGTAATTCTCTGAAATCAGAACCCTCCCTTTAATGGGATGGCTGGCATGGAGAAGGCCCTCTTTGAAACCGGCTCATCCCTCTTCCCCATGGACTGCCAGGAAAGCATCCAGATCACTTCCTCCGGGCATAATGGAAACACATGCGTGCTTAAAAATGGGGCGCCCAGTCAACAGCTACCTGGTATCCCACAAGCCTTGACCACTAAGCAGGACCTGCTCCTGCTTAGGAGCACTTCCTATAGGAAGTGCTCCGTATACTCACCTCTTCCCATTTCCCTCCCTTTCTTTTCCTTCTACTTTCACTCCTGTGAAAACCTATTTGCTCAGATAAGCATCATGCTCCAACCACAGCCCCTGACTCTGGCAACTCAAGGTACAGGGTACCAGGAACCCTCTATCTGCCATGGTGGGCAGGTGGCAGCCCCTGGAAGAGGAGCACAAGAGTCCCAGCCTACACTCCTGACTCCTGCAGTGAATGGCCACCCTCAGACCCTGTCCTGCCCCATCAGATTCATCAGGCCCCAAAGGTCCCCAGCAGTCAGCTCCCAGCCCAACCCACTGGCTTCCATTTTCCCCCTATTCAGGGAATGACGTCCTCTGCCTGCAAGGTAGGATGCTGGCTTGGAGGAGGAGAGCACTGACTGGAGGCAGAGGGGGAGGAGGAAGAAGAGTGAAGAGGTAGAGTTACCATGTGTTCAGTCTGCAGCCTGGCTTCACAGCCCCTATGGATGGAGAAGTAGAAGGATGCCCAGGTCCTTGGCTGCTGGGATACGAGACTGGGACCAACCAGGGGGCACTGTGTGGTATGGAAAGGAATGCAGACCCAGGGAGCACCCAGCCTGCCATCCAGTATGAGAAATGCAGTCACAGAGAACTCAGAAGTTCAGTTTCCTCCCCAGCAGCCATCCTTATGGAGGGCCAACTCAGCACCAGGCTGCAAGCACCCAGTAAGAGCTTTATAAGACAGATCTATTTTCAGCCAGAGGGATCTCAGCAAACAGATCCTGGAAAGGCAAGCCACCTGAGTATGAGGCCTATGGACTCTGGGCACAAAACTAACTTCACCACTTAATACTGTGCAGCCGCAAGCACCTTACTGAAACTTTTTTAAATTGAAGTATAGTTGACAAATAATATTCTATTAGTTTCATATGTACAACATAGTGATGTGACATTTATAAACATTACAAAATGTTCACCATGATAAGTGTATTTACCATCTGTCACCATACAAAGTTATTAATATGACTAACTATATTCCCAATGCTGTACTTTTCATCCCTGTGACATTTATTATTTTTTAAAAGATTTTTATTTATTTATTTGTCAGAGAGAGAGAGGGAACACAAGCAGGGGGAGTGGGAGAGGGAGAAGGAGACTCCCCGCTCAGCAGGGAGCCCGATGTGGGGCTCGATCCCAGGACCCTGGGACCATGACCTGAGCCGAAGGCAGACGCTTAACTGACTGAGCCAGCCAGGTGTCCCAACGTTTATTTTATAACTGGAATTTTGTCCCTCTTAATCCCCTCTACCCATTCCGCCCATCCCTCCACAACCTCCTCTCTGGCAACCCCCAGTTTGTTCCCAGTATTTATGAGTCTGTTTCTGTTTATTTGTTTGTTTGTTTTAAGATTTTATTTATTTGAGAGAGAGAGTGCACGAGAAGGGGTAGGTCAGAGGGAGAAGCAGACTCCCCACTGATTCTGGGACTCCAAGATCATGACCTGAGCCAAAGGCAGTCACTTAACCGACTGAGCCACCCAGGCGCCCCTGTTTCTGTTTTTTAAAAAAATCTGTTTGATATCATTTCTGTCTTCTTAAATTTAATGAAACTTGTTTTGTGGCCTAAAATGTGATCTATCCTGGGAAATGTTCCAGGTGTACTTGAAAAGAATGTGTATTCCGCTGCTTTTGGATGGAATGTTCTGTATGTATCTATTAAGTCTGTCTGGTCTAATGCATCATTTGAAGCGACTGTTTCCTTACTGAATTTCTGTCTGGATGATCTATCCATTGATATAAGTGGGGCATGAAAGTCACCTATTATTACTGTCAAGTCTCCCTTTATGTCTGTTAATATTTGCTTTATATATTTAGGTACTCCTATGTTGGGTGCATAGATGTTTACAACTGTTACATCTTCTTGTTGAACTGATCCCTTTATCATTATGTAATACCCTTGTCTCTCAATACACTCCTTCTTTTAAAGCTTATTTTGTCTGATGTAAGTATTGCCACCCCAGCTTTTTTGTTTCCATTCTCATGAAATATCTTTTTATCCCTTCACTTTCATTCTGTTGGTGTCTTTAGGTCTGAAGTGAGTCACTTGTAGGCAGCATATAGATGGGTCTTGTTTTTTCTACGCATTCAGTTACCCTATGTCTTTTGATTAGAACATGTAGTCTATTTACATTTAAAGTAATTATTGATAAGTATGTACTTATTTTGATTTTGTTAATTGTTTTCTGGTTATTTTGCAGTTCTTCTATGTTCCTTTCTTGCTCTCTCGTCTTGTGGTGTGATGACCTTCTTTAGTGCTATGCCTGGATTCCTTTTGTGCATCTGTTAATAGGTTTCTGGTGACTATGAGGTTGGTATATAACATCCTATGTGTACAGCAGTCCTAGTTGATTGTTGCCTAAGTGTGAACACATTCTAAAAGCACTACATTTTTACCCCATCCACATTTTATGAAAATGATGTCATATTTTACATCATATTATTTTGTGTATCCCTTAACTAACTTTTTTTGTAAATTTATTTGTAATCAATAAGGAGATCATGGGGAATAACTTCCAAAGCTGTGACTCCTATTTCTTGACTTACTTTCATAGATATAATTGATTTCACTACATTTGTTTTAACCTTCATACTAGCTTTATAAATGATTGATCTGGGCGCTGGGTGGCTCAGTCAGTTAAGCGACTGCCTTCGGCTCAGGTCATGATCCTGGAGTCCCAGGATCGAGTCCCGTGTCAGGCTCCCTGCTCGGCAGGGAGTCTGCTTCTCCCTCTGCCTGCCACTCTCCCTGCTTGTGCTCTCTCTCTTCTCTATCTGACAAATAAATAAAATCTTAAAAAAAAAAAAAAAAGAAAGAGAGTGATGGGGAGCCTGACTGGTTCAGGTGGTTAAGCGGCCAACTCTTGATTTCAGCTCAGGTCTTGAGATCAAGCCCTGCATCAAGCTCTGCACTCAGCGTGGAGTCTGCTTGGGATTCTGTCTTTCTCCCTCTCCCTCTGCTCCTCTTCTCCTCCTCTCTCTAAAAAAATATAATTTTAAATATAAAAATAAATAAGCTGCTTACAAGTGTAAATTTATCTCCACACTGCTTTCACTGCAGCTCATATTTTCCATATGGCGTGTTTACTTTTTCATTTGTATCAAGATATTTTCTAATTTCCTTTGTATTTTTAAAATTTGACCCATCATTTATTTAAGTATGTGTTTTTTATTTTCCACATGTAGGGGCCCAGGGCAGGCCACCCCAATATGTGCCTCTTTGGCAGGAAGATTATTTTGAGCTGAAAATAATCAATGCCCAAAGGACTCAGGAAGAAAATTTGACCTTCCCCCTAACTGTCTCAAAGAATATAGAGGACTTCTTCCAGAAAGAGAGTGATCAATATAGATATCTATATTATAATATGACATGGTAGACAGGGAAGAACCAACAAGACCTGTTTGATCAAAGTCCTTTCTGTGATCCATTATTTCTAGATGGTTTAGCAAACACTTATTACCAAACATTACTCTTTTTCATCTTCCTGTGAATTGCTTTCCTTCCCTTTCAAGTACCAGACCCCATTCCCTTCTCCTTAGTTCTGGGACATATTTACCTCACTTTGCCCAACTATCTGGAATCTCATGTCTGTGTGGATTCCCTGTACATTTGTAATTAAATCTGATTTTGTCCCTTTAATATGTTTCATGACAACTTAATTGTTAGACCAGCTAGAAGACCCTTAAAGAGTAAATTTTTTCTTCCCCAACAGTTGCCATACTTGGCAGGATAAACTTCCACTGGATATTTGCTCCAAAAATTCTACAGGTCCTTGGGCATCTGACATACAGCCAGGAGAAGGTAAGATTTCTCACCATGTCAGCCTCCTGGAATCTCTGTCTATGGAATCTAGTGAAGCAAGAGTGATAAAAGCCTTTTATATATATATTTAGATTAGCAGGAAAGAATATCTGTGGAACTAGTTCCTTGGGCTTAGGGACTCAGTAAATTTGGTAGAGTAGTGATCCATTTCTTTCCAGAGATGGTCTTTGTTTTACTTTGTCTTTGTCTGTTGTATCATTTGTCATAAGGAGGGAAAACGATAGGGTAGGAATACAAGCATAGACCCTAATAAGCCTGCTGTTCAAGGCAAGCTCACAGACTGATGAGTGCACATTTCTCATCAGACCAGTGTCACTTAAGACAAACTTTGATGTGGGTTAATGAAGCACAGGAGGTAAAGCCTGTTGCTAATGGACACCTTGAAAGCCAAAGCCACAAAATTAGTGGGCGTGGGTAAAGCACTTAAAAGCTGTTAGAGCACTTCCTACCTAACTCAAAGACTCCTTTATTGGGAAGGGGGGGCTTGAGACTGGCACCTGAGAACATTCTCCATTCTGACACCGTGAAAGACTGCTATATTGGAATAAATTAACCACCTGTACAACAAAGGCCTTTGCTTTCTTAGACCATCTTTGGGAAGTGAACTTTCTGAACCTTGTTTGGGCTGCCCTTTTTTTTTTTTTACACTGTCTTTGGGTATGCCTCTTATGTCCATAGTTAAGCCTTAAAAAGGCTTACTGGTTTAAATCACTATTAAGATTAATAGATCTGGGGCGCCTGGGTGGCTCAGTCAGTTGGGCGTCTGCCTTCGGCTCAGGTCATGATCCTGGGGTCCTGGGATCGAGCCCCACGTTGGGCTCCTTGCTCAGCGGGGAGCCTGCTTGTGCCCTGCCTGCTGCTCCCCCTGCTTGTGCTTGCTCTCTCCCTCGCTCGCTCTCTCTCTCTGACAAATAAATAAATAAAATCTTTATTTAAAAAAAATCAATAGATTCTACTTGTCAATGGCCATACAATGGATCTTTTAATTTGGTTATATTTGAAAGAAAAAAAATTAAAGAGTGCTCTCAACTGTCTTATTAGTATAACAGCTGGCCTTAGGGACTCCTTTGACAAGATGAAAGAAAACAGATTAGACTTAAAATAAAAATTAATGTCTATATCCAACGTAAATCCCCTTCTTCAATTCCAGCCCCATCTTCCTATTTTAACTTCCCCTCCCCTGCAAAATTTAGATGGCTACCAGCCTAATGTTGAGACCCAAAGTATACAGGCTGCTCATGTAAATGCTAAAAGCCAGAAATGAATTGAACAAAAGCCCCTGAGACTAGCAGTAAGGCTCATTTTGCTCCTATCTTCTAGGGCTCTGTAGTCAATCTCTGCCAGCTTCAGGCATTCCTATGCAACATCCCTTGCAGACACATCATAGACCCCCACCAAAAATAAATTTCATGTCCTCTGGATAGCAGCAGACCCTTTAAATTATAAAGCCCTTTAACCTCTCCTTTGAGAAGATTTTACCAAATTTAGAGAGTTTAATAAAATTGAATTTAAATAGATTTTTTTTCCAAAAATTTAGAGACAAATTAGATTAGTGGCCATTCACAACCACCCACCCCACACCGTCACAAAGGAACAAAATTTCTCTTAGGTCATCCTACAAGTGATCAGCTAAAGGCCAATATTCAGGGGCTAATAGAAGCCGAAGTTGAATCGCATACTCAGAAAGGTTTTTGTTAAAATGCTTTATACAGACATTACAAAAGCATAAATCTTCTAATTCCCATTTAGTTAACAATCTCCCTGGTGGAAGCAACTTTAAAGAAGCAGGTCAATCTCCAGATAGTCAGGCGGTAATCCAGTTCTTTGGGGGAATTAGAAACAACTGTCTTTATCTTGCAAATCTATACAAAACCAGAAATGCAACTCTAGAAACAAATCAAAACACACCTATCTTTACCAACCCCCAAACCCCACCTATTCCTCTCAAAATACTTGTAGATATTATAAAGATATTATATTAGAATATTAGACCAAATTGTTTGGCACTTAAGAAAACAGAAAGAAAATAATTCCTGGGATCGAGTCCCACATCGGGCTCCCAGCTCAGCAGGGAGCCTTCTTCTCCCTCAGACCCTCTCCCCTCTCATGCTGTTTCTCTCTCTCTCAAATAAATAAATAAATAAATAAATAAATAAAATCTTTAAAAAAAAGAAAACAGAAAGAAAATGTTAAATACCAATTACCTTGAAACTCTCAGAAAAAAATCTGCATTCTTTCTCTTTCCGCTGAAATTATAAATCTTATCATGATTTTGAAATGCAAACACAGCCCAGAATCACCGGAGACTGAAGAATAGAGCAGAGGGAGAGGACTTCTAAAAATTAAAACTTCAAAAAAAGGCTCCTGTGTCCACATTTTAGCACTTCTGATAACAGGCAAATATGCCCCCAAAAAACACCACCTTAGAGAAAACGCAGGTACTTTCTCAGGGCCTTTGTGATGTACATTTTCTCCCCCTCCCCATCTTCTCTAGGACCTAAGAGCCATTCTTTCAAATGCAAACTTAAGGGAGAAGTTTTTCAGCAGAAGTAAAGAAAGATGCTTGGAAATTGGGCCTGTAATGTCATCTCCAAAGATACTAGTACTGGGGTGACTAGGTGGCTCTGTTGGTTAAGCGTTTGCCTTCCGCTCAGGGCTCAGGTCATGATCCCAGGGATCAAGCCCTGCATCGGGGTCTCTGCTCAGCGGGCAGCCTGCTTCTCCCTCTCCCTCTGCCTGCCGCTCTGTCCACTTGTGCTTTCTCTCTCTCTGTCAAATAAATAAAATCTTAAAAAAGAGACAAAGATACTAGTACAAACAAAAGCTATAATATCTTTGTATATTGTATATACCGTTTATGTTGTCTACACACACACACAGTAAATGTGAGATATCTTTCTACCTCCCAATGATATTGCTAAAATTAATTTGTAAAAGAACTTTAATTGACTTCTAGAAAATTACATGCTTATATAAATTTAGTATTCATAAAAATTCCCAACAATAAAATAAAGACAATCCAAATGAATTTCAGGTTCACATGATCTTGGAAAATATTCAGTATTTTTTTAAAGATTTATTATTTATTTGACCGAGAGAAATAGCACAAGCAGGGGGAGCGGGAGAGGGAGAAGCAGGCTTCCCGCGGAGCAGAGAGTCCTATGCGGGGCTCAATCCCAGGACCCCGGGACCATGACCTGAGCCGAAGGCAGACGCTTAATGACTGAGCCACCCAGGCGTCCTGGAAAATATTAAGTATTAAAGCTAATTTAATGTTGTTGGTTTAATTAAAATAGACGTCTTTTTTTAAATTTTATTTATTTATTTGACAGAGAGAGACTCAGCAAGAGAGGGAACACAAGCAGAGGGAGTGGGAGAGGGAGAAGCAGGCCTCCCACCGAGCAGGAAGTCTGATGTGGGGCTCGATCCCAGGACCCTGAGACCATGACCTGAGCCGAAGGCAGACGCTTAACAACTGAGCCACCCAGGTGCCCCAAAAATAGACATGTCTTTATGATGTGGGAAGTAAAGGGAAAAGAAAAAAATTAAGTTTCCTTAACTCCTACAGCCCACTGACAAGTCCTTGAAGCAGGGAGACCTTCTTCTAGGAACTAAACTGCCTCAACGTTGATGGTTTCCTAAGGGCAAAAGGCAATCTTAGCCCGCCTCCCAGTATCCTGAGTCTACTTTAACATACAAAAATTTCTTTGGACACTTCCTTTATCTCTACCCCCCAAGATATATGTTTGTAATCATCCCCTAAGCATATGGCCCACTGAGATACATCTGAAGGGTCTCACGATTAGGGTTTTACTAGACGTAGTAAATGACCTCTTCCTAAAGATAGCTGGCCCCCTCAAGGTCCTGGAAACCTTGCTTCCAAAATTCTTTCAGAATTAAGCTATCCCTAACCCCCTACCAACTTGAAAGTATGCAGTCAGCCACTTCTCATGACCCCAGTGCACATCTTTCTGCCGACAGGTCCCATCCCAGTGATTTAATAAAACCAACTTTTTGCACCAAAAAAGTCTCAAGAATTCTTTCTTGGCCATCAGCTCCAAACCCCAACCATTTCCTATATCATTTAGAGTTATTAGCATTAAATATAAAACCTTTATTCTGCCTGGGTTTATTTAAAATCAAAATAATCCATGTTACCTCTGTTAAAAAATTTCTCAGCAATAAATAACTAAAAAAATAATGGTTGACTTTGTCTGATGTCTAATGGAGTTTTTGTGGGCAATCTAAACATGTGTTAAGAACAAGTAAATTGGAAAAGGTGTAAATTAAAAAAAAGGTTTGTAGGTAAACTTTTTAAATGTTTGCTCAGATCATTTTGGTAACCTGAAACCTTAAACTTTTGCTTTTAGGTTAAGTGAGGTGTTAAGTTAAATTCATTAAATATCTACATTATTTCCAAATAAGATAAAATAATAAAACATTAATTACTGAGCATAGATTTATCTACTTTTGTCTTTCCAATTAAAGAGAAAGTAAAGATAAATTTGGGACTATTAGTAAATATTCTTCATGCTTTATTGAAAGGTTGTACTATAAAGAAGCATATGTTTCTAGAAATCATGAAATGTATTCATAATTTGCCAATCTAAAGAATGCTGCTATTAACAGACAATTCACATTTGCTTACTACTTTGTTTTCACTAGGACTAAAGGTTTCTAAGAGTTAAGAATTCCAATTAACATGTGGTTAAAGCTACTAAAAAAAATAAGGGAGACAACTCCATTTGAAAAAAAAGTAAGATGTACGTTTTCAGTAAAAGAAGGTATGAGGAATGGAAATGCATTTTATTGAGTGAAAATAAAGTAATTTTTTTCCTAAAGAGAGGTTGGGGAAGAGGAAAAACAGCACAAAATCTCAATGTAAAAAAGAAAGTTGTAGGGGCACCTGGGTGGCTCAGTCGGTTGAGCATCTGACTCTTGATTTCGGCTGGGGTCATGATCTCAGGGCCCTGGGATCAAGCCCTGAGTCAGGTTCTGCACTCAGCACAGAGTCCTTGAGATTCTCTCTTTTTCCCCTGCCCCTCCCCCTACTCACACACCCGCACTCTCTCTCCCAAATAAATAGATAAAATCTTAAAAAAAAAAAAAAAGTTGTAGAAGGTTTATGAAAAAGGAATCTTTGGGGGTCACCTGGCTGGCTCAGTTGGTCTCGGCTTGGGTCTTAAACTCAGGATGGTGGGTTCGAGTGCCATGTTGAGCTCCACTCTGGGTGTGGAGCCTACTTAAAAAAAAAAAGGAATCTTTGGAAAGTAATCTTATACACGATCAGGACTAGCTAAAATTGGAATAAATTTAATTAAATAAAATGAGCTTTAATATCAAAAGTACACTGATACAAAATTATGATTTGGTTTTTCTCTGTTAAAACAATGTTTTAGTACAGTATTGGCCTACTTTTTAAAAATCATTTATTTATTTTTTAGAGAGAGACAGAGTACACACATGCAAGTGGGGTAAAGGCCAGAGGGACAGAATCTTCAAGCAGATTCCCTGTTGAGCATGGAGCTGGAGACAGGGTTCTATCTCACGACCCATGAGATGAGGACCTGAGCCGAAACCAAGAGTCAGATGCTTAACTGACTCTGCCACCCAGGCACCCTACACTTTCTTTTCAAGTGCACACAAAACATTCCCCAGAACAGATCACATATTAGGCTACACAACAAGTGTCAACAAATTCAAAAATATCAAAGTCATACCATGCATCTTTTCTGACCATCGCACCATGAAACTAGAAATGAACAAGAAAAAATCTGGAAAGAGCACAAATACATAGAGGTTAAATAACATGCTACTAAACAATGAATGGCTCAGCCAACAAATCAAATTTGAAATTTAAAAAATTATATGGAAATAAATGAAAATGAAAACAATAGCCAAAAATCTTTGGAATGCAGCAAAAGCAGTTCTAAGAGGGAACTTTATACCAATGCAGGCCTACCTCAAGAAGCAAGAAAAATCTCTAATAAATAATATAATCTAAAGGAGCTAAGAAATAAACAAAACCTAAAACCAACAGAAGAAAGGAAATAATAAAGATCAGAGCAGAAATAAACGATATAGAAACTAACAAGACAATAAAACAGATCACTGAAACCAAGAGCTACTTCTTTGAAAGATCAACAAAATTTATAAACTTCTAGCCAGATTCATCAAAAAAAAAAAAGGACCCAAGTTAAAAAAAAAATCAGAAATAGGGGCGCTTGGGTGGCTCAGTTGGTTGAGCCTCTGCCTTCAGCTCAGGTCATAATCCCAGGGTCCTGGGATTAAGGCCCACATCAGGCTCCGTGCTCAGCAGGGAGCATGATTTTCTCTCTGCCTCTGCTGCTCCCCCTGCTTGTGCTCTCTCACTCGCTCTCTGTCAAATAAATAAATAAAATCTTTTAAATAAATAAATAAATAAAAATTTTTTAAAAATCAGAAATAAAAAAAGGAGAAATAACTGACACCACAGAAATACACAGGATTGTAAGAGAATATTATGAAAAATTATATGCCAAATAAATTGGACAACCTAGAAGAAATGGATAAATCCCTAGAAACACATAAACTACCAAAACTGAAGCAGGAAGAATTAGAAAATTTGAACAGAGGGCGCCTGGGTGGCTCAGTCGTTAAGCATCTGCCTTCAGCTCAGGTCATGATCCCAGGGTCCTGGGATCGAGTCCCACATCAGGCTCCCTGCTCAGTGGGAAACCTGCTTCTCCCTCTCCCACTCCCCCTGCTTGTGTTACTGCTCTTGCTGTGTCTCTCTGTGTCAAATAAATAAATAAAATCTTTAAAAAAAAAGAAAATTTGAACAGAGTGATTGCCAGCAATGAAATTTAATCAGTAATCAAAAAACTCCCTATATATATAATAGTTCAGGACCAGACAGCTTCATAGGCAAATTCTATCAGACTACCTGGGGCACCTGGGTGGTACAGTCAGTCGAGTGTCCAACTCTTGGTTTTGGCTTAGGTAGTAATCCCAGGGTTGTAGAATTGAGCCCCATGTCAGGCTCCATGCTCAGCATGGAGTCCACTTAAGATTCTCTCTCCCTCTCCCTCTGCCCTTCCCGCTCCCCTCTAAAATAAATAATTAAGAAAAAAGAAGAGTTAATACCTATTCTTTTCAAACTACTCCAAAAAATAGGAGGACAACTTCCAAATTCATTCTATAAGGCCAGTATCACCCTGATACCAAAACTAGAAAATATACCACAAAAAAGAGAACTACAGGCCAATATCTCTGATAAACATAGATGTAAAAATATTAAATGAATAACTAGCAAACTGAAACCAACAATACATTAAAAAAATCATCCACCATGATCAAGTGGGATTTATTGCCAGGATGCAAGGGTGGTTCAATGATTGCAAATACATCAATGTGATACATCACATCAAGAAGAGAAAGGATGGGGTGCCTGTGTGGCTCAGTTGGTTAAGCGTCTGCCTTTGGCTTAGGTCATGATCCCAGGGTCCTGGGATCAAGCCCCACATCGAGCTCCCTGCTCTGCAGGGAACCTGCTTCTCCTTCTCCCTCTGCCTCCCACTCCCCCGCTTGTGCTCTCTTGCTCTCTCTGTCAAATAAATAAATAAAATCTTTTTAAAAAAAAAACAGAATATGCCCAGTAAAATTTTTTTTTAAAAAAGAAGAGAAAGGATAAATACCATATAACCATCTCAATAGACACAGAAAATAGGATCGGACAAAGTACAACATCCTTCAGGAAAATGCAAATCAAAACCACAATGAGATATCACCTCACCTGTCAGAATGGCTAAAATCAAAAACACAAGAAACAATAGGTACCGGCGAGCACTTGGGAGAAAAAGGAACCCACTTGCGCTGTTGGTGGGAATGCAAACTGGTGCAGCCAGTGTGCAAAACAGTATGGAGATTCCTCAAAAATTTAAAAATAGAACTACCCTACGATCCAGCAGTTGCACTACTGGGTATTTACCTGAAAAATACAAAACCACTAATTCAAAGGGATACATGCACCCCTATGTCTATAGTAGCATTTTTTACAATTGCCAAATTATGGAAAGTAGCTCAAGTGTCCACTGATAGATGAATGGATGAAAAATGTGGTATATATACAACGGAATATTACTCATTCATAAAAAAGAATGAAATCTTGCCATTTGCAACAATATGGATGGAGCTAGAGAGTATAATACTAAGTAAAATAAGTCGGAAGAATACAAATATATAATTTCAGTCATATGTGGAATTTAAGAAACAAAACAAATAAGGAAAGGAAAAAAATAAAAAGGCAAACCAAGAAACAGACTGTTAACTACAGAGAACAAACTGATGGTACCGGAGGGGAAGTGGGGGAGGGGTGATGGGTGAAATAAATAGATGATGGGGATTATGGAGTACACCTGTCCTGATAAGCACTGGGTGATGTATGGGATTATTGAATCACTATATTGTACACCGAAAACTAATATGACACTCTATGTTAACTATACTGGAATTGAAATTAAACACTTAATTTAAAAAATTACTACAGGAACGCCTGTGTGGCTCAGTCAAGTGTCTGCCTTTAGCTCAGGTCATGATCCTGAGGTCCTGGGACTGAGTCCCAAATCGGGGTCCCTGCTCAGCTGGGAGACTGCTTCTCCCTCTGCCTGCCGCTCCTCCTGTTTGTGTGCTCTCTCTCTCTGACAAATAAATAAAAAAAAATAATAATAAAATAAAATAAAATAAAATAAAATAAAAATAAAATAAAATAAAATAAAAAATTACTACATGTTGAAGGGCTCCATGCTATTGTTGCATCAGTTAGAGATGGCGTACTTGTTATTAAAGTAGCCAATGACAATCGTCCAAAGCTTTCTTTGATACCCAGTTTCTTATCTACTTTGCCCTTGCAACAGACCAAGAGAGCAAACTTGAACTTTCAAAAAATGAAAATATCATCTGTTAATGGGGCACCTGGGTGGCTTAGTCAGTTAAGCAACTG
Organism: Eumetopias jubatus; assembly: GCF_037043125.1. Lineage (NCBI taxonomy): Eukaryota > Metazoa > Chordata > Mammalia > Carnivora > Otariidae > Eumetopias > Eumetopias jubatus. Next base: position 28,372,747 of record NW_028274817.1, read on the forward strand.
ACTCTTGATTTTGACTCAGGTCATGATCTAAGGGTCCTGACATCAAGCCCCAAATCAGGCTCTGTGCTGAGTGTGAGCCTGCTTGAGATTCTTTCTCTCCCTCTGCCCCTACCCCCGCTCATGCACACTCTCTCAAAAAAAATTAAAAATTAAAAAAATTTTTAGGGGCACCTGGGTGGCTCAGTCGTTAAGCATCTGCCTTCGGCTCAGGTCGAGATCCCAGGGTCCTGGGATTGAGCCCCACATCCAGGCTCCCTGCTCCGTGGGAAGCCTGCTTCTCCCTCCCCCATTCCCCTGCTTGTGTTCCCTCTCTCGCTGTGTCTCTCTCTGTCAAATAAATAAAATCTTTAAAAAAAAATTTTTTTTAAATATCATCTGTTACCATAACAGCTACCAGGTGGTTCAACTGAATCGTTTACCTCTGGTGATGAGTCTCATGGGCAGCAGCAATGCGAATACCAGACTATCAGCCTAGAAAAGGAACTTGCTCAATTATTTGAAGAACTGAAACATGTTGTGGAAGTTTCTTAATCTGGCAGTCATTTTGATGTACACCTTATGTTCTTTATAGCAGACACAATATCAATTTAACAATCTTTAGACCACAACAACGCTTGTATCCATGTACTCGAAAAAGGGCCCCTTTTCCCACCTTACACTAAAGAAAGAGCCTGGGTGTCTGGGTGGCTCAGTTGGTTAAGTGACTGACTCTTGATTTCAGCTCTGGTCGTGATTTCAGGGTCCTGGGATCGAACCCCACATAGGGCTCCATGCTCAGCACGGAGGCTGCTTGAGGATTCTCTACCTCTCCCTCTGCCCCTCCCCCCTGTCATGCACTCTAAATAAATAAATAAGTAAATAGAAGGAGCCTATGGATATAATTTATGGACAGACGATTGTTATCTTTTCTTGAGTAGGGTTTTTTTTTACTTAATGTGAGATCTGGGGATACCAAAGAAATGCTTCAATACATTACAGCTCCCATGGAGCTAGTCCTATCACCAAATACGGATGAAATTCTATTCAGTAAGAATCAAAATGGTATTTTGATCCACTTAAGCCTTTAAGTGGTCCATATTATACAATATACCCAGGCCTGTAGAATGAAGCAGACCTTTTTTATTGTGAATAATAATGAGGACATATTTTTCTTTATATTGTTTTATTTCTTTGCATTGACTGTGAGGGAGATAAAATGGCTTAGAAAAAGTAATAAAATCAGTATGATCACTAACTTTTCTATGTATGTATTATTTTGCAATATAGATGAATATTACTAATTGATTTGATTCTCCTCAGAGTGCTTCTCTTTACTGAAAATGATAGCTAAAGGTTTTTTCCCTCCACTCTACTCTTTTTTCTATATTTATTTTGTATAAATTTTTTATTATGTTATGTCACCATACAGTACATCATTAGTTTTTGATGTAGTGTTCCATGATTCATTGTTTGCGTATAACACCCAGTGCTCCATGCAATATGTGCCCTCCTTAATACCCATCACTGGGCTCACCCATCCCCCCCAACCCCCTCCCCTCTAAAACCCTCAGTTTGATTCCCGGAGTCCATAGTCTCTCATGGTTCATCTCCCCCTCTGATTCCACCCCCCTTCATTTTTCCCTTCCTTCTCCTAATGTCCTCCATGCTATTCCTAAAAAATATGGAACACTTCAAGAATTTCCATGTCATCCTTCCACAGGAGCCATGCTAATTTTCTCTGTATCCTTCCAATTTTAGTATATGTGCTGCCGAAGCGAGCACTACTCTTTTTTTTAAGATTTTATTTATTTATTGGTCAGAGAGAGAGAGCACAAGCAGAGGGAGCAGCATGCAGAGGGAGAAGCGGGCTCCCCGCTGAGCAAGGAGCCTGATGAGGGACTCGATCCCAGGACCCTGGGATCATGACCTGAGCCAAAGGCAGACGCTTAACCAACTAAGCCACCTAGGCGTCCCTCTCCACTCTACTTTCTATAATCAATCAGTGTTTTAATGTTTGTATGTTCTTTTTTTTTTAAAGATTTATTTATTTATTTGACACAGCGAGAGAGGGAACACATGCAGCGGGAGTGGGAGAGGGAGAAGCAGACTCCCCGCTGAGCAGGGAGCCCAATGCAGGGCTAGATCCCAGGACCCTGGGACCACGACCTGAGCCAAAGGCAGAAGCTTAACGACTGAGCCACCCAGGCGCCCCAATGTTTGTATGTTCTTTAAAAGATTTAGAAGTGATTCATTATTGAATTGTTTCCAATATTGGTATATACGCAAACATGGTAGTACAGCCGTTATTTTCATACAAAAATATAAACAGTATTTTTTAAAGGAAAATAAAAGAGCACATAAGGGGGTCTGGGGGTTGGGCAAAACGTTTGAGAAAAATTAAGAGGTATAAGTTTCTACTTGTAAAATGGGTAAGTCACAAGGATTAAAGGTACAGCATGGAGAATATAGTCAATAATATTATAATAACTTTGTATGGTGATAGATGGTAACTACATTACTATGGTGAGCACTTAGTAATATACAGAATTGTCAAATCACTAGGTTATAGGCCTGAAACTAATATAATATTATGTATATAAAAAAAGACTATGAAGAAGCCAAAACATCAACAAAACCCAGCATATTACTGGACATTTTAAGGTATAACCTGTCAATCTGTCTTTTAATAAACATGAATACCATACATTTATTATGCTTTATAAAATAATTGCTTTCTTTTAAAAAAAAAAGCACATAAGGAAGAAATTCCATCACTCTTATTAGGAATATTTAGTAACACAGATACTGACAGACTATGAGGAAAAGTACTAGTATGTAAAATAATCTCCAGAGTAGGAAGAAACCTAGACCTTTTTGCTCTTAATAGCACCAATCCACACCCTAACAATGATGATTACTTTAACCCTTTTGATCCTGGTAAATTTTAACTTACTAAAAACTAGACCTATGAAAATAGACAAAACTACAACAAATGAAAATATGGAACCAATCAGAATCACTGACTAGTTTATACTAGGCAAGAAATGACAAAAATTAGAATGGAATTCCAACAAACTGATTTTAACACAGAAACCCAGTGGCTACTACATTTATAGTCCAAAAGAGGACACAACCTGATCCTCACAGGAGCAGAAACTGTGAAACTCAGACCCATTACCACTGATGCTAAATTTAATGAACACCTTAGAGCATTTGGAAAAAAGTATATTGATATACAAAGATCTCTGACTGGACAGCAGCAACCTGGAGATTAATATGGCCTATACCTAATACATTACCCCATAAAACATCTCAATGAAAAACAGCAGGGGAAGCTACTAATGTAATGAGATTAGGACTATTAACTATGACTTATGATAGGGGACAGACACCCTCACTACTACACACAGTAGCAAGAGAATCAAGTTATTTATTTTTTTTAAGATTTCATTTATTTATTTGACACAGAGAGACACAATGAGAGAGGGAACACAAGCAGGGGGAGTGGGAGATCATGACCCAAACCGAAGGCAGACACTCAATCACTGAGCCACCCAGGCGCCGCGCAAGAGAATCAATTTAAAAGGTCATTCTAACAGCTGCACCTCCACAGGATAGAACAGCACTATTTACAGTATTTGAAGGTGCTAAAAATACAGGAGAACTTTAATCCAAATAAGAACCCCAGAAACTATTTACAGCGGCAGAAAGATGGAAACACCCATTTTGGGGGGGAAATAGACCAATAGAAAATAAACCAACATGTAGACCCATGAATCCATTTATTGTAAATACTACCCCATTATAAAACCTAGTCCCATAAATAGACATGCCACTGATAGGTGAAACGCAGAAAGCCCCATGAGCCCCATACAGGGACTCCATCTCTTTGCCCAAGTCAGAGACAATTATCCCTGTTACAGTGCCCATATCTATAAAACGCCTTTTATAAATAAAAATATTACATATACTACTATGCTGTTAGATACAGGATCCCAAATAACAATGATACAAGGATAACCCCCTAATTTAGAAAACTTCACCAATCAAAGAGACTAAGTGAAGGATTAGGAGGAAAATTAATCCCATGGACATGGGTACATACAGTCTTAACTAATGATATACCACCCATGAGGACAAATGCCTTGTAGGGCCCAATTTAGAAAACATTCTTGAAATAGATGTAATAATACAAGATGTAAACAACAAAGATATAACCATTCCACAGAATACCTTAGCTATACCAAAATGAACTGCAATTAAACTGCCCACCCCATTTATTTATTTTTATTTTTATTTATTTATTTGAGAGTGAGAGAGAGAGCACAAGCGGGGGGAGCAGCAGGCAGAGGGAGAAGCAGGCTCCCTGCTGAGCAGGGGGCCCGATGTGGGACTTGATCCCAGGACCCTGGGATCATGACCTGAGCCAAAGGCAGTTGCTTAACCAACTGAGCCACCCAGGAACCCTGCTCACCCCATTTAAAATAACAAATACACCCCACTATAATCTTAAGGGAGGACATATTCAAGTTAAGAACAAAATTCAGGAACTATTATAGGAACAAATTATTGTTCCTACTATTTTCACCCAATCTTACCTGTTAAAAAGCTAGATGGATCATACAGATTTACAGTAAATTATAGGAATTTAAACAGACACCCTCCCAAAATTGAGGGAGCACTCCCAAACACAGGCACTATCACAAACTACAGCACCACTGGATCCGGAACTTAATATACAGTGATAGACTTATCTGACATTTTCTTTACTATTCCAATTGATGAGGAAGATCAACCCATGACTGCATTCATATGGCAAGGCAGACACTATCAGTTTACTATGTTACCACAAGGATACTTTAACAACCCAACAAAACCCTGCCACCTTCTAACACAAGACATCCAGGCCTTTCAGGAAAACACAACACATAAACAAACCATTATTTCCTCTATTAATGACATCCTTACTTATGGTAATAATGTGGAAGAACAGATTAAGGTCAAAATTGGGTGAACTGAATTCCTTACACTCAGAGGATGGACAATTAACCCACGTAAGGTCCACAGACCCCACACTACAGTAAAATTTCTAGACATAATTTGGTTCTCTGAAGGTAGAAAAATACCAAACCCAGTGATGAACAAGATAAACTACATAACATCTCCTACCACAAAAGAAGCTCATAAACTGGTAAGACTGTTTGGATATAGGAAACACCACATACTGCACGTAGGGATGATATGAAAACCTATCTATGATACAATTAGGAAGAATAGGGAAGTTAGATGGACAGAGACTCAAGAGGTAGCCTTGGGGCGCCTGGGTGGCTCAGTCGGTTAAGCGTCTGCCTTCGGCTCGGGTCATGATCCCAGGGTCCTGGGACTGAGCCCCACATCGGGCTCCCTGCTCAGCGGAGAGCCTGCTTCTCCCTCTCCCTCTGTCTGCCGCTCCCCCTGCTTGTGCACTCTCTCTCTCTCTGTCAAATAAATAAATAAATAAGGTAGCCTTGATTTACTTGAAAAATGCTATCAGATTTAATACATTTTATTAAATGTATTAATACTTTTACTACATTGGCACTTAAAAAAGAATATGATGTTGGGTTACCACACTTTTGCAGTTTCCCAATATCAAAAGGGAGAATAGAGCCCATAGCCCATAAGCTATAGAGAGCCCCCTTAAGAGAAAAGAAAAACATGTTCTTAAGGATATGCTAGTAGAATGGACCAAATTACATTTATTACTGCTAGATGTTTGCATGAACCTGTGGTACGAGTAGCCATGACTATGGCCTCGATGCTTCCTCAACCAGTTATATGTAATATGGGAAATTGGACCATGATAGTATGCTCTAAGCCAAACTGCACCCCAACCTATTGCAGTCAAGAAAAAAGTAAAGAACACAACATGATGGGATGTGTAAAAATAAAAGATAATGAATATGATAATACAAGGAAAAAGATATTATTCAAGGTCAATAGAAGATATACAAACTATTAAAGCAACCAGAGAGGGGCACCTGGGTAGCTCAGTTGGTTAAGTGTCCTTCTCTTGGTTTCAGTTTAGGACATGATCTCAGGGCAGTAGAATCAAGCCCCGCATCTGGCTCTGCACTCAGCAGGGAGTCTGCTTGAGATTCTCTCTCCCTCTGCCCTTTCCCCCACTCTCTTTCTAAAATAAACAAATAAATCTTCTTTTTAAATTAATTTATTTGACACAGAGAGATACAGCGAGAGAGGGAACACAAGCAGGGGGAGTGGGAGAGGGAGAAGCAAGCCTCCCACAGAGCAGGGAGCCCGATGTGGGGCTCGATTCCAGAATCCTGGGATTGTGACCTGAGCCGAAGGCAGACACTTAACGACTGAGCCACCCAGGGGCCCCAATAAACAAATAAATCTTTTAGAAAATAAAATAAGGGTGCCTGGGTGGCTCAGTCCATTAAGTGTCTGCCTTCAGCTCCGGTCACGATCCCAAGCTCCCGGGATCGAGCCCCACATCGGGCTCCCTGCTCCACAGGGAGCCTGCTTCTCCTCCCTCTCCCGCTGCTTGTGCGCACTCTCTCTCTCTGTCAAATAAATAAATAAAATCTTTAAAAATGAAATTAAAATAAAATAAAATAACCAGAGAGAAAATGGCCGTGAATAGGTGGACCCTAGGGACACCTCCTGTTGCAAGTACATCTAGATAACTATCAGATCATCCTAAATATCCCCGAAATCAACCTGAAGACTGGCAGAAATAACTCCACAACTAAAAGTAGAGAAGAGGACACATCGAAGATGGTAGGAAGCATGGAGATGTGGTTTGGGAGAGAAACAGATCGTGGCCACTGCGGTAGGGAAAGAGCCAGAGTCACAGAGAAGGGTGAGAGACAGACTAGCACACAAGGGAGTATGCTGGGAAAATGACTCTCCATAGCAATTGGCCTGGAAAGCAAAAGGGCCAAATTTCTTGAGTTCTTGGAACTGGCAGGGCTTAAAGCCTACACTTTTAAAGGTCAGTGGGCCTGGCTCAGATAGAGCACAGAGGACTAGAGCACAAAGGATGCTGCACTGCTCTTGGAGAGAAGGCAGGGCAAAGCGCCCGCACACATACAGTGTGGAAACAGCAATCTGAAGAGCACCTGGGGCACACAGTGCGAGGTCATCTGCTCATCTTGAGGCAAGTCCCTGAGAGGCAGCAGAGAGGCAGCATTCACGGAGAGACCCCTCCAGGAACAAAGGAGCTGGCACATGCCATTGCCCTTCCCTGCCCTCAGCATAAACAAAGAACCACCTGTAGGAACCAGGGCAGTGCTGACACTTGCTATCTGATGCGCTTTCACCAAGTTCCCCACCTCACACTATGGTGGAACCACCCTTCCCAGACATGATTCCCCAGTGCCAGTGCGGGGGGACCCCACCCCCAAATGACTGACCCAAACCCCTGCCACCGCCACGTCTCCTGACCTGGGAGTACTGTGGAGCTTCAATTCCGGTAGCAGTGGTGACTGGTCTTACTTCACAAGCAGACCAGAGCACACTGGGTTAAAATGCACCACATTCAGACCAGGGACCAAACACTGCCCACCACAGGCAAAGAGCCTCTGCAGACGGTTGGCCTGCAGGATAAGGCAGCCAGGACAAAACAGCAGAGCACATGGAGCACACATTGGAGACACTTCCGGAAGCACCAGGCCATGGGGAACAGGGGACATGACACAGCAGGGCACTACAGGACCTGTTCTTCATAAGGTCATTATCCTCAGACACAGGAGATGGAGCTGACCTAACATAGAAACAGGCACAGACGGTCTGGGCTACCTGGGCGCTGCACCCATGACGGCGCGCGGGACCCCGAGCCGCTTCCTGGCCAGTGTCCTCCACAACGGGCTGGGGCGCTACGTGCAGCAGCTGCAGCGTCTCAGCTTTAGCCTCAGCCGCGATGCACCGTCGTCTCGTGGCGCCAGGGAGTTCGTGGAACGCGAGGTGGCCGACTTCGCCAGACGGAACCCGGGGGTCGTAATATACGTAAACTCGCGGCCGTGCTGTGTGCCCAGAGTAGTAGCCGAATACCTTAACGGGGCAGTGCGTGAGGAGAGCATCCACTGCAAGTCAGTCGAGGAGATTGCGACGCTGGTGGAGAAGCTGGCGGACCAGTCGGGCTTGGACGTGATCCGCATCCGCAAGCCCTTCCACACGGACAGCCCTAGCATCCAGGGCCAGTGGCACCCCTTCACCAACAAACCGACAACGTTGGGTGGGCTGCGCCCACGAGAGGTCCAAGATGCTGCCCTAGGCCAGGCGCAAGTGCCATGAAGAGTTGCCCACCAACTCCAATACCCAGGCTTTGGACTCTTACCCCAGTGGAGGTGGTTCTTCCTCTTTGGGTTCAGGGGATTCCAAGTCCACACAGGCAGACAGAGCCCCCCAAAAGGGAAACTGACGCCAAAGCTTTTGCTTGGGATAAAGAAGAGCTGTCTTTTTGTTGCTCATGAGGCAGGGCAGTGACTGTTAGTCTCCTAATTCTTCCCCATTTGATATCTCTGAAACCTGACTCTTCAAGGATATTACAGGCATTTATTTCTGAAATCCAGATTGATAACAGTGATCTTAAATCCCAGCGAGTGCTTTCAAGATTGGGATCTGAAGAACCCCCCGTGTCCTGTTTCTGTAACCATTGAGCTAGAGAGCTAGCATCTTATACCCTGCTGTGAACCTGGCATTAGGATAACCACTTTATATCCGTGTGAATGTTTAGATTAGAAAACTGAGGTTAATAAACTTGTTCGAGGGCACCTGGGTGGCTCAGTCGTTAAGTGTCTGCCTTCGGCTCAGGTCATGATCCCAGGGTCCTTGGATCGAGTCCCACATTGGGCTCCCTGCTCAGTGGGGAGCCTGCTTCTCCCCCTGCCTCTCCCCCTGCTTATGTTCCCTCTCTCGCTGTGTCTCTCTCTGTCAAATAAATAAATAAAATCTTTAAAAAAAAAAAAAGAAACAGGCACAGAGACTTAGACAAAATGAGAAGACAGAAATTTGTCCCAAATGAAAGAACAGGACAAGGCCACAGCTGGACATCTAAGTGAAACAGATGTAAGTAACATGGCCCATGGAGTATTGAAAGCAATGATAATAAGGATATTCACCAGACCTGAGAAAAGAGTAGAAGACATCAGTGAGACACTTAACACAGACATAAAAAAGAACCAGAGATGAATAGTGCAATAAACAAGATTAGAAGCATGCTTGGGGTGCCTGGGTGGCTGAGTCATTAAGCGTCTGCCTTAGGCTCAGGTCATGATCCCAGGGCCCTGGGATCGAGCCCCGCATCAGGCTCCCTGCTCTGCGGGAAGCCTAATTCTCCCTCTCCCACTCCCCCTGCTTGTGTTCCCTCTCTCACTGTCTCTCTCTGTCAAATAAATAAATAAAATATTTAAAAAAGAAAGAAAGAAACATGCTTGATGCAATGAACAGCAGGCTGGAAGGAAAACAAATTAATGATTTAGGAGACAGAATAATGGAAAGCAAGCAAGCTATATAAAGGAGAGAGAAAAGAATTATGCAAAACAAGAACATACTTAGGGAAATCAGTGACTCCATTAAATGTACTAATATTCATATTACAGGAGTTCCAGATGAAGAAGAGAAAAGGAGGCTTGGGGCACCTGGCTGGCTCATTCGGTGGAGTGTGAGACTCTTGATCTTGCAGTTGTAGGTTTGAGCCCCACACTGGGTACTGAGATTACTTAAAAAATAAAATGAAATCTTTAAAAATGGGGGCGGGTGCCTGGGTGGCTCAGTAGGTTAAGCATCTGCCTTTGGCTCAGGTCATGATCCCAGAGTCCCAGGATCAAGCCCCACCTGGGCTCCCTGATCAGCAGGGAGTCTGCTTCTCCCTCTGACCCTCCCCTCTCTCATGCTCTCTCACTCTCTCAAACAAATATTTTTTTAAATAATAAAAATAAAAAGAGAGAGAGAAAGGGGCAGAAAACTTTTTAAAGAAATAATAGCTGAAAACTTCCCTAATCTGAGAAAGGAAACAGATATTCAAATCCAAGAGGCACAGAGAACTCCCAACAAAATCAACAAAAGCAGATATATACCAAGACATTATAACTGAATTGGCAAAATACAGTGATAAAGAAAACATGTTAAAAAGGAGCAAGACAAAAGAAAACAGTAACATACAAGGAAAACCCCATAAGGCCATCAGGGGATTTTTCAACAGAAACTTTCCAGACCAAAAAGGAGTGGGATGATATATTCAAAATGCTGAATGGGAAAAATCTGCAGCCAAGAATACTCTATCCAGTAAGACAATCATTCAGAATAGAAATAGAGATACTTTCCCAGACAAGCAAAAACTAAAGGAGTTCATGACCACTAAACCAGCCCTGCAAGAAATAGCAAAGGGAACTCTCTTAAGTGGAAAGGAAAAACCAAAAAAATGACACTATGAAGGTAGGAAACAAAAAAGCAGTAAAAATGAATATTTCTGTAAAAATATCATCAAGGAACTCACAAAATAAAAGGACTTAAAATATGACACCATATACCTAAAATGTGGGGAGGAGAGGAGTAAAGAATTGGTTGAAACTGAAATGACCATCAATTTAATATACACTGCTATATGCAGAAAATATTACATATAAACATAATGGCAACCACAGGTCAAAAACCACTAATAAATATGCTAAGAAGAAAGAGAAAGAAATTCAAATATATCACTAAAGAAAACCAGCAAACTACGAAAAAGAAAGGATCAGAGAAAATCTTCAGAAGGAACCACAAAACAAGTAATAAAATGGCAATAAGTACTTAACTATTAATACTTTCTTTGAATGTAAAGGGACTAAATGCTCCAAAGAACATAAAGTGACAGAATGAATAAAAAACATGACCCAGGTGTGCCCGGGTGGCTCAGTTAGTTAAGCATCTGACTCTTGGTTCCGGCTCAGGTTCATGATCTCAGGGTTGTGAAATCGAGAAAGAGAAAGGAAGATGGTGGCAGAGTAAGAGGACCCTAAGCTCACCTCATCCCACGAACACAACGAGATAACTATCAAATCATCCTAAATACCCTAGAAATAGACCTGAAGATTGACAGAACAAACTCCAAAAGTAAAGACAGAAGAGGCCACATTAAAGTAAAAACAAAAACAAAAACAAAAATCAGACCCACCTATACGCTGCTTACAAGAGTCACTGTGGACGTAAAAACACCTGAAGATTGAAAGTAAGGAGATGGAGAAACAGCTATCATGCAAACAGATGTCAAAAAAAAGCGAGAGTAGCAATACTTATATCAGACAAAATAGACTTCAAAACAAAGACTGTAACAAAAGACAAAGAAGGGCACTATATAATCATAAAGGAGACAATCCAACAAGATATAACAATTATAAATGTTTATGCACCCAACATGGGAGCACACAAATATATAAAACCGTTCATAACAAACATAAAGGAACTAACTGGTAGTAATATAATAAAAATAGGGGACTTTAACACCCCACTTACATCAATGGACAGATCATCTAAACAGAACATCAACAAGGAAACAATGGCTTTGAGTGACACAGTAGACCAGATGGATTTAACAGATATATTCAAAACATTCCATCCTAAAAAGCAGAATACACATTCTTTCCAAGTGCACACAGTAACATTCTCCAGACTAGATCACATACAGGCCACAAAACAACTTCAACAAATTCAAGATCGAAATTATATCATGCACCTTTTCTGACCACAATGCTATGAAACTAGAAGTCAACCACAAGAAAAAAATCTGGAAAGCCCACAAATACATGGAGGTCAGATAACATACTTCTGAGATCTTGGCTGGCTCAGTCAGAAGAGCATGTGACTCTTGATCTCAGGGTCATGAGTTCGAGCCCCACACCAGGTGTGGAGATTACAAAAAATAAATAAATAAAACTTAAATAAATAACATGCTACTAAATAATGAATGGGTTAAACAGGAAATAAAGGAAGAAAATTAAAAAGTACATGGAAACAAATGAAAATGAAAACACAACAGTCCAAAACTTTTACAATGCAGCAAAAGCACTTTTAAGAGGGACATTTATACCAATACAGACCTATATCAAGAAGCAAGAAAAAGGGCGCCTGGGTGGCAGAGTCGGTTAAGCATCTGACTCTTGATATCAGCTCAGGTCATGATCTCAGGGTTGTGGGATCAAGCCCCCCATTGGGCTCTGTGTGCTCAATGGGGAGTCTGCTTGAGATTTTTTTCCCTCTACCTCTGCCCCTGGTCGCATGCCCTCCTTCCTCCCTCAAATAAATAAATAAATCTTTAAAAATATGTATATTTAAAAAAAAGAAGCAAGAAAAATCTCAAATGAACAACCTAACCATACACCTAAAGGAGCTAGAAAAGAACAATATACAAAACCTGAAACCAGCAGAATGAAGGAAGTAATATACATTAGGGAAGAAATAAATGATACAGAAACCAAAAAAAAAATTAAAAATTAAACAGATCAATGAAACCAGGAGCTGGTTCTTTTTTGTCTTTTTCCTTTTTTTAAAGATTTATTTATTTATTTGAAAGAGAGAGAGAAGACAACTAGGGGAAGGGACAGAAGGAGAGAATCTTTAAGCAGACTCCCCACTGAGTGTGGAGTCTGACGCTGGGCCTGATCTCACAACCCATGAGATCATGACCTGAGCCGAAACCAATTGACTGAGGAATGCAGGCACCCCCAGGAGCTGGTTCTTTGAAAAAAAAAAAATCAATAAAATTGATAAACCTCTAGCCAGACTCATCAAGAAAAAAAGGGACCCAAGTAAATAAAATCACAAAAGAGAAAGGAGAAATAACAACCAACCCCATAAAAATACAAAGGATTGAAAGAGATTATGAAAAACTATATGCCAACATATTGGACAACCTAGAACAAATGGATAAATACCTAGAAACATATAAACTACCAAAACTAAAAGAGGAAGAAACAGAATATATGAACAGACCAATAACCAGCAAAGAAATTGAATAACTAATCCAAAAACTCCCAACAAACAAAATTCCAGAACCTTCACATGCAAATTCTACCAAACATTTAAAGAGTTAATACCTATTCTTAAACTATTCCAAAAATTAGAAAAAGAAAAGAAAACTTCCAAATTCCTTCTATGGGGCCAGCATTACCCTGATACAAAAACCAGATAAAGACACCACTAAAAAGAGAACTACAAGCCAATTCCTCTGATAAATATAGATACAAAAATTTTCAACAAAGTACGACCAAACCGAATCCAACAATACCTTAAAAAAATCATTCACTATGATAAAGTGGGATTTATTCCTGGGTTGCAAGCGTGGTTCAATATACACAAATCAGTCAAGATGATACCTCACATCAATAGGAAAAAGGATATGAACCATATGCTCATATAAATAGACACAGAAAAAGCACTGGACAAAGTACAACATCCATTCATGATAAAAATCCTCAACAAACTAGGTTTACAGGGAACATACCTTAACATAATAAAGGCCATATATGAAAAGCCCACCACTAACATCATCCCTAATAAGAAAAACTGAGAGCTTTTCACCTAAGGTCAGGAACAAGACATGCATGTCCACTCTCACCACTTTTATTCAAAATAGTACAGGCAGTCCTAGTGACAGCAATCAGACAAGAATAATAAGTAAAAGGCATCCAAATCAGTAAGGAAGACATAAAACTTTCCCTATTTGCAGATGATAATACTATATATAGAAAACCCAAAAGACTCCACCAAGAAACAGCTAGAAATGATAAACGAATTCAGTAAAGTCACAGGATACAAAATCAATGTACAGAAATCTGTTGCATTTCAATACACCAATAATGAAGCAGCAGAAAGAGAAATTAAGAAAGCAATCCCATTTACAAATGCACCAAAAATAATAAGACACCTAGTAATAAACCTAACCAAAGAGGTGAAAGACCTGTACTCTAAAAACTATACAACACTGATGAAAGAAATTCAAGACAACAAAGAAATGGAAAGACATTCGATGCTCATGGATTGGAAGAACAAATATTGTTAAAATGTCTATACTAGGGGCGCCTGGGTGGCTCAGTCATTAAGCATCTGCCTTCGGCTCAGGTCATGATCCCAGGGTCCTGGGATCGAGCCCCGCATCGGGCTCCCTGCTCGGCGGGAAGCCTGCTTATCCCTCTCCCATTCCCCCTGCTTGTGTTCCTCTCTCGCTGTCTCTCTCTCTGTCAATTAAATAAATAAAATCTTTTTTAAAAAATGTCTATACTAGGGGGTGCCTGGGGGGCTCAGTCAATAGAGCATGTGACCCTTGATCTTGGGGTCATGAGTTAAAGCCCCACGTTGGGCATAGAGTGTACTTAAAAAAGAAAATGTTTAGGGGTGCCTGGCTTGGTTAAGCATCTGCATTCAGCTCAGGTCATGATCCTGGGGTCCTGGGATCGAGACCCACATTGGTCTCCCTGCTCCGTGAGGAGTCTGCTTCTCCCTCTCCTCTGCCCCTCCCTCCCCCACTTATGCTCTCCCTCTCTCAAATAAATAAAATCTTTTTTTTTAAATGTTTAAGGAGGGCACATGATATAATGAGCACTATACTGATGTATGTAAGACTGATGAATCACTGAACTCTACCTCTAAAACTAATAATATACATTATATGTTAATTAATTGAATTTAAATTAAAAAAAGTAAAAAAAAGTCTATACTACCCAAAGCAATCCACACATTTAATGCAATCCCTATCAAAATACCAACAGCATTTTTTTCAAAACTAGAACAAACAATCCTAAAATTTGTATGGAACCACAAAAGACTGTGATAGCCAAAGCAATCTTTTTTTTTTAAAGATTATTTATTTATTTGACAGACAGAGAGAGAGCACAAGCAGGGGGGAGAGGCAGAGGCAGAGGGAGAAGCAGGCTCCCCACTGAGCAGGGAGCCCGAAGCATGGCTCGATCGAAATCATGACCTGAGGTGAAGGCAGACACTTAACCAACTGAGTCACCCAGGCACCCCTAGCCAAAGCAATCTTAAAAAAGCAAAGCAAAGGGGTGCGTGGCTGATTTAGTCAGAAGAGCATGTGACTCCTGATCTCAGGGTGTGAGTTCAAACCCCATGTTGGGTGTAGAGACTACTGAGAAAAAAAATGTAAAATCTTGGGGCACCTGGGTGGCTCAGTCAGTTAAGTGTCTGGCTCTTGATTTTGGCTCAGGTCATGATTTCAGGGCTGTGAGATTGAGCCCTGCCTTGGGCTCCTTGCTGAGCATGGAACCTGCTTAAGAGCCTCACTCTCCCTCACCTCCTTTTTCCCCCTCCCCCCCCAAAAAAGGAAAAACAAAAAGAAGAAAAAGAAAAAACAAAGCTAGAGGCATCACAATTCCAGATTTCAAATTATATTACAAAGCTGTAGTCATCAAGACAGTATGGTACTGGCACAAAAACAGACACAAAATCAATGGAACAGAATAGAAAACCCAGAAATAAACCCATACTTTTATGATCAATTAATTTATGACAAAGTAAGCACGAATATACAATGGGAAAAAGACAATCTCTTCATGAAATGGTGTTGGGAAAATTGGACAGCAACATGCAAGAGAACGAAACTGGACCACTGTCTTATACCATACACAAAAATAAATTCAAAATGGATTAAATACATAAACATGAGACCTCAAACCATAAAAATCCTAGAAGAGAACATAGACAGTAACGTCTCTGACATCAGCCACAACACCTTTTTTCTAGGTATGTTCCTTGAGGCAAGGGAAACAAAAGGAAAACTAAACTATTGGGACTGCATCAAAATAAAAAGGTTCTCTACAGCGAAGGAGACAATCAAGAAAACCAGAAGAAAACCTACAGAATGGGAGAAGGTATTTGCAAATGATGTATCCAATAAAGGGTTAGTATCCAAAATATATAAAGAACTGATACAACTCAACACCCCAAAAAAGAAATAATCCAATTAAAAAATGGGCAGAGGACGTGCACATTTTTTTTCCAAAAAGGACATACAGACAGTCAACAAGCATATGAAAAGACACTCGACACCACTCATCATTAGGGAAATGCAAATCAAAAGTACAGTGAGATAGCACCTCACACCTATCAGAATGGCTAAAATCAACAACACCAGAAACAACAGGTATTGGGGAGGATGTGGAGAAAAAGGAACCCTTGGGTACCACAGGTGGGAATGCAAACTTGTGTAGCCACTGTGGAAAACAGTATGAAGGTTCCTCAAAAATTAAAAATAGAACTGCCCTACTGACCCGGCAATTGCACTACTGGGTATTTACCCAAAAAATACAAAAACACTAATTCAAAGGGATACATGCACCCCTGTGTTTATAGCAGCATTATCTACAATAGCCAAATTATGGAAGCAACCCAAATGTCCATCGTTTGATGAATGGATAAAGAAGATGTGGTATATATATACAACACAATATTATTCAGCCATAAAAAGAATGAAATCTTGGTTGGAGCTAGAGAGTATAATACTAAACAAAATAAGACAGTCAGAGAAAGACAAATACCATGTGATTTCAGTCATGTGAAATTTAAGAAACAAAACAAATGAGCAAAGGGGAAAAAAACAGACAGAGACAAACCAGGAAACAGACCCTTAACTATCAAGAACAAACTGCTGGCTACCAGAGGGGAGGTGGGGGGCAGGGAGGAATGGAGGAATAGGCGATGGGGTTAAGGAATACACAGGTCGTGATGACCACTGGGTAATGTATGTAATTGTTGAATCATTATACTGTACATCTGAAATTAATATAACACTGTATGTTAACTGGAATTAAAATAAAAACTTTAATAAAAACTTTAATAAAATAAAAAAGTAAAATAACCAGAGAAATATTTCACATTGAAACTCTTAAAATAAATTTAGTCAATTTAAATCATACAACGGAAACTTAAATAAACAAACATGGTAGATAAGACTAATAAAGTTAAAATAACTCAGCAGGAATTGAAAAGAGGACAAAAAAATTATATTCCCAAAGTTATGACAGCTTTGAATTCTGATATTATGGCAATCATACCTGCGCTTGATACTGTATATACAATGTACTTTACGTGCTTATACCCCCTGGACCCGTATAAAAATGGCTTATAGGGGCGCCTGGGTGGCTCAGTCAGTTAAGTGTCTGCCTTTGGCTCAGGTCATGATCCCAGGGTCCTGGGATCGAGCCCCTAGTCAGGCTCCCTGTTCGGCTGGGAGCTTGCTTCTGCCTCTGCCTGCCACTCCCCCTGCTTGTTCTCTCTCTCATGCACTCTCCCTCTCTCAAATACATAAATAAAATCTTAAAATAAAACATGGCTTATAGATGGAAATACAATTCTCAAGGAAGTTTAACTGAATGGGTTAAAAAGCTTAATTTGTTGTCATTTGGCAATTGGATATGGTAGCATATTAAGGAGTTCTTTGTTATGGTTTTGCTACGAATATTAGGAATATGGTTGCTTAAACTGGTCATTAAACAATGGTGTAAAAGAATGTGCAACAAAGGAAGAATGCCCCCCAAAATGACTGCATGTGATTAAGTTTGTAAGTGATGTAGAATCAGAGGGTGGATTGACATTTTTGTGAACTTAGCTTTGTACAGGGCATTAGGCCCTTAGGATTAAGTAGTGTGTGAGTGAGTTGAAATTACAAATTGGATTGTTGTGTATTGTTATGATATGATTTCAAATCCACTTGTTTATGATAAAGACAAAGTCTTTAGAAATAAAGTTGTTTTGCTATAAGAATGAAGTAATTTGGGGCGCCTGGGTGGCTCAGTCGTTAAGCATCTGCCTTCAGCTTAGGTCCTGATCCCGGGGTCCTGGGATCGAGCCCCGCATCGGGCTCCCTGCTCAGCGGGAAGCCTGTTTCTCCCTCTCCCACTCCCCCTGCTTGTGTTCCCTCTCTTCGCTGTGTCTCTGTCAAATAAATAAAATCTTAAAAAAAAAAAAAGAATGAAGTAATTTGTGTTAGGATGTTGTCCTGTTCTCACTGTTAAGAACTCAAAAGCTCAGCTGCTGGGGGCTCCACTAGGGGCATATCAATAAAAACATAATATAGGGAAGCAAGTATGGCAAGAGGACATTTTGACAGTAAATACTACATTTACGAGGACAATTCAAGTATTTGGTCTTGGAGAGGCAACATTTTGCTGATCTAAAATAGCTCTCTGAAGACCTGGTGGCAATTAGCTCCTGTTCCTGGTAAAAGTGAATCTTCTACAAGGAGTGGTGAAAGCTGTACCGCAGCTTTGAGATAAAAATCCTCTTGCCCAACACAATGGTGCCATTAATCCCTAGCAAAGCACTCTAGTAACAGGGGACCTTTACTTTTTCACTGGTGGGTGGGCCTCGCCTTTCAGTTAGCTAAGCAGTCTCTCCTGAGTACCAACACCTAAAAAGGTACACCTCAGCTAAGTTTGATCTTTATTCCTTTCACTTCTCCTTTTCTAGAATGATAGCGTGACTAATCTATCATAAATTTAGAGTATATTATTTCTTTATTGGCTTATGAAGAGACATTATCTTGTACGCTACTGGCTTGTAAAATTCTCACAGTGAACCTCTTCTAAACAAATTATTATCAAAGACAAACTCAGTCTCTGAATATTAATTTGCTTTCCAAAACAAATAATACATATTACCAAAGTCCATATACCCAAGGAACTAGTTCCACAAGTATTTTTTCCTGCTAATCTATATTTAGATAAAGAAAAGGAGGCTTACCACTCTTGATTCAGTTATACCTTCAGGCGAAGACCCAGCAGATTAACGTCATAAGAACTGATAACTTATGCCAACTTGTCAGAAGTCCCAGAACCTCACAGCTGCAGCAGCCCTAGGGAGAGCAATGTCCATCCAGTTAAAATTTATCCGGCCATCCCCAACAACTGTTGGGGAGTAAAAATTTCCTCCATTCTTCAAGATTCTTCTGGCTGGTCAAAGGATTAAACTAACATGAGACAGATTAACAGAAGAAAATCAAAACTATGTACCTACAAGGAATCCACATAAACAGAGTTTCCAAACACAGTCAGGTAAAATGAAGTATATATTTCATTCTGGACTAAGGAGAAAGAGGTATGGGTTAGTAATTTCAAAGGAAAAGAAAGCAATTCACAGGAGATGAAAAAGAGTAAATCCTAGGGAGCCTGGGGGCTCAGTCGTTAAGCGTCTGCCTTCGGCTCAGGTCATGATCCCAGGGTCCTGGGATCGAGCCCCACATCGGGCTCCCTGCTCAGCGGGAAGCCTGCTTCTCCCTCTCCCACTCCCCCTGCTTGTGTTCCCTCTCTCGCTGTGTCTCTCTCTGTCAAATAAATAAATAAAATCTTTAAAAAAAGAAAAAGAGTAAATCCTTGTGAAAGAAATGGTTGCTGGGCCATACAGAAACAAATGGACATGACAGGACTTTAAACAAACAGGCCTTGGCAAATTCCTCCCTGTCTATCAAACTTAGTTCATATTATACTGTAGTTACCTATGGTGACATCCCTCTCTTGGAGCAGGTCTTCTACCTAAATTCCTTTAGGCAGTTAAAAAGAAGATCAAAGATTCTTCCTGAGCTTTATATTTCATAGAAATAATCAGACTAGGGCACCTGGGTGGCTCAGTCGGGTAAGCATCTGCCTTCGGCTCAGGTCATAATCCCAGGGTCCTGGGATCAAGCCCCGCATTGGGCTCCCTGCTCAGTGGGGTAGCCTGCTTCTCTCTCTCCCTCTGCCACTCCCCCTGGTTGTGCGCATGCATGCTCTCTCTCTCACTCTCTCTGTCAAATAAATAAATAAAATCTTAAAAAAAATAATCACACTATAATTCACATGCCAAAGATGCATTTTGGGGTGGCAAATTTTGAGTCCTTATATTTACAAGATCAAACAAACAGAAATATATAGCCCAACTAATATCAAAAAGGCAAGAAATAACAAGTGTTTGTGAGGATGTGGAGAAAAGGAAACCCTCATGTTTTGTTCATGGAAATGTAAATTGATGCAACCACTGTGAAAAACAGTATGGAGATTCCTCAAAAAATTAAAAATACAAATACCATATGATCCAATAATTCCACTAGTAGGTATTTACCCAAAGAAACAAAAACACTAACTAGAAAAGATATATGTACCCCCATGTGTTTTGCAGCACTATTTGTAATAACCAAGATATGGAAACAACCCAATTGCCCATCCATATATAAATGGATTAAGATGTGGTGTATAGGGCGCCTGGGTGGCTCAGTTGGTTAAGCAACTGCCTTCGGCTCAGGTCATGATCCTGGAGTCCCGGGATCGAGTCCCGCATCGGGCTCCCTGCTCAGCAGGGAGTCTGCTTCTCCCTCTGACCCTCTTCCCTCTCGTGCTATCTCTCATTCTCTCTCTCTCAAACAAATAAATAAAATCTTAAAAAAAAAAGATGTGGCATATATATATACAATGGAATAGTACTCAGGCATTAGAAAGAATGAAATCTTGACATTTACAATGACATGGATGGACCTAGAGGGTAACATTATGTTAAGTGAAATAAGTCACATAGAAAGACAAATACCATGTGATTTCATTATATGTGGAATATAAAAAAACAAATGAACAAACAAAAGGAATAAATTCATAAATACAGAGAACAAATTGGTGGTTGCTAGAG
The DNA here is from genome assembly GCF_037043125.1 of Eumetopias jubatus. Lineage (NCBI taxonomy): Eukaryota > Metazoa > Chordata > Mammalia > Carnivora > Otariidae > Eumetopias > Eumetopias jubatus. The sequence continues at coordinate 28,393,375 of NW_028274817.1, forward strand.
GGGAAGGTGGGGGAATGGTCAAAATACATAAAATAAATCAGTCACAGGGATGAAAAGTACAGCATAGGGAATATAGTCAATAATACTGTAATAACATATGGTGACAAATGGTGACAACACTTATCAAAGTGACCAATGAATAATGTATAGAATTGTTGAATCACTACATTGTACACCTGAAACTAATATAACATTGTATGTCAACTGTACTTCCATAACAGATTTTTAAAAAGAAAAAATGAAATCCACGACCTGAGTTAAATCTGAATTACAGATTTAAAACAAACATGTTTTTGGATAAGTACTGTAAGGGCAGAAAAATTTCCCTTCTCCCCTTCTAGGTTTTTCAGCTACTCTAATAATTAAATTGACATAACACAGATTAACAGAAGAAAAACAAGTAAGAGGGACGCCTGGGTGGTTTAGTCGTTAAGCATCTGCCTTCGGCTCAGGTAATGATCCTGGGGTCCTGGGATGGAGCCCCAAATCGGGCTCTCTGCTCAGCGGGAAGCCTGCTTCTCCCTCTCCCACTCCCCCTGCTTGTGTTCCCTCTCTCACTATGTCTCTCTCTGTCAAATAAATAAATAAATAAAATCTTAAAAAAAACCCACGAAAGTTCTGTCTTTGTCTGCTGGGCCCCAAGTCTTCAGCACCAAATGATCCACACTCCAAAGCCTGAGGTGGGTTACTCTCCCCCTCAACAAAAAAGCTTACCTTAGAAAGCCTTGCAGTGTGGGAGAGAACTGAATGTTTATAAAAGTAAGAGTACAAAAATTGCAACCAACCAAGCTGAGGGCCAGCCCGACCCCCCCAGCCCAAATGCAGCAATGTGGCTCAGCCACAACAAGAAGGTGCATGAAGCCCACACCAGGGACAGCTCTGGAGTATATTGATTCTGGTGACGAGGAGGAATTACACTAAAGGGCATCACAAGATGTCTTCCACATAAGGCCAGTACTTCCAAGAGCAGGAGACATAGATAGCTGACTTTTTTAATACACAGAAACAAACACAAAGAGTAAGACAAAATGAGAGGACAGAAGAATATGTTCTGAAAGAAAGAATATTAAAAAAAAAATCGCAGAAAAAGACCTAAATGAAACAAAGATAAGCAATCTACCTGACAAAGAGTTCAAAGTAATGGTCGTAAAGACACTCACTGGACTTGAGAGAACATGGATGACCTCAGTGAGAAATATAAAAAAGAGATAGAAAATATATAAAAGAACCAATCAGGGCTAAAGAATGCAATAACTGAAGTGAAAAATATACTATAGAGGGAATAAGCAAATTAGAGGATGCAGAAGAATGGATCAGCAAGCTGGAAGACTGGGTAATAGAAAGCAACCATGTGGAGCAGCAAAAAAAAAAAAAAAAAAAAACAATTTTTAAAAATGAGAATAGGCTAGGGAGGCTGGGTGGCTCAGTTGGTTAGGCATCTGCCTTTGGCTTGAGTCGTGATCCCAGGGTCCTGGGATCAGGCCCTGCATCAGGCTCCCTGCTCGGCCAGGGGCCTGCTTCTTCCTCTCCCTCTGCTACTTCCCCTGCTTGTGCTCTCCTGCTCTTTCTCTCTGTCAAATAAATAAATAAAATCTTTCAAAAAAATGAGAATAGGTTAAGATACCTTTGTGACAACATCAAGCATAATAACATTTGCATAATGGGGGTCCCAGAAAGGGAAAAGAGGGAAAGGCAGAAAACTAACTTGAAGAAATAATACCTGAAAACTTCCCTTAATCTGGGGAAGGAAAGAGACATCAAGGTTCGGGAGGCATAGACAGTCCCAAACAAGATGAACTCAAGATGGTCCACACCAAGAAACACAATTATTAAAATGTCAAAAATTAAAGATAGAGAGAGCATCTCAAAGCCACAAGAGAAAAGCAGTTATGTGCAAGGTAAAAACAATAAGGCTACCAGCTAATTTTCAGCAAAAACAGCAGGCCAACAGAGAATGGCATGATATATTCAAAGTGCTGAAAGGAAAAAATCTACCACCAAAAACACTCTACTGGCAAGGTTATTCAGAATTAAAGGAGAAAGAAAGAATCTCACAAACAAACAAAACTTGAAACAGTTCATCACCACTAAACCAACTATACAAGAAATGTTAAATGGACATATTTAAGGAGAAAACACAAGGCCATAACTAGAAGTAAGAAAATTTTGAAAGGAAAAATTTCACTGGTAAAAGCAAACACACAGTAAAAATATGAGTTCCATCATTTCTTTAGGTAGTATGAAGGATAAAAAAATAAAAGTAGTAAAATCAATTATATCTAAAAACTTAGTCAAGGAATACACAAAATAAAAACAAAATATGACATCATTCACATAAAACATGCAAGGGGGGGTACAAATGTAGTGCTTTTGGAATGTGTTCAAACTTAAGTGACCACCAACTTAATACACATTGCTACATACATAGAAAGTTATAAATGAACATCATGGTAATCACAAACCAAAAACGTGTAATAGATACACAATAAAGACAAGGGAATCTAAGCATAATACTAAAGAAAGTCATAAAACATCAAGGGAACAGAGCAAGAATAAAAAGAAAAGACAACTATAAAAACAATGAGCAAAAAAGCATACATATCAAACAATTACTCTAAATGTAAATGAAGTAAATGCTCCAATCAAAACACATATGGTGAAAAAAAAGACAGGGTGACTGAATTGATTAAAAAAAAAAAAATGACCCGGGGCGCCTGAGTGGCTCAGTCGTTAAGCGTCTGCCTTCGGCTCAGGTCATGATCCCAGAGTCCTGGGATCCAGCCCCGCATCGGGCTCCCTGCTCTGCGGGAAGCCTGCTTCTCCCTCTCCCTCTGCCCCTGCTTGTGTTCCCTCTCTCGCTGTGTTTCTCTCTCTGTCAAATAAATAAATAAAATCTTTAAAAAAAAATGACCCATCTATATGCTGCCTACAAGAGACTCACTGCAGACCTCAAGACACATATAGGCTGAAAGTGAAGGGATAGACAAAGATATTCCATGCAAATGGAAGCAAAAAAAAAAAAAAACAAAACCCTGGTTAGCAATATCAGACAAATTAGATGTTAAAATAAAGACTGTAGCTCAACATCACTAAGTATCAAGGAAATGCAAATCAAAACCCCAAGGAGTTATCACCTCATACCTGTCAGATGGCTGAAATAAAAAACAAAAGAAACAACAGGTGTGGTCGAGGATGTGGAGAAAAAGGAACCCCTGCACACTGTTGATGAGAATGCAAACTGGTGCAGCCACTGTGGCAAACAGTAGGAAGGTTCCTCAAAAAATTAAAAATAGAATTACTATATGATCCAGTAATTCCACTACTGGGTATTTACCAAAAAAATACAAAAACACTAATTTGAAAAGATATGCACACCCCTTTGTTTATTACAGCATTATTTATAATAGTCAAATTATGGAAGCAGTCCAAGTGTCCACTGATGGATGAATGGATTAAGAAGACATGGTGTCTGGGTGCCTGGCTGGCTCAGTGGGTAGAGCATGTGACTCCTGATCTCCAGCATGTGAGTTCAAGACCCACACTGGGTATAGAGATTACTTAAAAACATATATATAGGGGCGCCTGGGTGGCTCAGTCGTTAAGCATCTGCCTTCAGCTCAGGTCATGATCCCAGGGTCCTGGGATCAAGCCCGGCATCAGGTTCCTTGCTCCGCGGGAAGCCTGCTTCTCCCTCTCCCACTCCCCCTGCTTGTGTTCCCTCTCTCGCTGTGTCTCTCTCTTTCAAATAAATAAATAAAATCTTAAAAATATATATATATATATAAATGCAGATAAAAACATACATACACAAAAGAAGTGGTGTGTATATACAATGTAATATTACTCAGACATGAAAAAGAATGAAATCTTGCCATTTTGCAACAATATGGATGGATCAAGAGGATATAATGCTAAATGAACCAAATCATTAAGAGGAAGACAAATACCATATGATTTCATTCATATGTGGAATTTAAGAAACAAAACAGACAAACAATGAAAAACAGAGACAATCCAAAAAACACTCTTACCTATATAGAACAAACTGATGGTTACCAGAGGGGCGGTGGGGGTGGGTGAAACAGGGGAAGGGGATTAAGAGTACACTTATCATGAAGAGCACTGAGTAATATATAGAATTGTTGGATCACTAATTATACACCTGAAACTATACTGGAATATAAATAAATAAACAAACAAATAAATAAAGACTGTAATAAGTGAGAAAGGCATTACATAATGATAAAGGTGTAAATCCAACACAAAGAACATTTGTAAATATCTATACACCTAATATAGGAGCACCTAATTATATAAAGCAAATATTAACAGACATAAAGGGAGAAACAGATAGCCAACAATAATAGAAGACTTTAATACCCCACTTACATCAATGGATAGATCATCGAGACAGATAATTGATAATGAAACAATGACTTTCAATGACACATAAGGCAAGATGGACTTAACAGAACAATCCATTCAAAAAGAGCAGAATTCACATTCTTTTCAAGTGTACATGGAATATTCTCCAGGACAGATATCATTTGAGGCCACAAACAATTTCAATAAATTTTAGAAGGCTGAAATCAAAGCATCTTTCCTGCCCACATTATGAAACTACAAATCAGTTACAAAAAAAAATAATAAGTAGAAAACCAAAAAACACGTGGAAGCTAAACAACATGCTACTAAACAACAAATAGGTCAGGGCACCTGGGTGCCTCAGACGATTTAAGTGTCTGCCGGGGTCCTGGGATCGAACCCTGCATTGGGCTCCCTGCTCCACGGGATACATGCTTCTCCCTCTCCCTCTGCTGCTTCCCCTGCTTGCGCTCTCTCTCTCTGTCAAATAAAATCTTTAAAAAACAGGTCAGTGAAGAAATCAAAGAGGAAATATAAAAAATAACTGGAGACAAATGAAACTGAAAACATGACATTTCAAAATCTATGGGATGGAGCAAAGTGGTTCTAAGAGGAAAGATTATGGCAATACAGGCCTACCTCAAGAAACAAGAAAAATCTCAGTCTAATCTTATACCTAAAGGAGCTAGTAAAAGAAGAAAAAATGAAGCCCAAATTTAGCAGAATGAATGAAATAATAAAGAGTGGAAATAAATGAAATAGAAACCAAAAACATGATATCAAATAGATCAGAAATTAGGAACTGATGTTTTGAAAAGATTAAGAAAATTGATAAACCTTTAGCCAGTCTCATCAAGAAAAAAGAAGAGGGCTCAAATACATAAAATCAGAAATGAAAAAGAAGGGGCGCCTGGGTGGCTCAGTCATTAAGCATCTGCCTTGGGCTCAGGTCATGATCCCAGGGTCCTGGGATCGAGCCCCACATCGGGCTCCCTGCTCGGCAGGAAGCCTGCTTCTCCCTCTCCCACTCCCCTTGCTTGTGTTCCCTCTCTCACTGTGTCTCTCTCTGTCAAATAAATAAAATCTTTAAAAAAAAGAATTAAAAAAAAGAAGTTACAACTAATAACACAGAAATACAAAAGATTATGAGACCACTATAACAAATTATTTGTCAATAAATTAGACAAATTAGGGAAAATGCATAAATTCCTAAAGATAGGCAATATTCCGAGAATCAACCAAAAAGAAATAGAAAATCTTAACATACCAATTAGTATAATGGAATTGAACTGGTAGTCAAAAAACTCCCAACAAGGGATGCCTGAGTGGCTCAGTAGGTTAAGCATCTGCCTTCGGCTCAGGTCATGATCCCAGGGTTCTGGGATCAAGCCCCGTGTCAGGTTCCCTGCTTGGCAGGGAGTCTGCTTCTTCCTCTGCTCCCCCCCCCCGCCCCGCTCGTTCTCTCTCTCTCTCCCTCAAATAAATAAAATCTTTTTTTATAAGATCTATAAAGAACTTCTCAAACTTAACACCCAAAAAACAAATAATCAAGTCAAAAAATGGGCAGAAGACATGAAAAGACACTTCTCTGAAGAAGACATACAAATGGCTAACAGACACATGAAAAAATGTTCATCATCATTAGCCATCAGGGAAATTCAAATCAAAACCACATTGAGATACCACCTTACACCAGTTAGAATGGCAAAAATGGACAGGGAAAGAAACAACAAATGTTGGAGAGGTTGTGGAGAAAGGGGAACCCTCTTACACTGTTGGTGGGAATGCAAGTTGGTACAGCCACTTTAGAAAACAGTGTGGAGGTTCCTCAAAAAATTAAAAATAGAGCTATCCTATGACCCAGCAATTGCACTCCTGGGTATTTACCCCAAAGACACAGATGTAGTGAAAAGAAGGGCCATATGCACCCCAATGTTCATAGCAGCAATGTCCGCAATAGCCAAACTGTGGAAAGAGCCAAGATGCCCTTCAACAGATGAGTGGATAAAGAAGATGTGGTCCATATATACAATGGAATATTACTCAGCCATCAGAAAGGATGAATACCCAACTTTTACATCAACATGGATGGGACTGGAGGAGATGATGCTAAGTGAAATAAGTCAAGCAGAGAAAGTCAATTATCATATGGTTTCACTTATTTGTGGAACATCAGGAATAGCATGGAGGACATCAGGAGAAGGAAGGGAAAAATGAAGGGGGAGAATCGGAGGGAGAGATGAACCATGAGAGACTATGGACTCTGAGAAACAAACAGGGTTTTAGAGGGGAGGGGGGTGGGGTGATGGGTTAGCCCGGTGATGGGTATTAAGGAGGGCACGTACTGCATGGAGCACTGGGTGTTATACAAAAACAACGGATCATGGATCACCACATCAAAAACTAATGATGTATTGTATGGTGACTAACATAACATAATAAAATTTTTTAAAAAATCAAATAAATAAAATCTTAAAAAAAAACCTCCCAACAAACATAAATCCAGGACCAGGGGCACCTGACTGGTTCAGTCAGTACAGCACATGTCTATGGATCTCGGGTTAATGAGTTCAAGCCCCATGTTGTGTGTGGAACCTACTTAAAATAATAAATAAATAAATAAATTATTGATTAATTAATTAATAATAAAACCCCATAAACCCAGGACCAGATAGCTTCACAGCTGAATTCTACCAAACATTTATTTTATTTTTTTTGCAAAGAATATAACTTTATTAGAAATTCTGACATTTTAAAATTATTACATCTTTAACAAAATGTACTCAATGGAATATAAATACCATACTAATTAGAAACCTACAATCATTCATTAAAAAATATACAAACTATTCTCCAAAAATGTTGTACCAACATTATAAGAAAGTGTTTTTTCTCCAATATGCTGACACTGAATATTATTAATTTTCAAAAATTTCGCTGATCTGATGGGTGATCTGTTTTCCTTTGCATTTGCCTGATGAATACTGAAGCTACATATAGTTTCAAAGGTTTATTGGCTACTTTTGTTTTTTCAGTGTAATATCTATTCATATATTTTGCCCACTCTTCTGTTAGGTTGTCTTTTTCCTATCAATTTGTAGGATTCTTTGTATATTGGGAATGTAAATCTTTTTTTATTATGTCGGTTGCAAATATTTTCCTAGTGATTTGTTTTAAATTTTTATTTATGAAGGCAACACTTTATTTTTTAAAGGATTTATTTATTTATTTATTTAAGTAATCTCTACACCCAATGTAGGCTCAAACTAATGATTCCGGTATCAACAGTTGCACACTCCTCCAACTGAGCCAATCAGGCACCCCTGAAGGAAATACTTGAAATTCTACCAAACATTTAAAGAAGAATTAATACCTATCCTTCTTGAACTATTCCAAAAATATAGAAGAGGAAAAATATGCTTCCAAATTGATTTTACAAGGCTAGCATTACCCTGATACCAAAATCAGACAAAGACACTGCAATAAAAGAAAATTACAAGTCAATAACTCTGATGAATAAACATGCAAAAATCCTCAACAAGGGGCGCCTGGGTGGCTCAGTCATTAAGCATCTGCCTTCGGCTCAGGTCATGATCCCAGGGTCCTGGGATCGAGCCCGGCATTGGGCTCCCTGCTCCACGGGAAGCCTGCTTCTCCCTCTCCCACTCCCCCTGCTTGTGTTCCCTCTCTCACTGTGTCTCTCTGTCAAATAAATAAATAATCTTAAAAAAAATCCTCAACAAAATATCCGCAAAATGAATTCAACAGTACATTAAAAGGACCATTCATCACAATCCAGTGATATTTATTCCAGGGATGCAAGGATGATTCAGTATCTCCAAATGAATCATTGAGATACACCACATTAAGTAATGAAAGATAAAAATCCTGTGATCATCTCAACAGATGCAGAAAAAACATTTCACAAAATTCGGCATCCATTCATGAGAAGCACTCTCAACAAAGTAGATATAGAAGGAACATACCTCAACACAATAAAGGCCATACATGAAAAACAACAAACATCATACTCAATATTAAAAAGTTGAGAGGTTTTCTTCTAAGATCAGGAAGGCAAGGTTCTTTTATTTCAGTACAGTATTGGAAGTACTAACCACAGAAATCAGACAAGAAGAATACATAAATGGCTTCCAAATTGGTAAGGAAGAAGTAAAACTGTCACTATTTGCAGATGACATAATACTATATACTATATAGTATACTGTATATAAAAAATCTAAAGACCACCAAAAAACTACTAGAATTAATAAATTCAGTAAACATGTTAAGATATAAAATCAACATACAGAAATCTGTTGTGTTTCTACACAATAATGACAAAATATCAGAAAGAAAATTAGGAAAACAATCCCATTTACAGTTGCACTGGAAAAAAATTGTTTAGGAATAAATTTAACCAAGTTGAAAGACCTGTATCTGAAAACAATAAATGACTGATTAAAAAAATGGAACAGAACATAAATGGTAAGATATACCCTCCTCATTGTTAGAAGAATTAACATTGTTAAAATGTCCACCCTACCCAAACCAATCTACAAATTCAATGCAATGCCTATCAAAATACCAACAGTATTTTTCACAGAATTAGAACAAATGATCTGAAAATTTGTATGGAACTAGGAAAGACCCCGAATAGATAAAGCAATCCTGAGAAAGGAGAACAAAGCTGGAAATATCACAATCCCAGATTTCAAATTATATTACAATGTTATACAAATCAAAATAGCACATTTGTCCAAAAAACACATATAGACGGTCAATACACATTAAAAGATGCTTACTATCACTAGTTATCAGGGAAATGGAAATCAAAACAACATGAGATATCATCTCACATGAGTCAGAATGGCTAAAATCAAAGTCAAGAAATAACTGTTGGTGAGGATGTAGAGAAAAGGAAACCCATGTGCACTGTTTGTGGAAATGGAAATTGGTGCAACCACTGTGGAAAACACTATGAAAGCTCCTCAAAAAATTAAAAATAGAAAATACATATGATCAAGTAATTCCATTACTGGGTATACATGCCAAGAATGGAAAAACACTAATTCAAGAAGATATATGCACCCCTATGTTTATTGCAAGATTATTTACAAAGCCCAGACATCGAAGCAACCTGTGTCCATTGATAGATAAGTAAAAAAGATGTGAAATATACATGCAATGGAATATTACTCAGCCATAAAAAAGAATGAAATCTTCCCATTCACAAAAACATGGATCGACCTAGAGGGTATTATGCTGCATAAGATAAATCAGATGGAGAAAGACAAATATCATATGATTTCACCTGTATGTGGATTCTAAAAAACAAAACAAATTCATAAACAAACAAAAAACAGAAACAGTCTCTTAAACACAGAGAACAAACTGGTGGTTGCCAGAGGAAAGTGGGTAAGGGATGGAATAGGCAAAATAGGTGAAGGGAATTAAGAGTAACAAACCACCACTTATAAAATAAATGTCACGAGCCTGCCTGGGTAGCTCAGTGGGTTAAGAGCCGGACTCTTGGGTTTTGGCTCAGGTCATGGGTTGTGAGATCGAGCCCTGAACCCCACAATGGGCTCTACACTCAGCAGGGAGTCTGCTTAAAGATTCTCTCCCTCTGCCCCTCTCCCCACTTTTGCTGTCTCAAATAAATAAATCCTAAAAAAATAAATAAAATAAAATAAATGTAGCAGAGGTGAAAGGTATAACACAGAAAATATAGTCAATAATATTATAATGTTGTATGGTGACATGGTAATTGCATGTATGATGAACGTTGCATAATGCATTATGTAGAGAATTCTCCAATCACTAAGTGGTATACGTGAAACTAGTAACATTGTATGTCAACTATTTCAAACCAAGCAAAACGTAAAAAAAAAATTTTAATGAAAAAAGAAATCAAAGATGAAACAAATAAATAGAAAGATATACATATATATATATATATACTATGATCATAGATTGGAAGAATGAATATTGTTAAAATGTCTATAATACACAAAGCAACCCACAGGTTTAATGGCATCCATATGAAAATACCTATACTGGGGTTTTTTTGTTGTTTTTCTGTTCAACTTTATTTTAATTCCAGTATAGTTAACATACAGTGTTATATTAGTTTCAGGGATACAATATAGTAACTCAACAATTCCATACATCACCCAGTGCTCATCAAGACAAATGCACCCCTTAACCCCCATCACCCATTTCACCCATCCCTCCACCCACCTACCCTCTGGTAACCATCAGTTTGTTCTTTATACTTAAGAGTCTGTTTCTTGGTTTGTCTATCTTTTTTTTTCCTTTGCTCATTTGTTTTGCTTCTTAAATTCCACATATGAGTGTATAGCATTATACTCCCTAGCCCCATCCATGTCATTGTAAATGGATTCACAGAATTAGAACAAATAAACCTAAAAATTCCTTGGAACCACAAAAGAACCAGAATAGTCAAAGCAACCTTAAGAACAAATCTGGAGGTATCACACTACCAGATTTCAAACTATACTACAAATAGTAATCAAAGCAGAATGGTACTACAGGCAAAAACACAGGTACATGGATCAATAGAACGTAACAGCCCAGAGGCGCCTGGGTGCCTCAGTCAGTTAAGCGGCTGCCTTTGGCTCAGGTCGTGATCCCAGAGTCCTGGGATCGAGCCCCACGACGGACTGCCTGCCCAGTGGGGAGTCTGCTTCTCCCTCTCCCTCTGCCCCTTTCCCCTGCTCATGCTCTCTCGCATGCACATGTGTGCGCTCTTGCTCTCTCAAGTAAATAAATAAAATCTTAAAAAAAAAAAAGCCCAGAAATAAAACCAAGCTTAGATGATCAATTAATCTATAACAAAGGGGACAAGAATATACAATGGGGAAAAAAACAGTCTCATCAATAAATGGTGCTGGGAAAATGAACAGCTACATGCAAAAGAATGAAACTGGACCACTTACTTGCACAATACACGGAAATAAACTGAAAATAAACAAAAGACCAAAATGTAAGAGGCGCCTGGGTGCTTCAAACGGTTAAGCATCTGACTCTTGATCTGAGCTCAGGTCTTGATCTCAGTGTCATGAGTTCAAGCCCCGTGTTCGGCTCTAGGCTGGCCATGGAGCCTACTTAAAAAATAATGATAATAATAAAATAAAATAACAAAATAAAGACCAAAATGTAGATCTGAAACCATAAAGCTCCTAAAAGAAAAAAAAAGACAGAAAATTTACAGACATCAGCCATAACAATATTTTTCTGGATATGTCTCCTCAGGCACGGGAAATAAAAGCAAAAATAATTAAATGGGACTACATCAAACTAAAAAGCTTTTGCACAGCAATGGAAATGATCAAAAAAACAAAAAGGCAACCTCCAGAATGGAGAAAAAAATTGTAAATCATATATCTGATAAGAGGTTAATATTCAAAATTTATAATCAACGCATACAACTCAACACCAAAACAAAAATCAAATCAAAACAGGGTAGAGTACCAAAATAGACATTTTTCTTTAAAAAAAATTACATATGGCCACTGAACACATAAAAGATGCTACACATCACTAAATACCAGGGAAACGCAAATCAAAACCCCGGTATCACGTAACACCAGTCAGAATGCCCAGGGTTGAAAAGAGAAAAAATAAGTATTGCACAGGATGTGTAGAAAGGGAACCCTTCTGAATGTTGGTGGGAAGGTAAAATGATGCAGCCGCTATGAGAAACAAGTGTGGACATCCCTCAAAAAATTACAATACAGGTATCATACAATACAGTATTTCTACTTCTGGGTATTTACCCAAACAAAAACACTAATATGAAAAAACATATTCACCCTAATGTTTATTCCAGCATTATATACAATAGCAAAGATACGGAATCAATTTATGCGTCCATCCATGATTGACTGGATAAAAAAGATGTGGTCTATATGCACAATGGAATATTTCCTCAGCCATACTGAAGACTGAAACCTTAGAATTGGTGGTAATGTGGATGGACCCAGACGGTATTATGCTACAAGAAATGTAAGAGAAACACAAATATCATATTATTTCGCTAATAAGTGGAATCTAAAAATCAAATCAACAAAACAGAAACAGATAAAAAGATGTAGAGAACAAACAAGGTTGCCCGAAAGGAGGAGGTGGGGGATGGGCAAAATAGCTGAAGGCAATTAAGAGGTGCGAAATTGCAGTCAAAATAAATACGTCTCCGCAATGAAAAGCATAGCATAGGGAATATAATCAATGATATAATAATAACTTTCTATGGTGACAGATGGTTAACTACAGTTCCATGGTGAGCAATTCCAAATATATATAATTGTCGAATCACTACGCCGTACATTGGAAATCACGATATTTTAGGTAAAGTACATTTCTATTAATTTTTTTTACGTAAAAACAAAAAAAATACACACGAAAATTAAAATAATAACAAACAAAACAATGAAAATAAGACAATATAAAATACACTGTAAAGTAAAAGATACAATAAAAAATGAATAAGGGAAAAATAAAATATAAAACGAAGGAAAATAAACAAAAACCAAAATAAACAGTGAAATGAAATATAAATAAAATGATAAAATAAAAAAAACCCAGTTTCCCTCTAGCGTCTGACACCTAAATTTCACAAATAAGAGAAATAGCACGATATCACTAAAGATACATACCACAAGTGGTTTCAAAAATTGCTATTTACAAGCAAACGTCCCGGAATCAGACGCGAAGATGGTGCCCGGACAGCTCCTGGAGAACACACCTTGAGAGGGAGATGCGGGATGGGGTCGAGGGCCCACAGCTAAGGGCTGAGGCCACCCAGGTCTCTGCGGGGAGGAAGGAGGTGAGTCACAGCGGCGGCGACGCAGAAAGCCGGCAGCTTCGCCGGGCTGGGGGAGCTTCGAAGAAACGCTATGCTTCCCCCATCCCGAGGCGGCACCCCGGAACCACTGCTAGCACACGAGGGGGCCACCCGATCTCGGATCCGGGAGATCGCCGACGCCTGGGCTCACAGAACCCGCTGCGGCGCCACAACCCAAACCTGGGGGACCGGGGGAGACATTTTGGGTGCACCGGCAAAACTCGTCCCCAGGGCTGAGGTCGTCCTGGCAACACGAAGGGCGGTGTGTGCCAGTGTAAATAACCCGATCGGGCAACAGGTACACAGCCTCGGTTCCGCAGGAGCCCCTCTCTCTCCGCGAGTCCCGGTGGACAAAAACCCCTGTCCTTTCTCAGCCGCCGACTTGGAACGACTGCACGCAAGGACCGCGGGCCACCGCCACGGTCTCGCCGAAGGGCGCCGGGCAGCTGGGAGCCGGCGACCGAGCGATGCTGGGCCCTCGGCCTCTGGGGCGTGGGGGAAAGGGAGGACCGAGAGCCCAGCGCCGGCCTTGAAGGGGGTCCCCTCTCGTGGCACCTTGGCGGAGGCAGGACGCAGGACGCAGGACCCTCCGGCCGGAATGCCGTCGCCGCGTCTCCTCCACCCAAAGGGCCGGCACCGGACACAACTTGCGGAGCACCAGCCGCTGCACGGCCGGCTGCCGCTTCTCCGGGAGCCCCGTGAGTAGCCCCTCAGAAGTGTCCCCTCCAGTCCCCGGGTGGGCCTCAGCGCCTCCCCGCGGCTGCGGCTCAGCCCCGCCTGGAAGCACAGCGTTCTCTCCCTGGAGGCGGACGCCACCCCGTCTTGCACGGCGGCGCGGGACCGCTGGGGCACGGGCTGGGGGCAGTGCGGGGGAAGATGGGGTGCTGGAGGGCACGGTGGGTCTTTGGAAGCCGGCCGCGGGCACTTGGGGAACTTCAGACAGGGCCGTGGCCTCCTGATGGCGGCTCAGGGACGCGGCTGCCTGAAAGCAGCAGGCCTCCTTGCCTTTCTGCAGGAACGGCGCCGTCCATCACATGCACTGACTCCATACCACGCGCAAAACAAACACGCCGAGCGTGAATTGATAACTTTATTGAAAAGACAGCAAGTGCCCAAAAATGAGGGTCCGTGAATTTGCACTTCTCCTGCATACATTTAGCGGGCATTTAGTGAACTGCTCTTGGCGGCGAGCTACACAGAATGGGGCTGGGCTCAAAAGCACCGTGGGAAAAAACCGTCACGGAGGCCATTCTGTGGGAAAAGGGCTTACCAGCGAACCACGGACGGTAGGAACCCGGGAGCGCCCACAGGAGGGCAGCCGAAGGGAGGGAAAGGTGGAGGCAGCCAGGGCAGAGGAGGCAAGAAGGCAACAGGAAAGAGCGGCATGGGCCGCGGAGGTGGTCCCAGCAGCAGTGGCTGGGGGAGAACGCACAGGCAATCCGGCCGCTCCTGATTGAGGACGGCACGGTAGGGTCCACCCAAGTTAAAGATGATGGGGGGGACCATGGCCACGGGGGGCACGTTTCTGAACCTCAGTGCCCTCTGATGTCTCCTCCACTTGGCCCTCCTGTTCTTAAACCAAACCTTCAATCAGAGAGAAAAAGAGATCGTTTTAGTACGTTGAGCACTGGATGTCATACAGGAGAAAACAAGCAGGCTACTTACTCTCTATGCCCTTAAGGTTTGAAACGGCATCAGGGGAGCTATGTCCTTCTTGCTAAAATCGCTTAGGGAAGTCAGGGCCACGGGCTCCCCTGCAGCTCACCCCGAGAAGGCACCCACGCTGCGCCAGGCTGTGCCAGGCTCTGGCTCGGCTCTCTGCTTTGCCTCTGTCCTCCCACCTTGCCTATTACTTTTCCCCGTTCTCAGCAGCAGGTGTAGGTGAGGAACGGCGCTCTGTCCCTGCCGTGACTGTCACACCTGGGATGTCTGTGTCCTCACAGCTGACCAGCAGCTGTCCAGCTGCCACTGGCCCCTAGTCACTAGGCAGGTGTCACCCTGCTTATGGGGGAAGCTCAGCATCGTCCAAGAGTCCTGCTGAGGGGAACAAACCCCATTTTGAAAAGCCCGTCTTGAACAAAGAGTAAGTACGTCATCCATAGGAACGTGCCGGATCTTTCAACAACAGCAGCGTTCCTTTCAGGATGACTGAGGGGTCGCTCATCTTCTGAAACCGCTTCAGAGTGAAAAAGATGCTATTGTGAGCGAGGCTTGGGCATGGAGGGCCCAGGAGCCTGTGGCTGGTCCTGCTGGGACAGGAGGAAGCTGAAGCGCTGGACACTACCTGAATGTTACAGACATCGGGGACAATGCGTGTTTACACGAACTAGGACCAGATTTGCTAAGTTCGTAAAATCTCGTCCAGCCAACAGATCGGGGGCAAAGAGGCTCACCGCCGTCACTGTGGTGGATTCTGCAGCCTCCAGCCTGCACCACCCTCCAGGCTTTCCTGGGCTCAGCCCCCGGTCAGCTCCCTCCTCTCTGGCTACGGTTCCAGCACCCTGGACAGGACCCCTGCTGCCCAGCGGGGCAGGGCCGCCCCCCCTCCCCAGGCCCCTCTACTCAACCAGGAGAGCCCCATCCCATCCCTTATCCTCTTTTCTGTTGTTCACTGAACTACAGTTGACATACAATACTGTATTCGCCTCAGGTGTACGACATAGTGATTCGACAGTTCTCTACAAAATGCTCGCCGCGGTAAGGGCAGTCACCATACAAAAGGATTACGATATCACTGACTATATTCCTTACGCTGTCCTTTTCATCTCCGCACCGGATTTATTTTTCAACTGAAGTTGGTACCTCCTAATCCCCTTCACTTATTTTTCCCATGCCCCCACCCCCTCCCCTCTGGCAACCTCCATCCTGTCCTCTGTAAATGAGTCTGTATCGGCTCCGTTTGTTGATTAGTTTTGTTTTTAAGAGTCCACATATAAGTGCAATCATACAGTATTCTTAAAGCAAGAAGGTGAAACTGACATTGTAGGAAGACAGTCAACCACCATGTGGGTGAGGAGTCACAAAATGGCTCCTCCCTAGTATCTGCCAACTCTGAACCCTACAAATAAAACCTGTCCTTTGGACTCCACTGTCCTCTCCGCATCCCAGTTAATGGAATTTCTTTGTATTTAATATCTGTAGACATTCCCGGTTTGCAAATGTCACTTGACACAAAGGGGGCCTCTACTCTCCCTGTGGCCTCATTTTCCCTCTGCCGTCCTAGTATTTGGTCTTTCTGCTGCATGAATATGCTGTCTAAAAACACCAGCGCCGTGGACCTCATCTTGGGGGGATCCAAGTTTACCAGAGGCCAAATCTACACAAATGCCAAGTAGCCTAGCTGAGGTACACACTGATCCTCCTTCCGTATTTCTAATACTGGATTCATATAACAGCTCTTACTGCACTTGGGGGCACATCCATTAAACTCTTCCTCACACAAACACTTTATGATCTCAGTTATATGGGGAATCTAAAAAAACCCAACAAACTCAAGGAAAAAGAGATCAGATTTGTGACCACTTTTAGAGGGCTTGGGTGGAGGAACTGCCTGAAGGTGGTCAAAAGGTAAAAACTTCCAGTTCTAAGATAAATAAGTACCAGGACTCTAATGTAGCATAAGGACTATACTTAACACTACCTTATGGTATCTATGCCAGTTAAGAGATTCAATTTTAAGACTTCTATTCACAAAGAACAAACTGTTTATTTTTCTTTTTGTCTTTTTCCTTTCTTCTCTGTCTCTCTAGGACATGATGGATGGTAACTAGACTTGCTGTGGTAAACACCTCACAATAGATGTAAGTCAGATCATTATGTTGTATACCTTAAATTGATACAGGACTCTATGCAACTTATGTCTTCATAAAACTGGGAAAAACTTCTTTGAAAATTGAAAGTGCCGGGGCGCCTGGGTGGCTCAGTGGGTTAAGCGTCTGCCTTCGGCTCAGGTCATGATCCCAGGGTCCTGGGATCGAGCCCCGCATCGGGCTCCCTGCTCGGCAGGGAGTCTGCTTCTCCCTCTCCCTCTCCCTCTCCCTCTCTGTCTCTTATGAATAAATAAATAAAATCCTTAAAAAAAAAAAAAAGAAAAGAAAAAGTCTTTCCAATTAGCACACGTCAGAATCCAGCCTGGACTAAGAGCCAGTGCCCACTAGTGACAAATTCCACACAATCTCTTCCTAAAAGGACCACAAGAGGAAGATCAAAATCTCAGGTGTCAGACATTCCTCACAGGAATATTCACTAATGCGTTTGGTCGGTTCAGAGATTGGAATGTGAGTCATATCCCCAAGGCATCTTTCTGGCCTTAGGCTTCCACCTGTGCTGGGGTGGCGGCCACCTGGTTGGATCGGCCTCCACCTGGTTGGGTCGGCCTCCACCTTTGTTAGCTTGGTGGAACCTTGTTTGAAATTGTTGCTTTCGTTTCTTTTCTCTTGTAGACAGATTTCAAAGGTGGCACCTACCCCCCTCCCATCTCCACCGTAATGCACGGGTCTACTGTTTAACAAGGTTATCAGGCCGACTATGAAGGAGTTCCAGAAAATGAAGATGTAGGCCTGGCACTCTCCACACCTGTTTACCAAGTACTTAAAAGCCACAGCTCTAAAAGTAAATTAATGAAATTTAACATCTTTTAAATAAAATAAAATATTTTTTTTAAATTAAAAAGTAAAATTGCCTTCGTCTGAATCCTAGAGCAAGAAATCGTATATATTAGGGCGCCTGAGTGGCTCGGTTGGTTAAGCGTCTGCCTTGACTCCAGTCAAGATCCTAGAGTCCCAGGATCCAGCCCCATGTCAGGCTCCCTGCTCAGTGGGGAGTCTGCTTCTCCCTCTGCCGCTCCCCGACTGTGTTTGCTCTCTCGCGCGCTCACTCTCTCTCTCAAATAAATAAAATCTTAAAAAAAGAAAGAAATCATATATATTGGAAAAAAAAAAAAAACAAAACCCAGCAAGAGGCCTAGGCACCTGCACTACAAGCAGTAAGAGTAAAAATAAATTTCTGAACTTTTAAAATAAATTAAAAGTAATTCTATAATGACAAAATACAATTGTTTCCGTCTGAATCCTAGAGTGAAAAAAATCATATGTTACGAGGAAATACCAAGAGCAGGAGGCCCAGGCTGTTGTACTTGAAGGTCTACCCTCCCTGTAAGTCTCAGCTTCACTGGACATAAGGTAGTTGCTTATCTGCTGTGTCATGTGTGTGAAATCTTCCCTCAAGCCTATGCCAAAATATTTGTAAATTCACTCCTTAGGCAAAGAGCTTATGCTCGTTTTCAGTAAATCAGTGTAATTCAACTCCTTGGTGAGTTGAGCGATTTGAACGATTTCCACTTCAGACTCCATCCAAATGTGACCCGACAGTGAAGTGGTGCCTGCATGATAACCCTTTCAGGAGCTGAGCTGTCTGTTGAGTATGTGTGCTTGCGGGTATTCCTTTCTTTACGTTTATATAAAATATTTATGTTTCTGTATATATTGTTCTAAGATGGGTTATATATAAATGTACCATATATAATATAAACTTGTGTATATACAAGTCACGTATGAGTGCTTATACAGGAATACATAGGAATTACATAATTATACCCTTATAGTATAATACTTAAATAATACATGATGATTCTATTGTAGAGAAACATTACTACCATATAATGATATTGCTATATCAATAGATTAACGTGCTACTCAATAACTAATATCAATTCATAATAAATAAATATTAATCCATAACTGATACAGCAAAGAACAATCTATTGGCTATAGTATATGGTAATTGTATATTACATAGGACTATATTAATAACATCGTAGATAATAACTGATTAATTATATGTGCATTATAGAAATATATTTTATATTAGCAATAACAATGATGTCACATCGATATATATGGTATTTATCTGTTATGGAAGATGCTTAAAAAAGAATATACTTTTGATATACTGTGTATTTATTACGTATACATTTAACATATCAAATATATATATTCTATACTAGATGAATATGTAAGCATATATTCTATGAATTAAATGTGATTTATATGTTATATAATTTATATTCATATTTACTACATGGCATGTACTTCTTTTTTTTTAAGATTTTATCTATTTATTTGAGAGAGAGAGAATGAGAGATAGAGAGCATGAGAGGGAAGAGGGTCAGAGGGAGGAGCAGACTCCCCGCTGAGCAGGGAGCCCGAAGCGGGGCTCGATCCGAGCCCCCGGGACTCCAGGATCATGACCTGAGCCGAAGGCAGTCGCTTAACCAACTGAGCCACCCAGGCGCCCCACTACATTCCATGTACTTCTAGATCACATATTGATTTATATAATAAATACACATATATGTTAGTATATACTCCATATAAAAATAGTACGTATACTATACATATGATCCATAATTATGATGTTATATGTAAATACATGTATCCGTTAGTATACAGGTATATATTACATATAAAAATAATACGTATACTATATATATGATCTATAGCTATGATTATATTTCTATTTGTGCTATATTTAAAAATCCGTATAAATATGTGTATTCTATGTCTAATTCAGTGACATCTAAAAGTATATATAGGTACAGTTTATACAGACGTGTGTGTATATTTTATAGAAGGGATACGATACAATACTAGTTTTTTCATTCCTTTAGGAAATCATGTTCCCTCTGGAAATGGGCAATTTCCCAAACCTGGGCTTTATTTATCCCGTTGTCCCCCCACCAAGACCCAAAAGTTCAACACTTATTTCTCAAAGCTAGCAAAGGCCACAAAAACCCAGGACGGTGAGAAGGTCAAGGACAAAGATGTCCAAGTCCTGAAGCCGGTTTTAGAACGGCTCCCAGCCAAATGGTTTCTTTCGGGTTTACTGACCTGCACTCTGGCTTCAGGCACATCGATTAATCTTGCAAGCTCCTGGCTGAGGGGAGAAAAATCAATATTTGGAGTTGGGGGTGAATTAAAATACAGCATTTTTCCTTCCTCTTTTTAACATTTTTTTCAGGGAGATGTCAGTGACATTTTAGGAACCAGTCTGTACACTTAGGGAAAGTCACACCATTTCAGGTTTGACAGTGAGATGCAGTGGACCAAGACCTGAAGGAAAGCCAAGTCTCTTGGGTAAAGGAGGCACAGTCCCCGAGAACACACGACATTCTAATTCAGTTTCCTTTAGTGTTACCAACTTCAAAATGAAGAAATATCTCTGAGGATCTAGCCCTACCGACTTTCGATCATTGCTCTTAACCCCATTTTATGGATTAAATTAGAGCCCTCCAATAAGGTGCTGTCCATCCATCTCTCTCACCCTCTCTCTCTGACTCTCCCCCCAGCTCTCTCTCTCTCTCTCTCCCTCTCCTTCTCTCTCTCTCTCTCTCTCCCTCTCCTTCTCTCTCTCTCTCTCTCTCCCTCAGTGATGACCAAGTTAGAGTACATTCCCATAGGTGCTAAGGGATGGCACGAACTGCTGTTCATTCTTTGGTTGTGCTTGTTTTAAAGTTTCGGTATCACTGACTTCCTCCTCCCCTACCTCCGCCCACAGCCGCAGACGCCTCGCCCCCAACACTGTCCTGTACCATCTAGCTCGAGCTTTCCTTCTGCAGGGCAGCTTTCCCTCAAGCAAGATTTAATTGTACTCTGTTTTCAGATTTTATTTTTAAATAATCTCTACAACCGGCGTGGGGCTCGAACTTAAGACCCCAAAATCAAGAGTCACAGGCTCTACCGACTGAGTCAGCCAGGCGCCCCTTTTCTTTTCTTTTCTTCCTCTTCTTTTTTTTTTTTTTTTAACTTTTCATTGTTTCAAGACCTCTAGCAAAATCGAAGGGAATGCAGAATATTCACTAATCCAGATAGTTTTCAAGTGCACTACTTAAAAATGTAAAAATGGGTGCAGGGGCCCCACGGCGGTGTAGCGATTACTGAAAATGAATCATTTTAAAAAACCGAGTGCAGAAATAATTCACGACGAGTAGACTTACCACGATTTTAAACAAAGGTAGGATCCTAAACCACTTGCTCCCGCGTCTCAGACCTGTCGCCCTCGTCCCCGCCCACCCTGCTGCCAGTAGGACATTTTTCTGTGAAGGGCGGCGGACGCTTTCCCGGCTGGACGCGATCAAACCCGCCCGAGCGAGCGTCCGCCTTCGCCGCCCCACCCGCAGAGCGAGCGCTCAGCTCCCGCAGAAGCGCCAGTGCCCGGCGGGCCCGGCAGCCTCGACGCCGCTGGGTGTTCGTCCGCCGCGAGGACAGAGACGCTGCGAACCCGTCCGGCCCGCCGCTCGCGAGGCCGGGAGCCCGCGCCCAGCGCCGCAGCCCGTCCAGCCCGCCGCCCGCCGCCCGCGAGGCCGGGAGCGCGCGCCCGGCGCCGCAGCCCGTCCAGCCCGCCGCCCGCCGCCCGCGAGGCCGGGAGCGCGCGCCCGGCGCCGCAGCCCGTCCAGCCCGCCGCCCGCCGCCCGCGAGGCCGGGAGCGCGCGCCCGGCGCCGCAGCCCGTCCAGCCCGCCGACCGCCGCCCGCGAGGCCGGCAGCCCGCGCCCGGCGCCGCAGCCCGTCCAGCCCGCCGACCGCCGCCCGCGAGGCCGGCAGCCCGCGCCCGGCGCCGCAGCCCGTCCAGCCCGCCGACCGCAGCCCGCGAGGCCGGGAGCGCGCGCCCGGCGCCGCAGCCCGTCCAGCCCGCCGACCGCCGCCCGCGAGGCCGGGAGCCCGCGCCCAGCGCCGCAGCCCGCTTACCGCATGAACGCGTTGGGATACTGGGTGCGCTGGAACAAGTTCTCCAGCTCGCGCAGCTGAAACAGGCTGAACATGACGCGCAGGGTCGTCGGCTGCCCCTGTGCCGGCGCCGGACCCGTGACGGGGGCCTGGAGCGGCGGCCCCCCCGACCCCGGCTGCCCTGGCCCAGGCGGTGGAGATTCTGCGGCGCCGTCGCCGTCGCCGTCGCCGTCCGCTTCCTCCTCGACTTCAGCGGCCGCAGGGTCCTGCTCCGGTGCGACCTCGGCCCCCGCTTCCGCCGCCGCTCCGTCTCCGGTGTCTTCGGTGTCTTCGGTGTCTTCGGTAAGCGACATCGCCGCAGGCCGGGTTTCTGCAGAGGAGGAGATCCAGACAGAAAGATCAGGGCATCGGTGCCCAGGCTGTGGGAAGGAGGGCGCGAGGGACAGCATCTGCGGGGTGTCGGGACCGCCCCCCTCGCCCAGGGAACGTTGGTTTCTGGGGCTTGCTGCAGGCGCCTGTCCCAACGGGCACCGACCCTGCGGCTCTTCGCGGTCCTCGTCGACTTCCAGGCTGAGGAAGCCGGGGTCATCGTCCTGGCCTGGGCCGGGAGGCTCCACATCCCTGGTGCCGTCTTCTGCAGACTCCCCGTCGGATCCTTCTGGATCCATGGGTGACGACGCCGAGAGCGGTGGCCTGCGGACGGGCTCCGGCAAAGCGGTCCTGGCGTTGTCGGGTTCCCGAGTGTCTGGGTAGGCGCCCCCTCTCTATATACCGCCCGCTGCTGGGGGTTGGGCTCGCGGACGTGCGCATGCGGTCCGGGCTTGGGCACCAACCAGGCGGGTGCACTTGCAAGGGGAGCTCGGGTAGGGCGCTCTTTGCCGAGGGCGTCGGAGCCGGCAATGCCTAGCTAGAGGGGATGAGTCTTCAAGTCGGAGCTGGGCTCGCACGCCCCGAACGGGTGGCCTGTCTCCCCCACAGGAAGGCGCTGTGCTGCATGGCGCAAGCCCGTGTGGGTAGGGTGAGACACAGACCTCACCCTAGCTCTGGAGGCCCTGCCCAAGTGTTGGGAGAATGTCTCTTGGGCCAGCCCTGCGAATCCCGCCGCCGGGGCTAGAGGGGAATAGTAATGCAAGGAAAGTGATGGGCTCGAGGTGGCACCGTCTGAGGTTTTTCCGGGAGGCGGCTCAAGTCAGAGCCCGCCAGACCCCTGGGTCCCCGGGAACAGGAGCTTGGGCTGCGGTCTTCTGAGCGCGCCTCTTGCTCAGATGCGCTCTGCAAATAAAACCACGCTTGCCCCCTTGAGAGTGTCCTGTGCCTCCGGGATTTTATTGATTTTTTTTTTAAGATTTTCTGTATTTATTTAACTGACAGAGAGAGAGAGAGAGAACACAAGTGGGAGAGGGAGGTGCAGGCTTCCCGCCGAGCGGGGAGCCCGATGCGGGGCTCGATCCCAGGACCCTGGGGTCATGACCTGAGCTGAAGGCAGACGCTTAACCGGCTGAGCCACCCAGGCGCCCCCTGGGCCTCCGGGATTTTAGTAATGAAGCCACATCTCAGTACAGGGCTACGAACCTGCACAGGGCGTTCGAGCGTTCCAGGTCGGCTTCCACTGGACAGAGCTCCTGCTCGTTTGGGTTTTTTCAGTTTCTCTTTTTCAAAGTTTTGTTCGTCTCATTGCAACCATGGATCTTGAAACACCTTTGGGCACAGCGTCTATGCCTCTGCCTCGAGATTCTCTATACAAGCATGCATGTCCCTTAGGGTGGGACCCTTTGGATCTGGGTCATCACCCACTTTCCTGCCGCTCTTTCTCCACCCCCCCCACCCTCCTCCCCTCGGTTTTCCTGGAAATGGCTTCCTGAGCCCTTGCTGAGGAATAAATAAATTTCATTTCTTTGTTGTTTTCTTTTTCGTTTCCTTTCTTATTTTTGTTTCTTGCAGGCGGGGATACATTCTTATTGGTTGGAGAGTGGAGTTTAAGCAGGTGTTTGGTTTCTCCAGGTGAATACAATAAAAGGACAAGGGCCAAGAGATTTGGGGTATAGCACGGAATCGATGATACAGAGTGGCTATATAGTTTGTCCCAGTTCAATAAATGTAAGGTGGCGTGCATTCTTTTGTATGTAAATTTTACGTCCAAAGAAGAAAACCCTAAGCAAATACTGAACTCAACCTGATGGTACGCATGCTTCTTTCTTGTCAAATAAAAGAGAGCGGGCCGGATTGAGGGCTCTGCGGGTTTCCCTTCCAGAACTGTTTTACAGATGCTCCGACACTTGGTAATATCCTAAATATTGAAAATAGCTTCTAAGAACGGGTCCTGTGCTGGACAGTGTACCTGACTTAGCCCATGTTTACCGTGCTCATCCGCCCCGTTTGAAATCCGAAGCTACAGCATTTCTGTGGGCTCCTAAATGCAGCATGGGCCCTAGGCACCTCACCGACTGCGCCTGAGGGACAGAGGTGCCCCAGCCTCGTGCTCCCAGAGGACGGGTAAGACACTAAGAAAGGTCTGTGGACCAATTCGTTTTCACAGAGGTGGTAAGGGATGACAATGGGACTACCTCCTCCTGACTTGAACCAAATGTTTCCTCCTCTGGTTGGCCCTTGGTGAGGGCGGCCGGCCCCCGCCCCACCGCCGTTGGCCAGATAGCCCAGGCACAGTTTTGACTTGGGGTTAATTATTGCGTGAGAGCCCTACAAGGGTTCTCGTCATCTGCGTGTTAGACCACCTACAGTCTCTGCGTGTTCTTTCCTGTCTCCGATCTCCGCGGAGCAGTCCTGCCTGCTCCGCCTCGGTCACTCACGTGACCCTTGACAGGTCTCGCCCTCCCTGGGCACCAGTCGTGCCAGCATCCACTGAACATGTTTCCTTCCCTACCTTCACACCTTGCACGCCTTAGCGACCGAACGGAGCCTCGTCCCCGGCAAAAGTAGCCCCGAATCATGGTTCCATGTGCACGGAACATGAGTCAGGGGTCCCAGCCCCACATTGGGTGGCACATGGTTCCATGTGCCACATTCACGGGAGGGGGCTCTGGAGCCGGAGGGCTGCCATCTGCAGCCGGCTTGCTCACCCCTTGCGAGCTGGCTGGCCTGCTGAGTTGCTTCTTCTCACTTTACCCTGGTCTCCTCATCTGTAAGAGGGGGATGGCAGTAGCCACTACCTCACCAGGGTGCTGCCGGAGTAACTGAGGTGAGAAAAATACACTATTCCCGCGGGCCCTACCGTGCGGTCTCACATCTCCGCTTTCAGTCCGTTTTGTGTTTCTTTAGTCGCAGGGGCCCACGAGGGGAGAGAGGCGGTGGTCACTCACTCACGGCTGGCCTGCGGACAGAAGGTTGTCTTGAGACTCTGAGCTCTCTAGCCCTACCTGTCCTTCGGGTCTTTTTCTCCCTCTTTTTTGGCTTTTTGTTTTCTTGTTTGTTTGTTTGCTTAAGTAATCTCTAGACCCAATGTGGGGCTGGGACCCCTGACTCCAAGATCAAGAGTCACACGCTCCACCATCTGAGCCAGCCAGGCGCTCCGCTACATGCCTCTTTGTACCGACACAGGCCTCAGTCAGTCAGTAAAGCTTTGTCGGCTGCTGTGTTGCCAGGGCCCTCTGCCAGGCGGTGCGGGGCAGGTGTCCAGTCCAGACTCAGCCACCCGCGTGCCCTGGTTCTCCCAGTGTGGGGAGAGAGCTCAGCCCACGTGAGAGCGAGAAGCTGGAAATGATGGAGTCCCAGCACCACGAACTGGCTCTGTGGCCCAGGTAAACCGGCTGATCTCTGCGCCTCCCAGGCCAGCTCTGCAGAACGGGGATCGTGATGCCCCCTGCTCTCCCGAGCTGTGGCTTCTACTCGAAGTGATGCAAGTAAGGCCCGGGGCGGGGGACTCGGACAAGTGGAGCCCATGCTGGAGTTAAGGGGTCAGGACTGAGTGGGGTCAGGCTGGACATGGGCCCTCACCATGATCGAAGGTGCCGGACAGGGTGCCTCGCCCCCGCTCCTGAGCAGATGGGAGAGCCTGTGGAGTGAACGGATATGCTTGCTCGTGCTGGGGCCCTCCCGGGAGTGCTCACTGTGCACCAGGGCCTGGCTCATCCACCTTACCGCTGTCCCTTGTGCGGGACGGGGTGCTGTGGGCCCCCCCCGGGGGGGGGGTGGGGGCATCACTGTTTTTTGCTTTTTCCTTAACCAAGGCCATGGAGGCTTGGAGAGGTTCGGTGACTTTGACCAGGCGACACAGCTTGCTGGAGGGGGCCAGGATCCAAAGCTCTGAAGAGACTGTTCCTAGCAGCCCCTGGTCAAAGCAGATTTGGCTTCTGGGGAGTTGTGGGGTTTCCCTTCCTCCTCAGACGGAGTCAGAGGTGGGTACGGGCTAAGCAGGCTGTGCGTGGAACTTCAGTTAAAGGGGGTAGTGTGAGCAACCCCGGGAGGGAGGGAAGAAGTCTAAGGCTTGTCTCAGGGAACCCAGACGCAGCCAGGGGGCTCTGGAGTGTGAGCTGGAGAGGAGGCTAGAGAGGATTCTGCAGAGAACTCTGTATTGAGGGGCCAATAAGGTTTAAACGGTAGGTGGGGGCTGAGTTCAAGGAAGGCGTTGGAATGTGTATATTTGGGATGATGGAATCTGAAAGAGGTTTGGGCTGGGGGGAGCTGGCCCTTCATGAAAGCAGTGTTTTAGGATGAGTTTCTGGGTCAGGGGGGAGTCTCAGCCGGCTCTTGCTTCCATTCATTGCAGTCAGTGGGTGTGGGGAGCAAGGTCCATAGCCTGTGTCCTCACATAGAGGCCCCGGCTCTTCACCAGGTACGTCGCGAGTCCCCTGGAATTGGAACGCAAAATTCCGTGTGTGGTGGCATTGCAGTAATGTGGGCGCCTTTCATCAACTAGAGGGGGGACAGTGTCCCTAACCACCCCCTCCCAGCTTAAGAAATATCATAGAAAAGACCAGGGAATTGAGTAGAATGAGGGCTGTGGACTTGGCCACATGCATCTGGTTTCAGGGCACAGCCTGGTTCTTCTTCTTTCCTGCCCTCTGCTCATTGCATGCCAGGGGCAAGCCTGACTGTCTCTACGCCTCTGTTTCCCCCCCCCCCCCGCCCCGGGAAATAGGGCAACGACCACTGTTCCTACCAACGCTCACTCAAATGACGATAGTCATCTCCCAGAATTCTTATGAAGTCAGAACGAAGTATGGAAAGCCGGTCTCCTTTTGTCTCTCCTTCCTTCTCTCCTTCCCTCTCCTCTCTTTCCTCCGTCATCTTCTCCTCTCTTCTACCTCCCTCCGTTCCTCCATTCTTTACTTTTATGCCCCTCTCCTCCATCCATTCTCCTCTTGTGGCTGTGAGAATTTATTTTTTTTTTAAGATTTTATTTATTTGACAGAGAGAGAGAGCACGCACGAAGGAGCACAAACACACAAGGGGAGCCGGAGCAGGAGAAGCAGTCTCCCTGCTGAGCAGAGAGCCTGATGGAGATGACTGATGACGACTGGGGCTTATCCCAGGAGGCTGGGATCATGATCTGAGCCTGAGGCAGACGCTTAACCGACTGAGCCACCCAGGCGCCTCATGGCTATCATAATTTAAAAGGAACCCAATGCTAGGGCACCTGGCTGGCTTAGTAGGCCGCGCATGTGACTCTTGATCTGGGGTTGTGAGTTTGAGCCCCCTGTTGGGTATAGAGGTTAGTTAAAAAAATAAAAAAAGAACTTTTAGAAAAATGAAATAAACTCAAGACAATATGTCTGTTTATTTCTACATCTTTATGTGTATGGCATTTCCAAAAAACTTAGACATTTCACCTGCATAACCACAGTGCCATCCAAGCAGCTAAATAGCAACAATAATCTGCTGGAATCATGGCCCAGTCACCTACGTTTAGACTTCCCTGATTGCCTCAAAAATAACGTTTTACAGTTGGTAATTTTAGAACTTAAGGGGTACCTGGGTGGCTCAGTCGGTTAAGCGTCTGCCTTCAGCTCAGCTCATGATCTTGGGGTCCTGGGATTGAGCCCTCTCTGGCTACTCGCTCAGTAGGGAGTCTGTTTCTCCCTCTCCCTGTGCCCCTTCCCCTGCTTGTGCTATCTCTCCCTCTCTCAAATGAATAAATGAAAACTTAAAAATAAATAAATAAGGGGCACTGGGTGGCTCAGTCGGTTAAGCGTCTGCCTTCGGCTCAGGTCATGATCCCAGAGTCAGCAGGGAGTCAGCTTCTCCCTCTGCCCCTCACCCTGCTCCTGCTTTCTCTCTCTGACTCTCTCTGTCTCTCTCTTAAATAAATAAATAAAATTATTTTTAAAAAATAATAAATAAAGTGTGAGAGTCCTGTATTTCCATAATACTGTACGTTCACACACTGCTTACCATTCATGTAGGGAAAGTGACATTGTGTTTTCTTTGAAAAATAACAGCTTAATCCACTTTTTTAAAAAGCAACTTTTCCTTTTTTTCTGTATACATCTTCTATATGTTGCCTTAAATCATAAAATAGAGAATAAATTGATGAATGAATAAATAACAAAAAAGGTAGTTAAAGCCCAGAAAAGAGAATGCTTTTAAGTGGTGCAGTTACAAGAAGAAATGAGAAATAGCTGGTTTGCACCTAATGATTTATTCTGCTTAATTTTAATCCAGAAATAGTGCATAAAGATATATTAATGTGACTCCTTCATTCAGCAGAATGTCCAAGGTATGGGGTTATTTTGGTTTTTGAAATGTTATGGTGGGGACGCCTGGGTGGCTCAGTCGGTTAAGCGTCTGCCTTCTGCTCAGGTCATGAGCCCAGGGTCCTGGGATCAAGTCCCACGTAGGGCTTTCTGCTTAGTGGGGAGGCTGCTGCTCCCCCTGTTGGTGATCTTTCTCTCTGACAAATAAATAAAGTCTTTTATTAAAAAATGTTACGATGAACTGAGAATGAACACACGACTTACGTTTTTATTTCTTTTTTTTAATAATGATTTTAGTTATTTGACAGAGAGAGAGACAGCGAGAGGGGCAACACAAGCAGGGGGAGTGGGAGAGGGAGAAGCAGGCTTCCCGCAGAGCAGGGAGCCCGATGCGGGGCTCGATCCCAGGACCCTGGGACCATGACCTGAGCAGAAGGCAGATGCTCAGCGACTGAGCCACCCAGGCGCCCTTTATGTTTTTTTATTTCTTTCCATCTTTTCTATTGAAGAGAAATGTGGAAAACATGCAATAGTACATTTTTCTCTCAAATTCAAAGATTTTATTGATGTGAATTGAATATTTAATTCAATGAATTTCATTACAGCCACTTGTCAGTTGTGTGATCTTGGGCATGTTATTTAACTTCTGTCTGTGCTAGTTTCCCCGTCTGCAGAAAAGGTTCAGGGTAATTCGTGCATGTTGCTTAGCTCAGTACTGCTTCACAGTAAAAGCCCTCAGAAAATTGTGGCTCTTACTACTGCCTATTCATGTTACATGTGAACCACCACCTAGCTGTGTTGGGGGAAACAAAAAATGTAGAAGACGCAATCTTGTGCAAAGGTCCCTGAAATGTCAAAGGAGTATTAAGACTTAATCAATATCATTTTTCGGGGTGCCTGGGTGGCTCAGTCGGTTGAGCTGAGCGACCAAGTCTTGGTTTCAGCTCAGGTGATGTTCTCAGGGTCTTGGGATCAAGCTCCACATCAGGCTCTGCACTCAGTGGGGAGTCCGCTTGGAATTCTCTCTCACTCTCCCTCCATCCCTCCCCCCACTTGCAGGCTCTCTCTCTCTCTCTCTAAAGCTAATAAATAGGGGCACCTGGGTGGCTCAGTCGTTAAGCGTCTGCCTTCGGCTCAGGTCATAATGCCAGGGTCCTGGGATCGAGCCCCGCATCGGGCTCCCTGCTCGTCGGGAGGCCAGAATCTCTCTCACTCCCCCTGCTTGTGTTCCCTCTCTCACTGTCTCTCTCTGTCAAATAAATAAATAAAACTTGAAAAATAATAAATAAATAAATCTTAAAATATACATAATTTGTCTATTGCCCAGGGGTTAAGGTCTTCTTCTGGTTCTCAGGGGAAGGAATGGTGAGAAGGAGCAGGGTGAGGCTAATGGACCTTGATCTCTGACCTTGAATTTGGTTGCTACTCTTGGACAGCTACCTCATGACCATGATCTCTCTTTCCTTATCTTTTCACAGCCCCATCTCAACCAGGATTGTGGCCAGCTTTCTTATTTCTTGCTTGGAATGAATGGACTGAACACTTTTTTCAGCTGAAGGTTACACGGAGTTTTGAAACTATAGAGTGCTTTCATCAATGGAACATCAGCTTTGGCTGTGGAGACCCCTGAAGTCTAAGTCTCTATGTTAAATAGCAGAAGAGCCAATTTAATACCTTGAAATTTTTTTTATTTTTTAATTTATTTTAGAGTGTGCGTGTGAGCGAGCACTAGTTGTGGGGAGGGACAGATGGAGAGGGAGAGGCAGAGAATTTCAAGCAGACTCCACTGCCAAGTGCGGAGCTCAGTAGGGAGCCTGCTTCTTCTCCCTCTGCAGCTCCCCCTGAGTGTGCTAGCATGCTCTCTCTCTGTCACATTAATAAAATCTTTTTTAAAAAATGTTAGAACCTATGCTTTATTGCGTCTGTACTGATGAAATATGGGAGAACTCTTGGGAGACATTTGCATATAGAATTCTAGCCTTAGAAGGGGGAGGAGGAAATCAAAGATAGCCCCAAGTTAACTATTACTGCTGATGGTCGCAAGTGGCAATAAAGCGCTGCGGATTTTATGTTTTCTGCCCTATCTCAGGACACCATGGACTCTTCAAGTTTGTTCCAGGAAGCTGTATCATTTGCATACTGAATCCCAGTCTGGAGCCTGGTACAGCAGGTTCCTCTCCTGTAATCCAGTGTAAAGGGTAAAATTCCATGATTTTTCTTTTTTTATAAAGATTTTTATTTATTTATTTGAGAGAGAATGAGAGAGAGAGAGAGCGTGAGAGGGGGGAGGGTCAGAGGGAGAAGCCGACTCCCTGCCGAGCAGGGAGCCTGATGCGGGACTCGATCCTAGGACTCCAGGATCATGACCTGAGCCGAAGGCAGTCGCTCAACCAACCGAGCCACCCAGGTGTCCCTCCATGATTTTTCTTTAAATTGTGTCTGATATATTAGACCATTAGGACCAGGAAACTTGTAAAATCACCACTGTTCATGCCTCCATGTGGTGAAATATATTTAAATATAAAGTATATATTTAATAGTTAAATATATTTAAATATAATGGAATATCATTTGGCCTTAAAAAAATTAGAAAATGCCATTTACAAAAACTTGGATGAACCTGGAGGACATTATGTTGAATGAAATAAGCCAGACACAGAAAAGACAAATAGTGCATGACCTCACTTACATGTGGAATCTAAAAGAAATCAACTCATAGAAACAGAGAGCAGAAGGGTGGTTTTCAGGAGCTGGAGTTTAGGGGAAATGGGGAGATGTTGGAGAATCTCATATATGCAAGATTAATACGTTCCGAAGATTGTACACCATGGTGATTACGTTAACAATACCATCTTGATACTTGAAATTTGCTGAGAGTGGATCTTAAGTGTTCTTACCAGAAATAAAAGGCAAACTAGTGAGGTGATAGGTATGTTAATTATCTTGATTTTGGCAATTGTTTCACAATGTACACATACATCAAAATATCAAGTTGCACACCTTAAATATTTGTAATTTTTATTTGTTATACCTCAATAAAGCTGAAAGAATTAAGATAAAATAGACACAGAAATAGAGGGAAGAAGCTGATAAATAACACCGCGTGAGGACATTTAAAAGAACATGACAACAATAATAGTAGAAACACTAACTAACCATTACATAGGAACAACAGCTAGGTTTATAGAGCACTTAGGAAGGTCTTTTTGTTCTCTCTGCTACCTTAGCCCTTATTCTCCACCCTCCCCAACTCCCAACAAAGAATTTGCGTTTACAAATCGTGTTATTATCTCAAACCGGAGCCCTGTGTTATCATTCCGGAAGCAGTGGTGGAGTGCCTACTTAGTGCCAGGCACTTCGAATTCTGTGATGAATAAAGCAGGGCTCCTAGAGGACACTTATCATGATGAGCACTGAGTCATGTACTGAATTGTTGAATCACTATTTCGTACACCTGAAACTAATATAACATTGTATGTTAACGATACTGGAATTAAAATAAAAAAGTTAAGAAAAAATAGGGCTCCTTCCTTCCATGAACTTAATCGAGTGGCGAAAAAATATGCTCTGAGAAGATAACATAAAACAAGTAAATTCCTGATGGGAGGGCGATCTGGCTGCAACATCTGTCACCCCATTGATAGCCAGGGCTGATTCACCTGATCTGGCTGGGGAAAAAAAAATAAAGTAAAATTGAATTAAAACAAGTAAATTCCAGTAGGCAGGAGGTGCTTGGCCGTACCCTCTCCAAGTCGGGAGGTGGAAGCGTGAGTGGGAGGCCGGGTCACCTTATGAAGGGACCTGAGTTCAGGGAGTAGGGTTTATAAGGGCTTGACGTGGATGGATGGAAGACAAGGATGAAAATGGGTGCAAGAAGGCAGAAAACGCTTAAATGGGATTATTCCGGAACTGGATGAACTATGAAGGGGACTCTGAAGGTAGGCGGGCTCCTCGGGGCGAAGGTGCATCCGTCTCACTCACCCCCTCCCTCTCCTAGCCCAGGAAGGCGAGTCCGGGGCCGACTCCCGTAGGGGCGCGGGGAGCGGCCGCGACAGAAGGGAAGGGGGGTGCCGCGGGGCACAGAGGGCCGCAGTCGGGTGCGGGAGCGGCAGGACTGGTTTGGGGATCCTTGATCGAGGCCACGCCGCTGATGGCTCAGGCCATTCCAGTTCCCAGAC
The DNA here is from genome assembly GCF_037043125.1 of Eumetopias jubatus. NCBI lineage: Eukaryota > Metazoa > Chordata > Mammalia > Carnivora > Otariidae > Eumetopias > Eumetopias jubatus. The sequence continues at coordinate 28,426,155 of NW_028274817.1, forward strand.
CGCGAGGGAGAGCGGCGGCCCCGCGGGGGCGCGAGCGGATTTGCTGCGCTCCGGGCTCTTAGACTCTTCCCTCCGGAGCCCGAGGCCTCCCGCCCCTGGCAGTGCGAACCCGCCGCTGGAGCCCCTGTTGCCGCCAGGGGTGCCTGGGCTTCCAGAACGCTATGCCACGCATCGGCCCAAAGCCGAGACTTGCAACTAGCGCCAGAGAAGTCGACAAAGCCCCGCCCGCGCCGAGGGGGCTCGTGCCCGCGCCGGGGCGGCTGTGTGCGTGCATGCAAATGAGCCGCGGAGGCAACCCCGTGCGTGCTTCCGCCCGGTTCCTCAGGACCCTCGTGGCGTCCAAGTTGAATCGGAGACCGGGGCTTTTCTCAGCCAGGTGCCCGAGATGACTGACGGGAAGGGCGATGGGCCACAAGACATTTCGCGAAGAGCCCCGTCGGACAATACAGTCAATTCAGCTTGCATTGGGGGGGGGGGGAGGTGTAGCATATATTATATAATATACGGTGTGTACTGTGTCGTGTATATAGGTGTGTGCATATAACAGAGGAATGGCTCTGGGCGCCTCGGTGGCTCAGTCCCTTAAGCGTGGGACTCTTGGTTTCGGCCGAGGTCATGATCTCAGGGACGTGAGATTGGGCTCCAAGCTCAGCATAGAGTCAGCCTGGGATTCTCTCTCTCCCTCTCCCTCTGTTCCTCCTCTCTGCCCACCCCCACCCCGCCCGCCCCGCTGCTGCGCTCTGTCTCTCTCTCAGATGAATAAATAAATCTTTTTAAAAAATAAAAAACAAAACAAAACATGTTTTTTAGGGGTGCCTGGCTGGCTTACTCAGAAGAGCATGGGACTCTCTCAGGGTTATAAGTTCAAGCCCCACGTTGGGTGCAGAAATTACTTAAATAAATAAAACTTAAAAAAAAACCCAAAACATGTTTTTTATTATGTGAAATGTCAGGCATACACAAAAGCAGAGAGAATCACAACCATATGTAGTCATCTCTCAGTTTCAACAATTATTCTTAGCCAGGCTTGTTTCATCAATACCCTAATCAATTTAACATACTTGCATATGCTCTTGGATTATTTTGATGCAAATCAAGACATCACATAGTTCCATCTGTAGATATTTCAGTGTGTAATTCTAATCATGCCTCTTTCCATTATGCCACATATGCCGCAGGTTATATACTGTGGTGATAGGATATATTATGCAATAATAGTAGTGAACATCTTTTAAAAGATTTATTTATTTATTTGAGAGAGAGCACAAGTGGGGGGAAGGGCAGAGGGAGAGAATCTCAAGCAGACTCCCCACCAAGTTCGGAGCTCGACACAGGGCTCGATCCCAGGACCCTGAGATCATGACCTGAGCTGAAAACCAAGAGTCGGCTGCTCAACCAACTGAACAACCCAGGTGCTCCAGTAGTGAACATTTCTGAGGGTGGCTAGACATTGTGCCAGGTACTTACATATGTTATGTCATTTCTTCCTCTCACCAATTCTATGACAGAGACATTGCTATTATTCCCATCTTATAGAGAGTCTCCACATAGAAGTCCTCCCTAATATATATATATACACATACATATACATATGAAAATATGTACTTATATATAACATTTATATATTACTAATATGTTATCCATATCATATAAAATTTAAATACTTATATAAATATTTTAATTTTATTTACTTATAAATTTATATTTTACTTTTAATAAATTTATATATTTATTATATATATAATATACAACTGTATACAGAGACTAGAAGAAGTAGTTTCATTGTTTTTTGTTTTTTCTTTTAAGGAAATCATGTTCCCTCTGGTAATGTTAAATTCCCATAAACTGGGGTTCGCATATCCCATTTTCCACTCACAAAGACCCAAAGTTCAAAACTTATTTTCCGGGGGCGTCTGCCTGTCTCAATTGGTGGAGCATGCAACTCTTTATCTCAGGGTTGTGGGTTTGAGTCCCACAATGGGTGTAGAGATTACTTAAAAATAAAGTCTTTTTTTTAAGATTTTATTTTATTTATTTGTCAGAGAGAGGAAGAGGAAGAGTGAGCACAAGCAGGGGGAGCGGCAGGCAGAAGGAGAAGCAGGCTCTCACTGAGCAAGGGGGCTGATATGGGACTCGATCCCAGGACCCTGGGATCATGACCTGAGCCGAAGGCAGACGCTTTAACCGACTGAGCCACCCAGGCGTCCCTAAAATCTTTTTTTTTTAAAAGACTTTATTTGAGAGAAAGAGAGAGAGAGAGAGTGCACACACAAGTCGGGGGAGGGGTAGAGAGAGAGGGAGAGAATCTCAGCAGACTCCTTGATGAGCGATGAGCGTGGAGCCTGACTCAGGCCTGATCTCATGACCCTAAGACCATGACCTGAGCCGAAATCAAAGTCAGACCTTAACTGACTGAGCCACCCAGATGCCCCATAAAAATAAAATCTTTAAAAAAACAAAAAACAAAAAAACTTATTTTCCGAACATGGCTAATTATTTCTCACCAAATAGTTTTTTTCAGATATACTAGCCTGGGTGCTGGCTTCAGTCACATGCAGGCATCTTGGCAAGCTCCTTTCTGAGGTGCGCAAACCACAGATATTCAGTATTTGGCACTGTAGGGGAAGTGAAATACATCACCTTCAATTCATGCATGCTGTTAAATACCTATTCTTGGGAGGGGGCGGGGTGCCTGGGTGGCTCAGTTGGTTGAGTCTCCGACTCCTGATTTCAGCTCAGCTCATGATCTCAGGGTATTGACATCAAGCCCTGGGTCGGGGTCAGGGTGGATTCTGCTTGAGAGTCTTTCCTTCTGCCCCTCCCCCTGCTCTCTCTTTCTCTAAAATAAAGAAATTAATTATTTAATTAATTTAAATAGGAGCCAGCCTGGCTGGCTCAGTCGGTAGAGCATGCGACTCTTGATCTTGGGGTTCGTGAGCTTGAGCTCCATGTTGGGGGGTATAGTTTATTTTTTAAAAAGTAAATAAATAAATAAATTCCCCTTCCACCACATTCTCCCCCAGTACATAGTTTGGTAATATTCAGATTGAGCCTTGCTTTAGGGATGGTTTTTTTTCTCTACATTAAATTTAAGGGACATCAAAACCTCAAGATTCCTGATAGATGATACCTTTTGCGCAATTTTTTAAAAATCAAAATTAATTATTATGAACAAATTATCAAAAAATTTTAAAGACTTTATTTATTTGAGAGAGAGCAGGAGCAGGGGAGAAGAGGGAGAGGGAGAAGCAGGCTCCCCGCTGAGCAGGGAGTCCCACGCAGGGCCCGATCCCAGGACCCTGAGATCATGACCTGAGCCGAAGGCAGCCGCTTAACCGACTGAGCCACCCAGGTGCCCCAAATAATCAAAATTTTGAAGAGAGACAGAATCTGACCCTTCACTTACACAACTGGCCACCCCTTCCTCTTCTCACCCTGATTTCAGTCAGACACTGTTTACAAAAATCTAACTAGCATCAGGCTAACATTTCCCGGCTTGATTCATTTTTTTTTAAATACTTTTTTTAAGATTTATTTTTTAAAGTAATTTCTATACCCAACATGGCGCTCGAACTCATGACTCCAAGATCAAAAGTCGCATGCTCCGCCGACTGAGCCAGCCAGGTGCCCCACGACCCTTCATTTGTCTGAAAATTGTTTGTGCTCTGAAGTGATGTTATATTTTTTTAAAACTTTCTGTATGTATTTACAAATATTGGTTATTTGCTTTGTTTTGTTTCATTTTATGTTTTTGGCACATTAAACAGAGTGATAGACCCACTGGGTTTGTAGCCTCGCAACAGGGGCAGTACTGGAGACCATGGTCTTCGCAGTGATTCTGAACACGGAAAGGCCCTTAGCCCTTCACAGCATCTACGGAATCCACAGAGGCAGGACTCGGTCACTTGCATCTTTAACTAACTGACACTCACTGGGCTGAGATCCTTGAGTTTTATCCTTAAAGAAGAGGGAGAAAGGAGAAAAAAGATAATGAAAGAGCATAAGAAGAAAAGGAAAGAGGAAGAGAGGTACGTGGTGGGGAGCAGGAAAAGGCCACTAATAATGGGGAAGAGGCAAGACTCTTTTTTTTAAAAGATTTTATTTATTTATTTGACAGAGAGAGACACAGCGAGAGAGGGAACACAAGCAGGGGGAGCGGGAGAGGGAGAGCAGGCTTCCCGCCGAGCAGGGAGCCGGATGCGGGGCTCGATCCCAGGACACTGGGATCATGACCTGAGCGGAAGGCAGATGCCCAACGACTGAGCCACCCAGGCACCCTGGGAAGAGGCAAGACTCCTAACTCTAGGAAACAAACTGAGGGTTGCTGGAGGGGAGGTGGGTGGGGGGATGGGGTAACAGTGACAGATGTTGAGGAGGGCACTTGAAGTAATGAGCACTGGCTGTTACATGCAACTAATGAATCACGAAATTCTACCTCTGAAACTAATAATACAGTATAGGTTAATTAAATTGAATTTAAATTTAAAAAATGAGGAAGTTAAGAGTGTGTGGGTCCAGGGGCGCTTGCGTGGCTCAGATGGTTGAGTGTCTACCTTTGGCTCAAGTCATGATCTCTAGGTCCTGGAATCGAGCCCCAAGTCAGGCTCCTGGCTCAGTGGGGAGTCTGCTCCTCCCTCTCCCTCTGCCTCTCCCCCTGCTTGTGCTCTCTCTGTCTCTCTCTCTCTCAAATGAATAAATAAAATCTTTTTCTAAAAAAAAGTGTGGGTCCAAAGCCTGACTCACTGTGTGTCCTGGGCCAGTTGTGTGAACCTGTCTCTCAACTTCCTCACCTGAAAAATGGGCATAACAGTGCCTGCATTAGGTTTTCATGAGGGTTCAGTGAGTTAATGCATGTAGCCTCTTCTACTCCAAACATCCAATCCATCAGCAAGTCCTCTTAACTCCACCTCAAAAACACATCCCCAAACCTTTCACTTTTCCCATATGCCTTAAACCTCACTCTTACCTGAAAGTGGAATGTTGCATTAGCTTTCTGTCTCCCTGCTTTCATCTTTTCTCTCCCATGACCACTGTACACTAGGAAGCCGGAACAATCCGAAAGTGAAATGTGAATTAGACTGTTGTGCTGGTGAGTATAACTTTTATAGTGTTTATCCCTCTGTTGGGCCTAGAATAGGCATTTAATACATGGTCACTATTATTGCATTATTATTTTCTGGCTTCTAGGAATACAAGGTCTTAGGTCTAGAAAGAGAATCTGTTGAGTGAAATGAACACGAAGCAGCCAACACAGGCTTATGGACTGAAGCACGTACATGTGCAAAAAGACACGAGTATTATTTTCACAGGAAAATGTCCTATTTTCATTGCACACATTGCACAATCTCTCTCTCTCCCCTCTTGGGCTCATGTAGAAAAATAGATGAACAGGGCTTCAGTGGAAATGTGAGTCCACTTGGTGAATGATCATTTGTGAAGTTTTGTTATTATCACCTCCATTAATCCTCACAACATCCCATTATAATTGGTAGTTACAATTGTTATTCCCATTTTAAAGATGATTAAACCAAGGCAGGGGCGCCTGGGTGGCTCAGTTGGTTAAGCGTCTGGCTCCGGCTCAGGTCATGATCCCAGGGTCCTGCGATCGAGCCCCGCATCGGGCTCCCTGCTCAGCAGGGAATCTGCTTCTCCCTCTGCCTGCTGCTCTCCCTACTTGTGTGCTCTCTCTCTCTCTCTGACAAGTAAATAAAATCTTAAAAAAAAAAAATGGGACGCCTGGTCGATCCCGGACTCCTGGGATCGAGTCTCACATCGGGCTCCTTGCTACGCGGGGAGCCTGCTTCTCCCTCTGCCTGCCGCTCCCCCTGCTTGTGCTTGCTCTCTGTCTCTCTCTCTCTCTCTTTCTGATAAATAAATAAATAAATAAATAAATAAATAAATAAATAAATAAAATCTTAAAAAAAAAAAAGTCGACCCAATCTAACTGAGCCACCCAGGTGCCGCAGTTTCCTGGCTACTTTTGCTTAGAATAGGGCTCCATTTGAATTTTAAAATAAAAAATAAAGTAAATTTAGCTTAAAATATTTAAGTAAATACTAGCATGGTTGGTATGGAGTTAGGGCAACACTCAGCCGGCGTATATGAGTGACTGGAGGTTAGATAACACTGAAGCACACGGTGGGGAAAAAAAAAAAGGCTGAGCAAGAGATCAGGTTGATATTTTTAGGAAAAGAGGTGGAGAGGAAGGGGGGGATGAGGGAGCAGCAGGGGACAAACGTGGAAAGTCACTTGGATTCATGCCAGGAGCCCAGTACAGGAACCGGTTGAGCTTGTACTGGGGACCTGCTACCACAGATGCTGTAGTGGAACACTAGAGAAGATGCATACTCCACTATGGTGTCCAAAGCTAGTAAAATGCACTAGGTTTTTTGGGTGCACTAAGCACTGGGGGGGGGGTCTAGTCTACACTTGCACTTTGATGTGGATTCATCACTAAAAATCTGGAATACTTTAACTTTTTCTTTTTTTTTAAGATTTTATTCATTTATTTGAGAGAGAGAGAGAGAAGGAGAGAGAGAGAGCACGTGAGAGGGGGGAGGGTCAGAGGGCGAAGCAGACTCCCCGCTGAACAGGGAGCCCGATGCGGGACTCGATCCAGGGACTCCAGGATCATGACCTGAGCCGAAGGCAGTCGCTTAACCAACTGAGCCACCCAGGCGCCCATACTTTAACTTTTTCAAGGGGCACATTGGATTTCTTGTGGAACGCATCTTGCCCAGAATGCTCCGTAAGCCCGGCACCAAGATTGACTCTGGGCACCCCCGGGAACATGGCGGGCTCTGCTTTCTGTGTCCTTGCAGAAACTCAGTTAATCATTTTAGCTTAATTACTAGCCTGTGGTGTGTGCAGGCTGCCAAATATAGAGAACTGGACCAAGAGACTTTCTCCAAACTTTTCCAAAAGAGTTCCTGTAGGTAGTGTGAAGCCCCCATCTCTCCGCCCCACACCCCCTCCCCCAGTCATTGCCCCCAAATCAGTTTGCATAATCCACTACAGCCCCTTCCTCAGAGCTGACACTCTGGTCAAGTCGGGGAGTGGTAAACTGAAATGTAAATTACAGCCCCCATTCTCCATACACCTAAGCCCTCTACCGGCACCCATCTTTCCCTTAGCGCCTGTATTTTGGTCACGCCCCGTCCACTTGCGTGCCTAAGCAAGTCCCGCCCACCGCAATTGGCGGGAAAAGGAAAGCCAATAGCAATTCTCTCAGGGGAGCGTGTGGGCGTTGAACCTACCCCAAACCCCGAGGAATTGCAGGAGGCGCCAAAAGAGGACGAGCTTCCGCCTCTGCCTGCGGCTCTGCTCCTCAATCGCAAGAGGGTTTGTGGAAGCGCTGGACTTTCACCTCACCCCGGCCATGGAGCCTCTGCCCAGAGGCAGCTACTATGACCCCGGTAACTACTATGACCCCAGCAACTACTGGCTGGGAATGTACGAAGTGGAAATGAGATCTGAATCTGTGCAGGGTACAGCACCAGAAGCTGAAGGCGGCCGCATTCATGAAGGAAATCCAGGCTTTGTGGGCGACATCAACCACGAAAGCGTCAACAATGAAGGCGACATCAACTTGGAAGACATCAACTTGGAAGGTGACATCAACTTGGACGGCGACATCAACTTGGAAAGCGACATCAACTTGGATGGCGGCGACATCAACTTGGACGGCGACATCAACTTGGAAGGCATCGACTTTGAAGGCATCGACTTTGAAAGCGACATCAACTTTGAAGGTTTCAACTTTGAAGACGACATCAACTTTGAAGGCATCGACTTTGAAGGCATCAACTTTGAAGGCATCAACTTTGAAAGCGACATCAACTTTGAAGGCATCAACTTTGAAAGCGACATCAACTTTGAAGGCGACGTCAACTATGAGGGCAACATCAACCGTGAAGTCGTCGTGAACCATGAGGGCGAAGGGAACCACGAGGTCGGCAGTGGCGTCCAGGAGCTGGGGCAGCAGCAGCCTGAGGAGCTACCCCAAGTGGCGGCTGCTGAGGCTCCGCAGCCCCGGAGCAGGCAGCGAGGAGTCCAGCGCAATAAGTTCACGCCGATGCAGGTTCGGGAGCTGGAAAGCGTTTTCCAGCACACCCAGTACCCAGATGCGCTCACGAGGTAAGAAGCTTGCCCCGGAGGTGCCGGGTTCTCCAGGGACCTTGGGCTCATTTCCAGGCATCTTTGTTTCTCCCCCTACCCGTCAGCCTCCTTCTTTCCTCCTAAACCAAAAATGCCAAGGGTTGAGGGAAGGAGAATGCCTTCTGTGCATCAAGGGAAATATTTTTATACGGTAATTATGTGAAACGAGTCTGGAAACTGTGGTGGGTGGTCTTTTTGGTTTTGTTTTTTAAATTGTGGTAGGGGCGCCTGGCTGGCTCAGTTGAGAGAGCCCGCGACTCTTGACTCCGGCGCTCGTAAGAGCCCCACATTGGGAGTAGAGATTACTTAAATAAACTTAAAGAAAAAAAAAAAAGACTTGGCACTCAGTCGGTTAAGCGGCTGCCTTCCGCTAGAGTCATGATCCCGGGATCCTGGGATCGAGCCCGCATCGGGCTCCCTGCTCCGCGGGTGTCTGCTTCTCCCTCTCCCTCTGCCTCTCCCCCTGCTTGTGATATCTCTCTTTCCCTTTCTCTCTCTGTGTCAAATAAATACATCAAATCTTAAAAAAAAAAAAAAAAAGACTTAAAAGACTTGCGGTAAAATAGGGGCTCCTGACTGGCTCAGTCGGAGGATCGTGGAGCTCTTAATCTCGGGGGTCATGAGTTTGAGCCCCACTTGGGTGTAGAGGTTCCTTAAATTAATTAATTAATTAAAAAATTTTTAAAACACTTTTAAGAAATTGTGGTAAAATAGGGGGCCCCTGCCTGGCTCAGTCGGAGGATTGTGCAGCTTTTGATCTTGGAGTTGTGAGTTTGAGTCCCACTTTGGGTGTAGAGGTTACTAAAAAAATTTAACAAACTTTAAACACAATAAATTGTGGTGAAATATACGTAAAGATAAAATTTATGATCGTAACCATTTTTAAGTGTACAGTTCAGTAGTAGTAAGTACACTTGCATTTTTGTACAACTAATCTCCAGAACTCTTTTCACCTTGCAAAACTGAAAGAATACAGTGAACAACTCGCTATTCCCCCATTTCCCACAGCCCCTGGCAATCACCTTTTTACTTTGTGTTTTAATGAATTTGACTACTGTAGGTGCCTCTTTTAAGTGGAATGACACAGTGCTTTTCTTTTTATGACTGGTGGATTTCACTTAGTATGATGGCCTCAGGGTTCATCCATGAGGTAGCATGTCTCAGAATTTCCTTCCTTTTTAGGGCTGAGTAATATTCCATTGTTTGTAAATACCATATTTTATTTGTCTATTCATTTATTAGTGGGCACTTGAGTTGCTTCTATTGTGAATAATGCTGCTGTGAACGTGGGTGTGCAAATAGCAGTTGCAGTCCCTGTTTTCAATTATTTTGGGTATATACCCAAATTAATTGAATTCCACTCTAGTGGAATTGCTGGATTAATGGATTAATTAATTCCACTCTAGTGGAATTGCTGGATCATATGGTCATCCTGTTTTTATTTTTATTTTTTTTAAAGATTTTATTTATTTATTTGAGAGAGAGAGAGAATGAGAGATAGAAAGCACGAGAGGGAAGAGGGTCAGAGGGAGAAGCAGACTCCCTGCTGAGCAGGGAGCCCGATGTGGGACTCGATCCCGGGACTCCAGGATCATGACCTGAGCCGAAGGCAGTCGCTTAACCAACTGAGCCACCCAGGCGCCCTGGTCATCCTGTTTTTAATTTTTTAAGCAGCTGCCCTGCTGTGTTCCATAGTGGCTACACCATTTTACATTCTCACTAGCAGTGCACAAGGACTTCAGTTTCTTCACATTCTTGTTAACACTTGTTATTTTCTTTTTCTTTTCTTTTCAGTGAGAGAGTGTGTGTGTGAACGGTGGGAGGGGCAGAGGGAGATAGAGAATCTTAAGGAGGCTCCACACTCACCAGGAGCCCGATGCAGGGCCTGATCTCACAACTCTGAGATCATGACCTGAGCCAAAATCAAGAGTTGGATGCTAAACCGACTGAGCCACTCAGGCGCCCCAACACTTATTTTCTGTTTGGTTTTTTGTTTTTTTAAGATTTTATTTTTAAGTAATCTTTACACCCAACATGGGGCTTGAACTCACAACTCCGAGATCAAGAGTTGTACGCTCGGGGTGCCTGGGTGGCTCAGCAGGTGCCCCTGTTTTATATGTTAGCCATCTCAATGGATGTGAAGTGGTATCTCATTGTGATTTTCTTTTTAAGAAGATAAACCTTAGTTAATTTTTAAAAAGATTTCATTTATTTGTTTATCAGAGAGAGAGAGCACAAGCAGGGGGAGCGACAGGCAGAGGGAGAAGCAGGCTCCTCTCTGAGCAAGGAGCCTGTTGTGGGACTCGACCCCAGGACTCTAGGATCATGACCTGCGCTGAAGGCAGATGCTTAACCAACTGAGCCACCCAGGCGCCCCAATATCTGTGTTTTTGTGACTGGTTTATTTTATATGGCATACAGTCTTTTAATTTTTTATAAGACTTTGGTTTTTTTATTGAAGTATAATTAACATACAGTGTTATATTAGTTTCAGGTGTACAACAATGATTCAACAATTTTTTATTTTTTAAATTTATTTTTATTTGTTTGAGAGAAAGTAAGAGCACGAGAGAGAGTGCAAGCAGGGAGAGGGGCAGAGGGAGAAGCAGACTCCCCGCTGAGCAGGAAGCCCAACAAGGGCTGGATCCCAGGACCTGGGATCAGGACCTGAGCCGAAGGCAGATGCTTAACTGACTGAGCCACCCAGGTGTCCCATGATTCAATTCTATACATTACTCAGTGCTCACCATGATAAGTGCAGTCACCATCTGTCATCATAGAATGTTATTACAGTATTATTGACTATATTCCCTATGCTGTATTTTCATTTCCATGACGTATTAATTTTATAACTGCAAGATTGTACTCCTTAATCCCCTCTCTTTCACCCGTCCCCTGACCCAATCTCCCTGTGGCAACCATCAGTCTGTTCTCCGTATTGGAGTCTGTTTTTTCCTTTGTTTTGTTTCTTAGATTCCACATATAAGTGAAATCATATGGTATTTGTCTTTCTCTCTCTGACTTATTTCACTTAGCATTATACCCTCTAGGTCCATCTGTGTAGTTGCAAATGGCAAGATCCCATTCATTTTTTTATGACTGAGAATGTGTGTGTGTGTGTGTGTGTGTGTGTGTGTGTGTGTGTATGAGAGAGAGAGAGAGAGAGAGAGAGATTTATTTAAAGATTTTATTTCTTTATGTGAGAGAGAGAGAGAAACAGAGAGAGCACAAGCAGGGGGAGCAGAGGGAGAGGGAGAAGCAGGCTCCCCACTGAGCAGGGAGCCGACGACACGGGGCTCCATCCCAGGACCCCGGGATCATGACCTGAGCCAAAGGCAGATACTCAACTGACTGAGCCCCCCAGGCGCCCCGTATCATCTTTTTAAAAAAATCTTTGGGGGCCCTGGGTGGTGGCTCAGTGGAGCCTCTGACTCTTAATTTCAACTCCAGTCATGATCTCAGGGTGGGAGGATCAAGCCCCACTTTGGGCTCTGCACTCAGCATGGAGTCTGCTTGTCCCTCTCCCCCCTCCCTCTCCCTCTCTCTCTCTCTCATAAATAAATAAAATCTTAAACAAATTTTTTGAGTATAGTTTACAAACAATATTGCATTAGTTTTAAATGTACCACATAGTGATCCCACTTCTCTGTGTTATGCTATGCGCACTGTAGGTGTAGCTCCCATCTGTCATATGACACCATTGCAGTACCATTGACTACATTCTCTATGCCTTTTATTCCTGTGACTTATAGATTTCATAGCTGGAAGCCTGTATCTCCCACTCCCCTTCCCCCATTTTGCCCATCCTCCCACTCCACAAGCATAGTCTTCAGCGTTCCTCTGTGTGGTAGCTTATGTTATAATTTCCTTCCTTTTTTTTCTAAATGTTTTATTTATTTAATCATGAGAGTCAGAGAGAGAGAGAGAGAGGCAGAGGCAGAGGGAGAAGCAGACTCCCTGCCGAGCAGGGAGCCCGAGGCAGGGCTCGATCCCAGGACCCCGGGACCATGACCTGAGCCGAAGGCAGACGCTTAACGACTGAGCCACCCAGGCGCCCAATTTCCTTCCTTTTTAAGACTGAATAATATTCCATTGCATGTGTATACCATATTTTATTTACCCACTTGTTATTAATGAGCACTTGGGTTGCTTCCACCTTTGGGCTATTGTGAATCATACTGCTGTGAAAATAGCTTTCTAAGACCCTGTTTTCAATTTTTGGGGGCATATACTCAGAAATGGAACTGTTGGATCATATGGTAATTCTATGTTTAATTTTTTGAGCCACTATTCTACTGTTTTCCTTAGCAGCTGCACTATTCTTTATTCCCACCCACAGTGCACAAGGGTTCTAATTTCTCCACATCCTCACCAACACTTGTTCTTTTCTGTTTTTTTGATAGTACCCATTCTAATGGTATGAGATGGTATCAGTGTGGGTTTTTTTTAAAGATTTTATTTATTTATTTATTTATTTATTTATTTATTTATTTATTTATTTGAGAGAGAGAGAGAGCACACATGAGTGTGGGGGGAGTAGCAGAGGGAGAGGGAGAAGCAGACCCCCCCCTGCTGAGCAGGGATCCCGACACGGGGCTCAATCCCAGGACCCTGAGATCATGATCTGAGCTGAAGGCAGACGCTTAACCAACTGAGCCACCCAGGTACCCCTCAGTGTGGTTTTGAGAGGCAAGAACTTAATGATTAATTAGTGATGTTGAGTGTCTTTTCATGGCCATTTGTATATCATCTTTGGATAAATGTCTATTCGAGTCCTTTGCCCATTTTTTAATTTGAATGTTTATTTATTGAGTTTTAGTCCTTAATATATTTTAGATATTAACTCCTTATCAGATACATGATATGCAAATATTTTCTCCCATTGCGTGGGTTGCCTTTTTGCTCTAGTGATTTTGCACTTTAATCTACAGAAGTTTTTAATTTTTTTAAAAGATTTTATTTATTTTTTGACAGAGAGAGAGACAGCAAGAGAGAGAACACAAGCAGGGGGAGAGGGAGAGGGAGAAGCAGGCTTCCTGCCGAGCAGGGAGCCCGATACGGGGCTCGATCCCAGGACCCTGGGACCATGACCTGAGCCAAAGGCAGATGCTTAGCCAACTGAACCACCCAGGCGCCCCACAGGTTTTTAATTTTGATGTAGTCTAATTTATGCATTTTTTCTTTTATTGTCTGTGTTGGTGGCTTTCTGTAAATAAAATTTTATTGGAATAGGGTAAGGAGAATAAGGTACTCTCGTGCACCTGCAGTTCTGGATCCTTTCATTTAAAATCTTGAGGGACAGGGCGCCTGGGTGGCCAGTCGGTTAAGCATCTGCCCTCAGCTCAGGTCATGATCCCAGGGTCCTGGGATCGAGTCCCACATCGTGCTCCCTGCTCAGCGGGAAGCCTGCTTCTCCCTCTGCCTGCCGCTCCCCCTGCTTGGCTCTCTCTCTCTGACAAATAAATAAATACAACCTTTAAAAAAAATTATAAAATAAAATCTTGAGGGAGGGGGTGCCTGGATGGCTCAGTCGGAAGAGCATGTGACTCCTGATCTTAGGGTTGTGAGTTTGAGACCCACATAGGGCATAGAGTCTACTTAATAATAATAAGTAAATAAATAAATAAATAAAATTTAGAGGGAAGGGCACCTGGCTGACACAGTCAGTAGAGCATACAACTTTTGATCTCCAGGTTGTGAGTTTAAGCTCCATGTTGGGTGTAGAGCTTACTTAAAAAATAATTAAAAAATAAAATTGTGATAATTTGTTCATCATAGGTTTTTTTTGCATCAATTTTTATTTTTTTAAATAGCGCATCAAAATTATCTTGACCTCCAAGTTGTTGAAGCCACCTTAAATTTTGAGGGGAAACCATTGATAAGGAAAGCCTGGAGCTGGGAATGACAGAAAAGTTTACTTGGGGGAGGTTCTTGAGGGGGAGGGTACACATTTTAAAACAAGCATAAAGTGTATCTCCATACATTTATTTTATCCACAACTCCAAATAGTAAACATGTGTGGTTTTCTCTTCTCAGACGGGAACTTGCCAGACGCATGAATGTGACTGAAATCCGAGTGCAGGTCAGTAAACCTGGATGGCGGGCCATTCTAAAAACCGGCTTTAGGACTCGGACACTTTTGTCCTAGACATTCTCAAGTTGGTGTGTTTAGTTGTCTTTTTTAACATTGGCAAATAAGTTGACTTTAGGAGTCTCTGTGGGTAGAAAATGGGATGTGTGAACTCCAGCTTATGGATATTTCCCATTACCTGAGGGAACATGGTTTCTTAAAGGAAAAGAAGAAATGAATTGCTTCTCCTATTCTTTATACAAAATTAAATATATATATATTTGCAAACATATAGAGAGGTGTATCCACATATCTATATAGCACATAGATACATGTATATGTGTGTATTCGATAAAGTTCAACTCCTTCAAACAGATATCCTTTAGAGAATACTTCTGTGTGGAGTCATATTGGGGCTCAGGCTGACTGTGGAAGTATTCAAATTAATGCACAGAGGGGCCAGTTATGAGAAGGTTCAGGTGTACTAAATTAAAGCCAAGCATAAACTCTTAGCCAAATGGGTGAATTTATAAACATTGGGGTGAGGGAGAAAGGTATCCTCAGAACACACTGTATAAGTAACTAATGTGTCTGTTTAGTGGTACTGAGACTGATGGCGGAAGACAGCTTCAAAGTCCAAGTACCTGGTCCTCCTACTGCTGTTTTTAAGTGTTTGGTAAAGCAGTGTAGAGAGTGGCAGCTCTAAGTTTTAATTTTCTGGAATACTTTGATGTATCAACCTGAAAACATGGCTAGAACAGTCCCGTTATGTGTGAGAATGGGGAGATAGTTTGCAGGCCTTGGACATTTGTCTAAAGAATGGAAGAAACAAGTAAAAAAACCCAACATTGAATGAATATTAATTGACCTGAGAAGGGCAAAAAGGTTAGAGAAGAATTACATATAGCCAAAATAGACCTACAGACACTACACAAATTCAGTGTTACAAAGCTGCTGAATGTGTAAGTGAATATTCTCTCTCTTTTTTTAAGATTTTATTTGTTTTTTGACAGAGAGAGACACAGCGAGAGAGGGAACACAAGCAGGGGGAGTGGGAGAGGGAGAAGCAGGCTTCCTGCCGGGCAGGGAGCCCGATGCGGGGCTTGATCCCAGGACCCCGTGATCATGACCTGAGCCGAAGGCAGACGCTTGACGACTGAGCCACCCAGGCGCCCCGTGAATATTCTCTTGAAGATTTCTAACATTTAGGGATTTTTTTTCATTTTGGTGATACTATTTTGAAGAGTTGAGTTTTATGGAATTTGTTTGGGGTTTGGGTGGATCTTATTTTGGGGTAGATTCATAGTGTTATTTTTAAATACTTTTATTCCCTCAGGCAGTGTTGACTAATTTGTAGATCATGGGATAAAAAGGTGACCAAAAAAAGAAAAACAACCCCCAAACCCATTTACATTATTTCAAAGTGATATTTGCCCAAAAAAGAAAGGAAAGGAAATCAGGATGGGTATATGGGCTTTTGCTGCAGAATGCATGTGAGGAGTTGCAGGGACACCTGGCTGGCTCGGTTGGAGGAGTGAGCGACTCTTGATCTCAGGGTCGTGGGTTAGAGCCCCACATTGGGTGTAGAGATCACTAAATAAATAAATAAATAAATAAATAAATAAATAAACTTAAAAAAATTTTTCTTAAAGAGAAGAAGTTGCGTATCTGGTGGTGGGAGTATCTGAAAAGCAGCCGAACAAAGCTGACCATTGAGTAATAGCATCCCAACACCAGAGACTGGGGCCCCAGGCCTGGCTCAGATTGGAAAAGATGGGAGGAGGTTGGGAACACTTTTTCAGGCTGACAAGACATGTGCAGAGGAAAAGAAAAATGTAAGGTTTGGTGACTAGCTTTTTCTCCTTCCCAGGTTTATGTAGTGCTCTCTCCATGGCATTCTGAAGGGGACATAAACCACAAGAAACAAATCAGGGAAAAAGCTTAGTGTTCCCATATATTTCCAAACCACACAGTATGAATTTCCTCCAAGAACTTAATAGACGTTTTCTCCTTTGTTTTGCAAATAGAACTGTTTCTGTGAGAACAGCACTGAGAGCATAGCTAGCTGTGGGCCTCGGTTAGCTTATGTTCACGGAGATCTGACCACTGGTGCGCTTGGGTCCCCCCAAAACGGGCTCTATTACACTGGCCTTGTTGAAACTATGTATTCATGCTGCAGAAATACCACCAATCTTTTTTTTTTTTAAGATTTTCTTTATTTATTTGTCAGAGAGAGCACAAGCAAGGGGAGCGGCAGGCAGAGGGAGAAGCAGGTTCCCCTCTGAGCAGGGACCCTGCCGTGGGGCTCGATCCCAGGACCCTGGGATCATGATCTGAGCCGGAGGCAGAAGCTAAACCGACTGAGCCACCCAGGCGTCCCAGAATACCACCAATCTTAAAATAGGAGAGCAAACATGAGGCCTCAGGCAAGGAGAAAAAGCCCTTTGTGCAGTTTGGAAACTTATGAAAGGCTTTAAATATAATGTTAACCCCATCAACTAGGATACCGAGAAGACGGTGAAGTCTAACTGACAGTTTTGTTTGTGTGTTTGTTTGCAAAAATGGTTGACGGAGTTGTAGGAAGGAGCCATTTTATGATCCCTTACTCTCATTGTTGTTGACTATCTTCCTAAAATGCATGTTCCGCCTTCTTGCCTTAAAAATAAGGGATGGGATTAGGACCTCCTGGTTGAGTAGCAGCGCGTGGGATAAGCTGCCCTGCGGGGCAACAGCGGCTCCGGTCCAGGATCCCAGAACTGTAGCCAGAGCAGAGTGAGCTGACCTGGTCCTGAGCCCAGGAAGGTTTGTAGGGTGGGGCAGCTTGGAGCATGCAGAACCGACAATGGCCATAATGGTGTGCCTCTTTCCTCTCAACTCCTGGGTGGCCAAAGATCGGTGAGCATTTCATTAATTTGGGTCAAGTTGGTCTCCACTTTCCTTAACACTACAGGCTAAAATCAAGGCCGTGTTCGTGGCTTCAGCAACTCTCGTGTCCCAGCTAGACAAGCCACAGATTCCGTGGGGTCCCATGACTAGGCCTTCCTTTGCCAGACTACTTTTTAACTCTCAAGAGGTTTCAGAGGACTAATGACCCCTTAGACATCCTTGAAGGAAATCTGTCTAAAAACCCAACGTATTTCCTCCTATTAATTATTTACGTCGTACTGCAGATAAGCCATTCAAATAGGGAGCCAGTCCCGTCAATAGGACTTTAAATAGGGCCCACTATTTACAATGCCCAGATTGCGCCTCAAAACAAGGTGACTCTTTCTCTAGTGAGGAGGGGGCAGGTGGTAACTGGATGGTGGATGATCAGCTGTCAGGATACAGACCTTTCTTTATCCTATTACCAGGCATTGGATCAACAAGGACCCAGGGCAACTCATAAGCTAGACCTGCATCCAATACCTGAAAAAACCATTTGAATATTAAAACTGGGAGGAGAGAGACAAAGCAATAAGCCTATTCCGGAACTGGGCACATAGATGGTGCTCACTAAGGATGAGCTAAAGGGAGCGGGGTGTGGTGTTAACTTTCCTGAGTAAATAACTTCTCTTGGTGTGGTTCGTAAAATCTCCATGGCATATACAGTGGCACGTAGCATTTTTTTTCTATGATGACATTAAGTGTTCGATATGCTAAACCGATCCCTTTTTCCCTCTGACTATAGGTGTGGTTTAAGAACAAGAGGGCCAAATGTAGGAGAGATGAGAGAGCATCAATGCTCAGAAATGCACCACCTGCTAACCTGGACCACATTTTCGTCTTCATGTTGGATGGGTCTAATATGCCGTCGCGTTCAGAAGCCAGATTGGAGATGGGTTCTTTTGGTGCCACTGACACCCTGCCACGCTTACCTCCCCTGTAGATGTATTATCAATAAAGAGGTAAATTCTGCATGCATTTGTCTTTGTGTACCAAATGGGGGCAAGTAGGGTCTTTACATAAAGTGATAAGGAAATGCCATTGAAAGAGAATGACAAGGAGGCTTCCTTTCATGAGGTGACATCCTGGAGTCACTCTCTGTAGGCCCTGCTTGTCACAGAAACTCACTGGGTGCCCATGATGAGCTTGCACGGGCCCATATATTCTCTTCCATCCCTCAGCCCATCTTCATCCCCACCTTACCTCTTTGGGACCACAAATATGTGCAAGATGGAGTGGGGTGTGTCCCTAGTGAGAGAACAGTGTCATTTCCGGAGACGAGCTCCACTCATGCTGACACGTGCAGGCTGAATACTGGACTCTAGGGGAAGCCTCCTAAGAGGCTCCTCACAGGGATTTATGGGAAGGTGGCCGCCAAACATTCAACCAGTATGTTTCAAATTCTGTTCACGACCCTCCCTTTTTGTGGAGGAAATCGGGGGATTGAAGCCATTCTGGCACACAGGTTCTGTTGCTTCAACAGAAAAATGAGAAGCGATTCCATCAGGGTCAAAAAGAAGCTCTTCTCCCTTTCCTTCCACCCCTCCCCCACCCACCAGCCCAGGAAAGCATATTATCGATCTTTCTGCAACTCAGAAGCTGACCATCACACTTTCAAAAGTACTTTGTCACCTTCAACATCCTTGAGAGGACCCCAATTCCTGTTGTTAAACACTGAAAGGAGACCTGTTGGTTTACTGCTGCTCAAAGCAAGAGTAAGGAGACGGTCTCCTGAGCAGGGTTCTAGAATAATCACACACTGTGAAGAAGCAGTCATACCTTTGCTCTGTTCACGCTGTCTTCTTTGTGTGCAAATGCCAGTGTAGAAAAAAACAAGTAACGGTTAGTGAAATGAAGAGGCCAGGCCCACTTTTTTTTTTTTTTAATAAGGAATGCTTCAGGAATTTGCACCTCATCCTTGTGCAGAGGCTGTGCTAACCTCTGTGTCATTCCAGTTTTAGGATACGTGCTGCTGAAGCCAGCACAGGCCCACTTTTTTTTTTTTTTAAGCATTACTTTCTTCTCAGTTCAACCTTTGTTTTTGAGGAATCTGTAGAAATGTGAGGCTCCTTTAACAGAGTTCTGTGTTAAAAGTGATCAGCTGTGGCCGCCATAGTCCTATGAAGTGATTGCAAGAAACCACAGATAAGGTGCCATGGTCACATGAGAATTTCCTCTCATGGGAGTTCATCGGAGACCAGTTTCACAGCACTTGCATGTTCCCAGCGTGGGAGGCTCTGTTTTCTTGGGGAAGCATATGCTCTTGGCCATGGTGGCCACCAATGTTTTATTCCTTCTTCCCTCGTGAGTGACAGATGTCAGAGAAGCGTCTGCAATGTCAGCTTTCCACAAAGAGGACGTTACTGTTACCCAGAGAGCCCAGGCCTTATTGGGAGTGAGGGAAATTCAAGAACGTTCCTGTGCATACATGCCCATTGCCATTCTCACCAGATGATTTTGAAACCAAAAATTATTTCCTAGTGTTGACCACTGTCCTTTTTTAAGCATTAAGTTTCTCAATGCTTTAAGTACCTTCAGAACTGCGGGGTCTGTACCAGTAAGCTCCAGGTATTGTCAGACCCAGTCCTGACCCCTTCTCTGCTCTGGCCACAGCTGGAAGAAGCATATTCAGCTTTCCCACCCTGAGACCGAAAGCCAGAGAACACTCAGCAAGAATCCCTCAGTTAACGCTCACATCCAGTCTGACACACGCTAACAAAGAATATTCCTTTTTGAAGCTCAGGCTACCCAGAAGAAACAAACAAACAACAACAACAACAAACAATATCTTTCCTGTAAGTGCATGGCATTTTTGTCATATACACTATGTTTTTAAACTTGTCTTTCCTTTCAAATCCCAGATGTATGAAGGCAGAGTGGTGGCTTGAGGCCTAAGAAATACGCAGAATGTGGCTGCAGATTATAATTTACACTTAGTCTAAGTTTACAAAGAGAGAGAGGCCTTCATTAATCCCCCAAATTAATGAATGCCCCGAAGAGAATTTCTTTTTTTTTTTAAAGATTTTATTTACTTGAGAGAGAGAGAGCAAGCTAAAGCAAGAGCACAAGTGAGGGGGAGGGAGAAACAGACTCCCCACTGGGCGTGGAGCTCAGATGGGGCTCAATCCCAGGACCCGAGGATCACCACCAGAGCCAAAGGCAGATGCTTAACCGACTGAGACACCCAGGTGCTCCAACAGAATTTCTCTTAATGTACATTTCAAATATCCCAAATGCATGGATCAGGAATTACTTATTCTAATATAAGGGAATAACTTTGATTTATTAAAAAAAAATCTTTAGAAACTGGCTATCAATGGGGCACCTGGCTGGCTCAGTTGGTGGAGCATGTGACTCTTGATCTCGGGGTTGTAAGTTTGAGCCCCACGTTCGGTGTAGAGATTACTTAAAAATAAAATATATTTTTTAAAGATTTTATTTATTTATTTGACAGAGAGAGCGCACAAGCAGGGGGAGCTGCAGGCAGAGGGAGAGGGAGAAGCAGGCTCTGGGGCTCAATCCCAGGATCCTGAGATCATTACCTGAGCCGGAGGCAGACGTTTAACCGGCTGAGCCACCCAGGTGCCCCCAAAATAAAATCTTAAAAAAAAAAGGAAAAAGAAACTAGCAACCAACAACATCATTGACCTGAGATGGGTCATCTTGTAGATGTTAGTTGTTTTTTTTTTTTAATTTTTTTAAAAGATTTTATTTATTTGATAGAGAGATACACAGTGAGAGAGGGAACACAAGCAGGGGGAGTGGGAGAGGGAGAAGCAGGCTTCCCGCTGAGCAGGGAGCCCGATGTGGGGCTCCAACCCAGCACCCTGGGATCATGACCTGAGCCGAAGGCAGACGCTTAATGACTGAGCCACCCAGGCGCCCCCAAAATAAAATCGTAAAAAAAAAAAAAAAGGAAAAAGAAAGTAGCGGCCAACAACTTCACTGACCTGAGATGGGTTGTTTTGTAGATTTAAAAAAAAATTTTTTTTAAGTAATCCCTATACCCACCATGGGGTTTGAACTTAAACAACCCCAAGATCAAGAGTTGCATGCCCTACTGACTGAGCCAGCCAGGCGCCCCTATAGATGGTTTTGGCTATAAAGTTGTTAAGTACAATCTTTAAGGAGTGCAGCAGATTCAGCATTTTATGGTAATGTGATAGTTCTCGAGGTAGTCTTGCTTTCTACAGTTTTCCACAATAAACAACACATGCCAGCTAACTTTCAAAATGGTAAGGTTGATGGTAAAATTAAGTAGGAAGAAGGCGTGAACTGTTTGGGGGAAAAACTTTTTTTGATTAAGATTAGATTGATGTAACCTGGATCTTGATTCAAACAAATATGATCAGAACCTTGGAGATTTAACTTGGAAGTACCTAACAATCAAAATTCCAGACAAAAATTTTGGCTAAAAGTACTTAGAAACAAAGGGCCAGGGGCAAAGGAAGGGACCAGAAGCAATTCTTTATCTCAATACAAGAGTGTGGGGGTGCCTGACTGACTCGGGAGAGCATGCAACTCTTCATCTCAGGGTCCTGAGTTCGAGCCCCATGTTGGGCATAGAGATTACTTAAAAAAAACAAAAAACAAAAAACAAAAAACAGTACAAGAGTGTGGTCCTTCAGGTGCACTGGGCTGACTCCGTTGGTAGAGCATGTGACTCTTAATTTAAAAAAAAAAAGTGGTCCCTCCAAACAGATGTGAGAAGTGACTTTTTAAATAAAGATAATAATTACTATAAATGTATACAAAACAGAAGAATGGAGTTTGTTCTGAGTTGTCTTCACAAGAACAGAAATACATTTGCCAGAGTTCTGACCATGGGGTGCTGTGCTTATCATTGGGCTCGCTCTGCGCACCTGTATGCATAACATGCAGTCGTTTGGTGCCGATGTGACATCTCTAGGGAAGGTTGGAATCCTGGACGTGGAATAATGGAGCGAAAATAGAGTCCTTCACTGCCTTTCCTGGTAGGTAAGGCGAACTTGGTCTCATACGACTTGCTGTAGCCCAGGATGGGGCCTGGGGTTCTCAAAACCTTGAGTGGACACCTCCGGAGTCAGTTGCTATGGTAACAGACCCCTGGTCCTAGGAATGCTGCGTGCCGTTACTTTTACTTGGGGATTCATTTGAGACTTCTGCTCACTCCCATTAAGCCAAGGCAGCAAGGTGTCCCAGTGAGAGCCAATCCTTGCCTCAGCCACTTCCTCTCGGCAAACTGGTGCTCATTTTCCTTTGCGGGACTCTCACACAAGTTCACTTGCGTTGGGCAAGTGAGACAAGTGTTCACAGGCCCTGTAGGAAAAGGTCAGCAACAACAGAGAACCAGCCTCATCATCTCATGCTCCTTTTCCAAAAAAAAAGTACCTCTTTGTCTTCTGGGGGTCACCCAGGTTAAAGGAAGAAATCACTGTCGTCTCTGTTCTGTAAGGGACTTTTGCAGGCATCCAGTCCATTCTCTTCATATTACAGATGAAGGAACACGAGCCCAGAGCAGCGGGGTGACCTGCAAGAGAGAATGTGCCGAGTTCATCCCACAGAAGTCCAGCCTCTAGGGAGCCATGCCCTGCGCCAGGCCCGGACCTTCCAAGTGGGGACAGGGCTCACCCAGGTTGAATGCTTCAGCACTTACCACCACCTTCCTACACAGAGCTCTTCTTCAAAGGGCTCTTAAATCAAGCTTTCTCACTCTGTCTCAGCACTAAGCCACCCGCCACTTAAGGCACAGAGTCCTGGCGTTCACTCTTGCTCACCAAACACCAGCGCCTTTCTCCCTTTACATAAAGATACGATTTGACAGTTGCTCAGTTGTATTTGGAATCTTTGACACCAGGAGCCATTGGCTGTGGTTTGGGATCTGGGTTGCTGGCATAGGTTTTGAGCGTCCACATTTTCAGTCCCTTCCAGATACTGAGGACGAGCATCCCTGCACTCAGCATTAGTCCCTAGCATGGTCAGCCAACATCCTCCAGGCCTGGTGGGCAGTAGAGCACAAACTACAGAAACAGAAGCAGAAACACACACTGGAGGTTGCCAGAGGGGCAACCACACCGAGTTTACATGATACTGTCCTTATCTATGCTGATAGCTCTTTCCTGAGAAGTTGCTCAATCTAAATTCTCTTAGGCAGTTAGGGACACTTGGCTGGCTCAGTCAGTAGAGTGTGCAACTCTAGATCTCGGGGTTGTGAGTTCGAGCCCCACCTTGGGTCTAGGGATTACTTAAAAATAAAATCTTTAAAAAAATTCTTTTAGGCAATTAGAGGGGAAACCCAAAAAAATTTGAGTCTCCTATTTCTTAAAAATAATTACTAAGGGGCGCCTGGGTGGCTAAGTCGGGTTAAGCGGCTGCCTTCAGCTGGGGTCATGATCTCAGGGTCCTGGGATCCTTAGGCCCCCTGCTCAGCGGGGCGTCTGCTTCTTCCTCTGCCCTCTGCCCCACCCCCAGTTGTGCACTCTCTCTCAAAAAAAAAAAAAAAAGTTAAAAAAAATAATTACCAAAACTGATTCACATACCAAGGAGACACATGGAGAGGGGCAAATATTGCTCCCCGGTACAGCCAAACCTAGAAGGCTAAAGGGAAAGGTATTTTTCCTCCGCGTCCCCAGGACGACCTTTACCCTGCGGGGCCCCTGCGGCAGGTAAAGGAGCTCCCAAGGCAGAGCAGGCGGGTTGCGGCCAGAGGGCTAAGCACACGGGGAACAATCACCTCCGTAAACAGCAAGCCTGCCTCTGCTGCCGGCACACTCGGATCGGTTACTGAAGACATCGCTCAAGCCTCGACCCAGAGGGGTACGGAGACCCCCAACCCTTGGGCTGAGCTGGCTGGTGTCCCTTGAAGTGACTAAAGCCAGGGAAGCTGACATTCTTGTCCCTCCCAGGAAGGCGGCGGCCATCCTCCCGAGCAGGGGCTTCAAACCACCACACGCGCTGGGCTCGGCCCCCACCCGGCTGCTTCCCTCCCGGCAGGACACCCGGTAAGGACACTGCCTGGAAAGAAGGTAGAAGCTTCGGCGCCTGCGGGAGACAAATCAGAGAGGATCCGCGGAGCTGGAGGACTGGTGTGCCCCGGGGGAAGGCAGCACCGTCACCCTGGGTGACCGCGAGGAGGAAAACGGGCCCTCCGCTTCGCTGCTAACCAGCGGCACTAAAGACAGAGAAGCTAAACTGGCAGTGCCAGGAGGGCCCGGCCAGGCCCCCCAACACGCACGCGCACACACACGGTGCCGGGAGGGCCCGGCCAGCCCCCCAACACGCACGCGCGCACACACGGTGCCAGAGGGCCCAGCCAGCCCCCCCAACACGCACGCGCACACGCATGGTGCCAGAGGGCCCGACCAGGCCCCCCAACACGCACGCGCACACACACGGTGCCGGGAGGGCCCGGCCAGCCCCAACACGCACACGCACACACATGGTGCCAGAGGGCCCGGCCAGCCCCCCCAACACGCACGCGCACACAGACGGTGCCGGAGGGCCCGGCCAGCCCCAAAACGCACGCGCACACATGGTGCTGCGAGGGCCAGGGCAGGCCCCCCAACACGCACGCGCACATACACGGTGCCAGGAGGGTCCGGCCAGCCCCCCAACACACCCGCGAGCACACACGGTGCCGGGAGGGTCCGGCCAGCCCCCCAACATGCGCGCGCACACACACACACACACACACACACACAGTGCCGAGGAGTGCCTGACCATTCCCCCCAACACACACACACACAGTGCTGAGGAGGGCCCAGCCACCCCCCAACACACGTGCTTACACACACAGTGCCAGGAGGGCCCGGCCAGGCCCCTAACACACATGCACACACACGCATGCGCGCGCACACACACACACACACACACACACACACACACACACACAAAGTGGGGAGGAGGGCCCGACCATTGCCCCCAACACACAATCTCAGTGCCGAGGAGGGCCCGGCCATCCCCCCCAACACACACACACACACACACACACACACACACACGGTGCCGAGGAGGGCCTGGCCACCCCCCCAACACGTGCGCACACACACACACACACACACAGTGCTGAGGAGGGCCCAGCCAGCCCCGCAACACGCTCACACGCGCATGCACACACACACACACAGTGCCGAGAAGTGCCTAACCATCCCCGCAACACACATACACACACACACACAGTGCTGAGGAGTGCCTGACCATTCCCCCCAAACACACACACACACACACACAGTGCTGAGGAGTGCCTGACCATCCCCCCCAACACACACACACACACACAGTGCTGAGGAGTGCCTGACCATCCCCCCCAACACACACACACACATCGTGCTGAGGAGAGCCCGGCCAGCTGCCCAACACGCACGCGCACACACATGGTGCCAGAAGGGCCCTGCCAGCCCCCCAACATGCACACGCACACGCACACCAAGGCCCAGGCTCTCCTTGAGGACCTGATCCAGGAGCCAGGTGGAAAGGGGGCTGCCTGGCCCCCTGGCTGTGTCTGGGTTCCCTGAGACAAGCCTTAGACTTCTTCCCTCCCTCCCGGGGTTGCTCACACTACCCCCTTTAACTGAAGTTCCACGCACAGCCTGCTTAGCCCGTACCCACCTCTGACTCCGTCTGAGGAGGAAGGGAAACCCCACAACTCCCCAGAAGCCAAATCTGCTTCGACCAGGGGCTGCTAGGAACAGTCTCTTCAGAGCTTTGGATCCTGGCCCCCTCCAGCAAGCTGTGTCGCCTGGTCAAAGTCACCGAACCTCTCCAAGCCTCCATGGCCTTGGTTAAGGAAAAAGCAAAAAACAGTGATGCCCCCACCCCCCCCGGGGGGGGGCCCACAGCACCCCGTCCCGCACAAGGGACAGCGGTAAGGTGGATGAGCCAGGCCCTGGTGCACAGTGAGCACTCCCGGGAGGGCCCCAAGCACGAGCAAGCATATCCGTTCACTCCACAGGCTCTCCCATCTGCTCAGGAGCGGGGGCGAGGCACCCTGTCCGGCACCTTCGATCACGGTGAGGGCCCATGTCCAGCCTGACCCCACTCAGTCCTGACCCCTTAACTCCAGCATGGGCTCCACTTGTCCGAGTCCCCGCCCCGGGCCTTACTTGCATCACTTCGAGTAGAAGCCACAGCTCGGGAGAGCAGGGGGCATCACGATCCCCGTTCTGCAGAGCTGGCCTGGGAGGCGCAGAGATCAGCCGGTTTACCTGGGCCACAGAGCCAGTTCGTGGTGCTGGGACTCCATCATTTCCAGCTTCTCGCTCTCACGTGGGCTGAGCTCTCTCCCCACACTGGAAGAAGCAGGGCACGCGGGTGGCTGAGTCTGGACCGGACACCTGCCCCGCACCGCCTGGCAGAGGGCCCTGGCAACACAGCAGCCGACAAAGCTTTACTGACTGACTGAGGCCTGTGTCGGTACAAAGAGGCATGTAGCGGAGCGCCTGGCTGGCTCAGATGGTGGAGCGTGTGACTCTTGATCTTGGAGTCAGGGGTCCCAGCCCCACATTGGGTCTAGAGATTACTTAAGCAAACAAACAAACAAGAAAACAAAAAGCCAAAAAAGAGGGAGAAAAAGACCCGAAGGACAGGTAGGGCTAGAGAGCTCAGAGTCTCAAGACAACCTTCTGTCCGCAGGCCAGCCGTGAGTGAGTGACCACCGCCTCTCTCCCCTCGTGGGCCCCTGCGACTAAAGAAACACAAAACGGACTGAAAGCGGAGATGTGAGACCGCACGGTAGGGCCCGCGGGAATAGTGTATTTTTCTCACCTCAGTTACTCCGGCAGCACCCTGGTGAGGTAGTGGCTACTGCCATCCCCCTCTTACAGATGAGGAGACCAGGGTAAAGTGAGAAGAAGCAACTCAGCAGGCCAGCCAGCTCGCAAGGGGTGAGCAAGCCGGCTGCAGATGGCAGCCCTCCGGCTCCAGAGCCCCCTCCCGTGAATGTGGCACATGGAACCATGTGCCACCCAATGTGGGGCTGGGACCCCTGACTCATGTTCCGTGCACATGGAACCATGATTCGGGGCTACTTTTGCCGGGGACGAGGCTCCGTTCGGTCGCTAAGGCGTGCAAGGTGTGAAGGTAGGGAAGGAAACATGTTCAGTGGATGCTGGCACGACTGGTGCCCAGGGAGGGCGAGACCTGTCAAGGGTCACGTGAGTGACCGAGGCGGAGCAGGCAGGACTGCTCCGCGGAGATCGGAGACAGGAAAGAACACGCAGAGACTGTAGGTGGTCTAACACGCAGATGACGAGAACCCTTGTAGGGCTCTCACGCAATAATTAACCCCAAGTCAAAACTGTGCCTGGGCTATCTGGCCAACGGCGGTGGGGCGGGGGCCGGCCGCCCTCACCAAGGGCCAACCAGAGGAGGAAACATTTGGTTCAAGTCAGGAGGAGGTAGTCCCATTGTCATCCCTTACCACCTCTGTGAAAACGAATTGGTCCACAGACCTTTCTTAGTGTCTTACCCGTCCTCTGGGAGCACGAGGCTGGGGCACCTCTGTCCCTCAGGCGCAGTCGGTGAGGTGCCTAGGGCCCATGCTGCATTTAGGAGCCCACAGAAATGCTGTAGCTTCGGATTTCAAACGGGGCGGATGAGCACGGTAAACATGGGCTAAGTCAGGTACACTGTCCAGCACAGGACCCGTTCTTAGAAGCTATTTTCAATATTTAGGATATTACCAAGTGTCGGAGCATCTGTAAAACAGTTCTGGAAGGGAAACCCGCAGAGCCCTCAATCCGGCCCGCTCTCTTTTATTTGACAAGAAAGAAGCATGCGTACCATCAGGTTGAGTTCAGTATTTGCTTAGGGTTTTCTTCTTTGGACGTAAAATTTACATACAAAAGAATGCACGCCACCTTACATTTATTGAACTGGGACAAACTATATAGCCACTCTGTATCATCGATTCCGTGCTATACCCCAAATCTCTTGGCCCTTGTCCTTTTATTGTATTCACCTGGAGAAACCAAACACCTGCTTAAACTCCACTCTCCAACCAATAAGAATGTATCCCCGCCTGCAAGAAACAAAAATAAGAAAGGAAACGAAAAAGAAAACAACAAAGAAATGAAATTTATTTATTCCTCAGCAAGGGCTCAGGAAGCCATTTCCAGGAAAACCGAGGGGAGGAGGGTGGGGGGGGTGGAGAAAGAGCGGCAGGAAAGTGGGTGATGACCCAGATCCAAAGGGTCCCACCCTAAGGGACATGCATGCTTGTATAGAGAATCTCGAGGCAGAGGCATAGACGCTGTGCCCAAAGGTGTTTCAAGATCCATGGTTGCAATGAGACGAACAAAACTTTGAAAAAGAGAAACTGAAAAAACCCAAACGAGCAGGAGCTCTGTCCAGTGGAAGCCGACCTGGAACGCTCGAACGCCCTGTGCAGGTTCGTAGCCCTGTACTGAGATGTGGCTTCATTACTAAAATCCCGGAGGCCCAGGGGGCGCCTGGGTGGCTCAGCCGGTTAAGCGTCTGCCTTCAGCTCAGGTCATGACCCCAGGGTCCTGGGATCGAGCCCCGCATCGGGCTCCCCGCTCGGCGGGAAGCCTGCACCTCCCTCTCCCACTTGTGTTCTCTCTCTCTCTCTCTGTCAGTTAAATAAATACAGAAAATCTTAAAAAAAAAATCAATAAAATCCCGGAGGCACAGGACACTCTCAAGGGGGCAAGCGTGGTTTTATTTGCAGAGCGCATCTGAGCAAGAGGCGCGCTCAGAAGACCGCAGCCCAAGCTCCTGTTCCCGGGGACCCAGGGGTCTGGCGGGCTCTGACTTGAGCCGCCTCCCGGAAAAACCTCAGACGGTGCCACCTCGAGCCCATCACTTTCCTTGCATTACTATTCCCCTCTAGCCCCGGCGGCGGGATTCGCAGGGCTGGCCCAAGAGACATTCTCCCAACACTTGGGCAGGGCCTCCAGAGCTAGGGTGAGGTCTGTGTCTCACCCTACCCACACGGGCTTGCGCCATGCAGCACAGCGCCTTCCTGTGGGGGAGACAGGCCACCCGTTCGGGGCGTGCGAGCCCAGCTCCGACTTGAAGACTCATCCCCTCTAGCTAGGCATTGCCGGCTCCGACGCCCTCGGCAAAGAGCGCCCTACCCGAGCTCCCCTTGCAAGTGCACCCGCCTGGTTGGTGCCCAAGCCCGGACCGCATGCGCACGTCCGCGAGCCCAACCCCCAGCAGCGGGCGGTATATAGAGAGGGGGCGCCTACCCAGACACTCGGGAACCCGACAACGCCAGGACCGCTTTGCCGGAGCCCGTCCGCAGGCCACCGCTCTCGGCGTCGTCACCCATGGATCCAGAAGGATCCGACGGGGAGTCTGCAGAAGACGGCACCAGGGATGTGGAGCCTCCCGGCCCAGGCCAGGACGATGACCCCGGCTTCCTCAGCCTGGAAGTCGACGAGGACCGCGAAGAGCCGCAGGGTCGGTGCCCGTTGGGACAGGCGCCTGCAGCAAGCCCCAGAAACCAACGTTCCCTGGGCGAGGGGGGCGGTCCCGACACCCCGCAGATGCTGTCCCTCGCGCCCTCCTTCCCACAGCCTGGGCATCGATGCCCTGATCTTTCTGTCTGGATCTCCTCCTCTGCAGAAACCCGGCCTGCGGCGATGTCGCTTACCGAAGACACCGAAGACACCGAAGACACCGGAGACGGAGCGGCGGCGGAAGCGGGGGCCGAGGTCGCACCGGAGCAGGACCCTGCGGCCGCTGAAGTCGAGGAGGAAGCGGACGGCGACGGCGACGGCGACGGCGCCGCAGAATCTCCACCGCCTGGGCCAGGGCAGCCGGGGCCGGGGGGGTCGCCGCTCCAGGCCCCCGTCACGGGTCCGGCGCCGGCACAGGGGCAGCCGACGACCCTGCGCGTCATGTTCAGCCTGTTTCAGCTGCGCGAGCTGGAGAACTTGTTCCAGCGCACCCAGTATCCCAACGCGTTCATGCGGTAAGCGGGCTGCGGCGCTGGGCGCGGGCTCCCGGCCTCGCGGGCGGCGGTCGGCGGGCTGGACGGGCTGCGGCGCCGGGCGCGCGCTCCCGGCCTCGCGGGCTGCGGTCGGCGGGCTGGACGGGCTGCGGCGCCGGGCGCGGGCTGCCGGCCTCGCGGGCGGCGGTCGGCGGGCTGGACGGGCTGCGGCGCCGGGCGCGCGCTCCCGGCCTCGCGGGCGGCGGGCGGCGGGCTGGACGGGCTGCGGCGCCGGGCGCGCGCTCCCGGCCTCGCGGGCGGCGGGCGGCGGGCTGGACGGGCTGCGGCGCCGGGCGCGCGCTCCCGGCCTCGCGGGCGGCGGGCGGCGGGCTGGACGGGCTGCGGCGCTGGGCGCGGGCTCCCGGCCTCGCGAGCGGCGGGCCGGACGGGTTCGCAGCGTCTCTGTCCTCGCGGCGGACGAACACCCAGCGGCGTCGAGGCTGCCGGGCCCGCCGGGCACTGGCGCTTCTGCGGGAGCTGAGCGCTCGCTCTGCGGGTGGGGCGGCGAAGGCGGACGCTCGCTCGGGCGGGTTTGATCGCGTCCAGCCGGGAAAGCGTCCGCCGCCCTTCACAGAAAAATGTCCTACTGGCAGCAGGGTGGGCGGGGACGAGGGCGACAGGTCTGAGACGCGGGAGCAAGTGGTTTAGGATCCTACCTTTGTTTAAAATCGTGGTAAGTCTACTCGTCGTGAATTATTTCTGCACTCGGTTTTTTAAAATGATTCATTTTCAGTAATCGCTACACCGCCGTGGGGCCCCTGCACCCATTTTTACATTTTTAAGTAGTGCACTTGAAAACTATCTGGATTAGTGAATATTCTGCATTCCCTTCGATTTTGCTAGAGGTCTTGAAACAATGAAAAGTTAAAAAAAAAAAAAAAAGAAGAGGAAGAAAAGAAAAGAAAAGGGGCGCCTGGCTGACTCAGTCGGTAGAGCCTGTGACTCTTGATTTTGGGGTCTTAAGTTCGAGCCCCACGCCGGTTGTAGAGATTATTTAAAAATAAAATCTGAAAACAGAGTACAATTAAATCTTGCTTGAGGGAAAGCTGCCCTGCAGAAGGAAAGCTCGAGCTAGATGGTACAGGACAGTGTTGGGGGCGAGGCGTCTGCGGCTGTGGGCGGAGGTAGGGGAGGAGGAAGTCAGTGATACCGAAACTTTAAAACAAGCACAACCAAAGAATGAACAGCAGTTCGTGCCATCCCTTAGCACCTATGGGAATGTACTCTAACTTGGTCATCACTGAGGGAGAGAGAGAGAGAGAGAGAAGGAGAGGGAGAGAGAGAGAGAGAGAAGGAGAGGGAGAGAGAGAGAGAGAGAGCTGGGGGGAGAGTCAGAGAGAGAGGGTGAGAGAGATGGATGGACAGCACCTTATTGGAGGGCTCTAATTTAATCCATAAAATGGGGTTAAGAGCAATGATCGAAAGTCGGTAGGGCTAGATCCTCAGAGATATTTCTTCATTTTGAAGTTGGTAACACTAAAGGAAACTGAATTAGAATGTCGTGTGTTCTCGGGGACTGTGCCTCCTTTACCCAAGAGACTTGGCTTTCCTTCAGGTCTTGGTCCACTGCATCTCACTGTCAAACCTGAAATGGTGTGACTTTCCCTAAGTGTACAGACTGGTTCCTAAAATGTCACTGACATCTCCCTGAAAAAAATGTTAAAAAGAGGAAGGAAAAATGCTGTATTTTAATTCACCCCCAACTCCAAATATTGATTTTTCTCCCCTCAGCCAGGAGCTTGCAAGATTAATCGATGTGCCTGAAGCCAGAGTGCAGGTCAGTAAACCCGAAAGAAACCATTTGGCTGGGAGCCGTTCTAAAACCGGCTTCAGGACTTGGACATCTTTGTCCTTGACCTTCTCACCGTCCTGGGTTTTTGTGGCCTTTGCTAGCTTTGAGAAATAAGTGTTGAACTTTTGGGTCTTGGTGGGGGGACAACGGGATAAATAAAGCCCAGGTTTGGGAAATTGCCCATTTCCAGAGGGAACATGATTTCCTAAAGGAATGAAAAAACTAGTATTGTATCGTATCCCTTCTATAAAATATACACACACGTCTGTATAAACTGTACCTATATATACTTTTAGATGTCACTGAATTAGACATAGAATACACATATTTATACGGATTTTTAAATATAGCACAAATAGAAATATAATCATAGCTATAGATCATATATATAGTATACGTATTATTTTTATATGTAATATATACCTGTATACTAACGGATACATGTATTTACATATAACATCATAATTATGGATCATATGTATAGTATACGTACTATTTTTATATGGAGTATATACTAACATATATGTGTATTTATTATATAAATCAATATGTGATCTAGAAGTACATGGAATGTAGTGGGGCGCCTGGGTGGCTCAGTTGGTTAAGCGACTGCCTTCGGCTCAGGTCATGATCCTGGAGTCCCGGGGGCTCGGATCGAGCCCCGCTTCGGGCTCCCTGCTCAGCGGGGAGTCTGCTCCTCCCTCTGACCCTCTTCCCTCTCATGCTCTCTATCTCTCATTCTCTCTCTCTCAAATAAATAGATAAAATCTTAAAAAAAAAGAAGTACATGCCATGTAGTAAATATGAATATAAATTATATAACATATAAATCACATTTAATTCATAGAATATATGCTTACATATTCATCTAGTATAGAATATATATATTTGATATGTTAAATGTATACATAATAAATACACAGTATATCAAAAGTATATTCTTTTTTAAGCATCTTCCATAACAGATAAATACCATATATATCGATGTGACATCATTGTTATTGCTAATATAAAATATATTTCTATAATGCACATATAATTAATCAGTTATTATCTACGATGTTATTAATATAGTCCTATGTAATATACAATTACCATATACTATAGCCAATAGATTGTTCTTTGCTGTATCAGTTATGGATTAATATTTATTTATTATGAATTGATATTAGTTATTGAGTAGCACGTTAATCTATTGATATAGCAATATCATTATATGGTAGTAATGTTTCTCTACAATAGAATCATCATGTATTATTTAAGTATTATACTATAAGGGTATAATTATGTAATTCCTATGTATTCCTGTATAAGCACTCATACGTGACTTGTATATACACAAGTTTATATTATATATGGTACATTTATATATAACCCATCTTAGAACAATATATACAGAAACATAAATATTTTATATAAACGTAAAGAAAGGAATACCCGCAAGCACACATACTCAACAGACAGCTCAGCTCCTGAAAGGGTTATCATGCAGGCACCACTTCACTGTCGGGTCACATTTGGATGGAGTCTGAAGTGGAAATCGTTCAAATCGCTCAACTCACCAAGGAGTTGAATTACACTGATTTACTGAAAACGAGCATAAGCTCTTTGCCTAAGGAGTGAATTTACAAATATTTTGGCATAGGCTTGAGGGAAGATTTCACACACATGACACAGCAGATAAGCAACTACCTTATGTCCAGTGAAGCTGAGACTTACAGGGAGGGTAGACCTTCAAGTACAACAGCCTGGGCCTCCTGCTCTTGGTATTTCCTCGTAACATATGATTTTTTTCACTCTAGGATTCAGACGGAAACAATTGTATTTTGTCATTATAGAATTACTTTTAATTTATTTTAAAAGTTCAGAAATTTATTTTTACTCTTACTGCTTGTAGTGCAGGTGCCTAGGCCTCTTGCTGGGTTTTTTTTTTTTTTTTCCAATATATATGATTTCTTTCTTTTTTTAAGATTTTATTTATTTGAGAGAGAGAGTGAGCGCGCGAGAGAGCAAACACAGTCGGGGAGCGGCAGAGGGAGAAGCAGACTCCCCACTGAGCAGGGAGCCTGACATGGGGCTGGATCCTGGGACTCTAGGATCTTGACTGGAGTCAAGGCAGACGCTTAACCAACCGAGCCACTCAGGCGCCCTAATATATACGATTTCTTGCTCTAGGATTCAGACGAAGGCAATTTTACTTTTTAATTTAAAAAAAATATTTTATTTTATTTAAAAGATGTTAAATTTCATTAATTTACTTTTAGAGCTGTGGCTTTTAAGTACTTGGTAAACAGGTGTGGAGAGTGCCAGGCCTACATCTTCATTTTCTGGAACTCCTTCATAGTCGGCCTGATAACCTTGTTAAACAGTAGACCCGTGCATTACGGTGGAGATGGGAGGGGGGTAGGTGCCACCTTTGAAATCTGTCTACAAGAGAAAAGAAACGAAAGCAACAATTTCAAACAAGGTTCCACCAAGCTAACAAAGGTGGAGGCCGACCCAACCAGGTGGAGGCCGATCCAACCAGGTGGCCGCCACCCCAGCACAGGTGGAAGCCTAAGGCCAGAAAGATGCCTTGGGGATATGACTCACATTCCAATCTCTGAACCGACCAAACGCATTAGTGAATATTCCTGTGAGGAATGTCTGACACCTGAGATTTTGATCTTCCTCTTGTGGTCCTTTTAGGAAGAGATTGTGTGGAATTTGTCACTAGTGGGCACTGGCTCTTAGTCCAGGCTGGATTCTGACGTGTGCTAATTGGAAAGACTTTTTCTTTTCTTTTTTTTTTTTTTAAGGATTTTATTTATTTATTCATAAGAGACAGAGAGGGAGAGGGAGAGGGAGAGGGAGAAGCAGACTCCCTGCCGAGCAGGGAGCCCGATGCGGGGCTCGATCCCAGGACCCTGGGATCATGACCTGAGCCGAAGGCAGACGCTTAACCCACTGAGCCACCCAGGCGCCCCGGCACTTTCAATTTTCAAAGAAGTTTTTCCCAGTTTTATGAAGACATAAGTTGCATAGAGTCCTGTATCAATTTAAGGTATACAACATAATGATCTGACTTACATCTATTGTGAGGTGTTTACCACAGCAAGTCTAGTTACCATCCATCATGTCCTAGAGAGACAGAGAAGAAAGGAAAAAGACAAAAAGAAAAATAAACAGTTTGTTCTTTGTGAATAGAAGTCTTAAAATTGAATCTCTTAACTGGCATAGATACCATAAGGTAGTGTTAAGTATAGTCCTTATGCTACATTAGAGTCCTGGTACTTATTTATCTTAGAACTGGAAGTTTTTACCTTTTGACCACCTTCAGGCAGTTCCTCCACCCAAGCCCTCTAAAAGTGGTCACAAATCTGATCTCTTTTTCCTTGAGTTTGTTGGGTTTTTTTAGATTCCCCATATAACTGAGATCATAAAGTGTTTGTGTGAGGAAGAGTTTAATGGATGTGCCCCCAAGTGCAGTAAGAGCTGTTATATGAATCCAGTATTAGAAATACGGAAGGAGGATCAGTGTGTACCTCAGCTAGGCTACTTGGCATTTGTGTAGATTTGGCCTCTGGTAAACTTGGATCCCCCCAAGATGAGGTCCACGGCGCTGGTGTTTTTAGACAGCATATTCATGCAGCAGAAAGACCAAATACTAGGACGGCAGAGGGAAAATGAGGCCACAGGGAGAGTAGAGGCCCCCTTTGTGTCAAGTGACATTTGCAAACCGGGAATGTCTACAGATATTAAATACAAAGAAATTCCATTAACTGGGATGCGGAGAGGACAGTGGAGTCCAAAGGACAGGTTTTATTTGTAGGGTTCAGAGTTGGCAGATACTAGGGAGGAGCCATTTTGTGACTCCTCACCCACATGGTGGTTGACTGTCTTCCTACAATGTCAGTTTCACCTTCTTGCCTTAAGAATACTGTATGATTGCACTTATATGTGGACTCTTAAAAACAAAACTAATCAACAAACGGAGCCGATACAGACTCATTTACAGAGGACAGGATGGAGGTTGCCAGAGGGGAGGGGGTGGGGGCATGGGAAAAATAAGTGAAGGGGATTAGGAGGTACCAACTTCAGTTGAAAAATAAATCCGGTGCGGAGATGAAAAGGACAGCGTAAGGAATATAGTCAGTGATATCGTAATCCTTTTGTATGGTGACTGCCCTTACCGCGGCGAGCATTTTGTAGAGAACTGTCGAATCACTATGTCGTACACCTGAGGCGAATACAGTATTGTATGTCAACTGTAGTTCAGTGAACAACAGAAAAGAGGATAAGGGATGGGATGGGGCTCTCCTGGTTGAGTAGAGGGGCCTGGGGAGGGGGGGCGGCCCTGCCCCGCTGGGCAGCAGGGGTCCTGTCCAGGGTGCTGGAACCGTAGCCAGAGAGGAGGGAGCTGACCGGGGGCTAAGCCCAGGAAAGCCTGGAGGGTGGTGCAGGCTGGAGGCTGCAGAATCCACCACAGTGACGGCGGTGAGCCTCTTTGCCCCCGATCTGTTGGCTGGACGAGATTTTACGAACTTAGCAAATCTGGTCCTAGTTCGTGTAAACACGCATTGTCCCCGATGTCTGTAACATTCAGGTAGTGTCCAGCGCTTCAGCTTCCTCCTGTCCCAGCAGGACCAGCCACAGGCTCCTGGGCCCTCCATGCCCAAGCCTCGCTCACAATAGCATCTTTTTCACTCTGAAGCGGTTTCAGAAGATGAGCGACCCCTCAGTCATCCTGAAAGGAACGCTGCTGTTGTTGAAAGATCCGGCACGTTCCTATGGATGACGTACTTACTCTTTGTTCAAGACGGGCTTTTCAAAATGGGGTTTGTTCCCCTCAGCAGGACTCTTGGACGATGCTGAGCTTCCCCCATAAGCAGGGTGACACCTGCCTAGTGACTAGGGGCCAGTGGCAGCTGGACAGCTGCTGGTCAGCTGTGAGGACACAGACATCCCAGGTGTGACAGTCACGGCAGGGACAGAGCGCCGTTCCTCACCTACACCCGCTGCTGAGAACGGGGAAAAGTAATAGGCAAGGTGGGAGGACAGAGGCAAAGCAGAGAGCCGAGCCAGAGCCTGGCACAGCCTGGCGCAGCGTGGGTGCCCTCTCGGGGTGAGCTGCAGGGGGACCCGTGGCCCTGACTTCCCTAAGCGATTTTAGCAAGAAGGACATAGCTCCCCTGATGCCGTTTCAAACCTTAAGGGCATAGAGAGTAAGTAGCCTGCTTGTTTTCTCCTGTATGACATCCAGTGCTCAACGTACTAAAACGATCTCTTTTTCTCTCTGATTGAAGGTTTGGTTTAAGAACAGGAGGGCCAAGTGGAGGAGACATCAGAGGGCACTGAGGTTCAGAAACGTGCCCCCCGTGGCCATGGTCCCCCCCATCATCTTTAACTTGGGTGGACCCTACCGTGCCGTCCTCAATCAGGAGCGGCCGGATTGCCTGTGCGTTCTCCCCCAGCCACTGCTGCTGGGACCACCTCCGCGGCCCATGCCGCTCTTTCCTGTTGCCTTCTTGCCTCCTCTGCCCTGGCTGCCTCCACCTTTCCCTCCCTTCGGCTGCCCTCCTGTGGGCGCTCCCGGGTTCCTACCGTCCGTGGTTCGCTGGTAAGCCCTTTTCCCACAGAATGGCCTCCGTGACGGTTTTTTCCCACGGTGCTTTTGAGCCCAGCCCCATTCTGTGTAGCTCGCCGCCAAGAGCAGTTCACTAAATGCCCGCTAAATGTATGCAGGAGAAGTGCAAATTCACGGACCCTCATTTTTGGGCACTTGCTGTCTTTTCAATAAAGTTATCAATTCACGCTCGGCGTGTTTGTTTTGCGCGTGGTATGGAGTCAGTGCATGTGATGGACGGCGCCGTTCCTGCAGAAAGGCAAGGAGGCCTGCTGCTTTCAGGCAGCCGCGTCCCTGAGCCGCCATCAGGAGGCCACGGCCCTGTCTGAAGTTCCCCAAGTGCCCGCGGCCGGCTTCCAAAGACCCACCGTGCCCTCCAGCACCCCATCTTCCCCCGCACTCCCCCCTGCCCCCAGCCCGTGCCCCAGCGGTCCCGCGCCGCCGTGCAAGACGGGGTGGCGTCCGCCTCCAGGGAGAGAACGCTGTGCTTCCAGGCGGGGCTGAGCCGCAGCCGCGGGGAGGCGCTGAGGCCCACCCGGGGACTGGAGGGGACACTTCTGAGGGGCTACTCACGGGGCTCCCGGAGAAGCGGCAGCCGGCCGTGCAGCGGCTGGTGCTCCGCAAGTTGTGTCCGGTGCCGGCCCTTTGGGTGGAGGAGACGCGGCGACGGCATTCCGGCCGGAGGGTCCTGCGTCCTGCGTCCTGCCTCCGCCAAGGTGCCACGAGAGGGGACCCCCTTCAAGGCCGGCGCTGGGCTCTCGGTCCTCCCTTTCCCCCACGCCCCAGAGGCCGAGGGCCCAGCATCGCTCGGTCGCCGGCTCCCAGCTGCCCGGCGCCCTTCGGCGAGACCGTGGCGGTGGCCCGCGGTCCTTGCGTGCAGTCGTTCCAAGTCGGCGGCTGAGAAAGGACAGGGGTTTTTGTCCACCGGGACTCGCGGAGAGAGAGGGGCTCCTGCGGAACCGAGGCTGTGTACCTGTTGCCCGATCGGGTTATTTACACTGGCACACACCGCCCTTCGTGTTGCCAGGACGACCCCAGCCCTGGGGACGAGTTTTGCCGGTGCACCCAAAATGTCTCCCCCGGTCCCCCAGGTTTGGGTTGTGGCGCCGCAGCGGGTTCTGTGAGCCCAGGCGTCGGCGATCTCCCGGATCCGAGATCGGGTGGCCCCCTCGTGTGCTAGCAGTGGTTCCGGGGTGCCGCCTCGGGATGGGGGAAGCATAGCGTTTCTTCGAAGCTCCCCCAGCCCGGCGAAGCTGCCGGCTTTCTGCGTCGCCGCCGCTGTGACTCACCTCCTTCCTCCCCGCAGAGACCTGGGTGGCCTCAGCCCTTAGCTGTGGGCCCTCGACCCCATCCCGCATCTCCCTCTCAAGGTGTGTTCTCCAGGAGCTGTCCGGGCACCATCTTCGCGTCTGATTCCGGGACGTTTGCTTGTAAATAGCAATTTTTTAAAAAACAGCTTGAAATGTTTTCACTACACTTGACTAATAGTACAAACCAGTAATCACAATAGGCAAATCTCTGTATCATATATATTTAATATATTAAATATACACAACAATAAAATAACCCCCTACCTTGAAAAAATACGGATTCATTTTTTATGTCATCAAATACAAGGCTCACATGAGAGAATAATGAAACTTAATAATCTGTTCACGTGCCAAGGGACAAGGACAAGCAATAAATTAATATTTTTAAGTTATTAAACCAGAACAATTTCCTTTTTGAGTTTGATAAGCCAAACACTCTCAAGGACTATTTAGAACCTGAATATAATCCAGTGGCTATGAAATTAAATAGGGAATTTGGTAAGAAACAGATAAGCATCTCTATTTTTCTACTTTTTGGTCAGTTTCAGTTAGCAAATCAATGGAAAACTTTTAACCATAACATCCGGTTTCATTTTTCAGAGCTTCAAGAACCACCTCTCCAGCCTGCCTTGGGAAGGTTACTACATAATCTGTGCATTCCTGCCAAAGATTAGCCACCTTCTCAAACTGGAGGGTTTCAGACTCAGTAGGCTACTGTCTAGATCTGCAGCCTAAATAGCAGTTTTTGAAACCACTTCTTGGTATGTTCCTTGATGGAAATTAATGTATTCTTTTTCTTTGTGTATTTTAATAGTGTCAGATACCAGAGTTAAACTGGGTATTTTAAATTTAATTTAATTTTTTAAAAATTATTATTCTCAAAATATAGTGGATATACAATGTTATATTAGTTTCAGGTGCACAGTATAGTGATTCGATAATTATATATTCTGTGCAGAGAAACTGGCTGTTCTTAATTGTAATATCTGGATTCATGGGCCCTCTGGCTTTGATTGTGTCATCACTATCCTAAGAGATTTAACTACCAGGAGACCTCAGAGGGAATGGTGACTTGATGCAGGTCATGTTTTTAGTGCTTAAAGTCTTACTTGCATTATCTGCATTAATTTCAACATAAAAAGCTTAAGGCCAAATGTAGCATATGATTTTAGACTCTACCTGATCCTGAAATCTGGATATTAGATCTTATTTTTCCACAGGGAAAAAAATATCAAGAAGCCTTCCACAATTCAAAATTTGAAACAAATTTTAGGAAGAAGGAAAATCATAAAAGGATTAATTACCAAATTTTAGATTTAACTCCTTTATACCTTAAGGCTTTTCATCTCAATATTTATTCTAAAATTGCCAATTTCATCCTTATGTACCCAAACAAACAACAATGTAGATTTAATGAGAGTGGGATTGGATTGGGGGAACACTGTACATAAAAGAGGCTTAAGACATTCAAACTGATGGGTTGTCCCACATCTTACTCCACTTGTGCCCTTTATCACCGTCTTTCCATAATGATTCTTTCTCCCTTATATCATTTTTTTTAATTGTGGTAAAATTCAAATAAAATTACCAATTTTAAAGTATACAATTCAGTGGCATTAAATACATTCACAATGTTCTCCACCATCACTACCATCTACTTTCAAAGCATATTCATCACCCCAAAATGAAACCCCCTTATTCATTCAGCAATCACTCCCCATCCCTCCCTTGGCAACCACTCATGTGCTTTCTGTCTGTATGGATTTGCCTCTTCTGGATATTTAATATTTATGGAATCATACAATAGGTGGCCTTTAGTGTCTGGCTTCTTTCACTTAGCATCATGTTTTCCGGGTTCATCCACTTTGGAACAATCATTAATACTTCATTCCTTTTTTGAGTTGAATAATATCCCTTTATATGAATATGCCACATTTTGTTTATCCATTTCTCAGTTGATGGAAATTTGGGTTATTTCTACTTTGGCTGTTGTGAATAGTGCTTCTATCTACATTTATGTATAATTATTTGTTTGAATACCCATTTTTTAAAAAGATTTTATTTATTTATTTGACAGAGAGAGACAGAGAGGGAACACAAGCAGGGGGAGTGGGAGAGGGAGAAGCAGACTCCCTGCTGAGCAGGGAGTCCGATGTGGGGCTCAATCCCAGGACCCTGGGATCATGACCTGAGCCAAAAGCAGACGCTTAACCGACTGAGCCACCCAGGCGCCCCGAACACCCATTTTTAATTCTTTCAGGTATATACGTAGAAGTGGAATTCCTGGGTCATAGGGTAATTCTCTGTTTAATTTTTTGAAGAACTGCCAAATATAGCAACTGCATCATTTTACATTCCCATTAGTAATGTGTGAGTGGTCCAGTCTCTTCACATCCTTACCAAACTTATTATATTCCATTTTTTTAAGTGATCTCTAATCCCGACGTGGACCTCAAACTCACATCCCCAAGATCAAGAGTTGCATGCTCCCCCAATTGAGCCAGCCCCTCCATTTTTTTATTATAGCCATCCTAATGGGTGTGAGGTATTATCTTGTTGAGGTTTTGATTTGCATTTCCCTAATGACTAATGATACTGAGTATCTTTTCATGCTTTGTTGGCCATTTGTACATATTCTTGGGAAAAAACATCTAATCGTTTGCCTGTTTTTAATTTGGTGGTTTATCTATTCATTCCTGAGTTGTAAGCGTTCTTTAAGTATTCTGGAAACTAAAGGTCTTACCAGATACATGATTTGTAAATATTTTATCTCATTGTGTAGATTGTCTTTTCAGTTTCTTAA
Source organism: Eumetopias jubatus (assembly GCF_037043125.1). Taxonomy (NCBI): domain Eukaryota; kingdom Metazoa; phylum Chordata; class Mammalia; order Carnivora; family Otariidae; genus Eumetopias; species Eumetopias jubatus. The sequence goes on from NW_028274817.1 coordinate 28,467,751, forward strand.
TAGTGTCCTTTGATGCACAAAAAGTCTTTGATTTTGATGAAATCCGATTTATGTAATTTTTCTTTTGTTGCTTATGCTTTGGTGTCGTAATGAGGAATCCATTGCCAAATCCAAGATCATGAGTTTTCCCTTGTTTTTTCCTGAAGAGAAGGAATTTTATAGTTTTATAACTCTTTCTATCTCTCTCTCTCTGTATATATATGAGTTTTATGTAACTATATATAAATGAGAGTTTTATAATCTTAATTCTTATATTTAATCATTTTTTCCATTCTGAGTTAATTTTTGTATATGATGTGAGGTATGTTTCCAACTTGATTCTTTTGCATATAGGTATCTAGTTGTCCATCATTTCCTTAAGAGACAATTATTTCCCAACTGAATGGGCTTGGCACCCTTATCCAAAATCACTTGACCATAGATGTATGGGTTGATTTCTGGTTTCTTCCTTCTTTTTTTTTTTTTAAGATTTTATTTATTTATTTGACAGAGAGAGACACAGCAAGAGAGGGAACACAAACAGGGGGAGTGGGAAAGGGAGAAGCAGGCTTCCCACTGAGCAGGAAGCCCAATGCAGGGCTGGATCCCAGGACCGTGGGATCATGACCCAAGCCGAAGGCAGACACTTAACGACTGAGCCATCCAGGTGCCCCTAGTTTCTCACTTCTAGTCCATTGATCTGTATGTCTGTCCTTATGCCAGTACAATACTGTTTTGATTACTGTAGCTTTGTGGTAAGTTTTGAAATTTAGAAATCTGGCTTCTACAACTTTTATTTTCTTCTTTTTAAAGATTGTTTTGGCTATTAAGGGATGCCTGGGTGGCTCAGTCGGTTGAGTGCCTTCCGCTCAGGTCATGATCCCAGGATCTTGAGATCAAGTCCCGCATCCGGCTCCTTGCTCTGTGGGGAGCCTGCTTCTCCCTTTCTCTGCCTACTGCTCCCCCTGCTTGTGTTCTCTCTCTCTGTCAAATAAATAATAAATAAAATCTTTAAAAAAATAAAAAATAAAGATTGTTTTGGCTAGATTCCCTTATAATTCCATATGATTTTTAGAATTCTTTTTCCTTGTATTTTTTTGTTGAAAACCAGACATTCTGAATATTAGAATGGGACAACTTTGGAAATCACATTTTCTCCCCTCTCCGAGGCTTGTTGTTCCTGTTTGGTTGAACAGAACAGAAATACCATATAATCCAGGTTTGCCTATTAAGTGACTTTCTAAGCTATTTTTGTAATATCTGCATTCATTTTTTTAAAACTTCAGTATAAAAAGATGAAAAATAAATAAAAATAAAATAAAAGAATAAATTTTCAGCATAGTTGACATAGGATATGTTATGAGTTTCAGGCATACAACATAGTGATTTGACAATTACATACATTATGAAATGCTCACCACAATAAGTGTAATTATCACCTGTTTACCACACAAAGTTACTACAATATGATTGACTATATACCCTATGCTGTACTTTTCATCTCCATGACTCATTTCATTTTATTTATTTATTTTTAAGTAAACTCGATCCCCAGTGTAGGGCTTGAACCCATGACCTTGAGTTCAAGAGTCATATGCTCTACCAACTGAGCCAGCCAAGTGCCCTGACTCATTTATTTTATAACTGGAAATTTGTAGCTCTTAATCCCCATTCATCTGTTTTGCCCATGCCCCCAACCCCTCTCCCCTCTGGTCACCAACAATTTGTTCTCTGTATTTATGAGTCTGTTTCTGGTTTGTTTGCTTTGTTTTTTTGATTCCACATATAAGTAAAACCACATGGCATTTGTCTTTGTCTGATGTATTTCACTTAACGTAATACCCTCTAGGTCCATCCATGTTGTTGCAAATGGAAAGATTTCATTCTTTTTTTATGGTTGAGTAATATTCCTGTGTGTGTGTATGTGTATACCACATCTTCCTTACCCATTTAGCTATCGATGGACACTGAAATTACTTCTATATCTTGGATATTATAAATAATGCTGCAGTAAACAGGAATATATATATCTTTGCAAATTAGTGTTTCATTTTCTTTTTTTTAAAGATTTTATTTATTTATCTGACAGAGAGAGACACAGCGAGAGAGGGAACACAAGCAGGGGGAGTGGGAGAGGGAGAAGCAGGCTTCCCGTGGAGCAGGGAACCCGATGCGGGGCTCAATCCCAGGACCCTGGGATCATGACCTGAGCTGAAGGCAGACACTTAAAGACTGAGCCACCCAGGCGCCCCTAGTGTTTCATTTTCATTGGGTAGATACCCAGTAGTGGAATTACTGGTTGTATGGTATTTCTATTTTTAATTCTTTGAGGAACCTCCATACTGGTTTCCATAACATCTGCACTCTTTGTCATGTATAGCCACTGAAGTCTATGTTCAATTAGCTTAGTGGTCAGCTAGTGTTTTGAAATACTTACCATCAATTCCTGGATTCGAAAACAAATAAAGGTCAACAAAACAAAAAAGCAACTTACTGAATGGGAGAAAGATACTTGCAAATGATATATTTGATAATGGGTTAATATCCAAAATATAAAAATAACTCATATAATTCAACACTAAAAAACCAAATTAATAAATGAGCAGAGGCCCTAATTAGACACATTTCCAAAGAAGACATATGGATGGCCAATAGACACATGAAACATTAGTAATCATCAGGGAAATGCAAATCAAAACCACAATATCACCTCACATCAGTCGGAATGGCTAGTATCAAAAAGATAAGAAATAAGATGTGGAGAAAAGGGAATCCTTGAACATGTTGGTGGGAGTGTAAACTGATGCAGCCACTGTGGGAAACGGTGTGGAGGTTCCTCTAAAAATTAAAAATAGAACTGCCGTACAATCCAGTAATTCCACTACTGGATATTTAGCTGAAGAAAACAAAAACACTAATTCGAAAGATGTATGCATCCCTATGTTTTTGTGTTTTGTATTTTATTTTTGAAAGATTTTATATGTTACTTATTTGAGAGAGAGAGAGAGAGAGCACGCAGGAGCACACAAGCAGAGGGAGAGGGAGAAGTAGACTCCCCGCTAAGCAGGGAGCCCGACGTAGGGCTCCATCCCACAACCCTGGGATCATGACCTGAGCTGAAGGCAGATGCTTAACTGACTGAGCCACCCAGACACCCCACCCCTATATTTATTGTAAGATATATGATACCTGCACTCCCATGTTTATTGTAGCATTATTTATAATAGCTAAGATAAGGAAGTTACCCAAGTGCCCGTCAATAGATAAATGGATAAAGAAGATGTCACACACACACACACACACACACACACACACACACACACACACACACACTGGAATATGACCCAGCCATAAAAAGAATGAAATCTTGCCATTTGCAATAACGTGGATGGACCTAGAGAATATTATGCTAAATTAAATAAGTCAGACATAGAAAGACAAATACTGTCTGATTTCACTTATATGTGGAATCTTAAAAAAAACAAAACAAACAACACACACACAAAAGTAGAAACAGAGCAGACTGGTGGTTGCCAGAAGGAAGGAAGGGAGGAAGATGAGATGGGATGGACAGAATAGGCGAAGGGGATTAAAACGTACAAACTTCCAGTTACAAAACAAGTAATTCAGGGTGATGAAAAGTACAGCACGGGGGATACAGGCAATGATATTATACTAACATTGTATGGTGACAGATGGTAACTACACTTATCGTGGTAAGCATTTCATAATATATATATAATGTTGAATCACTGTGTTGTATACCTGAAACTAATACCATATTTTATGTCAACTATACCTCAAAAGGTAAGATTGAAAAAGAAAAAGAAGAAGACATAATACTGTCCCAGTGCTGGGAGATTGTCTCTGTATTACGCACTCCTTTAATGCTTAGCCAGACTTTTGATAGCTCTGCCTTATCTTTTTCCTGCTTACACAGAGCCTGAGAGCCATCCAGACATGAAAGCTTGTGGTATTCTCAGCTGTTTCTGAGCATGCGTCTAGCACATGGACTTCTTTTTTTTTTTTTAAGATTTTATTTGTTTATTTGAGAGAGAGAGAATGAGAGACAGAGAGCACGAGAAGAAAGAGAGTCAGAGGGAGAAGCAGACTCCCTGCTGAGCAGGGAGCCCGATGCGGGACTCGATCCCGGGACTCCAGGATCATGACCTGAGCCGAAGGCAGTCGCTTAACCAACTGAGCCACCCAGGCGCCCGCACATGGCCTTCTTGATTCCTCTGTATACATAAGACCTTTTAAAAAGCCTTTATTCTTCCACATATCTCTCTTCTCAGTCGTGTGTTTCCCACCCTTCTCACTTGTCTATTGCTTGTCCGGACTGTTGTCTCTTGCCCCAGGATGCTGTGGCCAGTATGTGCGCCTTTAAATGCTTTGGCCAAAGGTACCCAGGAAGTGGCCTCAGCCCAGGGTTCACTCCTTGCCAGACAAAACAAAGGCAAACCGTTGTGCCAGTCCTTGAGGGAGCTGGCAGAGCGGAAAAGACCCAGAGCCACAATCCTTGGGGCGCCTGAGTGCTTCGGTTGGTTAAGTGTCTGCCTTCGGCTCAGGTCGTAATCCCGGGGTCCTGGGATCAAGCCCCACATTGGGTTCCCTGCTCAGCCAGGAGCCTGCTTCTCTCTCTGCCCCTCCCCTGCCCAGCTCGTGCTCTCTCTGTCTGAAATAAATAAATAAAATCTTAAAAAAAAAAAAAAAGAACCACAGTTCTTTGAGAATAAGGTCCATATTGCTCCTTCTAGTACCAGGAGTGCAGGCTTCCCTTCCTCAAGGCCACTACAGGCCTGGGGTGTGAGGTATGGTAGGCAGACAGTTCGAAACACCGAAGTGTTCTCTTAGCACTGTTGGGGAGGAGAAATTTGCCTCTAGACTTCCAAAGTCTTCTGGGTAGTCTAAGAGTTAAAATGACAGGAGACAGATTAACAGGAGAAAATCAAATTTAATTCATATGTATGGAGGCCTCAAAGATACAGGACCTAAGAAATGATCGAGGCAGGCAGTATTTATACTTTTTACACAAAGAAACAATAAATCTTGGAGAAATTGACAGGACAAAGAAAAGTTATGTTTGGGAACTTCAATTAGTAAGGAATTCTAAATAAAATTTGGGCTGGGGTAGTAAGTTAGTAAAAGTTAAAAGGTTTGTTTACATAGGCTTCTTGGGCCCTGAATTCCCTGTCTTTGGTGTCCAAGATGTTTGTCTGCCTCCTGGTGCAGGGGGGGTGCCTTTCACATGGAAGATGTATTCCCTACTTTCTGGAGACAGAGGTGGATCAGAGTGTTGTTCCTGCACTGGCTGTTTCTTTATTAACTTGAATTCAAAATAATCGGTATGGCACTGTGGCTTAGCTTGGGGCGGCCCACCTTGAGCCCCAATACCACAAAGCAGCAGATTCTTTTTACACCAAGCCTTATCTGGCTGTTGTGAGTTCTTAGCTGGAATCCACCAAAAATTGATTCTGACAGCTTTTGCCTGCTCAGTTGCTTCAGGAGAGATGGAGCCCTGGAGTTCCCCACTCCACTGCTTTCCATTCGATTATAACTTCAACCTCTCCTTCATGGTCTCTTTTCCCTCTGTATATGAATATATTTAAATTTCTTTTTTTTAAAGATTTTATTTATTTATTTGAGAGAGAGAGAATGAGAGATAGAGAGCACGAGAGGGAAGAGGGTCAGAGGGAGAAGCAGACTCCCCGCTGAGCAGGGAGCCCGATGTGGGACTCGATCGCGGGACTCCAGGATCATGACCTGAGCCGAAGGCAGTCGCTTAACCAACTGAGCCACCCAGGCGCCCTAAATTTCTTTAATACTAAACAAAATTCTTCTTGACTTTGCACTCCCCAACATCTCTCCTTTACTTCTCAGAAAAATTTTCTTCAAGGAGTAGTTTCTAATACCCTCCCTCAGTGATGAGAAGCAAAAATGTCTCCACAAACATTCACTAATGTCACCCAGGTGAAAACTCATTCCAGATTGAGATCCGCTGTATTAACTCAAATTCTGAACATATTTAGATTTAACCTGTTTTCACATGTAGTTTTTAATTGTTTGGGGGGTTTTGTTTGGTTGGTTCTTGTTTTTGTTTGTGCTCTATAGCTCTATGAAATTTTATCACATGTGTAAATGCACAGAACCATCACCTCAATTAGGATACAGAACTCTTCTATCCGTACAAAGAGACTCCTTGTTGTTATGCAAACCATTTTTCTAAACAAGTGACATAAAGGTGAAGAGCATGTGTACACTTCTACCTTTGTATAACAAAGGGGAGACACAAGAACATGTTTTTGTATTTATATTTGCATAAATAATACACTGGGTGATAAGTGGGCATGTGTGGGACAGGGGAGTTAAGCGATTCCTTTCACTGAACGTGTTATATTTTGGGATTTTTGAGCTATATCATTATGATATCATTTCAAAGAATTAAAGATAGTAAATGAAGCCAAATGAATGGTATGGTCCAAGTAGCATTTCAACAGGCCTTCAGGCCTTAAGAGAAGATGACATATTGAGGCACCTGGCTTGCTCAGTCTGTAGCGCATGCAAGTCTTTTTTTTTTTTTTAAGATTTTATTTATTTGACAGAGAGAGACACAGTGAGAGAGGGAACACAAGCAGGGGGAGTGGGAGAGGGAGAAGCAGGCTTCCCGCCGAGCAGGGAGCCCAATGTGGGGCTCGATCCCAGGACCCTGGGATCATGACCTGAGCCGAAGGCCGACGCTTAACGACTGAGCCAACCAGGTGCCCCCGCATGCAAGTCTTGATCTCGCAGTCATGAGTTCAAGCCCCACATTGGTTGTAGAACTTATAATAAATAAATAAATAAATAAATAAATAAATAAATAAATAAATAAATAAATAAATAAAAATATGCTACAATGTGGATGTGAACCTCAGAAAAATCATTTAAAAAAAAGAGCAGATGACATATTCACTGGACCACATCAGTCAGAGCTGCTATAAGAAAAGTAGAGAGATGGGGTGTCTGGGTGACTCAGTCGGTTAAGCGTCCGCCTTTGGCTCAGGTCATGATCTCAGGGTCCTGGGATCGAGCCCTGCATCGGGCTCCCTGCTCAGCGGGGAGCCTGATTCTCCTTCTCCCTCTGCCCCTCTCTCCACTCATGCTCTCTCTGTCTCTCTCTCTCAAAAAAATGAATAAATAAAATCTTTAAAAAAAAGAGAGAAATAGACTTCAGCATCAGTAGATTCAGAATTAGACTTAGTAATATCATCTCCATGGCAACACCTGTCTTCTTTCTCCCTTTACAGAGCCAGTTACCTTAACAGTCAACTAAATCATGTCTGTGAAACACTTAATAAACACTAGAGACTGTAGTACATGAAGCTTGTACACCTTTCCCTTAACAGTAAAACATCATTACCTTACCGTCAGGATGGCACAGTATAAATTATTACTCTAAGCAGGAATACCACCTGCTTCCTTCCATAAACTCTGCCCTATATGATGAGGTCAGTGCAGATCACACAGTGCAGATGTTTTTAAGGTCATTATCAGATCAAAAGTTAGATTGCATAAAAGATCATGATACACTATTTTGTTTTTCACTTACAGATACGGATGTCACCTGTGATGTTGATGTATACAGATGGAGGAGTTATGCTTTTACAGATGTTATATGGTTCCATTTAGGGCTGGACATGAAACACTTTATTTGAATTGTCCACTACAATCTACTTTTAATAAACATTTGAAAATGGTTTTTGGTTGTGCCTGTGGTTGTTTTATGGTTGTGGTTGTTCCTGTTCTATAAACATCAATGTTTAAGCTTGTATTACGTGTTATATATCATACAGAATGCCTCAAAGCTGAAGGTTCAAACTCAGTTTTAAAGGAATCCTAACTGAAAACAAACATTATGGGTTGCACACAGAAAAGGGACTAGAAACAATCCTTTAGCTTTTCCTGTATCCCTCAGTGATCTACCTTTTATGAAATATTAAGCATTGAGCACAGTGATATGTGCTTGAAATACATTATGTCTATAATAAGCTTCAGTTGTGTTCTAGTTTTTTTTAAGTGATAAAGGTGCATTGGTTGTATTTTTTTATCTTGTGTAATACTATTAAAATAAGTAAACTTTGATTTTTCTTTTTATCTTAATTTTTTTTAAAGATTTTATTTATTTATTTGACAGAGAGAGACGCAGCGAGAGAAGGAACACAAGCAGCAGGGGTGGGAGAGGGAGAAGCAGGCTTCCCGCCAACCAGGGAGCCCGATGCGGGGCTTGATCCCAGGACCCCAGGATCATGACCCGAGCCAAAGGCAGACGCTTAACGACTGAGCCACCCAGGCGCCCCATTAATTTTTTTTAAGTATTCTCCATGCCCAGTGTGGAGCCCAACACTGGGTCCAAACTCACGACCCTGGGACCTCAGCTGACACCAAGAGTCGGACACTTAAGGGACTGAGCCACCCAGGCGCCCCTTCATCTTAATTTTTTTGAGTAGTCTCTGCGCCCAGTGTGGGGCTTGAACTCACAACTCTGAGATCAGGAGTCCATGCTCTACCAACTGAGCCAGCCAGGTACCCCTCATTTTAATTTTTATTTATTTTATTTTATTATGTTTTATTTATTTATTTGTCAGAAAGAGCACACAAGCAGGGGGAGCTGCGGGCAGACGGCAGAGGGAGAAGCAGGCTCCCCGCTGAGCAGGGAGCCCGATGTGGGGCTTGATCCCAGGACCCTGGGATCATGACCCGAGCCAAAGGCAGATGTTTAACTGACTGAGCCACCCAGGTGTCCCTAATTTTTTAAAAAATGTAGCAATCTATAACACACTGCATTTATATTATACACTGTGTTAGGAAGGAAGGTTTTTTTCTCTATCCTGGAAGATCCTTCTGGATGGTCTAAGAATGAAATTGACATCAGATAGATTAACAAGAAAATGAAATTTAATTATGTACATACAGGGAAGCCACATAAAAACGAGTGATTCCAAAGAACGGCAAAATGAGGTATATAAGTCATGGGAAACTAAATAGAACGGGGGTAGGGGTCTGGGGTTTTCAAGGGAAGGAAGGTGAATCACAGAAAGAATGGAAAGAGTAAATGTTTGGTAAACAAAATGTTTGCTGAGCTATCCAGAAACAATGAAACATACCTTGCAAGATTTCTCCCTTGTCTATGATATCTAGTTCATATAATAGTATATTTATGTATGGTAATAGCTCCCTTCCTGGAACAGGTCCTCTATCGAAATTCTTTTAGGCAGTTAGCAGGGAGGCAAAAATAAGTCTTCTGTTTCTTAAAAGTAACTACCTAAGACAATCCTACTGAAGACATCGCTCGAGCCTCGGCCCAGAGGGGTACGGAGACCCCCAACCCTTGGGCTGAGCTGGCTGGTGTCCCTTGAAGTGACTAAAGTCAGGGAAGCTGACATTCTTGTCCCTCCCAGGAAGGCGGCGGCCATCCTCCCGAGCAGGGGCTTCAAACCACCACACGCGCTGGGCTCGGCCCCCACCCGGCTGCTTCCCTCCCGGCAGGACACCCGGTAAGGACACTGCCTGGAAAGAAGGTAGAAGCTTCGGCGCCTGCGGGAGACAAATCAGAGAGGATCCGCGGAGCTGGAGGACTGGTGCGCCCCGGGGGAAGGCAGCACCGTCACCCTGGGTGACCGCGAGGAGGAAAACGGGCCCTCCGCTTCGCTGCTAACCAGCGGCACTAAAGACAGAGAAGCTAAACTGGCAGTGCCAGGAGGGCCCGGCCAGGCCCCCCAACACGCACGCGCACACACACGGTGCCGGGAGGGCCCGGCCAGCCCCCCAACACGCACGCGCACACCACGGTGCCGGGAGGGCCCGGCCAGCCCCCCCCAACACGCACGTGCACACCACGGTGCCGGGAGGGCCCGGCCAGCCCTCCCAACACGCACGCGCACACACACGGTGCCGGGAGGGCCCGGCCAGCCCCCCAACACGCACGCGCACACATACGGTGCCAGAGGGCCCGGCCAGCCCCCCCAACACGCACGCGCACACACACGGTGCCGGGAGGGCCCGGCCAGCCCCCCAACACGCACGCGCACACATACGGTGCCAGAGGGCCCGGCCAGCCCCCCCAACACGCACGCGCACACACACGGTGCCGGGAGGGCCCGGCCAGCCCCCCAACACGCACGCGCACACACACGGTGCCGGGAGGGCCCGGCCAGCCCCCCCAACACGCACGCGCACATCACGGTGCCGGGAGGGCCCGGCCAGCCCCCCAACACGCACGCGCACACCACGGTGCCGGGAGGGCCCGGCCAGCCCCCCCAACACGCACGCGCACACACACGATGCCGAGAGGGCCCCGCCAGCCCCCCCAACACGCACGCGCACACACACGATGCTGAGAGGGCCCCGCCAGCCCCCCCAACACGCACGCGCACACACACGGTGCCGGGAGGGCCCGGCCAGCCCCCCAACACGCACGCGTGCGCGCGCGCGCGCACACACACACACACACACACACACACACACACACGCACACAGTGCCGAGGAGGGCCCGGTCACCCCCCAACACACGCGCGCACACACATGCGTACACACAAGGTGGGGAGGAGGGCCCGACCATTCCCCCCAACACACACAGTGCCGAGGAGGGCCTGGCGAGCCCCCAAAACACACACACAAGGTGCGGAGGAGGGCCCGGCCATCCCCCCAACACACACACACACACACACACACACACGCCCAGGCTCTCCTTGAGGACCTGATCCAGGAGCCAGGTGGAAAGGGGGCTGCCTGGCTCCGTGAGGTGCATGTGCTGGGGAGTTAGCTCCACTTACTGGGGGCTGAACTGAAACAACCTGCTGCCATAGTACAGGAAGCAAAGAGGACCCCTCACAAGCGGTGTGCGAGGAAGGAATTCTCCCCAGAGCAGGCTTTCCCCTGGTTCCCACGGACTTTGGTGACGGGGATGTTTGGGTGCGGAGGGCAGCCCAACCGAAGGCAGGCCTCATGCTGACCCAGGCCGACTCAAAGGAGAGCGTTCGTTCGCGGAGGCCTCTCCCTGTCTGTCGCCTCATTTCCCCTCTCCCATCTTCGCTTCATGAGCATGTCGGCTGTAAAAGCCAGTGTCTCGGAGCTCATTCTGGGGGGACCCAGGTTTACCGGAGGTCAAATCTGCATCAACATAAGCCAAAGCACAAAGCGGGCCAACTGAGGTACAGGCTGATGCCAGTTCCCTATTTCCAGTACTGGTTTCATAAAACAACTCTTAACCGTAGTTGCAAAGTAGAGAGAGGGCGCCATTAATATTTTCTTCAGACAAACACGCTAAGGTCTCAGTTCTAGGTGGAATCTTAAAAAAAAAAATCAGACTCATAGAAAAAGTGATGAAATTTATGCTTACCAGAGGGGGTGGGGAGGGGGAAGTGGATGAAGGTGGTCAAAAGGTACAAATTTGCACTTAAGAAAAAATAAGTACTAGGGCGCCTGGGTGGCTCAGTTGGTTAAGCGACTGCCTTCTGCTCAGGTCATGATCCTGGAGTTCCAGGATTGAGTCCCGCATCGGGCTCCCTGCTCAGCAGGGAGTCTGCTTCTCCCTCTGACCCTCCCTCCTCTCATGTGCTCTCTCTCTCATTCTCTCTCTCAGATAAATAAATAAAATCTTAAAAAAAAAAAAGAAAAAGTAAGTACTGAGGATATAATACACAACATGCCTATAGGCCCCACTGCTGTAGGGTGTATACGGAAGCGGGTAAAAGGGTCAATCCTAAGACTTGGCGTCACAAAGAAAAGAACATTTTTCCTTTTTCTGTTTTTGTCTGTCTCTCTAGGACATGATGAACGTAACTGAACTGACCGTGGTAAACATTTCACAATAGATGTAAGTCAGATGATCATGCTGTACTCATTAAACTTATACAGGGCCGCGTATCACTTATATCTTAATAAAAATGGGGAAATTTTTCTTCCAAAATTCATGCTTAGAGTTTGTAAATGGGTGAGAACATGATGTGTTTTCCCGCATTTGTGTCTTGTGGCTCCTTTTCCCTTCAGAGCCCGACTGAGAGAGCACAATGCAAGCCCAAGGAGGGTAACATCAACTCACCCAAACTTCAGGGTATCTGTTCCTCTGAGCTTGCCTGGCCTGCTCCACAAGGCAGAGAGGCCTGGGCCTCCCCAGGTCTGGGCACCCCTGGCTGCAAGCCCAGCCCCTGGTCTCGGGGGCCTGCTTTGTAGGCGCTGCCTCTCTGGCCTCCCCACCTCTCTTCTGCACCCCCTTTCCATCACAAATTACCTTCCATGTGTGCAGCGAAGCTAATAATCCCACCCTGAGTTTTCTTTTTCTCTTTTTTTCTTTTCTCATTCTTTTTAAAAAAGATTTATTTATTTATTGAGAGACAAGGAGAGAGAGCATGCACATTTGCATGGGGGGGGTGAGCAGAGGGAAAGAGAGAAAATCTGGAACAGGCTCCCCACTGAATGAGGAGCCCCATGTGGGGCTCTATCCCAGGACCCTGAGATCATGACCTGAGCCAAAATCAAGAGTTGGTCGCTTAACTGACTGAGCCACCCAGGTGCCCTTTTTCTTATTCTTTTTTTGTTTTGTTATTTTCAAATTATCCTTTGGTACAATTTAGGCTTTTCTATGATCTCAAACAATCACCCCTTGATCTTATTGACCCACAAATTAGCCATCACTGACTGCGCCAGTGAAAAAGTCGAATTACCACATGAAAGAATCCAGCCTGAGGTTAAAGTCATCTCCCCACTAGTGACAAATTCCATACAACGTCTTCATAATAGGACCACAAAAAGGAAAATAAAAATCTGAGGTGTTAGAAATGTCTCAATAGAACATTGACTAAGGCATTTGGTAGTTAAAGAATTTTGAATGTGTGTGATATCCCTGAGGCAAAATTAATTATCACCTAACATTTCCACCTTTGTGAGGTGTGTGGAACTTTGAAATTGTTTTTGTAGTCTGTTTCCTCTAATCTTCAAGGTACTTTTCGCTATCTTAAGAATTAAATTGACATGAGACAGATTAACAGGAGAATCAAAATTACATATATAGGGAGAACCCACATAAGTGTGAGAGATTCCAAAGTCAGGCAAAATGAGGTATTAATGTCTTTCTGGACTAAGGAGGAGGAGTTAGGAGTCTGGGGCCTCAAAGGGAAGGAAGACAATTCACAGGAAGAATAGAAAGAGTAAATGTTTGGTAAATAAGTCTTTATGGGTCCTAGAGAAACAATGGGACAAAGAGAAGAATTGTAACGGACTTTGCTAACTTCCTCCCTATCGCAGGCCCGTAGTTCATGTTATAATGTAGTTGTCTATGGTGACGTGCCCTTCCTGGATCTGGTCCTCTATCTAAATTCTTTTAGACAGTGGGAAGGTCTTTTTTCCCCAGCCCTAAATTCCAAATATTCTATTCTATGGTTTTGTTCCTAAAGTGTTTAAATTTTACATTTAAGTCCATGATGCATTTTGAGTTGATTGTTGCATAAGATATGAGGTCTAGTTCAAGGTCAGTTTTTTGTCTATGGGTGTCCAATTGTTCCAGCATCATTTGTTTAAAAGTCTATCTTTCTGGGATACCTGGGTGTCTCAGTCAGTTAAGTGTTTGCCTTTGGCTTGGGGTCCTGGAATCAAGTCCCCCATTGAGCTCCTTGCTCAGCAGGGAGCCTGCTTCTCCCCCTGCTTGTGCTTGCGCTCTCTCTCTCTCCCTCCCTCTCTGACAAATAAATGGATAAAATCTTTTTTTAAAAAAGTCTATCTTGGGGGTGCCTGGGTGGCTCAGTCAGTTAAGTGTCTGCCTTCGACTCAGGTCATGATCCCAGGGTCCTGGGATCGAGCCCCATGTTGGCCTCCCTGCTCAGCGGGGAGTCTGCTTCTCCCTCTCCCTCTGCCTACCACTCTGCCTACTTGCGATCTCTCTCTGTGAAGTAAATAAATAAAATCTTAAAAAAAAAAAAGTCTGTCTTTCCTCTAATTGCTTTTGCAGCTTTGACAAAAATCATTTGAGCATATTTGTGTGGGTCTGTGTTTGGGCTCTCAATTCTGTTCTATTGATCTATGTTTCTTTCCTTCTGCCAATACCATACTTTCTAAATTTCATTCAGTATATAATGAAACTTAACATCTGGTAGAATAATTCCACCCCTTTTCATTTTCTTTTCCAAAATTCTTTTAGCTCTGCGGTGCCTGGCTGGGTTAGTTGGCAGAACGCACAACTCTTGATCTCAGGATCATGAGTCCAAGCCCACGTTGGGCATGGAGGCTACTTAAGAAAAAAAGTTATTTTAGCTTTTCTAGGTCAATTGCTTTTCCATATAAATTTTATTTATTTATTTTAAAGATTTTATATATTTATTTGTCAGAGAGAGAAAGAGAGGGAGAGAGCAAGAGCACACAAGCAGAGGAAGAGGGAGAAGCAGGCTTCCCGATGAGCAGGGAGCCCGACGTAGGACTCGATCCCAGGACCCTGGGATCATGACCTGAGCTGAAAAGAGACGCTTAACCGACTGAGCCACGCAGGCATCCCTTCCATATAAATTTTAGAATGTGGTAGCCTCCGTCTGCAACAAACATTGCTGGGATTTTTTTATAGGACTTGCATTTAATATACAGATCAATTTAGGGGAATTTGGGGGTTATTGTTTTACTTTCATTAGTCATTCATTCATTCATTCCCTGACCATTGTGGAAACTATTGTTTGATAGTCTGGATTTTCTATTATTTTCCCCTAAACCATGTTATGGGTTGTTCTAGCAAGTAGTTATATTACTGACAGATTTTATCATTTTTTTAGCACATGTCTGTTTCAGTTTTCCCTTTCTTTCTAGGGAGAATCTCTCGGTCGTCGTATGTGCTCTTTTATCCTAAAATGCGGCCTTTCTGTGGTTTCCCTGGGAATCCTGATGTCTTGTCTGGAGCCCCTAACTTGGGTTGAATAAACTCCTGTGTCTGTCTCCATGGCGGTGGGCACTGTTGGACTCTTGGCTCCTATCTTTTAACCTTCCAGTTGTTGCTTTGCCCCTGTGCTCTTTGGATTTTAACCCCACACATGTATAATTTTAGAGTCTTTCAAGAATTTGAGAAAAGTTTATATGCAGATTTGAGAACTCCCCATGGAACCTCCCTTTCCTATTTTTTTCTCTACGTTTACAGCCAATCTTACCCTGAATGCTGTCCTCTGCCTGCAAAGGCCATAGAGACCGCAGCTTCTGCTCACTTTCTGTGGCCACATGCCGTACAGCCTGGGGGTTAGTTCAGGGCAACAAACCTGCTAAATGTGGATGTGACCTATAATGTTTCCCTTCTTCCAATGGCCTGATCCCCTTCAATTTCTTCCTCCTGTAGGTCACTCTCCAATGCCCGCAGTTTTTCATTTTTGCCAGAATTTATCATTGTTTTTGGCAAACAGGTTAGTTGGATATAACCTAGTCCACGATTATCCCCTTTGTTCTTTTTTATTCCTTCTTAATCTTAAATCATCAGATTTTTAAAGAAGTTGTCCTGTGGGAGGTATGTTTTTATACATTTAGCTTAAAAAAACATTTTCTAGGGCGCCTGGGTGGCTCAGTTGGTTAAGCGACTGCCTTCGGCTCAGGTCATGATCCTGGAGTCCCGGGATCGAGTCCCACATCGGGCTCCCTGCTCAGCGGGGAGTCTGCTTCTCCCTCTGACCCTCTTCCCTCTCATGCTCTCTGTCTCTCATTCTCTCTCTCTCAAATAAATAAATAAAATCTTTAAAAAAAAACATTTTCTAATCACAGTTGTTTTGTTGAGAAATATTTTAAATCTCCAGTGGAGGGGCGCCTGGGTGGCTCTGTCGTTAAGCGTCTGCCTTCGGCTTGGGTTGTGATCCCGGGGTCCTGGAATGAGCCCTGTGTTGGGCTCCCTGCTCGGCGGGAAGCCTGCTTCTCCCTCTCCCACTCCCCCTGCTTGTGTTCTATCTCTCCCTGTCTCTCTCTGTCAAATAAATGAATAAAAAAAAACTTAAAAAATAAATCTCCAGTGGAAAATCCTCATTTCCTTTCCAAATTAAATTGATCAGACTGCTTAGAAGGAAGAAAGGATCAAATGCTTTATTTTTTTAAAAGATTTTATTTATTTATTTGACAGGGAGAGTGAGAGAGCACAAGCAGGGGAAGCTGCAGAGAGAGAGGGAGAAGCAGGCTCCCCCTGATCAGGGAGCCCCACGTGAGGCTCGATCCCAGAACCCTGGGATCATGACCTGAGCGGAAGGCAGATGCTTAACTGACTGAGCCACCCAGGCACCCCAACGATCAAATGCTTTATACTTTGATTGCTTAAACTTGAGGAATGTGAGCTTTCCCTCCGATAGTCAAACTCTTTTGGGGGCTTGTAATGGGTGCAAGCACTATAGCAGTATTTTTTACCTTTCTATTTCTAATAATTATTGCAGACTATCTAGATGGACAGGCTTGCAGAGAATCAGCAACACTGTTCTTTTTCTCCCTAAGATGCATTTTATTATTTTTAAAATTAATTAATTATTTTTAAAGGTTTTATTTATTTATTTGAGAGAGAGCACAGAGGAAGAGTGAGAGGGAGAAGTAGATTCCCCACTGAGCAGAGAGCCCGATGATGCAGGGGCTCCATCCCAGGACCCCGAGATCATGACCCGAGCCAAAGGAAGATGCTCAACCAACCGAGCCACCCAGGTGCCCTTTAATTTATTTTTTTTAAGTAGGCTCCGTGCCTAGCATAGAGCCCAAGGCAGGGCTTGAACTCACGACCCTGAGATCAAGAGTCAGATGCTTAACCAACTAAACCACCCAGTTGCCCCCTAAGAGGCATTTTAAAATAAAGCAAAGAAATAAAGAAAAATGCCTCATTGCTCTAGTTCTTATCTAAATTGTCCTAAATCTGCACTTGTAGAGTCTTTCAACCCTGTCTTGTTTTTATGGTGTTTCTTTCTTGTATCATTTGACTTTATGTGCTATTGAGGCAGACATTTCTAAGCAGAGGTATAAGATGATTAGTTCCTTCTGCAGCACAGTATGTCACAGAAGTGACAAAGTCCATTTTAGAAGAGTTTCAGGAATAACTAATAATGTTTTTAAAGTTCTAAGGCATTGAAAGGAACATATTCTTCCCCCCCCAAACTTCCCAGTGTCCTTATTTCCCACAGCTAATTGCTCTCTGCAAGCACTTAGAAAATCTATACAAAGAATGCACATGTTCTCTATCCAACAAGAATGCTGCTTGTGTCTCACTTTAGGGTTAAGCAGATCGAAACCCACCTCTGCT
This sequence comes from Eumetopias jubatus, assembly GCF_037043125.1. Taxonomy (NCBI): domain Eukaryota; kingdom Metazoa; phylum Chordata; class Mammalia; order Carnivora; family Otariidae; genus Eumetopias; species Eumetopias jubatus. The sequence goes on from NW_028274817.1 coordinate 28,484,987, forward strand.
GACCCTGAAATCCGTAGTCCTCGGCAGGGCAAGTGCTATTTTGGAATGCTGGCCATTTACCTTGTAAACCTGCTAAAATCCCATCATCCTTGGGAATGTTCTAGCCTTTCTTTCTGCGAGCTTGGTGTCTGCGGCCCACATCCTCTAGATGGGTTAATTTGGTTATTTATAGCATGTAAGCAAAGGAGAGCCACACGTGGTTGGCTCTTGAAGTGAGAAGGTTTTACATATTGAAACACCTAAATTGGCCCAGAATCTGAAGGATTTCCTTGTGTTATAGCATCAGGGGTACAACTGGATGGGAAAACATCCAACTTGGTCGTGTGTGTTCTGCTTCCTTCCAGGTGAAAGAATTAGTGCAAGGGGAATCATTTGCATATTATGACCACATTCTCCTCCAGTCCTCCTTGGACCCGATGGGGGTGTGGTGACTTGCTCCCATCCAGGCAGGCAGCTGTGATGGAAGAGCCAAGCTCCACCCTGGGAAGTGTGTTCGCCACGGTTATGCCTTCTGTACTCTGTGCCGACCGACCTCCCTTCCAGTCCCTCCATATAAGATGACCGTAGTATGCCGGGATGTGTGAACTTGACAAACCAGAAAAAATGTCTCTTCATTTTAATGCTAATTTCAAAAGGTATTTAGGCTCTAGGCACTGTTCTAGGTTCTGGGAATAAATTGTCAAACAAAAGACACAAAAAACTCCAACTGCATGGAGCTTGCTTCTCCTGGTAGGGACAAAGGCGGTAAGCCAAGTAAATAAGGGTACAATAAGGTGACAAGAGCTAAAGGGAAAAAATGGAGCAGGGACATGGTGTAAAATGTTTCCAGAAGGGCAAGAGATGAAATTTTAGTGAGGGTGGGCAGTAAAGCCCCCCCCCCCCCCCCCCCCCCCCCGGTGAATTGGTTTTGAGTGTAGGCCAGAAGAAAGAGAACAAGCCTTTACAGATATCTGGGCGGGGGGGGGGGGGGGGAGGGGAGGGCGGCCACAGGGCTTTCCAGACAGAAGGAAGAGCTAGGTAATTTCCACCCCTGAGCACATGTAGATCATGAGTGACAAATGAAGAACCCTATAAGCCACCTCTATGTTGGTTCCATGGCACATATCTTTGATCAGTCAATGAGTGCTTTCCCACAGTCCCCAGATCTAGGCTCAGAATCCTCCCCAACACAGCATGTATGAATTTGCCATTGCTGCAATAACAAATGACCACAAACTTCGTTACTTAACACAAATTTCTCATCTCCTGGTTCTGTAGATCAGCAGTCTAGGTAATATGTAGCTTTGCTGGATCCTGTTTACAATGTGACAGGACTGAAATCAAGGTGTGAGCAGGGCTGTATTTCTTTCTGGAGGCTTTGGGGATGAATTCACTACCAAGCACATTCAAGGTTTTTAGGTAAATTCGGTTCCTTGTAGTTTGGGGACCGAGGACCTCATTTCCTTGTTGTCTGTCAGCTGGGAGGCAGTTTTTGCTTCTAGAAACCTCCTTCTCATGCTTTCTGTGTGGCCTTCCTTCCGCAACAGCTGATGGAGTCCCTCTCACAATCTGAATCTCTCCAACTCTTCCTTTTGCCTAAAGTCTGTTGCCTCTAGCCAGGTGAAGTTCTCTGCTTTTAAGACGCTTGTGTGATTAGATTTGTCCCACCCACCTAACCCAGGATAATCTCCCTATGTTAAGGTCCATAACCTTAATTATATCTGCCAAGTCCAAGTCCTTTTATTTATTTATTTATTTGACAGAGAACGCAGCAGAGGAAGAGGGAGAAGCAGACTCCCTGTTGCACAGGGAGCCCAACGAGGAACTTAATCCCGGGACCCCAGGATCATGACCTGAGCTGAAGGCAGATGCCCAACCGACTGGGCCACCCAGGCACCCAAGTCCTCTTTTTTTTTTAAAGATTTTATTTATTTATTTGCGAGAGAGCACGAGTGGGGGGGGGGTAGGGGCAGAGGGAGAGGGAGAGAGAATCTCAAGCAGACTCCCCACTGAGCATGGAGCCCGATGCAGGGCTACATCCCAGGACCCCAAGATCACAACCTGAGCTGAAGTCAGACGCTTAAACAACTGAGCCACCCAGGTGCCCCTGCCAAGTCCTTTTTTAGTATATAATGTAACATATTCACAGGATGTAGGGATTTGGGCATGGACACCTCTGGTGAACTATTCCATCTACCCCATGACAATCCCGAGAGCTATCATTAGCAAACACAGGAAGAGGGGATGAAACTTGTTTGCCATCCCTGATCCAGATAATGACAGGGAAATTCAAGCCTTTCACATCCACACATCTAGACTTTGGCTCAGCCCATTACAACCTGTGTTAGTTTTCTATTGCCATGTTAACAAATTATCAGAAACTTAGTGGCTTAAACCAACAGAAAGTTATTATATCATAGTTTGTGTCAGGAGTCTGGGCATAGCTTCACTAGGTCCCCTATTCAGGGTCTCACAGCCTGTCATCAAGGTGTCAGTCAGGCCATGTTTTTATCTGGAGCCTTGACCTGGGAAGCATCCACTCCCAATCTCATTTGGGTTGTTGGCAGAATTCATTTCCTTGTGGTTTTAGGACTGAGGTCCCTATTTGCTAGCTGCCTATCTGCCAAAGGCCACTCTCAGCTTCTGGAAGCTGCCTGAAATTCCTTGCCGTGGGGCCCTGACCATAGGCAATCTCACATGACTGTAGCTTATTTTCTCAGAGCCGGCTAGGGGAGTCTCTCTCTCCAGTCTGCTAACACATAGTCTTATATAAGGTAACATAATCACGGCAGTGACATCCCATCACCCTTGCCCTATTCTGTCAGTGAGAAGCAAATCACAGGTCCCACTCACCCTCAAGGTGGGGATGTTACAGTGTATGAACAGAGGGGCCACCATAGGGTCTATCCATAACAGTCAGTTTGATGAATTCTTTAGAAAACTCTGGGTTTTTGCAAAGACTTCTTCCCTGGGGGGCACTTGGGGGCTCAGTCGGTTAAGCATCTGCCTTCAGCTCAGGTTATGATCCCAGGGTCCTGAGATCGAGCCCCACATCGGGCTCCCTGCTCAGCAGGGAGCCTACTTCTCCCTCTCCCTCTGCCTGCCGCTCCCCCTGCTGTGTGCTCGCTCTCTCTCTCTGTCAAAGACTTCTTACTTGGAAAATGAAAATTGCCACTAAATAAATTATTTTATTATTTTATTTATTTATTTGACAGAGAGAAAGGGAGCACAAGCAGGGAGGAAAGGGAGAAACGGCTCCCCGCTGAGCAGGGAGCCCGATGTGGGGCTCAATCCCAGGACCCTGGGATCATAACCTGAGCCAACAGCAGACGCCCAACCAACTGAGCCACCCAGGTGCCCCTAAATAAAATTTTTGTACCCAAAGTGTGTGAGGGCTTCACTTTTCAAAGTGCTTTCAAAACTGTTAATTTCACATTGATTGTTCTGAACATCACACCCATTCAAAGTCAAATGGCTTATAAGACCAAACTGCACGCGTATGTGCAAACACACACACACACACACACACACACACACACACACACACACACACACACACTTCTAATTTTGTTCTCAGACCTGCTTATCCTGGGATACAGCACCCCTGATGTAGGGCTTTGGAAATGTAGACATTTTTCTACTAACCTGAGTAGGTAAATCTTTTGCTGCATAAAAGAAGAATCTTAACATTTACAATAGACATATAATGATGTTTGCTTTAGATTTTATTGTCCTTTGTGTTTGTGACTAAACTGAACCTAGTGATAATTACCTAACTGAGGAAATTCTCATTATATTTAATCATTTCATGACATGCCTCAGATATGACCTGAGCAGCGTCTGACCTAAGGCAGACGCTTAACCGACTGAGCCACCCAGGTGTCCCGGAACTCTGATTCCTTAACAAGAAATAGTATCTTGAAACCAAGATCTTGGCAGAAATTATTTTAGAACATGTCAGTACTCATATTTATTTTTTAAAGTTCTTTTTTAAATTTCTGTACCCAACGTGGGCTCAAACTCACAACCTGGAGATCAAGAGTTGCATGCTCTTTCAACTCAGGCAGCCAGGAGCCCCAGTATTCTTATTTTAAAGGTATGTATTGTGAAACCAAATCACACAGTGACCCCTACAGCACTGCAGTTGTAACAGCATTATTCTTCATTTACTCAAGCTTTTCGTTTCCTTGGTCATGTGTTCTAAATCTATGATTTAGAGTAGTTGAAATAAATAAAATACCTAATCTATGTGGCATGTGGCCGATCTTGAAGGTACTAGATATCATTAATCCTGTTTTTTAAATTATAGTCCGCTCCCATTTTAAGGCTGATACCTGGAGAAAATAGCTTAAGATAATTTTATAAGCTTTCTGTATGTAGCTTATTTTGGTAGGAATTATGATCTGGCCCATGTTACATCTCATTCCTGGGACAGAGAAGTGAGGATAGGACAACATCTCTTGTTCTTTAAACATCTTATCTACTGTAATTATTCCCAGCCTACAGATGACAAAACTGAGCGTTAGAGAGGGTAAGTGACTTGCCCAAGGTCCCTGTGCCTGCAAGTGACAGAGCTGAATCTTCACCTCATGTCTGCCTGACATCAAGTTCCTGCTCTGAACTGCCATGCTGTGGTGACACTGGATAAATTAACAGGTGTGTATAGAGCCTCTGCAATATTATCTCTCGGAGGACGGGGGCAATATAAGAGAGTTTGAGCCAACAAGCCCTGCCATGAAGTACTGGAAGTCGTGTGGGGGATAGCATACATTTTAGGTAGTATAATAGGAAGCTGGTGTTTTGGCAACTTCAAAGTAATATTCTACAAAAGGAGAGTTCCAGAACCGACTGAGACAGTGGTGCCTGGGTAGCTTATTTGGTTAAGCATCTGCCTTTGGTGCAAGTCCTGATTCCAGGGTCCTGGGATCGAGTTCCACTTGGGGAAGCCTTGCTCAGCAGGGAGCCTGCTTCTCCCTCTCCCTCTGCCACTGCTCCTCCTTGTTTTCTCTCTCTCTCTGTCAAATAGATAAATAAAACCTTAAAAAGAAGGAACAGACTGAGACAATACAAAGAATAGGAAGAGAAATGGACACTTAATAGGGTTATGGTGGGTTTTTTTTTTTTTAAGATTTTATTTATTTAGGGCGCCTGGGTGGCTCAGTTGGTTAAGCAACTGCCTTCGGCTCAGGTCATGATCCTGGAGTCCCCGGATCGAGTCCCGCATCGGGCTCCCTGCTCAGCAGTGAGTCTGCTTCTCCCTCTGACCCTCTTCCCTCTCGTGCTCTCTCTCTCTCTCATTCTCTCTCTGACAAATAAATAAATATCTTTAAAAAGATTTTATTTATTTATTTGTCAGAGAGAGAGCACAAGCAGGGGGATTTGATCCAAGGACTCTGGGATCATGACCTGAGCCGAAGACAGATGCTTCACTGACTGAGCCACCCAGGCGCCCCAGGTTATGGTGGTTTGAGAGAGTTTATCCTCTCTTAAATTGACTAATATCCCCGACCTGTCACTGCACCCACTGGGTACACCAGGTATCATTTGTGTGACGTTGCCCCCATGTAATCTTTCCTCCTCGAGCCAGAGGAGTTGCCTGGATCTGAGAAGGGCTGTTCTGAATAACTTTCAGGCCAGCTTACTCACAGCAAAGCTGGATTCACATCATTTTAGTGGAGTGGAGAAGAAACAAAGCTATGCAGAGGAGTCATCAGGAAAGGAGAGATGGTAGGACTTTAGAAAAAGAAGTGAAAATGCTCTCTTTTGTCCACCACCAACGTGGTGCATTTGTGTAAAAAAATGCACCACGTTGTATGATCTTCATGGTTGTTCTCAGGTACCTATGTTCTTGACAGCATCTGGGAAGATTATATTAAAATGGAGTTAACCCTCCTGGCTGCTCAAGATATGGAAATAAAATGGTTTTCCCTCATCTTTTAAGGAGTACACAAAGTGTAAACTTGCCAAAAGTTAAAAGCTCTATTTTCTCACTCTTTCCATAAAGAAGGTATAAGAATGTGGCTCTCAGTCCTACTACTTAAGACATTTTTGTACATATTCTGATATAACATAAATTGAACAAATTATAAGATTTAGAAACTGAATACAAGAAAATATTAATTATTGTAACATATTCCAGACTCTAAAAGTCAAATGGTCAATATTTATTTCTTCCCTCCAAGTCTTACTTAAGCTAGGGGGTCTAGGGTTAAACTTGAAGTCCCTTCTATCTTCAAGCAACACCACATTTCAAGATATCAAATCAAAACTATCTCTGTTGGGGGGTGCCTGGGTGGCTCAGTTGGTGAAGTGTATGACTTGGGCTCAGATCATGATCTCCAGGTCCTGGGATCCAGCCCCACGTCGGGCTCCCTGCTTAGCTCAGAGTTGGCTTGCCCTTCTCTATATGCTCCCCCAACCCCACTCGTGCATACACACGCACATGCTCTCTCTCTCAAATAAATAAATAAAATCTTTAAAAAAAAACTATCTGTGTTAGAATCCTCTGGGAGTACTCTTTACAACTGGAATGGAAAGGTGGAAGCCTTATTAAAATTGTGCTAGGAATTGTTTTATTATTTTCTCTGAAGATCAGATTCCATTGCCTCCATATTAATCACATTCCTTCCATTTTTAATTTCTGCCTAATTCTCCTGGAGACATGGGTTTACTCTGGCCGGTTAGAAGGACCAGGACATTTTGAGCTTCTGCTTTGCATATACTTTGTTTTCTCAGGTTCACTTATATTGATAATTTTAATACCAAGAATGATTTGTGGGTCACCTGATATGTATCAATAATGGAGTCCATTGATTTTGAGCCAAATATAGCATCTAGATGGATGTATAGGCTCAGGAGAATGTCACAGAAGCCCTGTCCCTTTCCTGAGTGATCTAGTTTAGATTTCAAGGTGACTTTTTTTAAAGATTTTATTTATTTATTTATTTGACAGAGAGAGAGACACAGCGAGAGAGGGAACACAAGCAGGGGGAGTGGGAGAGGGAGAAGCAGACGAGCAGGGAGCCTGATGCCAGACTCGATCCCAGGACTCCAGGATCATGACCTGAGCCAAAGGCAGAGGCTTAACAACTGAGCCACCCAGGCGCCCCTTCAAGGTGACTTCCATTTGCTACTGCCCTATCACCCAGCTAGTCCTTTATCTGGTTCTACTTTCATTGAGTAAGGACAATTTTAATGTAAACTCCAGCAACCTAGGTTGATGGAGGAAGTGTGCTGAAATGAAAGAACACTTAACACCTCCCATGCTGAACCAGAATTTTTTAATGTTTTTTTTTAAAGATTCATTTATTATTTGAGAGAGAAGGGGGGAACTCGTGTGCTCGGGGGAGGGGCAGAAGGAGAGGGAGAGAGAGAATCTCAAGCCGACTCCCCACTGAGCTTAGAGCCAGATGTGGGCTCCATCTCTCGATCCATGAGATCAGGACCTGAGCCAAATTAAAGAGTCAGATGCTTAACCGACTGAGCCATCCAGTCAGCCTTGAACCAGAATTTTTTAATAAACTGCCCTTTGGGTCACCTGGGTGGCTCAGTCAGTTAAGCGTCTGCTTTCCACTCAGGTCATGATTCCCGGGTCCTGGGATCGAGCCCTGCATCAGCTACCTGATGACTTTTTCCCTAACCGGTCTTGGGAAATTGAAGAACTAATGTATTATTTCAATGGTAAATGAGAATTTTTGGCTGAGTATACTATGGTTTCTACACACTAGCTTCAACTATTTATCTATAGTTATTATAGTTTAACTAGTTGCCCAGTGCTAAGTAATCTATAGTACTAAATCATGACCATAAGAGAAAAGAATCAGGATTATGAGAGATGGTTTTTCTTTTTTTTTTAAAGATTTTATTTATTTATTTGACAGAGAGAGATAGCGAGAGCAGGAACACAAGCAGGGGGAGTGGGAGAGGGAGAAGCAGGCTTCCTGCCGAGCAGAGAGCCTGATGCGGGACTCGATCCCAGGACCCTGGGATCATGACCTGAGCCGAAGGCAGACGCTTAACGACTGAGCCACCCAGGCGCCCGAGAAATGGTTTTTCAAACAAATTTCCTGGTATCTTTAGCTAACCCTAGTAAACTAGTTGCCTAGGTACAACAGTTATTTATTGTGTTAAATAAATAAATAATGGCAAAAAAAATCTGAGGCAAAAAAAAAAAAAAAGATCCAGTTTGAACCCAGGGTTCTACTAGTTCAATTGTTAAATCCTCCGAATCTGTTACCCACCTACAGATACAGATGATAGTGCTCAATAGCAACTGCTCAGGAACATACCTTTAATTGAACATTTATATATTTTACATCAACAAATGTATTAAAATTAATAACAAAAGTAAAAACAAAAAGCAACAACAAAAAACCTTGTGCTGAGGGGCGCCTGGGTGGCTCAGATGGTTAAGCATCTTGCCTTCGGCTCAGGTCATGATCCCAGGGTCCTGGGATCGAGCCCCGTATCGAGCAGGGAGCCTGCTTCTCCCTCTCCCTCTACTGTTCCCCCTGCTTGTGCGCTCTCGCTCTCTCTATCAAATAAATAAATAAAATCTTTAAAAAAAAAAGTTCTTAAAAAAAAAAAACCTTGTGCTGAGTGAAAGAAGCCAGACACAAGAGAACATATATTACATTATTGTTTTTATGGGAAATTTCCACAAAAGATAAACCTACAGAGATAAATAAAAGATTAATGGTAGCCTGAGGTGGCAGGGGTAGGGGGTGTGGGGTACAGAGTTTTATAGTTAGTGGATACAAGGGAATTTACTGGGGTGATGGAGATGTTATGAAACTGATTTACTGTGATGGTTATACAACTTGTAAATTTACTTTAAAAAATCATTGAATTCTATACTTGCAATGGGTGAATTTTATGATATATAAAATGTGATTCATTGAAGTTACATATTAAAATGTATTTATTCTGCATTAAAGATGCATTTCTAAAAGCTAAAAAAATAATGGCAAGAATAAACAAATAACAGCAAGAATGACTGGATGGATAGGTAAATAAATATAAATAAAATAGTAAGAATTGGGGTGCTTGGGTGGCACAGTTGAGTGACTGACTCTTGGTTTCTGCTCAGGTCATGACTTCAGGGTGGTGAGATCGAGCCCCACATTGGGCTCTGTGCTTGTTATGGAGTCCGCTTGAGATTCTCTCTCCCTCTGCCCCTCCCGCTCCTGCTCTCTCTCTCTAAAATAAATAAATCATTTTAATCTGTTATGCCTGTGCAATGTAGCCTCCATAAAAACCAAAATGGCGGGGTCAGAGAGTTTCCAGGTCGGTGAGCACCCGTGGAAGTGCTGGGAGAGTGGCACTGGAGAGGGCACGGAAGCTCTGCACCCCAGGACCTCATCCTATGAAGCTCCTCCATCTGGTTGTTCCTCAGTTACATCCTTTTATAAGGAACCGGTGATCTAAGAGAAAGAGTGTGTGTAAGCACCAGGAGGGGCAGCGGGAGGGGGAGAGAGAATCCTCAAGCAGACTCCCCTCTGAGCGCAGAGCCCGACGCCAGGCTCCATCCCGGGACCCCAAGATCATGACCTGTGCTGAAATCAAGAGTCCGCCACCCAACCAACTGAGCCACCCAGGTGCCCCTCAAATGAATAAATGAAAAATTCAAAAGGCAATTAAAATAAATAAATAAATAAATCTTTAAAAAAATAGTAAGAATTAGGGGCGCCTGGGTGGCTCAGTTGTTGAGCATCTGCCTTCAGCTCAGGTCATGATCCTGGAGTCCTAGGATTGAGGCCACATCGGGCTCCCTGCTCGGCGGGAAGCCTGTTTCTCCCTCTGCTCCTCCCCCTGCTTGTGTTCCCTCTCTCTCTCTCTCTCAAATAAATAAATAAATAAATAAATAAATAAATAAATCTTTAAAAAAATAAAATAGTGGGGCGCCTGAGTGGCTCAGTCGTTAAGCATCTGCCTTCAGCTCAGGTCAGGATCCCAGTGGGACCGAGCCCCGCATCGGGCTCCCTGCTCGGCGGGAAGCCTGCTTCTCCCTCTCCCACTCCCCCTGCTTGTGTTCCCTCTCTCGCTGTGTGTCTCTGTTAAATAAATGAATAAAATCTTTAAAAATAAATAAATAAAATAGTAAGAATTAATATATACTAGTGATAAGAATGTTTTTTCAACTTCCTGCTTCAATTATTCTCCTCAGTATATATCTAGCTACCTCTTAGTAAATAGTTTCTACTATTATCAATAATACTAACTCAATATCATCAAAAGAAATAAAAGTTAGATTTGAGAATAATGCCTTGATTAACTTCCTGGTCTCAAATATTTATTCTGGTTATTTTTACTTAGCTCTATTTAACTAATTACCTAGGTACCACTAGATAACCATACTACTCACTCATTATTCCACTGGTAATGAGAATTTAAATTTGAAGAAAATGTTTTTTAGGTTATTGGCTTCTACCAATTTTTCTACTTCTCTCCACTTATTTCTATACATAACTAGTTCCCTTGATAACCTGGTTATCTGTAGTAGTAACTCATTATCCCAAAGAGAAACAAGAAGAAAGAGTTGAGTAGAATGTTTTCAACTTGCTGGATTCAAATAATTATTTTAATCATCACAAACTGTAGTTTACTCATTCCCCAGGTGTCATGAGTTATCAAAGTACTAATGCATTATGCCAACAAGAAATATGATTATAGAGTTGAGAATGCTTTTTTTTAAAGATTTTATTTATTTATTTGACAGAGGGAGACACAGAGAGAGAGAGAGAACACAAGCAGGGCGAGTGGCAGAGGGAGAAGCAGGCCTCCCGCGGAGCAGGGAGCCCCATGCAGGGCCCGATCCCAGGACCCCTTGATCATGACCTGAGCCAAAGGCAGATGCTTAATGACTGAGCCACCCAGGCTCCCCGAGAATGCTTTTTTTTACTTCTTGGCTTACTCTAGTCATTCTAGTTATCTCCAGTTCTCCCTAGATATCTAGTTTTTTAGGTGCTAGTTCTATAGTCTCAGTTCTAGGCTCTATAGTTCTAAGGCAGTGTTACAGCAAGGAATTAGAACAAAGTATTATAAGGCTGTGTTTTTCAGCTTTCAGGCTTCAAGTACTTGTTCTAATTATATCCAGCTACCTCTAGTTAACTGATGAAATAAGTACACCAGCTATCTATAGTACTATCTCATTATTATACCAAAGGATAAGAACTTAGAGTGGTGAGTCATGAATTTTCAATTTCTCATTTTATTTATTTATTTTAATTTAATATAATTTTTAAAAAATATTTTATTTATTTATTTGACAGAGACACAGCGAGAGAGGAAACACAAGCAGGGGGAGAGGGAGAGGGAGAAGCAGGCTCCCCAAGGAGCAGGGAGCCCGATGCGGGGCTCGATCCCAGGACTCTGGGATCATGACCTGAGCCGAAGGCAGACGTTTAATGACTGAGCCACCCAGGTGCCCCATAATTTAATATAATTTTTTTAAAGTACACTCTACCCTCAACATGGGGCTCAAACTCATGACCCTGAGATCAAGAATCACATGCTCTACCAACTGAGCCAGCCAGGTGCCCCCAATTTTTTGGTTTTAAATATTCCCTCTGGTAATTTCCCATTAACTTTATCACCCACCTAGGTACCACTATAGATATTTGATCTAGAGTACACATTCATTTTTTCGTTAAGTATGGATTTAGAATTGTTGTGAAGGATGTGTTTTCTAGCTTCTGGGCTTCTCTCAGTTTTTCTAGTTATCTTTAGTTGTCCCCAGTTTGGTAGTTACCTAGGTACAACTAGTTATATAGAACTAACTGATTAAGCTAAGAAGAAAGAAGTTAGTTATAACAAGAATGTGTTTTCACGGGCGCCTGGGTGGCTCAGATGGTTAAGCATCTGCCTTTGGCTCAGGTCATGATCCCAGGGTCCTGGGATCAAGCCTCACATGGGGCTCCCTACTCAGCGGGGAGCCTGCTTCTCCCTCTGCCTCTCTCTCTCTCTGTCCCTTATGAATAAATAAATAAAATCTTAAAAAAAAAAAGAATGTGTTTTCACTCATTGGGTTCATCTACATATCTCTCTCTAGTTATCTCCAGTTAACTAGTTTCCTGGGTACAAGTACTAACTCATTATTCACACTCTAGATAAGAATGTAGTTTTGAGAGGAATTATAATCAAATTCTTGGATTCAACCACTTTTCTTCAGTATCCTGGTTTTGACTCATTATTCTGAATATCATCATTTATCCCTAGGTTACAAAAGATTAAGCTACCACTAGAATATAGGGCACTAACATGTAAAGAGAATTTAGAATTGCAAAGAACTTGATTTTTAGCTGCCTGCCTTCAACTAGTTATTCTTATTATCTCTGGTTGTCTCTAATTAAGTATTTACAAGAGTACAATGGAAATCTGTAGAAGTAACTCATTTTTCCAGGAAGAGAATTTGTAGGTGATAAGGTTGTGTTTTTCACATCCACAGATTTAACTAGTTATTCTTTTTAAAAAAGGTTTATTTATTTATTTATTGAGAGAGAGAGCAAGAGCAGGGGGAGGGGCAGAGAGAGAGAGGGAGAGAGAGAGAATCCTCAAGCAGACTCCCTGCTGATCAGGGAGCCCGATGCAGGGCTCAATCCCAGGACCCCGAGATCATGACCTGAGCCAAAATCAAGAGTCGGCCGCTTAACCGACTGAACCACCCAGGCATCCCTTCAGTAGTTATTCTTATCTCTAGATAGCCATAGTTTACACTATATAGTTATATACCGCTAATTATTACTAGCAATAACTCATTCTTCCTTTAAAAAAAGATTTTAGAGATGAGATGTGTGTGTTTTTCAGCATTTGGGTTTCAAGAAGTTTTCCAGTTATATCTAGTTATCTCTAGTTAAATTTTATCTACCATTCCACGCCTTACTCACTTATTTAATGTTTACCTAACTTTCCAATATCTTATTTCGAGAAGAAATAAGTTGCACTTCAGAAGAATCTGCTTTTCAGCATCCTGATTTCAATTACTTTTCTAGTTTTTTTCCAGTTGTCTTTAGATAAACAATTATCCAATTACCACTAATTATATTACTATTGCATTTCAGTGAGAAAAGAGAAATTGAGAAATATCTGTTTTTCAGCTCCCTGCCTTCACCTCATCATTCAGATAGTATATATTCTCTATATAAACCAAACGCGATAAATCTAGCTAATTATAGTACTACTTCCACATTCTAAAAAGATATGAAAATTTAGATGTAAGAAGAATGTTTTCTTTCAATATCACAATATACCAGTGCATCTTGTTATATCTAGATATCTCTGATAAAATAGATACCTAGGTATGATTAATTTCCTCTTGGACTAATGCACTGATTCAACAACATAGAAGAATTCAGATGTGAGGATAATTTGTTTTCCATTTCCTGGTCTCATGTCACACTCACCTTATTATCTCTGCTTAACTTGTTACCTAGATACCATTAACTGTCTCTTGTATTAACTCATTATTCAAACGAGATAAGAAGCTAGTGATGAGAAGAGTGATTTTACAATTTCCTGGATTCAGTGTTGAGAAGAGTGATTTTACAATTTCCTGGATTTGCCAAGTTCCTTAGTCACCTCTAGTTAACTCTGGTAACGTAGTTGCTTAAGCATTACTAGTTATTTCCAGTACTAATATTTTATTCCAACAGGAAATACGAATTTCGGTTCAGAAGATGATGTTTTTCTGGCTTGGTGACTTCAATTTATATCATACAAATAAGCCAAAAATAGCCTCCGTCTATTGACCCCTAGGTTGTGTTATTTCTTTACTGCAGGCTGAGAGTCATTACCTCAAAAGCCTGCTGGAGCCAAACTCAAATTTTTACACACCCAATTGCTTTAAACCTATCTGAAATAACCATGACCATATATATATTTTTAAATAAGCTCTACCCCCAACATGGGGCTCAAACTCATTACCCTGATAACAAGAGTCGCTCACTCTACTCACTGAGCCAGCCAGGCACCCCCATAACCACATTTTTAGCTATTTATAACCTGGCTGCTTTACATACTCCATGAAAATGGGCCCAACTTATAGATAAAATAAGCTCTGGGCCATAAAGACCACAACAACTGCTGCCCTTTGGTGCTTTTTGACCCGGACACTCTCCAGTGTGCTGCTAAATAACATCACCTAAACTCACCCACGTAAATCTTGTGTATCCTACTGCCATCTTGTGGTCATATAGTTTTCTTTCGTCAGCCCAGAAATCTCTTGAACATTTATAACTCATTTTTTCTGATTTACCTAGATCACACTGGATGCTACACAATTAGCTCATTTTTTTTAAGTTTATTTATTTTTTTTTAGTAATCTCTACACCCAACGTGGGGCTCTAACTCACGACCCTGAGATCAAGAGTTCCATGCTCTTCTGACTGAGCCAGCCAGGTGCCCCCAATTAATTCATTTTTAGAACGAGGAATAAGAATTTAGACATGCGGGGCTCCTGGCTAGCTCAGTCGGTGGAACATCTAGCTGACTCTTGATCCCGGGGTCGTGAGTTCAAGCCCCATGTTGGGTGTGGAAACTGCTTTAAAAAAAAAAAGAATTTAGACATGAAATGATTGTGGTTTTTATTTTTCTTTAAGATTTTATTTATTTATTTGACAGAGCACACAAGCAGGGGGAGTGGGAGAGGGAGAAGCAGGCTCCCCGCAGGGCAGGGAGCCTGATGTGGGACTCGATCCCAGGACCCTGGCATCATGACCCCAGCCGAAGGTAACTGACTGAGCCACCCAGGTGCCCCATTGTGGTTTTTAGAAATGAAATGATTGTGGTTTGGACCGGTTATTTTAGTTACCACTAGTTATCTATTGTTAACTAATCACCTAGGTCCCCCTAGGTATCTGTGGTACTAACTCATTATTCCAAAAGAAAATAAGAGTTTAGATTCAAGAAGAATGTCTTTTTTAGCTTCCTGACATACTAGTTATTTCTAGATATCTCCTGTAAACTAGTTACCTATGAACCACTATTCATCTCAGATTTATGAGTTCTTTCAACATGAAATATAAAGTTAGAAAAACAAGAAATATGAAGTTAGAGTAAGAAGGAAATATTTTCCAATTCAAGGCTTCAACTCCTTATACTAATATTCTTCAGGTAATTAATTACCTAAGTACCATTATGCATCTGCATTATTAACTCATTAATCCATCACGAGAAAAAAAAAGGAATTTAAAGTTCAGAAGAGGGACGCCTGGGTGGCTCAGCTGGTTGAGTGTCTGCCTTTGGTTTGGGTCATGATCCCTGGGTCCTGGGATCAAGCCCCGCATCTGGCTCCCTCCTTGGTGGGAGCCTGATTCTCCCTCTGCCCCCCACCCCCTGCTCGTGTGCGCTCTGTGTGTGTGTGTGTGTGTCAAATAAATAAAATCTTATAAAAAATAAAAATAATAAAGTCCAGAGAACCTACATTTAAGCTCCTAACTTCAACTACTTATTCTAGATATCTCTTCCTATCTCTAAGTAACTAGACAGCTAGTGCCAATATCCATAGTACAGAATCATTATTCCAACAAGAATTAAGACTAAAAGGGGTGCCTGGGTGGCTCAGTCAGTTAAGCGTCTGCCTTTGGTTCAGGTCATGATCCCAGGGTCCTGTGATTTAGCCCCACATCGGGCTCCCTGCTCAGCAGGGAGTCTGCTTCTCCCTCTCCCTCTGCTGCTCCCCTTGCTTGTGCATGCTCTCTCTCTCTCTCAAATAAATAAAATATTTAAAAAAAGAATTAATACTAATATTATTTTATTGTTATAAAATACAGATAAAGCAAATTTCCATCTTAACCATTTTTATGGGTACAGTTTTGTGACATTAAGTGCATTCACATTGTTGTCCAACCATCACCTCCATCCATCTCCAGAACTTTTTCATCTTCTCAAACTGAAACTCCATACCCATTAAACAATAGCTCCCCGGGACCACTTCTCCAGCCCCTAGGAACTACCATTCTATTTTCTTTCTTTCTTTTCTTTTTTTTTTTTGTTGTTGTTTTTTGAAGATTTTATTTTTAAGTAATCTCTACATCTAACATGGAGCTCAAACTCACAACCCCAAAATCAAGAGTTCCATACCCCACTGACTGAGCCAGCCAGGTGCCCTTACCATTCTACTTTGTTTCTTTCTTTTTAAAGATTTTATTTATTTGAGAGAGAGACAGTGAGCACAAGCAAGGGGGGCAGAGGGAGAAGCAGACTCTCCACTGAGTGGGGAGCCTGATGTGGGGCTCAATCCCGGGACTCCGGGGTCATGACCTGAGCCAAAGGCAGATGCCCAACTGACTGAGCCACCCAAGTGCCCCTACTTTCTGTTTCTATAAATTGAACTACTCCAGGTATCACAGATAAATGGAATCATACAATATTTGTCTTTTTGTGTCTGGCTTATTTCACTTAGCTTGATGCCTTCAAGGTTCATTCATGTTGTAGCATGTGTCAGAATTTCATTCCTTTTTAAGGCTGAATAATATTTTATTGTATGTATGTACCACATTTTATTTACCCATTCCTCCATCAGTGGACATTTGGGTTGTTTCCATCTTTTGGCTATTGTGAATAATGCTGCTCTGAACATGGGTGTACAAATATCTGTTTAAGTCCCTGCTCTCAGTTTTTTGGGCTGTATACCCAGAAGTGGAATTGCTGGATCATACGGTTATTCTGACTAAGTTTTTGAGGAACTGCCATACCATTTTCTACAGTGACTACACCATTTACATCCCTACCAGTAACGCACAGGGTTCCAATTTCTCCACATCCTTACCAACACTTCTTGTTTTCTGTTTTGTTGATAATAGCCATCTTGCTAGGTGTGAAATGGTATCAAGCGATTTCATTCCCACAGCCTCTCCCTAACTAATCCAGCCTCCTCAGGCCAGCTCTTGCTAGATTCTGCAGGCCTCCCCCTCTCCTGGCTAGATAGCCTGTGATCAGTTTTGGCTTGGGATCAATTATAACATGAGAGAGCTACAGTGGTTAGGATCGTGGTGTGCGTTAGCCTGGCCAGAACATCCATTACAACTTGGGTGATGTGGTCTCTCACATTTGAGATTTCCACGATTTATTCCATATCTTAATGACTGAGCCACCCAGGCACCCCTAAAATTTTAAGTTTGTTTCTTTAATCTCTATACCCAACATGGGGCTTGAACTCATAACCCCGAGATCAAGAGTCGCTTATTCCTCCAACTGAGGCAGCCAGGCACCCCAGTAATTTGAATTTAGATTTGAAAAAAAAAATGTTTTCTAGGTTCTGGATGTCTACAAGTTTTTCTTCCTTATCTCTGCTTATTTCTAGGTATCTAGTGCCCTAGGGACACTTAGTTAACTGTAGTATTAACCTGTTTGTTTCAACGAGAAATAAGAAGGTAGAGGTGAGAAGAATATGGTTTTCAACTTCCTGGATTCAACTAATTATTCTACTTAGTACAGTCATTTTTCACTCATTCCTTAGGAATCCTGAATTATCTATGATATTAACTCATTATGCCATCAAGAAATATGATTTCAGAGTTCAGAAGAATGAGTTTTGGCTTCCTGGCTTACGCTCATCAATATACTAAGTTTTCTCTAGATATCTAGTTTTTTTTTTAAGTATCAGCACTTATCTAGAGTTTTAAGGCAAAATTCCAACAAGGAATAAAAACCCAGTATTATAAGACTGGTTTTAGCTTGCATGTTTCAAATACTTGTTCTAATTACCTCATGTTTATTCTAGTCAACTAATGAAACAGGTATCACTGGAGATATATGCTACTAACTCATTTTTTTAGAAGAGATAAGAAGTTGGAGTGGTGAAGAATGATTTTTTTTTTTTAAATTAAGCTCTACGTCCAACATGGGGCTTGAACTCACGACCCTGAGATCAGGAGTTGCATGCTTGGGGCTCATGGGTGTCTCAGTTGGTTAAGCATCTGACTTTGGCTCAGGTCATGATCTCGGGGTCCTGGGATGGAGCCCTGTGTCGGTCTCCCCACTCAGTGGGGAGTCTGCTTGTCCCTCTTTCTCTCCCTCCGCCCCTCCCCCTGCTCGTACTCTCTCTCTCTCTCACAAATAAATGAAAAAGTTTTTTATTTATTTGTGAGACAGAGAGAGACAGAGAGAGAGACAGAGTGCATGAACAGGGGGAAAGGGTAGAAGCAGACTCCCTGCTGAGCAGGGAGCCCGATGCAGGCCTCCATCCTAGCACCCTAGGATCATGACCTGAGCCGAAGGCAGACTCTTAACCGACTGAACCATCCAGGCACCCAATAAATAAAATCTTAAAAATGAAACCAGGGATGGGGCGCCTGCGTGGCTCAGTCGTTAAGTGTCTGCCTTTGGCTCAGGTGATGATCCCAGGGTCCTGGGATCGAGCCCCACTTCAGGCTCCCTGCTCGGCGGGAGGCCTGCTTCTCCCTCTCCTACTCCCCCTGCTTGTGTTCCCTCTCTCGCTGTGTCTCTCTCTGTCAAATAAATAAATAAAATCTTAAAAAAAAAAAAAAGAAACCAGGGTTGAGTTGAAACCAGGATGCTAAAGAAAAGTGGTTTAATTCAGGAAGGTACTAATTCATTAGTTAAACAAGGAAAGAGAATTTTGAGTTGAAAGATGATCCTATCTCTGATTCTCTCTCATTAACATCTCTGATTATCTCTCATTAACTACAAAAGTACAATAATAGGATATAGCATAATAGCAAATGTTATGGAGCACGTCCCTTGTGTGAGGGACGGTATTCAGAGATACGTTCCAATCCCAGCTGGGACATTTCCTGAGTGAGTGACTTTAAGCGGGTTATTTAATGTCTCTGTGACCCAATAACATCCCCTGTAAAGTGAAGATAATAGCAGCTCTAAGTCCATAGGGTTGTTAAGAGAATTAAATGTGTTAATACAAATAAATCACTTAGACCATTACCTGGAACACAGTCAGAACCAGCTAAGTGTGAGCTATTGCTTTTAACTCAATTAATCCTCACAACAACTCTTTGAGGTAGGTACTATTATTACTCAATTTTACAGATGAGGAAACTGAGGCATAGAAAGAAAAAGCAAATCACCACTTAGCTAGCTAGCAAAAGCAAAGTAAAGCTGGTATACAGATGCCAACATTCTGAATCCAAGGGTCTCTGCCCTCATAAATTTGGTACAGCAAACCCAAAATTCTTGCCTATTTTTACTTAGATGAGGCTCAATTAGGTATGTAAGGTTACCAGGAAGTCGATCAACTTAACTGAAAGTTTTAAGTAAATACTACCTTGCCCGATGCCTAGATAGGCAACGCTCACCAAAGGGGCACATAAATGACTCAAGTTTAGAAAGCACTGGAATAAATCGTGGAAATCGCAAATGTGAGAGACCACATCACCCAAGTTGTAATGGATGTTCTGGCCAGGCTAACACACCACGATCCTAACCACCGTAGCTCTCTCATGTTACAATTGATCCCAAGCCAAAACTGATCACAGGCTATCTAGCCAGGAGAGGGGGAGGCCTGCAGAATCTAGCAAGAGCTGGCCTGAGGAGGCTGGATTAGTTAGGGAGAGGCTGTGGGAATGAAATCCCTTGACAGATTTTTCAAAGTGAATTCAACCACTTGCTATTACCAAGTAACTGGTTTTCTACTCACCCTCGGGGAACAAAAGGCACTGAGAATGTATCCTTATTTGTCATGCACAGTAGGTGATAATTATTATTAATTATAATAATAAGGTGAGGTGAATAAGCTCCCCCCACTTCTAGGGGCCTATGAAAATGGTTTATTTTATTAAATGGGTCTGATGACAATGGTGCTTGTGAAGGTAAAAGTAGGATAAATCATGTGCATTGTCAAACATGGGGCCCATTATTAGAAGCTATTCTCAATACTCAGGATATTAACATGTTCCCACCTGCAAAATGTTTCTTTGCGGGGAGGAATCTAAATTAAATGTATTAATAGGAGAGCTTGACGGTGTTTAATTCCAGAGACCAGAGCTCTGATTGCTGGGGCTTGATGAAAAGTAAAGAGAAATCATAGGAACACAATTAAAAACATGACTTTTATCATCCTCGAAATTCTATGAATTCTTTACCCATCCTTGAGAAATGGGTAAAATTAAAAACCATCAAAATAATTGCACTTCTTAAAAATTGGATTGTATGAGTGGAAGGTATTTATGAGAAGTCGATGACTCTGGATCTTCTCATCCAAAAGGACAGCACTGAATAGTTAATATGTTCCTTGAGGGACTAGGATGCTGCCGTCTTTCTGATATGGATCATTACGTGACTGCTGATCTTTCACCAGGGTGTAAGTTAGCTTTCCTTCGCACGAGGTTCAGCAAGTTATTGGGCACTGGGTATACACATATATGTTTTTTTCTAACTATAGCCAGAAGGAAGTAGCAGGGCGCGCCCGGGCTGTCATTTAGCGGTTTTCAACACTAAGCAAAACATCTCTTTAAGGGAGAAACAGAACCCTCAATATGCCCTGGCTCTTTTTTATTTGATATTTATCAGTGGAGAGCAAGAGCTCTGGAAGATAGTTCTAGACAAAGGGAGATGGAGGAAGACGAAGAAGAGGAGGGGGAGGAGAATAAAAAAGTGGGAACTAACCCAAGTCCCCGGCACCCGCCCAGCACAGAAACACGTGCGCTTTTGCCGAGGACCTGCAGCGGGAGGCGCGGTAGCCGAGCTCAGCATGCAGAGGTTGTAAGCCCCACAGTCGCGTCCAGCACGTGCAACGTAAGCATTCTTGGATGCACAAAACAGTGAGCAGGGTTCTACACTTGTACTCTTGATGTGAGTTCCTTATTACAAATCTGGAGTATTTGTTCCTTTCGCAAGAGAGGGGTTTGGGTTTCTTAGAGCGTGCATCCGAGCACCTACAGTGCTCTGCAAACCCAGCCTCAAGCTCCCGCTCCCGAGCGCCCTGGGGAGCTTGATGGGCTCCGCTTTCAGCGCGTTCTGGCAAAAACCCAGAGCAAGCAGCCCCCAAGCTAATCGTTTCGTCAGGATCACTAGCCCGGCTCGTGGACTCTGGGTGCGAACGGAACCCAACCAGAGTCACAACCATTAGTTACCGACTTGCCGGAGGGGAGAGTCGTGCTCAGAGCCCACACGGCGAGGGGGATACCGTCGCTCCGGTGCCGGGGCTGCCAGGGTCCCCGCGCCTTCTCCAGCCCTATGCGGCTCTCGCCCTGGAGAGGCTTAGGGCGACAGCCCTGCACCGGCCCGCGAGCAGCGAGGGCAAGCGGTGAGGCGTTCTCCCAACACGTCTCCCAGGGCTCCGGGGAGTGGTGGGAAGTTTCACTCCCCACCCCTTCCCCGCTCCCGGCGGGCTGCCACCACCCACCAAAGCCCCTTCCCCAAAGCGGTGCTAAGCGGCGAGTTAGAAACACACACCCCCCCCGGCGCGCGCGCGCGCCCCCTACCAACAGCACCCTTCCGGCAAACGCTCCGCCTACTTCGTGGCCACGCCCCGGCCGCGTGCTCGCCCCGGCAAGTCCCGCCCACCACACCCCGGCTGCTGAAGTAATGAGGGTCGACGGCGTCCAAGTCGGAACATGCAGACGTTGAAGCGGAGGGTAGACGCGCCGTAACCCAGGCCCTGCACAGAAACAGGACCGGACCAGGGAGTCGCCGCGAGCCGCAGCGCAGAGTCTGTGGAGGCGCTCTGGACATGGAGCCTCCGCCCGAGAGCAGCCAAGAAGGCCCCACTTACCCCAGCCTGGGAGTCGATGAGCTTCGAGGAGAACCGTCGGGTGAGTGTCCGAACCAGGACGCGGGTTTGGCGAAGTCTAGGAAACGGCCTTTCCCCGGGGGAGGCGAGTGGACGGGACGCCGCAGCGGCGCAGCCGACGTCACTGCTCTCAGGTCGCCGTCGCACGCACCCTGGGCTCCAACGCCCTGCTCTCTTCTTTTCCAGATACGAAGCCTGCCGTGGTCTCCGAAACGGGAGGAGACGTCGAGAAGGAGCTCTGGGCCGAGCCTGAGCAGGGAGCAGCGGCAGGAGGAGAAGAAAGCCACGGTGGCGCGGGAGCTGGCGACCCTGTGGACGACGAGAACCAGAAGGGCGGCGGCGGCGGCGGCGTGGGCGGCGGCGGGGGGGAGGAGCCCCTGCAGCAGCAGCAGGACGAGGCCCAGGCGGCCGCCGAGGGGCAGCAGCCCCAGGACAGGCAGCAACGCCTCCTCCGCAGCACGTTCATCCCGTTGCAACTGAAGGAGCTGGAGAGCATCTTCCAACGCTCTCAATACCCCGACGTGTTCGCGCGGTGAGTGGCTTGCTCTGGGGGCGCCGCGATCTCTAGGATACTCGAGCTTGGGCGCTGCCAGCCGGCCGGGACGCCTTGGGCTCTCTCCCAGGTCTCTCTCCCTCCCCTCCAGAGCCAAAGCTGCCTAGGGGGGCTCGAGCTCCGTCCAAGGTGGGGGCGATGCCTGATGGGCATCAAGGTAAATATTTTCATGCAGTACATAAACGAATCGTCAGGAAACTCGGACCGGGCCCCTGTTTTTGTAAATAACGTTCTATTGGATCAGGATTGCGATCAGCATTAGGAGTGATATCAGGATGGAGAGTCCGGGGTGGATCTTGCCTTTATTTAACGTTTTGATAATTTGGTCGTCCCGGAATTTTTTGTGCATTAGTCTTGACTTTTAAATACTCCGTTAAAATTGTTAATCTTGAATTATGAGGTTTTCAAGGTACCCTTAAGTTTTGTACACAAAGGAAGATTGTCCCTAAAGCAAGCCTGGACTTGGATATTAAAGAAATGTGTCCTGGGGAATTGGGGGAAAATATAAATTTAAAAACAAACATGAAATGTACATTGTATATTTCATTTCATCTACAACTCCAGATACTAAATATTTGCAATTTTCTTCCCTCAGAAAGGAGCTTTCCATACCCATGGATGTGATGGAAGTCAGTAAACCTGAAAAAAGCAATTTGGCTGAGGAGCCATTCTAAAACCTGCTTCAGGAGTTAACACACTTTTGTTCTAGACATTCTCAAGTTGTTGTTTTGGTTGCCTTTTCCATGTTTGGGAAATAAGTTTTGAATTTTAGGGCTTTCGTGAGTGGAAAATGGGACAAGTAAACCCCACTTTATGGAAATTGCCCATTACCAGAAGGATTTTGCTTTCTTAAAGAAAAATAATAAAAGTGAATCAAACTGCATGTCCTGTTTCCTGTACAAAATTAAATATAAATAAAGTTCAACTCCTAACCTGTGTCATTTAGTTAGGGAGCATTTCTGGGTGGAGTCATGTTGGGGCTGGGTCAAATCTGGGAAGTATGCACATTAACACATGGAAGATCTAGGTTAGGAGAGTATTAGACTATATTCTTATTTTTAATTTTTAATTTTTTTAAAGATTTTATTCATTTGAGGGGGGGGAGCAGAGGGAAAGGAAGAAGCAGACTTCCCACTGAGTGCCAGAGCCTGATTGGGGGGAGGCCTTGATCTCAGGATGCTGAGATCAAGTCCAGAGCTTAAGTCCCCATGGACTGAGCCACCCAGGTGCCCCTCTATTGTTATTTTAAATATTTAAAACCAGGCATAAGTTCTTAGCTAAATCCACAAAAAAAAGTGGATTTATAAATATTCAGACCTTGGGGTAAGGGAATTACCCCTTAGAGAACACACTATATGAGTAATGTCTGTTCATTCCCACCAAGACTGATGCAGGGAGATAGCTTTTATTTCCTATATATTAAAAGATTTTATTTACTCATTTGAGAAAGAGCCCGAGATGGGGGAAGGTCAGAGGGAGAAGCAGACTCCCCGCTGAGCAGAGAGCCCACAAGGGGCTTGATCCAGGGATCCTGGAACTCCAGGATCATGACCTGAGCTGAAGGCAGATGCCCAACTGACCAAGCCACCCAGGCGCCCCATAAAGACTTTATTTGAGAGAACACGTGAACAGGGAGAGTGAGAGAGAATCTCAAACAGACTCCCTGCTGAGTTTGGAGCCCAATGTGGGGCTCCATCTCACAACCCTGAGATCATGACCTGAGCGGAAACCAAGATTCAACCAATAGTCAAGACTCTAACTGAATGAGCCACCCAGGTGCCCCACAGGGAGATAGTTTTAAAGTCCAAGTGCCTGGTTCTCCTGTTGTTTTAGCCTGGGTAAAGCACTGTAGACACTGTAGACCCTACCTTTTAATTTTCGGAAATAGTTTCATGTGTCAGCCTGAAAGCATTGCTTAGAATACTCACATTATAGTGGAGGGCTGGAGGAAATCGGACATTTGTCTAAAAATTGAAGCAAACAAGGACAGTTTTGGTGCTAAAACCTGGGAAATAAGAACAATTTTGAAAAAAGTTTCACTGAGCTAAGAAGGGTGAAAAGGTTAGAGAAGAACTGCATGCAAACATGTACCTTGCAGATATGGCACAAATTGAAATTTATGAGTGAATATTCTCAAGGAATTTCTAGCCTCTAAGGATACATTTTTTTGATGGTACTATTTTGAAGAGATGGGTTTTATGGAATTTGGTGTTGATGGAGAGGCTTTCAATTTAAGCCAGATTCTTACCTGTGTTAATTTGAAATACTTTTTTCATTTGTTCAGGCAGTGATGTCTAATCTGTAGGTCAAAATATTACCATTTGAGACCAGAGAAAATCATGTTATATTAAGAGAGTATTGGTGAAAACCAAAATCCAGGATGAGTTAGTTAGCTTTGTTCCATGGTATGTATTGTGAGTGCAGTCATGGAAATGGGATGCAGATCTAGTAGTATTGAGTTTTGGTGACTTTAGACCCAGTTTGTCTAAATTTTCCTTGACTCTACAGGCTAAAATACCAAGGCAGTGTTCAGGGCACCAGCAACTCTTATGTTCTAGTTAAAAGCCACAATGCCCAGGCTTTCCTTGTCAGATCATCTTTTTTAACTCTCAAGAGGTTTCAGAGGATGAATAACCCCTTAAACATCTTTGAGGGAAACCCGTTTAAAAATCCAACCTGCTCCTATTGAATATTTACTTTAGACTCCAGGAGTTTTACCATGTTCAATTTCCCCCACAACCGGGGCAACACTATCCCTAGAGAGTCGGGGACAGAGGCAGCTGGACACTGATGATCTGCAGTCAAGATACCGACATTTCTTCATCTTGTTACCAGGCTTAGCAGCAGCAATAGGTAGTGGGTGCAGTTCATCAGCTAGACCCACATCCAAGAGCTGGAAAAACCATTAAAGAATATTAAAGGTGGGAGGAGAGAGACAAAGCAGGAAGTCTAGTCCAAAGCTTAGCACACAGTAGATGCTCACTAAGGGTAAACCGAAGGGCAGGGGCTGTGGTGGTAACTTTCCTAAAATATTTTACTATTAAAAAAATAGCTTCTCCCACTGGAGTTTAATATCTCAATGGCATAACGAGTTGTATGTTGTAGGGTTTTCTTTTTTTGTTTTTTAAAGATTTCATTCATGTATTTGACAGAGGGGGAGAGAGAGAGAGCACAAGGGGGGGCGGGCGGCAGGCAGAAGGAGAGGGAAAAGCAGGTTCCTCGCTGAGCAGAGAGCCCGATGTGGGACTAGATCCCAGGACCTTAGGATCATGATCTGAGCCAAAGGCAGACGCTTAACTTGAGCCACCCAGGCGCCCCTGTTTTTTGTTGTTTTTTTTTTTAAGATTTTATTTATTTGAGAGAGAGAGAGAGCACAAGCAGGGGGAGAGGCAGAGGGAGAGTGAGACGCACGCTCCCCACTGAGCAGAGAGTCTGATGCGGGACTCGATCCCAGGACCCCGGGATCATGACCTGAGCTGAAGGCAGACGCTTAACCGACTGAGCCACCCAGGTGCCCCATGGGTTTTTTTTTTTTAAGTTTATTATTTATTTTTTTTTAGTAATCTCTACACCCAACATGGGGCTCAAACTCATGATCCCTGACCCTGAGAGTCACATGCTTCTCTGACTGAGCCAGCCAGGCACCCCAGGGTTTGTTTGTTTTTTATAATGAAATTAATTGCTCGATATACTAAACCAGTCTCTTTTTTCCCCTCTGATTGAAGGTTTGGTTTAAGGATAGGAGGGTCAAGTGGAGGAGATGTCAGAGGGCATTAATATATGGAAATATGGCCCCCATCACCTTGGGCCACCTTGTGAGCATAATCTTGGATGGACTCTATAATGCCAACCTTGCTCTGGAGCCCAGTTGGAAATGGGTTTTTCTGGAGCCACCGTTGCCTGGGCAGCCTATACTGTCTGTTCCTCCTCTGCCCATGCCTCCCTTTGGCCTGGCCTCATTTGGCATGGAATGGGCCCCCAGTAGCCGCAGGCATTTTGTAGTCCCTCTTTATTAAGGTATGGTCTCCATGACAGTTTTTCCAATGTATTTTTCTGCCAGATTCTAATTGTGCATAGCACAGCATCAAGAGCACTTCAGATGCCTGTTAAATGAGCAAACAGAAAGGGATGCCTGGGTGGTTCAGTCGGTTAAGTGTCTGCCTTCAGCTCAGGTCATGGTCCCAGGGTCCTGGGATCGAGCCCCTGCATTGGGCTCCCTGCTCCGTGGGAAGTCTGTTTTTCTCTCTCCCTCTGCCTGCCTGCTCTGCCTACTCGTGCTCTCTGTCAAATAAATAAATAAAATCTTTTAAAAAAGAGTGAACACATGAACAAAGTCAGTCCCCTTTGTTGTTGTCTTAAAGATTTATTTATTTATTTGAGAGAGAGAGAGAGAGAGAGCACACAAAAGCTGGAGGGGCATTGGGAGAGGGAGAGAGAGAATCCCAGGCAGGCTCCATACTGGGTGTGGAGCCTGATGGGGGGGTCCATCTCCTGATCTTGAGATCATGACCTGAGCCAAAACCAAGAGTCAGATGCTTAACCAACTGAGCCACCCAGGTGCCCCCGTTTTTGAGTAGGGCACATTTTTGTATTTTTCAGTAAAGAGGTAGATTCTCAGCATGTTTGTCTCTGTGCATCAAATGGGTTTAATAGTGTATGCATAGGAATTTCTTTTTTTTAAGATTTTATTTATTTATTTGAGAGAGAGACAGAGAAAGAGAGCATGAGGTGCGGAGGAGCCGAGAGAGAGGGAGAAACAGGCTCCCCACTGATCGGGGAGCCCCATGTGGGGCTCGATCCCAGGACCCTGGGATCATGACCTGAGTTGAAGTCAGATGCTTAACCCACTGAACCACCTAGGCACCCCTGGATGGGAATTTCTTTTTTTTTTTTTAAGATTTTATTTATTTATTTGACAGAGAGAGACACAGCAAGAGAGGGAACACAAGCACGAGGAGTGGGAGAGGGAGAAGCAGGCTTCCCGCTGAGCAGGGAGCCCGATGCGGGACTCGATTCCAGGACCCTGGGATCATGACCTGAGCCGAAGGCAGACACTTAATGACTGAGCCACCCAGGCGCCCCTGGATGGGAATTTCTTTTCTTTTCTTTTCTTTTATTTATTTATTTGAGAGAGAGAGAATGAGAGCATGAGTTGGGGGAGGGAGGGGCAGAGGGAGAGGGAGCCCGATGCAGGCCGCGATCCCAGGACCCCAAGATTGTGACCTGAGCCAAAGGCAGATGCTTAGCCGACTGAGCCACCCAGGCACCACTGGATGGGAATTTCTAGGTGCATACCATTCAAACAGAATGGCAAAGAGGCCTCCTTTCATGAGGTGACATCCCTGTGTCCCCATCAGTAGGCTAGTGCACATCACAGAAGTTTTCCAAGCACCCAAGGTATGTGCATACTGACCCATACTTTTTCTCTTCTGTCTTCTGTCACTCCATCCTCACCCTCACCCTTTGGGACCACACACCTATACAGGATGGGGCAGGATGAGTCCTAGCTCATGCAGTCTTCTTCATGTGAAACTGCCAGTGGCAGTGAAGGAGGCCAGGCCCACTTTTTTCTTAATTTAAAGATTTCATTTATTTATTCTAGCGGGCGCACATGCACATGGAGGGAGGAGCAGAGGGAGAGGGACAAGCAGACTCTGAGCTGAGCGTGGAGCCCAACGTGGGGCTCGATCCCAGGACCCTGAGATGATGACCTGAGCTGAAACCGAGAGCAGGACGCTCTGCTGGCTGAGCCACCCAAGTGCCCCCAGGCCCACTTTTTAAAAAGCGTTCTTCTCATTACAAACTTCGCCTTGAGCAGTCTTGAGCAAGGCAAGGCTTGTTTGAGGGAGTTTTCAGTTAAAAGTGGCAGCTTGTGCTCTCTCACTACCTCTCTCTCTGTGTCAAATTAATAAATAAAATCTTTTAAAAAATGGCTAATCGTGAACACCAAAGTCCTGCTATGAAGTGGCTGCCAGCTGATGGGGCCTGTCGCTACCTCAGGATTTCCTGGCACAGGGGTTAATGAAAGACCAGTTTCAAGGAGCGCATATGCTCCCCGTGGAGAGAGGCTCTGGTTCTTTTGGGGAAAGCGTGTGCTTTGTGCTGTGTTGTCCACTCCTTTCGCTCTTCCCTTCACACGTGTGGGTGTCAAACGTCAGAAAAACAGGTGCTTGTCATGTGGGCCTTCTGCACAGAGGAGGTTAATGCTACCCCGAGGCCCCAGAGGGAGAGGAACTTTCAGGAAAGCCCCTGTGCACGCCCACTGCCATCCTCATCAGATGATTCTGAAAACAACAATTTTAGTCAAACATGTGGCCTTGCCATGCTGAGACCGAAGGCCCAACGGTCCTCAGCTCAAATCCTGCACTTCACACTCGGACCTAGTCTGACACGCTAACATTTCTTGCTTCATGCTCGGACTGCCTAGAAGAGTAACCAGTACCTTTCCCGTCCTCTGTGATGTTAGTTTTGGCTGAAAAGTTGTAAACATGATCTCAGGAGGAGTGCAGTCACTTCAGCATTTTACAGTAGTCTAAAAGTTCTGGATCTTGCTTTCTAAAGTTGTTTTGCATCAAACAAAGTCTCCCTTGAGATAAATGTGAAAAGTAAGTTTTTCAATAAAGAGAAGAGTTACTACAATTGTACACAAAGTAGGGAAATGGAGTTTGTTCTGAGTTGTCTTCAAAAGAACAGAAATACATTGGCCAGAGGTTTTTGTTTTTTAAGATTTATTTATTTGAGAGAGAGAGTGGGAGGAGGGGCAGAGGGAGAGGGAGAGAGAGCATCTCCAGCAGACTCTCTGCTGACTGTGGAGCCTGACTGGGGCTCAATCCCACGACCCTGAGATCATGACCTGAGCCGAAATCAAGAGTTAGTTGCTTAACCGACTGAGCCACCCAGGTGCCCCCATTTGCCAGAGTTCTTTTTTTTTTAAGATTTTATTTTATTTATTTTTTAGGGGGACAGAGAGTGCCTTTGCCAGAGTTCTGACCGTGGGGTGCTGTGCTTATCATTGGGCTCACTCTGCGCACCCGTAGGCATGGACTCACCTAACATGCAGTCATTTGGTGCCGATGTGACATCTCTAGGGAAGGTTGGAATCCTGGATGTGGAAAAATGGAGCGAAAATAGAGTCCTTCACTGCCTTTTCTGGTAGGTAAGGCGAACTTGGTCTTATATGACTTGCTGTAGCCCAAGTTGGGGCCTGGGGTTCTCAAAACCTTGAGTGGATACCTCGGGAGTCAGTTGCTATGGTAACAGACCCCTGATCCTAGGAATGCTGCGTGCCGTTACTTTTACTTGGAGATTCATTTGAGACTTTCCTTACACTCCCTCCTCCCATTGAGCCAAAGCAGTAACATGTTCCAGTGAGAGCTAATCCTTGCCTCACCCAGATCATCTTTCTTAGCAAGCATATTCTCATTTTCCTTTGTGGAACTTTCACACGAGATTTCTTAATTTGGCAAGTGAGACAAATGTTCATTGGTCCTGCAGTAAAAGGCTGCCATCCACAGAGAACCGGTCCCATTGTGTCACGTGGTTCTTCCAAGCCAAGTACCTTTCTCTTCTGTACCCACTTTATTTTTTTTAAGATTTTCTTTATTTATTTGAGAGAGAGAGAGAGAGAGAGCTCAAGCAGGGGGAGAGGCAGAGGGAGAGGGAGAAGCAGGCTCCCCACTGAGCAGGGAGCCCGATACAGGGCTTGATCCCAGGACCCTGGGATCATGACCTGAGCGGAAGGCAGACACTTAACCGACTGAGCCACCTAGGTGCCCCTCTTTTGGATCCACTTTAAAGGAATAAACCTCAGTAGTGTCTGCATCGCAAGGGGCTTTCAGGGTCATCCAGTGCACTCCCTTCATTTCACAGATTTGGGACATAGGCCCAGAGGACTGGAGTTGTCAGCCCAAGAAATTCTGAAGAGTTTATTCGGGAGAAGATCAGCTTCTTCGTGGCCATGCCCTCCCCTGAGACCTGGATCATCCAGCTATGCACAGCACACACCAGCTCAGGTCCACTGCCTCAGCGCTTACCACCTCCATCCTGCTTAGAACTCTGTTCTTCAAAGGGCTGAAGACTCAAAGCTCCCCCCAAAGCCCCATCACTGAGTCATTTTACCTCTAGGAAAAGTAAGCAACCTCCCTTGCAGGCATTCAGTCTCCTGGTGTTTACAATTTCAGGCCTGGTGAGAGTGATGCCGTTTGTACCCTTTTCACAAAAGGCCAAGTGTGCTTCCCTTACAGCCACCCTCATTTCTCCCAATCTCCTTTCAAAGCTGAGTTTGGGGGCACCTGGGTGGCTCAGTTGGTTAAGCCTCTGCCTTCTGCTCAGGTCATGATCTCAGGGTCCTGGAATCGAGCCCCGCATCGGGCTCCCTGCTCAGTGGAGAGCCTGCTTCTCCCTCTCCCTCTGCCTGCCACTCCCCCTGCTTGTGCTCTCTCTCTCTCTCAAATAAATAAATAAAATCTTCAAAAAAAAAAAAAAGCTGAGTTTGCCAACCCGTGGCACAACCTGTGAGCAAAAGCTAGCTCTGCCTGTGCGTTGAATTAACTTTTTTAGGAAAGTAAGCTGATATCTTGAAAACTGTCATGAAGCAATTGATTTTCACTTTGAAATGGATCATTTATGGTTTATTTTGATCAATGTCACACTCCCTCCTTCTCAGATATCATCATGGAGCTATGGGAAAAGGACCCTGGGTGCAGTGGTGTGAATATGATTTTCAAATGCAATGAGCTGTGTTCCATCTCCGTCCCTGCCACACACGCACAAAGCATAGGTCTTAAGGTGAAGGTTTGAATTCCCAACATTTGCATACCAATATTTTAGACTCTAGAAATACAAAAAGGGCCTCCTACACACACTCTTGCTTTTAATATCAATGGACACAAGAGATTGAAGTGACAGCATTCAGCCATGGGTACATAATTGATATGCCTAAACCCATCCTTTTTTTTTTTATAGGCTCTATGCCCAATGTGGGGCTTGAACTCATGACCTTGAGATCAAGATGCCTAGACCCATCCTCAGCACAGTACCCAGACAAAATTAGAGGTGATATGTGAATTGCAGATTTGGAGCACAACACTCTCTTATTCCAGGACCAAGAAACTTGGTTTAGGGAAAAAAAGATGGAGGAAAGGAAAAGTCTCTGTCCACTTCTCCCTTTAACAAGGGAGACAAAGGAGGAAACAAAGGATGTTTTTAAATAGGAAGTGGAAAAGGAGACTGTGGAGACCTAGGGGAGGAAGAAATCCATGTCAACAGCTGGGCCCAGAGCTATGGGTCAGGATTAGGGAGTTGGGGAGTGAGGGCGCCTGGCAGCTCGGCATTTCCTCTGGGAGGTAGCTGGTGGGGCACAAGGAGATGACTCTGACCAGCTGGGCATATAAGAAGAAGGAAAAACAGAACTCAGAATTCATATGCAAACGAGTTCCTTACATCTCCTTCCATAGCCCCCACCACAAGGTCAAGCAACAGAGCTGTCTTTTTTTTTTCTCACTTGCCTACCCCCCTTTTAACTCAAATGGTCACCTTAAGGAATTTCATGAGGATTGACATAGTCATAAAGAAGGAGGGAAAGTCAAACAGGGAGGAGGGGGTCCCACATGACCCTGGCCAAGGTACCTAACCCCAACACCCCAAGAAACATCCAAAAGGGTCCTATTTCTTCATTTTAAGCAGAAAAAATTTCCAAGAATATCCAGTGAATTCTGTAGGCCCACCCACCACATCAAAACTTCAAACAGGAAGTCCGACAAAAATATTTCAAGGCAGGGAGCCTGGGTGGCTCAGTTAGTTAAGTGTCCGTAAGCATCCGACTCTTGGTTTCAGCTCAGGTCATGATCTCAGGGTGGTGAGATCCAGCCCGGCACTGGGCTCCGCACTTGGTGTGGAGTCTGCTTGAGATTCTCTGCCTCTCCCTCTCCATCTGCCCCTCCCCCGGCTCGTACTGGCTCACAGGCACACTCTCTCTCTAAAATAAATTAAAAAATAAAAAATAAAAAAATGTCAAGGTGCTAAACTGGCTCTTCTGCTATCTATTTAACATAGAGACTTAGATTTCAGGGGTCTCCACAACCAAACCTGATGTCCTGTTAGATGAATGCACACTATAGTTTCAAAACTCCACATAACCTTTAGCTGAAAAAAGAGTTCAGTCCATTCATTCCAAGCAAGAAACAAGAAAGCTGACCACCATCCTGGTTGAGATGGGGGTGTGAAAAGATGAGGAAAGAGAGCTCATAGTCATGAGGTAGCTGTCCAAGAATAGCAACCAAATTCAAGGCCAGAGATCAAGGTCCATTAGCCTCACCCTGCTCCTTCTCACATTCCTTCCCCTGAGAACTAGGAGAAGACCTTAACCCCTGGGCAACAGACAAATTACATATATATATTACGATTCATTTATTTATTTTAGAGGAGAGAGAGAGAGAAAGAGTGTGCAAGCAAGGGGGAGAGACGGAGGGAGAGCGAGAGAGAATTCCAAGCAGACTCCCCACTGAGTGCAGAGCCTGATGTGGAGCTTGATCCCAAGACCCTGAGAACGTCACCTGAGCTGAAACCAAGACTTGGTTGCTCAGCTCAACCGACTGAGCCACCCAGGCACCCCGACAAATGATATTTTGAATAACTTTTAATACTCCTTTGGCATTTCAGGGTCCTTTGCACAAGATTGTGTCTTCTACATTTTTTGTTTCCCCCAACACAGCTAGGTGGTGGTTCACATGTAACATGAATAGGCAGTAATAAGAGCCACAATTTTGATGGCTTACTGTGAAGCAGTACCGAGCTAAGCAACATGCACCAATTACCCTGAACCTTTTCTGCAGATGGGGAAACTAGCACAGACAGAAGTTAAATAACATGCCCAAGATCACACAAATGACAAGTGGCTGTAATGAAATTCAGTGAATTAAATATTCAATTCACATCAAGAAATTCTTTGAATTTGAGAGAAAATGTACTAGTGCATGTTTTCCACATTTCAATAGAAAAGATGGAAAGAAATAAACATAAGTTGTGTGTTCATTCTCAGTTCATCATAACATTTGTTATGTATGAAATACATACATCAGGCACCTCCTGCCCTGGAGACCTACACCAGGAAGATGATCCTATGTAATGCCTGGCTTTAAAAATCAGAGGGGCATAACTCTAGGGGAGTCAGAGGACTATAGAAAACTGAGGCTCCACTATTAAAGCGCTTGTGCGTAAACTCAGACCCAGCACAGAAGCAATAGTTTGAAAAGCACCTAGGCCTTACATGAAGATTTATTGACTAATTTTAGGGTATGTGCTAAAGGGGCAGGAATCTGTAGGAACTTTCTTTAGGACAAAAGCATTGTTAAAGGAAATAAAAAATACTTTGAAACAAATTAAAATGAAAATATAACATTAAAAATCTTTGGGAAGGGGCGCCTGGGTGGCTCAGTTGGTTAAGCGACTGCCTTCGGCTCAGGTCATGATCCTGGAGTCCCGGGATCGAGTCCCGCATCGGGCTCCCTGCTCAGCAGTGAGTCTGTTTCTCCCTCGGACCCTCCCCCCTCATGCTCTCTCTCTCTCTCTATTTCATTCTCTCTCTCAAATAAATAAATAAAATCTTTAAAAATAAATAAATAAAGGGGCACCAGGGTGGCTCAGTCGGTTAAGTGTCTGCCTTTGGCTCCAGTCGTGGTCCCAGGGTCTTGGATTGAACCCCACATTGGGCTCCCTGCTCAGTGGGGAGTCTGCTTCTCCCCTTGCCTCTGCCTGCCACTCCCCCTGTTTGCACTCTCTGTCAAAATAAACAAACAAACAAACAAATAAATAAATATCTTTGGAACACAGCAAAAGCAGTTCTAAGAGGGAAGTTTATAGTAATGCAAGCCTACCTCAAGAAACAAGAAAAACCTCAAATAAACAACCTAAACTTATACCTAAAGGGACTAGAAGAACAAAGCCCGAGGTGAGTAGAAGGAAGGAAATAATAAAGATCAGAGCAGAAATAAAGGAAATAGAGACTAAAAAAGCAATAAGAAAGGTAGTGAAATTAAGAGCTGGTTCTTTGAAAAGATAAAATTGATAAACCTTTAGCCAGACTCATCAAGAAAAAAAGAGAGGGGACTCAGGTGAATCAAATCAGAAATGAAAACGAAGTTACCAGTGACACCACAGGAACACAAAGGATTGTAAGAGTACTACAAAAAATTATATGCCAACAAATTGCACAATCTGGAAGAAATGGATAAATTCCTAGAAACATACAATCTTCCAAGACTGAATCAAGAATAAATAGAAAATCTGAACAGGCCGATTACTAATAATGAAATTGAATCTGTAGTCAAAAAACTCCCAATGAGCAAAAGCCCAGGACCAGAGGGCTTCACACTTTATACTAACGTTTTTTTAACTTTTTAAAATTATTTTTTAGTATCATGCCAACCAGAGGTGCTGGGGTATGGGTTTTATCCTTGGAACTAAAGTGCATGCCTACCAGACATTGGGCAGGTAGACCAAGTGCTGTTGCAAAGTTGGCTTTTACAGGCAGTAGATGTGAAAGTGTACAGCCTGGTGTCGCAAAAGTTAGGTGTAGGTTTTCCATCCAAAACTTCCTTTTTTTTTTTTTTAAAGATTTTATTTATTTGACAGAGAGAGAGAGCACAAGTGGAGATAGTGGCAAATGAAGAGGGAGAAGCAGGTTCCTGGGATCATGACCTGAGCCGAAGGCAGAGGCTTAACTGATTCAGCCACCCAGGTACCCCCATCCAGAACTTTATTAGAAATTTCTCCAAATCTGCATCCCAAATCATATAATTTCTCCTACTCAATTCAGTCCTTGGCCCTCATCCCATGATCAAATGTTTTTACATAGAAGATACCCAATAGTGCGGTCCCCTTTTCCCATTTATATTACATTAGCATCTTTCCCTTAAATTCTAAAAAGGGAGGTTTCCAATAATCGATGGCATGAGTTTTCATGATCTGATAAGTTACTTCTTAGGAGGAAAGGCTCAAAAAGCCATCTAGCTACTAGTAGACTGGATTCTGAATTTCCATAGCAAACTCACCGTACCTTCAAAAATTAAAGTCAGTAGAATTAGTGTTTGAACGTTCTTTCATTTAACAACGGTATAAAATGAATAGAATAGATAACCATTAACCATGTATTGTTGAGTTAGCATATGAGGGGACTAGTTTAAAGGGCTGGACAAGAAGGGGGTTACAAATTCCTTTTGCTGCTGCATTTTAGTGGAGATGAATTTCTGGAGAATAAACAAGCAGTTTTCTCTGGGCTGCGAACTTAACTGTAGTGTATCAGGCTCAAATTATTAACAAAGAATTTGTGCCCTCTAAGCTAACTGGGCAAAATGGGGCTTAGACATCATAGCTCACCACCAATTTCGAAAAACCCTCCTTATTTTGTTTGGGATTAGAAAGAAAAAACTGTGGGGGCGCTTGGCCGGCTCTGTTAAGCGTCTGCCTCCGGCTCAGGGCATGATCCCGGAGTCCTGGGTTCGAGCCCCGCCTCGGGCTCCTTACTCAGCGGGGAGCCTGCTTCTCCCTCCTCCTCTGCCCCCACCCCCCGCTCGTGCTCGCGCGCGCTCTCTCAAATAAATAAAAATCTTAAAAAAGAAAAAAGAAAAAAATTGTGGGGGGGGGTGTGGGTGTACTCCTACACGCAGCCACATACACACAAACATGTATATATGTAAAGTTACATTGGCTTTGTTATTCACACGGCCGCTCAGTGAAATGTCTCTGGGGCCTATCGCCCTTCCCCTGAGTTATTTCAACTCGATGCTAAAGAAAGGACACGCTCTCTGGTCCAGTTTAGATTTGAGGAGCCTCACTCGGGACCGGAAGGATGAGTGGACCCGGTTGCCCCACGGACTTCTTTATACCGATACACACATCCCCGTCCCGTGGGCAGGACCACCTAAGTCGGGGGAAAGGATTTGCCGACGTACCCGGAACTGTTTCCAAGGTTTCCTCAGGTTCCGGCGGTGGCGCGACGGCGGGTTTGGGACCCGAACCAACCGAGATCTTCCGAGGCTCGCGAGAGCGCCCCCTTCTCTAGCTACTTGGGGGACCCAGCGGCCGCGATGGCTCCGGTGTCGGGTTCGCGCAGCCCTGAGGGGGAGGCCTCGGGCTCCGGGGGGAAGCGTCGCAGTTCGTCGAGAAGCCCTAAGCCCAGCAGATCCGCCCGCTCCCCGCGGGGCCGTCGCTCGCGCTCGAGCTCTCGTTCGCACTCTTGCTCTCGGAATGGTGTCAGCCATCAGCCGGGCGGCTTCAGTCAGGGGTCCCGAAACCAGTCCTACCGATCCCGTTCGCGGTCATGCTCCCGGGAGCGGCCCTCTGCGCCGCGGGGCAACCCCTTCGCTTCAGCCTCCTCGACCGCCTATTATGGCGGCTACTCGCGCCCCTACGGGAGCGACAAGCCGTGGCCTAGCCTTCTGGACAAGGAGAGGGAGGAGAGCCTGCGGCAGAAGTGAGTGAGACGGGCACACCTTCTCTTGCGGGAGCCCACCCGACTTTGGAGTCTGACTTTGCGCTTTTCGCTCTCTGCCTTTTTCCGCCCCTCTCTTCCCTTGGGTTTTCACTCATCCTCGGGCCCCTTCGTACCGCACTCTGGTGTCTCCGCTACTTCTTCTGCCTCCTGGCTTGGAGCGGTTCTGTCGGGAGCCTCAGACCTACCCGAATTACAGTATTCGCTTGGTCGTGTCTTTATCATTTGGAAGCGTGCTTTCATTTCGCACTCGATTGAGCTCGTGGCAAAGAAGAGACCTGTTTTATTGATCACAAGATTAGCAGTGCCTAGCACTTGGTAGGCGTACCAGCACTGCTTGCTGAATGATCAGTCAGGTTTGAGGTGACAGGATGTGTACGGTGGAAATGTCGAGAGGAAGAGTTTAAATCCGAGGGGAAAAAACCCTCTGAGCCCAGATGATTGAATGTGGGATAAGTGACCTGCTAAACTGGTGATTAAGCTACGTTGAAAAAGGTCTTGTTAAATGGTCTCAATTTGACCGTGAAAAACGAGGTCAAGGGTGAGATCAGGTGCCCTCTCATGAGTGAGTGTTGGAGTGGGAAAGTGGATAGCTGAAGAAGGAGAAAGGAAAAGGGTTATAATTATTGTCCTGTAAGTTTTAAAATCTAATGCTTATTGAGTGTTAAATTCTGTCAGGCACTGTACCAGGTGCTTTACATGTCCTCTGTGTGTGTGTTTTTTTTATTTATTTATTTGACAGCGCAAGCAGGGGGAGCGGCAGGCAGAGGGAGACGGAGAAGCAGGCTCCCCGTTGAGCAGGGAACCTGATGTGGGATCATGACCCCTGGGATCAAGACCCTAGCCCAAGGCAGACGCTTAACCAACTGAGCCACCCAGGCGCCCCTACATGTGCGCTGTGTTAAAAAAGAAATTTAAGAGTATCACAGGCATTGAGGGGCAGGTTAAGATTCCAAAGCTGGGAGATGTCTCCATAAATCTTCTTCTTCCAAGAATGGGAAGTAATAAAGGATAGCAATGAAGAGGAAAGGCTCCAGAATCCGAATGCCTGAATTTGAAGCCATGCTTTGCAGTGTAATAGTTGTGTGACCTTGAGCAAGTTTCTGAACTTCTCTGAGCTTTATTTCTAACCATTTAAAGAGGGATAAAATTGGCGCCAAGGCTTTTAGAGTTGTGATGATTTTAGTTCCTGGAACATAATAAATAGTCCTTGAGTGTTAGCTACTAGGATTTCCTGCATGGAAGCAGAAACAATAAAAACAGTACGGAGTTAGGTTGGAGACCTACCTCTCCAAATTAAATTTTTCAGAGTTACCTCCTGGCTGTGTTAGTCAAAAAGCAGCCAACTTCCTACTGGACAATCCTCATCAAAAGATGTCAGAACTTCTTGGATGGAATTTGCATTTGTACATTTAGAAGATGAATAGTTTATCTTAAGAGTACAGATGAAGCTGGGGGCAGCAGGGATGAGAACTTGACTGTTCTTACAGCCTGTCATACTTCCCCCTGCATATATATTAGAAGTTGGGTTATAAGTATAACCCTTTTAGGCACTTTCTTCAAGTGGGAAACCTGAGTCTAATTCTGCATGATTATAATACCTTTTCTCCTGAATAAAGAAGTAAAAAACAGTATATTCAAGCAATCAAACCAGCTTATTTTGTAAGGGTTTGGGGTGTGTGTGTGTTTTTAACAAATGGAATCACAAGCAGCTAAACTTTGAGGAATTGAGTCTTCGTTTTTTTGTATTTTGTTTGTGAGCAAAATTGAAAGAAAAAAATCACAAACATAAATTTTTCGTGTCCTGCAAGAGTAGAGAGGGAATATAGTCCTTTTCCAAAAAGGAACTAAAGGGAAAAGGGAGAAAACAAACCCTGTATCTCATTGAGGACAGTTTTTGTCAAATAAAACTTTTCTTTCATTTTCAGAGCTCTCTATTTTCTATTTCTAATGCTTCATTTTAATTTTCTTCATTAATTCCTAAGTTTCTGAAAACGAGTTTGACTAAATCAAAAGTAGAGACTGCTCTTTACTCTCATAAACGTGTATAAACAAGTTATTTCCAAATATAAACTATTTGTGTCACATATTGCAGAAGACGAAATGAGCAATTAGGAGCTATGTCATGCAAGAGGCAGAAGAGATGTACTTGATAGCCTTTGAGGCTGTATTTCTGGCCTGGCCTCAGGCTGTCTGTAGGCTGTACCATTTGATAGTACTATCAAGAACATCAAATTATAATGAGTATACTTAATTTATTAATTTAACTTTTAAAATAGGAAAATAGGACTTAACTGGCCTCCTTTGAATTGATTATGTATTTAGGAGACAATTTAGCCATGGAGTTATAATTTATATGCCTATATCTTCTAGGAGATTAAGTGAGAGAGAGAGGATTGGAGAATTGGGAGCTCCTGAAGTATGGGGACTTTCTCCAAAGAATCCAGAACCAGAGTAAGTGATTAAAAAATACTTTTAAAAAATGTAACATTTGTTTAAATCCAGAGACTTGTCAGAATTTTTGTTAAATGAAGAACTTTTAAGTACAGCTCATGTTTTTTCTTCTTTTTTGTGATTTATGCTATTCTACCCCTTAGAATTTAAAAACATTGAACATACATAACAATTAAAACATGTTGCTAGTGGATTTTAACATATTAAGTGTTCTTTTTTAAATTTATTTTTAAAGATTTTATTTATTTGACAGAGAGGTGGAGAGCACAAGTAGGCAGAGCGGCAGGGAGAGGGAGAAGCAGGCTCCCCGCTGAGCAGGGAGCCCGACTCAGGGCTCGATCCCAGGACCCTGGGATCATGACCTGACCTGAAGGCAGCCACTTAACCGACTGAGCCACCCAGGCGCCCGTTAATTGTTCTTAAATTGTAATTCATGGGAGTGCTAATTTCCTATTCATAGAAGGGTTCAGTATTAAGACAAATATATTGATATTATTTTGAATTATTTTTTTCTCAGCCTAATAGCAGATTGAGTGTCAGGTGTTAGCCTTATAAAGGGATTTTTTTTTTTGAGGTACAATTGACAAATAACATGGATGGTAGAGTAGGGTTTTCTTATATATATTGGCAAATAGTGACAGTTTTACTTCTTACATTTTTTAAAGATTTTATTTATTTGAGAGAGAGAGAATGAGAGAGAGAGAGAGAGAGAGAGCACATGAGAGGGGGGAGGGTCAGAGGGAGAAGGAGACTCCCTGCTGAGCAGGGAGCCTGATGCGGGACTCTATCCCGGGACTTCATCCTGGGACTCCAGGATCATGACCTGAGCTGAAGGCAGTCGCTTAACCAACTGAGCCACCCAGGTGCCCCACTTTTACTTCTTCTTTACCAATTTGGATGCCTTTTATTTTTCTTGTCTTTGGCTAGGACTTCAGTATTATGTTGAATAAAAGTGGTGAGAATGGGCATCCTTGTCTTGTTCCTGATCTGAAAAAGCTGAAAAAGCTGAAAGCTTTTTACTGTTGAGTGTGATGTTAGCTGTGGGTTCGTCATATCTGGC
This sequence comes from Eumetopias jubatus, assembly GCF_037043125.1. Taxonomy (NCBI): domain Eukaryota; kingdom Metazoa; phylum Chordata; class Mammalia; order Carnivora; family Otariidae; genus Eumetopias; species Eumetopias jubatus. The sequence continues at coordinate 28,525,224 of NW_028274817.1, forward strand.
CTTTTTTAAGTTGAGGTATGTTTTCTCTATATTCACTTTGTTGAGAGTTTGTATCTTATTTGGATGTTGAGTTTTTGTCAGATGCTGTTTCTGCATCTATTGAGATGATCATAGGATTTTTATCCTTTATTTTGTTAATGTGGTATAACCACATTGATTGATTTGTGGATATTGAATTATCCTTGCATTTCTGGAGTAATTTTGACTTTAGAATGGTGTATGATCTTTTTAATGTAGTATAAAATTTGGTTTGCTAATATTTTGTTGCAGATTTTTGCATCTACATACATCAGGGATATTGGCTTGTAACTTTTTTATTTGTGGTGTCTTTGGTTTTGGTATCAGGACAATGCTGGCCTCATAGAGTGAGTCTGTTCTTTCTTCAGTTTTTTGGAATTGTTTAAGAAGTATAGGTCTTAATTCATTAAATATTTGGTAGAATTTACCTGTGAAACCATCTGGTCCTGGAGTTTCTTTTGTTGGGAGTTTTTTGATTACTGAGTCAATTTCATTAGTAGTAATCAGTCTGTATTGTAATCTTCCTGATTTAGACGATTTATTTATTCTCAGTTGTTTGTTGGCACATAATTGTTCTTAATAGTCTCATGATTTTTTTCTATTTCTGTAGTATTGGGTGTAACTTACCCACTTTCATTTCTGATTTTATTTATATGGGCACTCTCTCTTTTTTTCTTGATGAATCTGGCTAAAGGTTATCAATTTTATCTTGTCAAAGAACCAACTCTTCGTTTCATTGATCTTTTCTGTTGTCTTTTTAGTCTCTTTTTCATTTATTTTTCACTCTGATCTTTATTATTTTCTTCCTCCTGTTAACTTTGGGCTTTGTTCTTTTTCTAGTTCCTTTAGGTGTAAGATTAGATTGTTTATTTGAGATTTTTCTTGGTTCTTGAGTTGGGCCTGTATAAAACTTCCCTCGTAGAACTTCTTTTGCTGCATTTCATGGATTTTGTACTGTTGTGTTTCCATTTTCATTTGTCTCAGGGTAATTTTTGACTTCCTCTTTGATTTCTTCATTGACCCGTTGGTTGGTTGGTTGGTTATTTATTTATTTATTTATTTTAAAGATTTTATTTATTTATTTGACAGAGAGAGACACAGCGAGAGAGGGAACACAAGCAGGGGGAGTGGGAGAGGGAGAACCAGGCTTCCCACCAAGCAGGGATCCCAATGCAGGGCTCGATCCCAGGACCCCGAGATCATGAGCCGAGCCGAAGGCAGACGCTTAACGACTGAGCCACCCAGGCGCCCCTTTATTTATTGATTTTTAAAGATTTATTTATTTGAGAGAGAGAGAGAGCACGCATGCACAAATGGGAGGGTCAGAGGGAGAGGGAGAGAGAATCTCAAGCAGACTCCACACTGAGCACAGAGCCTGACATGGGGCTCGATCTCACGACCCTGAGATCACAACCTGAGTTGAAACCAAGAGTCAGACACTTAACCGACTGTGCCACGCAGGCACCCCGACCCATTGGTTGTTTAATTCCATGTTGTTTTGCCTTTATGTGTTTGTGTTTTTCCAGTTTTCTTGTAATTGATTTCTAGTTTCATACTGTTGTGGTCTGAAAAGATGCTTGATACGATTTCAGTCTTAAATTTATCAAAACTTGTCTTGTGACCTAACATGGGATCAGTCCTGGAGAATATTCCATGTGCACTTGAAAAGAGTGTGTATTCTGCTGTTTTTGGATAGAATGTTCTGTATATATCTGTTAAGTCCATCTGGTCTAGTCTGTTGGTCAAGGCCACTGTTTCCTTATTGATTTTCTGTCTGAATGATCGATCCATTCATGTAAGTGGGGTATTAGGTCTCTTACTATTATTGTATTACTGTCAATTTCTCCCTTTATGTCTGTTAATACTTGGTTTATGTATTAAGGTGCTCCTGTATTGGGTGCATAGGTATTTACAAATGTTATATCCACTTGTTGGGTTGATCCCTTTATCATACGTAATGTCCTTTGTGTCTTGTTACAGGCTTTGTTTTCTAGTCTGTTTTGTATGATATAAGTATTGCTACCCCAGCTTTTTGTTTGTTTTCATTTGCATGGAATATCTTTTTCCATCCCTTCAGTTTCAGTCTCTGTGTCTTTAGATCTGAAGTGAGTCTGTTGTAGGCAGCATATAGATGGGTATTGTTTTTTTAAATCTATTCAGCTACTGTGTGTGTTTTGATTGGAGCACTTAGTAAGTTTACATTTAAAGTAATTTTTTTTAAAGATTTATTTATTTATTTGACAGAAAGAGACACAGAGAGGGAGAGGGAACACAAGCAGGGGGAGTGGGAGAGGGAGAAGCAGGCTTTCTGCCAAGCAGGGAGCCCGATGCGGGACTTGATCCCAGGACCCTGGGATCATGACCTGAGCCGAAGGCAGATGCTTAACGACTGAGCCACCCAGGTGCCCCTAAAGTAATTATTGATTAAAAAAAGTATTGATAAGTATGGACTTGTTGCCATTTTGTGGATTTCTTTTTTTTAAAGATTTTATTTATTTGTCAGAGAGAGAGAGTGCACAAGCAGGGGGAGTGGTAGGCAGAGGGAGAAGCAGTCTCCCTGCTGAGCAAGGAGCCAGATGTGGGACTTGATCCCAGGCTGGAATCATGACCTGAGCCTGAGGCAGACACTTAACCAACTGAGCCACCCAGGCATCCCTTTCTGATTGTTTTTGTAGTTCTTCTCTTGCTCTCTTACCTTGAAATTTGGTGACTTTCCTTAGTGTTATGTTTGTTTTCTTTTATTTTTTGTTTTTCTATTATAGGTATTTGGTCAGTGGTTACCATGAGGTTCATAATATAACATCTTATGTATATAGCAATCCATTTTAAGTTAATGCCCACTTAAGTTCAGATGCATTCCAAAAGCACTACATCATCCCCCATGATGTTTTTAACATATTTTACATTCAATTATTTTATGTTTCCATTGACTAATTATTGTGGGTCTAACTGATTTTATTGCTTTTGTCTTTTAACCTTCATACTAGCTATGTAGGTGGTTGATCCACTACCTTTACTGTATGTTTACATTTACCAATGAGATTTTTCCTTTCATAATTTTCCTTTTTTTTTTTTAACGATTTTATTATAAGTAATCTCTACACCCAACATGGAGCTCCAACTCACAACCCCAAGAGCAAGAGTCGTATGCTCCACTGACTGAGCCAGCCAAGCACCCCTCCTTTCATAATTTTCTTACTTGTAGTTACGATTTTTCTTTTCTACTTAAAATTAAGTCCCCTAAACATTTCTTGTAAGGCTGGTTTGGTATTGATGACCTCCTTTAGCTTATGCTTGTCTGAGAAACTCCTTGTTTCTCCTTCACTTCTGAGTGATAACCTTGCTGGGTAGAGTGATCTTGGTTGTGAGTTTTTTTTCCTTTTAGCACTTCGCATATATCATGCTGTTCTCTTCTGACCTATAAAGTTTCTGCTGAAAAACTAGCTTATAGACTTAGGGTCCCTTGGTATGTAACTAGTTGTTTTCCTTTTGCTGCTTTTAAGATTGTTTATCTCTAACTCTTGACACTCTGATTATAATGTGTCTTGATCACATATCTCAGCAGGGAGACTGCTTCTCCCTCTGCCTGACAGGCCTGGTTGCAGCTGGTGTGGGCATGCTGGTGTGTGGGGTTGGCCCTTGGCACAGCTGGCTATAAGGCCTGGTTGTGAGCTGCGTGAGCACTGTTGAGTAGGGCAGGCTTTTGGTGCAGCTGGCTGCAAAGTCCAGCTGCCACTGATGCAGACACTCTAGTGTATAGGACTGGGCCTCCAGGGCAGGAGCCCTTGGGTGGAAGGTGTGCTGGTCCTGGCCAAGGATGCCTGCTAGGTATGGTGGGTAGGGAGCTGCTAGAGAGGAGTGCCAGGCCAGGGTGGACAGGTTGGGTGGGGTGAGTCTGTGCAAGTAGTGCTAGCACAGTAGATGGAGAGTGTCAGAAATGGCACCTGCCAGCACCGGACCAGCTAGATGTAAAGGAAGTAAAAAGAAAATGGGGCCTGCCAGTGCTTCTTTCCCTGGAGAATGTTCAGACAGATCCCTGCCCCTCCAACACACCCTAAACTTAGTCTCCTTGGATCTTCTTCACCTCTAACCTAGGTACTTTTCAAACTAATGCCTCTGCACTGGTGTGCCCTTTAAGAGGGAAGTCTCAATTTCCCACTGCCCTCTGGCTCTCCTGGACATAGGCCCCACTTGTTTTCAATGCCAGGCATTATGGGTGCTTGTCATTTTGGTACAGGTCCCTCAGGCTATGGAGGCTGATGTGGAACGCAGATCTCTTATTTCTCAGTGAGGGACTCTACAGTTATGATATCCCTTCTGCTGTTGGTCACCATGCCAAGGGTGTGGGTCCTGACTAGACTGTGTCTCTGCCCCTCCTACCCTTCTCATTGTGGCTTTTTCTTTATATCCTTAGTTACATATGATCTGGTTCTGCTACTCTTCAGTTCATTCTCAGAGATAGTTGTTCTATATGTAGTTGTAGATTTTGGTATGTCTATGGAAGGAGGTGAGCTCAGGATTTTCCTACTCCACCATGTTGATACCCTCTCCTATACTACATTTTCTTCATCTCTTCATCCCTCCATAGACACTTGGGTTGTTTCCATATCTTGGCTATTGTAAATAATGTTGCAGTGAACATGGGAGTGCATATATCTTCAAGTTAGTGTTTTTGTTTTCTTTGGGTAAATACCCAGAGGTGGAATTGCTGGATCATATGGTAGTTATATATATTTTTAAAGATTTTATTTATTTGACAGAGAGAGAGAGAGAGTACAAGCAGGCAGAGAGGCAGAGGGAGAGGGAGAAGCCGACTCCCTGCTGAGCAGGGAGCCCGATGTGGGGCTCGATCCTAGGACCCTGGGATCATGACCTGAGCTGAAGGCAGCCGCTCAACCGACTGAGCCACCCAGTTGCCCCGGTAGTTACATTTTTAATTTTTAAGGAACCTCCATACAGTTTTCCATAGTGGCTATACCAATTTACATTCCCACCTACAGTGTGCACAGGTTCCCTTTCCTCCGCATCTTCACCAACACTTGTTATTTCTTGTCTTTTCGAGAATGGCCATTCTAACAGGTGAGTTATTATCTCTTTTTGATTTTGATTTACATTTCCCTGATGATTAGTGATACTGAACATGTTTTTCATATAGTGGTTACCCATTTATATGTCTTTGGAAAATGTCTATTCAGATCCTTTGCCTTTTTTTTTTTTTTTTTTTTTGAGCGAGAGACAGAGAGCATGGTGCGTGAGGGGGAGGTTGGGGGCTGCAGAGGAGGAGAGAGAATCTTAAGTAGGCTTCACATTCAGCGCAGAGCTCAAAGCAGACCCCGTCTCACGACTCTGAGATCATGACCTGAGCCAAAATCAAGAGTCGGATGCTTAACTGACTGAGGCATCCGTGTGCCCCTGTTACCTTTGTTGTTGTTTTTTTTTAAAGACTTTATTTATTTGACAGAGAGTTAGAGATAATGAGAAAGAGAGCACAAGGAGGGGGAGCTGCAGGCAGAGGGAGAGGGAGAAGCAGCTCCCTGCCAAGCAAGGAGCCCAGTGTGGGGCTCGATCCCAGGACCCCGGGATCACGACTTGAGCTGAAGGCAGATGCTTAACTAACTGAGCCCCCCAGGTGCCCTGGTTTTTAGATTTCCCATTAAAAACAAAGGTAACAGGGGGCGCCTGGGTATATTCTTTACTCCTCTTTTTTTCTTTACTCCTTTGTCATAGCTCAATTTCCTGTATATACATAGGTTTATTTTGGGCTCTTTATTCTGTTCCCAAAGGGATTTTTTTAAAAAATGAATATACCAATACAGTTTTGTTTATTTTCTTTTTATATTTTATTTTAAGTAATCTTTATACCCAACATGGGGCTCAGACTTACAACCCCAAGAGCAGGAGTCTCACGCTCCACCAACTGAGGCAGCCAGGTGCTCCTAGTTAGTTTTCTTGTATTAAATAGTATCTGAAGGCCTAATTATTTTTTTTCTTATTTTTTTTCATTTGGTACTGTGCATAAGGTTCTTCTTCCCTCTTTTCTAAGTCTACTTTGAGTTGAAACAATGTGCTTGACAGATATACTTGTGTTTTGTGACAGGGTGATAGAATTATTATCTGAAACTTGTTCTTATAGATATCTTTGAAAATGATCAAAGAATCTGAACTGAAAGAATGAGCTGGAAGGAACACTACAAATAATTTTCTAGGCAATACCTAAATTACTCCAGATGTTATCTTCAGATTAAAAGATTATATGATATGAAAATTCCTCTTCTAAACTATTTTTTAAAGATTTATTTATTTTTTAATATATTCTTTAAAGATTTTATTTATTTATCCATGGGAGAGAGAGAGAGAAGCAGGGTCCCCGCAGAGCGAGAGCCCAGTGCGGGGCTCGATCCCAGGACCCCAGGATCATGACCTGAGCCAAAGGCAGGCACCCAACCGACTGAGCCACCCAGGCGCCCCAAAGATTTATTTATTTTAAGAGAGAGAGCAAGTGGGAGGGGCAGAGGGAGAGGGAGCAGACTCACTGCTGAGCATGGAGCTGGATGTAGGGCTCGATCCCAGGACTCTGAGATCATGACCTGAGCCAAAACCAAGAGTCAGCCGTTCAACTGACTGAGCCACTCAGCCACCCCATCCTCTTCTAAACTATTATAGAATTTTAATAGTACTCATTTTCAGAATTATCTATAATAGAAAGAAATCTCTTTATGTAGTAGTGTGTTAGGTTCTTCTTGCTCTGGGGACAGAACAGTTGCTGCTCCACCATATGTCCTTTATACACATAGAATAAAGTGAAGTCTTTCTTCGGTCTTCTTATCTCTTGTTTTTTCTTTTTTTTTTTTTAAGATTTTTTATTCATTTGAGACAGAGATCAGAGAGAGAGAGAGCATGAGCAGGGGGAGAGGCAGAGGGAGAAGGAGCAGCAGACTCCCTGCTGAGCCAGGAGCCTGATGCGGGGCTCGATCCTAGCGCCCCAGGACCATGACCCAAGCCTAAGGCAGACGCTCAACCATCTGAGCCACCTAGGCGTCCCTCTTGTTTTTTCCATCTTTCCTTATGGTTCCGTACATTTACCCTGTGGCTTCTTCTGAAAATTTACCCATTGCTTTTAGTTTGAATAGTGTTTTGTAAACTCTAAAGCATTATGCAAATGTAAATGATTATTATATTATTTTGAAGGTGGTAGACCCTCGAACTATACCCTTACAAAGTTATTCCAGTGTTTGCTCTTAATTGTTGTTGGACAATTGGTGTCATTACTGAAATTTTTTGATTCTATATTTTTATACTCCATGATTCACATTTTATCACTTTTCTGATTCTTACAACCATCTTCTTTAAATTCAGCTCTGACGAACACACACCAGTAGAGGATGATGAGCCAAAGAAAAGCACCACTTCAGCTTCTACTTCAGAAGGTATTTTTTTAAATACTACAGAGCTGCTGTATTGAGAAGTTGAAAAAAAATGTTTCTAAATAGTCGAACAATAGACTTCGCTTGTACTCAAGTTGCCCGTCATCTGTTCTTTTTCAGTATTTCAAATACAATAAAACTGATGATCGTAATACTTGTTAGAAGTTAATTTTATATTTGTACTTTACGTAGAAGAGAAGAAGAAGAAGAAGAGGAAGTCTAGTCGTTCGAAAGAAAGGTCCAAGAAAAAGAGAAAGAAAAAATCCTCTAAAAGAAAACACAAGAAGTATTCTGATGACAGCGACAGTGACTCTGACTGTGACTCAGACTCCAGCGGTAAGAAGGCCAGCATCACTCTGCAAGCCTGGCTTCAGAACTCATTTTACTTCGTAAAACTGATTTCAGAGGAAGGTTAAACCACAAGCACGGTAACCAAGAGTCATTGAGCACTCGCTGACTTTGTGCCGGGCACCGCGCTAAGTGCTCGGTGTTCATCAGTGCTGTTTAATCCACACGTGACTCCAGACCACATGTTAGCGCTGGGGGATTGGGGCGCAGAGCAGGTTGCGATACCGCACTCAGGCTCACACAGCTGAGATTCAGACCCGAGTGGCGTGACCCCAGGTGGGCGGTATCTAGCCGTACGAGGCACGTGGCAGCGAACCGAGGTGGGGTCGAGCCGTACAGGGCTGCAGCAGCCCCGGGGGGCAGGTCTCTTGTGTCATTCCCACACTCAGTGGGCACCTCTGTGCCACTGTCAAAAAGGAACGCCACAACGGACCCCCTTCAGGCTGGCATCTGATTAGGGAAGACACCCCCCATGGGGTGGTGCCTCACAGAAAGCTACCATTTTGTGCCTTCTCCTGGCTGATGGTTGACAGAGGGTGCCACTTCTGGGGACACATTACATAAAGGTGTCTTTTCCTCTGATGTCACCTGGGTTTCCTGGCTCCTGTTGTCACTTTTCTTCCTCACTGTGGAAGAGTGAACTACTGTTTTTTTTTTATTTTATTTCAGAGAGATAGTGTGCAGGTGTGCAAGTGGGGGGAGGGACAGACGGAGAGAATCTCAAGTTGACTCCCCACTGAGCATGGAGCCTGAAACAGGGCTGATCCCACAACCCATGAGATCATGACCTGAGTTGAAATGAAGAGTCAGACGCTTAACCGACTGAGCCACCCAGGTGCCCCTGAGTGAACTTTCTTAGAGCACAAATGTGAGCACATCTGTCCCCTACTTAAAAATCCTTCAGAAGCTCTCTGTAGCCTTCAGGGTAAAGTTCGGACCCTGATTGATCCCTCTCTAATCACACATGCCCTGTCACTCTTGCAGCATCCTCTGTAACCAAAGAACTACTGTCTGTCTCCTCAGTATTCCATGTTCTTTCTCTCACTTCTGTTACTTGATACAGAGAGTCCATCTGCCTACAATGCCAGTCTCTCCCTGCATGCGGCTTGGCTTACTCACTTCAACAATGGGCATGCAGTACTTTTGTAATAAAACTGATTTTTAAAAAACTAGCTTGGGGCACCTGGGTGGCTCAGTCAGTTAAGCGTCTGCCTTTGGCTCAGGTTATGATCCCAGGGTCCTGTGATCAAGCCCCAGTTGGGCTCCCTGCTCAGCCGGGAGTCTGATTCTCCCTCTCCCTCTGCCCTTCCCCCCCACCGCTCATGCTTGCTTGTTCTCTCTCCCTCAAATAAATAAATAAATCTTAAAAAAGAACTAGCTTAAGAGTCACCATTCCTTAACCACCCTCCCCAAACCATCCTGATAATGAGACTTCTCTGTATGCCCAAAGCACCCCATGCTTCCCTGTATCACTCCAAATTCTGTTTATCTCTTTACCTCTGTCTCCTCCATTAGACTGAGCTCCTAGAAAGCATGTCCCTGGCCCCAAACACATAGCATTTTTTTCTTTTTTCTTCGTGAAAATGCTCAAACATTAGAAAGTAAGGAGAATAGTATACTATATATCATTTAGGTTTTAACAATTTTTAGTATTTTGACAGTTGCTTTAAAGATTTTATTTGCTAGAAAGAGAGCAAGGGCGAGAGAGAGAGCACACACAAGCAGGGGGAGCAGCAGGCAGAGGGAGGAGCAGACTCCCCGCCGAGCAGGGAGCCCCATGTGGGACTGGATCCCAGGACCCTGAGATCATGACCCAAGCCGAAGGCAGATGCTTAACCGACTGAGCCACCCAGGCGTCCCTTGACAGTTGCTTTAAATATCATTTTTTTTTGCTGAGATATTCAAAGTAAATTAGAAATATCATACTGCCACCCTAAAGATTTCTGTATACATCTCTAAAAAACAAGGACATTTTCCTACTTACTCCTATGATTTCACCCAATAAAATTAATAATAATACTCTGCTTCACTGAAGACTTAGTATAACTTTAATTTCTGTGTCCCTGGAGCCTAGCACATATCCTGATGAGGAGCAATAAATGTTTGAGTTAATTAATTTCTCTGTAACAACAAATAGGGCAATAGGATATTTACTCAGTTACTGCGCTTTTAGAGTTTAATTTTTGTTTTTAATTAAAATGTGCTTTAATTTGCAGATGAGGATACAAAAAGAAGAGCAAAGAAAGCCAAGAAAAAGGAAAAGAAGAAGAAACATAGATCGTCAGTTTTCTTTCCAATTTTTACCTTAAATTACATAAAATAAAGTAATTAAGAAATAATGATAAATAAAATAGTGTAATGATCCCCCATGTAACCATCACCCAGCTTAATAATTTCAACTCTTGGACAATCTTTACTGCCCCCCCCCATTATTTCAAAACCAATCCCAGATATCATTTTGTCCATAAACCAGCATGTTTCTCTAAAAGATAGGCATTCCTTTATAAAAATCGTAACCACAGTAGTGTTATCATGCCTAATATATTTAATAGTAATTCCTCAATTCTCAGCAGGTTTTTATGTAGTTTATTTAAATTTGGATCCAAATAATGCCCATAAATTGTGATTGGTTGATATGTCCCTTGTATCTCTTTAAATTAGTTGGTTCCCCTTCCCTTTTTGTTCTTGCGATATTTTTGTTAAAGAAACCAAATCATTTACCTGTAGAGTTTCCTGCAGTATAGATTTTTCTAATTATATTTAATTTTTTAATTTATTTTTTATTTTTTTAAAGATTTTATCTATTTGACAGAGAGAGACACAGTGAGAGAGGGAACACAAGCAGGGGGAGTGGGAGAGGGAGAAGCAGGCTTTCCGCGGAGCGGGGAGCCCGATGCGGGGCTCGATCCCAGGACTCTGGGATCATGACCCAAGCCGAAGGCAGACACCTAACAACTGAGCCACCCAGGCACCCTTTAATTTCTTTATTTTTAAAGATTTTATTTTTAAGTAATCTCTACACCTAATGTGGGGGTTGAACTCAGGACCCCAAGATCAAGAGTCACGTGCTGCACTGTTTGAGCCAGCCAGACGCCGCTGACTGTATTTTTATGGTGTGCTTTTAACATGTTCTTTGTCTTTCTCTATTTCTTACATATTGATAGTAAGGTCCAGAGACTTGGTGAGGTACAGATTTGAGTCTTTGGCACACATACTTCATAGGTGGTGCTGTGTACTTCGTCAGGAGGCAGATAATGTCTGGTTGTCTCCTTTTGTCATATTAATAGCCATGGATGGTCATTCCCTAGATCCCTTGTTTCATTAAGGATTGCAAAGTGGTGATAGTCTCATTCTGGCTTTTTTTTTTTTTTTTCTGGCTTGCTTTCTTCATTTATTAGGTAGGATAATTCTATAAGAGAAACCTACCCTCATCAACTGTTTGTTTACTCTGAAGTACAGTTTGTATAGGAAAGGCAGGTTATTTTTTTTTTACTTTTTTTGTTTTATGAGTTTTCAAAATAATGAGTTGGACTTTTTTTTAGTATCATTATGAACCCCAGGATTCAAACATATTTGATGTATTTTAATCCATTACCGTTCAAATTATTGATGCTCAAATTGGTAAGAGCTGTTTTTTATTTTTATTTTTTTTAAAGATTTTATTTATTTGACAGAGAGATAGAGCACAAGTAGGCAGAGAGGCAGGCAGAGGGAGAGGGAGAAGCAGGCTCTCTGCTGAGCAGGGAGCCCAACATGGGGCACGATCCCAGGACCCTAGGATCATGACCTGAGCCGAAGGCAGACACTTAACCAACTGAGCCACCCAGGCGCCCCAAGAGCTGTTTTTTAAACTGCTTTATTATCTTTTTGCAACATGAGAACTGTATTTCGTTGTCCCCTTGAGGGATCTTTTTTATAGTGAAACATGATTTGGTTAAATAAGTTAAAAGATCTTTTAATTAAAATTCTGCTCTAAAAATTTTAATCAGCTTAGAACTTAAATCATTTTCATCAGTCTTTCATTGCCTTAAAAAGTGAGATTCCCTTTAATGTGGGACTATTAAGTGTATTTGTATCAAATTATAATTACAGGAAGAAATACAAGAAAAAGAAGTCTAAGAAGAGTAGAAAAGATTCCAGTGATTCAAGCTCTAAAGATTCCCAGGAAGAGTTTCTGGAGAATCCCTGGAAGGATCGGTCAAGTAGGTTCTTCTGGTAGACTTTGACTCAGAACAGATAAAACATTAAATGATTAGTCAAAATGTGAATCTGTTTCTGAACATCTTTCCTGCAGAGCCTGAAGAACCCTCAGATTTAATTGGCCCAGAGGCTCCAAAAACACTTGCCTCTCAGGATGATAAACCTTTGAAGTAAGTAACAGTATATTTTAAATATCTGAGGTACAGCCCTAACTTGCCTTTCCAACTATATCTCCCTCTATGTCCTTATTTACATGCCAGGTTCCAAGTGAGCCGAACTAAAACTTCCCTGTATTTACTGTGCACTTTCCTACATCATGCCTTGTTCACCTTATGTTTTCCCCCAACATGCCTTCACTTCTTTTCCCTACCCTTGTTTCTTCATTACTCCCAATTTCTTCCTGTTAAAATCCTTACTATCTTTCAAAGCTCTTTTCAAAAGGAGGGGTCATGTGCTGATTCCCAGGACCTTCCCTCCACGAGAGATGGGATTCCTACCCCTATTTAATCCTCTAGTCCTCACAGTACTTTCGGTTTCTTTTGTACAATGTTTTATATGTTCTGCATTGTATTGCAGTTATGTCCCCATCAGTATATAAATTCCATAAGAACAGAGATTATTTTTGTATTATAAGCTTTGAGTTTAATAGGATTTCAAGACACAGTCAGTGAGTTGAATGAAGGGATGATAGTTTTTAAAGTCCTCTCAAATGAAAGTTAATACGTAATTGTTACTGTATAGCATTACCGGTTATAAGTCTAAAAATTATGTTAATTTGAGATATATTATTTCTTTTTTTTTCCTTGAAAGGGAAAAGGGGAAAAGGAATTCACTGGAGGCAGAAGCCATAAAGGCGCTGCCTGTAGGGATAAATGATCCATAATTGTAAACCATGAATCTAGACTTACTAACATCAATTCTTTTGTTCTTCCAAAGCATCTCTGTATTCCTGGGTTAGTTATTTAGGTCAGAGTGCAATGTTCACTAATTAAAGTCATTCACATTGGGCTTCCCAGCATGCTGCCGCTCAGCAACTGTTATTTGTGCTGTTTTCTGAGAGAAAATTTTTTTGTGCTCTCTTTAAATGATGAGCTTTTTATAATGATGAGCTTTTTATAATGAACCTTTTCGAATTCTGAATTACTTTGTAGCTATGGCCATGCGCTGTTACCTGGTGAGGGTGCAGCTATGGCTGAATATGTAAAAGCAGGGAAACGTATCCCAAGAAGAGGTGAAATTGGCTTGACAAGTGAAGAAATCGCATCATTTGAATGCTCGGGTTATGTAATGAGTGGTAGCAGGTAAGTTATTGGCATCGAGGTCAGTTTCCATGATTAGATCTTTTCTCAATACCAACATTATATTTTGGTAATTGATTTTCATGAAGTGATCATACCTAATGAAAAGTAGAGTATAAATTTTGGTTTAATATTGCTTTTATTGGGATAAACATGGTTGTCTAAAATTCCAAGTATATGTGCAACTCAGCCTCAAAATCAGCTATCTCTACAACTTGAAAGAATCAGTCTTTCCAGTGTCCTTTCCTAGTTTGTATTTTGGTACCAATAGTTTGTCTTCTGGAGGATATAGTTAATTCAGTTATTTATCACTGCCCCATGAGGAATGTGGCATTCTAGTAGTAGGAAATCATTTTCATGAGACAGTGTTTCCTGTTTTCTGAGTTTGCTTCAACTATAGAGTCAGAGAATGGGGACTCTAATTCTCTGTGGACTCTAAGAATTAAGAGCAGAAAAGGATTATGATAGCAGGGGGAAATGAATATAAAATTGTGGAAGATGGGGCGCCTGGGTGGCTCAGTCGTTAAGCGTCTGCCTTTGGCTCAGGTCATGATCCCAGGGTCCTGGGATCGAGCCCCGCATCAGGCTCCTTGCTCTTCGGGAAGCCTGCTTCTCCCTCTCCCACTCCCCCTGCTTGTGTTCCCTGTCTCGCTGTGTCTCTCTCTGTCAAATAAATAAAAATAAAATCTTAAAATAGTGGAAGAAAAAGCAAAGAACCAGGAAGAATGAGGAGAGTGAACTAATAGGGCATCAGTACCAAGATCAAACTGAATTTTGGATTTTTTAAAACTTTACAAATTTTAAAGTAGGTACATATTTTAAAATAAAGTTGGAGGCAGATATTTGCAAAACCCCTGAATCACCTCCAGAATCTTAGAATTCAGAGGACCAGCACAATAATACAAAAAGAAATGAGAGTCATAAACATTGGAAAGGAAGATATAACTCATTTTTTGTGAATGATGTGATTTTTTTTTTTTTACATAGAAAATTCTAAGGAATCTTCAGATGATTCTGAATAATAGGGCTTAATAAATGGTTGGGTATAAGGTTAATACATGAAAATTGCATTTCTATATATCAGGAAACAGGAATGTAATTAAATAAAAAGAAAACAACATTCATAGTAGTATCAGAGAATATGAAGGATTTAGGAATAAATCTTAACAAAAAATGTCCAAGACCTCTACAGGGAAAACTAGAAAACATTAAGAGACATTAAAGGGGTGCCTGGGTGGTTCAGTCAGTTAAGGGTCTGACTCTTGGTTTCAGGTCAGGTCATGATCTCAGGGTTGTGAGATTGAGCCCCGCATTGGGCTCCACACTCAATGGGACGTCTGCCTGAGATTCTTTCCCTCTCCCTCTGCCCCTCCCCCACTCACCCTCTCTCTGTCTCTCTCTCAAATAAATAAGTAAATCTTTTAAAAAAGACATTAAAGAAGGCTTAAATGGAGAGATACCATGTTCACATAGGCAGGCAATATGTAAACTTGTCAGTTCTCCCCAAATTGATCTGTATATTCAGTGTAGTTCTAGTCAAACTCATAGCAGAGGTTTATGTGAAACTTAGTAAGATTGTTCTCTTTTTTTAAGATTTTATTTATTTGACAGAGACAGAGACAGCACAAGCAGCGGGAGCAGCAAAGGGAGTAAGAGAAGCAGGCTCTCCGTTGAGCAGGGAGCCTGCACAGGGCCTGATCCCAGGACCCTAGGAGCATGACCTGAGCCGAAGGCAGATGCTTAACCGAATGAGCCACCCAGGCGCCCCAATAAGATGGTTCTAAAATTTATGTTAGACTAGAGGGCCAAGAATAGCCCAGTCACCTTTGAAGAAGAATAGGAAGATGAGATTTGCCCTACCAAATATGAGGGCTTATTATGAAGCTTATAGAACTTTAGAAAGTACAGGGTGCCTGGGTGGCTCAGTTGGTTATGCAACTGCCTTCGGCTCAGGTCATGATCCTGGAGTCCCTGGATCGAGTCCCACATCGGGCTCCCTGCTCGGTGGGGAGTCTGCTTCTCCCTCTGACCCTCCCCCCCTCTCATGTGCTCTCTCTCTCTCATTCTCTCTGTCTCAAATAAATAAATAAAATCTTTAAAAAGAAAAAACTTTAGAAAGTACAGGAGCATAAATGAATTGTTCAGTGGGATAAAATATGAAGCCCGGCAGAGCCATACATGCGTAAACTTAGTTAGATGAAAGAGATTGCATGTCAGATCATTGGGGAAAGAAGGACCTATTCAGTGAATGGAGCAGGAGAAAAATGGTTATCCATTTGGAAAAAGATGAAAGTAGAACCCTGAATCACCATATTTAAAAATCAGTGCAACTAGGGGTGCCTGGCTGTCTCACTAGAGCATGTAACTCTAGATCTCAGGGTTGTGAGTTCAAGCCCCACGCTGAGTGTGGAGCCTACTTAAAAAAAATTTTTTTTAATTAAAAAAATCAGTGCAGCAAGAATAAGGACTTAAATGTCAAAAACAACTTTTTTTAAAAAAGATTTTATTTTTTTATTTGACAGAGATAGCGAGAGCAGGAACACAAGTAGGGGGAGTGGGAGAGAGAGAAGCAGGCTTCCTGCCGAGCAGGGAGCCCGATGTGGGGCTCAATCCCAGGACCCTAGGATCATGACCTGAGCTGAAGGCAGACGTTTAATGACCGAGCCACCCAGGCGTCCTCAAAAACAACTTTCAACACTCTTAGTGTAAAATATAAGTAGATATCTAACAGATCTTCGGGTAGTAAACTGTTTCTTAAGGAAGACTCCAAAAATGTATTAATCATAAAATAGTGATAATTTGCCTAAGTTTTATTCATCAAAAGACATCTTAAAATAAGTAAAACGACAAATTTTAAGCTGGGATAAGATCTTACAACTGATAGTATTGAGAATATTTAAGGAATACATACAATCCGAACAAAAAATGGGAAAATGACACAAGCATTTGTTAGAAGAAAAATATATGGCCTACCCATACATAAAAAGATGTTCATTATCATTGGAAATGGAAATCAAGAACATGCTGAAATACCATTTTACATCTATTTGATAGACAAAAGTTCAGAGTTCTAACAGTACCAAGCATTGGAGAAGATGTAGATCTACAGGATCGCTTAAATACTGCTAGTGGTGATATAAATTGGTACAGTGTCTTTGGAAAACAGTCTGACATCATCTTGGAAAGTTGAGCATTCGTAAGCCTTATGTCCCAGCAGCTCCATTCCTAGATAACCAAGAGAGAATCTTTCCCATGTACTAGGAGACATGTACATAGATGTTTTACATTGTTCACATAGCACTTTGTGTTCCAAATAAACTCTATTCACTGTGCCTTGAGCAACCTTAAATACATTGTCATCTCCTTGTCTTTCCATCCGGCTGCTTCCCCACTTTCACACTAATCTTAAATGATTCTCCCTCTTTTCCTTACTCAGTTTTCTCTATTTTTCTAGGCATAGGTCAAGCCTTATATCGAACTGACTTTGTAGGATTGGGTTACATAAACGTAAAAGAGTTTCATGGAGTTTTCCCTCTAAGTTAGCAGACCTTTTGAAGATAATGTAATAGTTTCTCTCTGCCCCCTGTACTTTCCTGAATTAGCCCTTGTGATAAATCTCTTCTTTGAGCTGCTACTGGATTCTAAGGAAGTTAAATCCACTCACAAAACTCATCAAATTCTATTATAGTATTAGACCTGGTCCTTTTGGTTGTATGATAAGTTAGAACCATGAGGAAGTTCTGCCTGACTGATGACATTAAGCCTTTCTTCTGTCCTACTGTCAATTCCCCAAAGGCTAATTCCACATATCACATAGGAAGATTAATAATTTGCTAGTTTCTGGTTGTTTTAGTAGAAACAACAGAACTAGACTTAGGCCCTTAGTAATTGAAATTAATAACATTCATGATGTTGATAGAACATCAGATCATTATTTGAATGCTGAAAATGAATCAAAGGATACATTAGCAGATAAATGATCTTTTGAAAATCCAACCCATTACCAAAACAATTTCTATTTGTCAGTTTTTTAAATAGAACAGTCTGTATTAAGAAGGATTAGTGAGGAAGTACTATGAGAATAATTACTGAGAAATTAAGCAAAAAATAAAATTATCTCCAGGCATCGCCGAATGGAGGCCGTGCGACTGCGGAAAGAGAACCAGATCTATAGTGCTGATGAGAAGAGAGCCCTGGCGTCCTTTAACCAAGAAGAGAGGCGAAAGAGAGAAAACAAGATTCTGGCCAGTTTTCGAGAGATGGTATACAGAAAAACTAAAGGGAAAGATGACAAATAAGGATTTTCTGATTGTTCAGCATTTTTAACAAAAAAAAGAAAGTCTGGGTTCCACATATACATACAAAAAGATTACTATGATCTGAAAAAGCTTTACAGTGCTACTGTGCCTTCTATTTAATTCTTTCAGTCCTTCAATAGAAAGCTGCTTATTGATATAATTTTAGCAAGTTCTTTGGGTTATTTTTGGATTGACCATAATAACTCTCTGGTTTAAAAATCCAAATTACGAATGAAATCATACTGTACTTGGGGAGGTGGCATTGAGAGAAAGTGTCAGTAAGATGAGAAACTTAACTCTCACACCATGGGACAGTGCTACTATTAGCTCTACATGATGCCCGTCCCCCACTCCCACCCCAACTGAACTTGTGGGAAATCATCATTCCTCTATGTTGAACGTGTTATAAATGGACTTGATAGAAACATACAGGAGGCCACTTTTGTTAACAGGGTGAAGGCATTGCTGAAAACAAATCTGGAATTTGAAAATCGACTTGTATAATATATAGTCTGCCTTGGAAATCATGTATTTTGGTTTTAGTCCCTACCTCTACCCCAAATCCAACAAACAAGCCAAAAACCAAACTAACCCACAGACTTAATGAGTTGAAAATGTGAACGCTAGTGTTTTAAGTTCTTAAAAGGTTCCTTAAAAATGGTTCTTCAAATATAAAATACTGGGAAGTGTACTGTTGTGCCAATGTAAGTAGATTATTTCCATCTAAGCTATGCTTAGATCGTTATTTGAATACTGGAAATGAATGGGCGTCAACTATGGTTAGGAGTTTAATAGGGAAAAATATATTGAAGTGTTGGTTTTAATTTAGTTTTATAAGGATGAAGTTAAAATGATATTAAACGTATTTTAAGTCTGTCCTTTATGTAGTAAGCATATTTCATTTTAAACATTGTTAAACGTTTCAGTTTATTTTTTATATCTGTCATTCAGTTTAACTTTGTATAGAACCCCTCACTTTATCACCTTTTTATGGCTACTGTTGACTTTTAAGTTTGAGAGAAATGGAAGATTCTGGGACTAGCAGTTCATGATCTTTTTTCTTCCCATTATTTTGTTCAGTTTGAGTTGTTAGGTCACAAGAGTGAAGAGAAAGGGGACAGTAGAAGTTTTGGCTGTTTTTGTTAAGGTTGTTTTGAGCTGTGTTATTATGTGTCTAGAATAAATCTAAATTACCTGGGGGATGGGGAAGTTCTAACTCTGTGGTCATATAATGCTCTCTCTTATAATAGTTTAAAGTGTTTTTTTCCAAAGTTTTAAAATAAGGCAGTCATATTTCAAAGTATAGATAAAAAGTTTTACTATTTAACCTATGTTCTAGGAAAGTGTCTACCTTTAACCCACAACTAAGGAACTAAACCATTTGGCGTGTAGCAACATTTATGACTCCTGAAGATGAAGTGATTTCTGTTTATCATCATTGCTGCCTAACCTGATCAATATCTTGTTTCCTAAAGGTAAAAGGAAGCTAGGTTCCAAATTTATGAGTTGTAATCCATCTACTTCCCTGTGTAATAAAACCTAAATTTATAGTCCCTATTTAAGAATTCTCTTCTCTAAGAACATTATTTTTTGTTATTGATTCCTAGAGACTGAATGAGTTTGCACTCTTATTTTCAGTAGGCAGATCAGTTTTTTTTTTATATTTAAAAAAAATCAAGATTCTCCCTTTTTAATGTGTGGATCAATCATGTAAATTAAAGAGGAATTTAAGAATATTTTTTAAGAAATAACAATTTTAGGTAGGCAATTATAAGGAAGATAACAATCATACATGCCAAGGCTACGTGATTCTTCCACAGGCCCCAAGGGGAGAGATCGATGCCCTGGTTTAGCAAAAATTCTTCGCCAGTACATATCGCATAGCTACAGGTATTATTCGCTGTTACATTGACTCCTGGGCAGAAGTTTTGTCCCAAAAATTCATTATGCTGCAAAGCCACATAGCCATATCGAGGAATGCTGAGGTACTGAAGCCAGGAGAGCCAAGGCCCAACAGTTCTGAGATTTACCAACAGCCCTGAAAATATCATCATAAACACAAAGGAGATGGTCATGAGAAGTGTTGCTATGGATACCACACTCTGGCCTGCTGCTATGGCCAGTGCCATAGAACTGGCCGAATAAGCCACCATCATAAGGGTAAACATCATGATGAAGAAGGCCTCCACAACTGGTTTCAAGCCTAACAAGAAGTATATTATACAAGTAAATATAATACTTGGTAACATCCTCGTGGGTAATAAATCAGATAACAGTTTTCCAAAGAAATAAGATGACACTCTGTAGTATCCACTGATATATTCATGTATAAAGAGCTTCTTTTCAACCACAAAGAGCTCCACAGCTGACACACTGCTGAAACACTGGTTGGTCATCAGGAAGAAGAGCACTCCTGATCTATTCTGGATTCCTGTAGGATCATTTTTTAGATCATAGAAAATAGCACCAATAACCAATCCCAGGATGACTGTTACAATTATCTGAGCTATAGAGGCCTGGGGATTGCCCAGTAAGTTTTTGAATGAACGCTTGGAAATCCATCTGAGTTGATGACAGAAGGAGGTGGCATAGCATCTGAGTTGATGACAGAAGGAGGTGGCATAGGTGATCTCCTTAAAGGTTGAGCTCTTCCTCTTATGACCCTTTACGAGTCGATCTAACTCATCTTTCGTTTTTCTGCAAAAGTCAGAGTTGCCATAAAACTCAGCTATTTTTTCTATGAGTGGAGATCTTCTCTTGGAAGGCTCTTCAGTCTCCTTGACTTCACCGTCTTGGTCCTCTCTGTTTAATATCATAGCAGAGGAGTCTCCATTAATGACATCCAGGAAGAAGTCTGCGGGGTTATTATAAGGCTCACAATGGTAACCCACTGATGCAAAGTACCCCAAGGCCTCCTGGGCAGGCCCATGGAACATTAGTCTTCCCGAGGCCAACAAGGTGAGGCTATCAAACAACTTGAAGATAGAATAACGAGGCTGATGAATGGAGAAGATGATTGTTCGTCCCTGTTCAGACATCCTCTTCAGGAGCAAAAGAACAGCATTTGCCGTGCTTGAGTCTAAGCCAGTTGTGGGCTCATCCAGGAACAAGATGGCTGGATCGGTAATAAGCTCCATTCCAATACTAGTCCTTTTTCTTTCTCCTCCAGACCCACCACGTATAAATTGAGTTCCAACCTTGGAATCTGCCACTTTATCCAGACCTAACTGCTGAATGACCTTGTTAATTTGCTCATTTTTTTCATGCCTTGTCATAGTTGTCGGAAGCCGGAGAGCTGCTGAGAACTGTAAATTTTCTCTCACTGTCAGAGTTCCCATCACGACATCATCTTGTACCACATAACCTGAATTACATTTGAAATTGGCAGGTCGAGGTGCTCCATTTATCAAAACATCTCCAGATAATCCATTCGGATCTTTCCTTGCAGCTAAGATATCTAACAACGAAGATTTGCCGCCACCTGTGGGTCCCAGAATGGCATTGAGGCCAGGTCTCATGATGCCATTGACATTTGTCAGGATTTCTTTCTCAACTGTTTTTCGACCAAGAAGAAAGCCACTCTTCACTTTTACTCGATAGCAAATGTTATGAAAACTTAACACGGCTACTTCAGTAAATGTCTTCGGGTTGTTGGAGGTCATCCTGGAGAGGTCACTGGTGTTTCTTCGTGACATTGGGATAAAAACTTGATCATTATTGGAAGACATCTGGAGAGTTTTGGCCTTTTCAGCTTAACAAGAGATTCAGTTCAACCGAGGTCTTCGATCTCAGAGTCCGTGTGCTCAGGCAGATCAGTTTTAATGCAACAACTCTGTGATAGAGGATTATTGTGGGTTTTTATTGGATTCTCCTGTGTCCTCCACAGAGTAGATAGTCAGTAAATGAAAGAAAACATATTAATGTATTTCAGAACTTTGTCATTTCTTTCATCAGGGTTTGTTCAGGAAAGATCTGCCAAAGAACAGCTTCAGTAGCATGTTTTTTGGGAAAGAGGAGGGTAGAATAAAAGGGCTAAAAGTATTTTGAGCTCATGAGAGTTACTGCTTCAAACTGTGTTGAGTCATCTGAGCCATAAGTCCGATAGGAGGGCTGTTGTATTTGAAATTCATGTTTTGTTCTTCAGGAAGACTTACCTAGTTTTCCACTTCCTTGCCAGTTGTTCTGATAAGATTTTCCCTTCTTTTATGTTTGTTACACAAATGTAACAGTTAAAAAAAGAAGAAAGAAAAATTAACCACAGTCTTAGCACATCATTTGTCTTTAGTATTGTGTGTTCCCTTCCAGTGCTTGTCTGCATAAATATGTATTCTGATGTACCTGTACGTAATCACCCATAATGTAATCTTGTCTTTGGTGGTTTAAACCTTTGCAGTCAGACAAGACAGCCTCACAGGGATGGTGGGAACAAGTGATGATCTGGTGTGAGGATGGAAAGACCAGAAATAAGTAAGGGTGGCAATTGCCTCCTGTTTTGAAGCCACCCTGCTGCCATCACGGTTGTGATGCCGTGTGGTATGCAGCGTGCCCAGTTTCAGAGTATCGGAGTGTAGTATTAGTTAACATTGAGGCTTAACTCACAGTAAGTGAAGGGGCCTGTGAGTAGGGAAATCTTTAGACTGGTTATATTATGAGCTGTAGAACTGTTGCCATTTTTCTTTTCCTCAGTTATGCCCATTAAAGAGGTGTGTCTACTAGAGAATTAGGCTCAGATGGGGGAACAAGCAGCCAAGTAGCATTCTCAGTCTGACAGGTGAATTTTAGGAAATCTCTAAACTTGGCTTCTGTACCTGTAAGACTCAAGTGATGTGGACAGTGATGGGAAAAACGACTTAGAAATGGAAAACAACTTACTGGTTACTCTGCTAATGTGATGGAAATTGCCAAATGGAAAATGAATGAATGCAAAAAAAAAAAAATACAGCTGGATTGTTTGCCACAAGTTTATTCAATAAATTTTCTGTGGTTTGATGTGCAGTATCGTATCTTTAACACATTCTGATTAGAAATCCAATCCTAAAACATTCTGTAAGAATTAGAAGGGAATTGACTCCATTAAAATACTTTTGGCCTCAATAATATCCCTCAGCCATTTTTCTTGAAAGCGAGTCATTCCTGGTCTGCAGAGGAAGAAAAACAAACATACCAAAACTTTTTAACATAAAACACTGAGCCAGGGATTTCCTGTTTATTCTGTTACATTCCTAGTGAGTAAGAAGTCCTTTGAGGGTGGGGAGCAAAGGTTGTCTCTATTCCATCGGCCCAATCAGTAAAAGGATTAATGAGTTTATATGTAAAGATTCTCTAAAAAAGCTGCTGTACAAATAAAAGATTATTATATAGAACTTAATTCCATTGACTATGAAGTTTCCCATAGAAACACAGACATGACCCACTTTGCCCCCACCATCCTTTAGCAGTTAATCCTCAAGTTTTTAATTACTGAAAAATGAGACAGTAAAAATTTTTTTCTAGAACAATGGCAGAATCCTTTCAGCCCATCCTAATGGGGTGGGTGGGCCAAAGAAGAAAAGTGACCATTACATGAGTTATCTGTGGCCATGGGCCTGCTAGGTTCCTGGGGTGTGATGACCTTTGCCCACCACCCTTTTAAAAATAAGTCTCCAGGGGCATCTCGCTGGCTGGGTCAGTAGAGCATGTGACTCTTGATCTCAGGGCCATGAGTTCTAGCCCCATGTTGGGCGTAGAGATCACACACACACACACACACACACACAAAGTCTCCAAGTGTTAATTACCTGTGAACAAACGAAAGGCCCTCAAAGATATAAAAGACCTCAATGGGCATATCCTAAGAGAGAAAAGGATAACTGTTAGCTTATACCAATCATACCAACTCGTAATTCCTTCCATCCCTACACTTGTCCATATGTATACTCTTAAGTTTCTAGAATTCATCCTCCTTATTGGGATGTCTGTAAGTGGTAGTTCTTTGTCGCTTGAAATCTCTGTTCCCCAAAAGATCTTTTTGGCAACAAATACCTGAAGAATCTCTGCAAAATTGGAAACAAGTCAGGAAAGGCTTGTGCTCCTCATGAATAGTCATTTACTTTCTTTTTATGTTCCACTCTACTCAATGGACAGTATTTACCTCTTAGGAGTAGGATAAGAATGAAATAATATAGATAAACACGGTTTGAAAACATTTTTAAAGCAGCATAAAAGTGGAGGTTGTAATATTGTCTCAGGGGTCTCTACCCATGCTCCTTTCCAAAATTATGTGTGGAATTGAGAACAAGAGCCCTTCTCCTAAGCCCTCAATGTACAGTCTCTGGTCATGGTCTTGCTTACCTCCAGCAGCCTTACTTTCCAATCTCCAACCTTGCCAGTTAGCAAGACAGCTGATGGCAGGATAGATGACCAGGAGGAGTGAGAGCTCCACGTACTTTACCTTTTTACATGACTCCAGGTTCAAATACGTAAGTTCGTAGTAGGATAGGACAAACATAAGACAGAGTTGGCCCACCGTGTAGTCCTCTGTGAAGCTCTGGAGGCAGACGAAGCCTCAGATAACTTCTATGACAGAATGGGCAGCAAGGGGGAGAATAACGTGTGTATGTCTGCTGTATTCCAGGCACTGTGCTTGGGACCAGACCTGCTCCTCTGATGACCCAAACCCCGGATTTGTGGATGTTATTTGGATTCCTTTCACACCAGCTATCAACATACTTCATATTCCTGGTCTACCTGGTTGGCTACCCGCAGTCATTTCTTCAAGTATTTATTGAGTGCCTATTACTTGCCAGGCCTCATTTTACAGCAAAACAAAAATTCCTGCCTTTGTGGAGCTTATATTCTGGTAGGGGGAACAGACAATAACAAGATAATAAATTACATAGACTATCAGAAGGTAAGAAAGTGTTAGGGAGAAAAAGCAAAAGCATGGAGGAAGGGATAAAAGTGTGACGTAGGAGGTGAGAGCAGGGTGTGCACATACCTAGGTGAGAGTGTTCCAGTCAGGGAACAGCAGATGCAGAGGCCCTGAGGTGGGACTCTACCTGGATTATTAAAGTCACAAGATCACAGCTGGAGGGGAGGGAGGGAGGGAGGAGGAGGAGGAGGAAAGCAGAGATAACAAGAGACCAGGTCACACAAGGGCCTCCCAGGCCCTCACTACTCAAAAGTGTACGCTGTGGGCCGGCACACACCTGGGAGCACCACCTGGGAGCTGCTTTTTTTTTTTTTTTTGAAGATTTTATTTATTTGAGAGAGAGCACATGAGAGGGGGGAGGGGCAGAGGGAGAAGCAGACTCCCCGCTGAACAGGGAGCCCGATGCGGGACTCGATCCCGGGACTCCAGGATCATGACCTGAGCCGAAGGCAGTCGCTTAACCAACTGAGCCACCCAGGCGCCCCTACCACCTGGGAGCTTCTTAGCAATGCAGAATCTCAGGCCCCACCCCAGACCTGCTGAATCAAAATCTTCCTTTCAACAAGATCTGCAATTAATGTGCATGCACTTTGAAGTTAGAGAAACACGTTGGAACATTTTAAACAGAGGAGTGGCATAGGTTCATTTTATCAGGCTCACTCTGGCTGGCGGCTGCTATTTCGAAAAGATACACAATGAGGGCAAGGGTGGAAGCAGAGAGGCCAGTTAGGAGGCTATTGAAAGAATCTTGGTAAGAGATGATGGTGTCTTGTACCAAGGTGGTAGAAGTGGAGTGGTAAGAAATTGTTGGATTCAGGACCTCTTTTTGAAGATAGGGCCAATAGGATTGCTAATGTGTGGGATGAGGGATGTGAGTCGAGGATGATGCCAAGGATTTGGGCCATGAATGGAGATGAGAGGTCTGCGGGCAGGTCAGGTTGGGAAGGGAAAATTGGAAGTTCAGTTTTGGATACCAGAAGTGAGATGTTTATTAAACATCCAAGTGGCAGAGATCTGGGCTGGAGATGCAGATTTGGGAAGCATAAGCTAGAGGTGGCGTTTAAAGTCAGGAGACGACAAGATCACCAAGGAGAGGAGTATGGAGGACAGGCTCGAGGCCAGTAGAGACTGAGAAGGAATGGTCGGTGAGGCAGGAAGGAAAACCCAGATAGTGTGTGGTTCTAGCAGCCAAATGGAACATTTCATGAAGCGGGGAGTGAGCAGCTCTGGCAAGTGCTGTAGATTGCCAAGCAAGATGAGGACAGAAATAGGACTTAAGTTTTACAAAGAAGGGGTCATCAATGACCCTGACAGGAGAAGTCTCCATTTTCACTGAAGTCTCATCTAAGCGAACGGGGCAGAAAAGGAAGAGCTTACTGGAGGTTTGTTTTTGGTGATCTTGATGGTGAAGTAGACAGAGGCAGTGACTTGTGGCATGGGTCTCTTAGCAGTTGGGATGCTCCAGCGCACACAGTAGATATAGTGGTAGCTGTGAACCAAGTCTTCCCTCTGTATAAACTCTGTGTAGTGCACCCAGCAGTTTTGATACTCCCAAGTCTGTTTCATATAAAAGAGAAAGAACACACAAAGAAAAGCAAACGTTCTTTCAAGTCCTCTAGGTAAAGGCAACAACACAGCAGTAGGGGTTACAGCCCAGCTTCGGGCATCCATTTCTAACATTTTTGACTGGGATTCAAACTAGAGTCAACTCCCGATCTATCTCCACAAGTGGAGGAGAGAAAAGGTAGAGCCGACATGAAATGAGTGAATAATGCAACCTCCCTGGAGATCGGGCTTTGGAACCCAGAGGGGCGCAATCAGATGTGCACCCAGAGGTGCACAAATACACCACACGCACGTATACACACTGACCTCCCGCCAGACCCTTACTTGGGAGGCAAGTTTGGTTAGTTGGAGAGTAATTAGAAAGTGATTGGAGCATGTGTTCTGCTCACTCCTCTTGGGAGGCCTGTAGATGCCACTGGAAAGTAATGAGGCTGATTTCACAAGCTGTTTTTGAAAATCAGACTCAGTTCAATGCAGCCATCAGTGGTATATAAACTAAGTTTAGAAAAGGAATGAGTCAGGCACTGGGATCATCCAGATCCTCAGATCCCTATTTTACCCCCTTGGAGAAATTTTTCTCTCCAAAGCATGAATTTTACTAGTGCCTAGGGCCCACAGAAGTCACAGTGCAGCCCCGATTCTCAGTCCAGTGCCTTGAATGCTATAGGTATTCAACAAGTTCAATTCAACTGAACCCCCTTGGGTTGGCTATTGGTGCACAGGAAGCTTCCACATCAAAAAAAAGTCCTGAATTAAGTTGAAGGTCCACAGAAGGAAGGAAGTGGGACAGTCTAAGAGTTTCAGTGATATGAGGAGGAACAGTTGGAGGGAGATGGCTAAAAGATTTCAGGCCCTCTAAAAAAATTTTAAAAAGTAGGTTGGCCTTCTGCCTCAGCTTACTTTATTTCTTTCCTTTTTTTTTTTTTAAGATTTTATTTATTCATTTGAGAGAGACAGAGAGAGAGAGAAAGAGAGAGCACGAGCAGAGGAGAGAGGCAGAGGGCGAAACAGACTCCCTGCCGAGCTGGGAGCCCGATGCGGGGCTCAATCCCAGGACCCTGGGATCACGACCCAAGCTGAAGGCAGACGCCTAAACATCTGAGCCACCCAGGAGCCCCAGCTTACTTTATTTCAAACTTATACCCAATTGATTGTTTCAGTCAGCCAGACAGGAGCACCAGACTCTAGATTCCCTGGGATCAGAACTGTATTTTACACAGATTATCATTCCTTTTATGAAGGAGCCTGCTACTTAACCCTTTGCGGCCCATTGGAGCATGACTTTCTTTCCAACTTTTCTATATGAATATATTTCTTCAGCCCTGATGTTGAATCCGTCAGACAATCAAAGACTTTGTACCATCGGAAGGGGCCCTAGAGATCATTTAGGGAAGTCCCTCCCTTTGCAGATGAGAATATTGGGGCCTAGCAATGGGAAGGGACAGTCCAACATAAAAGCGGGGACTGGGACCCAGGGCTCCCAAGCAGCCCGCTCAGTGCTCTCTCTACCCCACCAGATGTCTCTGTTCTAAGATTCTCTTCCTCTCAATTTGGTGTCCTAGAGTTTTTTTTTCTTTCTTTTGTGAACTAAGGCAGCCTTAGACACATTAAATTCAGCCATCTCCATCAAGCCGGTTTCCCCATTTTTATCACTGTTCAGGCAGCTCTTTACGTAGCTCCAGTGAGTATGTGTTATCCTTGTATTTTGTAATTTTTACGTAACATTGCTTCATATACTCGCTTCCAGGAAACAGTATCTCATTGTGCTACTCCACCATGGATGGCTTAGCCAATTACATATTATTGGACACTCAAAATCAACAGGCACCTGGAAGTATATGCACAAAACTGTTAGCAATGGTAAGTGACCCTTGAGGGAGAAGAACCGGGTATTGTGGGGGTGGAAGGAGAGTTTTCCTTTTCTACTTTGTGTCCTTTTGCTCATTGGGGATTTTCCGTTTTTTAATAATGTCTTGTTTTAGAATAAAAATAATTTTAGGGGTGCCTAGGTGGCTCAGTCGTTAAGCATCTGCCTTTGGCTTAGGTCATGGTCCCAGGGTCCTGGGATCGAGTCCCGCATCGGGCTCCCTGCTCAGCGGGGAGTCTGCTTCTCCCTCTCCCACTCCCCCTGCTCCCTCTCCCACTCCCCCTTCTCCCCCTCCCACTCCCCCTGCTTCTCCCTCTCCCACTCCCTCTCTCGCTGTGTCTCTCTCTGTCAAATAAATAAATAAATAAATAAATTTAACTGGGTGTTAGGCATTGGAGATTTTCCAACTTTCCTCTTAGAAAGAACTTATTTGTATATTCATGTTGCCAGGTTGTGTTCCTTAAGAGAATAAACAAATTGTGCCCATGGGCCGTGTGTAAATGTACCTATTCCCTCTCCAAAACACATGAGCCTCTGGACATCAGGTTTAATCATTCTTATTCACATTGTAATACCTTAAAATCTTTTGAATTTGCATTTTTCACTGATAGTAAAACTCTGCATTATTTTTGTCATCAAAATAACTTT
The DNA here is from genome assembly GCF_037043125.1 of Eumetopias jubatus. NCBI lineage: Eukaryota > Metazoa > Chordata > Mammalia > Carnivora > Otariidae > Eumetopias > Eumetopias jubatus. Next base: position 28,553,801 of record NW_028274817.1, read on the forward strand.
TCAGGGGCACCTGGGTGGCTCAGTTGGTTAAGCGTCTGCCTTCAGCTCCGGTCGTGATCCCAGAGTTCTGGGATCGAGCCCTGAGCCCTGCATCGGGCTCCCTGCTCAGTGAGGAGTCTGCTTCTCCCTCTGCCCCTCCTCCCCACTCATGTTCGCTCTCTCTCTCTCCCAAATAAATAAATAAAATCTTTAAAGGAAAAAAAAGAACTTTTCCTACTGTGGTGGCCAAAGTATATCAGACCTGTGATCAAAACTTTATTTTGCTGATTAATCAGAAAGACTTAGGACAGGGGTGCCTAGGTGGCTCAGTCAGTTAAGTGTCTGCCTCAGTTTCGGCTCAGGTCATGATCTCAGGGTCATGGGATAGAGCCCCACGATGGGCTCCACACTCAGGGCAGAGTCTGCTTGAGATTCTCTGCCTCTCCCTCTCCTTTTGCCCCTCCCCCCACTCATGCACACTTTCTCTTCCTAAAATAAATAAATAAATACAGTCTTTAAAAAAAAAAGACTGGACAAATAGTCCAACCTCTCTGAACCTCAGGGTTTCTCATCTGTAAAATGGGTACCCTGATGTACCTACATGCAGGTTCATTGTGGGGGTTAGGTGAGATCATGCATGTGAAGTGCTCAGCAGTACTTGACACATAGTAATGCTCAGTAAGTGGTAACTACTGATTTGCCATCCCCTGGGGTACGGTGGACTCTGGGAAATCTGCAATAAGCTTGAGAAAGCTCTCCATCAGAAATGTCCGACACTTAGATGGCAGACTTTACTTCTAGGGCTCACTGCATTAGCAGGGCTGGGAACAAGATGATTTTATGTCAGTAGCTTTATAGAGCTTTTAACGTTTCAGTTACTTTCCACTTTCTAATCATCTCATCCTCATAACAGTCCTACACAGTAGGTAAGCTCTTCATCTGTGAACAAATAATGGTATGGAGAGAATAAATCTGTTCACGTGTTCAACACATGTTTTAGAGCATCTCTGTGTACCTGAGCTTTCTAGGGGCTGGGGACAGAGAATTGAATAAAAGCCTCTGCCCTCATTGACTATTTGATCTGTAAGTGGAAGAAAGGCAAAGGGTAAGTAAGTAAAATCTAATATCTTAGGTAGAGCTGAATGCTAAGGGAAAAAGTAAATCAGAGGAGGAGAACGGGTTGCAATTTTAGATGAGGTGACGAGGAAAGGCCTCAGTGAGCAGGTAGAATTTTTTTTTAATTGAGCTGTAGTTGACATATAGTAGTATATTAGTTTCAGGTATACAACATAGTGATTCAATATTTATGCACATCATGAAATGAGCACAATAGGTCCGTCACCATACAAAATTATTAAAATGGTAATACTGTTTTCTCTGCTGTGCTTTTCATCCGTGTGACTATTTTATTTTATTTCATTTATTTTTAAAGATTTTATTTTGAGTAATCTCTTGCCCAACGTGGGGCTCAAACTCACAACCCCGAGATCAAGAGTCACACGCTCCACCAACTGAGCCGACTGAGCGCCCTGTGACTAGTTCATTTTATAACTGGAAGCTCATACCTCTTAATCCCCTTCACTTGTTCCACCCAAATCATACCCCTCTCCCCTCTGGTAACACGTTTGTTGTCTGTATTTGAGTCTGTTTCTGTTTTGATTTGTTAGTTCATTTGTTTGGTTTTTTAGATTCCACGTGTAAGTGAAATTGTATGTTATTTGTCTTTCTTTAACTTACTTCTTAGCATAATACCCTCTGGGTCCATCCATGTTGTCACAAATGGCAAGATTTCATTCTTTTTTATGGCTGCATAATATTCTATTTTTTATATATCACATCTTTGTTATCCATTCATCTATCGATGGATGCTTAAGTTGCTTCCACATCTTGGCTTATAGCAAATAATGCTGCAGTGAACATGGGGTGCATATATCTTTTCAAGTTAGTGTTTTTGTTTTTGGAAAAATATGCAGAAGTGGAATTGCTGGATCATATAGTATTTCTATTTAAAATTTTTTGAGGAACCTCCATACTCTTTTCCATAATGGCTGCACGGATTTACACTTCCACCAACAGTGCATGAGGCTTCCCTTTTCTTCACATCTTCACCAACAATTGTTATTTCTTGTCTTTTTGATATTAGCCATTCTGACTGGTGTGAGGTGATATCTCATTGTGGTTGTGATTTGCATTTCCCTGATGATTAATGATGTTGAGTATCTTTTCCTGTGTTTCTTGTCCATCTGTATCTCCTCTTTGGAAAAAGTTTCTATTTAGGCCATCTGCCCATTTTTTAAATGAAGTTTTGGGGGGCGTGTTGAGTTGTATGAGTTCTTTATATATTTTGGATATTAACCCTTTATCAGACATATCATTTGCAAAATATCTTCTCACATTTAGTAGGTTACTTTTTCATTTTATTTATTTTATTTATTTTAAAGATTTTATTTATTTATTTGAGAGAGAGAGAATGAGAGATAGAGAGCACGAGAGGGAAGAGGGTCAGAGGGAGAAGCAGACTCCCTGCTGAGCAGGGAGCCCGATGTGGGACTCAATCCCGGGACTCCAGGATCATGACCTGAGCCGAAGGCAGTCGCTTAACCAACTGAGCCACCCAGGCGCCCACTTTTTCATTTTATTGATGGTTTCCTTTGCTGTGCAAAGGTTTTTTAGTTTGATGTAGTTGTAATTGTTTATTTTTGTTTTTGTCTTCCTTGCCTGAGAAAAATATTGCTAAGACTGATTTCCAGGTGTTACTTCCTCTGCTTTCTTTTAGGAGTTTTATGGTTTCAGGTCTTACATTTAGGTCTTTAATCCATTTTGAGTTTATGTTTGTGTTTGTGGTTAGAAAGTGGTCTGTTTTCATTTTTTTTAAGTGTTTATTTGAGAGAGAGAGAGCATGCGAGCGGGGGGAGGGGCAGAGGAAGAGAATCTCAAGCAAACTGCACTCCAAGCGCAGAGCCTAATGTAGGGCTCGATCTCACTACCCTGATGAGATCATGACCTGAGCTGAAACCAAGAGTCGGACATTCAACCAGCTGAGCTGCACAGGCACTCCTCCAATTTCATTATTTTGCATGTAGCTGTCCAGTTTCCTTAACACCTTTTATTGAAGAGACTGTCTTTTCCCCACTGTATACTCTTGCCTCCTTTGGCATAGATTAATTGACCATATAAGTGTGGGTTTATTTCTGGACTCTGTTCTGTTCCTTTGATGTATATGTGTTTGTGCCCAGTACCATACTGTTTTTTGATTACTGTAGCTTTGTAGTATAGTTTGAAATCTGGGAGCATGATACTTCCTGCTTTGCTCTTCTTTCTTAAGATTGCATTGATTAATTGAGGTCTTATGTCATTCCATATAAATTTTAGGATTATTTGTTCTAAAATGTAAAATTGCCATTGGTATTTTTATTGGGATTGTATTGAATTCTATAGATTGCTTTGGGTAGTATGGGCATTTCAACAATATTAATTCTTCCATTCCATGAGCATGATAAATCTTTCCATTTATTTGTCATCTTCAGTTTCTTTCATCACTGTCTTATAGTTTTCAGAATACATGTCTTTCAACTTCTTGGTTAAATTTATTGCTAGGTATTTTATTCTTTTTGATGCAATTGTATATGGGATTGTTTTTTCAGTTTCTCTTTCTGATAGTTATTAGTGTATAGAAACGCAACAACAGATTTCCGTATGTTAATTTTTTATCCTGCAACTTCATTGAGTTCATTTATTAGTTCTAATAGTTTTTTGGTGGAGTCTTTAGGGTTTTCTATATATAATATCATGACATTTGCAAATAGTGACAGTTTTACTTCTTCTTTACCAATTTGGATGCCTTTTATTTCTTTTTCTTGTTTCATTGCTACAGCTAGGCCTTGTACTGTATGTTGAATAAAAGTCACAAGAGTGAGCATTCTAGTCTTGTTCCTGATCTTAGAGAGAAAGCTTTTAGCCTTTCACTCTTGAGCGTGATGTTAGCTCTGGGTTTGTCATATCTGGCCTCTTTTATGTTGAGGTATGTTTCCTCTATGCCCACTTTGTTGAGAGTTTTTATCATATTTGAATGTTGAGTTGTGTCAGATGCTTTTTCTGCATTTATTGAGATGATCATATTATTTTTATCCTTTATTTTGTTAACAGGGTGTATCACATTGATTAATTTGTGTATATTAAATCATCCTTGCATCCCTGGAATAAATCCCACTTGATCATGATATATGATACTTTTAATGTATTGTTGAATTTGGTGTGTTAATATATCATTGAAGATGTTTGCATCTATGTTCCTCAGGGATATTGACCTGGAATTTTCTTTTTGTGTAGTGTCTGTCTGGTTTTGGTATCAGGGTAATGTTGGTCTCATTGAGTGACTGGAAAGCATCCTTTCCTCTTTAATTTTTTGCAATAGTTGGAGGAGGATAAGTATCAACTCCTTTTTAAATGTTTGGTGATGGGCACTGGGTGGCTCAGTCAGTTAAGTATCTGCCTTTAGTTTAGCTCAGGTCATGGTCCCAGGGTTCTGAGATTGAGCCCCGCATCGGGCTCCCTGCTCCGCGGGGAGTCTGCTTCTCCCTCTCCCTCTGCCTCCACCCTCATGCTCTCTCTCTCTTATGCTCTCTCTCTCTCTCAAATAAATAAATAAAATCTTTAAAAAAAATGTTTAGTGAAATTCACTTGTGAAGCCATCTGGTCCCGGACTTCTTTTGTTGGGAGTTTTTTTGAGTACTGATTCAATTTCATTATTAGCATTTTGTCTGTTCAGATTTTCCATTCCTTCTTGATTCTAGTCTTGGAAGATTGTTTCTAGGAATTTATCTATTTCTTCTAGGTTGTTTAATTTGTTTGCAACAAATAATTTTCCAGACTAGTCTAGTCTCTTATAATCATTTGTATTTCTGTGGTGTCAGTTATAACTTCTTTCATTCCTGATTTTCTTCATTTGAGTCCTCTCTTTTTCTTCATGAGTCTTGCTAAAGGTTTTTCAATTTTATCTTTTCAAGGAACCGGCTCTTAGCTTCATTGATCTTTTCTAATGTTTTAAGTTCCTGTTTCGTTTATCTTCTCCTGATACTTATTATTTCCTTCTTTCTACTAATTTTGGGCTTTGTTCTTTTTCTACTTCCTTTAGGTATAAGATTAAATTGTTTATTTGAGATTTTCAGATTTCTTGAGTTGGGTCTCTAGTGCTATAAACTTCCCTTAGCGTGGAGTCAGCTTAAGTTTTTTTCTCCGCCCTCTGCCCCTCCCCCCTCAAATAAATAAATAAATCTCTTTTTTTAAGATTTTATTTATTTATTTGAGGGAGAAAGAGAGAGCACATGAGTGGCGGGGAGGGACAGAGGGAGAGGGGGAAGCCGACTCCCAGCTGAGCAGGGAGCCCGATGTAGGGCTCCATCCTGGGACTCTGGGATCATGACCTGAGCCAAAGGCAGACGCTTAATTGACTGAGCCACCCAGGCACTCCTAAATAAATAAATCTTTAAAAAAAAAAAAAACTTTCCTCTAAAACTTCTTTTGCAGCATCGCATAGATTTTGTACTGTGTTTCCATTTTCATTTGTCTCAAGGTATTTTTTTATTTCCTTTTTGACTTCTTTGTTCAGCCATTGATTGCTTAGTATCATGTTTAGCCTCCAGGTGTTTATAGTTTTTTTCCAGTTTTCTTCTTTTTTTTTTTTAAGATTTTTATTTATTTATTTGTCAGAGAGAGAGAGCACAAGCAGGGGGAGCAGTAGAGGGAAAAGGAGAAGCAGGCTCCTCACTGAGCAAGGAGCCCGATGTGGGACTCCCAGGACCCTGGGATCATGACCTGAGCCGAAGGCAGACGCTTAACGACTGAGCCACCCAGGCGTCCCTTCAGTTTTCGTCTTCTAATTGGTTTCTATTTTCATACCATTGTGCTAAGAAAAGACGCTTGATATGATTTCAGTCTTCTTAAGTTTATTGAGACTTGTTTTCTAGCCTAACATGTGATCTGTCCTGGAGAATGTTCCATGTGTACTTGAAAAGAATGTGTATTCTGCTGTTTTGGGATGGAATGTTCTGGATATATGTTAAGTCCATCTGGTCTGATGTGTCATTCAAAGTCACTTTCCTTATTGGTTTTCTGTCTGGATGATCTATTGACAGTAAGTGGGATGTTAAAGTTCCCTACTATTACTATACTACTGTCAATTTCTTCCTTTATATTTGTCAATATTCTCTTTATATATTTAGGTGCTCCTGTATTGGGTGCATAGATGTAAATATACAAGTCTTATATCTTCTTGTTGGTTTGACTCCTTTATCATTATATAATGCCCTTTGTCTCTGGTTACAGGTGTTTGTTTTTTTTTTTTAAGTCTATTTTGTCTGGTATGAGTATTGCTACCCAGGTTTTCCTTTTTTTTCTCTCATTTGCTTGGAATATCTTTTCCCATCCCTTCACTTTCAGTCTGTGTGTGTCTCGAGGTCTGACGTGAGTCTCTTGTAGACAGCATATAGATGGGTTTGGTTTTTTATCCCTTCAGTCCCCCTGTGTCTTATGATTGGAGCATGTAGTCTATTTACATTTAAAGTAATTACTGCTAGGCATGTACTTAGGATTAGTTTGTTAATTGTTTTCTGGTTGTTTTTGTAGTTCTTCTCTGTTCCTTTCTTCCCTTGTGATTTGATGACTTTCTTTAATGTTATGTTTGGATTCCTGTGTCTTTTATGTGTCCGTTATAGGTTTTGGGATTGTGGTTACCAGGAGGTTCATCTATAATGCACTATGTATATATAGCAGTGTATTTTAAGTTGATGGTCACTTAATTTGGAACACATTGTAAAAGTGCTGCATTTTTATTTCCTCCTATTTTATGTAGTTGACATCATATTTTACATCTTTTTATTTTGTGTATCTCGTAAGTAATTGTCATAGCTATAATTGATTTTACTACTTTTGCCTTTTAACCTTCATACTAGCTTTATAAGTGATTGATCTACTACCTTTACTATATGTTTGCTTTTACCAGTGAAATTTTTTCTTTCTTAATTTTCTTCTAATTATGGCCTTTTCTACTTAAACAAGTCCCTTTAACATTTTTTGTAATGCTGGTTTAGTGGTGATGAACTCCTTTAACTTTTGTTTGAGAACTCTCTCTCTCCTTCAGTTCTGATTGACAACCTTGCTGGACAGAGTATTCTTGGTTGTAGGTTTTTCTTTTCAGTACTTTGAATGTGTTGTGCTACTTCCTTTTGGCCTGCAAACTCTGCTGAAAAATCAGCTGATCACCTTATGGGGGTTCTCCTATACGTAACTATTTGTATTCTCTTGCTGCTTTTAAGATTCTCTCTTTAGGGCACCTGGGTGGCTCAGTTGGTTGGGCGACTGCCTTCGTCTCAGGTCATGATCCTGGAGTCCCGGGATCGAGCCCCACATCGGGCTCCCTGCTCAGCGGGGAGTCTGCTTCTCCCTCTGACCCTCCCCTCTCATGTGCTCTCTCTCTCTCTCAAATAAATAAAATCTTTAAAAAAAAAAGATTCTCTCTTTATCTTTAATTTTTGGCATTTTCATTATTATGTGTCTTGGCATGGACCTCCTTGGGTTCCTCTTATTTGGGGCTCTCTGTACTCCCTGGACCCAGGTGTCTGTTTCTTTCCCCAGGTTAGGGAAGTTTTTAGCTATTATGTCTTCAGATAGATTTTCTGCCCCTTTCTCTCTCTTTTCTTTCTGGGAGCCCTATAATGCAAATGTTGGTATGCTTGATGTTGTTCCAGTGGTACCTTATCCTACTCTCATTTCTTAAGAATTCCTTTCTCTTGGGCGCCTGGGTGGCTCAGTCGGTTAAGCGTCCGACTCTTGATTTCGGCTCAGGTCATGATCTCAGGGTCATGAGATTGAGTCGCGCATGGGGCTCTGCACTAGGCAGGGAGCCTGCTTGGGATTCTCTTTCTCTCTCCCTCTGCCCCACCCCCACTTGAGCTCTCTCTCAAAAAATAAAAGTAAAAATATTTTCTGTCTCTTTGTTGAAGTTCTCACTGGGTTCATCCATTCTTCTCCCAACTCTTGTCCTCTTGTGAGCACCTTTATGACCATTACTTTGAACTCTTTATCAGATAAATTGCTTATCCACGTTTTTAGTTCTTTTTCTTGTGGTTTTGTCTTGTTCTTTCTCCTCCGTCTCCTCATCTGGTCTGACTCTATGTGTTGTTTCTATGTATTAGGTACATCAGCTCCGTCTCCTGGTCATGAAAGTAGTGGCCTTATGTACAAGGTGTTCAGGGGGCCCAGTGGTATAATCAGCCCTCATCACCAGAACCAGGCACTCCAGGGGTGTCCCACGTGTGGGCTGTGTGCACTGACCTGTTGTGGCTCAGCTGTGACTGCTGCGGGGGGTGCTGGTGAGTGGGGCTGGCCCTTGCCCCCTCTCCCCCAGCTGCAGTGCCTCGTAGTGACTATTGTGAGAGTGCTGGTAGGTGGGACTGGGCTCCCCCACCCCTGGGGCATGAGTTGCTTTGGAGGGACCAGCTGTGGCAGGGTGGTAATTGTTTTGGGGAGATGCAGATCCCAAATGAGGCTGCCTGGGGGCCAGGAGCTGCTTTAGAGGGTTACCTGCCAGGGCAGGGACAGTACTGCTAGCGAGGTGGATGGAGAATGTCAGAACTGGTACCCACCAGGACCTTTGTTCCCAGAGAAAGTTCCTACAGATCCCTGCCCCTTTGGCACATAACCCTAAAAGTAGCTGATCAATCCCTGTCACATATAGTCCAGGCACCTTTCAAACCACTACCTCTGGGCTTGGTCTCCAAGAGAGTGTGATAGTGTGTGGGCCCTTTAAGAGCAGAGTCTTGGTTTCCTGTAACACTCTGGCCCTCCCTTGATTTTCCAAGCTCCTGGGATGAAACACTGCTGATTTTCAAGGCCACATGTTGGGGGGGTGGGTGTCATCTTCTTGGCGCAGTCTCCAGGGTGGGTGGTACTCAGAGGTGGGGCTTGAACCTCCCACTCCTCAGGGAGTACCTGCACGCCTGTGATAGCGCTCCCATGTGTGGGTCGCCGTGCAGGGGTTTAGTTCCTGACTTTGTCTCGGTCCTTGCTCCCCTTCTTAATATGGCTTTTTTTTTTTTTATATCTTCAGCTGTGGAAGAGCTCTTCTACTAGTCTTCAGGTCATTCTCAGAGTGAGTGAACAGGCGGCATGTTAACAAAGATCTCAAGAGAGGTAAGGCCCGACCCATGAGAACAGATCAAACAGATCGCAGGGGAGAGGGTTCCAGGCGGGCAGCCCTGCATGTGCCAAGGCCTTGAGGCGGGAGCGTGCCTGGCAGTTGAACAGGAAGGAGACAGCTGTGGCTGTGGCAAGGACGGTGAAAGGGGAGAAGGTAGAAGGTGATGACCCTGAGCGATAAGTTGGGAGGGAGGAGGGGACTCAGATCACTTCAAGCTCTGTAGCCCCTTGTCAGGACTGACGTTTGCCTTTTATTCAGAATAACTGGTGGCATTGTTGGGGGAAATTTTTCTGCTTGTTCTGTGTCCCATTCCAGTCTGATTCACAGACCCTGGGTGCAGTAGGCAGGGGCTTTTGCCCAACTCCAAAGGGAGACGTTCTCCAGAGCAAGAAGGTCCAAGAGTAAGTAGTACTTTGCACCATTCATCATCATTGTGCTCTAGAGACCCCTTGTAATTGAAATGTGCCTGCTGGAGTATGAGAGGGTGTGGAACCACCTCACTGCCACCTGACTGGGCCTTCCTAGGGCCTAGGAAACTGCCCTTGGGGCTGTAGGCTGTGATGGGCTGGCCAGAGAAACAGAGACAGCAGGAAGCTTCTCCGAGGGGTGGGGAGTTTGCCTCCACCTATTTCAACTCATTTCTCTTCTTCTTCTTCTTCTTTTTTTTTTTTTTAAGATTTTCTTTATTTGAGAAAGAGAGAGTACAAGCAGGGGGAGCAGCAGAGGAAGAGGGAGAAACAGGCTCCTCGCTGAGCAGGGAGCCCGATGCGGGGCTCTATCCCAGGACTCCAGGATCATGACCTGAGCCGAAGGCCGAGCTCAACCGACTGAGCCGCCCCCCCCCCTTTTTTTTCAACTCATCTCTCTTCTGAGGAAATACAGTGAGTGGGGATTTCAGGCCATTTCTTAATCCACCTCGCCAGTTATGCAAAGCAACCCAGGGCCTTCTCTCCAAAGCTGCCAGGATAAGCCACACAAATAAGTCAGAGCCAGGCACTGGCGGAAAAAGGAGAGGAATTCACAGGCATGCACATCATAATGTGTGGACATTATGTTCCAAAACCAAATCAGAAAGATCCATCGGCATCCCCGCTGTTCATATGAGATTTCTAAAGTTGGTGATGGAGAATTCCTGTTTTGGAACAGAAGCTGCCTTTGGCCTTTGGCCTTTGGCCACTAGGCCCCCACTTAGAGCACCAGCATGGGAAAATGGCTTAACTGGGAGGGAGTATCAGATTTTCTAAGGGAGATGTAAGGTTAGGATGATACAAACCGGGAAATACGATTGTGCCGTTCACCGTCGAACCATACCATGGTGAATTTGGAACCCAGATGGGGACAATGTTTACTTAGTCACCTTTGAAATCATCTAGGGTTTCCAGGTTTTAAACTTTTCATTGTTCCTCGCCCTTGTACACCAATCTGGAATGGTCAACTAACTTACCAGAATGAACTCCTCAATTTGCTTATGGCCCCTTTCTGCTGTGAATTCACCGTGTGTGATCCATTTGATATTTTTGATGGGCTTTTCTTCTTCTGCAAAAAAAAAAAAGGTGAGAATTTGTTAGTTGCCTGGTAGTGTGGCATTGTTTAATGGGCTAGTCCTTCACACCTCCAAGTAGGGTTACTACCTGCCACAGTCTTAACAGCGGCATTGACGGCACTCTTCACTAACGCTAATGCTAGTTCATTCAGATTGCCAGTGTCTTCTGTGTCTGTCTCCTGGCTTGTAGGACTTTGATCCACATCCATCTTCTGGATTTTGAAATCTTCAGTCCCATCCATTTTCTTTTGCCTGGAAAAAGAAACTCAAGAAGTTATCTCTTGCGCATGTGCCTACACACTCAGATATCTTAAGTTCAGACCACCACTTGAAGGATAACAAGACACAGGAAATGGTTGTTGCCTCTAGGGGGCAACAGGGCCTTAAGGGTGGGGATAGGAGTGAGGCCTTTACGGTTTATCCATTGTGCCTAGCTTCAGAGATCTATTTTTCCTGAAAACCAAGGATTTTCAGATTCCTATAACCATGAACAGTTTAATCAAGATGTAGGAGAATGAGTCCTAACTTCTTTGGAGTTCTAACAATATTGATTTCTAGTTGAGTCTTGAATAGAACCTCAGTCCCTGGGGCACCTGGGTGGCTCAGTTGTTAAGCGTCTGCCTTTGGCTCAGGTCATGATCCCAGGCTCCTGGGGTCGAGCCCCGCATCGGGCTCCCTGCTTAGCGGGGAGTCTGCTTCTCCCTTTCCCACTCCCCTTGCTTGTGTTCCCTCTCTCACTGTGTCTCTCTGTCAAATAAATGAATAAAATCTTAAAAAGAAAAAAAAAGAACCTCAGTCCCTGCTTAGGCAACTGAAGGCACATGGCTCTCTCTCTTTTTTTTTTTTTAAGATTTTATTTATTTTATTTGAGAGACAAAGAGAGAACGCACGCACGAGCAGGGGGGGTGGCAGAGGAAGAGAGAAAGAGCAGACTTCCCTCTGAGCATGGAGCCCGGCCCTGAGATCACGATCTAAGCCAAAAGCAAGAGTCAGATGCTTAACTGACTGAGCCACCCAGGCACCCCAATTTTAATTCACTTTAAAGAGCTATGTGCCCTGGGGCGCCTGTAGCTCAGTCAGTTAAACATCCAACTCTTGATTTTGGCTCAGGTCGTGATCTCAGGGTTGTGGGATTGAGCCCTGTGTTGAGCTCTGTGCTCAGTGGGGAGACTGTTTGAGATTCTCTCCTTTCTCTGTCCCTCCCCCTGCTCATGCTCTCTCTCAAATAAATAAATAAATCTTTAAAAAAGATAAAGTGAAAGGCGCCCGGGTGGCTCAGTCAAGCGTCTGCCTTCGGCTCAGGTCATGATCCCAGGGTCCTGGGATTGAGTCCCACATCGGGCTCCCTGCTCAGCGGGGAAGGCTGCTTCTCCCTCTCCCATTCCACCTGCTTGTGTTCCTGCTCTCGCTGTGTCTCTCTGTCAAATAAATAAATAAAATCTTTAACAAAAAAGATAAAGTGAATTAAAAATCATTAGAGGTGATACAGCATAGAAGGGGGTGGATTTTCAGTTTTTCTCTTGGATTCTCCAGGTGTACAAATTATATCATCTGCCAGAAACTATCATTTTTTACTATCTTTTTCCCTAAAATATATAGTTCCATAGTATTCGCTTTGGTTAACACTTTTGGAGAAATGTTCAGTGAAAGTGAAGATAATGTGCATCCTTTTGTGTCTGACCTCAGTGGGTGTGCTTTCTGCTGTTCCATCATAAAGTATGATGCTGGTTTATGGTGAGAGATTTATCACATCAGGAAACTGTTTGCTCCTGTTTTAGTAAGAGGTTTATCATAAACAATCGCCGAAATTTTCCAAATGATTTTAACATCTATTGAGATTGTGAAACTTAATAGTTATTCAGGCTGTGAACAGGATTCATCACAGCATTAGGACTCTGCGCATTTTCCATCTTTTCCTCTTGAGTCTTGGAGTCTCTGTCTTTCCTGGCTACTACTTAAGTCTCTTCACTTATGAGAAATCACTTACTTCTAGCAGTTATGCATCCCTGCAGGCAATCCTTACATGGGGGGTGCTGTATAAAAGTGGGTATCTCTCTCCAAAGGGAGCTCGTTATTCGTCTATAAATAGCAACTCCCAATTTTGGGGTGTTTAATGTGCCTTGTTTCCTTTAACTCACCCCTGCCCCATGAGATCGTGGACCAGACACCTTCCGTTTGCCCTTTCAGATCTACTCCTCCCCGTCTCCCCTGCTCTCTGCCCTGGAAGGCTGACCTGACCGGACTGCATCAGTGGGCTCTCCCATGCCCTCTGGCTTCCAGGAGGTCCCACACAATGCGGAGACAAGGCTGAGGGAGGAGAATGAGGGCAAGTGATATGTTCCCTGGGGAGCGGTCCCCCTGCAGGGTCCCCTATGGCTGGAGCAGGCCCGCTTGTCCCAGGGCAAGGGTCTCACTTCTCAGCCCCGTAAAGGCAGTTATGCTCGCCCCTTAGCCCTGTGGCCCTACTGTTCTAGCCCTGGGGGAGCCGCACTTGCCCTTGTTGCCCTCCTGTCTGCCCACACCTCCGTAAACACTCCCTTTGCTTAACCCTTCTCTACCTACCCTGCTCTTAAGTATGCCAGGTTTCCTGCTGAGACCCTGGGTCACAGAGAGACTCTTGTTTTTTTTAAAGATTTTATTTATTTATTTGATAGAGAGAGACACAGCAAGAGAGGGAACACAAGCAGGGGGAGTGGGAGAGGGAGAAGCAGGCTTCCCGCGGAGCAGGCAGCCCGATGCGGGGCTCGATCCCAGGACCCTGGGATCATGACCTGAGCCGAAGGCAGACACTCAATGACTGAGCCACCCAGGCGCCCCTCAGAGAGACTCTTGTTACCATGTGAAAGGAGGAAGCCAAGTTCACGGCCAGACCGGCTCCGCAGCGGGTGCACTCAACTACCCCGCTCTTCTCCCTCCAGGACTCACAAAGGGTTGTGGGGCGCTGTTCTCAAATTCCCATCTGAAGTCCAGAATGTGCTCACTCACTTTCTGTGGGCCTCCTTCAAGAAGAGTCACCCTTTGGTTCCCTTTCTCATTGTTGGTTCCAGGGTGTGCTGGGGGCTGCCCAAGGCAGCCCAGTTCCTGTGGCCGTCAGTCCAGGGATGGACTGAAAAGCCTTTTAAGCATTCGGTAATGCTGACTCATGTTCATTTGGGTCTTCATATTAGCATTTTAGGCTCGGTTTGCATCTGTTTCAGTTGCCTGTTGCTGCTTCCCAGGGGTGGACGAGGGCATCTCCCCGGGGGAAGGACAGAATCCTCCCAGGCTGCCCATCCCAGAGAGTGAGGAGAACCTGAAGGGTGGCCCATGAGGGAATCCGAAGGCCCTTAACCCTAGAGAACTGGCTGTCCCCAGCCTAAGAGTCAGGCCAATTTGGCCACAACGATTTGCTATCAACTCTGTAGTTAAGGACAACAACGGAGTTTTTTGGGAAATTGGTAAATTCAGTAGGCTTTGGTGAGTTAACCATACCGCAACTTGATTCTTTAAAGAATGGCCCATGTGGCGACTTGGTCACTCAGTGACTTGGGTTTCAGCAAATTACCTCTTTTTTTTTTTAAGATTTTATTTATTTATTTGACAGAGAGAGACACAGCGAGAGAGGGAACACAAGCAGGGGGAGCAGGAGAGGGAGAAGCAGGCTTCCCGCGGAGCCGCGAGCCCGATGCGGGACTCGATCCCAGGATCCCGGGATCATAACCTGAGCCGAAGGCAGACGCTTAACGACTGAGCCACCCAGGTGCCCCTCAGCAAATTACCTCTTGATGAATTGAATAGAAGCCAAATCTGTGACCTCCAAAACCAGGTAGAAGGGCGCCTGGGTGGCTCAGTCGGTTAAGCGACTGCCTTCGGCTCGGGTCCTGATCCCAGCGTCCTGGGATCGAGCCCCGCATAGGCTCCCTGCTCCTCGGGGAGCCTGCTTCTCCCTCTCCCACTCCCCCTGCTTGTGTTCCCTCTCTCGCTGTGTCTCTCTCTGTCAAATAAATACATAAAATCTTTAAAAAAAAAAATGTCAAGGGGCGCCTGGGTGGCTCAGTCGTTAAGAGTCTGCCTTCGGCTCAGGTCATGATCCCAGGGTCCTGGGATCGAGCCCCGCATCGGGCTCCCTGCTCCGCGGGAAGCCTGCTTCTCCCTCTGCCACTCCCCCTGCTCGTGTTCCCTCTCTCGCTGTGTCTCTCTCTGTCAAATAAATAAATACAATCTTTAAAAAAACAAAACAAAACAAAACCAGGCAGAAGAGGCAGGGGTCTCATCCGTGGAAGGACCTCCTTAAGACCTTCCCTGGGGAGCCCTGTATTCCGGCAGGAAAGGGAAAGGGGAGCGGGGCTCGGCAAGCAGCTCCGATTGCGCCCTCGCTCGCCCACGGGCACAAATCCTTCGTAAGCGTCCTAGTGCTTTCGCTCCGCTTCCTTCCTAAGAGGGAGGCCAGATGCCCGGCGCTGGTGGGAAGGGCCGGGGGTGTGGTCAAGCGGGGGCGGGGGGTGACGACTGCGCGAGGCCTCTTTGCGGCGCCCCCCAACCCTTCACAAACACTCCCCCACCCCCCACCCCCGGCACCTGAGTGAGCGGATCCTTGTTTGGAACAGTACGGGCCAGGGAACCAGGGAGGCCTCAGACTCCGGGCCGCTCCGGGCCGCTCCGCCCCACGCCCGCCAGACAGAATGTTTACACGTGCTTCCAGGGCAACACCCATTCCCACCAATGGGAAGCAAAGCCCTGAGTGTCTGCCAGCTTCTGTCAGTCAGTCCCAGCAACAATGTGACCTCCACCCTGTGGTGTTGGTGGCTTTTTCCCAGCGGGGGTGGGGGGTGGGGGGTGGTGGTGGAGCGGAGGGCGCCGCAGGGCTGTGCCAGGAGGAGCATGCATGGCAGGCCTCCCGGCCGGCAGGCCACAGAAATCCCTTCTCTGTGCTGGCCACCATGTGCAGGGCTGTGTGTGTGTGAGGTCCCCTCCTCCCAGCAGCCCGCCGTGTGCAGGGCTGTGTGTGTGTGAGCCCCCCTCCTCCCAGCAGCCCGCCGTGTGCAGGGCTGTGTGTGTGTGAGCCCCCCTCCTCCCAGCAGCCCGCTGTGTGCAGGGCTGTGTGTGTGAGCTCCAGCCCGCCGTGTGCAGGGCTGTGTGTGTGTGAGGTCCCCTCCTCCCAGCAGCCCGCCGTGTGCAGGGCTGTGTGTGTGTGAGCCCCCCTCCTCCCAGCAGCCCGCTGTGTGCAGGGCTGTGTGTGTGAGCTCCAGCCCGCCGTGTGCAGGGCTGTGTGTGTGTGAGCCCCCCTCCTCCCAGCAGCCCGCTGTGTGCAGGGCTGTGTGTGTGAGCTCCAGCCCGCCGTGTGCAGGGCTGTGTGTGTGTGAGCCCCCCTCCTCCCAGCAGCCCGCCGTGTGCAGGGCTGTGTGTGTGAGCTCCAGCCCGCCGTTTGCAGGGCTGTGTGTGTGAGGTCCCCTCCTCCCAGCAGCCTGGAGGCCGGCAGTACTTGCGGTACAGGGGAACCCACTGAGGCACCGAGGGTGTTAAACCCAGGGCCACTGGCCTCACTGATGGAACTTACTTCTCTAGGCCCATGTTCTGAGGTTCGGACCTCCCTTGTGTGCTTGACTGTTTTCAGAGATGTCTTTTGTGAATCAAGGATGAGCTTCCAACGTAATGGTTATCAGCCTAGACCCAGGAACAGTGTACTTCACATTTCTTGGTTTCCTTGTCTACAAAATGGGGATCACAGTGCCTGTGGAATAGGGGTTCGTAGGAGGATCGGATCAGACGATTCGTGTAAAGACTGAGAACAGTGCCTGGTGCACAATAAGCTGTCTTTACAGTGGTCAGATCATTTTTCCAGTAGTATTATTATTAGTAGTAGTACTATAAAGTATTCTTCTAAATGGTGAAATCAAAAGTTATGGGCCCTGGGGCGCCTGGGTGGCTCAGTCGGTTAAGCGTCTGCGGCCCTGAGATCGAGCCCTGCGTCGTGGTCAGGCTCCCTGCTCTCCCTCTCCCTCTGCAGCTCCCCCTGCTTGTGCTCTTTCTCTTTATCTGTCAAATAAATAAATAAAATGTTTTAAAAAAGTTGTTGGCCCTGTGTTAAGACCCAGTTTTATTTTATTAATTTGATTAATCTGTGAAATCCCTCCATCTCACAACCCCTGCTTTTGACCACTATGCTTTGTGTACAAAGTGCTTGGCTTCTCATCCTACGACGATCAGTCCCAATCCCAGCGAAGAAAGGAAAGTGATTTGCCAAGTGTCCTCCTTATCCAGGACGAAATGCTGAGTTCGCTGCCGGGACGGCGCCACCCACGGCCGCACACCTAGCCTGCTGGCGCGGTGACGTGGGGCCTGGGGCTGGACGGGAGTAGTGTGGCTTACAGGAGCTCAGCCTCTGACCCCAGACGAAGGGTTTCACGGGCGAGCACTGGGATTCTTAACGGCCCAGAGGAGAAAGACATGCAGGCAAGTGACAAGAAACTCTTTGTAGGCCAGATGCGTTCATGGGGGAAGCCAGGCGAGAAGGCGCCTCTTTGAATCAGGAGCTTAAACTCCGCGGCCAGAACGTGACCCCCCTCCCACTCCCTACCCCCTAGCCCCCAAGCCCCCAGCCAAGCCTCTTCTCCAAGCGACAGATTCTGGCCCTGGGCTCTCCCGATTGAACGCTCTTTGAACACAGGCAGTGCTGAGGACGGGTTCTTCCAAACTGCGCCCTACTCGGATGCTTTTGCTCTCCCTGCAGCAGGTGAGGGCTGCCCGGGGGCGGAGGGGAGAAGAGAGGCGCAGGTGGGAGGGTGGAGGAGGAGCCCAGCCCAGCCCCTCGTTCCCCAGGAAGAAGTAGATGCAACAGGCCAGGGAGCTCCAAGCTCAAGTCCCCACCTTGCTGCCCCTCCCCCACCACCATGAGCCTCTCCTCACACAGGGCGTCCGGCCTCCTCGGAGCCCCCCGCCCGGGCCCTCGGTCCCGGCTCGGACACCGGCCTGTGGTCAAGTGATGCGCCTCTGTTCACCTGAGAGCACGGGGAGCCCGGGCGCAAAGATGTGCCTCCACAGCAGGCCCCGGGCCCTTCCAGACCATGTCGAGGGGTCTTCCCCGCCGGCAGGCTGGCCGGCCCGCAACGTGCTTTGCGTCCACTTCCACGGAGACCGACGGGCAGGGCGGGCGGGACAGTCATTTTCACTGCCTCCCAGTCTCTGCCCCCTCCTGCGCCCCTTGCCCACCTGCTTTCCCTTCTTACCCTGCCCTCCTCCCTACCTGCGCCTGGCAAGGCGCTCAGCACTCGGCCACGGAGCCCTGGCCACGGCCGGCACTGAGTCTAGTTGGCAAGCTACGGCATGCCCACCTGGAAAGGGAACTAGCAAGGCATGTTGGGTTTGGGCAGGATCTAAGCAAGGAGGGCTGTAGGACCGCGCTCCAGGTCTACGAGGCCGCCAGACTGTCCCAGGAAGGGGCACGAGGAGGTGGGAGCCCGGGGCCTTGCCCAGGCTGAGGCCCATCCTCCAGCACTAAAGGCCAGGGACCCGGAGTACTATGCTGGTCCACCCCAGGTGGGCGGGCCCCCGAGAGTCATGCTGTCCCGAAGACCTCTCAGAACATTCCAGCTGTCCCTGAGCCCCCAGGTCTGGCACAGGGCGAGTGCCTCGTCGAACAGTGCCTCGCTCGGAACCAAAGCACTGTGGCAGGGCTGCTCCCGGGTAGCCACACTTCTGCCGGGGCGGCCCTGATTCTCGACCCCAGTCATAAGCACGGTGCGCCGCTCTTCCAGGCCCCGGATGCAAACTCCAGGGTTTCCAGGCCCCGGACGCAAACTCCAGGGTTGCTCGCGGAGACCTGAGCCACCCCACCCCCAAGTCGGGGCTCTTACAGGTAAGAGAGGAGAGGGGGCTTCTGGGGGCCACCCTGTTTTCTGGTCTCCAGAAACCAGGGGTATTAGGCCCAGAAGGAAAAATCTCTGTGGCATGAAACAGACATTCCCCAGCCACGTGTAGGTGGCTCACAGGCAGGGGGCTGGGCGAGGTGTACCAAAGAAACTCTAAAATACACGGCAAAGTGTTTTTGTTTTCTTGGGGCCATAATGCTCAGTGTTTCCACTGTCTTCCCCTTTTTCTCTTGTCTTTGGAATTACAATTCTTTGGGGTCTTCATGGAAATTGCATATTTGTTTGTAAACTTTATTACCTGACCACTGTCTGGCCCACAGGTAATAATTGGTTTTTTTCGCGGTTGCTGGAACTGAGGAACATCTGCCAAGAAACAAGACAACAGAGGACACAAAATGTGTTCCACTGGGGCGCCTGGGTGGCTCAGTCGGTGAAGCGTCTGCCTTTGGCTCAGGTCATGATCCTGGGGTCCTGGGATCGAGTCCTGCATGAGGATCCTTGCTCAGCGGGGAGCCTGCTTCTCCCTCTCCCTCTGCCTGCTGCTCCCCCTGCTTGTGCTCTCTCTCTCTCTCTCTCTCTGACAGATAAATAATAAAGTCTTTTAAAAAAATGTGTTCCGGGCGACTGGCTGGCTCAGTTGGTTAAGCAACTGCCTTGGGCTCAGGTCATGATCCTGGAGTCCCGCGATCGAGTCCCACATCGGGCTCCCTGCTCAGCAGGGAGTCTGCTTCTCCCTCTGACCCTCTCCCCTCTCGTGCTCTCTGTCTCTCATTCTCTCTCTCTCAAATAAATAAAATCTTTTTTAAAAAATAAAAAAAATGTGTTCCAACTAAATAAAGCAACAGTTCTTTGGGCTTACACAGAGCTGCTAGGCCATTTTCTCACGTGATGCCCTGAAAAGAACAATTAGGTCGCTAATCCTGAGTCAAGATTTGTGGGAATCCCACAAGCAGTGATTTGGCTCTTCATTGCAAAAGAGCCTTCGGGGGTGGCGATGCATATTACTGCATCAGAGACAGAGGGCGCACAAATCCGCCGGGGAAACCCTTAACAGTGAAAGAGTACACGCAAACATAGCATCGGATTTATTCTTTACAGGAATCTCCTTGTCCTGTCTTTTAGCGACAATGCACCAAAATGTAAAGGTTGTAAGAACATTGTGAACCCCGGCCCAGTGTGCTGTAGGGCGTGTTTCAGCTTTGTCTCGAAAGCAAAGGAAGGGGCGCCTGGGTGGCTGAGTCGGTGAAGCGTCTGCCTTCACTCAGGTCATGATCCCAGGGTCCTGGGATCGAGTCCTGCATCGGGCTCCTTGCTCCATGGGGGGTCCGCTTCTCCCTCTCCTGCTCCCCCTGCTTGTGCTCTCTCTCTCTCTCTGTCAAATAAATAAAAAATCTTAAAAAAAGAAAAGCAAGTGATGCCCAGCTCTCAGCCCGCACCCCTGCCCTCATCCAGAAGCTTCCTGTTGAGGACGGCGGGCTTCAGTGCCGTCCACTTCTCACCTTGCCGTAGAGGGGAGCAAGTTGAAGCTGCCGGGCGGGGCAAGGCGGCCCTGGGCTCTCACAGTGGCATTAAGCCGGATTCTGCTCTCTGCTCTCAGAAAATGCCTTCAGAGCCACCACTGAGCTTCGTATTTTCTGTTGTCTTGGATGGCGGTGCTCTGGGAATACCGCCGTTGTGACCATTCATTCTAAGAGGGAACCCCGGGCCCCTGCACTCGGTCAGGCGCTGGGCCTGACGGTCCCCCGACATCACACTTGGGCAAGTGCCCTTTGGGGACAGAGGAGCGGACTGGACGGATATTCAGGGGGTGCTTACGGTGCCAGCAACGATCCCTTCCACATGCACAGGGCTGTAGTTACAAACCGACTCACGGACATGACTTCCTCCGCTACCCAGGGCCGCGTGCAGGGCACACACTAGCCTCACTGGAGAGACGGGAGACCTGAGGCTCAGAGCAGTGCAGTGACTTGCCTAAGGTCACACAGCCGACAGGTGGCGGGGCCGCCCGAGGCGCTGGTCCTGCCGGCACTCTCCAGTCTCCGCGTCACACATCAGCTCTTCCCAAAACAAACGGTCCTCGGTCGGGCCGTCCTGGGCATCAGAGGACGTTGAGAAGCATTGCAGGCCTCTACCCACTAGGTGGCAGTAGCACCGCATGAAAACCGGCTAAACTTTGCGAGCGTCGCCCTGGCTGGGAGACACCGCCTGGGTCGGTCCTCCGCCGAGCCGCCGGGCTGGGGTATGCCTGTCACCATCGCACTCCCGCTTCCTGCCCTGCGGAGGCTCGCAGCGGCCCCAGGAGGGAGTCCAGCGCCCCGACGAAGATGGACCAGGCCCTTCAGGTTCTGGGCCCCGCCGGCCTCTCCAGTCACTCTGTCCCCCTCCTTCCCGCCTCCCCCTTTGCTCTAGTTCTGCACCCCTGCTCGTAGGGCTCTCCTGCACAGCCATGCTAGGCTGTGGCCCCAGCCGGGCCGTTTTCTCTGCGTGCGGGGTCCTCGCCTCGGGGGCTGAGCTCCCAAATCCTACCCAACCTTCGAGACTCGGCTTGGTGTGGGCATCACCTGGAAGCTTACCCGAAGCCTTTTCCCTTCCCGCTCCACGCCCTCCGCTCCCCGGCTCCGCCCGGACTGAAGGCCCAGTCGAGCCCCGCCCTCCTGCTCCCGCACCTTCCGCAAACTTCGGTTCCTAGCACTCCTCACCCAACCCGTCGTTAACTGTTTCACCCCTACTGTGAGCTCCAGAAGGGCGAGGCTGGGTCTTACTCAAATCTGAGGCACAGTGCCTGGCGTGTAGCTTTTTTTTTTTTTTTTTAGATTTATTTGTTTGTTTATTTGAGAGAGAGAGAGAGCACACAAGCAGCGGGAGAGGGAGGAGAAGCCGGCCTCAGGTCCCTGGGATCATGAGCTGAGCTGAAGGCGGACGCTTAACCGACTGAGCCACCCAGGCGCCCCCCCCCAACCTTTTTCAAAGTCTTTTCCTATTGACTATTTCACTGGACCCTAGAAATAACTACAGCAGCCTGGTAGATGTCATTTCAAACAAGAACCATTCTTGCAAACAACTGACATAAACTGTATCGTATGTTACCTTTAGGGAAGACAGAACATGTGTATGTGTTTATACACACACACAAAGAGCCCCTTCGGGTGGTGTGACAATGGGGAGGTGCTGGGCAGGGGATTAGAGCAAGTCTTTTCACTCAATACCTTATATTGTTAGATGTTTGAGCTATGTGAACACAGTATTTAAAAAATTAAAGGTAGTCCCACCTCGGGCTCCCTGCTCCGCGGGAAGCCTGCTTCTCCCTCTCCCGCTCCCCCTGCTTGTGTTCCCTCTCTCGCTGTGTCTCTCTGTCAAACAAATAAATAAAATCTAGGGCGCCTGGGTGGCTCAGTCGTTAAGCGTCTGCCTTTGGCTCAGGTCATGATCCCAGGGTCCTGGGATCGAGCCCCACATCGGGCTCCCTGCTCGGTGGGAAGCCTGCTTCTCCCTCTCCCACTCCCCCTGCTTGTGTTCCTGCTCTCGCTCTCTCTCTCTCTGTCAAATAAATAAATAAAATCTTTAAAAATAAATAAATAAATAAATAAAATCTTAAAAAAAATAAAAAATTAAAGGTAGTGAATAAAACCAAGTGAATGGCATTGTTTCCCAAGCATCACTTCAATCTTTTTTCCCCAAAGATATATTTATTGGGGGGGGACAGTGAGAGGAGAGAGAATCTCCAGCAGACTCCCCACTGAGTGCAGAGCCCGATGCGGGGCTCGTTCCCAAGTCCCTGAGATCAGGACCTGAGCCGCAATCAAGAGTTGGGAGGCTCAGCCGACTGGGCCTCCCAGGCACCCCACATCATTTCAATCTTAAGAGCAATTGAGGGTAGGGCGCCTGGGTGGCTCAGTTGGTTAAGCGACTGCCTTCGGCTCAGGTCATGGTCCTGGAGTCCCAGGATCGAGTCCAACGTCGGGCTCCCTGCTCAGCAGGGAGTCTGCTTCTCCCTCTGCCTCTCCCCCCTGCTTGTGATCTCTCTCTCTCTCTCAAATAAATAAAATCTTTAAAAAAAAAAAAAAAAGGAGAGAGCAAGCGACCTATGGATCAGGGGTGGGTGGGAGGGGGGTCCGTGGCCAGACCACCTCTGTCAGAGCTGCTGTAAGAAAACGCTTCTGGGCTGATTGCACTTGCAAAAATTCCAGAGAAATGCAGGCTACAAACCACCACTATAATCTTCTAGCTGGTGTTTTCATCTGGTTCACTCGCTGGCAGCGGAGTATAATAAGGAGGCTAAATTTCATAGCAGGTGCCACAGAAAAGGGAGGTGAAGGGTTCGGACCCCAATGCTGAGCCTGACAACTGATTGCTACCTGTCATGTTGTGGCCCTTCACTAGACAGGCCTGAATCCATCTAAGGAGATATGCTTAGTGGATGACCCCTGCCTAGAGGCACAGTAGACAGGTGACGGACCTAAAACTCCACAGACTTAGTAGATCAGTTGTCCACAGCCCTATCTATACCACCTGCCCTCTCCCTTCCCCAAGCTAGTTCTCGTAACCGTCAACCAAGTGAGGCCTGTGCACAGCTAAGTGCAGACCAGAGTTGTGTGAAGTTTGTCATGACCATGGCTCTCCTTCAACAGCGTCATCACAGGATGGCACGACAGAGGGTAATGCTCCACGTGTGACCGCCGCGTCCCTCCTCTCGTAGGCCCTGCCCTGCGGCCTGAGTTCAGTGGAAAGCACCCAGCACGGGTGACTTAAGGACACCAGTACATCAAATGTTAAAAGGGTCAAAGACGGGAGATGAAAAACAAGTTTTCTCACCTGGAGGGCCTGTGGTCACCTGGGGGACTGGTCTACACACACAAGGGATTACATTTCGAGGAGTCACACCCTTTTTTTTTTTTTTTTTAAAGATTTATTTATTGGGCGCCTGGGTGGCTCAGTTGGTTAAGCGACTGCCTTCGGCTCAGGTCATGATCCTGGAGTCCAGGGATCGAGTCCTGCATCGGGCTCCCTGCTCAGTGGGGAGTCTGCTTCTCCCTCTGACCCTCCCCCCCTCATGTGCTCTCTCTCATTCTCGCTTTCTCAAAAAAATACATCTTTAAAAAAAATAAAGATGGATTTATTTATTTGACAGAGAGAGACACAGCGAGAGAGGGAACACAAGCAGGGGGAGTGGGAGAGAGAGAAGCAGACTCCCCACTGAGTAGGGAGCCCGATGTGGGGCTCGATCCCAGGACCCTGGGATCACGACCTGAGCCGAAGGCAGACACTTAATGACTGAGCCACTCAGGCGCTCCGAGGAGTCACACCTTTTCAGATCTTTGTACTGTTGGGTTACCTTTAGGGGTGAACACACAACTCTATTTCAAGTAGTCAGTAAACTCACTTGAGTAAAATAATGATGGCTGGCCCTGCTCTCCACAAAAAGAAAAATCAACACTTCAGTGCATCCTAGGTGTTAGATGCAGAGCGCATGCAAGTTGAGGTGCATAAAAGCATTTCACCTGGGGGCGCCTGGCTGGCTCAGTCGGAAGAGCATGCGACTCTTGATCTCAGGGCCGTGGGTTTGAGCCCCACACTGGGTGTAGGGATTACTAAAAGGAATAAAAACTTAAAAAAATAAAAGCATTCTACCTGGAATTTTTTAAAAATTATTTTTATTATTTATTTGTCAGAGATTGAGAGCACAAGCAGGGGGAACAGCAGAGGGAGAGGGAGAAGCAGGCTCCCCGCTGAGCAGGGCACCCGATGTGGGACTCGAACCCAGGACCCTGAGATCATGACCTGAGCCGAAGGCAGACGCTTCACCAAGCCACCCAGGCGCCCCTCTACCTGGAATTTAACACAACATTTATCACCCAGAAAAGGAACTGGGGGGGGGGTACTACTTTTTCTGTATTCTCCTAGTAATCTCTAAAGGAATGATGTCTTTTTTTTTTAAGATTTTATTTGAGAGTGAGAGAGAGTGCACAAGCAGAGGGAGAGGCAGACTCCCCTGTGGGGCTCGATCCCAGGACCCCGGGATCATGACCTGAGCTGGAGGCAGACACTTCACCGACTGAGCCACCCAGGCGCCCTGGAATGATGTCTTTTTTAATATATTCCTATCTATTCCCATAGTAACAACTACCATGTGTGACACGTTGGGCAGTGGGCACAAGGGCAGGTGCTCGCTGTACATTCTATCTAATAATTTTAAGCCTCAGTTGCCTCCTAGTTTTTTTTTTTAAGGTGATAAAGCTACATCGGGTAGATTGCTTGAGCTTGTGTAGTACTTTTGTGTTTTTTTTTTAAGATTTTATTTATTTATTTATTTATTTGAGAGACAGACAGAGAGAGAGAAACAGCATGAGAGGGGGTAAGGTCAGAGGGAGAAGCAGGCTCCCCGCTGAGCCGGGAGCCCGATGCGGGGCTTGACCCCAGGACCCCAGGATCATGACCTGAGCTGAAGACAGTCACTTAACCAACTGAGCCACCCAGGCGCCCCCTGTGTAGTACTGTTAAAAAAAAAAAGCAAAGAAAGCCCTTGATTTTACTTTTTGGTTGTTTTTATTATGCACTACATTAATACACTGCATAACCTTCTAGAAGGGGTAGATGAGTATGACTGAGTTATTTTTCATCAATCAGGAAAATGCTTCCTTAATCGATATTCTCCAAACCCTGAAAAACAGAATAAAAAGGAAAATGTGAGAATTCTGTTGCGGCCACAAATGTACAAATGCAGGCGTACTTCAGAGATACTGTGGGGCAAGTTCCAGACCCCTGCATTGTAAAAAGGTGACGGAATGGGTTTGGTTGCCCGGTGCATAGAAAAGTTGTGTTTGCACGATACTGCAGTCTGTTAAGTGTGCAACAGCATACGTCTACAAAACAACCTGCACACCTTAATTTCAAAATGCCTTAGTGCTAAAAAATGCAAAGCATCATCTGCTCAACCTTGCCAGTAGACAAGACAATGCAAATTAATTAGCACTGTTAAGACATCTGACCAAACATTACCAGAACCCATCTCAACCCTGACAGATGTCTAGCAGCAGAGCCACCTTACCTTTGACACATAGTAACGATTAACTCCAGAGACTCGCCTATCTCTTTGCATCAAACTCCATTGATATGGATAATAGGCAACCCTTTTTTCCTAAAATTAAAAGAAATCATTATTGCACAATGTTTAAGAAAATGAGTGACCCAATAGAGGGCTACCAGAACTCGTAAGTGACATTCTAGAAAAATGGAATCATCGCTGAAACAAAAACCAAATTAAGACCAGATCCTAAATAAAATCGGACCATTAAGCTTCAAAATTAAGATGGTAACCATGAGTTCTTACACTTTCTATTTTAACCAGCATCTGTTGTTGTTTTTTTCTTTCCTCCTTCCCCCCTCCCCCCCCCACACTTATTTTAAAGACAGGACTACTTGTTTCCTTTTGGGAAGGAGAGAAGAAACAATAGCAGTAGATCACACGTGAAGAACAATCACAAAACCAGAAGGCAAATACATTATACCCTGTACTCTAGAGACAACGTGAAGGGCTAGGAGAAGAGGGAAATTACAATCCTGATGTGAAAAGCAGGATCTTGCGGTAAATTCCTAAAGGCTTGGGGAAAAAAGTGGGGGATAAAAAATGTCAAAGTAAAAACTTAATTAAGGGTAGGGAGGTGAACAACCGAAAAGGTACCAAGATGTGGACGCGAGAAATTACAATCAAAAGATCAGCGATCCGAGGGAGTGGAGGCAAGACTAAAGCGACGCCCAGGAGTTTGGGCCCACCTTCTAATCTACCTTGCCAGCCCCCGAACCTACTCCGCCCTCTTGCCCACTCTTCACCCAACAACTAGCTGCTTCTTGCTAGAGCAGAATGTGGTTTCCGTGGGGTTTCGTTCCGCAAGCCTCTGCTTTTAGGCAACACGAAGAAAGGAGGGGGGCGACCCCGGTGTCCCCCAGGTGGGAGAGCGGCTCCGGACCCCAGCGGCCTCCCACCGCCCGTTCTGTAACGCCCGTCCGCCGGGTCAGCCGTCGCGCCCGAGAGGCCGCCTCACCTTGCCCCCGTTACTGAACCTGTGGATGTACGCCGTGGCTATGCCGGGGATGACCAGGCACACGGCCATGACGCCGATCCCAGGCAGGATCTCGAACCACATCGCAGCGCGGTTGCCAGAGCCAAGCCCCTGCCTGCGCCGCCCGGTAAAGGTGACCCGGCCTCGGCCCCCCTTCCCAGTGGCCTCCGCGGCAGCCTGCCCGCGGGGCGGGGCCACGCACGCCTCGGGACGAAGCGACGGGGGCCGGCTGGGCTCAGGAGTGGCGCGCACTCGCACCCTCGCACGCTTGCGCTCCCGCTGGCCGCTTTGGGCCTCCCCTTTCGCCGCGACTGACGACCGAGCGCACGACGTGCGGTGACGTGAAGAGGCCCCGCGCGGCCGAGCTCGCCGCAGCCTTCCGGGGCTCGGGACTCCAAAATGGCAGAGCGACTTTCTCCGGGCAAGACGGCAGAGCAGGTGTGCACCTTCCTCTTCAAAAAGCCCGGGGGGCGGAAAGGGGCGGCAGGCCGCAGAAAGCGCCGGGTGTGCGACCAGGAGCCCGGAGACAGCAACAGCAGCAGCGACGAAGGCAGCACCGTGGTTCGCCCGGAGAAGAAGCGGGCCGTCCACAATCCGATGATACAGAAGACTCGTGGCAGTGGTAAACAGAAGGCGGCCTACGGCGACTTGAGCAGCGAGGAGGAGGAGGAGAACGAGCCCGAGAGTCTTGGCGTGGTGTACAAGTCCACCCGCTCAGCAAAACCCGTGGGACCGGAGGATATGGGGGCGACTGCTGTCTACGAGCTAGACACAGAGAAGGAGCGTGACGCACAAGCCATCTTTGAGCGCAGCCAGAAGATCCAGGAGGAGCTGAGGGGCAAGGAAGATGACAAGATCTATCGGGGAATCAATAATTATCAGAAATACATGAAGCCCAAGGATACATCTATGGGCAATGCTTCCTCCGGGATGGTGAGGAAGGGCCCCATCCGAGCTCCCGAGCATCTGCGTGCCACCGTGCGCTGGGATTACCAGCCCGACATTTGTAAGGACTACAAGGAGACTGGCTTTTGCGGCTTCGGAGACAGCTGCAAGTTCCTCCATGACCGTTCAGATTACAAACATGGGTGGCAGATCGAACGTGAGCTTGATGAGGGTCGCTATGGTGTCTATGAGGACGAAAACTATGAAGTGGGAAGCGATGATGAGGAAATACCATTCAAGTGTTTCATCTGTCGCCAGACCTTCCAGAATCCAGTTGTCACCAAGTGCAGGCATTATTTCTGCGAGAGCTGTGCGCTACAGCATTTCCGCACCTCCCCTCGCTGCTATGTCTGTGACCAGCAGACCAATGGCGTCTTCAATCCAGCGAAAGAATTGATTGCTAAATTGGAGAAGCATCGAGCTGCAGAAGAGGGTGGTGCTTCCGATTTCCCAGAAGACCCCGATGAGGGTCCAATCCCCATCACTTAGTTTTCCTATTATTCTCACACCTCAAAATAAATCCTTTTGTTGTTTGGAAATCTTAATTCGTCGTGTCCTTCCTTTCTAGGGAAAGTGAAAGGAAAAGGCGGGTGGTGAAATAGGGTCCTGGATGGATGGCTTGTCAAAGCCTCGAGGTAGGTACAGTCTGGATTTTTACCTGTTATATATGCTGCCTGAGTGTAACATAACTTTTCAGAACCCTTTGGCATAAATTCCGAGGATGGGAGAAGTTTGAGAAAAGAGCTAGAATTTGCTTGAAGTAAAGCTGTAATGAAAGCAAGAACTGAATCTATTGTATCACGTTTCTGTATCGCTTAATAGTATACAAAGTTACCTCCATGCATGAGCTCTGTTGGAAGCCTGTACTACTTCAAAATCTGCCCCAGCCAAGCTGTGTGTCTGGGGGGTGGGGTGTGAGTGGGAGAGTTGGGTGGGGGAGCTGGTAGCTAGCACCAGAGTGCACCGATGGGAAATGGTCCTTGCTCTCTTTAAAGCACCATAGGTGGGCTCCTGGGTGGCTCATTTTGTTAAGCGTCTGCCTTTCGCTCAGGTCATGATCTCAGGGTCCTGGGATCCAGTCCTACGATTGGCTCCCTGCTCCTCAGGGAGTCTGCTTCTCCCTCTGCCCCAACCCCCACTCATTCTCTCAGTCTTGCTCTCTCAAATAAATCTTTAAAAAAAATAATAAAGCACCGAAGGTAACTCCCTTTCCACGAATGATTGAAATGGCTTACGCTGGGGCGCCTGGGTGGCTCAGTTGGTTAAGCGACTGCCTTCAGCTCAGGTCATGATCCCAGGGTCCTGGAATCGAGCCCCGCATCGGGCTCCCTGCTCAGCGGGAAGCCTGCTTCTCCCTCTCCCACTCCCCCTGCTTGTGTTCCCTCTCTCGCTGTCTCTCTCTGTGTCAAATAAATAAATAAAATCTTAAAAAAAAAATGGCTTATGCTGTGCTGTCCAGCATGATAGCCACTAGCTTCATGTGGCAGTTGAGTACCCAAAATATGGCTGGTAGCCACTATATCGGACAATGCAGTACCAGACTGAACTTGTAGGCCAAGTTCAGAGGACGAAAACCTAACATTTTATAATCCGCTGTCTGAAACTGTGTTCTCACAGACTGTAAAAGAGCTGATCATGTTAATCTATGTACCTGTCTTCCCTCCTAGTTTGGAAAGTCCTCAGTGACTAACCCAGTGCTTGGCATATAATAAACAATAAATAAACCCAGAGGTGTTTGGAAAGGGATATTGGGGTCAAAGCCTTGAATCCAGGCTGAGGAGCTTTGACTATATTCTGTAGGTAATGAGATAACAGAGGTATGGGTAGGGGAACACAGTCAGACTTTCTCTCCTTTTTTTTTAAAGTTACTGTGGTTGCAGGCTATTGGATAGATTACAGGAAGATGGAAGACGAGAGGCAGAGAGGCCAGTTAGACTGAATGATGAATAAATTTTCACTGATCTACTTAGTATTTGTGCTGATCCCAGAAAACAGATGCAGTAGTAAGTTGTGGGTTAGAGTTTTTTAATTCACACTCATTAATCCATTCAAATATATTTGAGCACCTACTCTGTGTCAGGCACTGTGCTTGGCTTAGGGGATATTAGCAAACAAGAAAGACCCAGCCCCTGTCTTGATGGAGCTAGACGTCAAACAGTGACAGATGTGGGGTGCCTGAGGGGCTCAGTTGGTTAAGTGTCGGACTCTTGATTTTGGCTCAGGTCATGATCTCAGGGTCGTGAGATGGAACCCCATGTCAGGCTCCATGCTCAGCGGGGAGTCTGCTTGAGATTCTCTCCCTCTGCCCCTCCCCCTGCCTCTAAAATAGATAAATTTTTTTTAAGATTTTATTTATTTGGGGCGCCTGGGTGGCTCAGTTGGTTAAGTGACTGCCTTCGGCTCAGGTCATGATCCCAGAGTCCCAGGATCGAGTCCCACATCGGGCTCCCTGCTCAGCGGGGAGTCTGCTCCTCCCTCTGACTCTCTTTCTTCTCGTGCTCTCTGTCTCTCATTCTCTCTCTCTCAAATAAATAAATAAAATCTTTAAATAAAAAAGGTTTTATTTATTTGACAGAGAGAGACCCAGTGAGAGAGGGAACACAAGCAGGGGGAGTGGGAGAGGGAGTAGCAGGCTTCCCGTGGAGCAGGGAGCCGGATGCGGGGCTCGATCCCAGGACCCTGGGATCATGACCTGAGCCGAAAGCAGACGCTTAACGACTGAGCCACCCAGGCGCCCCAATAAATAAATCTTTAAAAAAAGGGGGGGGTGACAGATGTGATGAGTACAAGGGAAAAAGTGCACTGGGTTGTTGATCTCTCAGGGTTAACCCAATCCCAGCCTTGGAGGAATTCAGAATCGTCAATTTATTTGATACAAAGTGATGCATTTTATAAGAGAATGTATAAAGTACGTGGGGATACATGAGACGCCTATTGGGAAAGGCCTTAAAGAAAGCATCACCTGGGAAACAGCACTTAAGGGATGGGACAAAGCAACAGCCAACCAGGGAACAGGACCCTGTGGAGACAGAGAAAGAGGAGCGTACACTGCCATGGAAGCAAAGGAAGGAAGTCTTCCAAAAAGTGTCACGAAAGAAGTACAGCTATGAGGTGCAAAAGTATCATATATATATATATATATATATATTTATTTATTTATTTATTATTATTATTATTTTGCTGTTCCTGAGAATTTATATTCAGAAAGTTAAGCTGATGGAAAGGGTCCAGGAGAAAAAGATGAAAGAGAAAGAATGCTGCTGGCGACTAAGCTCCAGAACTGACAAGGGATGGGATTAAAGGCACAGATCAAGAAGTTAGCTGTCAAGAGCTGAGAGAAAGAATAGGAGAAAGCTGACATTTGTCTACTACTCCACGTGTTTTTTTAAATTTTTTAAAGATTTTATTTACTTATTTGACAGAGAGCACAAGCAGGGGGAGCAGCAGAGGGAGAGGGAGAAGCAGACTCCCCGCTGAGCAGGGAGCCTGACACGGGACTCGATCCCAGGACCCTGGGATCATGACCTGAGCCGAAGGCAGATGCTTAACCATCTAAGCCACCCAGGTGCCCCAGCTCCACATGTTTTAATACCTGCCTCTGAATCTTAAGAGTATACAGGATTAAAAAAAATAAAGTATACAAGATATATGCAAATGAGCATTATTCTTAGGATCCACAACATTCAGCATTCTTTTTTTTTTTAAGATTTTATTTATTCATTTGAGAGAGAGAGCACATGAGAGGGGGAAGGGTCAGAGGGGGAAGCAGACTCCCTGCTGAGTGGGGAGCCCGATGCAGGACTTGATTCTGGGACTCTGGGATCATGACCTGAGCCGAAGGCAGTCAGTTGGGCATCTGACTTTTGATTTTGGCTCAGGTCATGATCTCGGGGTCCTGGGATCCAGCCCTGTGTCAGGCTCTGTACTCAGCACACAGTCTGCTTGGATTCTCTCTCTCCCTCTCCCTCTGCCCCTCCCCCCACACTCTCTCTCTCCCCCCCAAAAGTAAATAAATCTTTTTTTTTTTTTAAAGGGACTGGGACACCTGGGTGGCTCAGTCAGTTAAGTGTCTGCCTTCGACTCAGGTCATGATCCCAGGGTCCTGGGATCGAGTCCCATATCGGGCTCCTTGCTCAGTGGGAAGTCTGCTTCTCCCTCTACCTTCTGCGCATGCTCTCTCTCTCTCTCTCTCTGACAAATAAATAAAATCTTTAAAAAATATAAAAAAGGGACCATAATCACAAAAGCACACACATCGATAGTGTACTCAAAATATTTTTCATATTTACAAGTTTATGATTACATTTTTTTAAAGTCAAGTATTTTTTTTAAGATTTTATTTATTTGAGAGAGAGCACAAGCAGGGGGTGGTGCAGAGGGAGAGGGAGAAGCAGGCTTCCCGCTGAGCAGGGAGCCTGATGCAGGACTCGATCCCAAGACCCTGGGAGCGTGACCTGAGCCAAAGGCAGACGCTTAACGACGGAGCCACCCAGGCACTCCAAAGTCAACTATTTTTTCTCACTTTTTTTAAAAAAATTTTATTTATTTATTTGACAGAGAGAGAGACAGCGGGAGCAGGAACACAAGCAGGGAGAGTGGGAGAGGGAGAAGCAGGCTTCCCACTGAGCAGGGAGCCCGATGTGGGGCTCGATCCCAGGACCCCGGGATCATGACCTGAGCCGAAGGCAGACGCTTAACGACTGAGCCACCCAGGCGCCCAATTTTTTCTCACTTTTAATTAAATGGTGCAATTTCGTTTCATAGATGGAAACTAAAGTTTTGTTCTTAATCTTTTTTTAAGTATGTGGGGGGAAAAGCAAGCATGCCAGCGCCGATAAGATTGCAGCAGACTCTGAAGAAGCCAACCTCATCTGAGAGGTCAGTGAAGGCTCCCCTAGAAATGCCCCTCAAACTGAGACCTACAAGGGGAGCAGGACAAAAAGTATCCCAGGCAGAGGTATAAGTACATACATACTAAGGACCTGAAGTGAGTGACTGGCTTCAGCTAAGAATTCAAAGCAGCACAGCATGGCTGCAGGAAACAAGGCGGCCAGGTAATCAGGGGCCAGAGAGCAGGCACCTTGCAGGTCATGGTAAGGACTTTGGGCTTTAGGGCGCCTGGGTGGCTCAGTTGGTTAAGCGATTGCCTTCAGCTCAGGTCATGATCCCGGAGTCCTGGGATCGAGTCCCACATCAGGCTCCCGGCTCAGCGGGGAGACTGCTTCTCCCTCTGACCCTTTCCCCTCTCATGCTGTTTCTCTCTCTCTCTCTCAAATAAATAAATAAAATCTTAAAAAAGAAAAAGGACTTTGGGTTTTATCCGCAGGGCAAAAGGACGCCACCAAAGGGGTTTAAGAAAGAAAGTGAGATGATCCGATTTGAATTTTATTTTATTTATTTATTTTTTTATTACTTTTTAAATTTTTTTAAAGACTTATTTATTTGACAGAGAGAGACACAGCGAGAAAGGAACACAAGCAGGGGGAGTGGGAGAGGGAGAAGCAGGCTTCCCGTGGAGCAGGGAGCCCGATGCGGGGCTCGATCCCAGGACCCTGGGATCATGACCTGAGTCGAAGGCAGACACTTAACGACTGAGCCACCCAGGCGCCCCCTGATTTGAATTTTAAAAAAGAGAATTCTGCAGTGTGGAGATCGGATTGAAGGAATCAGACACGAGACACGGAGATCACTTAGGAGGCTGGAGCACTAGTTCAGTTGATATTATAGTAGACCGGACTAAGATTGGAGGTGGTAGACATGCATTTAATAGTTTCTGAGCACCCACTATATGCCAGGAATTGATTTAAGCACTGGTAATACAGCCATAACAAGTGCACAAGTCTGTGCTTTCACAGAACTTACATGAGACACAGTAATAGATTTACACATACATATATATAATATCAGATTGAGGTAAGTACTATGAAGAACAATAGAGCAAGGTAAGGGAGTAAGAGTGCAGTGGTGTGGGGGAATGCTATTTTTCATAGGATGGTTAAGGAGGGCCTCTTCTGATAAAGTAACATTTGAGCAGGGACCTAAATGAAGCGGGTATCTGGTTCCAGACAGAACACAAAGGCCCTGAGGCAGGAAAGTGCCTGACATGTCCTAGGAACAGGGGGGAAGAAATATACCTGGAGCAGACTGAAGGAAAAGGAAAGAACTCTAACATGAGGTAAGAAAAAGTAATTGGAGGGGGCGCCTGGGTGGCTCAGTCGGTTAGGCATGTGACTCTTGATTTCAATTCAGGTCATGATCTCGGGGTCATGGGATTGGGCCCGACGTTGGGCCCTGCGTCAGACTCTGCACTCAGCTTGAGTCTGCTTGTCCCTTTCCCTCTGCTCCTCCCCCCCACTCTGCACACATGCTCTTTCTCAAATAATTTGGAGAGAGTACAAGCGGGGGGAACAGCAGAGGCAGAGGGAGAAGTAGACTCCCCACTGAGAAGGGAGCCTGACGTGGGGCTCGATCCCAGGACTCTGGGATCACGACCTGAGCCGAAGGCAGACGGTTGACTGACTGAGCCACCCAGGTGCCCCTCTTTTGCCCCCTTTTGTGATATTATTAAAAATATTACATCTATAAATGTTGCAAACTTAACGATACATTGTTACATATAATTTTATGACTTCTAAAGGAGCTAAGGGAAGAAAGGAGAGAAAGTATATATGTATTTATACTTTGTTATATTAACCTTCTTATTTATCATTTCTGATTCTCTTTATTCTAGTATGTTTGAGTTATCATCTGAAGTCAGTTAGCCCAATACATCTTTGCTCCACCTACCTCCTTTGTGCTGTAATTGGCAAATGTATTGGATTTCTATATGTTATAGGCCCAACAATCCATTATATACATATTATTTTATACGGTTACTATTTAAATCAGTTAAGGTAAGAAAAGGGAAGAAATATGCATTTATATTGTCTTTAATAATTACATAACTACTGTTGATTCATAACCTCGGGAGTTCCCTGGATGAAATCTGAAATTGGCCTCCATACACAGAGGGCAAGGAGAGACCAAAGAAAGAGGCAGACCACTCCAAATTGTTTGGTGGTGGGTTTAATAAGCAAGGGAACTTACCTACAAGACTTGTCTTGGGTGGCCGCAAGATGAGTAAATCTCTACATCTGCCCACCAGAATATTAAAAGTTTATATAGAGGCCTTAACAGGGATCAGTCACATATCCAGTCCAGAGGGTCTCAATAACATTACTCCCTCAAGACTGTGTCCTTGAAATGGCTCCTACTGGGACGCCTGGGTGGCTCAGTCGGTGAAGCATCTGCTTTCGACTCAGGTCATGATCCCAGAGTCCTGGGATCGAGCCCCACATAGGGCTCCCTGCTCAGTGGGGAGTCTGCTTCTCCCTCTCCCTCTGCCCCTCCCGCTGCTTGTGTTCCCTCTCTCTCTGACAAATTAAATAAATAAATAAATAATTTTTTAAAAAGGTGGGGGAGGGCGCCTGGGTGGCTCAGTCGTTAAGCATCTGCCTTTGGCTCAGGTCATGATCCGGGGTCCTGGGATCGAGCCCCGCATCGGGCTCCCTGCTCCGCGGGAAGCCTGCTTCTCCCTCTCCCACTCCCCCTGCTTGTGTTCCTTCTCTCACTGTCTCTCTCTCTGTCAAATAAATAAATAAAATCTTGAAAGGAAGGAAGGAAGGAAGGAAGGAAGGAAGGAAAGAGAGAGAGAGAGAGAAAGAAAGAAAGAAAGAAAGAAAGAAAGAGAGAGAGAGAGAGAGAGAGAGAGAGAGAGAGAGAAAGAAAGAAAGAAAGAAAGAAAGAAAGAAAGAAAGAAAGAAAGAAAGAAAGAAAGAAAGAAAGAAAGAAAGAAAAAGAAAGAAAGAAAGAGGGAAAGAAATGGCTCCTACTGTAGGACTGGTAGGCAGAATGTATATTCCAAGGACAGGGGAGGGCCTGAGGCGGCTCCAATGGCCTGGGTCCAGCTCACTTAGCTCACAGGTCAACTGGCAGCCACATCCTCTCAATGACCTCCTCTATTACCTTTCCCTGGGTTCTTTGTTTTTGGTATGGATCTGAATTAATGTCTGAGGTCACTTGATTTCAGCCTGATGAGCTTTACTATACCTTGTAAGGTAGGCCCTAATCCAATCTAAGTGATGCCCTTGTAAGATGAGGAAATTTGGATGCAAAAAGAAACACTAGGGGGGCACCTGGGTGGTTCAGTCGTTAAGCGTCTGCCTTCAGCTCAGGTCATGATCCCAGGGTCCTGGGATCGAGACCTGCATCGGGGTCCCTGCTCCATGGGGAGTCTGCTTCTCCCTCTCCCACTCCCCCTGCTTGTGTTCCCTCTCTCGCTGTGTCTCTCTGTCAAATAAATAAATAAAATCTTAAAAAAAAAAAAAGAAAGAAACACTAGGGGCACCTGTACACAGAGGAATGACCACGTGAAGAACAGTGAAAGGCGGTCCTCTGCAAGCCAAGGAGAGAGGCCTCAGAAGTAACCAAACTTGCAGACGCCCTGATCTTGGATTTCTAGCCTCCAGAACTGTGAGAAAATAAATATCTGTTGCTCAAACCACCCAGTCTGTGGCATTTTGTTATGGCAGCCCTAGCAAACTAATAAAAGCCCCTCAAGTGAATTTTTCATTTCAGTTACTGTACTTTCCAACTCTAGAATTTCCATTTGGTTCTCATTTTTGTATAATTTCTATCTATTGCATTCTCTTGAATGACATTGTCATTGTACCTTTCTTTAACCATGGTTTCCTTTATTTTCTTGAACCTATTTAAAATGGCTACTTTGTTTTTAAGTTTTATTTATTTAAGTAATCACTACATCCAACGTGGGGCTTGAACTCACGACCCTGAGATCAAGAGTCGCGTGCTCTTTCAACCGAGCCAGCCAGGTGCCCCTAAAATGGCTACTTTGAAGTCTTTGTTAAATATGACATCCTGGGGCGCCTGGGTGGCTCAGATGGTTAAGCGTCTGCCTTCAGCTCAGGTCATGATCCCAGGGTCCTGGGATCGAGTCCCGCATCGGGCTCCCTGCTCCTTGGGAGCCTGCTTCTCCCTCTGCTTCTCTCTCTCTCTCTCTCTCTCTCCCTCTCTCTCTCCGTCTCTCATGAATAAATAAATAAAATCTTTAAAAAAATAAATAAAATAAATATGACATCCCGTAGGGGCATCTGGGTGGCTCAGCTGGTTAAGCGGCTGCCTTTGGCTCAAGTCATGATCTCAGAGTCCTGGGATGGAGCCCTACATTGAGCTCTGTGCTCAGCAAGGAGTCTGCTTCTCCCTCTGCCCTTCCCCCCAGCTTGTGCTTGCTCTCTCTCTCTCTCTCAAACAAATAAATAAAATCTTAAAAAAAAAAAAAGAAATATGACATCTGGTTATTCTCACCGGTAGTCTGTTATCTCCTTTTCCATACCCCCCCAACCCTGCCCCACTGTATGGGTTATACTTTCCTGTTCCTTTGCATATCAAATTTTTTTGTTGTTGGAACTGGATGTTTTAGGTAATGTACTGACTCTAGGTAAAGGTTCCTCACCCCCTCTTTCAGGTTTATTATTATTTGTAGTAACTAGCTGTATTATTTCATTTAAGTCTATTCTTGCTACCACCACCACCTGCCGCCCCCTCCGGCAAAACACACACCAGTGTTGGGCGCCTGGGTGGCTCAGTTGGTTGGGCGACTGCCTTCGGCTCAGGTCATGATCCTAGAGTCCCGGGATCGAGTCCCACATCGGGCTCCCTGCTCAGCGGGGGGGTCTGCTTCTCCCTCCGACCCTCTTCCCTCTTGTGCTTTCTGGCTCTCATTCTCTCTCTCTCAAATAAATAAATAAAATCTTTTAAAAAAAAAGACTGTTTTGACTATTCAGGATCCTATGTGGTTCCACATGAATTTTAGGATTGTTTTTTTCTGTAAAAAATTCCGCTGGAATTTTTTTTAAAGATTTATTTATTCATTTGAGAGAGAGAGGAGAGAGAGTGCTCACACACACAGCGGGGGGGGGGGGGCGGGGGGCGGGGAGTAAGGGCAGAGGGGGAGAGAGAGAGAATCCCAAGCAGACTCCACCCTGAGCACGGAGCCTGACGTGGGGCTCAGTCACAGGACCCCAAGATCACAACCTGAGCTGAAACCAAGAGTTGGATGATTAACCAACTGAGCCACCCAGGAGCCCCCCATTGGGATTTTGATAGGGATTGCATTGACTCTGGAGATTGCTTTGGGTAATAGGGACATTTTATTTTATTTTATTTTATTTTATTTTTTAAAGGTTTTTTTATTTATTTGACAGAGAAAGAGAGAGTGCACAAGTGGGCAGAGAGGCAGGCAGAGGGAGAGGGAGAAGCAGGCTCCCCACTGAGCAGGGAACCCGATGTGGGGCTCAATCGCAGGACTCTGGGACCATGACCTGAGCTGAAGGCAGCCGCTTAACCGACTGAGCCACCCAGGCGCCCCTAATAGGGACATTTTAACAATATTCTTCCAATCCATGAACATGTGATGTCTTTCCAATTATTTGTGTCTTCAATTTCTTTCATCAGTATTTTGTAGTTTTCAGTGTACAAGTCACCTCCTTAGTTAAGTTTATACCTAAGTGTTTCATTTTTTTTTTGCTGCTATTGTAAATGGGATTGTTTTCCTAATTTCCTTTTCAGATACATCATTGTTAGTATATAGAAATGCAACTGTTTGAGATGCCTGAGTGACTCAGTTGGTTAAGTGCCTGCCTTCAGCTTAGGTCATGATCCCAGGGTCCTAGGATGGAGTCCCGCATCGGGCTCCCTGCTCAGCAGGGAGCCTGCTTCTCCCTCTGCCTGCCACTCTCCCTGCTTGTACTCGCTTGTTCTCTCTCTCTCCTTCTCTCTGACAAATAAATAAATCTTGAAAAAAAAAAAGAAATGCAACTAATATTTGTATGTCAGTGTTATATCCTGCAACTTTAGTGAATTAGGTAGGGTGCCAAAAGTACACAATGGGGAATGGATAGTCTTCCCAATGTTGTTGGGAAAACTGCACATCCACTTGCAAAAGATTGAAATTGGACCTTTATCTTATACCATACACAAAACGAACTCAAAATGGATTAATGACTTAAATATAAGACTTGAAACTGTAAAACTCCTAGAAGAAAACATAGGAGATAACATCATGACATTAGTCTTAACAATGATTTCATGTTAAGGACACTAAAAGCACAGGCATCAAAAACAAAAATAAACAAGTGGGACTATATTAAACTCAAAGGCTTCTGTACAGCAAAGGAAACATTCAAGAGGGTGAAAAGGCAATCTAAGGAATGGCAGAAAATATTTGCAAACTATATATCTGATAAGAGGTAAATCTCCAAAATATATAAAGGAATCCTATAACTCAATATTAAAAAAACCCAACTAAATTAATAACCCAATTAAAAAATGGGCTAAGGACTTGATTAGACATTTTTCAAAGATATACAAATGGCAACAGATATATGAAAAGATACCCAACAACACTAATCATCAGGTAAATGCAAATCAAAACCATAATATCACCTCAAACCTGTTAGGATGGCTATTAACAACAACAACAACAACAAGACAACTGTTGGCAAGGATGTGGAGAAACTGGAACCCTTGTACACTGGGAACCCTTGTGCAGCTGGTAAGGAAAACGGTATGGAAATTCTTTAAAAAATTAAAATCAAGGGACGCCTCAGTGGCTCAGCTGGTTAAGCGTCTGCCTTCGACTCAGGTCATGATCCCAGGGTCCTGGGATCGAGTCCCACATTGGGCCCCCTGCTCAGCGGGGAGTCTGCTTCTCCCTCTCCCACTCCCCCTGCTTTGTGCACTCTGTCTCTCTCTGGCAAATAAATAAATAAAATTAAAAAAAATTAAAACTAAATTAAAATAGAACTGCCATATGATCCAGAAATCCCACTTCTGGGTATTTATCCAAGAAAATTAAAATCAAGATCTCAAAGAGATTAGCACTCCTATGTTCAGCACTATTCATAACAGCCAATATGTGGAGACCACTTAAATGTCCATCAACAGATGAATGGATAAAGAAAATGTATATACACACTATAGAATATTATTCAGCCTTAAAAAAAAAAAAGGAAATCTGGGGCACCTGGGTGGCTCAGGTGGTTGAGTGTCTGACTCTTGATTTTGGCTCAGGTCATGATCTCAGGGTCGTGAGATCGAGCCCCATGTCTGCGCTCAGCATGGTGTCTGCTTGAGATTCTCTCACTTCCTCTCCCTCGGCCCCTTTCCCTGCTTGAGTGCGCTTTCTCACTCTCGCTCTCAAATAAATAAATAAATAAATAAATTCGATCCTAAAAAAAAGAAGGAAATCCTGCAATAAGTGGTAACATGGATAAACCTTTAGGACATTATGATAAGTGAAATAAGCCAGTCGCAGAAGGACAAATATTGCATGATTACACTTAGATGAGGTATCTAGAATGGTCAAATACATAGGCACAGAGGATAGCATGGTACGGGGACGTGGGGAGTTGTTAATCAGTGGGTATAAAGTTTCAGTTAAGCAAGATGAGAAACATGCTGTACAACACTGTGCCTAT
This sequence comes from Eumetopias jubatus, assembly GCF_037043125.1. Classification (NCBI taxonomy): domain Eukaryota; kingdom Metazoa; phylum Chordata; class Mammalia; order Carnivora; family Otariidae; genus Eumetopias; species Eumetopias jubatus. The sequence continues at coordinate 28,593,904 of NW_028274817.1, forward strand.
AGTTAACAATACTGTATTTTACACTTAGAAATCAATACTGTATGGGCGCCTGGGTGGCTCAGTTGGTTAAGCGACTGCCTTCAGCTCAGGTCATGATCCTGGAGTCCCTGGATCGAGTCCCACATCGGGCTCCCTGCTCGACAGGGAGTCTGCTTCTCCCTTGACCCTCCTCCCTCTCATGTGCTCTCTCTCTCTCGTTCTCTCTCTCTCTCAAATAAATAAATAAAGTCTTTAAAAAAAAAAAAAGAAATCAATACTGTATTACACACTTAAAAATCTGTTAAGAGGACAGAGCTCATGTTAAGTGTTCTTTCCTTCCATGATAAAATTTTTTAAATTTTAATTTTTTAATGTAAGTGCCAACGACACAATGAAACTGCTAGATAACATATCATTTCTTCTGCCAGCGAATAAAGTAGCTAACAATCATGCAAGCGCACTAGTTTTCTCAAAATGAAATGTTTTGATCTAATAACCTACCTTATCATCAAACTCCAATATCAAAAGTTTCACTGTTTTATTTATTTATTTATTTACTTATTTAATTTATTCAAGTAATCTCTACACCCACCATAGGGCTTGACCTCATGACCCCAAAATCAAGAGTCGCATACTCCTCCAACTGAGCCAGTCAAATGCCCCAAAGTTTTCCTGTTTTATTTATTTATTTGTTTATTTTAAAGATTTTATTTATTCACTTGAGAGAGAAAGAGAGTGTGTGAGAGAGAGAGAGACAGAGAGATCACGAGCAGGGGGGAGGGATAGAGGGAGAAGCCGACACCCTGCTGATTAGGGAGCCTGATGCGGAGCTCAGTCCCAGGACTCCAGGATCATGACCTGAGCTGAAAGCAGACACTTAACCGACCTGTTCAGCGGTCGGGATCGAGTCCTGCGTCGGGCTCCCTGCTCAGCAGGGAGTCTGCTTCTCCCTCTGACCCTCTTCCTTCTCGTGCTTTCTATCTCTCACTCTCTCTCTCTCAAATAAATAATAAAAAATAAAATCTTTAAAAAATAAATAAATAAATAATTATATGGGGTGTCTGGCTGGCTCAGTTGGTGGAGCATGCAACTCTTGATCTCAGGGTCATGAATTAGAGCCCCACACTGGGCATGGAGATTACTTTAAAAATAAAAATTAATTAGGGCGCCTGGGTGGCTCAGTTGGTTAAGCGACTGCCTTCGGCTCAGGTCATGATCCTGGAGTCCTGGGATCGAGTCCCGCATCGGGCTCCCTGCTCAGCAGGGAGTCTGCTTCTCCCTCTGACCTTTCCCCCCTCTCATGAACTCTCTCTCTCTCTCTCATTCTCTCTCTCAAATAAATAAATAAAATCTTAAAAAAAATAAAAAATAAAAAAAATAAAAATTAATTAATTAAAAATGATAATAATTATAAAAGATATGGACACACAAGGTCATTAAAACTTGCTTAGTTGAATGGAGGAATTATGAAACTAAGTACACGTGTGGGGGAAGCCAACAACATATAATCCAATTTGTGCTGCAGAAACCCATCAAAGTTCAGGAACTAAAGGCCTCAGCACAAACAGTATCTCACATTATGTGCACCAACTGTAATATGCTGGGAAAAGATCTATGATTTTTGTCAGTCAAACTTACAAGTACTGCTGATACTGCTATGCTTTGTTGCCTACATTCATAACTGAAGGAAATGCTAAATTTCACATAATGGTTAGTGAAAATAAAGATGTAATTCTTTTCCATCCAAGTTCACAAGTTCAACATACCTGTGACCCAGCAAATCCACTCTTAAATATATACCCAACAGAAATACTTGCATAAAGACACATATATAAGAATGTACATAACATTACTTAATAGCCAGAAATTGGAAACAACCCAATGGTCAAAAACAGTAGAATGACATCCAGTAAACAGGAATCTAAGAAGACAAAGTGAATTTCCGAAATACATCTATGTAGCAAGCTAAAGATCAATCCATCCTTACAGGAGTGGAAGGGTAGATGGCAAGAAGAAATATGTCTCCAAATAAAAAACAAAATAAAAACTAAAACTAAAAGATTACCTGATTCCTTTGACCTTGTGGAGTAGGGTTTTACATCTCCGGAGGGGTCTGATGAATAATTACTAATAGGTACAAGAAAACCAATCAAGGGTGCCTGGGTGGCTCAGTTGGTTAAGCGACTGCCTTCGGCTCAGGTCATGATCCTGGAGTCCTGGGATCGAGTCCCACATCAGGCTCCCTGCTGAGCAGGGAGTCTGCTTCTCCCTCTGACCCTCCCCCCTCTCATGCTCTATCTCATTCTCTCTCTCAAATAAATAAATAAAATATTTTAAAAAAGAAAACCAACCAAACAAAATAACCAAAGTAATTATTAACTCTAGATGAAACAAAATGTCATATTTGAAAAGAAGTATAATAAGAGTATACAGTTAACCCTGGAATAATGCACTGGTTAAGGGCACAAAATCCCCACACAGTCAACAGTCCGAGTAGAACTTTTGATCCCCCAAGACTTAACTCCTAACAGTCTCCTGTTGATTGGAAGCCTTACTGATAACAGAAACAGTTTGATTAACACATATTTTGTATATGTATTACATACTGTATTCTTACAGTAAAGTAAGCTAGAGAAAAGAAATGTTATTAAGAAAATCATAAGGAAAATACATTACAGTACTATATGTATATTTATCGAAAAAAATCCATGCATGAGTGGACCTGTGCAGTTCAAACCCATGTTGTTTGAGGGTCAACTGTATTATATGTCTCAGCTACGAACAACTTTAAATAATCATAATAACGTTAACACTGAATTATGATTTACCAAAAACTGTAATTCAATGGGCTAAGGGGAAGTATATGCAAGACTTTGCATTGTGAATAAATCCCATTAGAAATACTACTATCTTTTACTTGTGGTTTGCCAGTCTGCCATGCCTTGAGTAATTAGTAACAGATACAATTTGTGAGCTGGAACTATTTTCTACAATAGACGTGTTTGTGACATCATGAAATTCTCCAAAACATATTTTACAAGCAATTGGAGCTAATACATGCCTTAACACAGGATGGGTAAAAGCAGATTCTTTAGTAAAAGATTATAAGAACCCTTATCTCCTTATACTGAATGTCAGGGAGGTATAAAAAGAGGTCCCCTGGAGCTTATGATAAAGAACAAAACATAGTCAAATTTACTCTTACTTAGAAACTTGCCTTTGAGATGGTTAGTCAGGTATTAAGTTTTATTTAGCTCCTAGGGTCTTAAGTATTCTCCAGCTTTTTTTTATTAGTAAAATGAGAAAAGCAATCTATAGCAAAGCACATCAATTAACAGAAATTTTAGGTTGAAAAAAGGGTTTTCTGTGCGTTCAATATGCCTTGCCCATTTTTCCCTTCTAATTGGGAGTGGACAGTACAAAAGGTTGTATTCTACATTTCTCCTCTCAGACACTCTAACTCGTGTGTGTTTGCTGGAGGTGGTATAGCTGTAAGAGAACTCAATGCTCACCTTCAATAAAATTCAATAGATAATCTCTTTGGCTTCTGTGTAAAGCTGAATAGAAAAGAAGGATTTGGAGAATTAGGCAAATAATCTTTTGGTTTGAGTTTCAAATTTAGGAAAAAAATAACTTAAAAAAAAAGATTTTATTTGAGAGAGAGTGAGAGCACAAGCAGCGGGAGGGGCAGAAGGCAAGGGAGAGGATCTCAAGCGACTCCTGGCTGAGCACAGAGCCAACGTGGGGCTTGATCTCGTAATCCTGAGATCATGACCTGAGTCGAAGTCAAGAGTGGGACGCTCAACCATCTGAGCCACCCAGGCGCCCCCCCAATAACTTTTTTTAAATTGTAAGGTAGGGGCCAAGGGCAAGCCATCTCAAAGTGTGCCACCTGGCATATTGATTATTTTAATTAAAAGTTACTTAAGGGGCGCCTGGGTGGCTCAGTCAGCTAAGCGTCTGCCTTTGGCTCTGGTCATGATTCCGGGGTCCTGGGATTGAGTCCCACATCAGCTCCCTGCTCCAGGGGGCAGCCTGCTTCTCCCTCTCTCTCTCTCCCTCCCCCTGCTCGTGCTCTCTCACGCGCTCTCTCAAGTAAATAAATAACATCTTAAAAAAAAAGTTACTTAAGCAATAGCCAGTGCAAGAATACTGACACTCCCCACCAACTTTGTCTCCAGAAAGCAGGAAATAAATCTTCCATGTGAAAGGTACACCCTCCCTGTACCAGGAGGTAAACAGAAATCCTTATCACCAGAGAGAGAATTCGGAGCCAAGAAGGCTGTATAAACAAACCTTATACTTTTACTAATATACTACCCCAGCCCAAATTCTGTTTAGAATTCCTTACTAATTGAAGCTCCTAAACATAAGTTTTCTTTGGCCTGTCAATTCCTCACAGATGTATTATCTCGTTGTCTAAAAAGTATAAAAACTGCCTGCCTTGGTCATTTCTTTAGGTCTCAATGTCATTTTTAGGCCTCTGTGCATACGTAATCCGGCTTTTTTTTCCTCCTGTTAATCTTCCTCATGGCAATTTAATTCTTACACCAGCTAGAGAGTCTTGAGGATAGAGGAAAAATTTTCCTCTCCAACAGTAGCTGAAAGACTAACTTTTTATAAAAGATTTTATTTATTTATTTGCGAGAGAGAGCACTAGTGGGGACAGACGTAGAGGGAGAGGGAGAAGCAGACTCCCCGCTGAGCAGGGAGGGCGGGGCTCCATTCCAAGACCCTGAGATCATGACCTGAGCTGAAGGCAGATGCTTAACTGACTGAGCCACCCAGGCGCCCCAGAAAGACTTACTTTATTTTTTCTTTTTAATTTTTTTTTAAAGATTTATTTATTTATTTATTTATTTATTTGAGACAGAATGAGAGAGAGAGAGCACATGAGAGGGGGGAGGGTCAGAGGGAGAAGCAGACTCTCGGCCAAGCAGGGAGCCCGATGCGGGACTCAATCCAGGGACTCCTGGATCATGACCTGAGCCAAAGGCAGTCGCTTAACCAACTGAGCCACCCAGGCGCCCTCTTTTTAATTTTTTAAGTAATCTCTGCACCCAACGAGGGGCTTGAACTCACAATCCTAAGATCAAGAGCCACATGTTCTTGAGCTAGCCAGGCACCCCAGAAAAACTAATTTTATGTATGTATGTACGTATGTATGTATGTATGTATGTATTTATTTTTAAAGATTTTATTTTATTTATTTGACAGAGAGAGACACAGCGAGAGAGGGAACACAAGCAGGGGTGAGTGAGAGAGGGAGAAGCAGGCTTCCCGCCGAGCAGGGAGCCCGATGCGGGGCTTGATCCCAGGACCCTGGGATCATGACCTGAGCGGAAGGCAGACACTTAATGACTGAGCCACCCAGGCGCCCCAAAACTAATTTTAAAGTATTCATATAGGGGGCGCCTGGGTGGCTCAGTCAGTTAAGCATCCGAATCTTGATTTCAGCTCAGGTCCCAATCACAGGGTTACGAGATCAAGCCCTGTGTTGGGCTCTGCACTGGGCATAGAGCCTGCTTAAGATTCTCTCTCTCTCCCTCTGACCCTCCTCTTTCTCCTCCTCTAAAAAAAATAAAGTATTCATCTTAACATCATCAAGATAAAGCTTTTCTATTTTGAATACTCTGTTCTTTGCTGATGCCTCTAAATGATTTACTTTTTTTTTTTAAAGATTTTATTTATTTATGTGACAGAGAGAGCTAGAGAGCACAAGCAGGGGGAGCAGTACAAGGAGAGGGAGAAGCAGGCTTCCCGCTGAGCAGGGAGCCCGATGCGGGGCTCAATCCCAGGACCCTGGGACCATGACCTGAGCCGAAGGCAGACGCTTAACCATCTGAGCCACCCAGGTGCCCCTAAATGATTTCACTTTTAAACTCACCATTATTCATTACATACTCATATGATTATCTGAGAACAACCAAAGTTTAAAGTATCTGAAGCAACCAAAAGGCAAAAGATCTCTAATGTCCATAAAGACAAAATGTGGGGGCACCTGGGTGGCTCAGTTGCTTAAGAATCTGACTCTTGATTTTGGGGCTCAGGTCATGATCTCAGGGTGGTGAGATTGAGCCCCGCATCCAGCTCCTTGTTCAGCAGGGAATCTGTTTATAATCCCCCCTCCCCGCTGCTCACGCACATGCTCTCTCTCTGTCTCTCAAATAAATAAATAAATAAATAAATCTTTAAAAAAAGACAAAATGTGAACTATGAGACCTTTTAACATTGGAAGCTCTTTTTTCCCCCCTTTGGGACACTGCCCTACTAGAAATTAGGAAAGTATTAATTTTGAACCATTTTCCCCATTAGGCTTAGTTGTGACTGCTTAGTAGTTGTTTACCATAAATAAATGAGAAACATTTCTGATCTTAATATTTTTGGGGTTTTTTTGTATATTCTTTGATTTTTCTTTTTACTTTGGGTTTTTTTTATAGCTCCAAATCCTCCCAACCTGAATTTCTCTACATTCTGTTATTTATCTAATTGTCTTCCTTTACTTCTATACCTATAGAATGTGTTACAGTACTTGTTTAATATTTGACATGAAATCTCTTCATGTTTTTGTAATCTAATATAAACATCTTTTCCTTTAATTTTAAAAATATTTTAATTTCAGTATAATTAACATATAGTATTATATTGTATTATAGGTGTACAATACAGTGTCAACAATTATATACATTACTCAGTGCTCATCATGGTAGGTGTACTCTTAATCCCCATCACCTGTTTCACCCATCCCCCACCCACCTCCCCTCTGGTACCCAACAGTTCTCTATATTTAAGAGTCTATCTGGTTTTTTGTCTCTTTTTCCCTTTGTTTTGTTTCTTAAATACCACATATGAGTGAAATCTTATGGTATTTGTCTTCCTCTGACTGACTTATTTTGCTTTGCATTATACCCTCTAGATCCAACCATGTTGTTGCAAATGGCAAGATTTCATTTTCTTTTATGGCTGAGTAATATTCCATTAATAAATATCATCATTTATTTATTTATTTAGGGAGTGCACAAATGGGAGGGGAGGGGCAGAGGGAGAGGGAGAGTGTCCCAAGCAGGCTCCATGCTCAGTGTAGAGCCCTACTCAGGGGTTGATCTCACAACCCTGAGATCATGACCTGAGCTGAAACCAAGAGTCAGACGCTTAACTAACTGAGCCACCCAGGTGCCCTGAAAGTGAATGAATTCTTTATGTCATATCATCTACTACCTCTTGTTTTTTATTTTTTTAAGATTTTATTTAAGAGAGAGAGAGAGAAGAGAGAGATAGAAAGTACATGGGGGGGGGAGGGTCAGAGGGAGAAGCAGACTCCCCGCCGAGCAGGGAGCCCGATGCGGGACTCGATCTAGGGACTCCAGGATCATGACCCGAGCCGAAGGCAGTCACTTAACCAACTGAGCCACCCAGGTGCCCGGCTACCTCTTGTTTTATGTCATCAGCAGACATAGTGAATGGCTGCTTAACATCTTTTGTTATAATCCTTAGCTGATGGTAAGGTACTTCAAATAATTATACTTTGTAAGCCTCCTTTTTATGTTGGAGTCCAAAGTCCCCAAAAGGGGCACCTGAGGGGCGTCTGGGTGGCTCAGTCGTTAAGCGTTTGCCTTCAACTCAAGTCATGATGCCAGGGTCCTGGGATTGAGTCCCGCATCAGGCTCCTTGTTCAGCAGGGACTCTGCTTCTCTCTCTGCTTGTTGTTCCCCCTGCTTGTGAACTTGCTCTCTCTCGGGCAAATAAATAAATAAAATCTTAACAACAACAACAACAACAACAACAACAATGGGCTACCACTATATGCTTATCCAGTTTTGGCAAGGGTATGAAGCAACTGGGACTGACACACGGCTATTAAGAATGTAAAATGGTACATGGGGCGCCGGGGTGGCTCAGTCGTTAAGCGTCTGCCTTCAGCTCAGGTCCTGATCCCAGGGTCCTGGGATCGAGCCCCGCATCGGGCTCCCTGCTCCGCGGGAAGCCTGCTTCTCCCTCTCCCATTCCTCCTGTTTGTGTTCCCTCTCTCGCTGTCTCTCTCTGTCAAATAAATAAATAAAATATTTAGGAAAAAAAGAATGTAAAATGGTACAAACACATTGGAAACTCTTTGGCAGTGTGCAAGCCAAGGGCAGGCTGCATCAGATGTGTCACTTTGGCATAGTGACTATTTAGAATTAAAATTACTTAAGAAAGAGTCAGTGCAAGGAACATTCTGACTTCCCTTTCTCTCCAGAAAGCAGGGAATAAATCTCCTATGTGAAAGGTACCCTCCCTGTACCAGGAGGCAAAGAGACATCCTTATCATCAGAAATAAAGACTTCATAGACAAGAAGGTTGTATAAACAAGTCTTGTTACTTTTACAAGTTTACTGCCCCAACCCAAATTCTGTTTAGAATTCCTTACTAATCGAAGCTCCCAAACATAAGTTTGTTTTTTTAAAGATTTTATTTTATTTATTTGACAGAGAGATAGAGAGACAGCACAAGTAAGCAGAGAGGCAGGCAGAGAGGGAGAAGCAGGCTCACCGCTGAGCAGGGAGCCTGATGAGGGACTCAATCCCAGGACCCTGGGATCATGACCTGAGCTGAAGGCAGATGTTTAACCAACTGAGTGACCCAGGAGTCCCTGGTGGTTTTAGATTCAAATGGTACCTTTGACTCCATGAAATACAAATGCTCTATCATTTAGGGAAATACTTTTCAAATTTTGCATTTTTTTAAACTTGAGGGGTGAACTTGAAGTTTTAATTTACTTAAAATAAGTCACCAACTTTAAGTGTACAATTCAACAAGTTTACACAAATGTGTGCTGTCATGCAACCACCACAACCATGATAAAGAGCATTTTTATCATTCTAAAATGTTTCCTGGAGTCTCTCTGCAGTCAATCCCTTCTCCCTACCCCTGTCCCCTGGCAATCATTGATCTGCCTTCTATTACTAGTTTTGCCTTTTCTAGAATTTCATATAAATGAGATTATATGGCATGTACTCTCTGTGTCTGGATTTTTTCACTCAGCATAATCACTCTGAAATTCATTCATGTTGTTAGATGTATCAGTTCATTTTTATTGCTGAGTATTATTTCATTCTATGGATGTATCACATTTTGTTTATCCATTCGCCAGTTGAGATGTTTGAATTGTTTCCAGTTTGCGGCTATTATAAAAAATGAATAATTAGGGGCGCCTGGGTGGCTCAGTTGGTTAAGCGACTGCCTTTGGCTCAGGTCATGATCCTGGAGTCCCGGGATCGAGTCCCACATCGGGCTCCCTGCTCGGTGGGGAGTCTGCTTCTCCCTCGGACCCTCCCCCCTCTCATGCTCTCTCTCCCATTCTCTCATAAATAAAATCTTTAAAAAAATGAATAATTAGCCTTTTTCAAAGCGGGAAAAAGGGTAAACCCATCTAAAGCAAGTTGGGTTATATTTTATTTTCTTCTCCCCGTGAGGTGTTAGTACCATGATAACATCCTTTTACTTAAAAAAGGATAAGGAAAACAAATCTCATACATTTTGGTCATATCACTCCTTTAAATATCAGTGAATGGTAAGTGTTAAATAATTAAGTATCTGTGAATCCTAATCAATGTAAGGAAAAGAAATTCCAAATTTTCTGAAAGTACATTTAGAGTCGATAATAGAAATCTAAAAAGAAAGAAAGAAAAAAAAAAACACGTCTTTCCCCCAGCGAGGTAAACTTTGGATAACATTGGGTTACCTGAGGAAAACGAAGCCTACAGAACCTAGCTTGCTTTCTTTCTTACTTTTTTTTTTTTTGCAAAACCTATCTTTTGATCTGAAAATCACTAAACTTTTTTTTTTTCATTTTACTTATTTATTTTTCAGAGAGAGAGAAAGCAAGTGAGTACAAGCAGGGGGAGCAGTAGGCTTCCCGCCGAGCAAGGAGCCCGATGGGGGACTAGGATCATGACCAGAGCTGAAGGCAGACACTTAACTGACTGAGCCACCCAAGCGTCCCAAACACTAAACTTTGAATAGTAAAGATTCTATTTACTACAAATAGAGACACTGAGCTAAGGCTCCAGAAAGCCCGGCCAGAAGCGGCTAACTACTTTGTATGCCGGGATTTGTAGTCCGCGAAAGAGTCGTTCTAGCCAAGATGGCGGAGTTGTTAATGACGCGAGAAGAGCGGCCCCGAGGGAGTATGGGCCGCGAGGGGATTGGGCGGTGCGGGGATTCGATAGGCGGGAAGTTAAGACCAGGTGCTAAAACCTTTCCATCAAAGGAAGCCTGGCGCCCTGAAGTCTCGCGAGATCCTGGAGGGGCCCAATGGAACGTGGGGCCCGGCTTATCACTAGGGGCGTTTGTTGGGGGCGGAGCTCGACGGGAGTGGGCCGGGCGTCGTAGGTGCCCGGCGTAGCGGCGTTTAGGCCCGGCAGACGCTGTGAGGAGCGAAGCCGTGGCCATGAAGGAGGAGAAGGAGCATAGGCCTAAGGAGAAGCGAGTAACCCTGTTGACTCCCCCGGGGGCCACAGGCAGCGGCGGTGGGGCTTCGGGGGACAGCACCAAAGGGGAAGATAAGCAGGATCGAAATAAGGAGAAGAAAGAGGCGCTGAGCAAGGTGCCTGGCCGGCGGTTGGCCCGGGAGAGGGCGGGACGGGTCCGCCACCCGCGAGGATGGTTGGGAATGGGGCTGCCCTCTTCCTCCCCCAGTCTGCGCTTCTGTTTCTTCACCTGAGTGAAAATCGCGTCACCTTCTCTTCATCCATTCGCCCGAGATGGGGGCGGGGGGAGAGCCCCTTTCGGCCAAGCCCCGGGGTGCGAGTGAGGGAAAAGGAGGGGATTCCCAGACGAGAAGGTTTAGGTCAGAGCCGGGAGATGATAGTGGGAGGGGGAGCGATAGTAAAGAGAATGAGGAATTAAAAGGTTAATTGGGGGGAATTACTAAATAGTGAAGGGGCCAGCAGGGGTGGGAGTAGTTTGTGATAAAGAGTATTAATGGAGGCGAGTTGAGCAAGAGTGGGGGGATTAATGGTCGGGGGGCCAGGTCAGTTTCACCCTATCTGGGGAGCAACGAGGGAACTTTTGAGTATTCCGTGGAGTTTTGAATTCTTTACGCCGAATGAGGAAGGATTTTGTTTTAGGATGTGTCGGATGTGGTAGGGCGATAATAAGTCAAATGTTCGTGGCACCTACGAAGATCAGGGTTAGCCTACTAATTTCTTGCTAATATATCTATTGAAAAATGGGTGCTAGAAAATGATGGCGAAAACCAAGTGAACTGCGGGGCTTCCGTTTAACAGAACCTGAGATTTTCCTTGCTCCTTGCAGTTCTCATTTCTAAGAGTTTATTTAAAAAATTAATATTTTGTTTGACTAATTCTCAGCATTAGAATAATATTCTCCGGGTTTTTATAAGTGAGCTCATCTTTTAAAGACCATCTATTTTCAGAGACAGTGATTCTTTCGGGTATGACAGAAAATTGATCTGTTCTAATTTTATTTTCCTTATTCATTTCTTAAGGTGGTAATTCGGAGATTACCTCCCACTTTGACCAAGGAGCAGCTTCAGGAACATCTTCAGCCTATGCCGGAGCATGATTATTTTGAGTTTTTTTCTAATGATACTAGGTAAAATGAATAAATAAAAGAGGGCGGGGGTAAATGAAAAATTTTCTTCCATTCTTTTTTATCCTACTGTTTTCCATTTGATTTTTGAACCTGTCTCTTTAATATATGCATACTTGTAATTCAGCCAGACACCTGCAAGCACATTTACATAATTGCTTTCCTCTCTGCAGTCTGTATCCTCATATGTATGCCAGAGCATACATCAACTTTAAAAACCAAGAGGACATTATTTTGTTCAGGGATCGCTTTGATGGTTATGTATTCCTTGACAATAAAGGTGAGTCCTTATAACTGAAGGGGAGTTTCTTTGTCATTTGTATGTTTAAGACAATGTGTGTATCGCTGTTTTCTCAGTGCCTTCGTAGCTTTTCTAAAATTCTGGGTGATAAAGTTTTACACATTTGCTGAGCTTACTGTAGTCTTATAAACAGATGTGTGACTTTTCACAGCCCTTGGGTATTTTTATTAACCTGTTACTTCTGTAGTTTGATCAGCTGAATGAAATTGCCACTATTTTCTCTTCCTGTGGCAAATTTTTTTGCCCTGGATTAGATGATCTGTTGTTTTGACTATTTACTAGTTGGAGCAGTAATACTGATAAATGACTCTTTGAACTTGTATGACACATTTTAAATACTTACTTGTTATCTTGCTTCAAGGACCAACATTGATTTATTTTAATGTAAATCCTTTAAGCCAGTTGGAATACTGTTCAACTTTCTGATTTGTGTTTGTACTTAAAACATCGAACTTGATGATTTCCCACTTTGTATCCAGGAGTCTATAGAGAAGAAAAACTTCAGCCTTAACTCTCTCTCTATTTATTATCTCCCCCTTGCAACATTTAGCCAGAGAATGTCCAAGCTGCCATTTACCACTTTTCTTTTGGCTTTGTGATCATAGGTAAATGACGTGTCTTTTTGTTGGGCTGTTTCTCAGTGTCAAATTAGGTAAAAATGAAATCTTTGTCAGGGAATATGCCAGTAAAAGTTGAAGAATTGCCACCGGGTTTGACCAACTTTTATTAATCTCCGCCCCCCCTTCCCCCACCAAAAGCAGTTACTTCTCTACTCCAACTTTATTCCAGTAGATAGCAGTGTGTTCCTGGAAATCTGAGTTGTGTTTTAACTTTTTCTGATCTTTCTTATCCCTTATATTTAAACACGTGATGAATCTTGTCAATTTATTGTTTTTAAATATCTCGCTCATCTATTTATACTCTAACACTGTGTCCTTCCCTCCTAATGCTTAGACAACCATTGTCTCTAAACTTACAGAATTTTCCTTTTTTTTCATTTTTGTCTAACTCAGTCTGTTATATTGCCATGAAATTAATGTTTTTGAAAATAGTGATTTAAGATAGCAGTTGCAGGGGAAAAAAGTCCAAATTCCTTAGCCTGGTAGTCAGAGTCCTTCAGAGCCTCGCCTCACTGCTGGTTTTTTGTTTGTTTGTTTTTGTTTTTTTCAGCCTCTCTTCCACAGTTCCTTCTGCTTCAGTCTGGTTTATCTGTTCCTTCTCAAATAGATCAGTTAATAAGCTAATCTGATTCTGCATTCACTAGGATTTCCAAAATCATGTTTTCTCCCTGACCGCTTTGTGATGCCTTCTGGTCACTTCTGCTTATTCTATTCTGGCTTACGTCTACGTGCCAATGATAGTATTTTATACCCTTTATGACATTATTCTATAGCAGGGATCTGGTGTATTTTCTTTTTCCCGCAGTCACTTGGTCTTTTGTATTGAGATATAACTTACATACCGTAAAATTCAGTGGTTTTTAGTATATTCACAAAGTTGTACAACCATCACCACTATGTGATTCCAGAATGTTTTCATTATTCCAAAAAGAATCCTATAACCGTTAGCAATCATTTCCCCTTCTCCCTCTTCTGGACGAGTCATATAATATGTAGCCTTTGTGACTGCCTCTTTTACTTAGCATGTTTTCAAGATTCATCTGTGTTATTGCATATATTACCTGATTTCTTTTTTTTGTTTACATTTTTAAATGTAAAATACACATAAATAAAATTTACCATCTTAACCATTTTAAGTGTATAGTTCAGTAGTGTTGAGTACATTCACACTGTTGTGCAACCAATCTCTAGAACTTGTTTATCTTGCAAAACTGAAACTCTATACCCATTAGATTAAATTTACCCAGTAAATCCCCATATCCCCATTTCTCCCTCCTCCCAGCCCCTGGCAACTACCATTCTGTCTCTGTGAACCATCATTCTGTATAAAGTTGACCATTCTAGGTACCTCATATGAGTGGAATCATATACTTTTTGACTTTTTGAGATTGGCTTATTTATTTAGCATAATGTCCTCAAGGTTGATCCATGTTGTAGGGTGTGTCAGAAATTCCTTTTTAAGCCAGAGTAATACTCCATTGTGTGTATATACACACACTGCATTTTGTTTATCCATTTATCTGTTGAGGGACATCTGAATTGCTTCCACCTTTTGGCTATTGTAAATAATGCTCCTGTGAATGTGGGTGTACAAATATCTGTTCAAGTCTCTGCTTTCACTTCTTTTGAATATCTACCCAAAGGTGGAATTGCTGGGTCATATGGTAATCTATTTTAAATCTCTTGAGGAACCACCATATTGTTTTCCAAGCAGCTGCACCATTTTACATTCCTACCAGTAATGCACGAGGGTTCTGAGTTCTCCATGTCCTTGCCAACACTTGTTATTCTCTGTTTTTTTTTCCTTTAATAGCTACCATTCTAATGGGTGTGAGGTGATACCTCATTGTGCTTTTGATTTGCATTTCCCTAATGATTAGTGAGGTAATATTTTAATCTTTTCATATGCGTGTTGGCCATTTGTATATCATCTTAGTAGAAATGTCTATTCAAGTCCTTTGAACATTTTTTAATTGGGTTTTTTTGTTACTGAGTTGTAGGAGTTCTTTATATATTCTGTATATTGACCCTTAATGAGATAAATGATTTGCAAATATTTTCTTCCATTCTGTAGGTTGCCTTTTTACTCAGTTTTGTCCTTAGATACACAGAAGTTCTTAATTTTGATGTAGTTCAATTTATCTATTTTTCACTTTTATTGCCTGTGCTTTTGGTGTCTCCTGGTGTAAAAAGAGCTTTATTGAGATATAATTCAGATGCCATAAAATTGACCCTTTTAAAGTGGTTTTTAGTATATTCATAGAGTTGTGCAGCTATCACCACAATCTAATTTTAGAATACATCTAGCACTCCAAAGAAACCCCATATTCATTAGCTGTCATTCCCCACTCTCCCCCAACTATGCCCCAGCTCTAGGCAATCACTGATCTTCTTTGTATCTTTATAGATTTGCCTAGTCTAGAGATTCATGATGTATTTTTGAATGAAAATTGATTTGTAGATTGTTTTTTCCCCACAAATCAAAATATCACACTTTACAAGTTGAATTTAAATGAATATTTTACTTCCCTGCCGTATCTTTTTCATTATGTGAATTTGGGGCTCCTTTGGTAACACATCGATTTTAGTTGTGCCCATGTGATTTGTGCTCATGTGATTTATGCCCATTGAGAGGCCCTATTCCGATGACTCCCATCAAAGGCCTAGAGAGCGGTGGGTTGACTCTCTTGTATCCACTTTTTGACTTTTTTATGTTATAGCAAGTGTGGTATTTTTTCTAAACAGGTCAGGAATATCCTGCTATAGTAGAATTTGCACCTTTTCAAAAAGCTGCAAAAAAGAAGACTAAGAAAAGAGATACCAAAGTTGGGACTATCGATGATGGTACAGTATAGCTCTAGTTATGTAATGCTATTGCCATTAAAAAATATTATCTTTGTGGGATTTAATTGGATTCCAATCTTCTAATAGGAAAACATACAGAATAAGGTTCACGAGAAATGTAATTCACTGATGAAAGCTTTGTTTAATTGTTAGAATGGAAGTGGGTTTCCTGTGGAAGTCCCACTCTTCCAACTACTGCCATTTCATTCCTCCAGCATCAAGCAATGTATTGTTGACTGTTGAGCAGTAAATTACCTTTGGTTTGTTGATTAGAAGACAATGGGGAAAAATGAGATGTATCAAAGTACAACAACTCCTTAAGGTCTCATACTATTTTATGACGATTTTTTTGGTTTCCATTTTTGAAAGGGGGGAGGTTTATCACTGAGAGGTGGGATGGAAAAATTTCTATACTCCAGTAACTCAAGTAACAATATAAAGTAGCTGAAGTGGCCTATTTTTTTTTAGGCTTTAAATATGCGGCTAACTGCACACATAGTAATTACATTGAACTGGAATAGAGGAACTGAAAAACTAGAATAATTGCCATGTAGGGTAAACTGGATCCAGATTTTGAGCTCTGTAAGGTTATGTTGGATAAGACTTACCTGTAATATTTTATATCTGATTGACACTTTGGAATCATCTAGTTTGATTTCCATTATTTATTATAGTGGGTATTTTATAAAGAAAACATGGAAAAGATTCACCACACAGGTACTTACTGATTGTATCAAAATTCAGATATGGGAGACTAGATCAGTGACATGCTCCACAGTGTGCAGAAACTCCACAAGTACAAGCAATGGAATGACTCAGATGTGTTACCCTTTCTGATGTCGGATGCATCTAAAAAACAACTCCAGGAATTACCATAAGCTCCAGTGCAACATCTAGGACCTCAATTTATCTTTCTGGAACACCTGATTTTCAGACGTTCGGTTTACTTAAAGCGAGGTGTACCCATACAGGAATTGCTTACATGCTATCTATAATACTGTGAAGGTCCCATAATTATAACTTTCAATTCTCACATAAGTGTGACTTTGGGTTGGTTAGAGCAGTGACTTTTAAAGCAAACTACTGGACATTCCTGTGGTGTCTGATTATCCCTGACTCCGTATTATACCAGACTCCCTTAGTGCATATAGGGAATAGGAGTTCTGAGAGTAAGGGACCGATAAAGCCCTAAATAGTCTAGTGGGTATGTTTAGGTTTATTTTTAATCTTCCATGATGTAGAAAGTTTTTTTAAGGTCTATATTTTCTGTTTACTTAAACAATGGTTTAGATCCAGAATATAGAAAATTTTTGGAAAGTTATGCTGCAGATAATGAGAAAATGACATCTACTCCAGAGACACTGCTAGAGGAAATAGAAGCAAAAAATAGAGAATTAATAGGTAAGTGGGCAACAGGAATTAAGGACAATGGCTTTTTCCTCAGAAGACTTGTCTGACTCCCACTTCTGGCACTTGCTGTGTGACCATGGGGAAGGCATTTACTTCTCTGAGACTCTGTTTCTTTTGCTGTAAAATGCATATAGTACCTCCCTCACAGGGTTATGTAAATGCATTGATAAGATGGGAAAAATTCTCTGTGACCTGTTTTAATGCCACATAAATATAAGTAGAAAAAGTTTAAAGACTCATGGGACCTTTAGATGTTGGTAAGCCTTTGAAGATCAACTGGTATTTTCTAGTAACAAGCAGCTCACATTGCTGAAAAAAATTTGAAAATACCAAAAGGTGAAATTAGTTACTGCAAAATTGAAAACTTTTTGAGAAAGTCTAGTTTGGATGTTCTAGTAGTAAATTGTCACTCTTCTAGTAATAAATGGTCACTCCTCTATCAGCTCTAAACATAAGCAAAGCCCCTGACCCAAGATTTCCACTCCTAGGAATTTATCCAAAGGAAGTATGCTTTCAAAAACCTAACTATAAGGCGGGGTGCCTGGGTCGCTCAGTCAGTTAAGCATCCCGACTCTTGATTTAGGCTCAAGCCCTGCGCCGGGCTCCACACTGAGCATGGAGCCTGCGTAAGATTCTCTCCCCTCCCTCTGCCCCTCCCCATTCTCTCTCTCTCTAAAAACAAAACAAAACAAAAAACCCCAAAACATTAAAAAAAAACTATTTACAAGACTAGATAGCATTATTCAGGATATTGAAAATTACATATTCTAAAACTTTTTTTTTTAATATTTTATTCATTTATTTGAGAGAGAGTGCGAAAGAGAGCACGAGCGGTGGGAGGGGTGGAGGGAGGGGGAGAGGGAGGGAGAAGCAGACTCCTCAATGAACAGGGAGCCCATAGGGTCCAATCTGAGGACCCCGAGATCATGACCTAAGCCAAAGGCAGACGCTTAACCAACTGAGCCACCCAGGTGCCCCTAAAATGGTTTTTATTAATAGATGCAGAGTATAAGCCCATCTCTGATGATTTCCTTAGAATAAATTCCCAGAAGTGGAATTGTAGGGTCAGAAAGATTAGATGTTTTTAGCTCCTTCCTCCAATTTCTTCCCAGTTGAACAAATTTATATTCCCATCTGTAAAACAAGAGAATGTCCTTTGCACTCAATTCTCACCAACACTGGGAATTACTGTTTTAAGAAATTGTTTTAATTTGAATTTCTTCACTTTTTAAAAAGTATTTTAAACCTTCAGAATTGAAGTAGAATATCGTGAAACTTCTTTCTGATAACGTACTTGTGAACTGTTTTAAGGGGTATACTTTTCCCACCTTGGGTGGTTGGCAGGGAATGTCAGAAAATGGAATCCTTTCTAGGGGTTGATAAGTATTATTAATAATCTGTTTACATTTATGTAGCTAAAAAGACAACCCCACTTTTGAGCTTCCTGAAAAACAAGCAGGTAAACCTTTTGTTTTTATAGTTCTCTCAGTACTTTTATTTCATTGGCTCATAGTCTGTAAACATACGAGCATTGGGTTCCTAGAGGAGAAATAGCTGCTTCTTCCACCATTATTCTTTAAAGATTTAGCTCATTGGCCTCACTCTCTGGCCCTCTCCTTCAGTCTGGTTGTTGGACCAAGGATTCACTCGGCAAACCCAGAGAGTCTTTAGCTTGTTCCAGAGACACTCCCTTGATTTTCTGAAAGCCTCTGGAAATATAGCAAGGCAACAGTGGGAGACTCTGATACTAGCAGGCTCTGGTCTTTATTCTCATATTCATAATGGGATGGGGAAGGGGGTTAAAGAGATAGGATGCCACTTTGTAGAAAGTAGGAAGGAAGGACGATCCAATTTAGTGGGTTCTCACTATACCTTTGGGATTAAGTTTTTGGTGATGATTATCTTGTTTGCAGCCTTATGTTGATGTTTCTTTCCAGAGAATGAGAGAAGAAAAAAGAGAAGAAAGAAGGAGACGAGAAATAGAAAGGAAAAGACAAAGAGAAGAAGAGAGGAGGAAATGGAAAGAAGAAGAAAAACGAAAAAGGAAAGATATAGAAAAGCTAAAGAAGATAGACCGAGTTCCAGAAAGGGAAAAATTAAAGGATGAACCAAAGATTAAGGTATGGAAAATCACTTAAATAGACTGCATGTTGCTAAAAATTGCATGTATCTACTTCTTTAAATATGCATGCATCTTGTGTTGGTGTAAATACAATTTTTTGGTTTTGTTGTCTTTTTGGGGGGGGAGGTGAACCAATAGGAATCTTTACTATAATGCTAATAGTATTATTTTTTAAAATTCTTGATAATTTAAACAGATTACATAACTTACATATTTCTTCAGTGAATATCTGCGTTATTTTTATCATTGAGAATGTTCAATGTTTGGATTATTATTCTCTCAGTTCTTCATAAGTAAGGGCTTAGGGCTGGCTGGCATGAATTATGGGTTTTATGCAGCTTTTCCTTCATATTTGATACATGAAGTTGCCTCATCTGTTTGTTTTCCACTGTCTTCAGGTACACAGGTTTCTGTTACAAGCTGTGAATCAGAAAAATGTAAGGACCAAGTACATGATACAGAGCACCTAGTATCATGTCACACACACAGGTCTTAGTTAATAATAAGTCCTTTTGGTGGTGGTGGTAGTGATACCTGTAGAAAACTCCTTCAGACTGACTTGAGTCTTATTAAAATCTGAGCCATTTTAAATTCCTACTTTAGAAGGAAGCCCAGAGGACTTCCTGATGCTCTGCTGGGTACCCAGAAGCTTCAACAGTATACAGCTAGAGGATAACTGTGCCTAAATAGCTCTTTCTCTTCCTGTGCCTCTCCTAACGGGCTGCCTTATGGGAATATTAGGGATAAATATCCTGTATCCCATGCTTCCCCTCTCACGTGATTCTCCCTGTTACCTTCTCTCATCTACCTGGGAATCTGTGAGCGGCAGATTCTGATTAACACACTGCATGTAGGAAGAGGAAAACTTGTAGAAAAATCCCAGCCTTACTGCTTCCCTTCTGAGGGCATGGCTTAGGCAGCTTCTGCTCCCACAAACCTCCTGGGGAAGTACTAGTACCTAGTACTTCAGAGAAAGTCAGAAAAAAATCTCACAGAAATGGTGGCAGGGTCTCCTTTTACCTCCTCAAAATTAAGCACTTTCCGTGGCCAGGGCCTGTTCCCCCAAGGCTCTCCCGGGCTCATTATTGGCGATAAGGAGCTTGGTAGTGGGGTGGAAAGGTTCCCATCTTAATTCCTTCTAGTGATCTCTCTCTCTGCCATGCCACAAGTGACCTGACTGGCTATTCCTATCAGCAAGGCAGAAGGTAGAGCCAGCCATACTAGAAACATTCATTAATGTTCTTAATAGAGTAATGAACATCCTGGCTTCCAACAAAGATGTTCATTAGAAAAAAACACTTCCAGTGAAACCTGCCTCACTTTACATTGGTGCCTCCTCAGTGTCCAGTCTGGACTCGCCATTTGCAGTGGCTATGTGCTGAAATACTTCATGCTTAAGTCTTGTGGTGCTTTGCCTTTTGCTTGGTGACTTGTGTGATGCCTTCACCCTGAGATGAAACTTTGTATGATGCCTTCACTCTGAGACTTGAAATTCTTCTATTTTGCCTAAGAATCTCTCTGAATATCCAACGCTTGGGGGTATTCTAGAGAGGTTTGTGGCAGTGGTGACAAACTATTTTGATAGCAATTTGGACTTTATAAAGCACGTTTATTTTAGAATTCCATTCTGTCATATATATGTGTGCATCTCATATATATGTATATATATGTATGTGTGTATACATATATATATGTGTATATACATAGTGACATTGAGCAGAGTTCCTACTCAGTAGAGATGGAACTTCACTGTTCTGTGAGGTATTTGGATTTTTAAATCAAATAATGAAAACTGTGATTGTACCATCATAAGTGTGTTATTCTCAGGCTCAAGGCAAAGTTATTCTTGCAATGGATCTCTCCTTTGGTGACAAAGGTATTTGTCATTCCAAGTACTACAAGAAAACGGTCCAACAGTAATCTGCCTAGAATTTTAAATTGTGGCCAATTTTCTCAATCAAGTTATATCAATATGCTAGTTGGCTACAGAAGGCGTACTTGGAAGTGGGCACTGGTTCACTGAAAGGTTGACCCATCTAAAGCCAAAGGAGTCTTGATCCTGTTGCCACAAGTGACTAAACCACTTTGAGTGGATAACACTTTCACATTAATAGCATCCTTTTAGTCAATCACTGCTCTTGTGCACTATTCACCTGTAAGTTGAAGAGTACCTGCAGAAAGAGGCCTTCTATAGCCTAGATTTAAAATATTTAGTATATTGTTTTCTTTATAGAATCAGAAGAGAATGTCCCACCCTTCAAAATAATAAATTTGTTCTCTTTAAAGCTACTCAAGAAGCCAGAAAAGGGAGACGAAAAAGAATTAGATAAAAGAGAAAAAGCAAAGAAACTGGACAAAGAGAATCTGAATGATGAAAGAGCCAGTGGGCAGAGTTGTACACTGCCCAAGCGCTCTGATGGTGAACCTAAAGATGAAAAGCCTAAGAGGTCGGTAGCTGAGGGCTCTTTGGTACACTTGTTTTCAACATGTTTCTACGTGCTACTTTTCCTGCCCTGTCCTGGACGCGTGCCTGAATTATGAGGGGTGGGGGGATGAGGAGGAAAGGTTTCAAATACTCTAGCATCTTAACCTGGGTGAATGACTTCTGGTGTGCACTTTTTGGTTTGTTTTCTTTTTTTTTTTTTTTTTTTTTTTTACTGGTTTTCAAAACGCTAGTAGTTTTTGACTCGGCTCCAACAGTGCCGCCTCACTGTAGCAGCCAGGTACTAATCAGAGCACTGGTGCGTGTGCGACTAGATGGGCTCTGAGGGCCCGCTCAGCTCTGTTTCCCAGCAGGCCCGAAGAGGAGAGTGGCAGAGACTACCGGGAGCGGGAGCGGGACTACGAGCGAGACCCAGAGCGCGTCCTGCGGGAGAGGGAGAGGCTGAAGCGGCAGGAAGAGGAGCGCCGCAGGCAGAAGGAGCGCTACGAGAAGGAGAAGGCTTTTAAAAGGAAGGAGGAAGAGCTGAAGAAAGAGAAAGAAGCGGTCCGGGATAAAGGAAAGAAGACTGAAAGTACAGAAGCAGTAGGCGGCTCCGAAAAAACTGAAAAGAAAGAGGAAGTGGTTAAGAGAGATCGCATAAGAAACAAGGTGCTGCTTTTCGTTCTGTTTTCGTGAGGACTTTTTTTTCCCCCCTGCAAGTGTAAAGGAAAGGGCTAGCTCCCTGTTTATGACAGACTTTGTAAAGGGCAAGTTGAACTGTCTGCAACTTGTTTTCAGTCTCGGTTGGGTCCTTTCATTAACATTGTGGAAATTTCAAACGGACACAAAAGTAGAACAGAGTTTTTAAAGATAGATAGATAGATAGATCTATTTATTTATTTATTCACTTATTTATTTATTCGAGAGAGAGCGAGCACAAGCAGGAGGGACAGAGGGAGAGGGAGAGAGAATCTCAAGTAGACGCCACACTGAGTGCAGAGCCCGATGCGGGGCTCGATCTCACAACCCGGAGATCTGGACCTGGGCTGAAATCAAGAGTCAGATGCTTAACTGACTGCGCCACCCAGGCGCCCCTGGATTATTTTTAAGCAAATCCTAGACATACCATCTTCTTTAAATACATCAATATTAGAGACAGATTTTTTTTTTTTTTTAAGATTTTACTTATTCTTTTGAGAGAGAGAGCACAAGCAGGGGGAGAGGCAGGGGGAGAGGGAGAAGGAGGCTCCCCACAGAGCAGGGAGCCCGATGTGGGACTCGATCCCAGGACCCTGAGACCATGACCTGAGCCGAAGGCAGATGCTTAACCATCTGAGCTACCCAGGCGCCCCAGATTCTTTTTCTTAATACAACCCCAATAGCATTTTCATACCCCCCCAAAAAACCCTAATAATAATTCCTTAATGCCCTACCTTCTGTGTTGTTTTTTGCAATTGTCTCACTAATAACTTCTTTATAGGCTCTAAACATGGTCTTGTATCCTTAAGTGTCTTTTAATCTAAACAATCCCCCCTTCTTTCGTTATCCTGCCATTTATTTGCTACAGAAACCTGTAGTTTGTCCTGAGGAGCTATCGGCTCTAAATTGTTTGGGCTAATTATATCCCTGTGGTACCATTTAACATGTTTCTCTATCTTCTCTGTTTCTTTGAAAACTAGTAGTTATACCTAGGGCAGGGGTCAGCAGATTTTTTCTGTAAAGGGCCAGATGGTAAATATTTTAGGCCTTGTGGGCCATATGGTCTCTATTAGAACCACTAAGCTCTGTAGGAAAGCAGGCATAAATATGTAAAAGAATGAGTATGGCTGTGGGCCAATCAGACTTTATTCATAAAAACAGGTGGCTCCTCACCTACAGGCCTGAATATATTCAGGCTCAATTTTTGGCAAAAATACTTTATAGATTGGGGCACCTGGGTGGCTCAGTCAGTTGAGCGTCTGACTCTTGATTTCAGCTTGGGTCATGATCTCAGGGTCGTGGGTTTAGGCCCCACCATCAGGCTCTGCGCTTAGTGGAGTCTGCTTCTCTCCCTGCCCCTGCCCCTCTGCCCCTCCCCATGTACTGTCTCTCTCTCAAATAAATAAATAAATCTTAAAAAACAAAGAATACTTCATAGATAGAGGGGCGCCTGACTGGCTTAGTCAGTAGAGCATGCGACTCTTAATCTCAGGGTTGTGAGTTCAAGCCCCACGTTGGGTGTAGAGATTACTTAAAAATAAAATCTTAAAAAGAGAATACTTTGAAGATTGTGTTGTGTACTTCCTATTGCATCATATCAGGAGGCATGGGACATAAGGGTGTCTTTCTAGTGTAATGTTCTGATCAATAGCAATTGTATTGTGGTTATGGAACAGGATGTCCTTGTTTTTCGGATATACAAGCTGAAATATTTAGGGATGAAAGGTCATGATGTCTGCAACTTACATTTCTATAGATTTAAAATTTCTCAAGGTGATAAAGTTGAAAAAACCATTGATCAGTAGGTTCAGGTATTGTAAGCCTGATCCATCTACTATAAAACATTTTTAGCCTGAAATTCAGTTTATATAGGAAAGGCGGGATAAACACTTTCCCTTTATGTACCAGCATTCAGAGTAATGAGTTGGTATCCCAGCCGCTTCTAGGTAATCAGTGTTTTGTTTTGTCTGTAATAATTTGTGGATTTAGAAATATTTGGTGTATTCCAACTTGTTATTATCAGTTATTGTCCTTGTTGAGGTTTACATTGTCCCATCTTTGCACAGTGGGAGCCCCATCATCCATTTCTTTAAATACTATGCAGGAATCTTACCTGTTTCAACATTTTGTCTTATAAAAATAGTGAAACAGTTTGCTGGAATTATTCAGTTGAGAATAATGCTTTAAGGCTAACTTTTTTTTTTTAAGATTTTATTTATTTATTTGAGAGAGAATGAGAGATAGAGAGCACGAGAGGGAAGAAGGTCAGAGGGAGAAGCAGACTCCCTGCTGAGCAAGGAGCCCGATGTGGGACTCGATCCTGGGACTCCAGGATCGTGACCTGAGCCGAAGGCAGTCGCTTAACCAACTGAGCCACCCAGGCGCCCTACAGCTAACTTTCATACACTCGGGAGAAAGAGTAAGGAAGGCTCATGTAATTTTTTGTTGAATTCTAAAAAGGGCCTATACATCTAAGTTTTCCAGGATCATACTGTCATAAACCACACACGTTACTTGAACTGAGAGGTACGTGATGACTTTAATTGGGGCTTATTTAGGAATCTGAGATCTAAAATGCCACCTAGAGAGTCTCAGGCTGGGGTGTTAAGTTGCCATACATGAATTAAGAAATAATCATGTTTGTGGCAAGTTGCATGGGGTCTGAGCTCGTAATTTCAGGGAGGTCTCCACTTAAGACTTTGCATTCTTTATTTACTATTTTTTTTTTAAAGATTTTATTTATTCATTTGACAGAGAGATAGAGAGCACAAGTAGGCAGAGTGGCAGGGAGAGGGAGAAGCAGGCTCTCCGCTGAGTGGAGAGCCGGACGCGGGGCTGGATCCCAGGACCCAGGGATAATGACCTGAGCCAAAGGCAGCCGCTTAACCTACTGAGCCATCCAGGCGCCCCTCTTTATTTACTATTTTACTCCAAAAATTTTCTTACGTGGCAGCGAATGTTAAAGTCGATTTAGTGATGGGGAAGAGAGACAGGCAATGGCTGAGGTTTTGAAGTAAAGGAAATTCAAGCTAATTCAGTTCATCTTGAAATGGTTAAGAAAATTACTGAAAACGTACCGTAGGCTTAGAAAATAATACTTACAAAATGGTTGCTTTTATTTGGAGATAGGGGAAAGGAAGTGGGCAGTTAAGAGGCAAGTTAACCATCAGCACTGTCAGGGACTGTGCCCTCACATTTTTGATCTCGTAGGAGTTGTTTTTGGTATATATCAATACACAACGTATGACTCTGAAAATCCCCTGTAAATGTTTAGTAGCAATGTTGTAACATTAACATTTAATTTTATTTTAGGATCGCCCAGCAATGCAGCTTTACCAACCAGGAGCTCGAAGCCGAAATCGACTCTGTCCGCCTGATGACAGCACCAAGTCTGGAGATTCAGCAATAGAAAAAAAGCAGGAAAGTGGTATTAGCCATAGAAAAGAAGGAGGAGAGGAGTGATAAGTCCAAAAGGCCTTAGGTGTCCTGACTGTCTAGGCAGCCAAAGAGCATGTATTAAGCAATCCAGAAGTGCCTTCAGGGCAAAGGAGTAGAGAGAGAGAAAGGGGATCGCTGTGCTGGTGGGGTACACTGCAGAGGAGTATGTTTTTTTCTTTGCGTCAAAGCAGGAACCTGATCGCAGGTTCAGGTTGGAAGTTCAATTTCATTTTTTATGCAGTTCCTACAAATTAGTTTTAAAGTGTCAGACAAAGATGAGGGAGAGGACATGCATTGCAGTTTGCAGGCAGGAAAGGTCAGGTGAGGACTTAATTAGGTATGACATGAGGAGGGGGAAAAAAAAAGACAGCTGGTTCTAAAAGCAAGGTTTTGTTAAATCCTGGATTGAATTTTCTTAATTTGAGTGGAACAGAGTCACTGTGAAGTCTTGTTCAGATCTAGTTACATTCATTGTTGATGATAACTGTTGACTTTGTGTAGTGTAGATGCAACAAGCATGTAATTGTAGTACAAGGACAGTGGAGGATATAACAAATTTTCGTCTGTACAAAAATTTAAAGTCATGTCGTGTCTATATCCTGTGTCCTAAAATTTTAGGATTTAGTTTTTTGTTTGCTTACGTGAGCTTAGCATAAAGAGTATTTTTAAACATCTCCTTTTGCCTTTAGCAGTTTTTATATTAATAAGTAAAATTTAACCCTTGTTTGTTTCTTGACAATCCAGTCTTTGTTTTAATCTTAGGTCTCATGATCTGAGTGCATACCCTCTCCAGGAAGGAAACCGTATCAATATTTGTTCCTGTCAAATAGCAACTTTTAGTCCTGGCTTGTTTTGCATTGATGTCAATAAATATCAACATCACTCAAGTGTGAAGCCAAGTGTATTTATTAACTTTACTAAATTAGCTATTCATTTTGAGACATTAAACTTTTGATACTGAATTAACCCCTTGGGTATTTTGAAAGGGGAGGAAGGATGCTTATTTCTGCCTTCACTAGCATTATTTTATTTTGCCCACCAAGAAGATCAAATCATGGTTCACTACTCTTGTTCCACAAGAACCAAAATGTTTGGACAACATCCTTGAGCTGCTGCTTAATATTCATCCTGACAGCTTCTCCTAATGTGGCGTCAGTCTGCCTTTACTTAATAAGCCACTGCTTTAGTTTTACTCAGCTTTTAGAAACCAGTATCCCAAGAGGCAGGTAAAGAGGACTGAAGATGACTAAAAGAATCGTCCTCAACTGGGAGAGAGGACTAAAATACAGGAAGGGAAAATTTCAAAGAGAATGGCTGGCAGTGGTCTGTGCCACAGAGCGGTCAGGGAAGCTGAGACGCGCTCACCGGGCTTGGCAGCACTGAGGTCAGTAGTGAATTGCCGAGGCAGCAGAAACCATGTTACGGTGAGGGGTGAGTGGCGGGTAGGAAATGCAGATGGGGCAGCTGGATAATTGGACCTTGGAGCTCAGAGAAGAGATCCGGGCTGGAGATAGAGATTTGGAATTCATCTAGTTCTAGGTGATCATTGAAGCCATGGGTCTAGATTTAGTCACTTAGGGAAAGAGAGTGAAGAAAGAACAAGCAGACCTAGGGCCCAGCCTTGAGGAACCCTAAGGTTACAGGTGAGGAAAGTATCTACAAAGACAGAAAAGGAGGAGCCAGAGAGTAGGTGGGAAACCAGAAGACTCCGACATTCCCTAACCCAGGAGAAAAGACTGAAGAAGGCGAAGGAAGTGGCCATTAGGGTTGGATGCTGCTGGAAGGTCAAGTGTGATGCTCAAATAAAGGCCACAGGTTTCAGTGACTTAAAATCTCTGATGACCTGGAATCATAGGGCGTGGAAGCCAGACGAGGTTGAGAATGGAAACAGCACAGAGAGAAGTTTGGCAGTGAGAGAATGAAGACCGGTGAATGGTGGTGATATGAAGGATTGTTTTAAATAGAACTACTAAAGCCTGCTTGGAAGCTGAAAGGAAAGCTCTCAGAGACCCCAGGGGAAGCAATCATCAGTAGCGTAGGTCTCCCGGGAAGGCAGGCGAAAGCGGAGCAGCACAGGGGACAGCAGGCCTGCGGAGAAGTGGAGAGGCGACGCTCCGCAGCCCGCAGCCCTGAGCTGATAGCGCCTGCCTCCCTCCCCAGCCTGGGACCCACAGCCAGCCCTCTCTGGGCTGTTTGCCCATCGGCACCTCCCTCGTTCGTTCTGCTTGCCTTGCCAGTCCGACTCGGTAACCACACTTCCCTGCACCCCTTATATTTTTTCCATTTACGTTCATTTTAGCCAACATTTACTAATCACTGATGGTGTGCCAGGCCCCGGGGCGGGGGTGGGTGTCAAGGACTCAAGTCGTTGTCTTTGAGAAACCATGGTCTAGTGGTGGCAAGAAACAACTAGAAATAACCAGAGCACGGTGCCCCGTTGTGAGCAGGGCTATGATGGCCTGGCCGGGTGTGGGAGTCTCCCGCCCCTAAGCTGCCAAGTGTTGCTGGAGAAAACCCCGAAAGAAGATCGGCTGCTGAGACTACAGGCGGGCCCTCCGTCCTGCTGAGCAATTTAAAACATCCATGCTCACTTCCTTTTCCACAGGGCCGCCTTGCTTTCCCTAGTTGGCTCCCCTTCCTCCTAACTCATCCTTTCATGGTCTTAGTGAAAACCAACTGCTGTAAATAATGCAAAAGTAAGCATTCATTCCATTTTTGCCTACTTCAGACAAAGGTTTGGTTTGTTTGGGAACAATGATAGGATGGAGACAGCTGAGACGCGGGGTATCGGAACATTCGCTGAGCATCTCGTGTGTGCTGGCACCAACACTGTGGTAGTGAACAAGGTCCCTGCCCTCACGATACTCACAGCCGTGCGGAGCTAGCTGCTCTGGTGGACAGTGACACTAAGGGAAGCAGGCAGGAAAAATTCAAGGGGCGAGGGCAGTGGAATTCGGTCCCTTCAGGGCAGTGACAAACAGATGGCTTTGGGCATTCAGGCCTTCAAAAACAGAAACCGCACCCCCTTTCCCCAGCAGGCCTACATAAGGTAGTCCTGAGGCAGTAACTGAACTTGGGTAGTAAATGAAGATCTAACTCTCCGTGGTATTCACAGATGCCATCTTTAATTCCATAGGAGAAAGGTTAATAAGAGTTTTGTAGCCTTTTGTTGGTATACAGAAACTCCGTGTATGTTTTATGTTTTTATGGGGCCTGCCCAGAATTTTCTTTATAATCTCTGGGGCCGTATTCTATACCACAAAAATCTATTATGATCACTTACGTCATTATTAAGGAAGGCAAGGTAGCAAAGATAGGTTCACATGTGGTGAGTCCTTGGAAAGTGTATATTGACAGCTACGTACATAGGATTAGCCATCCTTAGAAAACTCATGTTCATTCATTCACCAAATAATTATCAGTAATGACCAAGCTCCTACTATGGAGACATGGGTAAATACATAATTGTTCATTACTACTGTGATATATGGTAGATTATATTTCCAGACTTTAAGGTTCTCTTCCGTATCTCCGGCCCTGACCACCCCCCTAATCTCAGATGCAGCTGCCTGCTAGACATCTGTACCCAAATGACCCACAAGTATTTCTGGTCCCAAACAACTCAGGTTCCTCCCCCTCCTGTCGAGGATGTCAACCACCTATCCACTCAGCCCTGAGGGTCATACTTGACTCCATCCTCACTCCCTACAGCCAATCACTATCGTTTGTCCAATTCCTCTCCCTCCTCTCCATTCCTTCACTGCCCTTGTTCAGGTTACCATTATTCATTCATTCATTCACTATTTTTTGAGCATACACCATGTGCCATTTATGTTCTAGACTCTGGAGTTACATCAGTGACTAAAACACAAAATTCCTGCCTTCGTGGAGCTTACATTCAAGTGGAGAAAGTCAATAAAACAAGCACAATAAGCATCGTTAGAAAGTGACAGTTGCGGGGCGCCTAGTTGGCTCAGTCAGAGCATGCGACTCTTGATCTCAGGGTTGTGAGTTCGAGCCCCATGTTGGGTGTAGAGATTATTTAAAAGAAAGTGACAGGTGCTTGAGAGAAATAATAAATGAGGGAAAGGGAATATGATGTTCATGGCTGGGGAGTTGAGAAAGGCCTACATGAGAAGGTGACTTCGGAGTAAAGACTTGAGAAGGTAATGAGGGAGCTAGCTCCATGGGCGTCGGGGGGTACAAGCCTCCAAAGGAAAAAGTATGTGAAAAGGCCCTGGGGCAGAAGCGTGCCTGGTCTGCTCAGGAATGGCAAAGAGGCCATAACGGCTGGAGTAGAGTGAGCAAGGAGGAGGGCAGCCAAAAGGGATGGAGTGAAGTCGGAGAGCTAACGGGCAAGATCCTATAGGTCAGAGTTAGGACTTGGGCTTTTCCTCCCAATGATATAGGAACCACCACAAAGTTTTGAGCAGAGGTGTGATATAATCTGACTTAATACTTTAAAATAAACAGATCCCTCCGGCTGCTGTGTTGAAAACAGACCAACGCAGGGGAAAGAAGGACAAAGAGAGGATAAGCTCTCTAGTGGAGAAATGATGGTCGCCTGGACCGGATGGTGGCAGTGGAAATAGTCAGAAGTGATCACATTCTGAACATACTTTGTAGGTAGAGCCCACGGAATTTGCTGACTGACCAGATTGGGGGAGGGGGGTGAGAGAGTCAAAGATTTTTTAAGCAACGGGAAGGATGGAGAAAGGATTCAGATGGGGAAAACTGCAAGAAAAATGGTGTGTGTGTGTGTGTGTGTGGTTGGTTTGGTGGTGCAGGGGTTATCAGGGGCTAGGTTGTGGACATGTGAAGCCATGAGATGGAGATCATCATGGGAGTAAGTATAGACTGAAGGGAAGAGATTTGGGGCTGAGGTCTGGAGCGCTCAAGCATTTAGACATAAGATAAAGAACCAGAGAGGGCGCCTGGGTGGCTCAGTTGGTTAAGCAACTGCCTTCGGCTCAGGTCATGATCCTAGAGTCCCGGGATCGAGTCCCGCATCGGGTTCCCTGCTCAGCGGGGAGTCTGCTTCTCCCTCTGACCCTCTTCCCTCTCGTGCTTTCTCTCTCTCATTCTCTCTCTCTCAAATAAATAAAATCTTAAAAAAAAGATAAAGAACCAGAGGAAGAGATTTTTTTTTTTTTAAAGATTTTATTTACTTACTTGAGGCAGAGAGAGACAGCACAAGCGGGGAGGAGGATCAGAGGGAGAGGGAGAAGCAGGCTTCCCGCGGAGCAGGGAGCCCGATGCGGGGCTCGATCCCAGGACCCTGGGACCAGGACCTGAGCCGAAGGCAGACGCTTAACGACTGAGCCACCCAGGCGCCCCTCTTTTTTTTTTTTTTAAGATTTTATTTATTTGACAGAGTACAAGCAGAGGCAGAGGGAGAAGTAGGCTCCCCGCCGAGCAGGGAGCCCGATGCAGGACTCGACCCCAGAACACCGGGATCATGACCTGAGCCGAAGGCAGACGCCCAACCCCCTGAGCCACCCGGGCATCCCCCAAGAGAAAGAGATTCTGAAGGAGCAGTCAGCAAGAGGGGAAGCAAACCAAGCAAGTGTACTGTCCTGGAAGCCAAGTGAGGAAAGTTGATTTCAAGAAGTCAACTAAGACAAATGTTGCCGACATGTCAAATTAGATCCTATCAGAGAAATTAAGTTGGGATTTAGCAACAGAGAGGTCACGGGTGATCTTCAGAACAGTTTCAGTTTGCGTGCTAGGTGAAAACCTGATTCGAGTGGGTTCCTGAGAGGATGGGCACCCACTAGGATGGCTATCAAATTTTTTTTTAATGGAAAATAACAAGCATTCACAAGGATGTGGGAAATCAGAACTCTCCTACATTACTAGAGGGAATGTAAAAATGATGCAACCACTGTGGGAAAAAACAGTCTGGGAGTTATTCAAAACGTTAAACATTAAGTTGATAAGTTATCATGGGACCCAACAATTCCACTGCTAAGTATATACCTCCAATCACTGAAGACAGGTGCTCAAACAGATAACTGCACACCAGTGTTTACGGCATTATTCACTAGAGCCAAAAAAATGGAAGCCACCCTCGTGTCCATTGACTGATAGACAAAATGGTATGTCCATATGGCAGAATATTATTTAGCTGTAAAAAGGAATGAAGTACTAACATGCTACAACATGAAGGCCCCCTGAAAACATGATGCTAAGTGAAAGAAGCCAGACACAAACGGCCACATAACGTATGTCTCCATGTATATGAAATGTCCCGAATCTACAAAGCCATAGAGAGAAAGTATCTTAGTGGTTGCCTAAGGCTGGGCAGTGAAGGGGCATGGAGGGTGACTGTTAACAGGTACAGGCTTCTTTTGGGGGTAATGAGGTATTCTGGAATTAGTGGGGATGGTTGCAAGCCTTGTGAACCTCCTGAAAAGCACTGAATTGTATACTCTGAAGTGGTAACTTTTATTGTCTGTAAATTATATCGCAAAAAAAAAAAGGGAAGAGAGTGACCGGGAATGGCAGCTATAGACAAATCTTTCCCAGTGTTATTGTAAAGGGAGGAAGGGAAAGAGCTGTAGTTGGAAAGAGAGCTGGGGTAAAGGGCAGGTTTTTAAGATGGGAGAAGTGACCCTGTGTACTCAGATGTGGATGGGAACGATGCCATGAGAAGTGGGGACAGAAAGCGAGGAATTCCCAGAGCCAGGTTCTCGAATAGGTGACAGGGGTTAAAATAGAGGCTGGTTGTGGCAAGGACACTTCATCTGTAGGAAGGGGGACAAAGGCAGGGGAGATGGGCACAGATGCCCGTGGCTGGGATGTGGTGGGTGAGTTAGGCAAGTTCTCCCGTGATGGCTTACGGTGCCTCTCGGACTAGGGAGCAAGGCCATCAACTGCGAGAACAGAGGAAGGACTGCAGGTCTGAGGACAGGCGAGAGGCTTGAAACTGTCATCCAGGCCACAGGCTGGCTGTGGGCCACACTTGGCCACTGCACATTTGTGCACAGCCTGCAAGCTAAGAAGGGTTTTTGTATTTTTATATGGTTTAAAAAAAATCAGAAGAACTGCTTGCGACAATCACAAACTCTCTGAAATTCACATTTTAGCCTCTCTAACGAAAATTTTATCGGGACGCGGCCACACCCCTCGGTTTACGTATTGTCTAGCTGCAACAGCGGAGTTGAACGGTTGCAGTAGACGCAGGTCGCCCGCAAAGCCTAAAATATTTACCATCAGAAGAAGTTTGCCAGCCTCTGGTCTGGGCCCTTGCTACTCAAAGTGTGGGTCCCCGGCCCAGGGTCACACATATCACCCGGGAAGTTGTCACAAATGCAGACTCCGAATCTGTATTCTGCCAAGACCCCCAGGTGACTGGCTTGCGCATGAAACCTTGAGAAGAACTGCTCTAGGAGAATGGAAGCGAGGCTAGATGAAAGGGATGTAGGGCTAGTGCTGAGGGGGCCGAGGAGCTGAGCGGCACGGAGAGCGAGAATGGGCTAACGCCAAGGTCAGAGGTATGGCAAGGGATCGAGTGGCTGCGGTGTGGGGAGGACAAGATCACCGGAGGACAGGAGCCCAAGGAGCTGGAAGCATCTTCATGGATATTGCACTCATCAGGAACTAGGACAGGCTGGCTCAGTCATTAAGTGTCTGCCTTCGGCTCAGGTCACGATCCCACCGTCCTGGGATCGAGCCCTGCATCAGGCTCCCTGCTCAGCGGGGAGTCTGCTTCTCCCCCTCTCTCTCTCAAGTAAATAAATAAAATCTTAAAAAAAAAAAAAAAAAAGAATGAGGACATCAGTGGTGTTCGAGAGAGTGCCAGCGAGCCAGGAGCTAAGTCGCCAAGGAGTGAGAGGGAGAGACCCAGGGACCACTAGGCAACTGCAACAAAAGAACATGGTGGCGTGGGGGCTGTGGCGCTAGCCCCCCATGGGTCTCTTTGTTTCCACTCCTGCCTCCGCCCCCATCTGCTCTCCATACAGCTGCCCATAGGGTCTCTCTAAAATACTTCCATAATTGCCGCTTACCCTTCCAAAGCTTTCAATGGCTCCCATTTGCCTTCAGTAGTTATTTTCAAACTACACTGAGGAACCTTTTTAGCTGGGCCGAAGTGCCTCAGGGGTTCCTCAAAACAAGAAGTGCTCAGGCCAAGCAGTGAAGATGTAAACTGCCCCGAGGAGCCTGTTCTTGTATTTTGGCTGGTTGGTGTATTAGACTCCATTCATCCATTCTTGAAATGTTTACTGAGCACCTTCTGTGGCACTAGTCTAGGCTCAGGGAAAACGGCAGTGAACAAAACATAAGACCTCCCAGGATTTACATTTGAGCCCCATGTTGGGTGTAGAGATTACCAAAAAAAAAAAACTTAAAAAAAAAACAAAAAACCCACAGGGGCACCTAGTCAGTTAAGCGTCTGCCTTCGGCTCAGGTCATGATCCCAGGGTCCTGGGATCGAGCCCCCATCAGACTCTCTGCTCGGGGGGAGCGTGCGTCTCCCTCTCCCTCTGCCCCTCCCCCTGCTTGTGCTCTCTCTCTCTGTGTCAAATAAATGAATAAAAAATCTTTAAAAGAAAGAAAAAAAGAAGTTGCAGATTGTTGGCCTCCAGGATAAAGCTCAGACTCCTGGGCCTGCCCCGGGAGGCCCAGAATACCTGCTCCGGGTCTCTACACCTTTGCAAATATAGAGTTCCCTCTTCCTGGAAAGCCAGAAAGCCGTCCCTCACTCCCCTTGTCTGCCCCTTCCTATTCCTTCGTCAGGATTTCCCTCAAGCAGCCACTTCTCCGAAGACCTTTGCCCCGACCTTCTCCTGCCCGGGCTGGGGGAAGGGGGTGCTCTGCGCTCTCCCAGCATCCCATGCGTCCCTCTCAGCACATGGGCTACACTGGGCTGCAGATAACAGTACCGTCCATCCCACTATTGCACACAGTAAGGGCATTCGACTTCCCCAGTAAACACACGCAGCCATTCCACATCCTTTCCCCTTCCTCCAGATGCCTTTCCTCCCCGCAGAAGGCTGGTGAGCCTCATTTCCTACACTCCACTCCACCTGCCGTGCGCTACCCCGGCCTCCTTCCATCCACCACAGGCTCTCTTGTATGTGCCAGGCTGCTTTTGTCATAGGAAGGCAGGGGCGGGGGTTATTCAAACAAATATATGAATATCTGAAATAACATGAAAATGAAAATATTCAGGGGGCGCCTGGGTGGCTCAATCGGTCAGGCAGCTGACTCTTGGTTTGGGGCTCAGGTCATGATCTCGGGGTCATGGGATGGAGCTCCAGGTCAGGCTCCATGCTCAGTGGGGAGTCTGCTTGAGATTCTCTCTCCCTCTCCTTCTGCCTGCCCCTCTCCCTGCTCATGCTCTCTCTCTCTCTCTCTCTCTCAAATAAACAAATCTTAAGAAAAAAAGAAAATATCCAGATATTTTCCAAAAGAAACAATGGAAGGAGAAATCGGCAACCAAGAAAAACTACCTATGGGGACAAACTAGCCGATGGGGTGGCTGGGGCAGACTGGGATGGCAGAAAGTCCTCTGTAAATTGTTTCATCTACAGCCTCGTCTGCAGACCCAGGGAGATGTGTTTTGAACTTTACGCTGAAACAGAACCCCCATACAGAAAAGGGCGCAAACCCAGAGCGTACAGCCAGATGAACTATCACAAAAGTGAACACAGCCACGGAAACAGCACCCAGAGCGAGGACCAGAGTATGACCAGCGCCCCCTCCCCGCAAGGATCACCACTATCCTGACTTCACATGGCACAGAGTCCGTTCTCCTGGCTTGGGCCTTTCCGTAAATGGAATCGTACGGTATGCGTGCTTTTGTCTGGCTTCCTTTGCACCACGTTCTTGCGGATGTTTATGAGATCAGCCGTGCCGCTGTGGGTAGTTGGAATTCATTTTCATTGCTGGAGAGGAACGGTTGGCAAATGTTTTTGTCTTTTTTTTTTTTTTTAAGATTTTATTTATTTATTTGACAGACTGAGAGAGAGAGCACAAGTAGGCAGAGCGGCAGGCCGAGGGAGAGGGAGAAGGTGGCTCCTCGCCGAGCAGGGAGCCTGATGCGGGGCTCGATCCCAGGACCCTGGGATCGTGACCTGAGCCGAAGGCAGATGCTTAACCCACTGAGCCACCCAGGCGCCCCCAAATGTTTTAGTCTTAAGCCTCCTTTACACTTAAAAATCACTGAGGAGGGGCACCTGGGTGGCTCAGGCATTAAGTGTCTGCCTTCAGCTCAGGTCATGATCCCAGAGTCCTGGGATCGAGCCCCACATCGGGCTCTCTGCTCGGTGGAGAGCCTGCTTCTCCCTCTCCCACTCCCCCTGCCTGTGCTCCCTCTCTCGCTGTGTCTCTCTGTCAAGTAAATAAAAATAAAATCTTAAAAAAAAAAAAAAATCACTGAGGACCCCGGAGGACCTTTGCGTGGATTACATCTACAGATACATACTGTAGGACACATACTGTATTAGAAATTGAAACAGTAATATTTAAAACACACGAGCATGCATTCTATTGTCGATCAGATCAAGGAAGTCATTCTGAGGCGTGGAGCCTCTTGAAAACTCCACAGTACACTTAGGAGAGCATGAGAGTAAAAGAAGCAAGTAGCTTCTTTGTATTATTATAAAAATAGTTTTGACCTCGCGGACCCTCTGAAAGGGTCTTAAGGACCGCTCCCTAGCCTTCCGTGGATCACACTTCGAGAACTGCTCCTGTCTAGCAGCTCTTGGTAAATGTGCAATGTATCCGTTTACCTGGTGATAGATTTGGACCGTTTCCAGTTTGAAGCTGTTACAAAGAATTCTGCTACAAGCAATTTAGTATCTACCTTTGGATGCACATGTGTTCACCTTCCTCTTGGAGAAACACCTTGGAGAGGAAAGGGAGGGTTATATAGGATGGAACCATGTGAAATATTTACAGAATTTAAAAACTAAGTTTACAAAAAACATTCTCTTCATGTCTTTCTTCTTCCCTCCCACTGCAGGAAACGACTGTTCTCCTCTCCAAGGGAAGCTCCTCTCCGGATGCCCTTCAGCCTGCCCCCACGTGTCCTCCGAGCTCCCCCCCAGGACCCACTATACCTGCATTTCCTTGCATCTTTAATCTCTTTGCTTCCCATCTTCTCCAAGATCTACCAAAAAAGACCAACTCTTGAGCTCACCACCCTCTCTTACGGCCCTTCTTTAGCTCCTTCCCTTCACTCAGACGTCCTAAAAGCATCTCCTCCCCTCAAGCCCTGCCCCACCGCACCACCCACTCTTCCCCCTTCTTGCCACCTTCCTCACTTCCCATCTATGTGGCCCACCTTTCACGGGCACCAAGGAACACCTGAGGGCAAATCCTGGAGCCTCTTCCCAGCCCTTGTCCCTTTTGACACCTGTGGGACCCAGCTCTGCTGGATTCTGGTCCCTGAAATTTGCCTCTCCTGGCTCCAGCCAATCGCAGTGTACTGCACATCCATTCTTGGGGCGTGCTGCACCTTCTGGCTGGAACGCCCTGCTCCCCAACTCCCCACGTCCTGTTCCTACCTGTATTCGTCTGGTAGGGCTGCCATAACAGAACGCCAGACTGGGTGCCTCAAATGACCGAAATTTCTCACAGTCCTGGAGGCTAGAAGTCCAAGGTCAAGGCATCAGCAGGTTTGGTTTCTCCTGAGGCCTCTCTGATTGGCTCGCAGATGGCCGGACACCTTCCACTGTGTTCTCACGTGGTCTCTGAGCATCCCTGCGGTCTCCCTGTGCATCCTAATCGCTTCTGATAGGGACACCAGTCGGATCGGACTAGGGCCCACACTAGCAAGCCTCATCTTAACTTAATCACCTCTGTTAAGGCCCTAACTCCAAACAGTCACATTCTGAGGCCCTGAGGGCTAGGGCTGCCACGTATGAATTACAGGGGAACTCAGGTCAGCCTGTAACACCACCACTCCCCTTCTAAGGCTGGATTCAAATGCCACCCCCTCCCCTTAGCTGGCAATCAGCACCCCTTCCACATTCTCGTAGTAGTTTATTTGGCTCCGAGCACTGTCTGCCCTGTTACAATACAAGGGAATGAAAGTAATCGTGACTGCTGTGTACGGAGCTGGGTGGCTCTGATGGGCCAGGCGTATCCGGACGCAGGGCTTACTAGGTGCTTAACATGTCTTTTTTTTTTTAAGATTTCATTCATTTATTTAACAGAGAGAGAGACAGCGAGAGAGGGAACACAAGCAGGGGGAGTGGGAGAGGGAGAAGCAGGCTTCCCGCTGAGCAGGGAGCCCCATGCAGGGCTCGATCCCAGGACCCTGGGATCATGACCTGAGCCGAAGGCAGACGCTTAACGACTGAGCCACCCAGGCGCTGCTTAGGTGCGTAACATGTCTTACCAGTGACCCTGAACCCTCGCCACAGCACTAGGAGGTAGGTAATAGGATTTCTCCCCATTTTCCAGAGGAGAGAACTGAAGCACAGACAGGCTCAGTGATGGATCCAAGGACACGTGGCTAGTGTTTCGCACTGCTGGTATTCGGACTCAGGTTGTCCTGGCTTCACAGTCTACCAGCCTTCACTTAGTGCCCTTTTCGGTTCAACGGACACCCAGGCCTACCATGTGTCAGGCTCAGGTCTTGGTGCTAGGGATACAGGAGCAAACACATCCAACAAACAAAAACACAAACAAAACCTGCCCTCGTGGAGGCTTGTGGTAACGGTACAGTTCTGTATTTTAGCGTGGTGGTAGTTCATGAAGTTACACATGGAATAGAACTCTATAGACCCATCCATACACACACACAGACAAGGTGAAATCTGAGTAAGCTCTTTGGATTGTTCCAACGTCAATTTCCTGGTTTTGCTATTGTATGTTAGTGACACAAGACACTGACGCTAGAGAAGGCTGAGTGAAAGGTGCACGGGACTTCTCCGTAGATTTGGGGGAGTTCTTACGGATCCCCGATTATTTCAAAATAAAGGGTTAAAAAAAAATCTCTCTGCCCTCACTGAGCTTCATTCCACTGTGGACTTAGATGATAAATAAGGGATATGACAGGATGGGAGGTGCTAAGTATTACCAAGAAAAGCAGGGAATGGGGCTACAGACTGTTGGGGGGATGGTCTCTCTTAAATGGAGACATCTGAGCCTTGACTTGTAGGAGGCGAGGAGACCAGCCACGGGCTACCTGGGGAAATGGGAGTCCCAGGCAGAGAGAACACCTAGTACTAAGACTGTGAAGAGAACTGTGTCTAGTGTATGTAAGGAAGGGCAAGGAGGTCGGTGAGGCTTTAGCAAACTAAATGAGAGGTAGAGTAGCAGGTGGTTGGGTCAGAGAAGTGAGGTAGTCCAACCTTACTTATTTGCCACAGCAAATTCCTGTACTTTCTTTTATCAGGAGAGGGAGAGGGAGCCATTGAAGAGTGTTGAGCAGAGGAGTGAGGTGATCTGCCTTAGGTCTTGAAAGGGTCACTCCGTGCCGGAACAGAAGCAGAGAGACCAGTGAGGAGCCTTAAAATCATCTAGGTGAGAGCGGGTGGCTTGGACCTGTGGAGAGGTGATGAGAAGTCCTCAGATTCTGGATAAAATTTCAAAGTCAAGCTGACCAGATTTGCTGACAAACCAGATGCGGGATGTGAGAGAGAAGAGTGGAAGATAAACTTTGGCCTAAACCACGGGAAGAACGGAGGTGCCATTTGTTGTAATGGGGAGACTTTGAGTGACCCAGTTGCGGGGGGGGAGATCAGGAGCCCTGCTGGGGACATATTAAGTTTGAGGTATCTATTAGACATCCAAGTGGCTGTTGGGAA
Organism: Eumetopias jubatus; assembly: GCF_037043125.1. Taxonomy (NCBI): domain Eukaryota; kingdom Metazoa; phylum Chordata; class Mammalia; order Carnivora; family Otariidae; genus Eumetopias; species Eumetopias jubatus. The sequence goes on from NW_028274817.1 coordinate 28,633,094, forward strand.
GGCAGGAGTCAAGGAAGGTCCAGATATATGTTTGGGTATCATCAACCAAGAGTATTTAGAGCCATGATACTGGATGAAATCGCCAAAGGAGGGAGTATATATAGAAAAGAGAAGTCCAAAACGAAACATTGGGGCTCTCCAATGTTACAAAGGAATTGAGATAAGGAAGAATAAGCAAAAGAAACTCAGAATGGGTAGCGTGCAAGGCAGAAGGAAAACCAGGTGGAACGAAGAGCACCCTACAAAGCTGTAAGAATTAAAAAGATGATTTCCCCTCCTCAGTACCTGTTCCCGGTGGCCCTGAGGGTGCGCAGGCCAAAGAGTAGGAGGCAGAGGGGAGCTGGTGTGTGGACCTAAGTACCGTAGAGGTGCACTCCTGGCAAGAACTGGGAGCAGGAGGAGGAGACCGCAGGAGCAGGCTCAGGACCAATGGCATCCAAAGAGTAACAAACAGTAAAAAAATCTCAACGTGGAAAATGCCAACCAAGAAAACAAAATAAAACAAAAGGACGGAAAGGAGCAAGTTGCCAATAAAGGAGAGCCCTTGGCCCTCCCTTTGGAAGCTAGGTGAATACTGTGTGCCTAGAGTCAGTGGTCGGTGGTTCCGTTAGGCAGCCCAGCCTGCAGTATGGGTGGGCCCTGATTCAGAGGCTTGGAGAGCGACAGGTAAGGATGAGAGAAGAGAATATAGAAAGGACTGGGGAGAAGGGGAGACAGCCGAGGGAGAAGTTGAAGGGGGGGTGGGGAGCAATTCAGTCACAGTCTGTAGGTGGTTAGCGCCGACCCTCCTTACCGTGACCATCATGATGAGGTTCGCCTTATGTCTTGAATCTTGATGTGTTCCCTGAAGTGAACAAAGAGACACACCTGCTTCCTAAACTTACATGTTCTCAATGTATCCTTGTTGTAATCCTTTTGTTACATGTCTCCTGTGGGTCTCCTATTACTTCTCCCTCTGCCCCTCCCCCCCACTTGTGCATGTTCTCTCTCTCTCTCAAATGAATAAATAAAATCTTTAAAAAAAAATAAAAAGGCAAAAAAAAAAAAAGATTTAAGGGCGCCTGGGTGGCTCAGTCGTTAAGCATCTACCTTCGGCTCAGGTCATGATCTCAGGGTCCTGGGATCGAGCCCCGCGTCGGGCTCCCTGCTCTGCAGGAAGCCTGCTTCTCCCTCTCCCTCTGCCTCTTCCCCAGCTTGTGCTCTCTCTCTCTCAAATAAATAAAATCTTTTTTTTAAAAAGGATGATTTATATAAGCTCTTAGCAGTGTCAATCACACCTTAAACCTGAGGTAAATAGTAGCTATAATGATGATGATGATGATGATGATAATTTAGCAACTAAAGGTTTATCTGCTGCTCTTTGGGCCACCAAAAAGAAAATATTGGCTCTCAAATAAATAGTAAAAATCTAGGTTAAGAAGCCTGAAGTCTCACTTCAATTAAATGTAAAATTATCTGGATGATGAAAAAAATTTGTCTGGATGACAGTCTGAATTTAAAAACTGGATGGGGGGGCGCCTGGGTGGCTCAGTTGTTAAGCGTCTGCCTTCGGCTCGGGTCATGATCCCAGGGTCCTGGGATCGAGCCCTGCATCGAGCTCCCTGCTCAGCGGGAAGCCTGCTTCTCCTCTCCCACTCCCCCTGCTTGTGTTCCCTCTCTCGCTGTGTCTCCTCTCTCGCTGTGTCTCTCTGTCAAATAAATAAAATCTTTAAAAAATAAAAAAAATAAAAAAATAAAAACTGGATGGGATTAAAGTAACTAAACATTTGCTGTTAAAAAATGCTTATTAAGTTGGGCTCAAGCTTCCTATTGTTTGTATATTTCCTCTCTAGACCTAAGGCACCAGCATCCAGTTGCTCAAGACAGAAACTTGGAGACCAAGTCCTGTTAATGTCACAATCATCTCTTGATTTTATTTCTTCTTATTCAACATCCTGGGGACTACTTGACTTTGGGCCACCCAACGTGGGGCTTGAACTCCCAACACCAAGATCAAGAGTCGCATGCTCTACCAATTGAGCCAGCCAGGCGCCCCATGGGCCATCATTTCTTGCCCAGACTATTTCCAAAGTCTCCTACTAGTTTGTTTGTTCTACCATCTGTCACGATATGCCAATACAGGGATTCCTAACCATTTTTGTGCCATGGAATCCTTTGGCAGTCTAATGAAGTTTATTTTCAGAATGTTTTTAAATGCATAAAACAAAGTACAAAGGATTACAAAAAAAAAACAATTACACTGCAATACAGTTATCAAAATATTTTCTAAAAGGAATGTGTGCTGTAGTAACTTATGAGCTTCTTTTTAAAAAGATTTTATTTATTTATTTGAGAGAGAGAATGAGATAGAGAGAGAGAGCATGAGAGGGGGGAGGGTCAGAGGGAGGAGCAGACTCCCTGCTGAGCAGGGAGCACGATGCGGGACTCGATCCCCGGACTCCAGGATCATGACCTGAGCCGAAGGCAGTTGCTTAACCAACGGAGCCACCCAGGTGCCCCACTTATGAGCTTCTTAACACAGTTCTCCTTAGGGGTCTAATAACTACAGTTGACCCTTGAACAACACAGGGGTTAGGGGTGTCAACCTAGCATAGTGGGAAATCTGCATGTAACTTTTGACTCCCCCAAAACTTAATAGCCTACCGCTGACCGGAAGCCTTACGGATAACATAAACAGTTGGTTGATACATATCCTATACAGTATACATATTATATACTGTATCCTTACAACAAAGTAAGCTAGAGAAAAAGTTATTAAGAAAATCATGAGGGGGCAACCGGGTGGCTCTCAGTCAGTTTGATTTCGGCTCAGGTCATGATCTCAGGTTTGTGAGATCAAGCCCTCTGATGGGCTCCGTGCTGGGCCTGGAGCCTGGTTAAGATTCTCTTTCCTTCTCTCTCTGCACATCTGCTCCCCTCTCCTGCTCTCTCTCTCAAAAAAAAAAAAGGGGGGGGCGCCTGGGTGGTTCAGTCTGTTAAGCATCTATCTGCCTTCCGCTCAGGTCATGATCCCATGGTCCTGGGATCGAGCCCCACATTGGGCTCCCTGTTCAATGGGGAGCCTGCTTCTCCCTCTCCCTCTGCGGCTCCCCCTGCTTGTGCTCTCTCTGTCAAATAAATAAATAAAATCTTAAAAAGAAAAAAGAAAATCATAAGGAAAACACATTTATAATATTGTACTGTATTAATCGAAAAAATCCACCTATAAGTGGACCCATGCAGTTCAAACCCATGTTGTTCAAGGGTCAACTGTACTGTAATTTCAAAGAAGTGATGAATGTATAAATGATATTTCAAGACGTCTGCGTCAACTGCAGTGTGATATGAAACCATCTTTGATTTCTATTGGTGACAAAGTCATAGGTACTGTTAATGCCACTACAGTTTGCTGCTTACGTTTGTAAATAAAGAGAGCACTAAATTTCAGACAGTTCGATAAAAACGAAGCTGTGATTTTTTTTTTCCCCATCCAAGTTCATGTATTCTGTGAGTTCTATACATGGACCATTTGGACCATTAAAAACCCTTACCTTAATCTACTGGTGCAAAAACTGCTTGAGGTGACTGCAAAGATACAGAGAGGTTTTTGTTTTTAAATGTGGAGAAGAAAAACATGAAAACGGGGATCATTAACATCCAAAACGTATGCCATTAATTCCTATACATTTTTGCAAAGTGGGCTAGAAGCCTGGGATTCCTAGCAGCCAAGGAAAAGGTTGTCCCGAACTTTCTCAGCTTCGACCTCGATTAGCCACCTCTTGCCTAGGCTTACCGGACCCTCCTAGCGCAGCCCCCGCCGCCCTCTCCTGCTTCCTCCAGCATCACCATCCCTTCCCGTCCAGCACGGCCCAGCCAGGTCGAAACGACTTCTCGAGGTCGAGACAGGACCGAGACGGGCGCCGCCGGCCCACCCCTGCGGAGGTTAGCCCTCGGGCCACTCCCTCCGGAGCCCAGGCCCGAAGTCCCTTGCACTCGGACGTGACGTCTCCGCTGCCCGTCCTGGGTGTCAGCCCCGCCCGCTCGGCTCCCGCTGCCTTCGGGAAGGGTTACCACTTCGGGATCTACCGCGGGCTGGGTGCCTCACCCACGAAGCACGGCGCCCGTGGCACACTGACCGGCTCCTGAGGGACGCACTTACGGAAGCGCTGCAAAGCCAATTCCATTTCTCCCGGACGGTCCGGTTTGCCAAGTTCCCACAGGAGCGCGGGCGCGCGCGGGGGGCGGAGTGGGGGCCGCCACCCGCGGCCTTGGGCCTCTGGCACAATCTTCTAAGCTCCGCCCTCGGCGGCGTCTCCTAAATACGTCCTTCCGCCCGCTTCCTCCTCTCTCTTTTTCGCCGCCATCCTGCTCTGCGTGGCTGGCTGCTTCTCGCCATGGTAAGTGCATCCGTTACCATCGGCTCCGGGGTGGTTTCCCGAGACCTGAGGCCCCTGCGAGCTCGCTGGCGCCGCACACTGCGTCGAGGTGCGGGCGCCTTTTAGAAGCCTTTTTCCAGGGAAGGTCGAGTTCGGCCACCGCTCCAGTCCGCGGGCCTAGCGGGGAGCTAGCAGGCGTTCGAGGAGGGGCCGGCTGAGCTGGCCGTGCGAGGTCGGAGGGGTGGTGCTTTGTGCGCCGCCCAGGCTAGCAGGGGTTCCCGCTGCCCTTCGCCCTTCTGGAGCGAACTGTGATTCTGGGGCAGGGAGAGAAGTCGGGGAGGGGGGGTCCACTGCAGAAACCGTGGCCGCCACGCGCGCCGGGCATCGAGAAGGGAATGGGGTCTGCTGGTTTTCGGAAGATTTTTTTAAGTTGGCGGCCAGGATCATACCACGTTATGAGCTTACAGAACTTGTTAGTCCTTTGTTAGGGACTTGGGCATCTCCCCGTGGAAGCACCTGGAAGGAGGGGTGCTGCGGTGTGGATCAATATGCCATTCGGGCGTTCTATGTAAACTGCAAGCTGCGGACAGTTATGGTCGTGGGTTTTAACCTGTGATCGTTTTCTGAGAAATTAAAATTGCTATATGCTTCTAGGTGTGGAGAGGATCGGTATCTGGTTTTTTTAGTTGGCAGGAAATTTACAACTGCTACAGTGAGCTGGGAGAGAGGAGTGTAGTCTTCGCCTTCTTTGTAATGGGCCCCTATTATGCAAGGTGCAAGGGTGTGTCGGACCACGTTGGCCAGGCTTGAGACTACCTGCCATTTCTGGGTTGTCCCCCAAACTTGAGCGGGAGTGGTTGGGGTTGGACTTAGATGACCCAAGTTCTTAAAACCAAAAAATGAAATGAGAAATTGGGAAAGTCGTTCTTGAAAACGATATTTTAAGTACAGGAGAATTTATACCAAAATGGTCAGTGATGGGGGTGCCTGGGTGGCTGGGTGGTTCGAGCGGCCCAGTCTTTGATTTCGGCTCCGATCATGATCTCAGGGTCCTGGGATCCAGGCCTGCATCTGGCTCCGCCCTCAACGAGGAATCGGCTCCGCTGGGGAACTGTCTCTCCTGCCCCGCCCCCTCGCTTTGGCGCACGCGCTCTCCATGTCGTTAGCCACCCCTGTTTTACATAGTGCGCCGAGACTCAATTGACTCGCAAGTGCTAGATTGTTCTGGTTGACAAAAAGCTGGGTTCTTTTGTGAAAACCAAGTTCCCCAGCCATCCCCAGTGGTCCGCTGGGTCCTGGGGTGACAGCAGGGAAGGGAAGATGGGAAGGTACCCTAGCCTTGGAAGCATAGATGACCTGGGTTTGAATCCCAGCTCTGCGCATTAGTAGTAGGTTACTTACTTGCCTGACTTTTATCGCTGATTTTTATTCGAACAATGGGGATTATGGTATCTGCCTCCAGAAGTTGTGAGGAACAGCAAAGGGCATGATGGGTTTGGCATTGAGGTTGTTTTTGGTATAGATGAAGCATTCAAATGTTTGTGGATTGAGGGCGTTCCTGACTTCGGATCAGTGGAGCAAGCTCTGGTGCTGCTGTCTAAATTGATTACGTTTCCTTCCTAGTCTTCTCACAAGACTTTCAGAATCAAGCGATTCCTGGCCAAGAAACAAAAGCAGAATCGTCCCATTCCCCAGTGGATTCGGATGAAAACTGGTAATAAGATCAGGTAAGGACCCCCACAACCACCTGCTTGTTTTTGTGGTTGCTACTTTATTTTTTTAATTAATTAATTTATTTTTTGGTGGGCAGCAAAGCAAGGTTTATCAGGCGATAGCGAAGTGATAGTACGAAGCTTCCGAGGAGGGAGGGGACCCGAGAGGGTTGCCCTGTGGTGGTTCTTTGAACGCGCTTCCTCAGTGTTTCTGGACAGCAGCCCAGCATTGGCTCCCTTTTGCAAGATAGAGACTTTGAAGCTGAGGAGTGCAAGACCCTGACACCAGTATAGAACTCTTGATTTGATTGAATTACAGATCTAAGTGGGATTAGTTTGCTGGTGTGAAGACTAAGATGTGAATTGGGGGCCTGTTTCCTTAATTCTTTTAGCCAGTTAAAAAGACAGGTGAAAATCACCACACGCTGTTGCCTTACAGGCCAGTTAGTTGCTGCCTTTAGTTTATCCTATACTGAACACTGGCTTTTATTATTTATAGTAATATGTATAGGAGATGTCTCACTGTTAGAAGTGCAATGAGATCTTAAAACCCCTGGTGTTGCCTCATAATAATACTGAGAAAAGAGCATTGAGTCACTTGGTGAAATGGTTACTTTGGAGCTCAGCCCTTGTACGAGCTTGATGAGTTTTTCTTGAGAACCTCAGACATCATAGTAATGCCCCTTTTTAATGTGTTGACATGAACATAGGCTTCTGTGTCATATCCCCATCTGGTGGTGGGACTTACCGTTCCCGGGTTATTGTGCGCAATGAAAGTGTATGGTGAAGAGTATACACTCAGCCCGGAGAACGGGCAACAATTGATTTTTCTATTACCTCAGCTATCTTGCAACTTTTTGAAGTTACTGAAAGCAGGTTGCAATTACAGTGCTTCCTTTTGTGGAAGTACTGACATTATCCTGCTGAAAGAAAGAATCTGTCAGTCATGTTTGATTTTGCCTTAATGAGGGTAAAGTCGTGACCGATTGACATGGACAATTCTGAGGTGGCCTTAGCTCTACAAAGCTCTTGCTTTGATTTTGAAATGATTGGGTGTGTTAATCTCTTGTAAAATTTAGTGTGGGGGCTTTTATATGTGTGTGACCCATGATGTAGATAGGTTGATTTTGATGAAGTTTAGAAGGGGGGGTTCAATGGAAATGTGGCTGGGTCTACCCCCCAGGTGTGTTGAATCAAAAGCAGGTGGGTGTACTCTTGGGAGGGGAGGGAGCTTCCCCACCCGTCCTGTCTCGATTAAGAACCAGTGTGTTTTCCTAGCCTGGAATCATTTTGAGGTAAAAATTTGATTTGACGAGTTCTTAAACACATCTAGCAAATCACTTTTTACTCTCTAAAGAGAGCTCCAAACCTGTTAAGGAAGGAAAAATGGGACCCTTTGCCTTCCAAAGATTTTATGGTACTGACAAGGCAGAGTTTGTGGTGAATGAGGGCAGCGAAACTGAGGTCAGACCGCCTTTGTAACCTGCAGTTTCTTTCTGTGCAGGTACAACTCCAAAAGGAGGCACTGGAGAAGAACCAAGCTGGGTCTGTAAGGCGTCACACGTCAGGAGATGACACACCTAATTGGCACACATATTTAATTAAGCTGCGTGAAGATCATGTGTTCTGTCATTCTGTAAACATCCTTCCTACCTGGCCATAGACTTGTCTTATCATGGAAATGATTTTTCTCTCTTTACTATGCCCCTGCACCAGTAGGTTGGTTCAGTAATAAATGTGAGACCTCTCGGCTCTACTACTGTTGTGTTTCTGATTTGCAAAGTACTGAATTCCCCACCTGTCAGATCATGCACAGCACTGTCAGAACTTCCTGCAGTGATAGAAATGTCCCTTGACAAGCAAGTAGGTAAAGTGTGGCTAGGGGGTGCCTGGGTGGCTCAGTGCCTTAGGCCCAGGTCATGATCTTAGGGTCCTGAGATGGGGCTCCCCAGTGAGCAGGGTATCTGCTTGCCCCTCCCCTGGCTCGAGCTCTCTCTTCTCAAAGAAATAAAATCTTTAAAAAAAAAAAAAAGTGTGGTGAGTTTGAGTAAAGACGGACTTGAATTTTTATTTAATTAAGAAGCTCCATGTGGCTAATGGCTCTTAACACCTTATGGGAAGTGAGTATGTGTGTCCTCATACCTCTGGGTAGCACATTCTTAAATAGCATCTTTAGCTGCTGTTCTGTAACGCCAGTCTTCTTACAAGTCTATATTTGTAAAAAAATCTACAACTAAAGCTAATTTGATTTTTAAAATCAAAGTTCATTTAGTGATAATGTACAGTTTATAATAAAATTGTAAAATACAGTTGATGGTTGAAACAATATCATTCATGTAAAAACATTGCATGTAAAATTAGAAAGTTCATAGCTCACAAAATTATATATATTTTGCTGGTAGCTCATGAGAACGTTACAGTAAGTTTACTCAGGATACAGAACAAAATTCACAGGCTTGACATTAGTACTGTAAGATTTTACACTGAATCCATTGACATTTCTGTTAAGGTACACTTGAAATAATTGATTCAGACTACCAATGAACTGACATTTTATTGTATACCGAGATCTATTGGTTTTACAATATGGCTAGTAATCAGTTATTTCACCAATAATTTAAATGAGAGATCTAGTTTTAACACCACTGACATCCACCCTTAGGATAACTAAAATGCACTAGCAGCTTTGGTTTTCATTTTCATGAATACATACAAATCTGTACTTTTATAGTTAAAATTTGTACGAAAAGTCAAGCTCTGAAGTATTTTACCCCCAAGAGAAAAGTTCAGATGTTAAAACATTGTTAAAAAAACAAAGTAGTATGTGAAAGGATTTTTACTTACTGTTGAACCCCTACACCACTTAATAAATGAAATTTAACCTACGTGTTAACATTTTGCTGTTCTAGAGTCAAATTTCTATACCTCACAAGGTTAAAGCTGGAATGCCATTAACGAATAGCGGTATAGAAGTGGAAGGACTTGGGTGAATTCAACAAAAAAGTACATTGTATTACATAACGTGCAGTTGATAGTTCAGTGGTAATCTGTTTAGTGGTAACGTGAACAAAGTATTCTAAGTGACCTTCAAGACTTCCTTGTATCTTTACCATGAGAGAAAATAGCACTTGTTTCCGTAGCATGCAACTGTTAAAAGGTACCCATTCTAGCCCTACCATGAAATTAGTAACTCCGAGAAGTAGCCATAAGCCACAGGAAACTTAGGCCTGCTGCAGTGCTCGTGCATGTTGTACAGGGAAATCAGGCGAGGAATAGAAGTCAGCAAGCAGCCTTACCCTTCGCTTAATTCTAAGTGGGTGCGTTGGAAAGTAATAAATAGCCTCATAAAATAAATGGCAATAAACTCTACCTGTCCAAGGTGAATATATTTTTTTCATAAAGTGTAGGCAGTGTTCCTAGAAATCCCATTAGGGAAAAACCAAATACTATAGAAAAGTGCCCAAGTTTGTCCTGTGTGTAAAAGTCTCTTTGGGTGCGTTTTATAATCCAAAATGATTCATACTACTCAAATACATTAGCAGAGTATAAAAGCACACCAACAACAAAAGGAATGATTTCCAATGAGATGGGAATGAGGATTAGAGGAGATTAAGGGAGTCTTGCATATTACCAGTTGATGGAACTGCCTTTTGTGTCATTAGTTAGACACATATGGAATGAGTCTGTAAATGTGACATAGGAAGAACAAGCTTTGAACTTGAACAATGTTACAGGTTCTTAATTCAGGAGCATGGCTTCAATGCTTTATGATATAGGAAGCAACTCCTCCAAACAGGCAATTGGTTTGATTTCTTAGATACTAGGGAAAAAAAAAAAAAAAAAACAGCACTAAAAATACTACTTGTGGGATGCCTGGGTGGCTTGGTTAAGTGTCTGCCTTCGGCTCAGATCGTGATCCCGGGGTCCTGGGATCGAGTCCCACGTCAGGCTCCTTACTCAGGGAGTCTGCTTCTCCCTCTGCCTGCCGCTCCCCCTGCTTGTGTGCTCTCTCTCTCTGACAAATAAATAAAATCTTAAAAAGAAAAGAAAATATTACTTGTAACAATTAGCAACAGAGGAACAACATTAAAAAATCAAAATAAAATACAGGGAACATAGGAGCTGAGGTCCCCAAGGTACCAAAGGACAGAATCAGACTTCTTCACATTAGAATTTTTAAAAAATACAGTTAAAGGAAAAGCTAACTGGGCTCTGCACAGCAGGTTAAATACACAGCAACTTCGAACGGAAGTGATCTGGTCCTCTCATAGTTATGAGAATGTGCGCTAACATCCAGTGCCCTAGAGACAAAAATAGCAAAAGCACAGGGCGCCTGGGCGGCTCAGATGGTTAAGCATCTGCCTTCGGCTCAGGTCATGGTCCCAGGGTCCTGGGGTCGAGCCCCGCATCGGGCTCCCTGCTCGGCGGGAAGCCTGCTTCTCCCTCTCCCACTCCCCCTGCTTCTGTTCCCTCTCTCGCTGTGTCTCTCTCTGTCAAATAAATAAATAAAATCTTAAAAAAAAAAAAGACTCTTCCGTGAAACTTCTATTCCGTTAACTTCTAAAATTTCATCATTAACAGCTAATAATCCTGTGCTTTGAGCCAGATTTGGTCTGGATATAAAGATCCCTGGGACCTTCTCTAAGCCATGCTGTATGACCCTGACACTGGAGCCATCCCAGATGTAGAACCCTAAGGGTTTCTCAGTGCGGTATTTGTCAAAAGACGAACCCTACGATGTGTTTCTGGGAGAATATCCACATCTATAATAGAAGACACAGGTGTGAAGTCTTGGGGCATACTGGTGACTATATGTGGCTTTTTTCTATGGTTGTCAGGACGCAATAGATTGGTTAAAAACATTTTTCTTCCTTATTAGTGCGTCTGTACCAAAGGCACTGGAGTCTGCTTCTCCCTTTTTTTTTTTTTTTTGTATAAAAATCCTAAGCTAGTGGATTGGCCATTGAAAGAGCTTTGTGATAATTATCATCATTATAGGTAGTAAGTCTCCATGGATGTCTGTGTAGCCTACTAAAACGTCAATGTTGGGTATCTTCTGAACATGTCGCAGTAATCCGTAAAACCCAAATTTTCCAGGTTTTGATCTGTCCAGTGAAAACCAACGAAATTCAGCTCCAAACTTGCTCTTCCCCTCCATGGTGTCCAGGCAGCTGGTGGCCGGCCCGTGCCAGTGGCTGTGCTTCATGCTGAGGCCCGGCCGCCCCTCGGGAGCGCAGGGAGCAGGGAGTGAGTGCAAGGCCCGCGGGTTGGGGACGCGGCACCTGCCGAGGGGCGGCCTGGGCTCGGGTCTCTGCGCAGAGCTGCGCTCAGGGGGCTCCTCACGCGGCAGGACCGAGGGTCAGACTAATGCCTGTCTTCAATACAAGTAGGAATCCTCTGATCCAGGGGTTATCAAACTGGTCTGCCTGGTCTTGTAGAGCCTGTGAACTAAATTTCTGCATCTTTAAATTGTTGAGAGAAATCGAAAGACCATTTTGGCATTTACTAAATTTAGATTTACTGGGCATTGATGTGTCAGGCACCGTTCCCTAATTACCTGTGGAATGAAGGTGAAACTATAGCAAGAGAAAAGGAGGGGAATCAAGTTTGGTGGCAACCCCGTATCTAGTTTGTAGGGACCCCATGCTGGGCATAGCAGAAGCAGCAAGTGGTAGGGGTGGCATGGCACCAGGGGTCCCTAACCTAGGACCCCGTTAGCAGGCTCTGATGACCATAATCCTTAAGGAGCAGGGTTGGCCAGAAATTGGAAGAGTGGGCTACAGAATACCAACTAGCCAGCCTAGGAAGCTGGGACCTGCGGCTGTGTGGCTAGCAGTAAGCGTTGGCCTGCTATAGATGCTCTCCCGGGCCAAAGCGGAGGGACTTGGTCTAATTGGCAGCCATGTGATGTGATGTTTTGGAGCCTTAAAAATACCTTAGCCTCACTCTTCAGGGGAGGTTGGCACAGGGCGAAGGTGGCACTGATGCAGAGGGAGCTTTCCTACAGACCTTACATAGGTAGTATTAGAAATGAGAGGGGAGGGGCGCCTGGGGGGCTCAGTCGTTAAGCATCTGTCTTTGGTTCAGGTCAGCATCCCAGGGTCCTGGGATCGAGCCCCTCATTGGGCTCCCTGCTCCGCAGGCAGCCTGCTTCTCCCTCTCCACCGCTTGTGCTCTGTCTCAAATGAATAAATAAAATCTTTAAACAAAAAGAAGAGGGAGACTTAGCCAAAATCATACCTACCTTGGGTTTGTAAGGACTGAAAATGTCTGTAAAAGATCAGTTGTACGAGGTGTTCTCCCATTGTACAGATTCAAGAAGGCTCTGCAGCTTTCATTCCTGCTAATAATAGCAACTAGCATTTTGAGTGCTTAAGCTGCCCAGGTAGCTGCTGTTAGCAGGAGTGGCGATGAGACCCAGATGGAACAGAGTGAAATATTAACTATGTACCCTTCACTGAACCTGTTCCATTCCAGAGAAGTGAACATCAAACCCCTGCCCACACAAAACCCTGATGGGTGTTTGGGCAGCCAGAGACGAGTATGACCTGCAAGAGTACTGTGGTCAAGGCCACGTGCACCTGTGTATGTGTCTGTGTCCATCATATGTGCATATCTGGGAACGGAGGGAGGGACGGTGGCAGACCCTCATCAGAGAAAACTGATTGGCCTGACCGAAATAAATGGTTTGACAGTCATTCTTCATTAGGAGCGATTTTGCTGCTGGAACCCTCCCTGCCCTGTCCAGAGGACATTTGACAATGTCAGACCCCTTTGCTTAGACAAAGGGAAAGAAGGTGCCACTGACAGCTAGTGGATAGAGGCCAGGGATGCTGCTAAACATTCTCCAATATGGGGTGCCTGGGTGGCTCAGTTGGTTAAGCATCTGCCTTCGGCTTGGGTCATGGTCTCGGGGTCCTGGGATCGAGCCCCGCATCGGGCTCCCTGCTCAGCGGGGAGTCTGCTTCTCCCTCTGCCTCTCCCCCTGCTCATGTGCTCGCTCTCTCTCTCTCTCTCTCAAATAAATAGATAAAGTCTTAAAAACAAAAAAACCATCCTTCAATGCACCGGGCATTCCCCCAAAGCAAAAAATTGTCCGACTCCAAATGTCAAGAGCGACGAGTTGGAGAAATCCTGGCTTCCTAGCACAGCAGCCAGCCAGAGTGAGCTTTTTGAGACACCGATCTGCTCAGCACACCACTCCCCTTTTGAGCCACTTCACACTACCCGCGGGGCAAGTCTTAAAACGACCCCAAAGAAGCATGGCATGGCTCCTAGCCCCTTTTCACTCTAAGCTGGATCCAGCCACACTGGCCTCTTCGTCTCCCAGAGCACCAAGCTCCACCCTGACTCAGAGCCTTCCCACGTGCTGTTCCCTGTAAGGAATGTTCTCCCTCTTCACCTGGTGAAACTCCCATTCGTGCTGCAGGTCTCAGCCTACTTCTCACTCCACGGAGAGACCTTCCCTGACTCCCCCTCTCTCCCCTCCTGGGTCCTTCTGCTTAGTACCTCGGAAATCGGCCCGTGGGTGTCCTACACACTGTCACTGTGAAGAAAATGTGTGTGTGGTTCATTATGCGCCTCCCTCACTAGACTGGGCTCTGCAAGGATAGGGGTGCGTCTGTCCTGCTCCCTGCTCATTGTCTCACCTAACCCAGCATCTGACGCAAAGGAGGTGCTCCAGCAATGTACGGACGGAGCAAGTGAGTGGATGATGGGGGAAACAGGCATGCAAGTGAGCCAGAGGAGTACAAACAGTGGGCCTTAACACGTAGACAAGGAGTGATGGGGCAGTACTTGCCAGGGGACTTGGGGAAGGCCTCAGCCAGGTTCCCAGCGGCACACGCTGTGAGCTCCACCCCCCACATGCCCAGTGGGTAGGTAGCTGGAGTGTGAGGGGCTAGGGAAAGGATCTGGAGAAGGGGGCATATCAGGCATGGCACGGTTCACACCACTCACCCTCGTGTAGGAGCCCCTCCTTCGCCACACCAGCAGGCACCTGAAGTACGGTCTCTAATGAGGCCACTTGGGGCTGCTGACGGAGACCGGCTGGGGCAGCCAGACGGGCACTTGGCTTGGCTCTCAGCCGGCCCTTAAATGCAACTGTTCTCTTGATCAGTTTGAATAATTTAGATTCCAGCGGAGCTGATAATACAGATCGTTTAGAGAGGCTCCAGAAAGACAGAGATGCACAGAACAAGTAGCAGGGAGGGAAATGTTAGAAAAGCAAAGACGGGCAGTGTAGGCCAGACCCAAAGTCATTTCCTAGGAGAAGCAAAGAAAACGAGAAAGTTTAAAAAAATTTTTTTTAAAGATTTTATTTATTTATTTGACAGAGAGACAGCGAGAGAGGGAACACAAGCAGGGGGAGCGGGAGAGGGAGAAGCAGGCTTCCCGCGGAGCAAGGAGCCGGATGTGGGGCTCGATCCCAGGACCCCGGGATCATGACGCTTAACAACTGAGCCACCCAGGCACCCCGAGAAAGTTGAAAATTTAACGCCTTCCTCCCCCCCAAAAAAAATCTGGAATTAGAGGCTATTTTAAAAATTCTATTAAAACATACAGGGACGCCTGGGTGGCTCAGTCGGTGAAACATCTGCCTTCGGCTCAGGTCATGATCTCAGGGTCCTGGGATCGAGCCCCGCGTCGGGCTCCCTGTGCTCAGCAGGGAGTCTGCTTCTCCCTCTCTCTCTGCCGCTCCCCCTGCCCATGCTCTCTCTCTCTCACTCTCAATCTGAAATAAATAAATAATCTTTAAAAAATAAATAACATATAACATAAAGAAAGGTGCACGTATCTACTCTAAGTGTATAGCTCGATGAATTTGCACAGGGTGAATCCAGTTGTGTCACCACCATCCAGGTCAGGAAACAGAACGTGATCAGCATCCCAGAAGCCCCTCCTTTTTTTTTTTAAAGATTTTATTTATTTATTTGACAGAGAGAGACACAGCGAGAGAGGGAACACAAGCAGGGGGAGAGGGAGAGGGAGAAGCAGGCTTCACGCTGAGCAGGGAGCCCGATGTGGGGCTCGATCCCAGGACCCTGGGATCATGACCTGAGCCGAAGGCAGACGCTTAACAACTGAGCCACCCAGGCGCCCCCCAGAAGCCCCTCCTTGAGCCCCCTTCCAGTCACTATCACCCTCGAATGTAACCACTGTCCCAACATCTAACGGCAGAGGGTAGTCTTGCCTATTTTTGCCTTTTATATGAAGGGGATAATTAACTTTGCCCTTATTGTGTCTAATTTCTTTTGCTCATTCACCATCATATGAGATTTTGTTATTGCGTGCAGTTGTAGATGATTCATTCTCATTGCTGTATAATATATTAACCTTAAAAAAAAATAAAACTCAGTTAGGGGCACCTGGGTGGCTCAGTCGGTTAAGCGTCTGCCTTCGGCTCAGGTCATGATCCTGGGGTCCTGGGATGGAGCCCTGCATCGGGCTCCCTGCTCAGGGCGAGCCTGCTTCTCCCTCTCCCTCTGCCATTCCCCCCGCTTGTGCTCTCTCTCTCTCTCAAGTAAATAAATAAAAATCTTTAAAAAAAATAAAATAAAACTTATTTTACCAGCAAAAATGAGTTTATTCAGGAATTAATCAGTTTAATCAGAGAATTGCATTTCAGGACATGCAAACTAAGGCAAAAGCAGCAAACAACGATGAAGGCTCTTTTGGAGAGGAAAGGAGAGAGTTGGAAGGGGCTGTTATAAACAAAATGTCCTTTGGTGTAAACCGGGAATTCAAAGTGTGGTGGCTTTTCACTGGCTGAGTTGTGACAGTTGCTCATTGGCAAGGAGAAAATCATTCTTCTTCCTCCTAGAGTAGTAAAGTATAGGCTTCCTCCTGTGGGCAATGCAAGGTACATCTCTTCCTGTTGGGGTCTGCAATTGACCATGAATGGTAGGGCATGGGAGCTCACCTTTCTGGCCGCCTGACTCCATTTTATTTTTATTATTTTTTAAAGATTTTGTTTATTTATTTTGAGAGAGAGAGAGAACGAGGGCGGGGCAGAGGGGAAAGGAGACGGAGAGGACCAAGGAATCCAAAGCGGACTCCACCCTGAGCGAAGAGCCCGTGGTGTGGCTCAACCTGGGGCTCAGTCCCACCACGGGGAGATCGTGACCTGAGCCGAAACCAAGAGTCAGACACTCAACCGACTGAGCCACCCAGGCGTCCCCCCTGACTCCATTTTAGATAAGGTTTCCTTTAATCAATTTTCACAAGTGTTCCAGCGTGTGACTATAACACAATTTATTTCCCCATTTTCCTCTTGATAGGCATTTGGACAGTTTCCAGCTTGGGCCTTTATAGAGCTGCTATGAACATCTCTGTACATGTTGAACATGTGTATGCATCTCATTACAAGTGATTTAGTTTTCATTTTATATTTCTCAGGATGTATAGACCTAACAAAAATGTTTTTATAATGGGAAGAAAGCTAATTAAAATTTCTACAAGGAACATGTGTTTATAATCAGAAAAAAATTTCTTTGTAAAGAACAGGAAAAGTAAACTTAACTTTCGGGGTTAGAATGGAGCCACTCACATATGTTGCCTTTTTGTGTGTGTGTTTAGTGGGGGCCTTCATACAAGCCTGCAAAGATGTCTTGTGGAGCCCAAGGGCAAGGGACAGCCAGACTTCGAGAAGAACGAGAACCAGGGTCTTGAAAGCCCTTAAGCCAGGCTGTTCTCCCTCTGGGGCCTTTCTTTCAGCTTCTTTCTGAATGTCCACTTCACTCTTGTCCTTCTTGACAGACCTGTTTCCCCTGTTTCTCTTAGAGCAAAGCCAGACATGGCAGCCACTCTTTCCCAGAGAGAAATGGGTGGGAATCTCTGAATCGCAACAGCAAGATCAAGAGAGATCTTGATCAAGATCAAGAGCCTGAGGGAGTTGACAGTCAAGAATCAGTCAACTATAGGGACGCCTGGGTGGCTCAGTCGGTTAAGCGGCTGCCTTCTTCAGCCCAGGTCATGATCCCGGGGTCCTGGGATCGAGTCCCACATCGGGCTCCTTGCTCAGTGGGGAGCCTGCTTCTCCCTCTCTCTCCCTCTGCTTGTGCTCTCTCTGTCAGGTAAATAAAATCTTAAAAAAAAAATCAGTCAACTATAGATGAAGGGCAGGGTCCTATGGAAGCATGACTGCCCAGTGGGTGGGCTGGTGCCTAGAGAGTACAGTACGAACAGAGGGGACCTGCCCCCGCTCCGAGCTGGGGACAAGACACCTGCACACGAGGCCTGGTGTTGCTTCCAGCAATATCTTCCTTCTCTGGGCCTCTGTCCTCTTTTGGCTGCTTCTCTTCACCCAGGGCTTTCTACAGTTCTTTATGTTGGTTTTTGTTTAAGTTTGCTTTGCTGTGTGTATTTTCAGAAGTTTCCAAGAATACTGAGATGTGGGAAAGATGACATGTCAAGTAAACAAGAGAGAATCCTGAAATAAATGAGACAAGCTTATGAGCTGTGGGATTTGAAAAAGACATACCCTTTTGACCTTAGACCAAATTCTTAGTTTGGGCCACAAGGCCAGTTGGAAGTTGAAGCTAGAATAAAATGTTACTTCTCTTTAGAGACTCAGGGATGAGTCCCATGTTCTTATCTGGAGCTGCTTATTCTGGAAGAAGCCCTCGTGGCCGCCTTATACACTACAGCCTGGCATCCGAGTCCTCTGAGACATGTATTTTCTTTTTAAAGATTTTATTTATTTATTTGACAGAGAGAGAGACACAGCGAGAGAGGGGAACACAAGCAGGGGGAGGGGCAGAGGGAGAAGCAGGCTTCCTGCTGAGCAGGGAGCCCGATGTGGGGCTCGATCCCAGGACCCTGAGACTGTGACCTGAGCTGGAGTCGCTTAACGACTGAGCCACCCAGGCGTCCCCTGAGCCATGTATTTTGATGGGTTCCAAACAGCACATGATAGAGGCAACTTGTTTGATTGCTATCAATTCATTATTGTGGTTGTGTTTGAAAGCGTTTTTTGAAAGATTTTATTTATTTATTTGAGAGAGAGAGAGAGAGAGAGAGCCGAGCGGGGTGGGGGAGGGGCAGAGGGAATGGGAGAAGCAGACTCCCCGCTGAGCAGGGAGCCCGTCCCAGGACCCTGGGATCATGACCTGAGCCAAAGGCAGCCGCTTAATGGACTGAGCCACCCAGGCCCCCTTGTTTGAAAACATTTAAAAAATACAGTAACCATAGGGGAAATTGCATGCGGGACATATGGGAACTCTCTGTAATATTCTTGCAACTTTTCTGTATATCTAAAACTATTTGAAAATAAAACATTTATCTAAAAATAGAATGAAATAGGGGTGCCTGGCTGGCCCAGTCGGTAGAGCATGCAACTCTTGATCTCAGGATTGCGAGTTCAATCTCCACGGTGGGGGTAGAGATTACTTAAAAATAAATCTTTAAAAAAATAGAATGAAATAACCAACCAAACACCTAAGCCTAGGGGTGAAATTAATTAAGTATGCATTTTAAGGGTGCCTGACTGGCTCAGTTGGTAGAGCATGCAACTCTTGACCTCGGGGTTGTGAGTTCGAGCCCCATGTTTAATGTAGAGATTACTTAAAAAAAAGTTTTTTAAAAAAAACCAGGCATTTTAAAGTGTGGTGCTCAAGAAAGCATGCTGATGGGAAAGTGAGTTCC
The DNA here is from genome assembly GCF_037043125.1 of Eumetopias jubatus. Classification (NCBI taxonomy): domain Eukaryota; kingdom Metazoa; phylum Chordata; class Mammalia; order Carnivora; family Otariidae; genus Eumetopias; species Eumetopias jubatus. Next base: position 28,651,806 of record NW_028274817.1, read on the forward strand.
TGGTATGTTTACAAATCACCCAAAGCTGTTGAGGTCCACTGATGACGTCTACATCATTAACACCTATCTTAAGGTTGTGTCTACACGGATTGTTTCCCCATTGGTTGACAGAGAAAATGTACTATTTGTAGGCTGTCTGGTCTGAGTAGAAGCCTCTGTGTAGGTGTTTCGGTTAATTGTGTGGGAGCAGCAGAAGAATGCAGGAAGTTCATGGAGTTTTGGAGCTGGGCAGGTCTGGGTTTACATCATCTACCTTTCACTGGCCCGCTGGGTGACTTAGGGGAGTTACTTAACCTCCCTGAGGACATATGAAGTGGAGGTTAATGCTGTGTTACAGACTTGCTGTGAAAATTAAATGAGATGGTATGTCAAAAATACCTGGTCTGTTGTTGGGACTTAGTAAATGGTAACAATTTATCTTTAAGAGTTCTGGAGTAAATCTGTACCAATATTTTTTCTTCTTTCTCTTTTCTCTCTCTTTTTTTAAAAAGATTTTATTTATTTATTTGAGAGAGAGAGAATGAGAAATAGAGAGCACGAGAGGGAAGAGGGTCAGAGGGAGAAGCAGACTCCCTGCTGAGCAGGGAGCCCGATGTGGGACTCGATCGCGGGACTCCAGGATCATGACCTGAGCCCATGACCTGAGCCCATGACCTGAGCCCATGACCTGAGCCGAAGGCAGTCGCTTAACCAACTGAGCCACCCAGGCGCCCTCTTCTTTCTCTTTTCTCTTCTCTTCTCTTCTCTTCTTTTCCCTTCCCTTCCCTTCTCCTCCCTTTTCCCTCCCCCTCACTCTGCCCTCCCCTTCCCTTCCCTTCCCTTCCCTTCCCCTCCCTTCCCCTCCCCTCCCCTTCCCTTCCCTTTTCTTTCTTCCTTCCTTCCTTTCCTTCCTTTGCTTCCTTCTTTATCTTTTGACTGGCTTGGAGGAGGGATGGACAGTTTCTGTTTCAGCAGGCAGTTAACAGAAAGCTCACACTGGTGCAGATATTTAGGAGCAAACTGAAAACTAAAGACTGAAAGTGAATGAATAATAAATAAGCTGCTGTAAGACTCCCTAATTTATGGAAGGAGTGGAAGCCTGGAGCCCAGCGTTATTAGGAAACAGTAAAGGGTCCCAAGAAGATGGGGATGTTCATCTTCAAATAGGAAATGTCAAGAATAACATTCACTCATGTAACAAATATTTTAGTAACAAATATTCTCTCATGTGTCAAATAGCATATGCTGGCTGCTGGGGGTACAGTGGTGAGCAGGCTAGGCATGGACACTGTACTGGGATCTCACAGTCTAGTCCAGTAGACACACACAGACACACACACACACCTGCAAGTTTCTTGACTTAACACTTGTGTGCAGCACATACTCATTTTTATTTTATTCTATTTCGTTAAAAAATACATTTCATAACCCATTAATAGGTTGCATCCACAGTTTGAAAAACATTGATCTAGTCAGGGGGTTAGACACACAGACTGTTAATTATCCGACACTGTTATAAGAGCAGCGACAGGGCGCCTGGGTGGCTCAGTTGGTTAAGCGACTGCCTTCGGCTCAGGTCATGAACCTGGAGTCCCGGGATCGAGTCCCACATCGGGCTCCCTGCTCAGCAGGGAGTCTGCTTCTCCCTCTGACCCTCTCCCCTCTCATGCTCTCTCTCTATCTCATTCTCTCTCTCAAATAAATAAATAAAATCTTAAAAAAAAAAAAGAGCAGCGACAGAGGGGTATTTCTAGGGGCCAAGGGGAGTATTCTGAACTCACATATTTTAAATTAAAGGGTCTGGTTAAATCTGGTGCCAAAACAGCATATGTCCCTAGTGTCAGCTGCCTTTTTTATCTTTTTTTTTTTTTCATTTTTACATTTTTTATCTTTCTGGTGCCAAAACAGCATATGTCCCTAGTGTGAGCTGCCTTTTTTATCTTTTTTTTTCATTTTTACATTTTTTATCTTTAATCACCAAAGTGACATTCCTATGTTTGTAATATGCATAGAACCATATATTTTGTATGGAATTTGGGGGTCCCAGCATGGTAGCATTTTATTCAAATAAAAGCTTTGTGCTTTAAAAGCTTTTCACTGACATTTCGAAACACACTAGAGACAGTACATTTTCCCATTATCTATTGCTGGGTGACAAACTGTCCCCAAAATTAGTGGCCTAAAACATTTTGTTTCCATCATCATTTTGTGGGTCAGGAACTTGTATAGGGGCCTTGGCTGGATGTAGAGGGCAACAGGGACTGGAGGATCCCAGGATGGCGTCTTCACTTAAATGTTGAGAAGGAAAAATCTCCTCTACCTTTCAAAGTTCTTCTGGCTGGTCTAAGAAGTGTCTTGACATGAGACAGATTGACAAGGGAAAATCAAATTTAATTGTGTATGGATGGGGAATCCACATAAACATGAGCGACTCCAATGACAAGTGAAACAAGGTGTATATGTTGTCCTGAACCAAGGAGAAGAGGGTAGGGACCTGGGACTTCAAAGGGAAGGAAAGCAACCCACAGGAAGATAGAAAAGAGAAAATGTTTGGTAAACCAGTGTTTGCTGGGCCACACAGAAACAAGGGGACACAGAACTTGGATCAAACAGGCCTTGCTAGGTGCCTCCTTGTCTACCATACTTAGTTCATATTATACTGTAGCTATATACGGTGTTAGCTCTCTTTCTGGAGCACGTTCTTTATCCAAATTCTTTTAGGCAGTTGAGGGGAGGGTCAGAGTTTCTTCCCGAGTCTTTTGGGCCTTGATTGTTTTCAGCTCGAAATAATCTGTGTGCAAAAGTGGCACATCTTGGGGTGATCGTTCTGAACCCCGACACTCACATGCTGAGAACCTTGGCACTCCTCGGTCTGTTTCCCTCCACATGGCAACTCATCCTCCAGGGCCTCTCCATGAAGCTTGGGCTTCGCACAACGTGGTGATCTCAGGCTAGTTGACTGCTTATGTGGCACCTGGCTTGACTGAATGTTCCACGAAACAGGAACCGGATGCTGCTGGCAGACTCTTCTGACCCGAGCCCTGAAACTGGCAGCAGGAGCATGTTCATGGTTGTACAGACTGTGTAACCACACAGGGCTCCACGCTGAGTTTGATCCCCTGCTTTCTGCCGTCCTGAAATTCTTTTTTTAAATTATTCTATTTTTTTAAAGTTTATTTATTTATTTTTAGTAATCTCTATACCCAATGTGGGGGCTTGAACTCATGATCCTAAGGTCAAGAGTCCCATGCTTTTCCTAACTGAGCCAAGTAGGCGCCCGCCCTATTGAAATTCTTTTTTTTTTTTAAAGATTTTATTTATTTGAGAGAGAGAGCACGAACACAAGCCGGGGGGAGGTGGAGGGAGAGGGAGAAGCAGGCCTCCTGCGGGGCAGGGAGCCCGATGCGGGGCTGGATCCCAGGACCCCGGGATCATGACCCAAGCCGAAGGGCAGACGCTCAATGACTGAGCCACCCAGGCGCCCCTGAAATTCTTAATAAATGCTTAGAAGGGATCCTACATTTTCAGTTTGCGCTCTGCCTAGTATATCTCTTTTGTTGTATTTTTTTGGTCTAAGCAGTTACAGAATCCACTGGGATGCAAGGGAAGGGCATATAGAGCCCCCCATTGGGAAGAGTGTCAAAGAACTCATGATCACCTTTAATCCATCACAGCATGGTGTAAGAGAGGGGTTAGAGTGCGAGAATCAAGAAACCTGAGGTCTGGGGGCACCTGGCCGGCTCAGTCAGAAAAACATGTGACTCTTGATCTCGGGGTCATGAGTTTGAGCCCCACATTGGGTGTAGAGGTTACTTAAATAAATAAACAAACTTAAAAAAAAAAGAAATCTGAGGTCTAGTCCCAGTTTTATAGCTACAACGGGCCTGCCCCTCAAAACCACTTCAGCTCTTGGGACTTCAGTTTCCTTCCACTTGAAATGAGGAAATTGGTTCTAAAGTCATGAACCTCTAGTGCCGCATTTGTAACTTTCTAAATGTACATCTGATACAGTATTCGTTAGAAAAAGTGTTTCCACGGGGCTCACCAAAGGGAGAAAGGCATGGGAACGGAAGGCAAATGAACTACAAAACAGTGATTATTAGTTTAATCAGGAGGACCGTGGATCTAAATTCAAGGTCAACTGCCTCCGTCTGCCACTTGTTCATTCCCGAAACACCCGTTACAGACTGTGAGGCAGACCCACAGTGCTGGGTACTGGGCTGCAGTGGTGAACCACATCCACAGGCGCCCATCTTCACGGGTTCACAGTCTACAGGCGAGCATGCAGGCAGTTGCAGCCCGGAATGCTAAGTGCTGTGGTGGGGAAGGCATGAAGTCCTTGCGTACCTGTCCTCAATAAGGGGCTGAGGAAGAGCAAGCTGAGCTCTGCGGCTGAAGAGGAGTTAGGTCTGGGGAATGGAGTGTGGCATGTTCATATCCTCTGCAGAAGAAAGAGACCGTGAAAAGGCCCAGTCAAGAGGAAGCTGGGAGAATTTAGGGAACTGAGAGTCACTGTGTGTGGTGGTGCTAGTGCAGACGGGACGTGTTCGGTGGTGGCCGGAGAGAGTGCTGACAGGAGTAGGAATGAGGCTGAAGACATAAGCAGGGTCAGATCTTGGGGAGCCTCTAAGTCTTGAGAGGGACTTTGGATTCTATCCTGAGGCCCAGAAAAACATTGAAAGTTTCAAAATTGGGCAGTGGTCTATCTGGTTGGGGTTTAAGGAATCATCGGGGTTACTGTGTGGACCGGTCAACTGGGGGGCAAGGTAGGCTACGAGTGGACTGGTAAGAGGCTGTGGTTTGTAGTCTGGGTGAGAAATGATGGTGATAGTGCTAAGGCAGGGGCAGTAGAGATGGAGTGAAATGGACAGATAAGAGAGATTTTGTAGAAGCAGCAAGCCTTGCGATCGAGTGTACGGGAGGAAGAAGACGGCGGTGGCAAGGATGATGCCCAAGTTTCTGGTTTGAGCAACAGGGTGGATTGGATGGTGGTGTCATTTACTGAGAGGGCAACAATAGATTTTTTGGTGGAAAAGTGGAGGGATCAAGCGTTCAGTTTGGCATCTATTTCGTTTCGGACGGTGGTAAGACTTCCAGGTGAAGATATCCAACAGAGGGTTGGGTGGTGGGTATGCAAGTCAAAAGAACTGGAGGAGGCTGTGGGTTAGGAGAGGGGTTTTGTTTTGACCTAGGAGTGACAGCTTGTTTGCATAATGATGGGAAGAACACAGGAGAGGAAAAGTAGGAAGACAAGAGGCGTCAATACGAATAGTCAATGGATCAAAGCTCCTGAGGGCTGGGAACCGGGATGGGTCAGCACAGGACTAGGGATTCGTCTTACAGAGGAGGAGAGCCTACGAATTAAGAGTTCAGACTCTTGGGTTGGGGGGATGGGTGAAGTAGGTGAAGGGAATTAAGAGTGCACTTACCTTTTAAAAAAAAGGTACACTTTCTAAAAAAATTTGTGCTATTTTTTTCCTTCAAAATTGTTATTTAAATTCTAGTTACTTAACATATAGTGTAATACTGGTTTCAGGAATAGAATTTAGTGATTCATCACTTACATATAACACCCAGTGCTCATCACAACAAGTGCCCTCCTTAATACCCATCCCCCATTTAGCCCATCCCCCCCCCATCTCCCTCCATCAACCCTCAGTTTGTTCTCTATGGTAAAGAGTCTCTTATGGTTTGCCTCCCCCTCTCTCCTTCTCTTTTTTCCCCTTCCCACATGTTCGTCTGTTTTGTTTCCTAAGTTCCACATATGAGTGAAATCATATGGTATTCGTCTTTCTCTGACTTTTTTGGCTTAGCAGAATACACTCTAGCTCCATCCACATTGTTGCAAATGGCAAGATTTCATTCTTTTTTTAAAAGATTTTATTTATTTATTTGAGAGAGAGAGCATGAGCAGTGGGGAGGGAGGGGTAAAGGGAGAGGGACAAGCAGACTCCCCAGTGAGCGGGGATCCCAAAAGAGGGCTCCATCCCAGGACCCTGGGATCATGACCTGAGCCAAAGGCAGATGCTTAACTGACTGAGCCACCCAAGCATCCCAGAATTTCTTTTCTCAGGGGAGCTTCAACCCTGCTCTCAAGGCTTTTCAACTGATTGAATTGGGCCCACCCAGGTTATCTAGGATAACTTACCTTACTTAAAGTGAACTATAGATTTAATTACATCTGCAAAATACTGCCCCCTCCCGACTGCAACACCTAGATTAGTGTTTGAATAAATGGGGACTGTAGCCTAGCTAAGCTGACACATCAAAAAGACCATCACACCTTGGGGCGCATCACCCCCTTATGAACTAACTAAAGCTTTCAGACTGTTACATATTCAGAACAGAGTTTTGTTTTGTTTTGTTTAAGTAAGCTCCATGCCCAACTTGGGGCTTGAACTCAAGACCCCAAGATTGGGAACCACATGCTCTCCCAACCGAGCCAGCCGGGTAACCCCCTAGACTGTTACATATTCAGGATGCCCATAAACTTCTTGCCTTCTTCAGCTGAACACTGAATACTTTGCTCTGGTTGTAATTACCCAGGGTCTCCAATGTGAACATCATTTATCATACTGAACTGAGCTCACAGAGGTGCTTCAGGGCCTCTGGGGCCTGGAAGATGACTTACCCCCAAGCCCAGGATCCTCGTTGCTCCAGGTCTTTTAGTTCCTCTGTCAACTTTCTTTTAAAGTTTATGTATTTATTTCAGTCATCTCTACACCCAATGCAGGGCCTGAACTCACGACCCTGAGATCAAGAGTCAGCAGCACACTCTTCCGCTTGAGCCAGCCAGGTGCCCCTTCTCCGTCAGCTTTCTATTGATAGACTTCCTCCTTTCCTTTCTGAAGGGCTGCCGCTTCTCACTGTCATTAGCCTGACTCTCCCACACACTACACGCAACAACTTTGCTGGGTGATGGGAGCTGAAAGCCAAGGGCACACAGGTTGCTCTGGGACCAAACGTCGATCCTACAGGTGTCTCTCTGTCCTTGGGGTTGAGACAAGTGTCAAATATGAAATGGATCGACCAAAAACATTATACAAAATGAATGCTCATATTTCTGTACTGGGTACTAGAGATACAAGGATAAGTAAGAGCTGATACTTTTCTTTCCTTATTTATTCAGTAACTCTCTCTCTCTCTCTCTCTCTCTCTCTCTCTCTCTGTGTGTGTGTGTGTGTGTGTGTGTGTGTGTGTGTGTGTTGTGGACAAGGGAAAGCATATAAGGCTATCAGCTAATCTTTCAGCAGAAAGTTAGCAGGCCAGAAGAAGGTGGCATGATGCATTCACAGTGGTGAAAGGAAAAACCTACAACCAAGAATACTCTATCCAGCAAGGTTATCATTCAGAATTAAAGGAGAGAGAGAGTTCTAAGACAAATAAAAGTTAATGGTGTGCCTGGGTGGCTGAATTGATTGGGTGTGCGACTCTTGGTTTCGGCTCAGGTCTTGATCTCAAGGTGGTAAGGTTAAGCCCCATGTCAGGCTCTGCGCTCAGCGTGGAGTCTGCTTGAGATTCTTTCCCCTCCCTCTCTCACCCCCTGCTCCTCACCCCTGCTCTCTCTCTCTCTTTCTAAAATAAATAAATAAATAATCTTTAAAAAAAAGTTAAAGGAGTTCATCACCACTAAACCAGCCTCCCAAGAAATGTTAAAGGGTCTTTCAGTGGAAAAGAAAACAACATAACTAGAAGTAAAAAAATTATGAAAAAAATTTCACTGGCAAAAGCAAACATGTAAATGTAGTATGGGTCAGTCACTTATAAAGCTAGTATGAATATGAAAAGACAAAAGTAATAAAATTAATTACATCTAAAAAATTAATTCAGGGATTCACAAAATAAAAAGATATAAAATATGACATCATATACATAGAAAGTGGAGAAGGAGGAGTAAAAATGTAGTGCTTCTAGAATGTGTTTGAACTTAAGTGACCATCAACTTAATATACACTGCCATATACTTAGGATGTTACATATGAAACTCATGGTAGCCACAAACCAAAAACCTACAATAGATACACAAAAAATAAAGAGAAAGAAATCCAAGGGTAACACTGAAGAAAGTCATCAATCAACAAGGAAAGTGAGCAAGGCAAGAAAAAAAGGAACAGAGGGGCGCCTGTGTGGCTCAGTTGGTTAAGCGACTGCCTTCGGCTCAGGTCATGATCCCGGGGTCCTGGGATCGAGCCCCGCATCGGGCTCCCTGCTCGGCTCGAAGCCTGCTTCTCCCTCTCCCACTCCCCCTGCTTGTGTTCCCTTTCACGCTGTCTCTCTCTCTCTCTCTCTCTCTCTGTCCATGAAATAAATAAAATCTTTAAAAAAAAAAGAAAAAGAAAAAAAGGAACAGAAAACTACAAAAGCAACCAGAAAACAATTAGCAAAATTGGCAATAAGTACATGCCCATCAATAATTACTTTAAAAGTAAATGGTCTAAATGCTCCAATCAAAAGACTAGGGTAACTGACTGGATTAAAAAGAAAACAAGACCCATCTATATGCTGCCTACAAGAAACTCACATCAGACTTAAAGACACGTACAAACAAAAAGTGAATGAGTGGAAAAATATACTCCATGTAAATGGAAGCAAAAAAAAAAAAAAGCTGGGGTAGCAATACTTACATCAAACAAAATAGACTTTAAAAGAAATAATGTAATAAGAGACAAAGAAGAACATTACATTATGATAAAGGGATCAATCCAACAAGAGCATATAACAATTGTAAATATCTATGTACACAATAGTGGAGTGTCTAAATATATAAAGCAGATATTGACAGATATAAAGGGAGAAAGTGACAGTAATACAATAATACTAGGGAACTTTAACACCCCACTTACATCAGTGGATAGATCATCCAGACAGAAAATCAGTAAGGAAAAAATGGCTTTGAATGACACATTAGACCAGATGGACTTAACATATACATACAGAACATACCATCCAAAAACAGCAGAATACATGTTCTTTTCAAGTGCACATAGAGCATTCTACAGGATAGATCCCATGTTAGGTCACAAAACAAATCTCAATAAATTTAAGATTGAAATCATATCAACCATTTTTTCCAACCACACGGTTTGAAACTAGAAATCAATTATAAGAAAAAAAACAGGAAAAAACACAAACATGTAGAGGCTAAACAATATGCTACTATGCAATTAATGAATCAACAAAGAAGTCAAAGAAGAAATCAAAATATACCTGGAGGCAAATGAAAATGGAAACACAACAGTTCAAAATCTTTGGGACACAGAAAAAGCAGTCCTAAGAGGGAAGTTTATAGCAATACAAGCCTACCTCAAGAAACAAGAAAAAAAGTCTCAAATAGACAATCTAACCTTACACCCAAAGGAACCAGAAAAAGAACAAAGCCCAAAGTTAATAGAAGGAAGAAAATAATGAGAATGGAAATAGATAAAATAGAGACAAAAAAAAAAAACAACAGTAGAAAAGATCAATAAAACCAAGAGGTGGTTCTTTGAAAAGATAAACAAAATTGATAATGCTTTAGCCAGACTCATAGAGAAAAAAAAGGGGAGAGCTCTAATAAATAAAATCAGAAATGAAAGAGAAGTTACAACTGACACCAAGGAAATACAAAGAATTATGACACTACTAGGAAAATTATAAGTCAATCAATTGGACAACCAGGAAGAAATGGATAAATTCCTAGAAACATACAATCTTCTGAGACTGGATCAGGAAGAAATAAAAAATCTGAACAGACCAATTGCTAGTAACAAAATTCAATTGGTAATCAAAAACCTCCCAACAAATGAAAGTCCAGGACCAATTGGCTTCACTGGTGAATTCTACCAAATATTTAAACAAGAGTTAATACCTCTCCTTCTCAAACTATTCCAAAAAAGAGAAGATGAAGGATAGCTTCCAAATTCATTCTATGAAGCCAGCATTACCCAAATACCCAAATCAGGTACTACAAAAAAAAAAAAAAAAAAGAAAGAAAAGAAAATTACAGGCCAATATCCCTGATGTACATAGATACAAAAATCCTCAACAAATATTAGCAAACCGAATTTAACAATACATTAAAAAATCATTCACCATGATCAAGTGCAGTTTATTCCAGGGATGCAAGGGATTATTCAATATCTGCAAATCAATCAACACGATACACCACATTGACAAAATGAAGGATAAAAATCATATGATCATCTCAATAGATGCAGAAAGAACATTTGACAAAATTCAACATCTGTTCATGATAAAAACTCTTGACAAAGTGAACTTAGAGGGAACATACCTCAGCATGATAAAGGCCATATATGACAAACCTACAACTAACATCATATTCAATGGTGAAAAGCTGAAAGCTTTTTCCCTAAGATCAGGAGAAAGACTAGGATGTCCTCTCTCACCACTTTTATCCAGCATAGCACTGGACGTCCTAGCCACAGCAATCAGCCAAAAAAAAAAAAAAAAAAAAAAAAAAAAGAAAGAAAAGAAAGAAAAAAAATTAAAGGCATTGAAATTGGTAAAGAAGAAGTAAAGGGACACCTGGGTGGCTCAGTGGGTTAAGCCTTCGACTCTTGATTTTGGCTCAGGTCATGATCTCAGGGTTAGTAGATCGAGCCCTGCATGGGGCTCTGTGCTGGGCATGGAGCTTGCTTGGGATTCTCTTTCTCCCTCTCCTTCTGCCCCTCCCCAGTTCATGCATGTGCTCTCTCTCTCTCAAATAAATAAATAAATAAATAAATAAATAAAATGTTTAAAAAAGAGATTCTTTCTCTCCCTCTTCCTCTGCCCCTACCCTCCCATTCGCTCCCTCTCTCTCAAATAAATAAATAAATCTTTAATTAAAAAAGCAGTAATCGGGGGCGCCTTGGTGGCTCAGTTGTTAAGCGTCTGCCTTCTGCTCAGGTCATGATCTCAGGGTCCTGGGATCAAGCCCCGCATCGGGCTCCTTGCTCAGCGGGAAGCCTGCTTCTCCCTCTCCTGCTCCCCCTGATTGTGTTCCCTCTCTCGCGGACTCTCTCTGTCAAATAAAGAAATAAAATCTTTAAAAAAAAGGAGTTATTTAAAAATAAATACATAAAAAAAAGCAGTAATCTCTTAGACAACAGCCTTAGCAATATTTTTCTAGATCTGTCTCCTCAGGCAAGGGAAACAAAAGCAAAAATAAATAATTGCAACTACAGCAAAGTAAAAAGCTTTTGCACAGTGAAGGAAGTCATCAAGAAAACAAAAAGGCAACCTACTGAACGTGAGGTATTTGCAAATGACATATCTGATAAGGGGTTAATATCCAAAATATATAAAGAATTCATACAACTCAACATTAAAAAACAAACAAAAATCCAACTAATCTGATTTAAAAATTGCCAAAGGGCCTGAATAGGCATTTTTCCAAAGAAGACATACAGATGACCAACACACACATAAAAGGGTGCTCAACATCACTCATCATCAGGGAAATGCAAATCAAAATCCCAAAGAGATATTGCCTCACACCAGTCAGAATGGCTAGTGTCAAAAAGACAAGCAATCACAAGTGTTGAAGAGGATGTGGAGAAAAGGGAATCCCCATGCACTGTTGGTGAGAATGCAAGTTGGTGTAGCCACTATGGAAAACAGTATGGAGTTTCCTCAAAAAATTAGTAACACAAATACCGTATGATCCAGTAATTCTACTGCTGGTTATTTACCCAAAGATATTGAAAACACTAATTCAAAAAGATATATGCACACCTATATTTATTGCAGTGTTATTTATAATGGCCAAGATATGGAAGCAACTTAAGTGTCCATCAGTAAAAGAGATTGCGGCATATATAGGCAGTGGAATCATAGCCATCAGAAAGAATGAAATCTTGCCATTCATGACAATGTGGATGGACCTAGAGGGTATTATGCCACGTGAAATAAGTCAGGGAAAGACAAATACCATAGTATTTCACTTATATGTGGAATCTAAAAAACAAAAAGAACAAACAAATCAGAAAGACTCATAAAGAGATAGAACAGATAACAAAATGGTGGTTACCAGAGGGAAAGGCTGACTCAGTTGGTAGAGCCCGTGACTCTTAATCTCAGGGCTGTGAGTTAGCCCCACATTGGGCGTGGAGCCTACTTAAAAAAAAAAAAAAAAAGAGGTACAAACTTTCAGTTATAAAATAAATCATAGGGATGAAAAATACAGCACAGAGAATACAATCAGTAATATTATAAAAATTTTGTATGGTTGACAAATGACTACACTTCTCATGATGAGTATTTTGTAATGTATATAATTGTCAAATTACTATGTTGTACACTTAAAACTAATATAATATTGTATGTCAACTATACTTCAGTTAAAAAAAATGAAGTGTGGGGGCACCTTGGTAGCTCAGTCAGTTGAGCATCCGACTCTTGATTTCAGCTCAGGTCATGATCCCAGTGTCATGATCTCAGGGTCATGAGATCGAGCCCAGGGTCCCGCTCCACGCTCAGTGGAAAGTCTGCTTGAGATTCTCTCTCCCTCTCCCTTTGCCCCCACGCCCGTTCATGTGTGTGCTTTCTCTCTCTAAAATAGAAAAATAAATCTTTTAAAAAATAAAGTGTACAGTTTAGTGGTTTTTAGTATATTTACAGCTATGTGCAGCCATTACCACAGTCAATTAAAAAATTTTTATTTTTATTTTTTTAAGTTTTATTTAAGTAATCTCTACCCCCAGCATGGGGCTAGAACTCACCATCCCGAGATCAAGAGTTGCACGCTTAGGGTGCCTGGGTGGCGCAGTTGGTTAAGGGTCCAACTCTTCATTTTGGCTCAGGTCCTGATCTCAGGGTTGTGAGATCAAGCCAGGCGCTGGCTCCATGCTCAGCTCAGAGTCTGCTTGATTCTCTTTCCCTCTCCCTTTGCCCCTCCCCCTGCTCTCTCTCTCTCTCTCTCTCTCTAAAATAAATAAATAAATCTTTAAAAAAAAAAAAGAGTTGCATGCTATTCCAACTGACTCAGCCAGGCACCCCTCCATAGAATTTTAGAACATTTTCATCACCTTAAAAAGAAATTCCCTGCCCTTTAGCTATCACCTTCTAGTCTCCCATCCTCCGAAGCCCTAGGCAACCATTAATCTCCTTTCTACCTCTATGGATTTGCCCATTCTGGATGTCTCATATCAGTGGGATCATATAATATGTGGTATTTTGTGACCGGCTTATTTCACATATCATAACCTTTACAAGGTTCATCCACATTATTGCATGTATCAGAACTTCATTCCTTTTTACGGCTAAATAACATTCCATTGTATGGCGACACCACATTTTGTTTATCCATTCATCTGTTGATAGACATCAGGGTTATTTTTACCTGTTGGCTATTATGAATAATGCCGCTATGAACATTCATGGAGAAGTTTTTGTGTGGACATGCGCTTTTATTTCTCTTAGGTAGATACCTAGATACCTAGGAGTGGAATTTCTGGGTCATATAGTAAACAGGTTCTTGTACCAAATCCAACGTGTGTGTGTGTGTGTGTGTGTGTGTGTGTGTGTGTGTGTCGGTTGGGGGAGATCCCCACACTAACAAGGAGAAATTCTTTGACACCAGCTGGGTATCCTACATTGTAACTCAATTCCACTTAATTCTGACACTATTTACCGGAGGTAGCATCAGATTCCACAGGTTGAGGACGGAGTCCTACAAGACTCATCCCCTCCCCTGCCAACTCTAGATACCAGTCATAAACCCAGGTGTCACCTGTGCAGCTGACCGACCAGCTGTAGATTGCAGGTTCCAAGGCCCCTTTTCCTTGGGTTCGATTAATTTGCTGGAGCAGCTCACAGAAATCAGAGAAACATTTTACTTATTAGACCCCTAGTTTATTATAAAAGGCTATAACTCAGGAAGAGACAGACGGAAGAGATGCCCAGGGCAAGGCATGGGGCAGGGGCTCAGAGCTCCCACGCCCTCCAGGGTGCCACTCACCCAGCACCTCCATGTGTTTACCAGCCCAGAAGCTCTTAGAACCTTGTCCTTTTGGGTCTTTGTGGAGGCTTCATCACATAGTCACAATTGATTTAAATCATTGGCCATTGACCATTGACTCAACCTCCAGGCCCTCTTCCCTCCCAGGAGGTTTGGGGGAGGTACTGAAAGTTCCATTCCTGTAATCACGTGGTTGATTCCTCTGGCAACCAGCCCCCGTCTTAAGGGCTTTCCAGGGGCGCCTGAGTGGCTCAGTCAGTTAAGCGTCTGCCTTCGGCTCAGGTCATGATCCCAGGGTCCTGGGATCGGGTCCCACATCAGGGAGCCTGCTTCTCCCTCTCCCTCTGCCGCCCCCCTGCTTGTGCTCGTGCTCTCTCTCTCAAATAAAAGGATAAAAATCGTTTAAAAAAAAGGGGGGCTTTCCAAAAGTCACCCTGTTTAACATAACAAAAGACACCACGATCACTCTTATCACAGGAAGTTCCAAGGGTTTTAGGAGCTCTGTGCCTTGGAACAGGGTCAGAGACCAAATGTATATTTATGATAAATCATAATATTGCATATGGTAGCTCTATGTTTAACTTTCTGAGGAGCTGCCAGCTTTTCAGAACTACTTTCCAAAGTGGCTGCACCATTTTACATCCGTACCAGCAGAGTATGAGGGTTCTCATTTCTCTGCATCCTTGCCCAATGCTTGTTATAATCTGACTTTTTGATTATAGCCATCCTAGTGGATATAAAGTGGTATCTCATCCTGGGTTTCACTTGCATCTCCCTAATGACTAATGATGTTGGGACACCTGGCTGGCTCAGTCGGTAGAGCACGCAACTCTTGATCTTGGGTTCGTGAGTTCAAGACCCACTTTGGGCCTAGAGCTTACTTAAAAAAACAAAGAACAGGGGCACCTGGGTGACTCAGTCAGTTAAGTGCCCGACTCTTGATTTCGGCTCAGGTCATGATCATAGGGTCATGAGATGAAGTCCCATGTCAGGCTCCACGCTGAGCATGGAGCCTGCTAAGATTTTCTCTCTCTCTCTCTCTTTCTCTCTCTCTCTCTCTGCCCCTCCCCCCCAAAACAAAACAACAAAGTCCTAACGACTAATGATGTTGAGCATCCTTTCATGCGCTTGTTGGAGATTTGCATATATATCTTCTTCGGAGAAATGTCTGTTCAAGTCCTTTGCCCATTTGTAAGGCAGGTTGTTTATATTATTTTGTTGTTGAGTTTAGGATTCTTTATAGATTCTGGATACTGGACCCTTTTTTTTTGAAGATTTTATTTATTTATTTATTTATTTGACAGAAAGAGAGAGAGAGAGAGACAGCGAGAGAGGGAACACAAGCAGGGGGAGCGGGAGAGGGAGAAGCAGGCCTCCCGCGGAGCAGGGAGCCAGCCGCGGGGCTCCCATGACCTGAGCCGAAGGCAGACGCTTAACGACTGAGCCACCCAGGCGCCCTGGATACTGGACCCTTATGAGATATACGTTTGCAAATATTTTCTGCCATTCTGTGGGTTGTCTTTTTACTTTTCCGGTAGTTGTCCTTGGAGGCCCAAAAGTCTTTCATTTTGATGAAGTCCCATTTATCTATTTCTTGTTTTGTTTCCTGTGCTTTCAAGTTCAAATCTATGATTCCATTGTCAATCAGTATCTATTTATTGAGCACCTTCCGTCTACCAGGAGCTAGGGATACTGTGGTAAATGAGACAGACTCAGTCCCTGTCCTCATGGAATGTCAGTCTAGTGGTGGCAGGGAAGAGAGCAATCTACTAACTGCTGGGATAATTTCCTCCTGTGTAATAAGGACTATGAAAAGGAGCAAAATGAGTGAAGTGCTAACCTAGGCTGAGGGGGCAAGGAAGTCCTCCCCAGGGTGGTGACTAACATCTGGATGAGCGGGAGTGGGCCAGGTGAAGAGGGCAAGGAATAGAGGGAAGAGTGTTTCTGGAGAGGGAACAGCACGTACAAATCCCAGAGGTCAGAAGAACATGGCTCTTTAAGGAACAGCAAGGAGGACTGTGTGGCAGGAGCAGAGGGATGGAGGGAGAAGGGCAGGGAGTGGAGAAGGGAGAAAAGGACTTGGGGAGAGAATGTAGAGCAAAAAGAAAGGTTTGCTGAGACTTCAAGTTGGTAAACGCCAGCAATTAAAGCTATAGGAGGTCTTGGAAGACTCGAGAAGGGAGTTTCAAGGAGTAGGAAGTAGCCAACACTGGCCGGTGAGGCCAAGAAGTGAATCAAGATAAGGACTTGCCTTTGGCAGCTGGGGGGTCATCGCTGGAGACCCTCGTGGGGGGGGGTCATCGCTGGAGACCCTCGTGGGGGGGGTCATCGCTGGAGACCCTCGTGGAAACAACTGGGTTGGGATGATGGAAGTGGAGGGCAGAATGCAGAGGGCTGAGGAGAGATTAAGAGGTGAGGAGACAGAGACACTGAGGGGAGGAGACCTCCCCTTGGAGAGGTTTGGCGGTGAAGAGGAGAGGGAGAGTCGGGAGACTGGGCCAGAAGGTGGGGCGCAGGGGAGAGTCTCAAGCCTGTTTGTCCCCCCAAGAGCCTGGCTTCTTAATAAATGTTTATTACACGGAGCCACACTGATGGGGAGCTTGGAGATACCGGAGAGGGACCATTGACAGCATTAGGCCCAGAGGAGCCAGTGTGGAGAGCTGGAGTCACATCTTGAGAGGATAGACTGGCATCTCCTTCCTTCAAATGAGTGGCAAGAGGGAAGAAGAGCCCTTAGGAGGTGGGGTGTGGATGGTGGGTAGGGGATGGAAGGGGGCTTTTGTGTAGATAATAGAGTCAGGAGATGAAGGACTTGCATGCTTTTATTCTCCTCAGAGGACTTCGGGTTTAGCCCTGACTCTAGTCTATGACTTTCTCCAGAAACGCATCTCGCCTACTTAGTACTTGGTGGGCCCTTCCTAACTTGCTGCTTTGACTTGTGTGGGCCATGGAACAAGCTGTGGGCTTGCTGCCATTCTGTCTGAGGTCCAAGTATGTCGGTTGTGGAGAATATTAGCAAGGGAGGCACCATCTCCTTTGAGGAACAGCAGAGAGACAGGAACCTGCAATCAGTGTGCACGCATTTTAAAGAGAGGTTAACACAGGTAACCACAAGGACCTTCCAGGACCACCCGGGCCGAGAAACCAGCTTCACCACAACAGCCCGCCGAACACCTCTCCGTTCTTCCAAACGGCGGCCCATTTTCTCTGCAGCGCGCTGCGGGGGATGCGGATCCGTGATGTCAAACCCTCTGAACCCTGCGAGGGAGATTGGATCGGTCCCCTTTTACCGATGAGGAAAGCATGACTCCAAGGGGTGAGTGACCGGTACTGCCCATCGGAACCTGGGTCAGGCCGAGCGCAGAGCCCACCAGTGGTTTTGAGCCTGGCTGGGGGTGGGGGTGGGGGTTCTGTTCGCCTGGGCCTTTCCCACATGGGGCTTCGAGGTAAGCTTCGTGACAGCAAATTCTATGGAGGAAAAAAAAAAGTTTGAAAGCCAGCGCTCCCCACAGGGTTCTTTGAACTTCTCAGCTGAAGCCTGACTTTTCTTGAAGCGTTTCGTTTAGCCAGAATGGCTCTGCTTGCGTGATGCTCCCCTGCCCCGCGCCCCTCACCCCCTGCCCCCTAAGCCCCTGTTGTCGCCCTGCTCCCTGACACATCCATTCTCCCCGTGACTGCCAGAGGGACTCCTCTAGAATCCCATCAGGTTACTCCTCTGCTTAGAAACCTTCTCTGGCTCCCCGCTACCTTTAGGTTAAAATCTCCGTTCCTCTTTTAGCCTCATCTATGAGACCCTTAGTGATCTGAGCCCGCATCCACTTCTCCAGCTTTGCCCTTAATCACTCCCCAGCTTCCACCTTCCTGCCAAACCGGCTGACTTACATTTCCTGGTACTTGCTCTCTTCTCCCGGATGGACCAGACCAGACATACCGTACTCCCGGCCGCCCTGCCAGGAAGCCCCTCCCCTTCTCCACGGGCCAACTCCCACTCACCCCTAGAGCCTCAGATCAGGCCTTACCTTCCTCCCTGAAAAGCCTTCCCTGCATCTCCCCCCCCCCCGGGTCAGCCCCGCCCTGGTGCAGCCCCCCCCCCCCCCCCCCCGCCAACTGCCATGCTCACCTGTCACAGCCCTGCTTCTGTCACCTTTGCTTGGCACTTGCTCCACTAGAAAGCAGATTTGCATCATCTGCCTAATTCCGTTTTGCTCCCCTGGAAAGCAGTTTCTTAGGGAATTTGTTCTTTCTCTTGGGGTAAGCATACCAGTCTTGCCTCAAAAAGCATACCAGAAATGCCAATGGCTTGATGTTAGGCAGGGAGAGTTTTCAGCATGGGAGTTTGTCCCCTGCAGCCAAACCTCAATTTTACATGGAGGAGGTAGGCTAGGGACTATCACATGATGAGAAAAATCTGTGGGGAAGAATAGCTGACTGCAGGAGAAACGACAGAAAGTGCTCTCGAACCTTCCAGCTGACTTGGTTTTCTTGTTGGAAAAAGCAGGGCAGATGCTTGTCTCCGGTCCCCAGATCTGCTACTAGTTAAGATGCTTAGGTTCAGACTTTTCCCGTGAAGAGGGGACTACCATTCTAAGTGTCCTCTGAATGTTGGGCAAAGGCACAAGCCACTCTTCCCTCCAAGCCAGGAGCCCGCAGACCCAGCCATTGGGCAGGAAGGCCCTGTCCCGGCGGTCTTCACCAAGCCCCACCAGCCTTGGCAGCTGTCAAGGGCGACTGTGGAGCAGAACCTGCAGCCCTGCATCTATAAAATGGGCATGTGCGGCGGGGCGGGGGGGCGGGGCGGCACCTGGGTGGCTCCGTCGGGTAAGCTTAAGCGTCTGACTTCCAATCAAGGTCATGATCTTGGGGTCCTGGGAGGGAGCCCTGCTCAGCGGGGAGTCTGCTTTTCCCTCTTCCTCTGCCCCTCCCTGCTGGCTCGTGCTCTCTCTCTCAAATAAATAAATCCTTTAAAAAAACTATAAAATGGGCACAGGAATGGAGGCAGTTATGCCAGATGCTGATGCCAACTGCCAGAATCCAGGAACCATTCGCCTTCCTCCTTTCAAACATTGAAGAAGTTCATTGAGAACAAAAAGTTATTGCTACATCACACTGTGTAAATTTGTTTTAAGGTGTAGTTCCTAGAAACATGTGACAGGCTGAAAACATTGATAGGGAGGGTTTGGATCATTTCAGGGATGAGAAGAACCTAATGGGTTATTAAGGGAAGATCGGAACATTTCTAGCACAGAGGAGGTAATGGGGGGGCAAACGGGACCGCCAGGCGGAGATGGAAACCTGTATGGATGAGTTCAGGGTAGTGTTTCTGGGCTTTCTGTGTTTGGTGATGACTGTTTCTCCCTGGTGTTCAAGGGCAGGGAGGGGAGGGCTGGGGATGCAACAGTCCATTGCAGGGGGGGCCCAAGCTTCTAGGGATACAGTGCTATTTTGAAAATGCACTGTTCTCTGGGGCGCCTGGGTGGCTCAGTCGGTTAAACGTCTGCCTTCGGCTCAGGTCATGATCCCAGCGTCCTGGGATTGAGCCCCGATTCAGGCTCCCTGCTCAGGAGTCTGCTTCTCCCTCGCCCTCTGCTCCTCCCCCTGCCAATGCACGCCCTTTCTCTCTCTCTCTCTCTCTTGCTCATTCTCTCTCTCATGTAAATAAATAAAATATAAAAAAAAAATTAAGAAAGAAAATGCACTGTTCTCTAAGGCAGCATGGATCCCTAGCCACCAACTGCTTTCCCTCCTCTCAGCCAAAGTCAACCCTCCTGTATTCTACTGGCTTCATACAATTTCTGAATGGGAGCCAGTTTCCAAACTACAACTTATGTATTAGATGTAATTAAAAAGCAATGCCGAGGATTAAAGCCCCATCTTGGAAAAACTGTCAATGGGTGTGTCTCCCAGGAGGGTAGAAGTCAAGGTAAATTACATGACTCACCACAAAACATCAGAAATGTACATTTGGACATTTTTCCCTTTTACCACCCCTCTGCCCCCTACAGACAACTCGTCTAGGATGAGACTTGTGCCAGAAGTGGGACCTAGCTGCCAAAAGAGTCCGGGAGACAGGCAAACTGTGTGTCTCCACTCAGAACCAAGGTGAATGTAGCTCCTTCCAGTGCCCGGCTTGGCCATTTGCTGTGGGAACAAGGTCCAGAGCCTCCCGGATCACTAGCTCATGGCCATGGGTTGGTGATTCCCCGCGAATCACCCGCAAATGTAGGAAGCTTCCCGCACTCAGTGGTTAATGAAAAAAAAAAAAAGTCACTCAAAGGACAGCTTTGTCATGTGAAAGGAAAACATACCCGGCTTTAATATGCTTAAGAAGTCATCCGTGATACATTAGAAAAAGTACCGGTAAAGTCTGGATGTCTCAGGAGCAGTTTGGGGTGGGGGGTGACTGCCCGCAGAAACAGCGAGTCTAGCCTTCAGTTAGGAGCTTCCTCTGTATCAGCGGGTTCCAGTCTTAACTCATTCTTCTAGCAAGTGCTTCCCAATACACGCAGAGCTTCTGCCTGCCCAGAAATGGCTTCTGGAAGCCTAACTTTTCCTCTCCCAAGCAGGACCACACTCCTGCCCCTAACTCCTTAGTCCCCTAGTTTTGGGGACTAGTTTTGCGCCAGGAGAGCTTTGGTCTTTGCGCTCTCTCTCGGTGAGGGTTTCCCGGTCCCCAGGTCTCCTGGCCGGTGGCTGTAGGAGACCTGGGACAGGTACCTGCGACAAACCTGGAGGTGGTCCGCTGCTTGCAGGCCCAGCGCACTCAGCTGCGGCCGGAGCTGCCGCCCCTTCGGGTGGGGCCCGAGAGCACCCGAGACCGAGGCCTCGACCGCAGCGTCGCGATCCGTCCGCCCTCTCCAGTCTCTGTCGCCCTCAACGGTCCTGGAAGAAGGGGAACATCTGGCGGAGGAGGCCCTGAATTTGCGCCACCCGGCTGCCCGTGTAGTTCTTCTCCTTGCCGGGCGACGCCCCCGCTCTCGCCGGGGCCTCCACGGAGGTCGTGCCCACCGAGCTCGGGGTCTGTCGCAGCGCCCGGGCGGCGGCGCCGCTGCTGTTGTTGTTGGCGTTGATCCGCTCGCAGCCGCCCGCCGTTTCCCAGTCCTCGGCCCCCGACAGCTCCCGCAGGCTCTGGGGCGCGTCGGGCCGCAGGTAGTGACAGGCCCGGTGGCCGCTGTAGTCGCGGCGCGAGGGGTCAGCCCCTAAGGCGCCCACCAGCACCTTGATGACCATGTCGTGGCCCTGCAGGGCGGCCAGGTGGAGGGGCGTGAGGCCGCCGCTGCCCGAGGCGCTCACGTCGAGCTGCAGCCCCCGGCGCTGGGCGAAGTCGTGCACCAGGATGAGCTCCTCGTGGCACCCGTGCTTGGCCAACCAGTGCAGCACCGTGTAGCCCGTGATCGGGTCGCAGCGCAGCAACAGGGAGGGCTCGGCTTCCAGCTGCTCCCACAGCACCTCCAGGCGGCCCTCGGCGGCCGCCAGGATCCACGCGTGCTCGTGGGGCTCCAGGCACAGCCCGCCGCCGCCCGGACCGTTCGGCCCGGCCGGGCTCTGCTCCTCGGCGCGCTCCTCAGACAGCCAGCCGGCGGGGGCCGCCCCCTGCAGCCCCAGCAGCTCCCGCAGCGCTCCCCGCCGGCGGCCCGAGCCCGCTCCCGAGAGCATCAGCGAGCCGTGGAGGAGGGGGTCCCGGGAGGCGGCGGTGTGGCCCCGGTACCTGCCCAGGGTGCCGGTGTCCACTCTCCAGGGGCGGGGCTGCAGGGCGCTCCGCGGGCTCAGCGCGGTGGCCGCGAGGGAGGCCTTGGGCCCCGGGCTCGCGGGCCCCCGGGGCTCGGCCATGGTCTTGCCGCCGCCGCCGCGGCGCTTCCAGTGTCGAGCGTTCGCTGCCCTTCCCGGGCCCCTCCGGGAGAGGAACTGGCGCTGGCGTTGGGGAAGGAAGCGGCTTGAGCAATTGGGCTCTGGGAGGGAGGGAGCAAAGGAGGGGAGAGGGAGGGAGAGAGCCAGCGAGCCGAGGGAGGGCCCCGGCGCGGGAGGTGGGGGGCGTGGAGGGGTGGGAGCTCCGGGCCCGGGCCCGGGGGCCAGCCCCTCTAGCGCCCCGCGGGGACCGCCCGCCACCTCCGCGTCCCCGGGTGGCGGGCGGCCCCGCCTCAAACGGCCAGGTGAGCGGGGGCAGCCCCGCCTCCCGCACCGCGCGCAACTGGGGGGCGGGCGCTGGGTGGGGGCGAGCGGGCCCCGAGCGCCCCAGCCGCCGGCTTCTCGGCATCCCGGCAGCTGCAGGGGTGAAGAGGCTCTAGGGCGCCCCCTCCCCGGCGGGCTGAGCTCGGCCGGCAGCCAAGGCCTCCGGGAGCGCGATCCTTGAGCTCCTGGGCGCTGGCTCCCCGCCCCCCTCCTTCGCCCTTCCTTCTTATCTTCTGCACTTTGTCCCCGAGCAGCCTTTGTCCCGCCCCTAGCATTCAGCGAGGCGGCCTGGGACTCGGGCTCCCCTGCCTTGCCCTTTGTATGGCCTTGACCCTCCCCGCAGATCCTGGAGTTGCCCGGGATTCCTGCAGAGGAACCGAGGCAAGGATCCAGGCAGAAGTTCTTGCGGGGGGAACTGGGAAAATATTCGCGCCTGGGTGGCTTAGTCAGTAAGCGTCTGCCTTCAGCTCAGATCACGGTCCCAGGCTCCTGGGACCGAGCCCCGCATCGGGCTCCCTGCTCGGCAGGAAGCCTGCTTCTCCCTCTCCCGCTCCCCCTGCTTGTGTTCCCTCTCTCGCTGTGTCTCTCTCTGTCAAATAAAGAAATAAAATCTTAAAAAAAAAAAAAAAAAGGTGTTCCCTTCTTCCCCGCGGGTTCCCACTCGGCCCTCCGCCCTCTTCTCTTTAACCTTCCCCAAGTTGGCTTGAAGAAGCAGGCACAGGTGAATCCGTCAGCTGCCACGGGAATGCCCTGCCCTCTTCAGGGATGTGTCCCTGTTGTCTCCTCGAGGATATTTTACCTCATCCTAAGAGTGACCTTCTCTTTGCTCTTCCTTTCCCTCAATAAGTGGTAGTTCTTGCCTCCTGCCCCCTACCATGTTAGGGAGTTCAGTTAGTGGGCGACAGGGACCCTCAGACGATTCTTGAGTCAGAGAGGGACACAGCCGTGATTAAGGTGGTGTTTGGGAAGATGATTCTGGGAGAGGCAGACAAGAAGGCAGGAGACTGTTCCAACAGTCTAGGCCAAAGGTGATGGGGGGTTCAAGCCAAGCCAGCCCACTCCACTGGGCCCACCTGTGATGGAAGGTATCAGAGGCTTTCCTCCTTGGCCCTCAAATATTTTGCCCTAAATATCTTGAGCTTTCCTTCATGACAGCCTATGCATTTGTAATCAATGTTTGAACATTTATTATGTGCCGGACACTGTGCTAGATGCTTTATATATATGTTAACACTTTTAATCCTCCCAGCCACGTCAAAAGCTAAGTATTATTACTGTCCCCAGTCTGCAGAGAGGTTGAGGTCACTTGCTCAAGGTCACCCAGCAGGAAGTGGCTGAGCAGGTCTGTGTGACACCATAGCCTTTGTCCTGGCACCCAGGGACTGGCATTCAAGCCAGGCTTATCAACTGCAGATCATTCACACAAGCCCCAAATTCCAGCCCAGCAGAGGGACTTGCCTTGACCTGAGCATATCTTGAAGTCGCCCTCCTCTTCTAGAATGTCCTCCCTCAGAGCTTCTGTCTCGGGACATTCTCCCTGTCCTTCAAGGTTGGCCTCAGCTTCCACCTTCTCCAGTGTGCCTCCTCCGATGACCTCAGCCCAGGGTGATCGCTCCCCCCGCCCCCCCGCCCCAGCCGGCTGGTCGTCTTCCTCCTCTGGTACCCAGCACAGACTGCCCTGTGTTGCGTTGACACGCCAGCTAGACTCGAAGACTCTTTGATGACAGGTGTCATACTATCCTTGTGCCCCTAGTAGGTGCGGGAGAACCAGTTGTTGCCTTGTTCTGGTTTGGCCGCCTGGGAAACTGTGATTGTGTGTGCACATGGAGGGGGGCGCTGTGTGCGGGCGTGTTAGGGGGTGCGTCTGCAGCCAGAGCCTTCGTGCCCACTCCCACATCCCTGCCTCACACTGCACCTTCGGGACATCAAAAACAGCTCCTAGATTTCATCGGTTCGGAGAAAATAAGATAGTGATCACGTAGTTGCTTCACTGAGCCAACTAGCCAAAGCCACCTCTTGGCCTTTGCTGACTCCTCAGGGACCAGGCCCAGGCCCAGCGTGGGCCCCAAGCTTTCATTTTCAAAATGAACCCTGACTGACAAGCAGCTACTTCCGCTGCTCTGGAAACTCCCCTCCACAACCCCAAATCTGTAAACACCAAACCACACGCGTGCACACACACTTCCAGAATATGCAAACAGCTGCAGCAATATTTTTTTTAATCAAAATGCCAGCATGGAGAATGCAGGATGGAAGAATGCTTGGACTATTAATTTCCCTCACCACTAAGCAAGCAAGTCCCTTCCCTATCAGCACTAATAACATCTCCGGTTCCAGTCCAAAGACCGCAAAGGCAGTTGCCTGACTGGCTGCGCACACCCATGCCGCACGCGCCCTCGCTTAGCTCTGTTGCCAGGGACCGAAGCCACGGCACCTCCCTAACGACTCGTTCCCTCTTTACTTAGCAAGTACTTCCTACCCGAGGCCACCAGCTGCACACACGGGTCCCCAGAGCCACAGCACCCCGTCTCTATTCCAGTAGAGAGGGTCTCTGGAATTTCAGAGCTGGGAGTGGGGTAGAGGATGCAGAAAGCAGAAGGGACAGTCGGGACCCACCCCCCCCCAAAATGAAGATGCCCATCGCCTTGAGGTGGCTGCTCCCTCCCAAGAGAGTGGGGCCGAAATCCCTCAAGCCCTTGGAAATAGACTCCCCCAAAGGTGCACACGGGGTGGGTATTTGCATTTCAAATGGCGATGCCTGGTGTCTCTTCCAAATAGCCTCTCTGATGTATTTGTTCAGTTTGTTTACAGATCCTGGACTATTTGAACTAGAATTTCATGTTTTGTTGGTCGTTTCTTCATTTTTCAGATGTGATTTAACTGTCAGAAGGGGTGGCGGGAAGCAGAGAAACGTAAAGCCGAAGTGTTAGGCATACATTGGAACTCAATCTCAACGAAAAGAGAGAGGGGCTCGTGTATCTTATTAGAAGTCAATGGGGAGTGATCATTGAGCTGCAAAAATGTAATTTGCATGCAACTTTTCAGGAACATGTTCCTGGGGGGAAGCCAAAGGCACATGTATCTTTGGCTCCCAGTGGCGTTTGTCAGTGAGGCTTAGGGATTTAGAGAAATTCATGGCTGCAAAACAGGCAAGAGGGGGATATGTGGCATATGGGAAGGAAAGTCCCTCCAGCTTCTATAATCCTTGCTGATGGAGGGAGCAGGGAACATTCTTGAGGTTCTAGATATAAAATAGATTTTCTTTCTTCTGGAAACCTGTGCTGATATCATCACGTGATTCTCAATGAAGGAGAAAGCCACGAGAGAAAGCTCCTTTCCCGCTGAGCAAAAGAGTGTGTGGCTGTGTGTGCAAGGGTATGCTTGAGTGTGTTTCCGTGTGTGTGCACACACTGTCAGGCATAACTGTCTCTGGTTGTCATTTTCCCCTTTCCAAGGGTCAAGGCTTTACACAAGGACACCCCTGGGAAAGGTTTGACATTCTGAATACCTTTTCCTTGGCTGATAGAACAAATCATTTAAAAACACTTCAGGGCGCCTGGGTGGCTCAGTCAGTTTAAGCATCTGCCTTCAGCTCAGGTCATGATCTCAGGGTCCTGGGATCCTCGTCAGGCTCCCTGCTCAGCGGGGAATATGCTACTCCCTCTCCCTCTGCCCCTCCCCTCTGCTCATGCTCTTTCTCCCTCTCTCTCTCTCTCTCATAAATAAATAAAAAATCTTTTGGGGAGGGGGGCAGCAAAGCAAGGTTTATTGAGTGATACAGAAGTGATAGTACAAAGCTCCAGAGGAGGGAGGGGACCTGAGAGGGTTGCCCTAAATAAACAAAAAATCTTAAAAAAATTAGCAAATAGTTAAAAAAAAAAAAGACCTGGGCTGCAATGGCTTAACCGGATTCCACGTGTCAAGCATGGGCCCTGAAGTGCGACGAGGAAAAAAAAAAAATTCCCCGCGCACATTATACTGATATCCCGGAGAAGACCTGAACTATTACCACGTGGAGACACACGAGGGCGCTCTAAGCAAGTAGAGCTCCAGCAAACCAGAAAGGTCGTACAGGTGTCAACCTGGGAGGAAAGAGGCATTTGCAGGTCCTTTGTCGATGTGGATTCAGGTTTTGACCCAGGCGGCTCACCCTTGGCCCGTAAGTAGATGCGAAGAAGAAGGTGCTAGCATCCGGGCCTGTGGGGAGAAGGCCGGGGTGTCATCCTGAAGAGAATGGGAACAATCTGGAAAGAGGAGGATGGTGAACAGAACATAGTGTTTCCTTACTTTATTCAAGAGGGGTAGGCTTCTGTAATATGAAAGGCTTGGAATAATAATCCCTTGTGATTTTCAAAGCGCTTTCATAGTTTGTGATGATCTCTTTGGCCCAGGCAGCAAGCCTGTGAGGTATGTAGCAAAGACAGTATTTATATCCAATTCACACAGAAGACTGAGAGAGGTTAAGTGACCTGCCCAGAGTCACACAGCTCAAAAGTGGTGGAGCAGGGTCTGCGCTCCTGCCTCGGTGTCATGCTGCCTTACCTGGGTCTGGTGGGCCAAGGCAGCTTGTCAGCCGCACTGTGCAGTATGGGAATGCCTTCTGCCTTCTGTTTCTAATCCAGACACCCCGTGTCCCAAATCACCCAATGTAGTACTCCTTAGCAATAAGGGTGACAGCTACCTGCTGGTCCTGAGCCTTTGGGTACCTGGCAGGCCCTGTGCCAAGCATTAAACGTGCATAATCATACATGAAATCTCCTAGCCGTTGTGTTGTTTTTTTTTTTTTTAAGATTTTATTTATTTATTTGACAGAGAGAAACACAGCGAAAGAAGGAACACAAGCGGGGGGAGTGGGAGAGGGAGAAGCAGGCTCCCCGCCGAGCAGGGAGCCTGATGTGGGGCTCGATCCCAGGACCCTGGGATCATGACCTGAGCCGAAGGCAGACGCTTAACGACTGAGCCACCCAGGTGCCCAAAAGCTCCTAGCAGTTGTATTCACAACAGCCGAAAGGTCGAAACGATCCCAATGTCCAACGATGAGTGGATAAACTAAATGTGGCGTATCCACGCAGTGGAATATTACTTGGTCATAACAAGGAATGAAATAATGACACATGCTACAACATGGAGGGACCCTGAAAGCATGAGGCTTAGTAAAAGAAGCCAGACACAAAAGACCGCATATTGTCTGATTCCATTTATAGGAAATGTCCAGAAGAGGCAAATCCATAGAGACAGAAAGTAGGTTAGCGGTTGCCGAGGCTGGGGGGTGGGGCGGAGGCAGGAAAGAGCTATTGGAGAATGACTGCTAATGGGTACAGGTTTCTTTCTGGGGTGTCCAGAAGGTTCTGGAATTAGATCATGGTGATGGTCGCATAACCGCGTGAATATACTAAAAATCACTGAGGTGCACACTTTAGAAGGGTGAATTATATGGTATGTGGATTATATTTCAGTAAAGCCGTCACCAAAAAAAGAGCATTCTCTCTCTTAATCTTTACAACTCTAAGAGATGGCGACTGGTGAGAAATGGAGGCCCAACGAAAATAATAATGTGGTCACGTTCACTTAGCTAGTAAGTGTCAAGGGAACCCATCCGATCTGGCCTGACTGGAGGGCTTGGTGCCTGTTCTCATATCTTACACTGTCTCTAGTGCATCCCTCAGACAGAGGACGCTGTTAGAGCCAATATTCACTGAGGACTTATTATTATGTGCCAAGCACATTACGTTCATGATCTTGCTGATGCCTAAAACAAGGTAGATACTATGAAAGCAGTAGTCTCCCAACTTTTTTTTTTTTTTTTTTGAGGAAGAGATAGTGTGTGCGTGTGCACAAGCTGGAGGGGGGGGGTGGCGCAGAGGGAGAGAGAGAGAGAGAATCCCAAGCAGGCTCTATCCTCAGCACAGAGCCCAATGTGGGGCTCAATCTCACAACCCCAAGATCATGGCCCGAGCCAGCCGAAATCAAGAGTCCAATGCTTAACCGACTGAGCCACCCAGGTGCCCCAGGTCTCCCAACTTTTTTGATTGCACATCCCTCGAATGAAAATATTTTGAGCCAGTATTCCCCACATTTGAGGGTTTTGTAATTTCAAAATGATGTGTTACTCTACTAATATATGATGTATATTAGAAAGCATACACAAAAAGGACATTTTCATGGCTGAGACAAGGATGAGATAAACTGATTTCAAATAACTTAAACTTTTTATATACTTTGAGTACAAAATTGATTTTGACTGTCACTGCAATGTTACCATTAATAAATCTTTTCAGAAGAGAATGTGATTGCGCATGCTTCATTTTTTTAAAAACCTCAGCTTAGGGACGCCTGGGTGGCTCAGTGGGTTAAGCGTCTGCCTTCAGCTCAGGTCGTGATCCCAGGGTCCTGGGATCGAGTCCCGCATCTGGCTCCCTGCTCAGCAGGGAGTCTGCTTCTCCCTCTCCCTCTGCCCCTCCCCCTGCTTGTGCTCTCTCATTCTCTCTAAAAATAAATAAATAAAATCCTTTAAAAAACCCCAAACCTCAGGTTAACACTGTAATATAGCTATGCAAAGGTGTGGTTCTGAACTTAGTTTATTTGAGCACTTGGCCTCAGGGGCTGTCATAGATGAGAAAGATACCAGCCACGAACAGAAGGCCAATTCCACTGGCTGGGCTTACTACATCATGATTCTCATTTTTCAATTCCACCCACCAATTAGGCAACGGTTTTTGATGAAATTCAGCTGGTAAACAAACGGTCACCTTTCCTGATGTCAGTCATTGGTTCTTGCCAACGAGTCAGCGCCCGTTGCACTTTTGTGTTTTTAACAAATGTCTCCAAAACCCACAAAAACTCTACACTGGAAAGATTTTAAACCAGGGTAGAAAATTTCAGTCCCAGGTTTGTAAGTGTGCAGATATGAGAGGTTTTCTAGGTATGCAACTTAAGTCATTTTTGGCAATAAAATTACATAACAGTGAAAACACATGTATTCGTTTTCCAAATGTTCTCTCCATGTACTGAGTTTCCTACCAAAGCGGTTACTTTCTCACTCATTCTTAAAATATCAATTTAACTTTGAATAGCTAGATTGGGTGTATTTATTATAATTGTTTTATTTTTTTAAACTACATTTTTTGCCATTTAATTGGGAAATTGTTGATTTTTTAAAAGATTTATTTATTTATTTGAGAGAGCGAGAGAGCACAAACAGATGGGAAGAGGCAGAGAGAGAGGGAGAAGCAGGCTCCCCACTGAGCAAGGAGCCCAATGCGGGACTCGATCCCAGGACCCTGGGATCATGACCCGAGCCGAAGGCAGACGCTTAACCAACCGGGCCACCCAGACACCCAAATTGTTGTTTCTTTTTTTTAAATGTTCACTGACTGCTATAGGACACCATGGAAGAAATCAGTAAATTTGAAACACCTTTGTGGGAAAGGAAAGCGTATCTTTTAGGTTGAAACTCTTTTTTTTTTTTATTTATTTATTTGAGAGAGAGAGAATGAGATAGAGAGAGAGCACGAGAGGGAAGAGGGTCAGAGGGAGAAGCAGACTCCCTGCTGAGCAGGGAGCCCGATGCGGGATTCGATCCCGGGACTCCAGGATCATGACCTGAGCCGAAGGCAGTCGCTTAACCAACTGAGCCACCCAGGCGCCCATAGGTTGAAACTCTTTTAAGGACTTTGTCACTAAACAGTCAGCCTCTGTGTGGTACCGAAGTGACCATGGGAGTATCATTCTCTACCTTGTTACAAAATAGAACATTGTAAAAGTTTTACTGTGTATCAAAAGATCTACTATCTATACCATACTGGATGAATCTGATAGCACTTTGCATATTTCACGCTTCCAGTTTCTTGGCTGAAACAGCTTGCCAACTTTCTCAGTAAACTTACCTTGAAATCCACCCCCCACCTTTTGAAAAAAAATCCTGTCAAAGCAGCACTACTGTATTCCCAGTTTTTCTACAAGATATTTTTTAAAAATTAGGGGGCGCCTGGGTGGCTCAGTCGTTAGGCGTCTGCCTTCGGCTCGGGTCGTGATCCCGGGGTCCTGGGATCAAGTCCCACATCGGGCTCCCTGCTCGGCAGGAAGCCTGCTTCTCCCTCTCCCACTCCCCCTGCTTGTGTTCCTGCTTTCGCTGTCTCTCTCTCTGTCAACTAAATAAAAAAAAAAAATCTTTAAAAAAAAAATTAGGGGGTGCCTGACCAGCTCAGTCGGTAAAGCATGCAACTCTTGATCTCAGGGTCGTGAGTTCAAGCCCCATGTTGGGTGTGGAGCCTACTTAAAAATTTTTTTTAAATAATAAAATAAAGGGGCGTCTGGGTGGCTTAGTAGGTTGAGCGTCTGCCTTCGGCTCAGGTCATGATCCCAGGGTCCTGGAATTGAGCACTGCGTTGGGCTCCCTGCTCAGGAGTCTGTTTCTCCCTCTCCCACTCCCCCTGCTTGTGCTCTCTTTCGTTATCTCTGTCTCTCTCTCAAATAAATAAATAAATAAAATCTTTAAAAAGAATAATAAAATAAAATAATTAAACCAGTCATTTTTTAAACCAGTCATGTTTTGATCAAATTACATCTTTTTCTTTATATCTTTCCTTTAGTAGCCCACAAAAAAGTTGTTTTATGTGGATTTCATTAATGAAACAGAATCTAGCAAATACAAAGCTGCAAATGTTAGAAACATTTTATCCAGCCGTATAGCAAACTTCCCACACTATATCATTTATTCTAATACTCTTTGTTCACATCTTCAGCAATGTTCTCTAGATGCCCTTCCAACAGTATTTGCTGACAAAAGAACGAATTTCAGGTTGTCACCATATTATTTCACGTGGATTTATTTTGACCACTTTTATTTTTATTTTTATTAATTTTATTTATTTATTTGGGGGGAAGAGAGAGAGCACACAAGTGGCGGGGAGGGGCAGGGAGAGAGGGAAAACAGACTCCCCACTGAGCGGGGAGCCCAACGTGGGGCTCTATCTCAGGACCCTGAGATCATTACCTGAGCCGAAGGCAGACGTTTAAGCAACTGAGCCACCCAGATGCCCCTATTTTGACCATTTTTACCATGATAGGAAAAACAAGTGTTTTCCCAGAGGGATCTGTTTTGTTTTTCATTATTTGGCAAGAAACTCCAAATGAAGCTTCTAAACATGTATCTTTACATGTAATGAGATTTAATAGAGTACTGTATTGAAACTCACATGATGTTAAACATTGCTGAAGAAGTAGTAGAGATTTATCTTTTTTAAAAAAGATTTATTTATTTATTTGAGAGAGAGCACATGAGTGGGGAGAGGGGCAGAGGGAGAGAATCTTCAAGCAGACTCCTGCTGAGTGCAGAGCCTGATGCGGGGCTCGATCTCACCACCCTGAGATCATGACCTGTGCCAAAACCAAGAGTCAGACACTCAACCGACTGCGCCTCCCAGGTGCCCCAGAGATTTGTCATTATATTCTGGATACCCAGGTTTTTTTTTTTTTAAAGATTTTATTCATTTATTTGACAGAGAGAGAGAGATCATAAGTAGGCAGACAGGCAGGCAGAGGGAGAGGGAGAAGCAGGCTCCCCGCTGAGCACGGAGCCCGATGTGGGGCTTGATCCCAGGACGCTGGGACCACGACCTGAGCCAAAGGCAGACGTCTAACCGACCGAGCCACCCAGGCGCCCCTGGATACCCAGTTTTTAAAGGTAAACTTAAAAAAAATTAGGACATACGTACAGAAAAGTGCACAAATCATAAGTGTACAGCTTGACGAATTTTTACAAATTTACCACCAGCACCCAGATCAAGAAATAGAGCATCATAGTATCCAGAAGTGTCCTTTGTGCCCCTACCCTTTCATTATCCCTTCAGTTCCTATTGCTGTGTAACAAATCACCCCCAAACTTAGTGGTGAGAAGTAACCATTTTATTATGCTCATGGATTCTGCTAATCATGATCCCTTCGTATTATTTTTAGCCAGTATCTCAAGGCAAAGTAGACACTTAAAGTGAGTTTGTTATTAACAAAGTGGATGTGGGGCGCCTGGGTGGCTCAGATGGTTGAGCGTCTGCCTTCGGCTCAGGTCATGATCCCAGGGTCCTGGGATCGAGTCCCGCATCGGGCTCCCTGCTCCTTGGGAGCCTGCTTCTCCCTCTGCTTCTCTCTCTCTCTCTTCCTCTGTCTGTCATGAATAAATAAATAAAATCTTAAAAAAAAAAAACAAAGTGGATGTGAATCATACTTTAAGTAGCTTTCTTGATATTTTTCTTTTTTGTTTCTTCTTTTTTCTTTTGGCTGATTTCTTATCAGAATCAATGTGTTTGTTGTTGCTGTTACTTTGTGATGGGGCAGATAAGAAGCTCACACTAGGAATGGAGATGAATCAGTTCTGCCATTTTCCTCTCCCCATTTGTACTTGTATTCTTCATATTATCTTCATTTGGGCTGTGGTTTTGTAGGCATCTTTTCAAGCCACTTTTCCATTTGGGGAGGACTGGTTTAGTTAATACCAGATGGTATAATCTGTAAATTCACAATCCAACACACAAATTGCAGAACTTTGCAATAAGTTAAAAATAAAATGAAAGAGGGCTGGCGTCACCATCCATCTTTCTGCATCGTGGAATTCCTGTTCCTCCCTCAGGACACCCAGGACTATCTTACAAAGGGACCGGATGAGGGTGCTGGCGCCAACCCACGAGTTGTGTGCGTTACACTTTAATTTCCCTTGTATCTTTGTCACAAGAGAAATTTTCATAGAAGTTCTCATATCTTCTTCCCACACCTCAGTGAGTCATCTCACACACCCCACTTTGGAGACAACTGGCTCATTGCACTGGTTCCATTTTACAAATGAGGCAACTGAGGTACAGGCAGGTGAAACAACTGAGTCAAGGACGCACAGCCAGTAGGTGCTGGAGTGAGGCATCAAACAGGTCTGTTTGACTCCGTTGCTCATGCTCCTTCAATTGCGAGCAAAAGATTCTGGCTGACTCAGCGAGACATAGTTTCTGGTTTCAGATACCAGAATGGTGAACGCTGAATCTTATTTTCTCAGCTGAGGGCACGTTTCCCTCCAGGTGGTCTATGGCAGAGTAGGGGTTAGGATTAGAGAGAGGATGTGGGCACAATTGGAATCTAACTACCAGTCCCTGGGCACTTACTCTGTGAAAGACGCAGAGCTGAGCACCGAATCCCCCGTGCAGCCCTAGGAGGTGGGTCTGAGTGTTATCGCCGTTTCACAGATGACAGATGGATTAGGTGACCACCTAATTCCACGCCAAAAATGCAATGATGCCAAAACCTGGGCTCTTAACCAACGTGTAGTATTGTCTCTAGACCGTCTGCCTTGTAGATAATGCAGTTTCAGCAAGCCCCCGGTAAGACTTAGCAACGTGCCCGGTGCTGTGTGCCATGGGTTATATCTCATTGAATTCAAACAACACTCTCACGAGAAAGGAACCCATTTTACAGATGCAGAAACTGAGGCTCAGAGAGGCTAGGCAACTTGTCCGGGGGTCACAGGGCTGCTAGCAAGTGGCAGATCTTTTCCCAGGCTGGCGTCCCTTCCGTCGTGGCTTTGGGTAGGGAATGGACAGACTCTCAGTAGAGCCAGCCCGTCCTGGGGAGCCCGATAACGGTGCCGTCAGCATCTCCTCCCTGAGCAGATGGAATCCAGAGAGGCCTAGAATGGTGTGGTCTGTGGACTGACGCCAGTCCAACAGGAGAAGAAAGGAAATTGAGAGCTTAGAAGCATTTCTGGAGATTCGATATTACTGAGGCATCTCAGCCCATGACTCATTTTTTTAAAAATCTTACTAAAGTATCTGCTCATGACAGATTGGAAATGAAAAGAAAATAAATAACTGATCTTTCACCACAGATCGTTTGAGAAGCACTAGTATAAACAAATCCTGTGCATCATCAATGCGCTTTGTCTGTCATTTGGAGAGCAGGAGTGGTCAACTCCAAGCCAGAGGAGTGGTGAGCTGCCTGCAAGTGGTTCTCAAAGGATTCTGGGAATGACTTGATTCATCCCGAGTTGAACCTGATGCTGAGGGTTTGTGAGAGACAATAAGGGCCTGACCCCGTGCCTCTTGCGGGTTCTCCAAAGAGGATGAGGCAGTTGGCTTTAGATGATAAAAAGATCCAGTGTCATTTTTATTTCTAGGGCTCTCTTGGTAGTGCTCCGATGACCAGCCATCAACAGAGGGCATCGATGTGCCATCCTCCAGGTCCACACACGTCACTGCTGTCCTCAGCGTTAGTAGGCACTGCCATCTCCCCAGAGATAGCTGGACATGACCCAGTTAACGGCTGTGGGACAGGACAGACAGCGGGGTTGTCAGGTGAGTTTTTAGGGGGCTAAGCGCAGGGTCCAGGCATGTGACCAGACTCCAGCTTTTCCCTTCTGCCAGGGCAAATGTTACCTATCCCAGCTCTGCTCCCTCCAGGCTGCTCTGCCCGACTGCTCTAATCCTAATCACTTGCCCCCTCACAGAATCCCTGCCGTCTGGAACACCCAACCCAGCATGTTATCATATAGTAGCTTGAATGGTTCTCAGTGACTTATGTCTCAATTTCCCACCTGGCTGAAAGGTCTCCAAAGCAAGCACAGGGGAAAAAGGCAATAATTTAGCAGCCAGAACTGAAGCATGATGGAAGGGGACACGAGGGGGCTGCCGAGTTACCAGAACTGAGGTCTGGGGGCACCTGGGTGGCTCCGTCGTTAAGCGTCTGCCTTCGGCTCAGGTCGTGATCCCAGGGTCCTGGGATCGAGCCCCGCGTCGGGCTCCCTGCTCGGCAGGGAGTCTGCTTCTCCCTCTCCCGCTCCCCCTGCTTGTGTTCCCTCTCCCGCTGTGTCTCTCTCTGTCAAATAAATAAATAAAATCTTAAAAAAAAAAAAAAAGAACTGAGGTCTAAAGTCAGGGCTGGCTCAACAGTAAGGGTGATCGCAGGCAGAGTCTCAGAGTGCTCAGCTGGAGCTACCGATGTCCCTCTGGCCTAGAGCCTGGGCCAGGGCTGAGCCCATGGCTAGAGCGTTGGTTGATCCTTGGAAACTGGCTCCAGTCATGGAGTGGGGAGGAGTTAGGTCTGGGTCCTAGGCCGGACCTGAGCCCGCATTGTTCCTTAGCCCGGCATTCAAAGCCCTCCACAATCTGACCCCATCGTAATGATAACAGTTAACATCTGGTGAGCACTTCCGATGTTTATGTGCATTAACTCATTGAGTCCTCAAACTAGCCTCATCAGCGGGGCCATTATTATCTCCATTTTACAGATGGGGAAATTGAGGCACAGAGAAGTTAAGAGGTTAAGTGACTCACCCAAGATTGCACAGCTAGTACGTGGTGGAGCTGGGATTCGATGCCAGGTGGTGTGGCTCCAGGGGCAGATGTTTAGCTGAGAGCTTATACTCTGAAATATTTGCCTTATCATCACAACGAGCCTTCAATGCCTTAAACTGAAGGAGTGGCTTTAATGGTGGAGATCTCAGACATGGGAGAGCCTGACAGGGGAGAGAATTCTGGTATTGGAGACCTTTCATGGAGGCCCACTCAACTCTGCCATCCGAGTCCTATGTTTCATGGCGGCTTCTCTGGGAGACCGTACCTGCCTCTTGCGGGAAGTAAACAAGGGAACATAGCTCCTTGCTTGGGCTTGTGGCATCTTCCCAAATGACTCAAGGCCTCCAAGGCTTGACCTCAATGTTTCAGTGGCCCTCGTTAAGGGTTGAGTTTCCTTGAACATTGTTCTGATTCGAGCGGGCAGGATCTGGTGAGGTCTCAACATACAGCATTCTTGGGTGTGTCATACTTTGTTGTCATTTGTTCTCACTCTGGAGATTAAGAAACAGGGCCTGTCTCTGAAACTAATAATACACTATATGTGAATTAATTGATTAAAAAAAAAAAAGAGGGGCATCTGGGTGGCTCAGTCGGTTGAGCATCTGCCTTCGGCTCAGGTCATGATCTCTGGGTCCTGGGATCCAGCTCCACATTGGGCTCCCTGCTCAGCGGGGAGCCTGCTTCTCCCTCTCTCTCTGCCCCTCCCCTCACCCATGCTCTCTTTCGCTCTCTCAAGTAAATAAAATATGAAAAAAAAAAAGGGGGAGAAAGAAACCTGGCCCGTGCCTTTGATGGCACTGAGTCTGAGGCTGTCACGTGTACATTCCGTGGCCTTGTGGAAACCATACTCTGTTTTCACTTATCGGTTAGGGCAGGTGTGGACGGTCTCTCACAGCTGGTCTGCTAAGAGCATGAGCTCTCTGCCTGATGTGCTGGGGTTGGGTTCAGGTTGGTAGAGGGGGGCAAGGCGGGCCTCGAGCTCAGCACGGGCTCTCGAGAGAAGACACTGTCCGTGGGTCAGCTCTTGCAGTGAATGGCTAACGGTGCCCACAAACAGCAGGGGAAGGGAGAGGGAGAGAGCTTGGCAGCGGGTCCCAGGGCCATGGCTAATGGATTTGCCTGCCATCTTTGGCACGCATGCTGCAGGCTGTCAACCCCTTGAAGGGAAACAACCCTGCCTGGTCCAGGATCGTGGAGGGATCAGGGTCCAATACCCGCCGGGTGCTCTAGGACCCTGAAGCCTACAGCTCAGTATTACCCATTAAGGGGTCAACCCCATTCTTTGGGGGAGTTTGGCTGCTCCCTTAAGGCACAAGGAAGAATCTGCCCCAGTTTGGCCACCACGTTCCAGTTTGGCCAGCTGGCACCATCAAGGGCTCTGTTGCTGGGGTCCCCTGGCTGCCAGTTTGGCAAGAGCAGGCTGGGAAGAAGAGTTGCTTGATTTGTTTCCTGTCTGCCAGACGCTCAGAGCTGCTGGAAATCCACACGGATGCAACAACTCGACATGGTTTCATTCATCGAGATCCAGAGGGAGGACACACTCCTTCCAATGACAGATAAGACCCACATGCCCAATCTAGCAAGTCGGGTAGGGCAGGTTTCACACTTCTCCACACATTTCGAAGTATAATTAAATGTCGGGGCTGCCTCATGCATCTCCTTCTGTGCTTGTGTAACACTTGTTTCTCAGGGCTCCTGGGGACTGGAGATTTTGTAAAGGAACAAAACAGACCAAACACATATGCAAATTATTCATATTTATGAGTGAAAAAATGAGTAAGACAACAGATTGAAGAGGCTGCATTACCAAGCCAGGCATTTGATTCCAGGCTGCAAAGGGGGGGGAGGGGCACAAGAAGGTGGCTCTACACGGGACTGGCCAGACCCCACGCGGAATATGGTACTCAGGTTTTGGAACCCACTTGTGGCAGTGGCCAGGAGTGAAGGGACTCCCGATGAGAAATGATTGAAAGAAATTGAGAAAGTTTAGCTGCAGGAAGGGCAGGTTCAGGGGGGAATATGACAGCTGCCTTTGAAAAACCGAAGGGCTGGCCCATGGGAGGAGAGCTGGAGGGGACTCAAGGCAGAGTGGAGGAGTGTAAAGTGGGCTTGGGACTCAGGACCCCCAGCCAAATTCGTGGCTCTGCAACTTACCAAGGCTATTCCCTTTGGTAAGTCACTGAATCTCCCTGAGCCTCAGTTTCCTCACTGGTGTGAGAATTCAGTGAGAGGTGGTCTACAAAAGAGTGCTTGAAATCTACAAAACTCCTGGCAATTTATATTACTGTGAGTGTCTGTGGCGCAGGAGCACAGAGCGCGGTCCAGTGGGTGGGCCTGACAGAGTCGCGGCTTTGGCACCCTACAATTACAAGAGCTCCCTAACCGACAGAAGGATCTTAACACGCAAACGGCTCCTTTGAGAAGGAGCCAGTTCATCATCACTGGAGATGTTCAAGCAGAGGCTGGACCAGTATTTTCTGGAAGGCTGCATGGGGGAATTCCTGCATGTGGAATAAAGTTGGAGTGCATTACTTCTTTTTTTTTTAATTTTATTTATTTAAGTAATCTCTACACCCAACATGGGTCTCGATCTCACAACCCCAAGCCAGCCAGGCACCCCAGAGTGCATCTCTTCTAAGCTCCTTCCCAGCATTTAAGGTTGAAGATTGATTATTTATTTATTTATTTATTTATTTATTTATTTATTTATTTGAGAGAATGAGCCGGAGCGGGGGGTGGGGAGAGGAGCAGAGAGAGAGGGAGAAGCAGACTCCCCAGGGGAGCAGGGAGCCCGATGCGGAGCTCGATCCCAGGAACCCGGGATCATGACCTGAGCCGAAGGCAGTCGCTTAACCGACTGAGCCACCCAGGCGCCCCCTGGGTTGAAGATTCTACACTGAGTTCCTGCACAGTCCTGTTACTCTAAGGAACTGTTACTATAAGGCTCCACTTCTACATTGGGTCCCGTTCCCTCTCGCCTGCTTGCCACTCCTTGCCTAGCAGTTGGCCCTGCTTTCCTGAATCATCAGTTTCTCCTTCTCTACTGGATCTTTTCTATTCGCACACACATATGCTGTTGATTCTCCAGCTGAAGAAAAAGAAAACTGATTTCCTCTAGCTGTTGCCTCATTTCTTTCCTTCCCTTTTTTCTAAACAGTTCACAAGCTGCCTGCATTTGCTGCCTCTCGTCTTTCTCCTCCAAGCCTCTCTCTCTCTTTTTACAACATTTTATTTATTTATTTATTTATTTATTTATTTATTTATTTATTTATTTGACAGAACGAGAGAGAGCACAAGCAGGGGGAGCGGCGGGCAGAGGGAGAGGGAGAAGCAGGCTCCCCGCTGAGCAGGGAGCCCGCTGGCAGACGCTTAACCCCCCAGGCGCCCCCGCTCCAAGCCTCTCCTGTACAAACTCCAATCTGGCCTTTGCCCCCACCATTCCACCAAAGCTGTTCTTAAGATCATTGTGAGTTCATAGACAAAATATATATTGGCCTCTGCCCCCAGTTCCTGGCATAGAGCTCCTAAAACCCTTGTATTTTCCTAAGTTATAAGAGCACTAGGAGCATCTTTTATGCTATTGGAGTGACTGTGAGTGGGTTCCTGGATGGCTCTTGGATGGGGTCTGGTCACCAGAAAGATCAAGCCGTGGTTAGTAGCTTGGAATTTTCAGCCTCAACCCCATCCTCCAGAAAGGGGAAAGGGGCTGGGAATGGAGCTAATGATGGATTATGCCTACATGAGGAAGGCCCCCATAACATCCCCAGTAGTAGGGGGTTCAGAGAGCTTTCGGGTTGGTGAACACATCCACACACATCCACAACGGGAGGGTGAGGCGCCCCAATTCCATGGGGACATTGAGCTCCTTGCCCTATGTATCTCTTCATCTGGCTGTTCATCTGTATCCCTTATCATATCTTTAATAAACTGGTAAACGTAAGTGTTTCCCTGAGTTCTGTGAGCCGCTCTAGAAAATTCATGGAACCTAAGAGGGGGAGAGGTTATTGGAATTTCTGTTCCATAGCCGGTAGGTCAGAAATACAGGGGAGAGCCTGGGCTTGTGACTGGCATCTGAATTTGGGTGGCAGTCTTCTGGACCTAAGCTCTTAACTTCTGAATCTGATGCCATTTCTGGGTAAATACTGTCAGAACGGAGTTGAATTCCCGGACACCTTGGTGGTGTCCACGAATTGCTTGTCGGCGTGGGGAAACACCTCCACATTTGGTGACCACAAGTGTCAGAAGTGAAGTGTTCTCTGTGAAGGTAAAGGAGACACACAGGAAATAACTGGAAGGACTAAAACCAAGGTTTTTCCCTATACAATCACCAACAATTTAGATGCTGCCAAATCCATGGATCAATTTTCTCCATCTTCCTCTGACTTGTCCCTTCTGCATAATCAATAAAGTTGACCTCCCTCCTCCCTCCAGGACACCACACTCTCCTAACTCACTGGCCTTCAGTCTCCTTTAGGTTCCTCCTCATCTCCTGACTTCTGAAAGGTGGAGTGCCCCCAGGGCTGTGTCCTCAGATCTCTTTTCTTCCCTAGTGTTTCCTAGCAGTCTCGTCCAGACCAGGGCTTTAAATATATACTGAACATCATTCTTTTTTTTTTTTAAGATTTTATTTATTTATTTGACAGAGAGAGAGAGAGAGCACAAGCAGGAAGAGCAGCAGAGGGAGAGGGAGAAGAGGGATCCCCACCGAGCAGGGAGAGTGCCAAGTGCGAAGGAGGTGGCTCCTTCGTTCTCTACGAGGACAGATTCCCAGGACAAGTCTTCGGAGGCCTGAGCCAGCCTGGCCCAGGACATCAGCCCTCAGGGACACCGTTTCTATAGCTGTAGAAGCCACACCTTCAATTTAACAGAGGCCTGGCTGAGCAGCTGGGGGGCTCTGGCTCCCCCAGCGGGATCCCAGGACCCCGGGATCATGACCTGAGCCGAAGGCAGACGCTTAACCGACTGAGCCACCCAGGCGCCCCCTGAACATCATTTTTGCTTCTATATACAGGACAGCTCCCATGTTCACATCTCCAGCCGGGACCTCTGTCTTGAACTCCATCCCTGTATAAATCAACCTTGACATCACCGCCTGGATGTTTAATTGCCACGCCGCATTCGGCAGGCTCCACACCAAATCCCCCACGCCTTACCCCCAAACCTGCTCCTCCCACCATCCACCTCACTCCACAAATGGCAACTCCATGCTTTCAGTCACTCTGGCTAAAAACCTTGGGGTCATCTTGTACCACCCCCATCCAGTTCATCAGCAAATCCTGTCAGCTCTACCTTCAGCGTGCATCCAGAACCCAGCCACTTTTCACTTCCCAGTAAAACATAAATCAGATCATGTTACGTCTCTGCACAGAACTGCCCAATGGTTCCATCTTTTTTATTATTATTATTTTTCATTTGAGAGAGAGAGAGCAAGCCAGCAAGAGCGTGAGGAGGGGGAGGGTCAGAGGGAGAGGGAGAAACAGACTCCCCACTGAGCAGGGAACCTGATGAGGAGCTTGATCCCAGGACCCCAGGACCCCAGAACCCCGGGATCATGACCTGAGCCAAAGGCAGATGTTTAACCAGCTGAGCCACCCAGGTGCCCCTGGCTCCATCTTAATCAAAGCAAAAGCCAAAGTCCTCATCTCCCATCTATTCTCCCCATTTAATCTGCTCCAGGAGTCAGCCGACCTCCTTGCTATTCTTCCAAGATGCCGGCCAAGCTCCTGGCCTGGAATGCTCTTTCCCCAGATATCTGGTCTGCTTGCTCACCCGCCTCCTTCAGGTGTTCTTGGTGAGGCCTTCCCCGACCATCCTACTTAAAATTGCAGCTTCCCCCACTCTCTCGGGCCAGCCCCTCTGTCCCACTCTCCGTTCCCTGCTTTATTTTTTCCTTAGCACTCATCACCATCTGGCATACTATATGTTTTACTCAAGTATGTTGTTTATTGTGGACTGT
This sequence comes from Eumetopias jubatus, assembly GCF_037043125.1. Classification (NCBI taxonomy): domain Eukaryota; kingdom Metazoa; phylum Chordata; class Mammalia; order Carnivora; family Otariidae; genus Eumetopias; species Eumetopias jubatus. The sequence goes on from NW_028274817.1 coordinate 28,693,174, forward strand.
CTTCCCCCCATTACAACGTAAGCTCCACGAGGGCAGGGAGTTTTGTGTTGTGTTGTACACTTTAGTGTGGTGAGCTCGCTCCAGCCTCTAGAACAGTGCCTGGCATAGGGTAAGTGCTCGATAAATGTTTGTTAATCTCCCAGATGGACTGGTAAGTGACAAACGCAAGTTGCTGCGCAACAAGAATAGTGTGAGCTAATTTATGTAAAAGAACGCCCACAAGGCACCAATCTCTGTCTGCATATATGCATATGCAAATGAATGTAAATGCACGGAATGGGCTCGGGAAGGATCACACCCAAGCGATAGCAGTGGTTATAATTAGGGTTGTCCCCAGTGGACCCGGGGTTGGGGGAGGGGTGTCAAAGAAGACTGTAGTCATATGCGTAATGTTTTTTTCCAAGGAAAATGTATTCCTGTATTACTTTTGTGGGATTTAAAAGAAATAAAAAATGAAATCCATTAAAAATTATATAGAGTGGGACACCTGGGTGGCCCAGTCGGTTAAGCGGCTGCCTTTGGCCCGGGTCATGATCCCAGAGTCCTGGGATCGAGTCCCACATCGGGCTCCTTGCTCAGCAAGGGAGCCTGCTTCTCCCTCTCTCTCCCTCTGCTTGTGCTCTCTCTGTCAAATAAATAAAATCTTAAAAAGAAAATTATATGGGGCCACAGTATCCAGGAAGTAAAGAGAAAAGGTTTGAAGGACTCAGTAAGTGCCAAAAGCCATCCTGGGGCTGGGGTGTGCTGACCGGTCTCCAGGACTGTACCCCTTCCGGCCCCCACCCCTCCCCCCACCCCTTGCACTTCACACATGCTGTCTGTGCAGCGCCTATCCCTTGTTGGGGTGCTCTAAGAGCTGGGGATAGAGAAAGCGAGAGAGAGCCTTTTCCCTCCCAGGGTTGACTTCCCGCTGGGGGAGCCAGAGCCCCCCAGCTGCTCAGCCAGGCCTCTGTTAAATTGAAGGTGTGGCTTCTACAGCTATAGAAACGGTGTCCCTGAGGGCTGATGTCCTGGGCCAGGCTGGCTCAGGCCTCCGAAGACTTGTCCTGGGAATTTGGCCTCATAGAGAACGAAGGAGCCACCTCCTTCGCACTTGGCACGTGGCTGGGTCTCGCGGATGGAATGACACCTTCACACGGATTGCAGTTAACAAATATTGAACCTACCGGGAATCTTTCTCAACCATTCTCGCCCACTCCCACCCCAGGCGCAGACTGTGGGGGGCTCCATTCTGCAGATCCCGGAGGATGGGGCTTCTTGCTGCCCCTTATCGCTTGTTCTCATTGGTGAGCAGGCCCCCTAGCTTCTTGTAACCAGGGCACAGCGGGTGCCAGAGCCCCTGGCTCCGGGGGCCCCGAACAGACCAGACTTGGCCACTCCAAAATCCAAAGGCACGGAGATGAGTAGTGGTGGGACGAGGAAGGGGTTTATGTCGGTGAGGGCACCACCGGGAAGACAGGGCACTAGCCGCTCAGAGATGGTCTCCAAAGTGCTGAAAATCCCTCCGGCTCCTGATAAGGAAAATGTGGGACAAAGGTCGGTGGGTACAGGCAGGTGGGCAGGAAAGGCCAGGTTGATCATTGTCTTGGGGTCGGTCCCGCGGGGTCTTGCTGGCTCAGGGCGGTCCCTATTGTTTGAGGGGGGAGCTTCAGTTCCCAACCCAGGATGCTTTGCCCACCGGGTCTTTGGCCTGAATTAAGAGAGACGTCGGAAAGAAGAAAATGGAGGTAACTGGCGCCCTCTTTCAAATCCCCACCGTCAAGACACCACTCCACCGAAGGAAAAGGAGCTATGGTCATTTCTTCCGTAGTTCCTTCCTCCTGTCCCCACCGCCCAGCATCTTTTGTCTTTAGCTAGAGATATTTAAGCTGGTGGTTTGGGCCATTTGGGAGAGTTACTCGGTTTTCCTGGGTCTCTCCCACGGATGCAGGAGGTATATATGTTATTAAACTTTTGCTTGTTTTTCTCCTGTTAATATGTCTTTTTATTACAGGGGTGTCTCGGCCAAGTACCTAGAAGGGTAGGGGGAAATTCTTTTTCCTCCCTCCACACTACGTGGGGCAAAACCCAGTTCTTCCCCTGCTGTGTGTTTCTTCCCTGTGAGTCTCCCTTGCTGCTCACACAAACCACTTCACTTCTGGTCCCCAAATGTATGGAGGCTTTTCCCCCCACACCAAGCAATTCTCTGTGACACCAGTTGGGTGTCCTACAATTTAACTCAATTCTGACACTATCTATCTGGAGATAGTACCAGATCCCAGAAAGTTAAGGGCTTGGTCCCACAAGACTCCACTCCCACCCCCCGCAACAAACACACACATTTCAGAGGCCAGTCTGTGAAGCCAGGTTATTTCCTGTGCTTCTGACCAACTGGCTATAGATCAGAGGTTCCAGCAAACTCTTTGGTTTAGATTAATTTGCTAGAGTAGCTCACAGAACTCAGGGAAACATTTATGTTTACTAGTTTATTAAAGGATATGATAGAGGATACAGATTGTTAAAAAGGAGACAGCAGGCCCAAAATGGAGTCACTTGTGCTAAGACCCATGTCAGCAAACCAAGACTTAATACCTAACCTAGTTACAGTTTCAACGTCTCCCAGGAATGTGACCTTTGGCCAGTCAATCTGGAATTCCCTGGTTAGCACTGGTGAGGGAATCTGCCACATAAATCTTTTCTATCCCCCAAAGAACGGTGAGGCAATCTGTTCTTTCCTTATCTCTTCCCCCTCCTGCCTGTAAAAGCCTTCCATTTTGTACAGTTCCTTGGAGCGCCTTTCTATCTGTTAGATGGGATGCTGCCCGATTCATGAATCATTGAATAAAGCCAATTTGATCTTTAAATGTACTCAGTTGAGGGGCACCTGGGTGGCTCAGTCGGTTAAGCGTCCGACCCTTGGTTTTGGCTCAGGTCATGATCTTGGGTTCGTGGGATTCAAACCCATGTCAGGCTCCCCCACGGAGAGTCTGCTTGAGGATTCTCTCCCTCTGCCCCTCCCCCCACTCATGCTCTCTCCCTCTCTCTTAAGGTAGATAAATAAATCTTTAAAAAATGGAAAAAAAATAAATGTACTCAGTTGAAAATTTTGTTGTTTAATGAAAGGAATAGCCACAGAGGGAGAGAGGTACATAGGGCAAGGACCAGGAGGGTTCTGAGTGCAGTAGCTTCTGTCCCCTTGAAGTTGGGATGTGTCACTCTCCTGGTGTGGATGTGTTCACCAGCCTGGAAGCTCTCCAAACCCCCTACTATTGGGATTTTATGGAGGCTTCCTTATGCAAGCATAATTGATTATTAACTTCATTTCTCTCTGGAAGATTGGGGGGGTGGGCTGAAAATTCCAAGCTCCTAATTATGGTTTGGTCTTTCTTTCTTTCTTTTTTTTTTTTAAAGATTTTATTTATTTATTTGACAGAGAGGGAGAGCGAGAGAGAGCACAAGCAAGGAGAGCAGCAGAAGGAGAGGGAGAAGCAGGCTCCCTGCTGAGCAGGGAGCCCGATGCAGGGCTCGATCCCAGGATCCTGAGATCATGACCTGAGCCGAAGATAAGAGTTGCTTAACCGACTGAGCCACCCAGGTGCCCCTCTTTCTTTCTTTTTCAAAAGATTTTACTTTTAAGCAATCGCCATACCCAACGTGGGGCTTGAACCCACAACCCTCAGATCAAGGGTCATATGCTCTACCCACTGAGCCAGCCAGGTGCCCTTGGCTTGGTCATTCTGACCAGCCCTCATCCAGGAGCCATCCAGGAGCCCTTGGGCAATTTGCAAAAACTAGACCTTCTGCCTCATTTTCCCCAAATGAGTTTCCTCACTTGTAGAAGGAAGGTGACAACAATGGTAAAATCTACTCCCAGGCTGGTAGTGATGATTAAATGAGCTCTTTTTTTTTTTTTTTTGCCTGTAAAAGCTCTTAGAAGAATGTCTGGCAGGGCGCCTGGGTGGCTCAGTTGGTTAAGTGACTGCCTTCGGCTCAGGTCATGATCCTGGAGTCCCGGGATCGAGTCCCACATCGGGCTCCCTGCTCAGCAGGGAGTCTGCTTCTCCCTCTGACCCTCTTCCCTCTCGTGCTCGCTATCTCTCATTCTCTCTCTCTCAAATAAATAAATAAATAAAATCTTTAAAAAAAAAAAGAATGTCTGGCACATAGCAGGTGTTCAACGCAAGGAGGTGGTTATTTTTACTATTACTAATATATTTTATTTTATTTCATGTTTATCGTGGCCCTGTATGGAGGAGAATGAACAGAATGGGCTTTGGAGTCAGACAGACCAGGTTTGAACTTCAACTTGGAGTCTTAACTATGTGACCTTTGTAAGGCACTTCGCTGTTCTGTACTTTAGCTTCCACCTGTATAAAGTGGAGGTCATAGTAATTTGGCTGCCTCCCAAGATGGTCCCAAGAATTGAAGTAGCTCTTCCGAAGACAGCATCCAGCACCAAGCCTGGCATGTGGCAAGCCTCAGCTAATGACAGCTGGATTGGGTTTGATTTTGTTTTATGATCCTGATTCAGCTATGACCTCCCTGGCTTGCCCTGAGCTCCTCTGCCCTTTTGCTGGGGCCTGCTTTCTTCAGCTGTCATTCAGAGAGCAGGCTCGAGCCTGCCCCTCTCCCCTTGGCTCCTGCCTGACGGTCTGTAACAGGTGCCCTACACCTGGCCCTGTCCATCCTTGGGCCCCCCAAAGCATCTGGGCCACGCAGCTCCTCCAGGGATGCGACTCAGGGCTCCTGATCTTGACTTTGCTGACTGAACACCGAGTGCCAAGTCTCTTTGTCTCCCGGGCCGGCCACCTTGCCCTAGAGACCCAGCTCCTGAGTGGGAAGGAGGCTGTCGCAGGAATCAGCATCAGGCCTCTCTGGCCATGTCCAGGCCCTGAAAGTGACATTTTCCTGCTCAGTTCACTGTCACAAAGGAAGGTTCATGTGCTGTTTTCCCCCAGAGCCTGGACTGCCCTCCTACCCACCGCCACCCCTGAGCTCAGCTTGTCACTTCCCTCCTTCACCCGGCACCTCAAACTGCCATCCCGATCCAGCCTCAGCTCAACAGCCACGGCCCCTGGGCACTCTTCCCTCTTCCCCCCGCCGTGCCCACCCCCTCTCGACAGCCACATGGAGGATTCTAGTGCTTCTCAAGGCAGCCCTTGCCTGTGCCTTCCGTCTCCCCCAGCAGCCCTGTCTCCCATGGGGCAGAAGCACACAGCCTGGGCCCGTTGGACTCCACGTCCCTGCGCTGCCCTTCCCAGGGCTCTTCACTCCACTCGGGGCCTCTCTGTGAGCCCGGCTGGCTGCCAGCCGGCCGACTCTGAAGCCAACTCCGAAGCCAACTCCAGGGAGGGAGTCCTGCCAAGGGCTGGCCCGGATCACCGTTGTGAGAGCAGGAGCCACCATTCCCCATAGAGACATGGTTTCCAAACGGGCGAGTGGACTTGCCCCAGGAGCTTGCTCCCCACACTCCTCCTACTCTGAAAACTGGCTAAAAATGGGCAGTCAAGGAGAGAGGGTAAGACCTTATTAGGATCGGAGCCCTAGGTCTGTCTGCCTGTCACCAGCTGTGTGACCTTGGGTGATGACTTAACCTCCCTGAGCCTCTATTTTCTCATCTGAAAAATGGACATGAAAGGAACTACTTTTTTTTTTACCCCACAGGTTTTTTGTGAGGATCAAATGAGATCCTGGACAGGAACACTCTTGGTAAGCATACTGTGTGGTATGGGCACAGCGTTTCAAATAAGACACAAAAACACTGATTGGAAAGTGTGTGTGTGTGTGTGTGTGTACACAGATAAAATCTGCCATTGATTCTCCTCCAAAGTATGTCGACCTTAAAAGTAAAACAGCCAGATATTATACCAGGGAAATGAATTTATTCGAAATAGGGAAACGGCAATTCAGGGCATGCAAGGGAGGGCAAAACTAGAGGCAAGCGGGGAGATCAACGGAGAGGAGGGGCGCCTGGCCGGCTCAGTGGCTCGTGTGCCTCCTGATCTGGGGGTTGTGAGCTCAAGCCCGACCTTGGGTGTAGAAATTACTTACAAATAAAATCTTTAAAAAGACAAAGGGGAGAGGAACGTTACTTTATAGAGAAAAAGAGGAAGTTGGAAGGGGCGGCTATGAACTAGTTTATTGGAGGAAACCGAGAGTTCAGGGAGGTGGCGGTGTCTCATTGGCCAGGTTGTGCTACTTTCTTATTGGCTGAGCTTGTTGCTGGGCGAGGCCGGCCAGGTACCTCTCACCCTGCTGGGTCGGCCACTGATGAGGGGTGGTAGGGCATTAGAGCTCCCCCTTCTGGCCTCCCGACTCCATTTTTATTTTATTTTATTTTTAAAAAAGATTTTATTTATTTATTTGACAGAGAAAGAGACAGCGAGAGAGGGAACACAAGCAGGGGGAGTGGGAGAGGGGGAAGCAGGCTTCCCGCTGAGTAGGGAGCCCGATGGGGGCTCGATCCCAGGACCCTGGGATCATGACCTGAGCCGAAGGCAGACGCTTAACGACTGAGCCACCCAGACACCCCATCCCGACTCCATTTTATTTTTTGAAAAAGATTTTATTTATTTACTTATTTGTCAGAGAGAGACACAGCGAGAGGGGGAACACAGGCAGGGGGAGTGGGAGAGGGAGAAGCAGGCTTCCCGCTGAGTGGGGAGCCCGATGCGGGTCTCGATCCCGGGACTCCGGGATCATGACCTGAGCAGAAGGCAGACGCTCAACGACTGAGCCACTCAGGCGTCCCCCCAACTCCATTTTAAATAAGGTTTCTTTTAGTCAGTTTCACAAGTACTCAAGGACTTGGCTTGAGCAAGTGCAGGAGGGGTCCTGTTCCTGCATCATTAACACCTTGCCCCCCCAATGGAACATTGCCACCCACATTCAAGTATACTGTAATGTTTCCTCTCTTTAAAAAAAACCCACAACCTTCTTGACCCAATATCCCCATCTACCCACCACCTCATTCCCTGGCCCTCCTTTGCAGCAAGAGTCTCCGGAATTCGAGTTGTCTTTTCTGGCAGTTTCTACTTCCTCACCTGTCATTGTCTCTCGAACACATTCCAATAAAGTTCACCAAACCTCGGAATCCACACTTGCCAAGCAGGACCGCCTACATAATTTGCAGGGTCCAGTGCAAAGTAAAAATGTGAGGCCAGGCCCCTTGTTCAAAGGTGCCTTTGTTTCTTAAGAGTTATTATCACAAACGACCACAAACTGGGTGGCTTGAAACAGTAGGAATTTATCCTTTCACGGTTCTGGAGGCCGAAGTTGGAAACCAAGGTGTCAGCAGGGTGGATTCCTTCTGGAGACTCGGAAAGAGAACCTGTTCCATGCCTCTCTCCTGATTTCTGACGGTGTCCATTCCTTGGCTTGTGTAGATACATCACCCCAATCTCAGCCTCTGTCCTCCCATCACCTTCTGTGTGTCTTTCCCCCACTTTTCTCTTGTGAGGACACCTGCCGTTAAATTAGGGCCCACCCTAATTTGATCTGATCTCAAGATCTTTACCTTAATTACATCTGCAAAGACCCTTTTTCCAAATAAGGTCACACTTGGGGTGAACATATCTTTTAGGAGAGGAGCCATCATTCAACCCACTATAAAAAGTTATTTAAGGGCGCCTGGGTGGCTCAGTTGGTTGGGCGGCTACCTTCGGCTCGGGTCATGATCCTGGAGTCCCGGGATCGAGTCCCGCATCGGGCTCCCCGCTCGGCGGGGAGTCTGCTTCTCCCTCTGACCCTCTGACCCTCTTCCTTCTCGTGCTCTCTATCTCTTATTCTCTCTCTCAAATAAATAAATAGAATCTTTAAAAAAAAGTTATTTAAGAATGTCAAGATGGTTGAAGAAGAGCATTAAATTAAGCACAGGACCCTGCTGAGAACGGGACCCTGTCCCAGTGCATAGGTTGCATGCCTATGAAGCAGGAGTGTGCCAAGGTCATCCATGGCCTCTCTTCCTGCTGTCAAAGCCAATGGCGAGTTCAAAGTCCCCGTCTTACTGGACTTCTCAGTGGCATCTGACACAACTGATCACCCTGTTTTTGCCACCCTTGGCTCTCTTGGTTTCTGGGACACCAAGCTCTCCTGATTTATCTCTGATCTCACCAGTCAGTCAGTTCTCTGTGCCTTCTGCCGGCTCCTCTTCCCCCCATCCTCTAGAGTCTGGAGGTTGGAGGGCCTTGGGGCTCCGGCCTTTGACTACCTCTCTGTACATTCACCCCCTCAAGGACCTCATCTAGTTTCAGGTCTTTAAACGCTCTATCTGCAAGGACACCTGCTGCCCAGAACTTTCCTCTGGGTACCAGACAGACAGATCCAGCTGCCTCCTGGACAGTTCCCTCTGGAGGTCTGATAGGCCTTTCAAACTTAGCATGTCCAAATTGAAGTCCTCCTGAGCTGCCCCCCAGTCTCCTCCGCATCCCTTAATGGCATCTCTATCCTTCCAATTGCTTGGGTGAAAACCTTCATGTCATCCTAATGCCTCACTTTCCTCTCATGCCCCAACATGCAGTCTCAGCACAACTCCCATCCCACCTAGAGTGAGATCTCCACTCCTCGCCGTGTGTGGCCCACAAGGCCCTACATGATCGAGTCCTCCTCTACCTCCCCCGTTCCATCTCCTGCCGGCTCCACCCCATCCCCTCATGCTGCTCCAGTCTTCCCCCACCCAGCTTGCTTGTTCCTTGATCATGCCAAGCACACTCCCACCTCAGGGCCTTTGCACCTGCAGTCCTTGCTGCCTAGTGTATCTGTCCCCATTTATTCAGGAGGCTTGCTCCCTCACTTCATTCAGTGCTGCTCAAATGTCACTTGGTCAGGGAGGCCTTCCCTGACCACCTGTCTAAAATAGCATCTTCTGGGGCGCCTGGGTGGCTCAGTGGGTTAAGTGTCTGCCTTCGGCTTGGGTCATGATGTCGGGGTCCTGAGATCGAGCCCCGCATTGGGCTCCCTGCTCAGCAGGGACTCTGCTTGTTTCTCTCTGTCTGCCCCTCCCCCTGCTCGTGCTCTCTCTCTCTCTCTCTCTCAAATGAATAAATAAGATCTTTAAAAAAATAAAAGAGCATCTTCTGGTGCCCCCGTATCCTCATTTTTATCCCTTTGCTCCTTGTCAATCTCTCCAACTAGAACGTAAGCTCCCTGAGTTTAGGGGCTGGGTTTTTCACCACCATCACCCTCAGCACCTAGTGGGACGTGGCACATATATGGAGTCCATGAATGAATCAATCTGATCCTGCTGCTCTCCTAGCTTAAAATCCTACAGTGCTCCATTAACTCTCCTTGCCTTTGCCGATACCGTTCCCTCTGCTCGGAAGGCCCTTCCTCCTCCTCATCTGCCTGGAAAACTCTTACTCATCCTTCAAGACCCAACCCAACCGTCACCACCTTTGTGAAACTCCCATGTCCTGAGGCAGAGTTAGCCAGATGGTCCTCAGGGACCCCACGGCCCACACCTCAGTTAATGCCTGCCTCTCGTGCAATTTGTCTTTCTTCTCCAGGAAACTGTGAGCTTCCCGAGGGCAGGCTCTGTGTCTTTTCAGCCCCGTATCCCCAGGGCCTCATCCAGTGCCTGCACAGCCTTATGTATTTTGGTAAAGGTTTGCTGCCTGAGTGAATAAATGAAGGAAAAGAGGGAAGAGGAAAGAAGTAGAAAGGGGGGAAAGAGGAAACCATTTCTTTCCCTGTAGGTGTCCTCAGGGTGCCTGGAATCCCCTCACTAGGGAAGTTCCCCTGTTTTCCAGACTGACCTCAATACCTTGCCCCTTACCCAAACTTTCTAGAAACAGATGCTAACCTCTCAGCCACAATGACTTTAATTTCCAAACTCCAGAATGAGGACCCACTATATGACAAGTTTGAGCATGTGTTGTAGAGACAACAAGCTTGAATTTTAAAAATCTTCTCTGTTAAAAAAAAAGAAACAACAGGCCCAAAATGGAGTCATTTGTGCTCAGCCCCACATCAGCAAACTAAGACTTAATACCTAACCTACCTGCAGTCTCAGCCTCTCCCAGCAATGTCAGCCTGAACCAGTCAGTCTGGAATCGCCTGGTCAGTGCTAGTGAGGTAAGCCCCTCCTGTCCCCTATAGGAAGGTGACCTTGCCTAAAACAATCCACTCTTCAGGGCACCTGGGTGGCTCAGTTGGTTGAGCATCGTCCAACTCTTTTTTTTTTTTTTAAGATTTTTATTTATTTATCTGACAGAGAGAGAGAGGTGGGGGGAGCACAAGCAGGGGGAGTGGCAGGCAGAGGGAGAGGGAGAAGCAGGCTCCCTGGGAGTCTGCTCCCCGAGCAGGGAGCCCGATGCGGGGCTCGATCCCAGGACCCGGGGGTCATGACCTGAGCTGAAGGCAGACGCTTAACGACTGAGCCACCCAGGCGCCCCAAAAGCGTCGTCCAACTCTTGATTTCAGCTCAGGTCATGATCTCAGGGCTGTGAGATCGAGCCCCACATCAAGCTCTGTGCTTACTGGGGAGTCGGCTTCTCTCCCTCTCCCCACGCATGCCCATGCTCTCTCTCTTTCTCTCTCTCTCAAATAATAAATCTTTAAAAAAATCCACTCCTTACTAGAAATGTCTTTTACCTGCCCCCTTCTGTCTATAAAAGCCCTTCATTCTATGTAGCTCTTCAGAGCTCCTTTCTACTTGCTGGGTGGGATGCTGCTCAATCCATGAATTGTTGAATAAAGCCAATTAGATCTTCAAATTTACTCAACTGAATTTTTTGGCTTTTATTTATTTTTATTTAAATTCAATTAATTAACGTATAGTGTATAATTAGTTTCAGAGGTACATCAGTCTTATGTCACACCCAGTGCTCATTACATCACGTGCCCTCCCGAATATCCATTCCCCAGTGACCCCATCCCCGCACCCCCCCCAGCAACCCTCAGTTTGTTTCCTCTGATTAAGAGTCTCTTATGGGGGGCGCCTTGGTGGCTCAGTCGGTTAAGCGTCTGCCTCCGGCTCAGGTCATGGTCTCAGGGTCCTGGGACTGAGCCCCACGTCGGGCTCCCTGCTCAGCGGGGAGTCTGCTTCTCCCTCTCCCTCTGCCTGCCACTCCCCCTGCTTGTGCTCTCTCTCCCTCTCTGTCAAATAAATAAATAAAACCTTTTTTTTTTTTTAATGAAGCCGAACCTGGAAGTAAGACCTTGATGAGTCACAAGGGGGCAGCAAAGCGTTCCTGCTCAGAGGGAGGCTAGGAAGCCTTCCCTCACCAGCCTGTAAGGAAAATCAGTCTGAAGCCATATAGCAATAAAGGACCAGCCACTGAATTCACAAACCACCGGCCATCTCCCGCTCCAGCATCAATATTCAAAAGGTAAATCGTTTAAATCGCAGCGCCACCACTTTGTGTATAAGCCATTGGGCCAGTCGCAATGTATACGCCCCTCCGCTTCCTCATCTGGAAACAAGGGATACCGGCTTCCCAATCTCACACCTTCCTCATATGGTCGGATAATTAAGGCAGTAGGTAAAATGCTCAGCACATAGTAAGGATTCATATGTGAAATATTATTACTACTGTATAAAGAACGAAGGGAACTGTTATTGAATACCTATTATGTCCCAGGTGCTTTGAGGCCTTAGAGCAAAAGTGAGGAATGATGAGAAGTTAAATGAGAGGTTGAAAGACAGATGGGGAGTTAAATGACACGGCCAAGGTCAATTAGCCCGCAATGATAATAGCAGTTAATGCGCAGCAAGCTTTAACTCCGCACCGGGCACTCGCTGTTCTAAGCACTTTGCAGGAATTACCTCACTTCTTACAGCAATCCTATGCAGTGGGTATACTGTTACTATACCCATTTGACAGAAAGGGCAACCGAGGCACAGCACGTAACTGACCTACAGTCACACCAGGGAGTCTGAGTGCGGAGCTGGGGTTACAGGTGAGGCAGCCTAGCTGCCGTCTGGCACGGATGAGATGCAACCCGAGGTCAAGGCCAAGCTCCTTCGACCATCCTCTGCTGTTTCTAGGCTAGTTTGCCTCAAAGTCAACTCAAGATCCTGATGTAAAACACAACACACCATCCCTGCCCCGAGCGCACGACACCCCCTCCCAGCCGCTGCCATTTATCCCGCCCCTTCGGAACCGCACTACCTGGGGTGTCTGTCTATACGGGCTACCTCCACTTCTTCCCCACTCGCCTCTGCCTCCACCCGCGCCAGCCTGGCTCCTGACACGGCCACTCGGCTGAAACAGCCATCGGTGAGGTCACAAAGGGTCTCCGTTGTCACCCAGTCCAAAGGTCACTTTTCAGCCCCTTTCTGGAGATTGCGAATTTTCCGACTTTGACATGGCTGATATCCTGGGCTTCTGCGGCCCACCCTCCCTTGGCTTTCCTCCCCCTTCTCTGGCTGTTCCTTCGTCTCCTTCGCAGGCTCAACCTGCTTTCCCTGGCCATTAAGGAGGTGCGCCTCAAGCCTCATTCCTGAGCGCCTTTTCTTCTGGTCCTTCTGGTCTCTGTACTCTTCCCTCTTGGCTCCTCTCCCCGCGGTGCCCAGCGTCCACACCATCTGCACACCACTGCCTCCCAAATGTCTATGTCTGACCCAGACATGCCTCTGAACTCCAGACGACGTATCTAGCTGCTTCTCGAACATCTCGGCCTGAATGTTTCAAAGGCCTCGCCAACTCAACATGATCCGCTCACCTCCAGACCTCTGGCCCTCTTGTCTTCCAGTGGGTTCCATAGTTGTTCTCTCTTCTTCCACCCCCTCTATTTAACCCACCACCAAGTCCTGTGGCTATGGATCTTCTTCGGCTCTCCATCTCCACTCTCACCAGCGCACCCATCTTTCTGACTGTTATCCTGGATGGTCGTCTAACTGGTTTCCCTGCTTCTACTCACCCCTGTCGAAAATGCTTCGATGGCTTCCCTTCCTTTAAAATAAAAGTCACAATCCTTGGCCTGGCCTCTGAGGTCCTGTGGGGTCTGGCTCTGCTTCCTCTCCAGCCTCCTCATCCCCAAGGTCCCCCTTGAGCTCATGACTCTAGTGTCACTGGCATGCTTTCAGTTCCTTGTGGATGCCCAGCTACCTTCTTCTACCACAGGGCCTTTGCACATACTGCCCCCCCCCATTTTTGAAACAAGTCTTCCCTCCACTCTGCCTAGTTAACACCTATTCATCCTTTTGATCTTATGATCATTGCCTCAGAAAAGGCCTGAGAATTCCTCTGATTATGGGTTCTCACCTAATTCTCCTTCCCGGACCTGATTATGGTTGCAATTTTACATGTCTGTATGTGATTTTTAATTTTTAAAAAAAATTTTTAAAAGGTTTATTTATTTATTTGAGAAAGAGAGTGAGCAGGGGGAGGGGTAGAGGGAGAGAGAGAATCCTTGAGCAGTCTCAATTGAGCAGGGGGCCCAACACGGGGCTTGATCCCAGGACCCTGAGACTGAGTCAGACTCTTAACCAACTGAACCACCCAGGCACTTCTGTATGTGATTTTTTTTTTTTAATTTTAAGTAGGCTCCTTGCCCAACATGGGGCTTGAACTCACAATCCTGAGATTAATTGTCACATGTTCTACCGACTGAGCCAGCCAGGTGCCCCTGTAATGTGATTCTTTTTTTTTTTTAAAGATTTGATTTATTCATTTGGGAGAGAGACAGAGCAAGAGCATGAGCAGGGGAGAGGGGCAGAGGGAGAGGGAGAAGCAGGCTCCCCGCTGAGCAGGGAGCCCCATGTGGGGCTCCATCCCAGGACCCTGGGATCATGACCTGAGCCGAAGGCAGACGCTTAACCGACTGAGCCACCCAGGTGCCCCTGTATGTGATTCTTAATTATTGACCTCTACTAGACTGTGAACTCCATGAGGGCTTGATGCTGGCGGTCCTTCCCTCAGCTGTGTCCCCAGTGCTGAGTACAGAGCTGCTTCTTGATGAATATTTAGGGAACGAAGGAATGAAAATGCATGTTTTCATTTTTTCTGAACCTCTACCATTGCACCTACCACCTAGGACCCAGCGAGAACCATTCTGGCTTCTTTGAGCTGTTTCTAACAGGAAGGAGTCTGCAGAAGGCAATTAATGGTTTCGAATCAAAATGTTTTACTTTGGAAATGAGTTCTAGCTTCCAGAAAAGCTGCAAGATTGACGCACAGAACCCCCGTATAGCTCCCGTTTCAAAAGGCTCTGTTTCTTGGGCGCCGCCAGTCCTTTCTGAGCGCGTCAGGTTGCCCTTCCTCTCAGCCACTGTGGCCCTCGAGCCACCAAGATAACACACTAGGTGGGTGGGACAGCAGACTGTCCCGCGTGATCTGAAAGGCAGCATGAGGCAGACTCAAGGGCAGCCCAAGGTCAGGGCCACAGATCCAAGGGCACAACTTAGCTCGCCGCCAGCCTGGTTGCTGTCTCTCTTGATGCACAGACGCACCCCCTTGGGGTTGGACCGATACACACGGCCCGGCACGGAGTGAGAGAGAGTCACCCCACAGAGAGACCCAGGGCTCAGGGAGGTGTTCTGTGTCTGTCTGTCTTCTGAGGCCCTGGTAGCTAGCCAGCTGGAATGGGTCCCCCCCCCGCCCCAGGCCTGGGACAGAGAAGGGGCCGCCCTTCTCCCCAGCCCCCTGTGGGAATTAATGCGTGTTTTGGAAACATTTTTTTTTTTTTAGTATGATTCCTACAGAGAAATGCATTTTCCATCACGACTCAGTATACACACACTCATACACACAGGCACACGCCATTATCATACAAGTTTCAAAATAATGCCCTTACTACGTCTGATGTACTCTGATGTTTTCCCTTAAAAAGAAAATGCTTGATTTCAAAAGCCACTAATGGGTCGAAACTTAGTATGAAACACACTGAATTAGAGGACTCTCAGGTTGTAGGTAAGAGAAGAGCACAAGAGCTGGTTAAAAAAAAACAAAACAAAAAAACCCCACGTCTTTGTCTGTGGTGCTAGAGAGATCAGAGAAGTGGTCACCTTTGGGGGGAATTGACTGGGAAGTGTCAGGAGGGAGGCTTCTGGGGTGCCGGAAATGTACTCCATCATGAATTAGGTACATGTACACGGGTGTATATAAAAGTATGTAAAAATTTATTTATTTCAAGATTGTATTTATTTGAGAGAGAATCAGCGAGAGCATGAGTGGGGGGAGGGGCAGAGGGAGAGGGAGAAGCAGGCTCCCCCACTGAGCAGGTAGCCCCATGTGGGGCTCCATCCCAGGACCCTGGGATCATGACCTGAGCCGAAGGCAGACGCTTAACGACTGAGCCACCCAGGTGCCCCCCAAATATGTCAAAATTTATTGATCTATGCTCTTAAGATGTATGTACTTTATTATAATGTGTCTTAGAATTCAAGAGCAGAAATGTATGTGGGCCTCAGGATGGGGTTAGAGCCAGGACAGAGATCTAGTGTGAGCACTGAGAGTATAGAACTGTGGGTCCAGGCAGATTTGAAGCTTTGCTTTGTTATTTAATAGCTGGGTGGCTTTGGGCAAGCAACTTAACCTTTCTGAACCTCACTCTTCTCGTCTTCACAATGGAGATAATACATGTTAAGATGAGGCAATCAGCTAACGGATAGAAAGGAGTTGCCCGGACCTTACGCATTAGCCGTATTCAGTACATGGGTATTGCGTAGACTCTAAGTATTTTCATCTTCTATTTCTCTGTGTGTATCTGCTTCCATATTCCCTCTACAGACTGGCTTTTTCTGCTTTTCTGGTCCACAGAGTGCAAAATAGCACTTTTCAGCTCCCAGTTCACACCTGAAGATTATGTTTCTCGATTCTAGATCCAAAATCTTGAGAGAAAAAGCCCGACTAATTCACCTTGAGTCACCCTCGTTCAATCAGCCATGGGCAGGAGGGCAAGCACTGCAATCTTAACATGGTTTCCTGGGGGCTGTTATGGGCTGAACCGTGTCCCTCCAAAAAAAGATATGTTGAAATCCTAACCCCCGGTACATCAGAATGTGACCTCATTTGGAGGGAGGGTCTTTGGAGAGAGGGTCTTTACAGAGGTATTCAAGTTGAGATGAAGTCAAGAAGGTGGGCCCCAATCCAATATGGCTGGCGTCCTCATGGAAAGGGAGAATTTGAACACAGAGACATGGCCAGAGCAAAGATGGTGTGAGACACACAGGGAGGATGGCAAGGATGGCATGGGAACCTGGAGGGGCGGGGCAATGCCTCTATAAGCCAAGGAACAGCAAAGATCCCCGGCAAACCACCAGAAGCTAGGAAGAGACAAGGAAGGATTCCTGTGCCGGTGGCAGAGTTGAGTGTGGCCCTGATGACTCCTGATTTTGAACTCGGAGTCCCCAGAACTGTAAGACAATACATTTCTGGAGTTTTCGTCACCTAGTTTGTGGTACTTTGCTATACAGCAGCCCTAGGGAACCGATGCAGGGCCCATCCTGCTGATGGGTCAGAGTGGTTCCCGGAGCAGGAAAGGGATAGCTCCAGTAAAGGCAGACACCACCGAGGGACTGTTGTGTATTGGCTTGATGTGATTTCAAACCCACTTGTTTATGACTTAAGTGAAGTTGTTTTAATCTACTTTTTATGGCAAAGCGCCCCCCCCCAAAAAAAAAGTTGTTTTTGGAGGTAAAGTTGTTCTAAGAATGAAGTAAGTTGTGTTAGGATGTTGTCCTCTCCTGTCTTCTCACCGATGAGAACTCAGTAGCTCAGGGGGCGCCTGGGCAGCTCAGTCGGTTGAGCGTCGGACTGTTGATGTCGGCTCAGGTCATGATCTCAGGGTTGTGAGATCAAGCCCTACATGCGGCTCCACGCTGAGCACGAAGTCTGCTTAAGATACCCCCTCTCCCTCTGCTCCTCCCCACCTCACACATGTGTGCACACTCACTCTCTCTCTCTCTCAAATAAATAAATAAATCTTTAAAAAAAAAAGAACTCAGTAGCTCAGCTGCTGAGGGGCCCCACTGGGGGCTCATCAATAAAAACATAGGAAGAAGCAACTACGGCAAAGGGACATTTAGACTATAAATTCTGAGAGCTTGTGAGGACTCTCCGGGAGTGTTCTGTCTGCACAAGGCCACACCTTGCTGATCCAAATAGCTCTCTGAAGACTTTGGGAGCAATTAGCTCCTGCCCCGGGAAAGGTGACTCTTTTTACTGGCAATGCCAGAAGCTGAGCAGCGGGCCGGCAAAGCAAATCCTCTTGCCCTGGTCACCACGGGTGCCCTGGGGCCCTAGCAATGTGCTTATGAAAGCCCCCCCAGCTCCCCTGGGCCAATGGTTTTATGTAGCTTTCTTGTCCCAAATTGCTATTCCGGAATAAACCCATTGTTGCTGGTAAAATAATGGACAGTTTTATTTTGAAAGTTAACAAGCTAAAATGAAAGTAAGAGAAAGTGCCTGATCTGTCCTTGATGCTAAACTAAGCTCAGATTTGGGTTGGTCCAAGCTTCAGTGACTAGCCTCAAAGCCACCTACAAAGAGAACAATTATGTAGGGGCCACAAGAACGTACCTCTAGGACCTCTGGTCCCCAAGGAGGTAATCAACATGGGGGAAGGGCAAAAACCAAGAAATCATTGAAACCAGGGGGGATAGTGTGAAGGAGTTGTTTCGTTTCGTGGTGAAGAGGAGTAGAGCCTGCTTCTCCCTCTCCCTCTGCCCCTGCTCCTACTGTCTCTCTCTCTCTCTCTCTCAAATAAATAAATAAAATCTTTTTAAAAATCTTTAAAAAACAAACAAAAACCCCAGTAGGTTAATTAACAAGGGAATGGGGAGAGGCTGGGGGAGAGTCGTGGAACTCTTATCATCAAGGTGGAAATTTTTAATTACTTTTTTTTTTTAACTGTGTGTGTGTGTTTAAGTAAGCTCTACACCCAGTGTGGGGCTTGAACTCATGACCTCGAGATCAAGACTTGGCATGCTCTAGGAACTGAGCCCGTCAGGTGGCCCTAAGGTGAACATTTTTTTTTTTTTGAGTTTAAATGCATTTTATTTTTAGACAACCTACATGACATGTTTTTTTCTTAAAAACAATGCCTCTGCTCCATATAAATCAGGGTCAAAACAAATGAAGAGCTCAAGATGCCATTAGTCCCATCTGTCTAAGTCCTGGTGTCGTGTGGATGAAGAGGAGCAGCCCGTTACGGCGACAGGTGACACATCCAAAGTCACGGCCGAATTCGTTAACATTTCTCCATTTCTAAACCATCCTTAAAGAAAATCATATATGGGGTCACACCATCCTCACGGTAGTCCAGCAGAGCAACCATGCCATCTGGATTCATGTTTTCACCAATAAAGAACTGGTTTAGCAAGGATGTGCTTAATTTGTTCTGCAGCCCCTGTCATAAAAGGCTTTACTCTTTCTGGCCTCTGTTCTTCAAGTTTGCCTTTGATTGATTTCATGTAATCTTTGATGTACTTCTTGTAGGCTTCTTTTGTGAAGCTGGTTTCCTGCAAGTGATGGTTCATGACAATATCAACACCAGTGATTACTGCGCTTTCCGTACCTTCGCCCTCTGGGCCTTCAGCGGAGGCATTTCCACCAGTGAGCGAGTCATCAATGTTACCCTCTGTCCTACTGACCATCTTCCCCTCCACCTCCGGGCACAGCCCGTCCGCGATCTCCCGGATCTTGTAGATGTCGGAGAACATCTCATCATGGCTAATGAGGTCCCGGTAGATGATCATGACGACGGCTGGAGAGAGACGACCGCGGCACTACCTTAGCAGAAGCCGGGAGCTCTGAGCGAGCGCGGTGCAGCCGGAGCGGCACTCGGGGAGAGGGGGGAGCGGGTGGAAAAGCTAAGGTGAACATTTTTAAATGGCTAATAAGAAATACGGTGAGTAAGGCAAATATTGATGGGGAGAAACCAAGAGGAAGCAGAAAGGAGAGAGTCACTGGCCTCTCCCCCACAGGGTGGAAGTCTTTAGATGGTTATTAAGAAATGGGATGAATAAAATGGACATGGATAGGGTTTGATCTGTTGAAAAGCAAAATTCAAGGGCGCCTGGGTGGCTCAGTCGTTAAGCGTCTGCCTTCGGCTCAGGTCATGATCCCAGGGTCCTGGGATCGAGCCCCGCATCGGGCTCGCTGCTCCGCGGGAAGCCTGCTTCTCCCTCTCCCACTCCCCCTGCTTGTGTTCCCTCTCTCGCTGTGTCTCTCTCTGTCAAATAAATTTAAAAAAAAATCTTAAAAAAAAAAAAGAAAAGCAAAATTCAACTGAGTAAATTTGAAGATCTAGCTGGTTTTATTCAGCGATTCATGAATCGGGCAGCACCTCATCTAGCAAGTAGAGGGACACTCCCAGAAGAACAAAATGGAAGAAGGGTTTTTGTAGGTAAGGGCAAGAAAGTTATAAGCGAAAGAAAAGCCAGGATTATTTCAGGTGGGATCACCTTCCCTTGGAAGACGGGCAAGGGTCTTATGCAGATCACCTCATCTTCCTTTGCCCAATGGAGAAGGCCCCCGTGATAGATTACCTCACTGATGTTTATCAGAAAATTCCTGATTGACACGTTGACTTACATTTTAGGAGGAGGTTGAGACTGCAATTAGGTTAGGTATGAAGCCCTGGTTTGGTGACTTGGCTTGACCCAAGCAATGCCATTTTGGGCCTGTGGTTTTCTTCTTAACAAAACGAAGGTTTTAATTGGTATTACCAAAGGCTGTGTCGAACAAAGGGACTCCTTATTGGTTCCCCCAACATTAAAGTGACCCAAGTCAGTGTACTCTATTTACCCCTGTTTGGTGTTAAAATTAATTAATTAATTAGTTAATTAATTAATTTATTTATGGTGTAAAAAAATTGGAGGGGGCAGGGGAAGGAGGAGAGAGAGAATCTTTCTTTTTAAAAGATTTTATTTATTTGAGAGAGAGAGTGAGCATGAGCGGGGTGGGGGGTGGTGGTGAGGGCAGAGAGAAAGGGAGAAGCAGACTCCCTGCAGAGCAGGGAGCCTGAGGCTGGGCTCGTGAGATCATGACCTGAGCTGAAGGCAGACACTTAACCGACTGAGCCCCCCAGGCGCCACTGGTGTTAAATTTTTAAAAAGCTGGAAGGTAGAGATTACTATGAGAAAGTTGACCAGCAATCACTGGGGGTGATGGTTAGGCAGGTTAATCAAGGTAAAGACTGACAAAAGGTCCAGGGTCCCTTGGCTTGGCCCCTCGATGGTGATGCAAACCCGTTGAACAAAAGTGAGTAAAATGGTCAGGGGATGGAGAAGAGAAGTTTCCAGGACTCATCAATACAGGAGCCTCACACACTGTGGTACCAAAACACTGGTGAAGCCCTGATTCGGGCTACAATTAGATCAAAAGAATTTTAAAATGGTTGATAGGATTGTGAAGGTTGGAACGTGTAAACAGGCATTGTGTAAAGAAGTTGGGCCCCCTGAATGTTTTATGGGTAAAGGGGAGCAGAAGCGGCCACCCCAAACAAGTCTCTTTGGCTTAAGGATTATCTTGAGCTGGTTATTTTTAAGAAACAGCAGACACAGGAGAAGCTCTGAAAAACAAGTAGAAGTTACCCTTTTGAGGAGCGCCTGGGTGGCTCAGTTGTTAAGCATCTGCCTTCGGCTCAGGTCATGACCCCAGGGTCCTGGGATCGAGCCCCGCATCGAGCCCCGCATCGAGCCCCGCATCGAGCCCCGCATCGAGCCCCGCATTGAGCCCCACATCGGGCTCCCTGCTTGGTGGGGAGCCTGCTTCTCCCTCCACCTGCAGCTCCCCTTGCTTGTGCTCTCTCTCTCTCTCTGACAAATAAATAAATAAAACCTTAAAAACCCTTTTGTAAGGGACATTTATGTTTATAAGGGAAATCTCCATTTGTAAGGGTGTCTCCTTTGGTGTACCAGAAAGAGAAGGATGGCTGAGAAATCTCTAGAAATTTTTATCCATGGAGAAGGCAGACACTGAAATCTGAGACTTACCCTCCTTCACTGTGCTTTGCCTGGGAACCTCCCATAACTGCTTCCCCCACCCCCATCTTTTGTCTTTAGCTGGAGATATTTAAGGTGGTAGCTTGGGCCATTTTTAGAAGTTAGTTTTCCTGGTATATGTCCCATGTTTACAGGAGGTGTACGTGTTATTAAACTTCTATGTTTTTTTTCCCCCCAATAATCTGTCTTTTTATTACAGGGAGGTCTCAGCCGTCCCCTACATGGGAGTGGATATTATGTCTGGCCCCCAAACCCTTTCCCTATCCAGTTCTGTAAAACCCAAACCTGCTGATGAAGTCCTAATGGAGGCTACAGTTAGGAATGTAAGGGTTGATGGAATTCAGTAAAAGTTTGTAGGAGAATTGGTACGTGTGAATGGTCTTTCTGTGAAGTGTTTGGGTCATTACTTGATTGTATTTTGGAAATAAACATTGTATCTGACTGGGGAATGTTTCCCCCACCTAGTGTTCTGTTTTATAAACAGAAGGCGGGCAAGTTGGCCTTTCATGAGATATTACTTGGGCATGCTGAATGGGAATCAGGAAGACCACGTGAGCCCACACAGTGAGGAATAGAAGAAGCTAGAGTATTGGTAGGGACCATTTCTTGGGGCAATAGGCCTGTGTAGACAATGGACTGGGACTTCTGGGAAAGTCTTTGAGTGCCTCCCAGCAATGACTAGTAGGACTTTGGACTAGAGAATTCAATTTGAGGGGCACTCACTACCTTGGTTTCGGACAGTAATTAAAGCTACTCCGATGGGGGTGCCTGGGTGGCTCAGTCCTTAGGCGTCTGCCTTCGGCTCAGGTCATGATCCCAGGGTCCTGGGATCGAGCCCCGCATCGGGCTCCCTGCTCGGCGGGAAGCCTGCTTCTCCCTCTCCCACTCCCCCTGCTTGTGTTTCCTCTCTCGCTGTGTCTCTCTCTCTAATACAAAAATAAATAAATAAAATAAAATCTTTAAAAATCTACTCTGATGACTGAAGGACATAAAATGTTCTTGAAACCTGAAATACTCGCAATGTCTTGGGTGATGTTGGAGCAAAGCTCTAATGGAAATGGCCGCGCCCAGAGGTGTTCCATAAGAAAATGGAAGTGGTTTATATGGGATCATGAGGAGGAGATGCTCGTGAGCAAGGAGACTTTTTTTCCCCCTAGGACTGACTCTGGAACTGCATGAGGACTTGTTGGCATCAACTGTAACTTGGACAGTGCCCTACACACAGCTCTTGATGGCCCAACAAAGAGTCCCTTGATTTGTGAGTGGCAGCTCCACGGTAAATGGACAACATCTTGTTTGGATGGCCAACCACTCTGATCAAA
The DNA here is from genome assembly GCF_037043125.1 of Eumetopias jubatus. Taxonomy (NCBI): domain Eukaryota; kingdom Metazoa; phylum Chordata; class Mammalia; order Carnivora; family Otariidae; genus Eumetopias; species Eumetopias jubatus. The sequence goes on from NW_028274817.1 coordinate 28,715,365, forward strand.
GAAGGTCAAAACAAATCGGCTCAGTGGGCTGAAACGCACACTGTTTTCCTGCGGTGATGGAAGAATTGAATAGTGGAAAGAGCCCTTATGTTGGGGTTTTTACCGACTCATAGGAAGTGGCCAATGGCCTGGTCGTATGGTCAGATAGGAGGACAATGAAAATCTGGCCTGTTAAAAGGATGCCTGTATGGGGCTTGGTTCTATGGAAATTAGACGGGTGCATTGAAGAAGGACATGTCAATGCCCATCAGAAGAGCTCCCTTCCAGGTCTGGAAGATGACAGGAATTTACAAACAGATATCCTCGGGTGCTCCCTGGAGATGGCCACCTGGATCCATGAAATAAGTGGACATTGGAGGTCTCCAGCAAGGCAGAGATGGGCCGAGTGTAGACATGTTCCTCCTGCACCTTCTGAGGCACAAAATGCCAATAAAAACGGTTCTGTCTGCCATCAAGAGAGACAGAGACTGCAGATGGCTGTGTGGCCAAGGGTGGGAAGGCCCTGAACGTAGCTGGCAAGCGAGACTGACTGTGGCAGCACTGGGGGCCACTAATGGGTCCTGACACGAACAGACAGATGTTGACTCTAGCCTGGGTGTTGCTTACGGGGTGGTAGATGCCAGTGCTCTGAGTGCTCTAAAAGACCCGGAACAGGACACCTGGGTGGCTCAGATGGTTAAGCGTCTGCCTTTGGCTCAGGTCATGATCCCAGGGTCCTGGGATCGAGCCCCACATCGGGCTCCCTGCTCAGTGGGGGGGCTGCTTCTCCCTCTATTCTTCCCCGCTGCTCATGATCTCTCTCTCTCTCAAATAAATAAATAAAGTCTTTTAAAAATCCAATTCTTGGGCGCCTGGGTGGCTCAGTTGGTTAAGCGACTGCCGTCGGCTCAGGTCATGATCCTGGAGTCCCGGGATCGAGTCCCACATCGGGCTCCCTGCTCAGCGGGGAGTCTGCTTCTCCCTCTGACCCTCTTCCCTCTTGTGCTCTCTATCTCTCATTCTCTCTCTCTCAAATAAATAAATAAAAATAAAATAAAATAAAATAAAAAATCCAATTCTTTTTAAAAATTAGCTTCAGGCACCCACCATAGTGATTAGAGAATTATATACATTACAAAATGCTCACTGTGGTAAGTGTAGTCACCCTACGAAGTCATTATGATATTCCTGACCACAGTCCCTGTGCTGTACTTTACATCCCTGTGACTTATTGATTGTATAACTGGAAGGTGGTACCTTTGGATGCACTTCACCTACCTCATGCATCCCCCCACTCTCCCCTCTGGCATCCACCAGGTTGTTCTCTGTACTTAGGAGCCTGTTTCTGTTTTGTTTTGTTTGTTCCATTGTTTTGTAGTTTAGATTTCACATAGAAGTGAAATCATACAGTATTTGTCTTTCTCTGTCTTATTTCACTTAGCATAATACACTGTTGACTATGCAGTTCTTGCCAAGGGAAGACACAGGTATCACAGCTATACTTTTCTTTTTTTTAAAGATTTTATTTATTTGACAGAGAGAGAGAGCACAAACAGGCGGAGGGGCAGGCAGAGGGAGAGGGAGAAGCAGGCTCCCCGCTGAGCAGGGAGCCCGACGCGGGGCTCGATCCCAGGACCCCGGGATCATGACCTGAGCCGAAGGCAGATGCTGAACTGACCGACTGAGCCACCCAGGCTGCCCTATACTTTTTTTTTTCTTCTTCCTCACATCACCTCAACTTTTTTTCCCCCTACTTGGAGCAGTGGTGATAGGACCGGGGCTGCAATTACAGGGGCTGGAAGTAGGGCTGATTTCAGAATGAGACACCGTTAACTATGATTGTGACCAGTATGTCAGACAGAATTTCTAAGGGCCTAATGGGGCAGGATGTACGTTCGCCTCCTCTGACAAAATTGGAATGAACAGCAAATGCAGCTATATACTGCCTGGTGGGGAAGAGAGCCCACTAGCTCTGCACCCGTGACCTGTACCGTGTGTGAACAGCACTGGACCGAGCGTGGGTATTTGCTGGGCTGATAGAGCTGCCTGCAGTCTAGACCAACACAGTAGACAGCACCTGATGTCCCTCCCCGAGGTGAGAACGTTTGCATATAAATGGAGAGAAGGAAAAAGAGTCATGGAGGGTAAGGAAATAAACACATGGGTTACGTAATAAAGGGAACTCCAATATTACAGTAACACTTCGAAAGGAGCTCCGAGCAAAAGATGATATTCGCTCTTAGTTGATTATACCAGATGCCTGAAGTGGTGAAGCCATATGTTTGCTGAAACCACTCTTGCTTTTGGGACAAGACCGAGTGGAAGCCTGCACGCCTGAGTGGCCTCGCACTGGGAGACGTTTTCCTACAATAAGATGATGGACTGGGTGGGTATGAATGACTGCAAGAGGTTCTAGTAATGAGCCTTTATCTTTTGACTTGTGTATCATTTTGCTGTAAGGGCTCTGTGGCCAGGGACCAGGGGGTGGGCTGTGAGATAATAGAAATAAAAATATGTGTCTGTCTCTGCGCCCGGTTCCTGGCATAGGGCTCTTGAGCCATTGAGATTTCCCAAGCGATCAGAGCACCAGGAGCCTCTTTTGCTCTAATGTTGGGGTTTTTTGACAAGTTTTGGCACAGGACTCCCAAACCCTTATCATTTCAGGGTGACAGCAGTGTCCTTTTCTGACAAATGAGGCGACTCTGGGTGGGTTCTTGGGTAATGCTTGGATGAGGACTGCTCGCCAGAAAGATCAAGCCTTGGGGCGCCTGCGTGGCTCAGTCGTTAAGTGGCTGCCTTCGGCTCAGGTCATGATCCCAGGGTCCTGGGATCGAGCCCCGCATCGGGCTCTCTGCTCCACGGGAAGCCTGCTTCTCCCTCTCCCACTCCCCCTGCTTGTGTTCCCTCTCTGGCTGTGTCTCTCTGTCAAATAAATAAATAAAATCTTAAAAAAAAAAAAAAAAAGAAAGAAAGAAAGACCAAGCCTTGATTAGAAGCTTGGAATTTTCCGCCCTGCCCCTTATTTCCTTGAGAAGGGAGAAGGGCTGAAAAATGGACTTAATGATCAGTCGTGATCACGTGAGTGAGCCTCCATAAAGTCCCCCCAGTACGGGGTTCAGAGAGCTTCCAGGTTGGCGAACATGTGGAGATTGGGCACAGTGGCTTTCCTGGAGAGGACGTTCAAGGCTCTGTGGCACCTTCCACATGCCTTGCCCTGTGCACCTCTTCCATCTGACTGTTCATTTGCGTTCCCCCTCCCCCCCTTTTTTAAAGGTTTTATTTATTTATCTGTGTGTGTGAGAGAGAGAGAGCACAAGCAGGGGGAGCGGCAGGCAGATGGAGAAGCAGGCTTCCCGCGGAGCAAGGATCCCGATGCAGGGCTCGATCCCAGGACCCCGGGATCATGACCTGAGCTGAAGGCAGATGCTTAACCGACTGAGCCACCCAGGCGCCCCGTCCATCTGCATCCTTATCATACCGTTCAACAAACTGGTAAACGTGTTCCCTGGGTTCTATGAGCCACTCTAGCAAATTAATTGAACCTGAGGAGGGGGCTGTGGGAATCTCTGATTTATAACCCTAACAACCTGTACTTGCCATTGGTCTCTGAAGTGGCGGTCGGCGGGGGTGGGAAGAGTCTTGTAAGATTGAACCCTTGACCTGTGAGACCTGACGCTATCACATAGTGTCAGTATTGTGTTGACTCCTCGGTCCCCCTGCTGGTATCCAATAATTGCTTGTTGGTGTGAGGGGAACCCCTGCCCCCCGCCCTGCCACTACACATTGGAATTGTTTCCAGAACCAACGTCACAGTTAATGAGAGTTTTAAAAAATATACGTGGCACCAGATTGTAACTATTGTATTCCAATGTTTTTTCATTTTACAATGTATCTTTGAGTTCACTCCATGTCAGTGGACATAGAGATATACATATAAAGTGCTTCAGAAGGGGCGCCTGGGTGGCTCAGTCGTTAAGCGTCTGCCCTCGGCTCAGGTCATGATCCCAGGGTCCTGGGATCGAGCCCCGCATCGGGCTCCCTGCTCGGCGGGGAGCCTGCTTCTCCCTCTCCCACTCCCCCTGCTTGTGTTCCTTCTCTCGCTGCGTCTCTCTCTCTGTCAAATAAATAAATAAATAAAATCTTAAAAAAAAAATAAGTGCTTCAGAAGATGCATGTCAAACAGTGGTTACCTGTAGGGAAGAGATTAGGTTTGGGGATAGTTGATGAAAGGGAACTTGACTTTTTTTTAAAAAAGTATTTATTTATTTAAGTCATCTCTACACCCAGTGTGGGGCTCGAACTCACAACCCTGAGATCAAGAGTCACATGCTCCTCCGACCCAGCCAGCCAGCCACCCTGGGGAACTTTGACTTTATTCTTTTGTCTTTTGTTTTCTTTTTTATAACATTGGATTCATGCATTATCTGTGCAATTAATAATGCACTTATGTTTTAAGACTCAAACTCTAAAAGGCTGATTTGTCCCACATCCCCACTCTGTTGTCCGTATATTTCGCATTCCCTTTCATTGAATTCATTCTTTCACTCATTTATTACTGAGCACCTGCTGTATGCCTGGCATTGTGTTAGATGCTAGGGGTATATAAGAAATTTAAAATATGCTTTGGTTTCTGTTGATTAGCAGGGCAATCCCTCCCTCAAAGTAATACAATCAGCATATGATGGAGAAGATCAGACATTAAAAATAATATTTTAAGGGCAAAATGTTTCCCAGGCCCAAAGCAGGGAGAGTAAGAAATTGACTGTAACTTAACAGAGAGTTATAAGCTGAAGAGAGGATGTGTTGCTCAGAAGGGAAGCAGTCAACACCAGACACAGAGAAGTGGGAACTAGAGAAAGAATTGGCAGGGCCCACCCAGTGCCCTCACGTCTGAGGGTCTCACTCAACTTCTTGAAATGTCTGGGTCACTTGTCAGGTGTGTGTCTGAATCCCCGCGCCCTGCCCCCACCCCAGGAGTGGGGCAGGTAGAGGCAGGGCCCCTATTGGGGTTGTGAAGCTAGAGAAGCTTAGAGGGAAGTCAAGGAGCAAGTCCAAAGTGAAATCCACTGGGGAGAGGCTGCAGATGAAGCCTCGAGAAGTCCAAGGGCAAAACAGAGGGTCAGACGCCAGACCTCAAATGGATGCAAAGCTGAGTGGTACAGCTGTGAGTTTACTGTCGGCCTCTAAGACACGGTCGGGGGAGGCGAAGTCATGTGTATATATATATATATATATATATATATATATATATATATATACACACACACAAGCAAGGAGGTCCAGTGCAATGCGATCCAACAATCTTGGGGTGGATTCTTGGGGCACTAGGCATGGCAGGCAGTTTCTCACTGCAGGGGCGGTGAACGTAGCACCCTACTGTTGCTTGCTGTTTTTGGACATTAAAGCCATCCAGCTAAGCCCCTTGCTCTGGTTCTATGGTCACTAAGCAACCTTCTCATTAAAATGTGGCCCCTCTCGCAGATCTGCCCAGAGGGCACAATGGGCTGGCTAGCCTGCATAAATAGTCCTTCTCTCTTGGCCTCTATTTCTCATTGTAATGTTTTTTCAACATGAAATATATTTCATGAGGTTTTCTTTTTTCTTTTTTTTTTAAAGATTTTATTTATTTATTTGACAGAGAGACACAGCGAGAGCAGGAACACAAGCAGGGGGAGTGGGAGAGGGAGAAGCAGACTTCCCGCCGAGCAGGGAGTCCGATGCGGGACTCGATCCCAGCACCCTGGGATCATGACCTGAGCCGAAGGCAGAAGCTCAACGACTGAGCCACCCAGGCGCCCTTCATGAGGTTTTCTTATTACAGAAGTAATAGGTGCTAATTATAGAAGATACAGACAAGCAAGACGAGAGCATAAAGGTCACCCATAAACCCCACAACCCACAACAACCACTGTTAGTACCTTTGTGATTGTGTGTTAGTACTTCTGTGATGAGTTCGGATCCTTTTGATATGTACGTTTATCTAAAATAGATATCCATATGGTCATATGTGGATATTTACCTTTGGTATTCTATCTTTCTTTTTCTTTTTTTTTAATTTGAAACTTCTTCAATTATGCAAGTGGTACATGAGTGCATTTTCATAAAAGCTTTCAACAAAATATAGAACAATATAGGGTAAAATGTGAAAGACCCCAGAAGCAATTCTAGTAAATAGCTTTGCATTTATCCTCTCAGCTGTTTTTCTCTAAATTTAGAGATCTGCTTTACATACTATTGAAAAAGGAAACCTTTCATCCTCCTATCACACTATTAACTGCTTATTTTTACTATAGATTCTATCACGAACGTCTTATCATGTCAATAAATACAATTCACATGAGTATTTTTTTGGCTGCACGGTATTCCATTGTATGAATGTACCATAATTTATTGAACTAATGTCCTATTGTTGAACATTAAGTTGTTTCCAACCCTCTTCTATTACACACAGTGCTTCGGTAAACATCCTCCTGTGTATACCATTATGCACATGAGTGATCATTTTCTTGGAATAAATTTTCATGGGTAGAATTGTGGGATCCAACAGTGTGAACATTTGAAGGTCCAATTGCCCTCCACAAAGGACATAGCAATCTACCCACCCAGCACCCAGGGTGTGAGGGTGCCCATTTCCCTCAATCCTTGCCTACAGTGAGTATTTTTAATCTTTTTCAACTTTGCCAATCTATGGGCACAATAGGGTAGATCACTGTTGGCTTGAATTGCATCTAAAATTGCTCCTGGGGCGCCTGGGTGGCTCAGTCGGTTAGGCGGCTGCCTTCGGCTCAGGTCATGATCCTGGGGTCCTGGGATCGAGCCCCGCGTCTGGCTCCCCACTCAGCGGAGAGCCTACTTCTCCCTCTCTCTCTGCCTGCCACTCTGCCTACTTATGCACTCTATCTGTCGAATAAATAAATAAAATCTTTAAAAAAAATAAAAAAATAAAATTGCTCCTGAGGCTTATTTATTCAACAGATAAAATTCAGGACCAACTATGTGCTGAACACTGTATTAGGTACCAGAGACACAATGGTGAACAAAAATGGCCATAGATACCGATCTTAATGAAGCTTACAATTGAATGAAAGACACAGACGTTAATCAAAGGATGCCACAAATAAACACCCTGTGATAAGAGTCATGAAGGAGAAGCACCAAGAGCTTTGAGAACATAAAATAGGACATCAGGGAAGGCTTCCCGGAGGAAATGATGGTGAGGTTGGTAACTGAAGGGAGAGTTGGAGTCATCAAGCAAAGCAAGGAAGTATTCCACAGAGAAAACAACATGTGCAAAGACCCTGTGGTAGGAGAGAGCACGGGGAGGCACTGCAAAGCCGTCAGCGGACTTGGAGCGCAAAGAGTGAAGGACAGGTTCAGAGAGATAGGCAGGGGCTAGGGCATTCAGGAGGGTCAACTGGGTTAAGGATTTTGGTCTTTATCTGAAGCGCAAAGGGAAATCATTGGCGAGTTGAAAGCAGGAGGCTGACGTATCAGATTTGCAGCGTGAGAAGATTGCCGTGGCTCCGGTGTAGAGAAGAGATTGGCAGGGAGCACGAGTGGATGCAGGCAGGCCATCCAGGAGGGCAGTAGTTGAGATGAATGATGATGGTGCTGGCTTGGAGCATGTGGCAACTTTGTACACAAAGAGCAATGCACGGATACAAACTCTGGTAGTGTCAGGACAGATACTATGCAACCAAGAATCAAGCCAAAACCCAATCAGCGCCGAGTCCTGGCCTATGTCCATCTGGAATCTCTCTCTTGAATCTATTCCATCAACCCTGTTCCAGCTCAGACCTTATCCTCTCCTGCCCTGACCCATGCACCAGTCACTTCTGTGGCCTCTGGTCTCACTGTCTCCAGTTTCTTTTCTGCACCTGTCACCACAAAGATTTCTTTCTTTCTTCCTTCCTTCCTTCCTTCCTTCCTTCCTTCCTTCCTTCCTTCCTTCCTTCCTTCCTTTCTTTCTTTCTTTCTTTCTTTCTTTCTTTCTTTCTTTCTTTCTTTCTTTCTTTCTTTTAAGGATTTTATTTATTTATTTGAGAGACAGCGAGGGTGAGAGAGCACAAACGGGGGGAACAGCAGAGGCAGAGGGAGAGGGAGAAGCAGACTCCCTGCTGAGCAGGGAGCCCGATGTGGGACTTGATCCCAGGACCCTGGGATCAGGATCTGAGCTGAAGGCAGCCGCTTAACCGATTGAGCCACCCAGGCTCCCCAAAGATTTTTCTTAATAATGGCTTTATTGAGATATAATTCACATAATCATACAACTCTCCTTTTTAAAAGGTACAATTCAGTGGCTTTTAGCATTTCTCGGATATGCCAACCATTGTCACAATCTAATTTTAGAACATTTTCCTCACTTCCAAAAGAAACCCCAGAGCCATTGGCAGTCACGCCCCCGCCCCCTCCCAACCTTTCCAGCTCTAGGCAAATATGAATCTACAGAGTGTAGACTTCCCTATTCTGGACACTTAGTAAAATTAGAATTATACAGTACATGGTCTTTGGTGACTGGCTTCTTTCACTTAGCATCATGTTTTCAAGGTTCATCCATGTTGCAGCACGTATCGGAACTTCATTCCTTTTTAAGGCAGAATAATATTCCATTGTATGGACGTACCACTGTTATTTCTCCACCCATCCATTGATGGACATTTGGGTTGTTTCCACTTTTTGGTCATTATGATGAATGCTGCTATGTGCTTTCACATACAAGTTTTTGGGGAGACCTATGTTTTCATTTCTCCTGGGTCATATAATGACTACGCTTAACATTTTAGGAGCTGCCGGCCTGCTTTCCAAAGCAGCTGCACCTTTATACATTACAGCCAGCTGTGAAGGATGGTTCCAATTTCTCCACTTTCTTGCCAACACTTGCTATTGTATGTCATTTTTATTGTAGCTACCCTAGTATGTGTGAAGTGGGTGTTTCTCGTGGTTTCCATTTACAGTTCTCTGAAGGCTAATGATGTCGAGCCTCTTTTCACAAATGTATTGACCACCTATCTATCTGCTTTGGAGACATGTCTATTCAGATCCTTTGCCTATTTTTTTTTACCTTTTATTTTTTTATTGAGATATAATTGACATATGACATTATTGTATGCCCGTACTGTCCTAAGCATTTTGCAAATTTAGATATATTTAGGGGTGTCTGGGTAGCTCAGTTGGTTAAGTGCCCGACTCTTGGCTTTGGCTCAGATTATGATCTTAGGATCGTGAGATCAAGCCCTGCGTCGGGCTCCATGCTCAATGGGGAGTCTGCTTGGGATTCTCTCCCTTTCCCTCTGCCCCTTCCTCCACTTGCATGCTCTCTAAATCAATCAATCAATTAATTAAATCTTCATAATAGCCCTGTAAAATAGGTACTGTTATTATCATTATCTGAATTTTACAGGGAGAGAAGAAACCAAGGCACAAAGAGGTTCATTTTGCCTCAGATCACATAGCTAGTAAGAGGCATACTGAAATTTAAACCCACGTGAAAACAATTTATTCAAGCCAAGAGAAATTTGGTGGGTCCAGCTGTCATTGCCTCATGCCTCATGTCATGAATTTTGCAAGTCCGGTTCACCACGTGATGTGCTGTAGAAAGCAATAAAGATTATGAATTTTATCTGTGCTCATGCCTTTAATCATGAGCTATTTAGAAGAGATTGATCTCAAGTATGGAGATTTACCGAGCTGCCATCTCCAATCAAGAGCTTTTGGAATAAGAGTTCCCAAATCCAATTTGTTAGACCTCCAGTGATTCACAAGATTATATTTTCATATGGATGTGACAAGACATCTAAACACATTGAACTTGAAACTGCAGGGGACAAACAAAAGCTCCGTTGATTTGTTCAAGGAAATGGAGACTCCAACTGGACATGTGGATTGGGCAGATGGTGACAGGAAGCCGCTCATTTTCCATTACCAAGCTATCTCGAGTTCAATGCATTCATAGATTTGGAAGAATGCTGCACTCCATTTGGTGGAAAATAAGTCAATGTGTGTGAGGATTTTCTTCCCTGGATGCAGGGGGAGGGGTGCAGAGGAGCATTTAGACCACAGGATCCTGAGAGCCCAGGACTGGAGGAGGGAGGGAGTCTCCTACCTTGGGCTAGACACACAGAGCCAGCTATCTGCAAGTCAAGAAGGCCAGAGCAATAACAGCAGGATCAGAGCCAACTTCCAGGCCTGGGCCATGCTTGGCAGGCACCGAGCATGCTTGATTGCCCTGCATTTTGTGTAGCAGCCTTGATAGGATGCAGAGGGCCCAGCTGAATTTAAGGCACTGGGGCAGGGTGGTCAGAAGAGGGTGCTAGGTTTTGTTTTCTCCAGTATTACAGTTTTAGTGAGCTATAATAATTCACATACCACACAATTCATCTGGCTTATATGTTTTGATGAGTACAGACAGTCCTTAATTTTCATAAACACACAAAATATAATTTAAAAGACATTTTTATGATTGTGTTGAGAGTACAGATATTAGGCTGTCATTTATTTATGTATACCCTGCCTATTGCTAAATTATCAGACCCACTACTACTAGTGTGTGCCAGCATTCAGCTCAGTGAACTGGATCCGCCAAGAATTTTGCAGGTAAACATTATCCCAACCTCTCCAGTTGGACAGCCAATCTTTAGACAAGGTTAAGGTCTTCCTGATGCAGCTGAAAGTGTGCTCTCTTTCTGAAAACTGCCAAAACTGAAGTCCCAGACGGTCTGTCTCTGGAGTCAGCATGAGACAGGCCCAGACTGAATAGCTCCTGCATTTCCAGTTCATTTTGGTAAATATCAATGTTCTATTCTCATTGAACCAATGGAAATTGACCAATGACCAACAATAGGCCTATAAATGTGCACTTTTGAGTGAATACAGTTGATTTAACTTTTTTGGATCCTTCAGGTTTCTGCCCCTACAGTCCCTATCACTGAAGAGCCACCAAGCCATATTTCACTATTACTATCCATTTATGTGGCTTGTATATATCTGCATCTTTTATTATGTGACCTCTGATGGAAAAAATGTGGTGCCCCACCTTAAACAAACTTTACCGAAATTTCAGTTCTCTTGCCTAGATTTGTGATCAGAACTACATGGGAAGTCATTTAAACCTGTAATATGTGATAAGGGGCTTAGAGAGCTAGTATTTTTTCTCTATTGTTTACTGAGGGCTAATCCATTTATTTTGGAAACCAGTAGAGGACGTGGTTGGGAGATATTCTGTTATGGAAGCTGAGAAGCTGAACGTCTGGTTTCACCTAAATGGAAGGTCATAGGACCTCTGGAGGTGGGCCATGAAGCTACTTACAACGAAGCCCAGATCTTCCTCAGGAAGCAAACTTGGCTATTTGCCAGCATGTCAAAAAGTGCTTTATGGAGTCCCTGAGTTTCACAATACGAAGCATGGGATTAACCAGTAACCTCAATAATATTCCAGCTCTGGAAAGACCGCATAGAGCCCCTTTGGGGAGTGGGGGTGGGGCATACCATATGAAAGTGCGCTTCAGTAAAGGGTGCTTGTCCTTCCTGACCAGATCCCACCTGCCCTTGAGGCATGATGATTTCAGCCTTACTTACTTTAGAGGTCTCTTCAAAGTTCCCATATCCCATGTCTCGGCAGGGAGAACCAAGGGTTCTTAATTCTAGAACCTTCGCCCCCCACCCCCCAGATACACATCCATGCTCACCTTCAGTTTTTGATTCCAGCTCGGGGTAATGGACTCATACTGTTTGAGTCCACTCCTGAGCCTTTGTTGACTGCCTGGCATTTCTCAACCCATCTCTGGTTGCTAGTGTTTACCCACTCCTTTAAACCCTGCCTGTGTCCTTGACTTGAACTTTTAGCTGGAGATTGACACTATGAAATGTCTGATTTTAAGTAACACAACTTCCCCATGAGTTGACTTGGTTGAATTAGCTGCAAGTCAGTATGCCCCCAGGTGACTGAACCTACTTTATTAAAGTTATTTAATATTGGGCACCTGGGTGGCTCAGTTGGTTAAGCGACCGCCTTCGGCTCAGGTCATGATCCTGGAGTCCCGGGATCGAGTCCCGCATCGGGCTCCCTGCTCGGCGGGGAGTCTCCTTCTCCCTCTGACCCTCTTCCCTCTCGTGCTCTCTGTCTCTCATTCTCTCTCTCAAATAAATAAATAAAATCTTAAAAAGTTATTTAATATTGACCAATTGTGTATAGAAAACATGTGCTGAAGTCATTGCTTACAATTTCATCTTAATTAATTCTAATAGGAGCAAAATACTATGACTGATTATCTTTTAAGATGCCTCTTGACAGGTTGATAGAATCATGTCACCAGCCTATTAAAGGTCCCCGTGTCTATTCGCCGTGGTAGGGGAAAATATGTGTCCAGGTGATTGGAATGCAGATTCAAATTATTGGAGGAGAAATTTAAAAAGAAGTAGGCAGGCTCTTGGCAAGTGCTTTCTGACCTACTGCAATATTGGAGCTAATTAGTAGAAAAGATGAGATCAGAGGAGTTACCTGGCCACCAGGAGAACTCACAGGATGGTAGTACCTTGGTGAATTTACTAAAATCCACGGTCTGTCCTTCACCTTTGCAACTTAAAACACTTCAGCTTCTATGGGGCGCCTGGGTGGCTCACTCATTAAGCATCTGCCTTAGGCTCAGGTCATGATCCCAGAGTCCTGGGATCGAGCCCCGCATCGGGCTCCCTGCTCAGCGGAAAGCCTGCTTCTCCCTCTCCCACTGCCCCTGCTTGTGTTCCCTCTCTCGCTGTGTCTCTCTCTGTCAAATAAATAAATAAAATCTTAAAAAAAAAACACTTCAGCCTCTAGATAAACAAAATGCGCTATATACACGCAATGGAATATTATTCAGTCTGAGCAAGGAAGGGAATTCTGACACATGCTACAACATGGACCAATCTTAAAGACATTATGCTGAGTGAAATAAGTCAGTTACCAGAGGACAAATACTGTATGATTCCACTTATGTGAGGTCCTAGAGTCGTCACATTCATAGAGACAGAAAGTAGAATGGTGGTTGCCAAAGGCTGGGGGCAAAAGGGATGGAGAGTTATTATTTAATAGGTATAGAGTTTCAGTTTTGGAAAATGAGAAAAGTTCTGGAGATGGATGGTGGTGATGGTTGCATAACAATGTGAATGCACCTAATGCTAGTGAACTGTGCACTTAAGAATTGGTTAAAATGGTAAATTTTATGTATATTTTTCTATGACTAAATAATAATAATAAAAAATTTTAAAACAAACAAAAAATAAAACACTCCAAACCAGGAAAATGAACTCATGGTAGCTAATTTCACATTAATTAAAGCAGAGTGCCAATTTACCAATTTACAAAGAAATCTAGAACACCAAGGGAAAAATCATAAAGGGAAATATTGATTGATTTTGACTGTATAAATATTCTTAATTTCTTTACACCAAAATCCATCATAAAATTAATGACAAAGGATTAATACCCATACTATATAAAGAGCTCATACAAATTAACAGAAAAATAAGTGTTTCAATATAAAAGTGGCTAAGGACATGAACAGGAAATTCATAAAAGAAAAAATACAGTTGGGTGGTAACATTTCAATTCTTCTTTCTCTTGGTGGAATGCTGGAGGCTAATTGAGGGCTTGAGACCTTATACTGATGGCTTGAAATCAGTCATGATGAGAGTATTTCGACCATGGAAACCAGCAAGTGCTGCGTATCAGAGTTTGGTTTTCTTCCTTGGAGAACAGGTTGTTACCTGCAAACTACTGTGCGTATTCAGTCATTCTCTCTCACCTGGTTCCTTTCCAATTACTTTTAATCACTCTCAAGTCTTCTCTGCCAACTTTAAAGAAGCCCCTACCCATACTTTATTCTTCTCCAGCTGCCATACCATTTCTGTCTTCCTTCACATCAAACTTCTTCAAAGAATTGACTAGACTTGCTGAATCCATGTACTCATTTCTTAATTATTCTTCAGTACACTTAAGCCATTTTTTGCCACCACCACTCCCCTGAAACAGCTCTTGCCCAGCTCAACGAGCTCCATGAACCCTAAATTCTATGGAGAGTTTTCCCTTACCTTTCTGGCCTCTTGGCAGTCAGTATTCAACTCTGTTGACCATTACTTTCTTGCAATCTTCTTGTCCTTGGGCTTCAGTGTAATACATGATCCTGGTTTGCCTCCCACCTTTTTAGCTCCTCCTTTTCAGTTCCCTTCTCAGATTCTTCTTTACATTTCCCGCATTTAAATATTGGTGATTTCCAGAGATTAGTCTTGAGTTGTCTTCTCTTCTCTATTCTCTCCTTAGGTGATGTCATCCATTCCTGTGACTTTATTTTTTTTAAGACTTATTTATCTATTTTAGAGAGAGAGAGAGAGAGAGAGAGAGAGAGCATGAGCAGGGGGAGGGGCAGAGGGAGAGAGAGAAGGGAAACAGACTCCCCGCTGAGTGGGGAGCCCAGCTTGGGGCTTGATCTCTGGATCTTGAGATCATGACCTGAGCCAAAACCAAGAGTTGGATGCTTAACCGACTGAGTCACCCAGGTGCCCCCATTACCGACTTATATGCAAATGATTACTAAATCTGTATCTCCAGCCCTGGCCTCTCCTCTGAGTTCCAATTGCCTACTTGACAATGTATCCCTCTCAGTGTCTCAAAAGCATCTCAGACTCGACTTATCCCAAACTGGAGCCAAAGGCTTTCTCTCTTTTCCTCAAACCAGAGGTTCTCTAGTGTTCCCCATCTCAATAAAATGCACCACGATATAAGCCAGAAACTTAGGGGCCAACTTTGGCATCTCTGTCTTCATCTCCCACATCACAAGTCTGGGTTGTCTTTGCCTTCTAAATATTTCCCAGGTAAGTTCTCTCTCTCTTTTTCAAAGATTTTATTTATTTATTTGACAGAGAGAGACACAGCAAGAGAGGGAACACAAGCAGGGGGAGTGGGAGAGGGAGAAGCAGGCTTCCCGCGGAGCAGGGAGCCCGATGTGGGGCTCGATCCCAGGATCCTGGGACCATGACCTGAGCCGAAGGCAGACGCTTAACCAATTGAGCCACCCAGGCGCCCCCACCAAGGGAACTTTTCAAAACAGGAGTCTGATCGTGTCACACTCCTGCCTTAAACCTCTCAATGGTTTCCCATTGCTTAGAATTAAAAAAAAAAAAAACTTGCAATGGCCTAGGGCCCTGAAATATCTGGCTCTGTGCCCATGTCTCCAGCTTCATTTCATACCACTCCAGTCCCCCTGTACTCCAGGCACGCCAACTTTCTTTTGGTTTCTTTTTTTTTTTTTCTGTTAAAGAGTTGCTTTATTAATACAAAACATACACACAAACTACTGAGTGCTAAGAAATTTAAATATCTAAGTCATAGCAAACAGGTAGCAATTCAACATCCAGGGTTGACAGAATGCTTGGAGACTGCAACAGATTCGACTCCCATGGTGGAGAGGGCATCTTCAGAGGTGAAGGGGGGCCCAGGTGCAACAGCTTCTCGAGTTCCCTCTCCTCATCAAGGATCATGAGAGGCACTCCACTCAAGGGGAGGCGTGCAATCTGGTGCTCTTCAGGCAGGTCAAAACTCTCAAAATCCAAAGGATTGAAGGGAAAGAATTTTTCTATTTCTGGATAGGTGTCATCCGAGGCAGGAACAGAGTTTTTTGTTTTGATGGTCTTCTCAGTCACCTTTTTGGCAGAGAAGGTCGGCTGCTTTTGTTTGAGAGATCCATTAGTCTTTACTGAGTTTTCTGTGGCTCTGGTGACAGTTCCCAAAGCCTTTCTGGTAACTTTAGGTAAGGCTGCTTGAGCATCAAACATTTTGCCTACATGTGGTGTTGAAACCTGAGATCTCCCATCTAAAGCTTTGACTGGAGGCCTAGACCCCGGCTTCAGCCCGTCCTTGGGAGCCACACGGGTGCCTGGTTCTCCATTTTCCTTATCAACAAAGATCAGGGTAGCCATTCTGGACTAGCGTCCACCCACGTCGGAATCAACAGCCAAATTCAACCAAGATTCGGTCTTTTCTTTTGGTTTCTTGAACAGAGCCTTCACACATGTTCTTCCCTTTGCCTGGAATGCTCTCTCCCCTCCTGTCCTCCCTGCATCTTGCTAATCTGTCATCTCAATTCAAATGTCAGTTCCCTCCATGAAGCCTCCTATACTGACATGCTAGACTAAATCCAATCTGCATCCCCCCAACCCCACCCCGCCATTATAAGTTCTCATGGTACATTAAATATCTCCTTAATTGCTCTTATTACTGTTTTATTTTTGCATTTATGTGTGTGATTATTTGATTATTTTCTGTTTTCCCCACTAGACCATAAATTCTACAAAGGCAAGGACTAAGTCTGTTTTTGCTCATCATTGATCTCTAGCACCTAGACTAAGACATGGTACACAGTAGGTACATAATTAATATTTGCAGGATTAATGAATCACTTAGTGATTCTTTTTTTTATTTTAAAGATTTTATTTATTTATTTGACAGAGAGAGACACAGAGAGAGAGGGGACACAAGCAGGGGGAGTGGGAGAGGGAGAAGCAGGCTTCCCGCCGAGCAGGGAGCCTGATGCGGGGCTCGATCCCAGGACCCTGGGATCATGACCTGAGCTGAAGGCAGACGCTTAATTACTGAGCCACCCAGGCGCCCCTCACTTAGTGATTCTTGTGTATAGGAAATTCATAAAACTAGGCCAGCTAGTATTTCTCCTTTTATTAAGGCTTCCAGGAAGCTAAGAATCATATTTAAAGCTTAATCACAGTAATCATATCAACCCTCTATAAATAAGATATGTGAATCATCTCTTTTAATCTTGGTGTTCTATTCCTAGTTTATTGACCCATAAAATCTGTTTTGGATTAAGATGCTGTGTGTACGTGTGCATGCGTGTGCCCACACATGCACACACATGTATGTGAGCATATATATGCATACAAAAATAAATCAGTACCTAAATGCAAAGTGTTGAGAGATTGATACAAGTGAAGACCTCATCTTTTTTTTTTTTAGATTTATCTTTTTATTTTAGAGAGAGAGAAAGAGTGCATGTGTGCGCAGGGGCAGAGGGAGAGAGAGCGAAATCCTCAAGCAGACTCCCCACTGAGCACAGAGCCCCATGTGGGGTTCGATTCCAGGACCACAAGATCATGACCTGAGCTAAAATCAAGAGTCAGACACTTAACTGGCTGAGCCACCCAGGTGCCCCGCCCCCTTTTTTTAAGACCTCATCTTAAGCAATGATAGTGGTGATGGTGAAACTAGTGGTTTTTTTTTCTAAGATTTTATTTATTTGACAGAGAGAGAGACAGCGAGAGAAAGAGAGAGAGAGAGAGTAGGGGGAGTGGGAGAGGGAGAAGCAGGCCTCCTGCCAAGGATGGAGCCCGATGCGGGGCTCGATTCCAGGATCCTGGGATCATGACCTGAGCCGAAGGCAGCCGCTTAACCGACTGAGCCACCCAGGCGCCCGTGAAGCTAGTGTTTTATCCAACGTGTCATTACCACCTTTTTCCCAGCTCTTTTTTTTTCAAACTCTACCCCCAACATGGGGCTCCAAGATCAAGAGTCACATGCTCTACCAACTGAGCCAGCCAGGCACCCCTCTGTCTCATATTTCAAACCTTTCACAGTGCTTGTGGTTCATCTGTGGACTGTAAGGACACTGGATAGAGACCTTGTTTCTCTAGATTCTGTACCATATCTAGGGGCTGTTGATTATTATCATTCAAATCACAGAACTTATTGTCTTTAAAAAAATTTTTTTAAAGATTTTATTTATTTATTTATCAGAGAGAGATAGAGAGAGCTCAAGCAGGGGGAGCGGCAGGCAGAGGAAGAAGCAGGCTCCCCGCTGAGCAAGGAGCCCAATGCGGGACTCGATCCCAAGATCCTGGGATCATGACCTGAGCCGAAGGCAGATGCTTAACCGCCTGAGCCACCCAGGCATCCCTAAAAAAGTTTTTTTTTTTTAAAGACTTTATATTTTTAAGTAATCTCTACACCCAACATGGGACTCGAAATCACAATGCCGAGACCAAGAGTCGTGCGCTCCAGCAGCCAGGAGCCAGACAGGCACCCCTTGTCTTTTTAAACCATTTTTTTTTTATCTTGTGAAATGTAACACACTTCAGAGGAGTTCCTAAAGCATACACAGCAAATATCAGCATTTATAAAGCAAACGCTCATGTGACCACCACCAGTTTAAGAAATAAAGCATTGGTATTTATTGTCTATGGTGCGTGTTGGATACTGCCTTCTGGCACATTTGGAACTGACTACTTGACTTTCAGTGCACACATAGTGAATCTCCTCAGTTAGACAGTTCCATGAGAACAAAAATCGTACCTTATATTTCTTTATACCTCTCCTGGTGCCTAGTGCAGTGAGTGCCCTAGATATAGAAGGGGGGCGATGCAGTTTACATGATTCTGCATCTTAGATGAACTCTGTGACTCTGGGAAGACCACTGAAGGCTAATTTTGCCAAACAAGAATTGTTTGAGGGAAGACAAAATTGTATCATTTGTCTAAATCTGTATATACAGATCAGGGTATGAGAATTAACTAGTACATCATGATGTGGGCGGGCAGCCCAGCCTTCTCTTGAGTTCTGGCTCTTGCCCAATGTAGAAAGCCAGCCTGGACCTATTGGGATAGCCTCCTAACTGGCCTTTGGGTCCTTCGTCTTGCCCTCGTTCAATCAGTTCTTTGGTTGGTGACTCGAGTGACCTGTGTGGACAGAGATGTCACTGTGTCATGCCACTGCTCAATAACCATTCATGCACTGGGTCTCCTCCAGCGGTGATGCACCTGGGAGGCTTGTTACAAACCCGCACTTTACCCCGTGCAAAGTCTGAGTCAGCAGGTCCAAGGTGGGGTCTAGGTAGCTGCATCCATAAGAAGCACTGTGGGTGAGGGGCGCCTGGGGGGCTCAGTCCCTGGGGCGTCTAACTCTTGGTTTCGGCTCACATCATGATCTTCGGGTCGTGGGATTGAGCCCTGTGTCGGGCTCCGTGCTCGGCATGGAGTCTGCTGGAGATTCTCTCTCTCCCTCTGCCTCACCCTCCGCTCCTCACTTCTCTCTCTCTCTCTCTCTCTCTCTCTCTCTTTAAAATAAATAAATAAATAAAATCTTAAAAAAAAAAAAAGAAGCACCGTGGGGGATTGTGAGGCCGTTGGTTCAGGTCCCATCCATGAGGAAACACAGTCTCAAAGGCTCTTTTAGTCCCTGCGGGTTGGAACTTGAGCACCCTCAGCATGGCCCACAAAGCCCTTAACGGGTGGCCCCTTTTAATGCTGACTCTGTTCCCTCCCTGCCACTCCACTCTCATGTTACTGTCACATCATTTCTTGCTGTGACAGTGTTCTGATTCCCAAGTCATTAATCGCTCCCTGCTCCAATGTTTTCCCCAAGCTGGAGCCAGAGCGACCTTCCAAAACTGCAGACACGTTCATATGACTCCCTTGCTCAAAACCGTTTGGTGGCTCCTCACCATCGAAGGGACAGTTTCTCTAACTGGCTCAGGTGGCACAACATTTGGATGTCATGGTGTTCTTTCCAGAATGCCATGGAATAATTGATATATTAAATCGCACCATATGAAAGAAAACACTTTTTGGGGCACCTGGGTGGCTCAGCTGGTTGAGCATCTGCCTTCGGCTCAGGTCGTGATCCCAGGGTCCTAGGATCGAGTCCCGCATCGGGCTCCCTGCTCAGCGGGAGGCCTGCTTCTCCCTCTCCCTCTGCCACTCTCTTGCTCAGTCTCTCTCTCTCAAAGAAATAAATAAAATCTTTAAAAAAAAAAGAAATAAAACACTTTTCAAAAGACTACTTCTGCTAGCAGAAAATACGTCCACATTATGTGTGTGCAGTATGAAATCATAGCCACAAGCACAGATGTCCATGAAAAAAATAAACCGTTGAATTAAGCATGATCAATACTGGGATTGTCTGTTTAATATTCATTTGCTTCTTGTTCATTCATTTTGTTGCTTGCTAGCAGATAAGCAGGAGCATCTGTTAAAGATTTAGGGAAAATTTATGATTAAAAAAAGTTAAAATAGAGAAATTTCTACCCATTATCTGATTTTTTTTTTTTTCACTGTGAGCATCCATCCATTTGCGGCGGGCGTGTTTCCAGACTGAGCAGGCATTGTCCCTGGAGAGCACAACTTGAGAACCCCTACTCTGGAGCATGAAGTGTAAACTCTTTGGCATGACCAATGCGATGCTTCCAGATCTGACCCCATCTTACCGTCTAGCCTCATTTATAGCCACTGCACCCCCCGCCCCCAGGGCCAAGACTTGGAATTCGCTAAATGTTTGCTGTCTTGTGATTTTACAAATACCATTCTTCTACTCCGCCCCCCCCAACCGCCGCCCCCTTGATGACCAGATAACCTACTACTCATTCCTCAAGACACCAGCCAAGGACTCTTCTTTCAGGTGCCTTTCTTCACCTCTCTGGGTCTCTATCTCCCCAAGGTCTTGCTCCGGACTGATGACGTCACTGCTCATTTGTGAGGCTATCTGCCAACTGGCCTGGGAGCTCCCTCAGGTCGCAGTAGGGGTTCTTGTTGCCCACCTTTTCTCGAGTTCCCCGGCATTTAGCATGGTGGCTGGTGTGAGGTGGGGACTTGGTGCATATTTGTGGAATGAATGAGTACGATTGCAAAGGAAGTGAAGTCTATTTTTAGAATCTTCCAGCTCCCTACAGGGGTGCCATCTGTACCTTTTCTGGCACCCCTTCCCCAACCCCATGCACTCTGTAACCTTATGCTGGCCATGTAGAAATCCACCAGGATCTACCATCCTTGCTGGAGCCCCGGCTTCAAGCTTTTCCCTCGCTATCCTACCGTGCCTTACCCGTCCTGTGTGCCATCCCTCCATGGGCTAGATTTCAGATGAATCGGTGGTTCTCACACTTTAGCATCAAGTTCAAACACCGGTTGCTGGGGCCCAGGCCTCTAGGGTCTGATTCGGTAGGTCTTGGCCGGGGGCTGGGAGCTTGCATTTCTACTAACATCCCTGGTGATGCTGCTAGACAAAGACCACATTTTGAGAACCAGTGGGATAAATTAGTGTAAAACCAGGAGCAGCAGGTAATTGAGGCACAAAGGAACCCTTACTTCATCTTGACTCCGCCCCTTAACTGAGGTTCTGATTCTGGCAGGCACTATCTGGATTTCCTCTATCCCACATCATTTTCCCTCTGCTTTGCTTGGTCTGCCTCCTCCAACTTTCTGATCTTTTCAGATTGTTCTATAGCTTCCTTCACTTTAGCCCAACATTACCATCCCTCCCTTCCTCCTTTCATAAAGCCACCATTTCAGGACAAAGGCTCTCCTGAGCTGTTAGCTCCATTTCATCGCCCTCTTTCCCCTCCCCGCTCCCCCATTCAGTCTTAGCAACCCCCCTACCCCAGGAGTGAGTGACCTTTCTAAAGCTTGGCTCCCATTAGGGTCCACTCCCACCTAGCAGGGGTAGCCATTTCCCCTCCCCGGGAGGCTGGTTCTACAAACAACATTAGCATGCTAATGACAGTCACCTGCTGGCCCTGGGAAATCGCGGCGTGCTCCGGCTTCCTCAAGGACAGTGGAAACACTGAAAACAGCACGTTTAAATGCTTCCGTTCATTCATTCACTCAACAAACATTGATTGAGCACCTGCCAGACACTGCGCTGGGCCCGAAGGATCCCCCCAGGACACATGGAACATGGGTCTGTGTTCGTGGGCAGCGCCTGAGGGTCCACAATGCCTCTTCATGAAGCGGATCTTTTGCTCCACTCGTCAAGGGGGACAGACATTCAAGGAAGAAACTGACCCCTCATGAGTCCTGTTGCCTCAGCCTTCCTGCCCGCCCTGTGCCTGGGCAGGTGATCCGGGACCAAGGATTGGGAAACACCAACCCAGTGAGTTTCCAGATCTCTTTGTTGAAATAAACATTATAGGGGCACCTGGGTGGCTCAGTCGTTAAGGGTCTGCCTTCGGCTCAGGTCATGATCCCAGGGTCCTTGGATCGAGCCCCGCATCAGGCTCCCTGCTCAGCTGGAAGCCTGCTTCTCCCTCTCCCATTCCCTTTCCCACTCCCCCTGCTTGTGTTCCCTCTCCAGCTGTCTCTCTCTGTCAAATACATAAAATCTTAAAAAAAAAATGAAAGAAACATTATAATCCACACCTCTCAGCTATTGGCCCACTGTATTGAGTGAGGCCAAGGTATGTAAAGCCCAGCACACAGTGAGCTAAAACCTCTCTGCACATACACACACCCATGCGGACATACACACACCGACACACACACACACACATAATGACACAAATACCAACACACACACATTTGACACACACACCAACACACAATACTGGCATGCACACCTTTATACACATTCCAACACACACTGAAAATACACTCTGACACACACGCATCAACACAGACACAGACACACACTGAAACAGACACACTGGACAGACACACATCAACAAACACAAACACAGGAGTAAACACATGCCAACACACACACACACACATTGACACATGCTGAAACACACGGACACGTAGCTGACACACCCACTGACACATACAAATGCACACCTATTCACACGTCAGTACCAATCCACAGCCCACGGAAACCGGGATGCCCAGAACCCAGCAAGGGCTTGCAGCAGGCAGCAGGTCTTAGAGGGGCCAAGGGGTTGCAGGAGACTTGAATTACATACTTGGTTCCAGTCTGGAGGTCCAGATTTTTGGAGGAGGGGGCCTCCCAGGTTCTGAGGGTCCCTAGGGACAGGTGGGTGGAGTGGGTCACCTGGGCGGGGCACCAAGGATTTTGAGCTAAGGTACCTCCTGGGGGGGCTGAAATGTACGGAGCTTTGGTCGGCAGGGAGCGCTAAGGTGGGGGGCGGAGGGGCGGTTGGTAGGGGGGTGGGGGCGGGCAGTACGCCAGAGAGCAGGCAGGATTCCCGGGAAGCCCAGCTGCACCAGGCCCTCCTCCAGGCTCCACTCCCCCATGCTCTGGATATCAGCTCTCGCCTCTGGCTTCCAGATGCACCCCTCTCCTCCCGCCACCACCCAAGTCCCATGTCCAGATCATTTAGTAACCTCGGGCCCTTCTCCGTCCACCACACCCCAGCCTTTGCCAGGGAAGACCTGTCTCCCTCCCAGACACCCAGCCGGGAAGCGGCCAGTCACCTCTGACTCCCCGCCCCCATCCGGTCTGGGGCCAGCCTTACAGCGGTTCCTCATATACAGCGCTGGTCCCGCGTGTCGCTGCCACCCAATCCAGGGCCCGGCACCTCCCCCAGGCCCTGCTCCAGCACCCTGGTGGGCCTCGGAGACAACAGCCGCCCCTCTTCCCTGCCGTCACCATCTGCCCCCGAGGGCCCGCGCTGTCTCCTGAACTCCCCTGTACTGGTCCCTGATTGTGCCAGGCTCTTCTCTTTTGGCCTCTCCTGGGTCTCTAGCGCAGCGATGGGCACACGGTCGGCGCCCTCAATACTTGGCTTGTCACGACTGTCCCGACTGCTACCCCCTCCTTGTGTCTCTTTCTTCTGGACCCGCCCCGCCTTCCCCCATCCCAATCCCCTGCCCTCTTGCTCAGGAAACGCTTAATTGGGCGCTTCCTGGACGCCAGACCCCGAACTAAGCACCGGGGATGCATTTTGCGGAGTCCCTGTTCTCAAGGTGCACACCGCACGTAGAGAGCTCCCTGAGACAGTGTGAGAAGCACTGTCCCGGCAGGTAGAACGCAGTGCCAGGAAAGCACGACATGTGGCCACCCTCCTCTGCCTTCCCTCCTCCTCCCCAGGCCTGGGCTTCGGCATCGGGTCCCTTCTGTCTCCCTGGTTCCTGTTTTTCTCCTTTCCTCTCTCCTGCCTCCCCCTCTGCCGCTCCCGCCTTTGGGCCGCTGCGGGGCCACCTCCCCTGCCCTAGCCGGGCCACCACGCTGTCCCGGCTTTTGCCCGTGGACCTGCCTCCCCCCGTGGTCCCGGGTTCCACTCGAGGGTCTGGGCGCCTCTCCGAGACCAGGGCACCAGCCCTCCCGAGGAGTGGAGCGCAGTGTCCGCCCGCTAGGGCCTCGGGCACGCCAAGTCAGCCGGGGTTCGCTAGTCCCAGGGAGCTCGCAAGGGGCCCCTCCCCGGGAGGGGTGGGGGGCGTCAGGGCTGGAGAGGCGGAGACGTGCGGAGGGCGAGGGAGAGGACCCGCGGCGGTGGCTGGCCGGGAGGAAAAGGAAAGCAGGCTGGCACAGCCTCTGCCTTCGGAGGCTCTCACTGCGCACCGCCGGCCGCCTTCTCCCCGGCTGAGCGAAGGTGAAGGGGAAATCCGGGCGGGACGGAGCCACCGGAGACCGCTCCCCGTCACTCCCACATCCCACTCGACAGAGCTGGGGGTCTTCATCCCCAAGCTCCTCCTCTGAGACTCCCCGGCGACCCAGGCACTAGAAGGGGGTCGTGGTCTGAGCCCCCGCTCACACGCTGAGCTTCTAGGGCTCGGTGGGGAGAGGAGGCGTGGGCTCCGTCTGTATTAAGTACCCAGCGGTGGTGAGCTCTGCTCCACGAAATTACAGCCCACAGCATCCGAGGTTTGGAAACCCCAGGGCGGAAGGGGACCTCGAGTCCACGGGCCTCGGACTCCGCACGTCACAGCTCAGTTGCGGGGTCACAGTGCGGCTCCCCCCCAACTGTCCCCTCTCTAAGCTCCCCTGTGGAGCGGCAGGTGCCGCAGCTCCACCCCCCCCACCTCCGGCCCCAGCAGCACTCCCGGGCCATTGGGGGGTGGGAGGAGGTGTAGTGGAGTCTCGAGTCTCCAGCTGCGGGCCCTCCCATCGGAGCACCCTGAGATCTCGGTGGAGAGGAAGAGGGGATTCAGGGGGCTGGGAGGAGGGGGAGGAGGACTGCGGAGCTCAGTCGCCGAGCTGTGCGCGGGAGGGGGAGGGGCAGGGGCTCCCTTCCAGCCTCCGGGGTCTGGGGACTCTGGGATGTAAGGCGAGAGCAGGGGGGTGTGACAATTCAGCAAAGGTCGGGACGTACCACGGAGCCCAGTGGCGGGGGGGGCAGAGGACTTGGTCACCGAGGGGAGCCCCCGCCCCCCTTCGCCAAGGCCTACAGCTGAGGTTGCAGGGCGAACTGGAACTGGGCTCGCCGCAGGGGGAAGCGGCGCGTGAAATCCGCCCCCTCCCCGTACCCCACTTCCGAGGGGGTGGGCGATAGAGGGGAGGTTGGGGTTGGAGCAGCGGCGCGGGGGCCCCTCCCTCGCACCTCCCCCCACCGGACTTGGTCGCGCCCGAAGTGTAACACTTTCTCTTTGTCGGAGGAGCTCCGCTGTTTCTTGTGCTGTAGCTCGGGTTGCGGCGGCACCCGTGGCAGCCCTGGCGGACGCAGGAGCGATGGCAGCGACCGATATAGCTCGCCAGGTGGTGAGTGCGGAGCTGGGGTGCCGGCGCCGGGGGCCTGGGAAGGGCGGAGGAGACCCGGCCACCGCCGCCGCCGCCGCGGCGAGGGCAGCGGGCAGCATCCAGGAGCCAAGGCGCGGCGGGACGACTTCTGCTCCCGGGGTCAGCGGCTCACTCCCCCAGCCTGTCCCCGAGAACGCCGGTGGCGGGCGAGTGGCGGGGGGGGCGGGGGGGCCTGCTGGAGGAGGCTGCGGGCGGGCAGCTGAACTTGCATTGCCCAAGAGCTGCAGTGAAGCGCCGCCGCCTCCCTCGCTGCAGCTGCCGCCGCGCCGCTGGGGCGTTGCCGAATGAATGGCCGAACGAGCCGCCGAGCCCTCGGGGTCCCAGGCCCCCTGGTCTCGCTTCCTCCGGCCGTCGGGCCGCGCCCCTGCGCCCAGCGTCCCTCTTCCCCACCCCCCGCGGGACCCGGGCCTCCTGCGGAAGAGGGGCGCGGGGATGGGGTGAGCCCCGGGCAGGAGGCGGTGAGTGGTGTGGGGGGCGGGGAGGTGACTGGCTGGGGTAGGGTTTCTCCATATGCATTACATATGTGACTGCGTCTGTGTGTGTGTGTGTGTGTGTGTGTGTGTGTGTGTGTATCACCGTGTGCGTCTGAGTGCACGCGCGCGCACTCGTGCCTCCCGGGCGGGCGGCGGCGCCGGGGCTGTGACCCTAGAGGAGTCCGCCTGGTTCTCTGTGGGCGCTCACCTCCGTGGCTTGTGTCCGTGTGTCCGTGTGTCCGTGTGTCCCGGCCCCTCTCTGCTTGTGCTGGGTGTCTCCGGGTCCCGCGTGTGCGTGTGCGTGTGCGCGGCTCGCTGGCCTGTAGGCGGCTGGCATGTTTCTGGGTCTGCGGGCCCCTGGGGGTCTGCCCCGGGTGCGTGTTCGGTGTAACTGGGCTTGTATGCCAAAACCTGTGGAGCTGGCTTCCTTCTACGGGGACTCGGGAAAATCAGTGTGAGGCTTGCAAAAGCCGTGCCGTCTCTCTTTTTGTTGGCAGCTGACTCTGGGGAGGGGTGGGGGGGCGGGGAAGAAAAAAAAAACAAAACACCTTCTTTTAAAGAACTGAAGTTTTCCAGCCTGGGATATTCAGAGAAATCACACCGAAGTGACCTGAGGCTCCATATTTGTTTGGGGTTTTTTTTAGACCAGAAGTTTGGTTGTAAAGGGAGGGGATGATTCCATTTGGGGGTAACAATCTAGCCTTTCTCTTCATCCGTGGGTACCTGGGGTCTTCAGAAGCCCACAATTACCCACACTCTGTGGTGAGGGAGAGTGAGGTAGAGGTAGGTGAACCCCATAACACCGAATAGTACTGGATGAAAACCTCTGAACCACGCGCGGGCGCGCGCGCGCGCGCACACACACACACACACACACACACACGTTTTTAAACCTTGTGGCTTACTAATTTAGGGAAATAGTCCATGCAATTCCGGTGCAAAAAAAAAAAGCCTCTAGGTACTTGGTGTAATTGAAATTGATTTGTTTTTGTTTTCAAAATCTGAATCTAGACTCTGGTAGTATTTTCTCTACAGGATATATATGAATTTATTCCACCCTCTTGTCCCTGTCTAGAAGGGTAGGATGATTGCTTTTGAACCTCCCCA
The DNA here is from genome assembly GCF_037043125.1 of Eumetopias jubatus. NCBI lineage: Eukaryota > Metazoa > Chordata > Mammalia > Carnivora > Otariidae > Eumetopias > Eumetopias jubatus. Next base: position 28,742,362 of record NW_028274817.1, read on the forward strand.
ACCCCTGCAGACCCCAGCACCAGCTCTTTAGGCAGTCATGATGTGGAAGGGCTAGGAGTAGATAGACAAAGCTCTGTGATAGTGGAATTTGAGAGAATTCTCTTCTCTCTAAGATTGGCACTGTCATATTTATTGCTGTGGCATTTTGAAGGTTCCCAGAGTGTTTTTCTGCTCCCTGTTACCTGCATTTTAGAAATGGCATGGCTTAAGTAGAGGGATTCGTCTCCTGGATTATACTTTCTCCATCTTTAGTGACCAAAAAGGATGCTAATGATTTTTTCTTGTCAGCTAATTAATTTGCATCGACCTGTCCTTGCTCTGTCACCAGTCCCCCTTGCCTGGATTAGGATTGCTGTTGTAATGGGGAACATTCCAGAAGGTTGTGTTTCACCTCAGGCGGACTGAGGCAACCCAGAGGTCCCCTTTGTTTGGCAGATGAGGGGTGGGGGTGATTTAGGGCCATTTGGTTTGCTTTGCATGGCTCCAGTTTGCTCTGGCTGGCCTTGCCCATACTGTATGATGAAGAACATAATTGTATGCCAGATTCTGAAGCTCAAAGAGCAGCCCAAGCACTTGAGACCTTGTTATCAGGATAAATGGGTTTCTGGGAAAACTGACGTCACTCTCCCTGCCCCCCCTCCCCCAGTCTGTAAAGCTCTTGTTTATGTGTCATTTGTCTCTCTGCTCTCCTTTGTGTCTGCAAGAAGTTGTAATTCACCAGGGGAAGATGGAATTAACTCAGGAGACCTTGGATGTCTGGTTGCTGCTTGTTTCTTCCAAAGAACATGTATCCAGGGTTTGGGAAGAGAAGCCTGGAGAATCAGCCTAAGTGTGCCTAGCGTAGGAGTTCTTTTGGAGGAGCTCTGAGACATGGTGCCATTCAAGCAGTGCTCTGGTGTGTGCGTGGGGTGGGTATTCTTTCCAGAATCAGTTGAAGGTCACCGTGGCTAGTAAGGTAACATCATTAGTGACTTAAAACAGGCCATGGAGTTGTTGTATAGGACCCTTATTTGGACATGCATGTCGCTTAGAAGTTCAGCTCTTGCGTACTCAATACAATCCCATCCCATCTGAATGAACACTGTGAAGATTCTGTATGGCAAAACTATTTCTCCATCGTCCACTCACTGACTTTTGACTGATAAGTATCCAGCAGCATGGCTAAACCTGGTCAACTCGACCAAAAAAAAAAAAAAAAGTTAGTAGACATAGTTCCTGGCTTTTCAGCTTATGGTCTAGTTGGGGAGACAGATTGTGGACACTGTGAAATAATTAGAGAACTATAGAAGATTCTTGGGATGTCCCCACTCCCAGCCCCCGCCTGTGAGTTGTCTTGGGCTGCTATTAATATATACTCTTTGAGGTTACATGACTTGTCCAAGGTCACCTAGCAAGGCACAGCCCAGACCTCAGGGGCTGCTTCTTCTGGCTTTTTCATTGAGCTGTTTCTTTCAGTGTTGCATTTTGGGGTCCAGACTTAAGTGCTGGCCCATAGAAGGAATGGCTCGTTGATTTGGGCTTGAACCAGCACCCCAACGTGGACAGTGATGCTCTCCTCCGGTGGCAGCCAGGTAACGGCCTTTCTCCTTGATGAAAGATTTTGCGGGGGTGGGGGGGCACCTGGGTGGCTCAGTCAGTTAAGCAACTGCTTTCGGCTCAGGTCATGATCCCAGAGTCCCAGAATCGAGTCCCGCATTGGGCTCCCTGCTGAGCAGGGAGTCTGCTTCTCCCTCTGATCCTCCCTGCTCTCATGCTCTCTCACTTTCTCTCTCTCTCTCAAATAAATAAATAAAATCTTACAAAAATTTATATTAAAGAAAAAAAAAAGAAAGATCTTGCGGGGACCAACTCTGTTCTACCTGGGGTTGGTCTGGGGCAGGTATCTCAGGGCAACTGCCTACAGGCTGGGAGAAGCCTGCCTCTGCATTCTGGTCTTGCTACCAAATGGCACCTACCCTCGATTCCCCTGGAAGCTCCCTGCCTCAGCCATCGGTACCACCTCACACTAAAAGTTATATTCTAGCCCAAACAGGGAGAGCACAACCCCAGTGTGTACCCATACCTCCACTGAGGATACAACACAGAAGAAAATTTACATGGCTGGGGCGCCTGGGTGGCTCAGTCTGTTGAGCGGCTGACTCTTGCTTTCAGCTCAGGTCGTGATCTCAGGGTCTCAGGGTCTTGGCATCAAGCCCCGCAATGGGGTGGGCCCCCCCTCCCGTGCTCAGCGGGGCGTCTGCTTGAGATTCTCTCTCTGCCTCTGCCCTTTCCCCACCCCTGCTCGCATGCATGTGCACTCTTTCAAATAAATAAATAAACCTTTAAACATAAAAAGAAAATTCACATGGCCCCAAATATTAAAAAATTATTGAATCTAAACCCGGGGTCCACTGGTGATCATGGTACCATTTTCTAACTTTTCTGTGTGTTTGAGACTTTTCCAAAGAAAAAGTTGGGGGGTGGGGAACGACAATGTCCCCTCACCCCCACCACCAAATGCTTACGGGCCCCTTCCCTCGAGGAGTTTACAATCTAGTAGTGGAGGCAGACTTAAATAACTATATAATTATCATTGTGATCAGTGCTGCGCAGCAGAGCTGCTTCCTGCTGTAAGAATTCATTACAAGCGAACCCAATCCAGCCTCCAGTGGGGGCGGTGGGTGACAGGAAAGACCTCCTGAGGGCTTCTGCTAAGAAAGGGGGTGGGTGTGAAGATGGGGGAGCTCTCACTCTGCCCCTGGGCTGGGAACATTTCATTTGTTAATTCACACACTTCTATTCTCATTCATTCCTTCAACGCGTGTTGTTTGGGCACCAATTCTGCCAGGCCCTGTGCCAGGTGCTGGGGATATGGTGGTGCCAAGGCACACAGGACCGTGCCCTCTGAGAGCTTCCAGATGACAGGCAGGAATCAGCCCCGTTTCCTTTCATTTCCTAAATCCTGGAAATGTTGAGAGTTAGCAGTGTTCTTATTACAAAACTGCATTACAGCTGAGCGATTTGTCTGTATAGGATAATGAGATTTTGATCTGCAGTCATGTGCATAGCATTTACCTTGCGGAGTCTCTGCTGTAAATTTTCTGTTAATTGCTGGCTTTGTTACCGAGCACGGCCCCTCCCTTTGTGTGCTGTAAGGGAACGAACCCGTTGCATGAGTCTGAACAAAACTAATTAGGAAGATAAGCCCCTGGAAAAAGGTATTCCAAAACTAAATAGGACTGATTTCTAGACTTGCCTGGGTTTCTGGATTATCAGAGCCATGGTTTCGTATTAGCCCGAACAATTGAGAAGGGCTTTTAAGTTGCGTGTACTCTTAAGACCACATTCAAGAAAGAGAAAGAGAAAAGAAAGGAAAGAGAATACCATGGATAAATGTAACATGTTTCTTTCAACGGCCTCAAAATGCTTTCATCTATATTTCCTGGACAAGTATTTGTGTCTCCTTCTTTTATGGGTACAGGGAGACCAAGGGACGTAGTCCAAAGTGTTAGTGCTGCTCAGTGGATGAAACAACGAGACACACACCAGATGACACAGATTCGTTCAAAACAACCAAACCTGCCCTTTTCGTGACGTTTCTGAGAAATAAAACTCCTGCCAGACCCTAACTTCCCCCTCTCTTCACTGCATTCCCCCAAACCCAGCGCACCGGTGGGGAGCCAGAGAAGAGTATACTTGGGTGCCTTGAAGACTCCGTGATGGTAAAAAGATTCTCAGCTTCAATCCCAGAGAGCGCCGTCATGGGTTATGTGTGGGTTTTCTTTCTTTTTCTTTCTTCCCATTTTGCTTTAAATAAAAATCTTGGAGCCACCAGCCATGTAATGATGGATTATTTTAAGTAACAACTTGGGGGGGGGGAGCAGAATAAATTAGAAACACAGACCCTTCCTCCTCGGTTTGGCAGGAGGAGGCTTCTGCTGCTGGGATTTGAAACTGTGGGTTTCTCTGCTGCCTGCCAGAGGAAGGAGGCCACATGCTCAGGAGGGTGAGAAATAATGTTACCCTCTTGCTCGGTGCCTCCGCATTAGAGGCAGCCATCTGCTGAATTATGCCGCGTGCTCTCCGTTGGCCCTGGACTTGGGTCATTCGTTCCACTCACTTAAAGGTGACTGGGGAAAAGATTTGCAGGCCTTCTCCGGCAGGGGGAGGGGGGGACGGGACTCAGGGCTCAGGTTTCTCCTGGCAGGGCCCCCCCCCCACCCCGTGACCCCCTCATGAAGGCCCTGGGGTAATGGGAGCAGATCTCTGCTTTCTGACCCTGATGAGGTGTGAGGCTGTGCTGAGTTTCCTTTCCCAGCAGAGGCCTGGGCTCTGAACACCGGCGCGGAGGCAGGAACTGGGTTTTTTCAGATCCACTTTAAATGGGACCAGATGGAGGCAGAGGCAAATTCAGGCTCCCTAGAGGACAGTTGGGCATTCATCCAGAGGCCTGTGAGTAAACCTTTTTTCTTTTCCTTTCTTTTCTTTTCTTTTCCTTCTTTTCTTTTCTTTCTTTCTTTCTTTCTTTTTTTTTTTTAAAGCAGATTGGAGATAACAGTGGCCAGAACACCTCGAAAACTCTGTTTAAAGAGCCTGGCTGGAAGGGAATCTCTCTGGGTTTATGTGGGAAAGGTGACCCACTCCCAGCGGGAGTGGCCCCTGGCCTAAGGTGGAACTGGTTTTCACCTAGAATCTGGCTAGTTGGGTTAGGGTGCCCTGGGGCTCAGGCTTAGTTAGGCCCAAGTCAGAAGAGAGGCAAGTGACAGAGAGTACGCAGGACAAGGGTCCCAGCCCCTCCATGGCATCCGCTGCCTCAGTTGCCTTCCGTGGGCCAGAGCCACCTTGTGAGCACACAGGGGTCCAGGTCGTGATCCACGACCGTTGTCCCTCTTGACTGTCCTTAAGCCACCAGCCCAATGCCCTCAAACTTTAGCAGCTTGAAGGAATATACCTGCCAACGTGGAGTCAAGCTTTTCCATTGGAAAGTGGCAGTCGGCGATGGGGCCCCGGAGCCCCACACCGCTCTTTGCCCCGAAATTCCTCTGTGACTCCGGACAAGGCACTTCCTCTTTCTGAGTCTCTGTTTCCCCTTCTGTAAACCGAGCGGGTTGGAGTAGGTGAGCCTTAAGGGCGTGACCCCTTTAACGCTGTACGGTCCTTCGGTTTCCTTGTTCTCCGGCTTAATTTCTCGTAGGCTCTTGCCGCTTCTGCTTCCAACTGAGGTGGCATACTTGAACTCCACCCCTTCCCTGCTTTGACTCTCCAGCCGGGTGGGGAGAGAGTTGTGGAAAAGGCAAGTCTGTGCTTTGAGCTCAGCGGGGTCTCTGTCAGCGGAACAGAAAGAGCCGTTCAGAGAGTCTGTCCCTGTAGGTCTATATAGCTATTGTCTTCCCGTAAAAGTACATGACAGCGGAATTTCTGTCTGTTTGAATCCCGTTTTAAATGCACTAGGCGAGCTGGCCATTTAATGGAATCCTGCTGCGGATCCTTTTATAGAATGAAAAGCCACTCGGGAATTGATCTGGTGTATTAAAGTCCAGAGTTTCATCTATTGGATTTGCCAAAAATGGACCTTCTCCCTGTATGGTAAGGAAGTTTTCCTTTGTGCTTCTGCAGGGTCGCCGAAGCTGCTCCCCACTGAAAGGTGTCCGCAAGGCTTATTTTCTCCTTGGAAAGGCCCCCAAATGTCTCTCTCCCAATTCAGGGCATTGCTACTCTTGTCAGTTTCCTCTTAGCCTAGGAGGGAAATCCTGACATTTGGTGTGTGAGGCACACAGGAGGGTTTTTTTAAACCTCTGGGAACTTATCAGTGTTTTTGTGGCTCTTAAGGCCGATAATACAGCGGCATCCACTCCCCTAACTGGACGCAGCGGATATAGGGCTCTCATCCACCTGATTACTTCAGCAAGCAGTTTTGCTGCATGTTTCAGGATATGTGATTTGATTCTGGTTCCCACGAATCCTTATAATAATAAGTTATGCTGTATAATAATAAGTTATGTATGTATAATGTTATAATAAGGATAATAATAGGGCTTTGTTGTATTATTGGTAACATAAATGTTTACATACAATAAAACTGCCCCAAAGCAGACTACTTAACCGGATTTTCTGATGATCTGTGTGTAAAGCACCTTTCTGGTAGTTGTGGTTGAAGATTTTGCCAGAATATCTGAGGCTACTTTCCTGCCTGGGAAAATATCATTGTAGAATCTTTTTAAAAAAACAAAACATTTCTATTGTGATTATAAAAGTAAAAGCTGCCCCCCCCAAAAGGTAAAAGATGCCTACTGTTGAAATTTGGAAGACACAGAAAAGCAACAACACCTGCATTCCCTCCACCCAAAAGTAACTCTTGTCACCATTTTGGTGTGACGTTGACCTTTGAACAGCACCGAGGTTGGGGGCGCCGACCCCCGCACAGTGAAGAATCCACATATAACTTTCATCTCCCCCAAAACTTAACTACTAACAGCCTGCTGCTCACTGGATGCCTTACCGATAGCAGAAATAGTAGGACTAACACGTGTTTTGTATGTTATCTGCATGGCATACTGTAGTCCTACTATCAAGTAAGCTAGAGAAAATAAAATGTTATCGAGAAAACCATAAGGGGGACGCCTGGGTGGCTCAGTCAGTTAAGCGTCCAGTTCTTGATTTCGGCTCAGGTCATGATATCAAGTCCCACATCGGCTCCGAGCTCAGTGTGGAGTCCACTTGAGATTCCCTCCCTCTCCCTCTGCCTCCCCTCCCCCCACCCCCGCTCTCTCTTGCTCTAATAAAAGAGGGGGGGAAATAAAGAAAACCATAAGGAAGGGAAAACACATTTACACTCCTGTCTTGTATTTATGGAAAAAAATCCACATATAAGTGGACCCAGGCAGTTCAAATCGTGCTGTTCAAGGGTCAACTGTATATTCTTCCAAGCTTTAAAAAATACATATACACTTCCCCCCATGATTGGAATGATCCTGTATATACAGGGTTTTGTTTTGTTTCATTATTTGCCTATTTGGTGATCATTTTCCCATGTCACTAGATATTCTTAGAAAATATTTTTATCAGCTGCTTAATATTCCATTGTGCATCCTTGAACTATTGATTTTGATCATCCTGAAGGTTTGCAGGGTCTATCAAAGCTCAGTATTTAGGGGCGCCTGGGTGGCTCAGTCGGTTAAGCGTCCAGCTCTTGATTTCAGCTCAGGTCATGATCTCAGGGTGGTGAGATCGAGCCCCACATCAGGTTCTGCACTGGGCGTGGAGCCTGCATAAGATTCTCTCTCTCTCTCTCTCCCTCCCTCTGCCTCTGCCCCCACCCCCCAAAGATCGGCATTCAGGGCTGAGATGGAGATAGAGAAAGGAAAGGTGGGAGAGATCAGGCCCACCAGTAAGTGACATGTGAGGCTGCTGGAGCGAATCCGATTTCAGTGTATCTACAACGTGCAGAGGCCAGAGGAGAAAGTTTAGGGACACGCCAGTCGTCAGCGATGCGTTCCAACCTTTTTGTTTTGGTCTCATACTTCTGTACTTATTTATTTATTTAAGTCATCTCTACCTCCAATGTGGGGCTTGAACCCATGACCCCGAGATCAAGAGTCCCATGCTCTACCCAGCGAGCCAGCCAGGGGCCTTGTTTTGGTTTCCTTCTTTAACATGTCAGCTACTAACTTAGCCACCCCAGCTCGAAACGGAGGCAGGAAACTCCATTGACACAGATGCGCCCTCAGTTCCCCGAGGCCTCGAGTGCTGCTCCCTTCTTCTAGCACTAAGGTTGGAAGAGGGGCCGGGGTCTGGGTAGAGGGGGACAGGGGTTGCCCATTGGGGTGCTTACGGGACTCTTTATTTTCAGAACAACAATGGTGGGAGCAAGATGCACGGCTGGAACCGCCGTAACTCGTTCTTTGTAACATGAACCTTTGAATATTCAATTAAAAAATGAAATTGGTGTGTCCCCAGGGGAGGAGGCGGAAGAGAAAGAGAGCCGTGTTTCTGCCCGTGATGTGAAATGTGGTATAACGTATTTCAAACCGCAGGTGACTGCAGATGGGGAGAAAACAGGAAATGTAATTGGGGAGGGGGGGAGGGGGGCTCTTTCAATTCTCAGGAGCTCTCTTTCGTTTTGCCTTCCTTTTAGCTCTTCTCAGACTCTGCATCCTAATTACCCCTGCTGCAAAGCTGAGTGAGAACTCTTTTTTCTTGTATTAAAAATGTTTTTAAATGACACGGGTAATGTGTGAATACATTCATGCTGTCAAAAGATCACACAATATGGAAGCATACTGACTAACCCCCCTGAGTACGCCCCTATTTCCACTCCGCTCCCCTGAGGTAGCCACCGACGTTCCTGGTTTGGTGGGATTTTTCTGGCTCCTCTCCACGCACTCACATACATTTATGTGAAAACACACATATATATCGGGCTTTTTTGTATACATGGACCCCCCCCCACGTGCTTGTTCTTCTACGACTTCTTTTTTCTACATTATAATATGTCTTGGAGATATTTGCATTGGAACTTACCTGCTGCATTCTTCTTCTTCTTCTTTAAGGATTTATTTATTTAATTTTTTTTTTAAAAGATTTTATTTACTTACTTGACAGAGAGAGAGAGCACAAGTAGGGGGAGCAGCAGAAGGAGAGCAAGAGGGAGAGGGAGAAGCAGGCTCCTCCCTGAGCAGGGAGCCCAAGGTGGGGCTCGATCCCAGGACCTTGGGATCATGACCTGAGCCGAAGGTAGACGCTTAACCGACTGAGCCACCCAGGCACCACTATTTATTTATTTTAGATGGAGAGAGAGAGGGAGAGAGAGAGAGCACATGAGTGGGGGGAGAAGCAGAGGGAGAGGGAGAGAGAGAATTTTAAGCAGGCTCCCCGCTGAGTGTGGAGCCCAACGTGCGGCTTGATCCCACGACCCTGTGATCACAACCTGAGTGGAAACCAAGAGTTGGGTGCTCAACGGACTGAGCCACCCATGTGCCCCAAGACCTACCACATTCTTCTTAATGGCTGCATAATATTCCAGAATGTGCATGTATCATAATTTAGTTCAATATTTTTCTTTATCATTTATGGGTTTTTCCTCTGGTTTTTCAGTATTATCATCAATGCTGTAATGAATTTCCTTGTACGTGGATCGTTGTACAGACATTGAGTTTCTATAGGATAGATTCCTAGGGGAGGTTGCAGGGTGACAGGAGATGGGCCCTTTAAAAAAAAAGATTTTAGGGGCGCCTGGGTGGCTCAGTTGTTTAGGCGACTGCCTTCGGCTCAGGTCATGATCCCGGAGTCCTGGGATCGAGCCCCGCATCAGGCTCCCGGCTCGGCGGGAAGCCTGCTTCTCCCTCTGACCCTCGGCCTCTCATGCTTTTTCTCACCTTCTCTCTCAAATAGCACACAAATGTGGGGGTGGGGGGCGGGGAGCAGAGGCAGAGGGAGACGCAGACTCCCCGCTGAGCAGGGAGCCGGACGTGGGACTCCATCCCAGGATCCTGGGATCCTGACCTGAGCCGAAGGCAGACGCCACCCAGGCGCGCCGGAGATGGGCCCTTTAACATTTTGGTGACCGTGACCTTTCTGGCATCTCAGTTCTAGCCTTAAACATGGCACCCACCACGTGCTACTCAAGATGATAACTTGAGGTATTAGTGTTGGGTCAAGTTGTCAGTTCCATCTTCTCTTGTGCACATTGTAATCCAGGGAACGTTCAAATTAACTGCAATCAGAGTAATTAAGACTTCCATTAATCAGACCACCTTAAGGAGAAAGAGGAAAGAGATAAGATAGCAGAGCTTTAATGAGGGAGGGGGCAGAAACTTCCAGGGGCTGTCCTGGGGTCAGTATACATTCAGTCCAATGTCCTTTTTCCCTCTACATATTTAGCTCTGAACAATGAGGACTAATACTCATAATGATGACCTTGACATCTTATAAGATTTATCAAAACAAGAGTCAATGGTGCTCGCTAGACAGGATTTCCTAAAGCAGGAAATATATATACAAATATATTTTTGAAGCTTTCTCGACTATAAGCACTAAGACAAAAAGTTTGCTTCTTAAATCTGAGCACAAAAAACACAGTAACCAGCTCCCATGTCCCCTTGTCCTCAAACCCTTCCAGTTAATTTCTGTGTATTGGATGGACACTGGGTAAACAGATACAGAAGAAATAAAGATTTTACAGTCATCAGTGACCCTCACCAAATTCCAGATTAATGGTTATTTCTCTGTAATTCTTCCTGACTTCAACCTCGGCCTCTGGTGCTAGAAAAGGATTGGGTCATCTCTTATTTTTCTGATCATTTCCCTTTCGTGGAAGAATCCTTTCCATCTTCCCATTCTTTTTTTTTTTTAAGATTTTATTTTATTTGACAGAGAGATAGAGAGCACAAGTAAGCAGAGAGGCAGGCAGAGAGGGAGAAGCAGGCTCTCTGCTGAGCAGGGAGCCCGATGCGGGATTCGATCCCGGGACTCCAGGATCATGACCTGAGCCGAAGGCAGTCGCTTAACCAACTGAGCCACCCAGGCGCCCCTCCATCTTCCCATTCTTTACTTGTGGGCATGTCCTATATTCAATCTCCAGCTCTTTTCTGTACTATCTCTTGGAGAACACATCCAGTTTCATACCTCCCACTCCTAAATTCATACCCCAGTCCTGAATTCTCCTTGAGCCTACAATCCCATATGGGTAATTGTTGGATTTCTTCTGCATATCCCACCAGAAAATCAAAACTGTCTTATTTTCCTTAACCTACAGAATGCTTTGGGGTGCCTGGGTGGCTCAGTCAGTTAAGTGTCCAACTCTTGATTTCAGCTCAGGCCGTGATCTCAGGGTCCTGGGATAGAGCCCTGCATTGGGCTCTGTGCTCAGCTTGGAATCTACTTGGCTTTCTCCCTCTGCTCCTCCCCCGGCTCATGCTCTCGCTCTTTCGCTCTCTTAAATAAATAAATAAATAAATAAATAAATAAATAAATAAATAAATAAATAAATAAAATCTTTTAAAAACATGCCTTTACAAATCCAGAAGACAGAGACAAACACCAATTTAAAAAAATGGGCAAGGACATGAATAAGCAACTCACATATATGTGTACATATACACAACACAGGTGTAAAGCTGAACTAGAAGAAGAATGTTCACTTTCACTAATATAATGCAAATTAAACGTTGTGATGCCATTTTTCAATGATTCTTTTCACAGTGGTTAAAAAGCTTCAGAAACTTAGTGTTGGTCTAAGTATACGCAAACAGACCCTCTCACATATTTGTGGCGGAAATAGACGTTTGTACTATTCTCTATTGAATGATTTCTCAGTATGTACCAAAGTCTTTCAAATGTGTGTGACCTTGGACCCGGCGGGCTTCAATCCTAGGAATTTAACTTAAGCCAATAATCAAAGATCTATGCAAACCTGTAAGAGCGAGAATTATTGTTTATATTATTTAAAACTTGGAAACATGCTGAATGTCTAGCAGTAGAAGACTGGTTCAGTGGAATGCTATGTGGCCAATACAAATAACGCTTTAGAAGTATGCTTAATTTCTCAAGGAAACATCCACACTCTATTAAGCGTCAGGCTATGAAAGGGAATTTGCAGAATTATCCCTATTTTGTAAGAAACAAAAGGTATGCAGACTGGAGGGAAACACATATAAATGTTATGAATGGTTGTTGTTTTCTCATTTATCATTTTTCCCTGTGTTCTAAAAGTTTTACAGCGAACGTTGCTTCCTTTTTAGAAAATAAAAACCCCGGGGCGCCTGGGTGGCTCAGTTGGTTAAGCGACTGCCTTCGGCTCAGGTCATGATCCTGGGGTCCCGGGATCGAGTCCCAGTCGGGCTCCCCGCTCAGCAGGGAGTCTGCTTCTCCCTCTGACCCTACCCCCTCTTGGGCTCGCTCTCTCTCTCACTCTCTCTCTCTCTCTCTCTCAAATAAGTAAATGAAATCTTTAAAAAAAAAAGAAAATAAAAACCACTATAAATGTAATGTTTTCATAATAGCTTATTTAAAACCAGAATCCTCCCCCACTAAGCGAGCACCCTTTCCTGGCTTCTCTCTTTTCTGGGCATGGGGCCACCAATCCAAGCTCCCAGGCTCAGAACCTTTGCAGCCTTGGAGCCTTGATTGTCCCTTCACTCCCCCTAACCCAATCACCGACTGAGTGATCACCCTTCTTTAGGACATCTCGCAAGGTTGTTCCTCCCTCCTGAGTCCCAAGTCAGAGCAGCTCAGTTCAACCAGCATTTATTGGCACCGTGCCTGGATGTCACTCTGCCTGGATGTCACTCCATGTTAGTGGAGTCATCTGTCCTCTGCCTCTGCTCCCTCTCTCCTCCAATCAGTCAGGCGTCCCGCAGCTGGAATGATCTTTTGAAAAAGCTGCTTGTATTGTGGCTCTCCCCACCCGAAACACTCAAAGGGCCCCCAAACTCCTTTGCCTAGGGAATAAAGCCCATGCTCTTTCTTCAGCTATTTAGGGCTCTATACAGCACTGGGCTAGGTGGGAGGTAACAGTCGGGGCAGGGGGACACAGGAAGTCCTTGGTGAGTTATTGACAATGAAAGAAGTCTTTAAGAATAAGGTGTGGAGGGGCACCTGGGGGGGCTCAGGTCAGTTAAGCATTGACTCTTGATTTCAGCTCAGGTCATGATCTCAGAGGTGTGAGATCAAGCCCTGCAATGAGATCTCTGTAGGGCTCCGCACTGCTTGTGGAGCTTGCTTAAGATTCTCTCTCTCCCGCGGTGCCTGGGTGGCTCAGTTGGTTAAGCGTCTGCCCTCGGCTCAGGTCATGATCCCAGGGTCCCGGGATCGAGCCCCGCATCGGGTTCCCTGCTCGGCGGGAAGCCGGCTTCTCCCTCTCCCGCTCCCCCTGCTTGTGTTCCCTCTCTCGCTGTGTCTCTCTCTGTCAAATAAATAAATAAAATCTTAAAAAAAAAAAGATTCTCTCTCTCCCTCGCCCTCTGCCCCTCTTCCCCACCTTTCCCTCTCCCTAAAAAAAAAAAAAAAAAAGATTCTCTCCCTCTGCCCCTCTCCCTGACCTCTCTCTCTCTCTTTTTCAAAAGATTTATCCTTTCATTTATTTTAGAGAGAGAGAGAGTGCTGGTTGGGAGGGGTGCAGAGGGAGAGGGGGAGAGAAACCCAAGCAGACCCCGCACCTAGAGTGGAGCTTGATGCGGGGCTCGATCCCACAACTCAGAGATCAGACCTGAGCTGAAACCAAGAGTCCAACGTTCAACCCACTGAGCCACTCAGGTGCCCCTCTCTTCCTCTCTTAATTAAAAAAAAAAAAAAGCAGGAGGGGGGGCGCCTGGGTGGCTCAGTCGGTTAAGTGTCTGTCTTTGGCTCAGGTCCCAGGGTGCTGGGATGGAGCCCCGTGCCCCGTGATGGGCTCCCTGCTCGGCAGGGAGTCTGCTTCTCCCTCTCCCTCTGCTGCTCCACCCTGCTTGAGCTCTCTCTCTCTCTCTCTCTTTCTGTCAAATAAATAAATAAAATCTTAAAAAAAAAAAAAGAAAAGAAAAGAAGAAGGAGTGGAGTTCTCCCCATGTCTCCACTGTGTTCAGTTTGAAAATCCCCTTTCCTCGCCTTTTGGCACTTGGACCAGAGGCCAGAGTTTCACAGTGCTGAATTTGGAGACAGGAAGAGGCAGACAGGGGTGATAAAATATGGCTCAGGAAACCTCAACTCTGAGTCTGTCCCAATTTCCGATGCCTGCTACGTAGGAGGATCCATCGAGAAAGCATATTGGCTCTTAAGTCTCTCTCTCCCCTGCAGTGTTGAGGACCAAGAACAACCAGCGGGAAACTTATATCTTCGTTTGTTTGCTTGAAGAAAAAGAGGGAGGAAGGGGTGAGGGGAAGCAGAAAGGGGTGTATGTAGAACCAGCCCCGAGTGCCGTGGGTCACGCATGAACCCCAGCTGTTTTCAGGTGCCCCTCTGGGGCCCGGAAGACGCCAACTCAGACTGAGCGATGGCATATGGTTGTGTGTCAGGAATACTCCGCTGGGAGTACATGGGGTGAGACGTGTGAGGGTAATGAACTTGCCAGATGGCAGTCCCGGCCCTAGCCCTGTCTCTCGCTCTTGGAACACCCCATGGCACCACTGGGTGCAGGGGCTATCTGGACACCCGTTCTGGCAACAGCAGCTGCTGAGGGGCTCAGGGACCTAGCCTGAAAGCAGGTCCAGGCAAGCAGAAAGTGTTCCTGCTAGCACAGCCCAGGATGCTGGGGCGGGCCTCCTGACACTGCCCAAGCCTTTCTTGGATTGCTCTGGGCACCCTTCTGGTTCCAGGAAATCTCGGTGTAGCCCCCGCCCAGCAGAAACTCCCGGCTTCTTACATAGCCCATACCTCCCGTTTAGCTGCGCCCCACCGTCCTCCTCTCTTCCCCTGGGGCCATTGGCGGTTAGCACTTTTCTTGAGTACAGGCAGGCCTCTCCCCCACCCCCCAACCCCGGCTCCTTGGAAGCCTGCCCCAGTTCGAGGCTCTCCCTGTTTTATAAAACCATTAACAGTAAAAAGCGCTGGGACTAGCAGGTGAAGCACGGGCCCTCTGCTTTCCAGGGCTGTGAATGGCCTGGCTGACCCCCGTGGAGAGCAGGGAACCCGGTGCGGGGGGAGTACGGAGGCAGCTCTCGCGAGCCGGGGGGAGCCCCAAGTGTCCCATGGTGTCCCGTGTTATTTGGGGAGTCCGAGGAGAGGGGTAACCTTGCAGAGCGATAGGAGGAGGAGCTTCTGTTGATGGGATGCTCCCCACGTGCCAAGGCACCGTGCTCAGCGCTGTGTGATCCTCACCCCAGTCCTATGAGCTAGTCGCTGCTTGTCCCTGAGTTCACAGATGGGGCGACTCTGAGGACTTAAGTAACTTGTCCGAGGTCAAAAGGGGCAGGGGGTGGGGCTCTCACTGAGACCTGCCTCATTTCAAAGCCTATGCTCTTGACCCCTACACTGTGCCGCCTTTGTAGTTGCCCCAAAATGGCCTGGAGAGAGGAGGAGTTGCTTTTTGATGTCCTTTTGTGATATTTACCGGACGCTTAGACACAGCCCAGGCCTTGTGCTAAGCTCGTTTGAGTCCCCCCCCCCCCCGCCCCAACCACCTGTCAGATAGACACTATTATCTCATCGGACAGACGTGCAAGGAAACAGAATCACGGAGAGGTGACCCGGCTTATAAGCGGTTGCGTGGAGAGCTACCCCAAGTCCGTGAACCTCATCCCCCTGACCCCGCCCTCCCCCACCGGCCCGGAAGCCACCTGGGCACTTGGCTCTGTGTGGACCTAGGGCGACCTTCACCTCGGAGCCTGCAAGAGGCCTGCACCTAAGAACCCATGACTTCCAAGCTGGCGGACCGCTCCGCTTTGGAGCAGGGAGGGAGGAGCTAAGGGAAGACACGACACACTGGGCCTGGGCGGGGGCTACTTCCTCGCTCGCAAGTCATTTGGATGAGAAGTGAGAACCCAGATTGCTTTTAAGCACATTTTCGTTTTCTCCCCTCCCTCCCTTCCCTTCCGCATTAGGGTGAAGGTTGCCGCACCGTCCCCCTGGCTGGACATGTGGGGTTTGACAGCTTGCCCGACCAGCTGGTGAATAAGTCAGTCAGCCAGGGCTTCTGCTTCAACATCCTGTGCGTGGGTGAGTATTTCCATAGCAGGAAATTCTATTACAGAATATGGATCCTTAATGGCTGGATGTGGCTTGGCAGGTAATTAGGTTAAATACTGTGTCATTCTGGTCTATTTGCAAAACTGGCTTCCCCCTCTTCCTCTTTCATCCCTCTGTTTGCCTTTGCGAGCAGCCGGCTGTGATGCTATTTTTCCCTGGTCAGACCAGACAGAATACGGGGCCGGACTTTGGGGAGCCGCGTGACGCCCGGTGGAAACTTTTGTAAGGGAGCCGGCTGGCTCAGCTACCGCGGTCAAGTTCACTTGGACTGCAGAAAACGGGAGCCAGGGCAGAATTGGGAGGGAGGTTGGTGGCTGTGGTAGGATGCCTGCCCACGGGCTGTGGGCAGTGGGCTGGGGCTGTGTCCTCTGCAGCCCTGCGATGCTCGGTACAGTCTGAGCTCAAGGGTATGAATTCTCTTATTGCCTTTAAGCCTATCTCCACCCAGGGACGCCTGGGTGGCTCAGTTGATTTAAGCGTCTGCCTTCGGCTCAGGTCGTGAGCCCGGGGTCCTGGGATCGAGCCCCACATCGGGCTCCTTGCTCAGCGGGAAGGCTGCTTCTCTCTCTGCCTGCCGCTCCCCCCTGCTTCTGCACTCTCTCTCTCTGACAAATAAATAAACAAAATCTTAAAAAAAAAAAAAAAAAGCATATCTCCACCTGGACCTTTAGTCTCGAATGTGGGAACCACGTCTTAGTCACCTCTAGTGTGCTAATCACAGCGCCAAGAGAGTTCAGTGATGCTTGTGAAATGAATGAATGCATTAACCCCACAGGCACCACTTGTTCTATTTCTCAGACACTTTCCCATAGTAGCAATTTGAGTCCTTCCTAGGAGTCCGTGAAATGAGCAGAGTGAGTAGCATTTGTATCTTCACAGAGCAGGTGGAGACCCAGACGTTTCGGGAGGATAAGAGACTTGACCAGGGCGACACAGAGTAAGTGGTGGAGCGGACAAGGCCCCAGGTCTCGCTGACCCCTTGGCCCTCCCACCGCTTCTCCAACTACTGCTACCGACATCTCCTGAGAACACAAAGGCACTTTGGAATTGGTCAGGCACCAGCCAAACAAATGTGAGGAACAACAGTTCCTTGACATTCTTTAAGAATCCCTCCTTAGACCTTCCAAAGTCTCGAATTTGCAAACACGATCATAGCATATGATTTTCACTCTTATTGTGCAGCAAAGTATACTTGCCCATTTTCAGTGCCCTACTTCCAAACCTTAATGATTGTATAAATACTATAATAGAGTCTGTTTTCCCGCTGGTTGGAACGCTCAGACACTTTTGCTGATTGCCCTTTTTTATTTTTCTAGAGAGCGTATGGGGGAACTCATTCATGTTGAGGCTCCGACCCACTGCTGAATTGGATATTTTACTCTTTAATGTCGCCTGAAGCTCTGTTTTCTAACTAGGGTCGTTCATTTTCTTGGACTCTTTCTTTTTCTTTTCCTCCATCCTTAGCGCTCTCTTTTTTTTCTTTTAAAGATTTTATTTATTTATTTGACAGAGAGAGAGAGAGCGAGAGCACACATGAGCAGGGGCAGAGGGAGAGGGAGAAGCAGGCTCCTCGCTGAGCAGGGAGCCCGACGCGGGGCTCGATCCCAGGACCCTGGGATCATGACTTGAGCCGAAGGCAGACGCTTAACCAACTGAGCCACCCAGGCGCCCCCTTAGCGCTCTTTCTCGATCGTTTCCTATAGGAGAATAACTGCGCACTCGGGGACGAGTAGAGAACAAGGAGGCCACCTCTCAATATGGATGACAGTCAGTTAGGCTCACTCACTGGCCGAATGACTCACTCCCACACATCAGCTTGGGAAGCCAGGAGACGACAATATGTGCTTCACAGAATTACATATCATGGGCCTTGGCATCCAGAGCTAGGCCAACAATTCTTCAAATGCCAGAAGTCTACTCGTGGTTATGATGAGATGCTATTAGGAGAAGGATACAAAATAAATAGAAGCCGTGGTGATCAACATTGAGATGCTACCACATCCAATATTAGCACTGCCAAATCGCTCCAATCTTTGGCCATTGGCCAACTTATTTCGCATATTTGATTACTGAAAAATTTCCGCACCAACATATTAGATTCCCTTGGCATTCCTCCCAGAGCTCGGTATGACCTGCACTGAAGTTGAGGGGTTGAGAAGTGACATGAGAGGCCCACCCTCATCAACCTTTCAACTAAGTGCAGTTGGGCGGATGAGTGAGGCTTTAGGAGGGAGGCCGCAGAAATCGGAATGGCTCTCCGAGGGCCGGAAGTGTAGTGCAACTAGACCTGGGGACTCTGGGCTCCCGTAGGGCCCTGAAGAGGAGGCAGCTACACTCAAGGCAAAGTGAGTGGGAGAAATAGTAAACCCCTGTCCTCAAGTTCCTACCCAGGCACGGTGAGGCTAGGGCCGCTCGGAGTGCACCTGCCGGGGTGGGACTGCTCAGCTGCCCCAGACCCTTCAAGAGGGGAGGGGTAGGAAGGAGATCCTCACCCCCAAAGAGTCATCCCCTCTCTTTCTTTCCGCACTTGCCAAGTCCCAGGAAATCACCCCAGTAGCCCCCCTCTTGGCGCTGCGCGTGCGTGCAGTGGATGCCTCCACCTGGACTGGGTTCATTTCATTCCCCATCCCTGATCCAAACAGGCCAGCAGTCCGTGCATCCTGCTCTCTCTCTGTTCGCACAACCCTGTCATTGCTCAGAGAACCCACAATTTGGGCCGAGGTCACGAGCAGTTGAGATGGGCTCTCAGGCTGCAATCTCAGCCCAGCCATGGGGCTGGGTACTGTCACCAGCTTGGCCAAGGGTCCGTAGCTTGCCCGCGGAAGGTGATCTTTTTTCTCGCAGGATTTTCAGTGATCGTTCCTTCATGCTTACGGCCGGTGCATAACTAGCAGGTTTACTCCCTTAATGACTGCTCTCAAACGAGTCTGGTTAGGCATAGACTATGTTCCCCCAAAGGATTTTCTTTTCTTTTCTCATAGGGCATGTTACGTGTAAACTGCTGGTAGTGCTAGCTTCGATTATTAACAGAGACCTAAGACATTTGGATCACAGCATTTTTTATCTGGGTGCTGGGCTGCTGACCGTAGGCCCCCCAGCAGAGTGAGTACCCTTCACCGTGATGTAGGTGTGTGCCCGTGTGCACAGGCGCATGGCTGGATTGAGAGAGAGGAGTTTTATGAATCCAGATCCTAATTCATATGTAAGGGTACCAATAAGTGGCACCCACAGTTATTATTTTGGAGGGCTAAGCACACGGGTGTGGGCATATTATGACTCCTCTCGAACAGATTTTCTATGGTTGACAATAATTACTGAGTGGGGTGAGGTTGCCCTCTCCCTCCCCAGCCCCCCACCCCACCCCAGACAAAAAACATATACTAATTGCTTAGCTCTGGAAATTGCAAAGACCCCACGATCTAGATCTAGTGCAGGAGGCCTCAGCCCCTGGAACCGGCGGGACAAACGTTCTGAGGCCCGTTGCTCTGCACTGCTGGGAAAGAGCCCAGGAGACATGCTGCCCTCCGAATGTGCCAGCAACAGTAATGCCTGTGAGGAGTGCAGAGAGTCATCATGATAATATTTACTTTGAAGCTGCTTAGGATTCCAGGCTCAACTGGGCCGCGTTGAACTTGGAATAAAACACACACGAGAAGCAGATCTGCAAGAGGCTGGGGGAGCCGGCTCCAGGACGCCCCTGTGGGCCAGGCCTTGGCAAGGTCAGGAAGGAGAGGGCAAGGTTACAGAGCCAGCCATGACCTTGTCCCTGTTGGTAGTCTCCCTGGAGTTCCAGGAGAGTTTCCTTTTGAACACCTCCTTGTTGAACCCAGGAGATGTCTCTCTTGGTGGTCACCCCCCCCCCATTTGGAGCCGGCAGAGACCTTCGCTTTGGGGACCACGAGCTCCCTGCGGACAGGGATGGTGGCTGTCCTGTTCACTGTTGTATCTTTCGTCCCTAAAATTGCGCATGGCTCTGGCTAGAGGCCCCGTGAACATTTGTCGAATGACCAAATGGGCCGACGTAGCACACCTGCGCCACCCACTTGGGCGTATTGGTTATACGTCTGGGCTCCAGTGTCGGACTGGATTCGGGGCCCTCCCTGCTACTGAGTCCTTTGTGACCCTAGACCAGCTCCCTCCTCCACATTTTACAGATGAGGAAGGTAAGGTGCAGAGAGACTGGGGAGTGCGGTAAATTGTAAATTCGCATAGCTGGGAAGTGGCTTGGCTGACCCTTCCGCAACTGAAAGACAAGTATCTACCTCCTACGCTTATTGTGGGGAACAAATAAGAAAAGATAGTATCACAGCTGTGCCTGGCACATAGTAACTGCTCCAGAAGCCATCGCTATTATTATTAATCCAACCTGTTCATTTTCTGGGGAAAGAGACTGGGGCCCAGAGAGGGCAACGCCTCTGGCTGGGCATCACGGGGCCAGGCCTCTGCGTTTCCTCTGCGTTTCCCCGCCTGCAAGGACTTAAGGCCACAAGGTGCCAGGGGGTGCGGTATTAGCAGCAGATGAGGAAAAAAGGCTGAGTAGAGAGGTCAACAGTGGATTATCCCAGGGAGTGTAGTTTGAAAAAGCGTGTTTCACATTACATGTTTTAAATGGAAATTCTTTTTAAAGACCCTGGATGTTTCCAGCATCCTATCTCCATTAAGCAAAGCGAGATGGAATCTTCTGGGCCGGGTGGTGGAGACCTTAAAAGGGTTAAGAAATCCTGCTGTCTGTCCGAGGAGGGAGGGAGGAGGAGAAAGAAATTGACCCCTGGGGACTCCCCAGGTTTCCTGCATCTGCCAAGTCCCCACCTTCCTGCAGGGGTGTGGAGTCTGCTGACCTGACCCTCCTCGATGCTGGGCCCCCGGGCAGCGTGGGAGGGGACGGCATGCTAGGCTCAGGCTGGGTCCGTGCCAACCATGGAGAGGGACCCCTGCACCCCGCAGGCTCCACACGGATGGCACAGCGGACCGGGAGCCCTCCCATAGCCATGGGACCGGCTCGCTTGATTCTCTGTCCTCTCCTCAGGTTGCATTTATCACAATTCCCTGGACACCCGCGGGTTCTTTTCTTCCTCTCATCATCGGGCGTCTAATTTCCACAGCCCTTTTGTGTTGGCAGGCTTTCGCGTGGTCATTTGCCCCGCTGCCCTGCCCTGCCCTGCCCTGCCTGGCCGGCCTCCATCCCCCCGGCTGAGCAAACCCTGTAGCCTGCGCCCGAGGCCTCCGTGCCCGCCTGGGCTAGGCCCTCTAGGGAGTACGGGAAGATGCCCCATGCCCTGCTCTCTGATGATACTTAGGCTCAGGGGCCAGGGAGCCAGCTCTGGGTGCTGGGGAGACAGGGCCCAGCCCTCTAGGAGCTGTGGGGCATTCAGCCGAGAGCTCACAGAGCAGAAGGGGGTGGGGGGATGTACGTGGAAAGTTCCTCAGGCACACACAAACATGAGCTCAAATGGAGCTGAAACCTCTGCGCCCAGAGGGAAGGTGAGTTAGGGGTGAAGGAGCCACCCCTGTGTTCCCACCTCAGAGGTGCTGGTCCCCTGCGCAATTGAGCTGCACCCCCACCTTGGGCAGGGAGGGTGGGGTGATACATTCCGTTGCTTGGCCAAGTCTGTGACCTCCCATTGCAAAGACCCCACCTCACCAAATTTTTCTTAAGACCCAAATACTCCCTGTTCCTTTAGGGAGGGGGAACAAAGGGGGCCTCTTCTGGGAGAATCTTTGCTGCTAATAGGTATAGCAGACCTTGGCTGGAAACATGATCTGTGTGAGGGACCATTTCCCTGCACCCTGGCAATCCACCATGTTAGTCAGACCTGGCTACGACGCTGGGCTGGGGGGCTGGGGAGCCAGGCTGAGTTGAATGTTCTTCTTGTTCTCTCTCTCACCAATCTCTACACACACAGACAGCTCTCATCGGAGACAGAGATTTGAAAAAGCACTTCCAGAATTCATCGCTCGTTATTCAGGATAAAAGGCATGCAAGATGCAAAGCTAGACACACCCAGAAGGTGGAAGGGGGAGCGGGGCCATTTGCATTTACACGTTATGTGGCTCTCACCCTAGCCCTGGACAGCAGAATAGCAGGGTGGTCTAGGTATTCAAAAGGCAATCGGGGTGATTAGCTACTGAATCCTTTATTCCTGGCATTCCTGAATTGCTGGGGAGGGGGGGTGGAAGCCCCAATATGGTTTGGATCCCTGGAGATGACAAGCCTCTGTAGTGCCCAGCCCAGCTTGGGGCCTCCTGGCACATTCCTGCCCAACTCCCAGGCCACCAGCTCTCCTCCAATGTCTTTCCCTGAAGACCCCTTGGTTCCTGGCAGTGGCTTGACCTCCCTCGGGTCTCCCAGGAATGACCTCCAAAAAACCTTCACCGCTCTCCACAGGCTTTCCCCCCTCCTCTCCTTGGTGTGAAAGTCAAGACTTGAAATTCCAATGGTTTAATTTATTAGTATCCTGCAGCCTGTTAGTTAAACAAACAAATGACTGGTTTGTTTGAAATTTAAGAAGAAGAATTTGTGGCCTGCTAACTTCCCTCCCCGTTAGCTAAAAATGGCCTTCCCACTGGGATACACATCCGGGCATGTGCAGAGCGCAGTCTGGGCCTGGCAGGGAGGTGAGGTGGGATGAAAAGGGGAAAAAAAAAATTTATTTGACAAGGGACCACTGTCCCTTTCTTTTAAAATCGAAAACAGCCCTTTGATTTTTATTACAAAAGCTATGCGTGGGGCGCCTGGGTGGCTCAGTCGTTAGGCGTCTGCCTGCGGCTCAGGTCCTGATCCCAGGGTCCTGGGATCGAGCCCCGCATCGGGCTCCCTGCTCTCGGCGGGGAGCCTGCTTCTCCCTCCTCCACTCCCCCTGCTTGTGTTCCTGCTCTCGCTGTGTCTCTCTCTGTCAGAAAATAAATAAAATCTTGAAAAAAAAAAAAAAAAAGCTATGCATGTTCCGTATGGAAAACTTGGAAAATACACAGAAGCATGAAGAAAGAAACGAAAACCACACATCACCCCCACCACGTGGTGATAGCTTTCTTGGTGAGAGTATATTGTATGTCCTTCTGGACTTTCTCCAGGCATAACTGCTGTCTCTCCATCACCGCCTGCAACAGTTTCTTTTTCTGACGAAAAAAGCCATGCGTCCTCAACCTTCAAACGACCCAAAAATAGGAAGACTAAAAGGAAAATTACCCCAGTTCCGCTATCCTGAGATGCTGCTGCTGATATGCTGAAGCAGTTCCTGTCAGTCTCTTTCACTTAACTGAGAGCCAACAGTCTATCTAGTTTTATACACTCTTCATTTAGTGTCTTATTGCGTACGTGCTCCCACGTCGATGAATATACGTCCAAAACATGATGTGGGGTCTGCACGGCCGTTGTGTGAACGTTCCGTAATTTGTCCTTTTGCTTTTCAGGAGAGACCGGTTTGGGCAAGTCTACCCTCATGGACACCCTGTTCAACACCAAGTTTGAGGGGGAGCCGGCCACCCACACACAGCCGGGTGTCCAGCTCCGGTCCAATACCTATGACCTCCAAGAGAGCAACGTGGGGCTGAAGCTCACCATTGTTAGCACGGTGGGCTTTGGGGACCAGATCAACAAGGAGGACAGGTAAGGAAGGGGATGGGGCGTGGAGGCTGGTGGGAGGCCACGCGGAGGAGCTCACCACGGGGTCCTGCCTGGACCTCCTCCCAAAATGGCGTGTGCAGGGCACAGACCCCGCACAAGTGGCGCCTCCACCCAGGGTCCCTGTTTCCACCAACCCGTCTGCTCCACGCGCTCTGCCAAAGGAAAGGTGTCTTTCCAATATACATGGGTGAGGTCTCCAGTCCATGTGGCAGGCATGTCTTGAGCTCCTTCCTACCTTGTGCCAGGCGCTGCCGTGCCCTGACAATCTAGAAAGGAATGACTTTGTCTCTGCCCTTGAGGCACTCACAGGGGAGACCGGTTTTGAACAAATAAGTTCCATCGAGTGTGATATGCTTTGGGAAGGACAGGGTACGAAGTGGTAAAGGACAAGTGACAATGAGCACGTGAGAGAGAGAACAGTCCGTTTCATGTGGGGAGATTCGGGAGGCCTTCACAGAGGAAGTGCCTCCTGAGCTGGCCCTTGACGGATGAACTCTTTTGCCAGACAGACAAGGGGAAAGAGGGAAGGGCAGTCCAGGCTGGGGGAACGCTTGTACAACGGCAAAGGAGTGTGGAAGACTATGGCATATTCTAGGGATCTATCGCTGGCTCTGTTTAGCTGGCTTAGAGGCAGATGGACTGTGGAACTAATGAAGCTTAAGCTTCAGGGCCCTCACTTGCACAGGCCCTGCCAAGGTCCTGTAACTAATTTTTAGTCGTAATGTTGTTTTGTCTTTCTGGAGGGCCCTTCTAATTGCATAAGCTTAAGCTCCCACAGTACCTGTGTCTGCCCCTGGGCTGGTGCTTGGCGTGAGCGAGGGGAAAGTAGGGAGAGATGAGCCTGAAGAGGGAAGCAGGAGACAGATCATGGGGGAATTTCTAGAATGTGCAGACATGGAGCCATTGAGAGGTTTTATGAAGTAGGTTTTATGAGATAGTCTCAGGGCGCCTGGGTGGCTCAGTCGGTGAAGCATCTGCCTTCGGCTCAGGTCATGATCTCAGGGTCCTGGGATCGAGCCCCATGTCAGGCTTCCTGCTCAGCCATCTGCCCCTCCCCCTGCTTGTGCTCTCTTTCTCTCAAATAAATAAATAAAATCTTAAAAAAAAAAGGAAGATAGTCTGATTGGCCTTGAAATAGATTGTTTGGAAGGGTAGGGAGAGCAGGAAGACCAATGAGGAGACTCTTGGACCGATTAGATCAAGGCCAGCTGTAACACAGGTGCTGAGATAGGAAAAAAGAGGCAGGTTGGGTAAGTATCGAGTAGGTAGAATCAACAGGACTTGGCAGAGGCTTGGTGTGCGGTTGTGAAGGCAAAAGAAGAATCTAGAATGAGGTCCAGATTTCTGGCTTTGGAGAGTGGACAAATGGTGGCGGCATTCATAATATAAGAGAACCACGTTTTCAAAGAATCAGCTGTGTTTTAGACCTGTTGAGGTTGCGCTGTCCGTGGGCTACTGAGACCCCTGATGACCTTCTGTGGTAGGCAGCTGAATATACAGGGGTTAGAGGTCGGCAGAGGGTCAGCACTGGAAATACCGATTTGGATCATCAAGCTATAGGTGCTATGTTCCGACCGCAGACACACGTAAGGTCACCCAGGGTTCAGAGTGGAGCGTGGTGAACGCTTGGCTACAGACAAAAACCTTAGGATGTTAAGTCAGCAGATGGAGCAAATGACACATTCTGGAAAGAGCTGAGCAGGAACATGCAGAGAGGTAGGAGAGACTGCAGGGTGCCGGGGTGGGGGTGGGGGCAGAGTTGAGAATGGAGTGTGAGTCAGGGGTGGGGCAACTCAGACACGGGGGGGGGGGGATGTGTTGAGGGCTGGGGTCAGGGAGGGGGTCAGGCGCCATCTGCACTTAACTAGACGTCACATGGTTATCACAACGCCCATCTCAGAAAAGGCCGTTCATCACTTTGAGGAGTGTCTGCTCATCCTTTTAGGATTCTCCTGCTTCTTAGCTGAACTGGTTCCCCAATTCTCCTATTTCTCCCTTGATGTTCCAACAGCCACACCCATTTCCTGATAATGAATACATATATTCAGCTTCTTAATAATTGAACCGAATTTTGTTTTTCATTTGACATCCTGGACGGACGCCTCTGCTTTTATGTAGCTTTGCTTATTATGCTAATTTTGTTTGCTAGAGAATAAATTGGACCCTGGGGAAAGGGGATGGATATTTGGGGTCATCTCAGCCACAGACGGCTCAGGATCTTTTCAATTAAATTTCTCACAATTCTCAGCAACATGCATTTAACATATCTGACATTGGAAACTGCTTTGGTAATGCCGGTTTGGGAGGACTGAGCTGATACGGCCCCGTAGAGGCTAATCTACTTCCATTACATTAGTAATATCCGTATTGTTTTTCCTGATTATAAACATGATGCATACTAATGCAAAATCAAATAATACAAACTCAAATAAGTAGAAATGAAAAGCCTCTCAGAAACTGGGCTGGAGAGCAGGGGTGCAGCAAGCTCCAGGGATTCGTAATAAAAAGCAGTGTTTTCTCCATACTGATGGGCTCATTCACGCATGGATATGTCAGGGCAGCCGCATTGGAGCAGAGCACGAGAATGTGATCCTTTACCCACGGTGCGTGGTCTTCCAAGAAGAACAGCGATTAAGGCCATACCCTGGGGAAAGCCACTATTTAAAAGATGCAGGAGCACGGGGCGCCTGGGTGGCTCAGTGGGTTAAACGTCTGCCTTCGGCTCGGGTCGTGATCCCGGGGTCCTGGGATCGAGCCCCGCATCGGGCTCCCTGCTCCGTGGGAAGCCTGCTTCTCCCTCTGCCTCTGCCCCTCCCCCTGCTTGTGACCTCTGTCTGTCAAATACATGGATACAATCTTAAAAAAAAAAAAAAAAGATGCAGGAGCAAAAGGAACTCAGGAGGGAGACTGAGCACAGGCTAGAAAGAGCTGTGCTTAGGAACTCAGGCTTTGGTTTCAGAACGACCTGGGTTCAAATCCCATCTTGTCACTGATTAGCCCGGCGATGTTGGACAAGTGTTTTGTGCCGCTGTCAGCCTATTGGTAACTAATGTTCTGGCTGGTCTGGCCCCTGTGGTTCTTAAGATTGCAAGACAGCAATAACCATCAGGGAACTTGGAGACCAGAAAGGTTTATTATTCACAGGTCCTGGGAAACACATGGCACAGCTGGGACCACACAGTGAGGTCTCGGGCTAGAGAAAGAGAACGCGGGTGTGGGTCTGGCGTTCGGCTTTTATTGAGATGGAGGGTTTAGGTCTAGGATTTGATGGGCTTGCTCTAGATGGGTGAATTTATTGTTTGGATTTTATTTATTCACTTGAGAGAGTGAGAGAGCGAGCGAGCACAAGCCGGGGGAGGGGTGAGGGTAGAGGCAGAGGGAGAAGCAGACTCCCCGCCGAGTAGGGAGCTGGACGTGGGGCTCGATCTCAAGACCCTGGGATCATGATCTGAGCCAAAGGCAGATGCCCAACCTACTGAGCCACCCAGGCGCCCCTAGATGGGTGAATTTAAAACATAAGAGCGAGAATTTAAAGCAGTGGAAGAGAAAAAACAAGTGGCCCAAATGGTCACTTACGGAAATCAAGATTTCTCAAACAAAGGAGCCCCGTGGCGGGGGGGGGGGGGGGGTGGGAGCGGAGGGAGGGCTGACTCTTCACCTTCAGGTGGTTGGCAGTGTGTTTATTCCAGATAGTCAGTTGTCTTTGAAGTGGATGCCCCAGCAATAAAACTTAGATCAGGCACTTGCATGGCAAAAAAGAAAAACCAGCTCTCAGAGCTTACACTATAAGACACTTAAATTCTCTATGGCTCAGTTTTCTCACCTGTAAAGTGGGGATGACGATGATACTAATATCTACTGTAGAGGGTTGTGGTGAGGCATACTTGATGTGCCTGGCATATGAAATGCTTCAACAGTGCCTGGCACAGGGGCGCCTGGGTGGCTCAGTCGGTTAAGCGTCTGCCTTCGGCTCAGGTCATGATCTCAGGGTCCCGGGACCGAGCCTCACCTTGGTCTCCTTGCTCAGCGGGGAGCCTGCTTCTCCCTCTGCCTCTGATCCTCCTCCCACTCATGCCGTCTCGCTCTCTCAAATACATAAATAAATAAATTCTTAAGAAAAAACAGTGCCTGGCACAGAGTAACTAACAAACAGAAGATATTGTTATGATCATGACTTTTATTGGTAGAAGAATCGAGGGAGAGTTGTACCATGTAGCATAATGGGAGGGAATAATAAATGAAACTGAAAAATATCCATTGGGTTTGGCACCATGAAGGTCATTAATACACTAAGGAATAATAATTCCAGGGAAGTTGTGGGTGGAAGCTAAATTGCCATGAGTGAATGGAAGATAAGTAAGTAAAGGCATCCGAATAACAAAAAGAGCGATAGGACAGAAAAGTGAGACCAAGATCAAATTCATGTTTACACAGGAATTTGGCATAATGTAAGTCAGCGGGGAAAGAATGGACTATTCAAGAAAATGGGCTGGGAAAATAGGCCATCCATCAGGAAAAAATAAAATAAGACCGTCCCACACAAACACTAGCCACAAAAATAGATTCCAGATGGATTAAAAACAAATTCTAAAAATATGAGGAGAAAATATAGGAGAATGTCTTTTTTTAAAGATTTTATTTATTTGAGAGAGTGAGAATGAGAGAGAGAGAGAGAGCACATGAGACGGGGGAGGGTCAGAGGGAGAAGCAGACTCCCCGCCGAGCAGGGAGCCCGATGCGGGGCTCGATCCCGGGACCCCAGGATCATGATGTGAGCCGAAGGCAGTCGCTTAACCAACTGAGCCACCCAGGCGCCCTAGGAGAATGTTTTTATAGCTCTAGGAGTAGAGAAGGTTTTTCTAATTGTGATACAAAATCCCAAAGCCATATAAGAAAAGACCAACAGATTTAAACTTATTAAAATTAAAAAAAAAAACCTATGCATACTGAAAGATGCTATAAACAAAAGTAAAGACAAACTACAGATAGGGAGAAGAAATTTGCAACCTATATCACAAAGGCTTTTTCTAAAATATAAAAAGAGCTTCTACAGTTCAGTGAGAAATAAACAGGTGATTGACAGAAAGGGAAATAGAAATTGCCAACTAACATACAAACTGATACTCAACCCATGTCACCAGTGATTAGGGAAGTGCAAAATGAAACAATGAAATATTTTTTATCCATCAGATTTGCAAAAATACAATGGCCTCTAACACCAGCTAATTTCATTCATGTTGCTGGGAATGTAGATGGATACAGATGTTTTAGAGGGTAGATTTGGTGGAACCTATTAAAATCTTAAATGTGAATTCCTTATGATCCAGCAGTTCCACTTTTAGGAATACATACAGAAAAGATGTTCACTGCAGCATTGGATATGGAATAAAAAAAATTTTTAAACAGCTGAAATTTCCACCAATAAAGCAACTAAATGAGCTACGGTACAACTCGACCATGGAATACATTTGGCAGTTTAAAAGAATGCAGTAGATCTGTGTACACTCACGTGGGTGTGTTATTAAGTGAAAAGAGAGGTTGCAGAATGATACATAGATCATGACGCCATTTGTATAAATCCACCCTTCCCAATGAAGCACCAAACACCCCCCGCATATAAATGCATAGAAAAAGATCTGCGAGGTGAACCAACAAACTGAAAATAGTAGTTACCGCTGAGGAGGGGAGCATAAGTATACGTATTGGTCACGCAATTAAGAGTAAGTTTTAAAAAAGAATGGAGTCTTTAAAAAGGAAGCAGATAAAGTGGGTGTAGACCGCTCATTTAAAAAGCTTTCCTGAACTGGGAATGAGAGATAAGGCAGTGTGTAGTGGGAGGCAAAGAGGTCAGGAGCGACTTTTTTTTTTTTTAAGTTTATTTATTTTTTGTAGTAATCTCGGCACCCAATGTGGGGCTTGAACTCACGACCCCGAGATCAAGAGTCGCATGCTCTTCCGACTGTGCCAGCCAGCCCCCCCCCCAGGGGTGATGTTTTTGAGGCTGAGAGAGCGGATGAGGGCTTGAACAGGAACAGAAGCTTCGAGGACAGAGAGGGGGAGGCAGGTGTAAGAGAAAGAATCCACAACACCTAGTAACCAAATTGATATGGGGGATCTAGTTCAGTTGATAACATTATACTAAAAGTCAACTGTGTGCCAGACACAGTGTGAGGTGCCAGGGATACTAAGAAATAAGGAAGTTGTAGTTTCGTGGAAAGGACTAATACGTAGTATACAAATTCTACATAGTGTAGTGAGTACGACAACAAAGGCACATGGAGGGAGCTGTGGGGAAAAGCGTAGCAATCAGCAGAGCCCAGTGGGAGTATAAGGTGGAAAGGAGGTGGTCGGGAATGGCTGAGCTAAGTCTTGGAATCTTGTAGGATGCACACAAGTTAACCAACCGGCATACTGTGGGTATTCAGTACCTATTTGTCAAGTGAATGAAATATGCATTGAAGGGAAAAAGAAAATTAAAAAAAAAAAATACCTCTAGGGGCGCCTGGGTGGCTCAGTTGGTTAAGCGACTGCCTTCGGCTCAGGTCATGATCCTGGAGTCCTGGAATCAAGCCCCACATCGGGCTCCTGGCTCAGTGAGGAGCCTGCTTCTCCCTCTCCCTCTGCCTCTCTCCCTGCTCATGCGCGCTCTCTCTGTATCTCTTTGTCTCAAATGAATAAATAAAATCTTAAAAAAAATACATTTAAAAAAATATCTCTAAGGTTTTATCTTTCAAGACCAAACGTATCCATTGAATGTGTTAACGAGGATGCCGATGAGGGTAGAAAACAGTCTACGATGTGTTGAGGAGTGAATGAGAAGGAATGAATGAATGAGTAGATTATTCTTTCCAAAAAAAAATCTCCATTTACCTATTAAATATTTCTTGAACTTCTATTATATGCCAGGCCCTGTAGTAGGTGCAGAAGACATACTCTATTCCTAAGGGAAGAAAAGACATATAGGGCAGTAGTTGGGGAGAACGTGTGGTTGAGGGGGATTGAGTTGAGGAAAGAGCTTTCTTTTGAGATGAGGGAAGACTTCAGCATATTTATAGTTTGAGGAGGAGTCAGTAGGGGGTGAGGAGCTGATAGATGAAGCAAGATTCTCGAAGAGCCTGAAAGGGATGAGAGCGAGTGCATGGAGGGTGATGGGCCTTGCACACGATGAGACTAGAGGGCAGGGGGGAAGGGCTGATTCAGTTCTAGAGGGCAGGGACTGAGGCAGGAAGTTGAGCTGGTGTGAGGCTGGTGGCCCCAGTTTTTTGATAATGTTGGAGGTAAGACCATCTCTCGAGAGTGAAGTTTTGGAGCTTGAGGAAAGTAGTGCCAGTTTGGAATGGTCCACGAAGGCAATGGGAAGGCAGCCAGTCAAGGTCAAGTAAAGGGATTGTCCTGTTGCTCTATCTGAGGTTAGAGGCCATGGCTTTGAGTGCCAAGACTTTTGTGATGGCCTCTGGCTAACTTCAACAGCAGCGGTGTGGCAGCCGAGGGCAGACCCTGAAATGTATTCTGCGCAGCACTTTGCTGGGCCAGAGGGTGGAAGGCAGGGGTGTAGTGGAGATGAAGGTGTTGATAAAAGAGTGGTTTGGGTAATCAGTTATGGGATTCAGCCGGGGCCGAGAAGGAGATGAGGCCAGGAAGGGGCTGATGGCCTATGAGACAGTAGAGAGGTCAAGGTACCTGAGGATTCCGTGGGGTGAAAGATCAGGTTTGGGAGGATCCGAGGTGTAAGAGGGTTGGAAAGATGAGAGGTTGTGGCCAGAGCACGGGGAGTTAGAGAGAGGATGTCTTGGGGGAAGCTGATCGGGCCAATGGTAAAGTGTGTCGGTGGCTGAAGTAGAGGGAGCCCGAAGGTTGTGGAGTTTAGACAGTCGGGGAATAAAGAGGCTGCAGGTTGATGGGTTGTCTACGAGCACACTGCTGACTGCTGTCACCCAGAACGGGGAGAGAGACTGCATGAGTCAGGCGCCACGAGAAGACGATGTCTAGAAGTGGCACTGGGCGGGGCCTACGCGAATGCCCACCCCGCTGACCCCAAGGCACACAGGTTGTGGGAGAATGAGCAGCCTACTCCAGAGCGGGCTGCCAGGTAATGCGGTCCTCAGGGTTGTGGTATCCTTCGGGGTTGGGGGGGAGCAGGAAGGGATTAGGTTTCCATTAGGGCGAAGAGGTAGGCAAGTTCTGTGGACAGGAAGATGATAGAGGCCAGCCTGCTTAAACTTTCATGTTGCATACAAGCCACTGAGGCTCGTGAGAAGACGCAGACTCCGATCCTGTAGGTCTGGGCTGGGGACTGGGGTTTCTGCATTTCCAACAAGCCCGCATGTTTGGCTTTGTTCCTGTAGACCTGACGTTGTGCCCCCTTGGTTTTGCCGGCCGAGATGGTTGTGCTCAAGCACAGTGTCTGTGACCGGGACTTGTGAGTTTCCAGCGGGGGGTGGGTGGGTGGGGGGCTCTGAAGGCTGTGGCTACACAGAGGCCAGCACGTGGGAGAGGGAGGAGACTGGGATGACCCGCGGGCATCTAGCAGGCGTGATTGGGAGGTGGTGACC
Source organism: Eumetopias jubatus (assembly GCF_037043125.1). Classification (NCBI taxonomy): domain Eukaryota; kingdom Metazoa; phylum Chordata; class Mammalia; order Carnivora; family Otariidae; genus Eumetopias; species Eumetopias jubatus. The sequence continues at coordinate 28,774,174 of NW_028274817.1, forward strand.
ACTGCAGCCGTGGGAACGAGCGAGACCACCCAGGGATAATGCATGTGCAATGTTAGTAGAATGACGGCAAAAGATGGTCCGGGATGGGACCTTTGAGACAGGCCAAGATTTAAGGCGATTGAGAAAGAAGAGTTCTCAAGGCAGTGAAGCCAGAGGGCAGTGTTTCAAGAAGGGACTGGTCGTCAGTGTCCAGAGAGATGGCAATTGAAAAGTGCTCGCTGAGAGGTAAAATCATTAGTTTTCTGTAATATGACTGTTTAAGAAACCCAAGGTAATCAGTCATCTGGAAAACACTTCTAATGAATACCAGTTCAGTTAGGTAGCCAGTTTCTTTCTTTTTTTTTTTTAAGATTTATTTATTTATTTGAGAGAGAGAGAGAGAGAGAGAGACCTCGCACAGAGAGAGAGAGAGAGAGAGAGAGAGGGAGAAGCAGACTCCCCGCCGAGCAGGGAGCCCGATGCGGGACTCCATCCCAGGACCCTGGGATCATGACCTGAGCTGAAGGCAGACGCATAACCGACTGAGCCACCCAGGTGTCCCCAGGTAGCCAGTTTCAAGAGAGACATGAAGAAAACCATGGACTTCTCATCAACCGACAATAACTACCTAGAAAACGCTATGGAACAGAAGACCTCAGTCACAGTAAAAACCCCTTACTCTATCCTGCCCACAGACCCGACGTGATCCCCACAGCAGGGACACCCTGCTACCTCGCTTGCTTCATCTCTTACTGTTCTTGGTCCACCCCCTTTTTTAAGCAGACTCCACGCCCAGCATGGAGCCCAATGTGGGGCTTGAACTCACGACCCTGAGATCAAGACCTGAGCTGAGATCAAGAGTCAGATGCTTAACCGACTGAGCCACCCAGGCGCCCCTGTTCTTATTTTTAATAAGGTGAAATTCACACAACATAAAATGAACTATTTTAAAGTGAATAATTCAGTGGCATTTAATACATTCACAATGTGGTGCAACCATCACCTCTGCCTCGTTCCAAACATTCTCATTTCCCCCAAAGGAAACAGTGAACACTAACTCCCCACCCCCTTCTCCCCTCTTTTCCCGGTAACCACTATTCTATTTTCTTTCTCCATGACTCTGACTATTCTAGGCACCTCCTGTAAGTGGAATCATACAGTATTTATCCTTTTGTGCCTGGTTTCTTTCACTTCAACGGTGTTTTCAAGATTCGTCCCCGGGGCAGCATGCACCAGAATTGTCTTCCTTTTAGAGCCTGAGTAATATTCCATTGTCTGGATCACCCACATTTTGTTTGGCCAGTCATCAGTTGATGGCCATTGGGTTGTTTTCACCTTTTGGCAGTTGTGAATAATTCTCCCTTCCTGCACTAACTCCCAGCTCCCTTGCCTTCTTCCTACTGCAAATCTCCTCAAGCTCGCTTCTGCCTCTGGACCATTACCTTTGTTATTCCACTCTGGAATGCTCTTCTCCTAGATTCTCCCATGGCTGTCTTATGCAGCTTAAAGGTCACATTGTCGGGAAGCCTTCACAGTCACTTTTTATTCCCATTATCGAGGGGAGTAAGAAGTAGTGTCCAGACCAGGAATGGTTTTTTAAATAATTTTCTAAAAAAATATTTTTATTTATTTGAGTGAGAGCATGAGCAGGGGGAGGGGCAGAGGGAGAGGGAGAAGCAGGCTTCCCGCGGAGCAGGGAGCCCGATGTGGGGCTCGATCCCAGGACCCTGAGATCATGACCTGAGCCGAAGGCAGATGCTTCACTGACTGAGCCACCCAGGCGCCCCAGACCAGGCACTATTTTGTGCCTTTGGCCTCCTTAGCAATCCAGTGAGGCCTATGGACTCATACTTCAAATAACGGTTTTAAATGCCTAAAATATGCCCATTATACTAAAAATACAGTTCCCAAAATATTTTCAAATTGTGATTTAGTAATCTATGTCCTTCTTTATTAGTTCCTGAAGTAATATCTATATGCAGCTCTATCTAACATAATTTAGGAGGTGTGTAAGGTATGAATGCTATTTTGAGATATTTGCAACAACTGTAATAGGAAGCAAAAATATCAGTGATTTCTACTGACTGTGAAATCACAGGTACTGCTAAAATTACTGTAGATTGTTACCTACATTTGTACCTGAAGAAACCGCTGAGCTTCAGTGAGAGCTCAGTGAAAACGAAGTGGTGTTTTCCAAGTTCGTGGATCCTATGAATCCTTGGAAGTCTGTGGACCCCAGGTTAAGAGCACCTGCCCCAGGGGCGCCTGGGTGGCTCAGTCAGTTAAGCGTCTGCCTTCGGCTCAGGTCATGATCCCAGGAATCGTACGTTTGGCTCCCTGCTCGGCGGGGAGCCTGCTTCTCCCTCTGCCTGCCGCTTCTCCTGCTTGTGCTCTCTCTCTCTCTCTCTCTCTCTGACAAATAAATAAATAAATCTTAAAAAAAAAAGAGCACGTGCCCTAAAATGTGAAAGACAAACAGTAGTGACGAAGAGGGGTGGATTATGTTGGGACTGGGTTTTTTTTTAAAAGACTATTTATTTTAGAGAGAGAGGGGAGGGAAGCTCGCGCGGGGGCGCGCATGCGCATGAACAGGGGGAGCAGAGGGAGAGAATCTCAAGCCGACTGCCTGCTGAGTGCGGAGCCTGTCTCAATCTCACGACCCCGAGGTCACTCACGACCCCGAGGTCACGACCTGAGCCCAAACCAAGGGTCAGACGCTCAACCGACTGAGCCACCCAGGTGCGCCTTAGAGCTGGGTTTTTGTAGCAGATGGAAGAGATTGTAGGAGGCCAGGGAATAATGAGCGAGAAGAAAGCTGCCTTCTCCACCCCTCCGTGGAACTTGGGTGTGAGAGATGTAGAAATTTCCAGCTGAGAAGGTATCTGAGGGAAGCCCCATCTTTGAAGGGGAATCAGGTATGACCTGGGTGAAAGAAACATTTGTGCAGAGACTGCCTGTGTGACTAAGGGATTCGGTTTATCATGGACTGGGGGCCAGAGAGCACAACAGAGCGGGGTGGAATCCTTACTAGATTCCAGATAACCACGCTGGACACTGAGGATACACAGATGAGTAAGACAAAGATGAATCACCCATTATGATTAGTCTAGAACAAATGCTGCCGGTTGATTGGCTGGTTTGGCTGGTCTGATCCAGGGACCCCCCTAAGGGCCTGAGGCAGCTGCAGAAAGATAGGCCCAGGGTATCACCAGAGATGAGGGGGAGGGAGGATGAGAAAAAAACTCAAAAAGCACTCTTTTCTCCTTTGGTTCCTTTTGCAGAACAAAAAAATGAAGTAACAAAAAAAGTTATGTAATGGAGAAAGAAAAAAAAAAAAGAAGCAGTGCCATGATCCGATAATTCAAATGAGCCAATCAATCATCCAAAAATTAATTAGAGGAGTCAAAGGGATGCATCCCCCACCCTTGCTCCTAATTCTTCAGGAACCTTCTAAGGATCTCTGCAACCAAAAAAAAGGATTCTATTTTTAGAATTTTCTCTCGGGCTCCAGAGATAACTTGCACCTGGATCTCTCATCTGTATGTAGCGCTCAGAATCTAGGATTTGTCGATTCTTTTTTTTTTTTTTTTTAAGCTATTTTGCCTTCTCTCCCGGGGGGATCTTTTGGAAAGGCTCAGGTTGGGGGCTGCTGCAGGTGAGAAGCCCTGGCCCTGTCCCCGCCCCCTTCGATCATGTTTCTATCTGGCGGTGCTATAGCTGCAAAGCTCACTGCTTGGGTTACAAACCTCTTCTGGCTTGAAGGGAGGAGGCCTTGCATGGCACACAGATGGGGGTGAGAGCAGAGGCAGAGCTGAAGCCACGCTGACCTAGTTAGAGCAGAAGGAGGCTGCAGGGGTGGCAGGAAAGGCCCAGGAGAGAAGAGAGAAGCTTCCCGGGACAGGGAGGAGCAGAGGGTTTAAGATGCCCTGGCAAGACTTGGGGTCGTGAAGGGGACTTTGTGTGGAGACTCAGTGAGCTGGGTGCGTGTGTGTGCGCGCGTGTGTGTACATGTGTGTGTGGGGGCAGTCTTTACCAAATGTTGTCCACATGCTTAGATTTTAAAGTCACACTCTTGGAGGAAATGAGAACCAGAAAAATATGGACCTTAGGAGAGCCATGTGGGCAGTGCCGTAGACCCAGCAAGACTGAGCAGAACTCAGAGCTTCGTGACGAGATTCCCCCGCAGTGGGTCAAGGACAGGTCCCCGGCCACCACCACCGGGTACCCAGCTCCCACACTAGGCACGGGGGGCCGGGGGTGGAGACGCAGGGAGGACAGACGTGGAGCCCGCCTGGAGCACAATCAGCCCACCCACAGCCACTGCCAGTGGTCTCCACACTGCATCGGGGCCCCATGCGGGAGAGAGAAGCGCCCTTCGTGGCCCCTGCCCCTCAGAGGGACGCAGTCTGTTTGAGGGAACGGTAATCCTTGTGAAGGGAGAGTAAGTGATCCGATAGCATAATTATTTTTGTTTATGCTCCTGGGTCACAGAAGGGATTTCTGGCAGAAGTGGGGAAGGCTGTGTGGAAGACGAGGTGGACAGTCCATGGCCCTGAGGTGTGTGTGGGCGGGGGGCAGGAGTGGGCTGAGAAGAGAGACGGGGGCACTCCCGAGCAAAGGTACGGCCAGAGGCAGAAGTTCGGCTCCTGTGCCGACCGAGTTGGTGGCCGGCCCGTCGAAGGGAGATGGAGGGAATGCAGCTGGACGGGGAGAGTCATCTGACCCAGGGCATTTTAAACTTCGAGAAGGGACTGTACCGAAAGCCCGGGTTTGGAAGCGGTCGGGCCATGTCCCTGCTCCCCGCCCCCCACCCCTCCGCAGCTACAAGCCCATCGTGGAGTTCATTGACGCCCAGTTCGAGGCTTACCTGCAGGAAGAGCTGAAGATCCGCAGGGTACTGCACACCTACCACGACTCCCGAATCCATGCCTGCTTGTACTTCATCGCCCCCACGGGCCATTCCCTGAAGTCTCTGGACCTCGTGACGATGAAGAAGCTGGACAGTAAGGTACAGAGGCAGGGGATGAGGGCGGGCGGGAGGCAGGGCACGCCGGAGTCACCCTTACTGGTCTCTCAGGCCAGGCAGGTGCCAGATTCCAGGAGACGCTCTGTGGCCTTCATTCCCCGTCCCTCCAGAGAGATGGTGTTATTGATCCAGCGCCTGCGTTGTATGCTTTGTGATCTGTTTTCCCAGCGCTGGGCGTGGGTCTACCCTGAGCCGTCTTTCTGCCCTGACCCCTCCGGGGGTTAAGGGCGGCTGTAAGCAAGATGGCCGTCTGGGCCTAGGGGCTCAGCCGTTGGCAACGGAAAGGTGTTTCTTCTTTGCCCCAGGATTAACTGGCCTGTTCGAGAATCGAACATGCAAACCTCACTTGGAAAGTTATTATTTTTATTATCAATAATAATTTTAGTAACAGCAGCTAACATTTGTTAAATCCTCATTATATGCCACTATTATGCAAGCACCCTCTGGAGTACCTCCTTGAATTCTCACAACCCGATAAGGCAAACAGCGTCATTATCCCCCACTTATGGAAGTGGACACTGAGGCTCTAAGAGGGTAAGGGACTCGCCTGTTGTCATGTAGCTAGCTCCTGGCAGAGTCTAGATTCGAACTCAGATCCCTGGCGCCACGTTCTGTGGCCTCCATTCCTGAGAAAGATGGCTGTGGAAATCAGTCGTGTTCTGCTCTAAAAGGAACTGAAAAATGTAAGTCCCACACCAGATAGAAATCAGACAAGGATTCTTCCTGTGAAAGGAGTATTTTCTGTACAAAAAAATTGATGCAGGATTCCTTAAAAAGCCTAACACGTTTTCCCCTAACATTTCCTATGTGCCTAGCACTGGGATGAGTACCTTATAGGCATTATTTCATTTCGTCCTTCCAAGAATCCAGTGTGGTGGATGCTATTATTCCCACTCCCTCATGAGAAAACTGAGGTACAGTCAAATAGCTTCCTCCAGGTCAGACAACTTGTAAGGGGTCTGGGATTTGGACCTGGCTCTCTCCGACTCCAGGGTATTTTGTTTTATGAAATTCTAATTTATATGCATTATTTAGTAGCCTATCTGTGATAAAAAAAAAAACCCGACATTCAGCTCAAATCAAAATAGGAGCAATCTTTTCATTTTTTTGCAGCAATGAGCTCACCACCCGTGAGTACCCGGCTGCTCTGGAAATGTCGCTCTGCCCTGCATGTCCTGTATGGGGCAGCAGAGAGCCATGCGCCGGTGGCCCGCGGGGTGGGTTGGGTTAAGTTAAGCAGCCTTTGGCATATGCTTGTCGTGTGTCCGTGGGAACACAGGGAAAAGTGACAAGGAGAATTGGCTTTGTCTACTCTTCCATCTTGGCAAAGGCTTTGACCCTGCCCCCTCCCGCGAAGACTTCAAGGAAGGTACCTGCAGGGTCCAATGTTTCTTTGACCTGGCGCGTGAAACCGGAGGCCACCTTTACAGGTACTCCTCAGGCAAAGTGTAGAGCAGGCAGACTTCGGCCTCCAAGTGCAGAGCTCCTTCCGGGGCCCAAGCACTATGGATGATGCCCCACAGGAGTCTGCTGGCAGCAACGCCTCTGCCCGCCATGTGAACCTGAGCTTAGGTGTGCTCTGCCTCACGAAGGCACGTGCGTGTCACAATTCTTTACCTGCCCGCCGCAAAAGCCCTGTCTCTCCTTGAAGTCATTTCAAGGAGTAGGGTTCACGGGGATTGAACTTCGGGGTAGCGTTAGGCCTTTGTCCTGCTGTCGGAAATTGGGCATATATACCTGCTTGCTTTGTGCAGAAATTAATCGCGAAACTCAGGTAGTGTAACTCCTTTTTGCATGAAGTCTCGGATCACGCTGGTAACTGCAAGGGTCTTCTTTATCCAGCCGGGTTGGTTCATAAGTGTGCTGCCAGAAAGGGGGCCAGGTGAGCACCTTCACTGAGCTCTGCCCTGCCTCCCTTCCCTGCCATGGCCCATGGGGGTGGGTCCCTAACACACCGGGGCGAGCCTGCACCGGATAGGTTGGGACAATTTACTGTTAACAAGGAGTGGCCGCCTCCCCTCCTTGTCAACCACAGATTCCTAACTGTCCTTTTTCTGCCTGGAATCACCCAAGCAGTGATCTCAATGTTAAGATATCACACAGCTCATCCGTTTGGAGCTGAGCTGGTTAAGACTCTGGATTTAGGAAGAAGGCTAAACTTAGATCTGGATCCCAGTTCTGCTACTTACCTGCTCTGTGGCCCTGGACAAGTTACTTAGCCTCTCTGTGCACTAATTTCTCATTGGTAAACTGAGAGAGGTGTTGTCAGGATTAATTGTGTTAATCCATGTAAAGCACTTAGTCCAGTACCCAGAGCTCAGTAAGCGGCACCCATTGTCATTTATTATATTGTGATTTAGCTACAGAGGTGGCCAGTCCCGGGCCGTCGGGTTGAGCTGGTGGAAGTCCTCTGCCATGCTGCTAGCAGTTGCAGATTACCAACAATGATCCCGCTTTTCTCCTCCCTTCCCCAGGTGAACATCATCCCCATCATTGCCAAATCAGATGCCATTTCGAAGAGTGAACTAACAAAGTTCAAAATCAAAATCACCAGTGAACTTGTCAGCAATGGGGTCCAGATCTACCAATTCCCTACAGATGATGAGTCAGTGGCAGAGATCAATGGAACTATGAACGTGAGTTGGGGCACAGGGTTTCAACTTTCTGACCATTTGCTGTTCCTTTTTATTATTTTTCTTTTTTTTAAGATTTTATTTATTTTTTGCGAGCGAGCGAGAGAGCATGAGCAGGAAGGAACGGCAGGCAGAGGGAGAGGGAGAAGCAGGCTCCCCACTGAGCAGGGAGCCCGATGCGGGGCTCGATCCCAGGACCCTGGGATCATGACCTGAGCTGAAGGCAGACGCTTAACGACTGAGCCGCCCAGACGCCCCTGTTTTTATTATTATTACTTTACAAACTAGTCGTCGAACATCACCATCCGTTTTAGTGCGGTCAACTCTCCATCATCAGGATTTTGGGTGTTTGTGAGAAAGAATCCAGAACCCAAACAGCTCCTTTCCCTTAGTGTTGGCTGCCTCAAAGCCTCAGAGACACAGAGATTAATAGCCAGAGACTGAGGGAGGGGAAGGCCAACCTCAGGAAGAGGCTGGAGCCGGGGATTCAGACCTCTCCTTCCACCCTCCTCTTTGATGCTGCTTCGGTCTAATCCAGTCCCCCTGGGCCTGCCAGAAAGGCAAACAGTCTTCCTCTCTGACCAAAACAATGCCATGACAACCACAGCAGAAAAAGTTGGCTGGCTTCTGAGACTCCAGGATAATATGTGCTCAGATCATTGAGCCCTCTACCCCCAGGGGGACAAATGACATATAGCCTCTGATTTTTCTGGTGACTAGAGAAATGTTATTTTTCAGTTTCAGGGTGATACTTTGCTTTATTCAGTGTGAATAAAAAAAAAAAACCACCCCAACTTGCCATCTCTCCTCTCCTCTCTCACTCCCCGCCGCAACTAGAGGAATGAGTGATGAGCAAGGCGGGGAGTCAAACATCTCATGCTTCTTTACAACATGTTGATGCTGTTGCTGCGAAATCTTCAATGTTGTGATTTCAAGGAGACAGCTAATAGCTTTTGGAAAGCTTCTGCTTTGAGAACAGATTTTTTTCTCTCTCTCTGTTGAGAGGCATCAGTTTTTCCTAATGACATAATGCCCGGGTATAGCCAAACTCAGGAAAGGCTGGTAATGAAAGCCATTTTTAGAAAACTTTCCAGCTGCCGCCGCCCCTGAATTATCATTATGGTATCAGCTCCTACCTCCTAGAATCTGGCCAACAAATTAGCATGGCGGGGCTGCAAGTCATTGTCTCCGTCCGCCTTGCCACCCATCGGTACACCCGAGATGTGTTCGTTATTAGAAGTCCCTCATCATCTTTGACCAGTCTGGCCTAAGAGTAAGGCTACATGGCTTGGGGTGGCTGGCGTCCTAGACTCTCTGACCCATCATGAGTGTGAAAAAAGGGGGAACAGAAAGATGAGCCCTTATCCTCTCAAGCAGTCAGGGCATTTTGATGGAAACCAGACTCTGCCATGATGAGAAAACCTGAAAGGGTGCCTAGCCTGCAGAAAAATGGGAACCTTGGGGCGCCTGGGTGGCTCAGTTGGTTAGGCGTCTGCCTTCAGCTCGGGTCATGATCCCGGAGTCCCGGGATTGAGTCCCACATCGGGGCTCCCCGCTCAGTGGGGAGTCTGCTTCTCCCTCTGACTCTACCCCCTTTCGTGCTTTCTCTCCTGTCTCTCACTCATTCTCTCTCAAATAAATAAAGTCCTTTAAAAAAAGAAAAAAGGGAACCTAGAGAGAAGTGTCATGTGGTGTCCCTGGCACGATGTCTGGAAGCGCTTAGTCACCTCAGAGCACTGGGCCCCATAGATACCTTCAAACTTGGGTTCCCTACATGACCAGGTAGCTTTGGGGCTTGTGGTTTGCTTTGCTAAGAATAAAAAGGAGAAAGAGTTCTCAGCCATCTCGAGGTGTCATCCAAAAACGATAGCTCATTACACTGTGAATCGGGAGTGACAGTCATTTTGGGCTCTGCTCTCAGCTCAGCTGTGCCCTCCTGCTTGAACCTAAGGTACGCTCAGCCTCTGGGCTGGAAACTTCTCGTGCTGTAAAGCAGAGGTTCTCAGTCACGCTGTTTTGGCTGGGAGGAGGTTCTGGGTCATTTCTTCCAACCGTCCAAAGTGTGCTGGCGAGAAGGGAGTGAGCGGTCTTGTCGCATGCTTCTTCAACCCATGCTCTGATGATAACTCTCAAGGTTGTAGACTCTAATTCTAAAGATTGCTATGTTGGGAGGAAGCCACTCCCAATCGGGTTATTATCAGGCAAGGAATAAACGGTGCTGACCGTCTCTATTTCACCAGGCTGAGGAGAACGGTCATCCAGCCTCCCAACTATAATGGATGTTCTGGAACTGGAATAGACTAATTCGTGCCAACTGGATCATCCAACACTTTAAAATATACTGAGGGAGTTTTTAAAAGATTTTATTTATTTAAAAAAAAAGATTTTAGAGCACAAGCGGGCAGAGTAGAAGGGCAGAGGGAGAGAGAGAAGCAGACTCCCTGCTGAGCAAGGAGCCCGACTCGGGGCTCGATCCCAGGACCCTGAGATCATGACCTGAGCCGAAGGCAGTCGCTTAACCAACTGAGCCACCCAGGCGCCCCTATACTGAGGCGAATTTAAGGTAGACACAAGACAGGAAAGGTAGTGAATCTGAGAACAGACTCCCAAAAGGAGGCTTGAGAGTGTCTTTTGGAGTTTTCGGAGACTGGACATCTGACGTCGGGGGGCACATCTGCCCGTGTTTCAGGGACAGCGCTGTCCTGCCGCCATCAGAGTCTCCTCCCTGGGCCCACACCTGCAAAGTGTCACCCCCAGGAGTGTGGTTGCTTGGAGGGTGTACCATCTCCCTGCTCTGCTCGACTCTCTCCTGGTCATCAAAGCCACCCGTCTCTCGAGAGCAGCGGAACGAGGGCTGAAGCCCGGCCCCATGATATCCTGCCCAAAATGACTGTCACTCCCGCTTCACAGTGTAATGAGCTGCCGTTTTTGCATGACACCTCGAGACGGCTTTTTGCCATTTAGCCACGAGGCTGAGCGCCGGTGGCTGCAGGTGGCTGGAAGGGCCCGGCAGCTAAAGCACGGTGGCCTTACTGTTCCCTGGCAAGATTTGGGCCCAGGAGTTAGGGACCTGGGCTAGTCGTTTCCCCCAGATGGTGAATGGGGTGAATGAGAACCGCCCCGTAGGGCTATCGTGAGAAGCCAACCAGAGCTGCTCGGCAGCACCCAGAAAAATTCCGCTCGCCGATGCTTACCTGAACACACTTTGATGCCAGGTGCCAAGCGTGTGCCAGGAGGTCTCGGGAGCCCGGGGTTGGGGGGGGGGCTGTGCCTTACTGCAGGCAGGGACAGAATGACAGCGCGGTGAGGAAGAGGGGAAGCGAGTGACCCTGTCATCCTAACTAGCTTGTGGGGATAAATCTAACAGGCCCAAGGAAAGACAAAACGGTTTTGTTTTGTTTTTTTAATGCCTTTATTCTCTTCTTGGGTTTTTTTCCTCCTTTCCTCTTGAGCCCAGAGAAGTCCCCGGTCACGTCACACACCCTCCTCCATCACTTTCAGCTGAGAGCCGGGGATGCCCCCGAAGGTTCTCTTTCTCACCTCGTCCCTCAGTCTAGCCCTCTGCCATCGCTGCCCTCTGGCTCTTTTGTGTCACGTGGCTGAAGTCTTGGGTCTCGGCAGGAGGGGCAGCATTTTCCCAGAAAGCGCTTGGGGCTGGATTTGAGGTTCCCCACGTGTCTTGGGGTCCTGAGTGGGAATGAACCGTGCCCGAGGGATGTCCCTCCGACAAAGCCGGCTGGCAGGGGTCAGGGAGGCTCTGGCCCTCATGCCCCGTGTGTCGCACGCCCAAAGACCCTCACGTTCAGTCCCCTCCTAGGACCGATGCAACATTTCCGGTGGCCAGCCCGGCCCACCCTCCATATACCCATAACCTCCTCTTTCCTGTGTCCTCGCTTCAGGCACAGTGAGCCGAGTGGGAAGGGGTGGAGGGGGTTGCTGAGGTGATGCTCTGAGAGCGGCTAACAGAGGGTGATGCGAGAGCCACCTCAGGGGGATGACCAAGCGCCTCGGGGGACTTGCGGGTGTCCTGGAGCTGAGCTCCCGATTAAGTCCTGTGGTTTTCCACTCTGAAGAACATTCTGGGGGGGCAGGTGCTAAAGAGAATGGAGAAGAAGGATTGGCTGTGACATCAGCGCGCAGATCAGGCAAACAAAAGACATTCGCTGTAGGTTTGCCAGAATCGAACGGCTTCTTATCATCTGGCCTTGTGCAAGCGGATCACCCCCGGGGTTTAGAGCGCTCACCCCATCGGCTGCTCGGACCCGCTGCGTGGGCGTGGCAGCCCGGTGGCGGGCTTTGAAGCCAGAGAGACCTGGGTTCCATCCCTAGCTCTGGCCCTCACTGCTGTGTGCCCGCTGGCAACTGGACCTCAGTTTCCTTGTCTATAAAATGGGGATAAGAATACCTAACTCACTGTGCTGTTGGAAAGAGTCAGCGAGCCACGTAGGCTGCCGCTGCAGCTCATGTCTGTTCGATAGCTACCCCAACTGTTGGTGCAGTTGCTGCCGCCTCCTCTGTGAAGCCTGCTCTGACTTTGTGGAGTGAGCTGCTCCCTCCTCTGTCCCTCTGGCTCTTGGACCTCTGTTTATAATCGATACTATTATTATTTTTTAAAAAGGTTTTACTTATTTATTTGACAGAGAGACACAGCGAGAGAGGGAACACAAGCAGGGGGAGTGGGAGAGGGAGAAGCAGGCCTCCTGCGGAGCAGGGAGCCCGATGCGGGGCTCGATCCCAGGACCCCGGGATCATGACCCGAGCTGAAGGCCGACGCTTAACAACTGAGCCACCCAGGCGCCCCTATAATCAATATTATTGTCGGCGTGTCTTTCTCTCCTGCTAGACCGTGTGCTCTCTAGGAGCAGGCTCCAAGCCTCTTCGATGTTGTACTGTTAATGCCTAGCACACGGTAGGGGCTCAGTAAATACGTGTAGCACAGATGAGTCAGCAAATGAGTCCAAGTATCTGTGACGGAGGCCTGTTTCTCCTGGCGGGCTAAGAAAGCTTGCTCCAGTGGACTTGCCCTTGTCTGGGGAAAGACCTTTTGGGTAGAGCCCCCCTCCCCCAGGATCCCCTGGTTTGTAAACAGTAGTTATTCACGGGTTCCACTTGGCCAGGGGTCACAGGGTGCTGGAAGCCTTTCCCAAGCTCCCCGCTACCAGCTGCAGGCAGTTGCCTTTTCTCTGATTCCCAAAACCTTCATCAGCCAGGCCTAGCTCCCCATGACCCTGCAAGCACCCATTCCGGGTATGTAATTCTGGTGCTCTTAATAAGACTGTAAGCTCCTAGAGGGTGAGGGAGTGTGTGCCTTCTGCCTCTTTTGTCTCCCTTACGGCACTTAAAACAACCCAGCACAGCTATGGGCATGTGGGAAAATACCTGTGGACTTGACTTCTAGGCTCAAGAGTTGCACGTGGGCTCTTGCTTCAAGGGAAGGATGAAAACAAGGAGCGCAGAGCTCAGTCAGCAGTGTGGTTATAGTACGTACCAGCTCCCGGGGCTCTCGCACTCGGGGGAGGGGGCAGCGATCCTTTAGCCTCTCTGTCCACACGTAGCCCCCCTCATCCCACTCACCCACCTTCCAAAGGCTTCTGCCCTCAGCACCTGTGCATTCTGGGAACAGTGCGCTAATCTGGGTACCTGCTCGTGATTCGGCTTATTTTCCATCTTCGTCTGTTCCCTGTGTGTTCGGCCACATCATTGAGAATTTCTGAACAGCAGAAGCTTGGACTGGGCCTCTTAGCCCCACACAGCTCAGAGCTTCAGAAATGCTTCTTGATGATGGCGACAGGGAGGGCCACTACCGCAGTGTGATGGGCCCGAAGCCCTGGAGCCGGCGCCTTTCTCCCAGAGCTCTGCTCTGAGCCTCGGTTTGCCTTGTTCCAGGCGCACCTGCCGTTCGCTGTCATCGGCAGCACAGAGGAGCTGAAGATAGGCAACAAGATGATGAAGGCGCGGCAGTATCCTTGGGGCACGGTGCAGGGTGAGTGAGTCTCCAGGAGACGGGGGCCCCTTTCCCTGTCTCCAGCCGCTGTGTGACTAGTCCCTAACTTGTCCCCGGTCTGTATTCATTTGCCTTGGGCTTCCAGCAGCTTTGGCCCCACCCCTGGATTCTCTGCTGTGAGCAAGCTCTCTTTGCCTCTAATGGCGAAAGCATTCCTAAAACAAAAACGAATGTTTTTGGAGCCAGGTAAGAAGGAATGCTCAAGAAAGTCTGGGTATTGGCCCCAGGTGCCCCAGGGCACCAGGAGATGTACAAGAATATAGCAGATGAGTAGCAGACAACCCAGATAACCATCAAAAATAGATCGGATGAATTGCAAAATGTTCATCTAATGGGATACTAGACAGTGGCGAAAATGAATGGATTATAGTTACTTGTACAGGAATGAACCTCAGAAACATAACATTGGGCTCAATAAATCAAAGAAAACATGTCGTATGATTCCGTTGATGTGAATTCCCAAAGTAGACAACACTGAACAAGATCTATCTTTTTAGGAATTCATACGTAAGTGGCGAAACCATAAAGTAAAAGGAAGAATGATAAAGCCCAAAGTCAGGATAGTGGTTAAGTCTTGTTTCAAGACCAGGTAGAGACACAAGGTGCTGGTACTATTTCACGGGGTTGTAGATACATTGGTATTCATTTTTTTCTTCTTTATTTCTGTGTATATATATATGTATATATATATATAATTATTACACAATTTCAAAACAGATGTATATACACTCAGGAAACTTCCTTTTGTGGTCTGTCCGACCCGTGGTAAGTTACCCGTGGAACTAGTCAGTTCTGTGGATAAAGCAAGGCCTGGGCAGAAGAGGCGTCTGGTCCTCCAAGTCTTCAGCTCTAAGCTGGGTCTTAGAGGGGCACCGTGTGCGAGAGGGCGGCTGATTCACCGTATGCTCATCCCTGCCACTCAGCAAACAATGGGAAGTGGGTAGGAGGTTGTCCACCTCACATACAAGGCTGGCATGCTTTCGGGCATGCTGGAGCCTCTCCAGTGATCGCTGGATTTTTCCATAGGTAGGACAAGACTGGTTATCGGGGCTGGGCTAGGCTTTGGTCTTCTCTGCCGTCTGGGGCTGAGATGCTCTGCTAGGGACGTTTTGTGAATGGTTCCTGGACCCATAGTCTTAACTGGGAATGAGTTTGTGGTTCCAGTGACTTCCTCCAATTTAGATCGTGCACACCTAACCAACAAAGGGGTTTTTGAAGTTTTTTTTTGTATAAGTTGGAGTTCACTGTTCTGTTCGAGTGACCTTGGAGGCAGTCCTTCTGACCAGCCACCAGGGATCACTGTCTGGACTTGGAGGAAGAGCTGGTCCCGAGAAGTTGCCTGACTGATGTGATTTTTGATATTAGCTTATGTTCTATGGCAGCAAGGGGCTTTATTCCCAAGGCAATGGGTCTTTTTTCTTTTAATTTTTAAAAGTTTCACTTATTTAAGTAATCTCTACACCCACTGTACAGGGACTCAAACTCATGACCCCAAGATCAAGGGTTGCATACTCTTCCAACGAGCCAGCCTGGTGCCCCAAAGCAATGGGTCTTAAGCAGAGGGGTTATGTGAGCCCATCTGAGCTTTGGAAAGGTTACTCTGATGGCCACAAGGCAGTCTGCTGCAACTGTGACCCACCCTGTCATCCCAGACCCCCTCCCTGCCCCCACTCCCCTCTCCCGGGCCCTGGAAGACAGAACCTAGGGTGACTAGGCCAGTTCATCATCTCGGACACCACACCGTCCCCACATGGTCAGGCCAGACACCCTCACCACAACCCAGGGGAGCCATGCCTGGAGGCACACAGCCTTGTATTCCAACCGGAAGTGCACTTTGCTATGATTTGGTCTCTATTTCTGTCCTTCTGGGCTACGGCCCCAAACGCAGACCTTTGCCGTACCCTTTTGACGGGGGGGTGGGGGGGTGGGGGGCCTTGTGCATTCAGGCCAGAAAGTGGGGTCCACTTTGTCCTGGTCATCATTGCTGCTGTCAGGCCGTTATCCACCCTCTAAAAAACACCTCCGTTGAAACTACGACCTACCATCCAGGCGAGCCACACCTTGGTCCGCAGCCCTCTTGGTCCCTGCCGTCTATAGATGTCCTCGTTCTTCCCTTTTATTCTTTGGAGTCTTGGCACCTGCTCAGAGCCTTTGCCTCTTCTTTAACTCGCCTGCATTTCAATCCCAACCGCAACTTGCTAGCCACGTAACCTTGCCTAACCTTATTGAGACCTTGCGTGGGCTCTTCCCTGATCTGCCTGATAAATTCTGATTCTTCCCTCAAGAGTCATCTTAAGGGTTGCCTCTCCGGTGAAGCCTTCACTCTGCTGGGGCACCTTCGGCCCCCCTCTTCTGGGCTTGTACCGCATGGACCTCCATTTTGGTCATTTTTGCATTGTATTATATTTGCCTAGTTGCATCTCTTCTTCCACTCCGCTGTAAGATCCTTAGGGCGAAAGATGTCCATCGACAGATGAGTGGATAAAGAAGAGGTGGTATATATACACAATGGAACTTTATGCAGCCATCAAAAGGAAGGAGATCTTGCCATTTGCAACAACGTGGATGGAACTGGAGGGTGTTATGCTGAGCGAAATAAGTCAATCAGAGAAAGACATGTGTCACGTGACCTCACTGATAGGAGGAATTCTTAATCTCAGGAAACAAACCGAGGGTTGCTGGAGTGGTGGGTGGTGGGAGGGAGGGGGTTGGCTGGGTGATAGACATGGGGGAGGGTATGTGCTATGGTGAGCGCTGTGAATTGTGCAAGACTGTTGAATCACAGATCTGTACCTCTGAAACAAATAATGCAATATATGTTAAGAAAAAAAAAAGAAGATGATAGCGGGAGGGGAAGAATGAAGGGGAGTAAGTCGGAGGGGGAGACGAACCATGAGAGACGATGGACTCTGAGAAGCAAACTGAGGGTTCTAGAGGGGAGGGGGGTGGGGAGATGGGTTAGCCTGGTGATGGGTATTGGGGAGGGCACGTTCTGCGTGGAGCACTGGGTGTTATGCACAAACAATGAATCATGCAACACTACCTCAGAAACTAATGATGTAATGTATGGTGATTAACATAACAATAAAAAATTTAAAAAAAGATCCTTAGGGCAAGAGTCCATGGCTTCGTTTCTGAATTCCCGGTGCCTCATGCCATACTGGGAGCAGAGATACCACAACTGTCTATAGGACAGATGGCTGAATGTGCATTTGCCATGAGCCTAAGTGTCGTGCAGAGCAAATAAACATTCCCGGGGAGGGTCTGACTGGTGCATTTGGGTTGAGGTGCGCCCGAGTGTCTTCTTAGATTTTTTTTATGGTCTTGCAGTTTTCCGTTACTGTCAGCCTTGTAAGTTTCCGCGTGCGTTTTCCATGGAAAAGTGAATCAGGAGGCAAATTCGCAGGCTCCAGATACACAGGTGGAAAGGCCACGTGGCCGTGAGGCATCTGGCCTCTCGATTCGTCCTTTTCCGCCGCTTCTGGCCTTCCTTTCAGTGCGCTTTCAATCCCCCCTCCCCTGCCGTGCAGTCGAGAACGAGGCCCACTGCGACTTCGTGAAGCTGCGGGAGATGCTGATCCGGGTGAACATGGAGGACCTCCGGGAGCAGACCCACAGCCGGCACTACGAGCTCTACCGGCGCTGCAAGCTGGAGGAGATGGGCTTCAAGGACACCGACCCCGACAGCAAACCCTTCAGGTACCCCTCTGGCCAGGCCGGCCCGGCCCATGACTGTGGAAGGCTTGCGTGGGCCAGCTCCCACGGGGAGGCGAGACCCAGGGGCCGGGACCTAGAGCCGCAGAGCTGTCACCTGCCCCTTGCACTTGCCGCCCCCTCCGCGGTGGCAGGGCGGGCTCGGTGAGCGCTGGGCCGGGGAGGACCAGCGAGGGCCCCGGGCTCCCTGCCGCACACCCACAGCCACACACACACCTGCGCGTGCCGGCTGCCGTCCGCTGTGCCGGAGGGGACCCCTGAGCCGAGGCTTCGTCCCACAACCTGGCAGCCGTGCCTGTCCGCTGGCCCGCTTTCTTCTTCAGACCCCGGCTGCCCCTCCTTCCCCTCGTCAAGCCCAGATGACGGGACCGGGTAGCAGTCATTGCGCACGTGCCGGTGACCTTCACGCTCTTCAGGCGCTGCCTTGAGTGTCTGCGTTCAGGGGCAAGTTTTGTTTCGACCGCGGCATGTTAATAATCCTTGACATACTTCCCAAATCAGAATCGGAGATGCTTTCAGACAAGAGGAATGTTGTCGAAAGCAGTTTACTATGCCGACAGGAGCCAGAGGCCAAGTATCGTCGTCGCTCTGTCTGCATGACGCAGGACATAAGCCCCACTCTTGAAATCACCATGTGTGTCCTTTCTTATAGCTCAGTCTCCTCTCAGGAAGTGTTGGGCCTCATTGAGGAAGTGAGGGGGACGCTTGTGGGCCAAGAAGGCTTTCAGAGGGCCCCTGAGATCCCATAGTGTCTGTTCCCAGGACAAAGCTGGCCTCTGCGGGCAGAGTGTGGCCAGTTCTGCAGGGAGGCCTGGTTCCAGAAGGGGGGACTCGCTCCCCTTCAGGGACAGGGGCTGCCAGAGCTCCTGGGGATGGAGGAAGTTGTGCTCACCTCTCTGGTGGGCCCTCCCTCAGTTTTCTCTCTCCTTCCCCTCCCACAGCTTTATTTGTTTTTTTTTTTTTTTAAGACTTATTTATTTATTTGTCAGAGAGAGAGAGGGAGAGAGCCAGCACGAGCAGGGGGAGGGGAAGGGGCAGAGGCAGAGGGAGAAGCAGGCTCCCCACCGGGCAGGGAGTCCGATGCGGGGCTCCATCCCAGGACCCTGGGATCACCACCTGAGCCGAAGGCAGACGCTTAACCGACTGAGCCCGCCGGCGTCCCTCTCCCACAGCTTTAATCTGCATCTGTGGAGGAGGAGGTGTGGGTCTGCCTGCTCCTCTCTAGTCCACTCCCCTCCTCCCACTCCATCCTGAACACCTGTTACCCGAGTCTTCGCCCTCTGCCCGGGCTCCTTTCCACATTGCATGCAGACATGCTCATCCTGAAGAAACACCCCCTTAACTCCTCCCCCTCGCCACCCCCTGCCCTTTCAAGAAGTTTGGCTCTGGTGGGAAAGAGGAAGAGTGGTTTGTATTTACTGGCTTTTGCCCCCACTGCGCCTCCGAAATGCCTCCCTCCGAGGCCAACAATCACATGCTCATGGCCAGTTATGATGGGGCGTCTGGTTCCCATCTTTTCTTATTTCAATGCGTCCTTCGATATTCCTCCCCACTGCCTCTTTCCTGAAATTCTCTCTGCCTTTGGCTTTTCTCGCACTGGCCTGGCTGGGTCGGGTCCTTCTCTCTCTCGCCGCTCCTTCTGGCCCATACGGGCAGGCTCCTTGTCCTCAGCTTACTCCTTTAAATGTTGGTGTGCCCCAGGGGTCCTTCCTAGGGCCTCTGCTTGTGTCGCTCTGTGTTCTCCTGGTGGCAGGTTCTTTCTACGATCAGTCCTACTTACGCCTAGAAAGGGATGAGTCCCCCGCCAAAATCGTACTTCGGAGCTCCAAACCCATTGCTCCAACTGGTGACCAGATATTCTCACTCAGATGTCCGTCCCATGGAGGACGTGCCTCCAAATGCAGCTGTCTAAGCTTCAGTTCATCTTTTTCCCTCATAAACACACCCCTTTCCCAGTGTTCCCTGCTGCACTTCATGGGTCCACCGTCCACCGGGTTGCCCGAGCCCAAGCACCCCAATTACTTTAAGTCTTTCCAAGTCCTAGGCGTTCTGCTTCCCTCACTGTTCCTTAAGTTCCCCCCAAATCCTCCATCCCTACCAGCCCTTAACATTCAGATCCCATCGTTTCTTTTTTATTCTATTTCCTCCATCCCTCAGCCACCCCCGCTCCCAGCAACCACTCGCGGTTTATTCTCTGTATTTAAGAGTCTGGTTTGTTTGTTTGTTTGTCTCTCCTTTCTCTTGCTTCGTTTGTCTTGCTTCTTAAATTGCACATATGAAATCACGTGGCATTTGTCTTTCTCTGGCTGGCTTCTTTCGCTTGGCCTCACACCCGCCCCCAGCTCCACCCATATCGTGGCAAATGGTGAGATCTCTTTCTTTTTTCCGGCTTTCTTGTGGGACTGAGCGATCCCATCATTTCTTACTTGGATTGTTGGGAAGTCTGTCCTTCGCGCAACAGCCTTGGGTGGTCTTTCTCATTTCAAATTGCATGAAGTCAGTCCTCCTGCTTGAAACCCTGCAGTGGATAAATGACCAAGTGGGTAATACGACATCCAGAACCCACTCTCTTTTGCCAGACTCGGGAACCTCGCCTCCCTCTACTCCACAGCTTCCACCGCGTTCTCTGGCCAGGTTGGACTATGCGTAGCTCCCCAAGTACATCATCCTCTCTCCACATGTGCCCTTCCACCTGCCGCCCTCTTCGGAGCAATATTCCTCCTCTTCGTCACTAGGCTGACCCCTGTTGCTTTAAAACTGAGGCTGGGGGTGTGGAGACTTGGCCTGGGCATCTCCCAGTAGACCATGAGTTCCTTGATGGCGGGCCTAGTGGCTGTTGGCTCTAGATGTTGAATGACTAGCAGAGTGTCGCTTAGTCCTGTGTCCAGCACACAATGGAGTCTCACCGGGTGTTTTTTGAAATAATTCACTAATGTGGTCAGTTTCAGAGCCAGGACCTGGGAGCCCGGTGCAGAGGAAGGACCCAGATTAAGAGACAAGAGACCCAGCTTCTGGTCCCTGGCTCGCCTCTATCTAGCCATGTGGTCTTGAGCAAATCACCTCACCTGTCTGGCCCTCTCTCTTCATCTATATAACCAGGGCGGAGAAACAGATGCTCTGAGTCACTTCCAGTTCCAAGTATCTTGTCAGTTCCCCAGGGCTGCCCCAGCCCCCGCAAGCAGCCCGTGACCCTGCTGTCACATGCCAGGCCGGCTGCCTGCAGCTTTGTGGTTCTGTTTTGGCACCTCTCCCAGAATTGGGGAAAGGGGGGATCGGGGGACCCGGGGAGGATCACTGGGGCCAGTTTTCATTGACTAGGAGTCATTCCAAAGGCAAGGGAATTAACCTGACCATATTCGCAGCTTACAGGAGACCTATGAGGCCAAAAGGAATGAGTTCCTGGGGGAGCTCCAGAAAAAAGAAGAGGAGATGAGACAGATGTTTGTCCAGAGAGTCAAAGAGAAAGAAGCTGAACTTAAAGAGGCAGAGAAAGAGGTAAATGTGACCCTGACTGCCCAGCAGGCAGGAAGAGGGGGCTGCACTGGGACACAGCCAGCGGGAGCCTCGAGGCTTCCAGGCAGGAATGGGGCCCGGCATCAGCAGCCCTGCCTTGGCTGGCACCGAGGACGATAGGAGATCTGTGTCTTCTTGATCCCTCATCTCCCAAGGCCAGGATGTGTTCTCATTCCCTGTTACTTAATTCTCTAGAGCCGCGCCCTCCCGTACTGTAGCCACTAGCCACATGTGTCTATTTACACTTAAGCGGATTAAAATTAAATAAAATTTAAAACTCAGTTCCTCGGTCGCATTAGCCAGCCGCATTTCAAATGCTCAGTCCTCCTGCGATTAGTGGCTACCATATTGGACAGCACAGCTATAGAGCATTTCCGTCACCACAGAAAGTTCTATTGGGCGGTGCTGCTCAAGAGTCAAGACCTAAGTCCATGGCATGGACATTGATTTTTTTTTTTCAGTTTCACTTTTCAAAAGAAAGATGTCACCCAGTACTTTTGGAGGAGACGTTGAGGGGATCTCAAAGATAAATGAGTGAAAGGCCAATGAACAAGAGCCGGGTTAGAGCAATGGATGGTCACAGCTTGCTCCACGCTACCCCAGGGGACTAGTAAAAGCTGGGCTACACGGCAAGCCTGTGGTCCACCAGCCCTTATTAAGTGGCAGTCCCAAATACCTGTAAGAGCCGGAGACCTGCCCTCCTCCGTGATACGCTTTGAGTGCTATGGAATCCTCCATTCTGTCCAGAACCCTCAAAAGAAAGAGAGGTTATGCTTGGTCTGCTCTTAGTATTCAGGGTACTTTATCATGTTCTGGTGTGTCAGCACAGTGGCGTGCCAGAACGTTCTTACCATTCTCCTTTGGCTGTCTGGCTCTATTCAGGGCTAGCTGAGTCTCCCCTTGGTCAAAGCTGAGGTCTCTGCACTCAGTCCGTTTTATAAAATCCTTTCATCTCTTTCCATGTCTGAGGACAAGTATTTTCTTTGACCAGCTTTGGCACTGCTGAAGTTTTCTCTGCAACCCATGGTGATCCTCCTTGACCAGAGGGGGTAAGGAAAGATAGGGGCCCCCCTCTCATATTGGGTGATCTCACTGTATAATCCTCCGAAGCATGGATTAACCTTGGGCAAATTCCTTCACTTCTCTGCCCTTCTGTTTCCTCATAAAATACCAACAATAACAGAAATGGTTCTTGATACTAATGATTAATTCACCTTCATTAATAACAGTTCCCTGACCACGTTCAAGAGCAGAAACGTGGAGGTGAAGTGGCAGGAAAGGGCTCCGCTCCGAACATGGTGCCATCCCAGCATTCCTTGGCGGACGTGTCTCCTCAGGTGCCCGGGTCCTGCCGGCCCTCACCTGCCCTGGGCTTGGCTCCTCGGGGAGGAGCTCCCCGGGGGGGCCCCTCCTCAGACCCCCTGTGCTTCCCTGCCAGCTGCACGAGAAGTTTGACCGTCTGAAGAAACTGCACCAGGACGAGAAGAAGAAGCTGGAGGATAAGAAGAAATCCCTGGACGATGAAGTGAATGCTTTCAAACAGAGAAAGACGGCGGCTGAGCTGCTCCAGTCCCAGGGCTCCCAAGCTGGAGGCTCACAGACTCTGAAAAGGGACAAAGAAAAGAAAAAGTAAGTGGTGGGCGGCTCTGGGGTTGTGGCTCTTTTTTCCTCCTGCTCGTCCCCTCAGCACAGGGCCCGGAGACTAGGGGGACTGGGGGCCAGAGGTGAGCTCTGGGGGCCGACAGGTGCGTTTTGTGTTTGGGTCCCTACAACTGGTCTCTGTGTCCCCTGAGTTTGGGGAACTGAGAGTAGGGGGGGGGGTGCTGTTGCGGTCCCGGGAGCCCGGCCCCTCCGCTCGGCTGCTTGGGAAAGCCTTGCAAGCTTCGGGTAGGAGGAGAGGGAGAGACAGAAGAGAGGCGAACGGAATGTGGGAGGGGAGAAAGAAAGGAGGAAACCATGAGATCTGCGGAGGTGTAAGAAAGAGGTGAAGGAGAAGGAAAGGTAGAGGGGAGGGGGGAGAGTGCGCCCTCGCAGAAGCCTCTGGGCACCCTCTTGCTCGCCCAAGAAGTTGGCGCCGATCTGGCTTACGGGCCCGCTTGTTCATCCTTGTGTCTGAGATGTTCACCTCCCCATGCCTGTAGCCCCCCAACCCCATTCTCACTTAGCTGCAGCCAGCAGTTTAACTGCTTTTACTGAAGGCCGCGGCCCAGTCCGGGTCTCCCACTCTGTG
Organism: Eumetopias jubatus; assembly: GCF_037043125.1. NCBI lineage: Eukaryota > Metazoa > Chordata > Mammalia > Carnivora > Otariidae > Eumetopias > Eumetopias jubatus. The sequence goes on from NW_028274817.1 coordinate 28,797,273, forward strand.
CCACCCCTGCCTCTTGGCTGCTTCATTGTTCCTGGCCCGGGATGCCGAGAACTTGGCGGGGAGCCCCCAGATGCTAGTAGACTCCACGCGCCCCGTCCTCAAGCAGAGTCTGTCCATCTGCCCTGGTATTTGGTAAGGCAGGACAGCGCGGGCTTCCTGCTTACGTGCGGACCCATAGCCCTGAGCCGACTCCAGGCTTTGCTGGCCCGAGCTCCCCGTTCCTCATCCCGGAGTCAGAGGAGAGGAGAGGCTGTCCAGTGGGACCTATCCAGGGGTCCCCTGTGCTCCTATTGCTTGTGCAGTGTGACACCGGGAACCCTCACAGGGAATGCTGGGCCATGTCCTTACCAAAGGGGCCCGAGGATCCGAAAGGTGTCCACGGTCTTTGCCTTCTGTTCTTAGCGACTTGCTCCTGACTCAACTATGGGCTGTCTGCCAGAAGGAGGGAGCCTCTTTCTTTCCTCCGTGCCTGGCTGGTCACTTAGGGATAAGACCGTGACTTCGGGGGCACCTGGGTGGCTCGGTCGTTAAGCGTCTGCCTTCGGCTCGGGTCATGATCCCGGGATCCTGGGATCAAGCCCCGCATCGGGCTCCCCGCTCGGCGGGAAGCCTGCTTCTCCCTCTCCCACTCCTCCTGCTTGTGTTCCCTCTCTCTCGCTGTCTCTCTCTGTCAAATAAATAAATAAAATCCTAAAAAAAAAAAAAAAAAAAGGAAGAAGACCGTGACTTCGGTACAACAGTAAAATTAGTTACTATCTGAAAGCACTCGATTTCGCCATCCAATTATTCAGAAGTGTAATTTGAACATTTTCACCCATGAGCCCAGAGATTTTTGTTACTGAGTCACCACACTCTGTGTCAGATTCACTGACTAATGAACTTGTTTTGGTGTTACCTGATGGATAAAGTTTAACCAGCCAGGAAAAAAAGCCTCTTTGGACACACCGTATATTAACTGACCTGGCGTTGTGTGTGAGTCACACCAGCAGGAACGGGTTCTTGTTTTTAAGATCAGAAAGAACTAAATTTGTTTTCTAGCTCTAACCTGCTGCCTTCCTGGCCTGGGGTATTTGTTAACTCAATCCCTGGGGCAGCCTCGCAGCCTGCTTGCAGGAATTAGGAGATTCCTTTGTTGTTGTTTTTTTAACATTATTTTTAAAGATTTTATGTATTTATTTGACAGAGAGAGACACAGCGAGAGAGGGAACACAAGCAGGGGGAGCGGGAGAGGGAGAAGCAGGCTTCCCGCCGAGCAGGGAGCCTGATGCGGGACTCGATCCCAGGACCCCGGGATCATGACCCGAGCCGAAGGCAGATGCTTAACGACTGAGCCACCCAGGCGCCCCAGGAGATTCCTTTGTTTGGACCCCACTGACACTAAACTATAAATACCCCCTGTTCGGATGTTTAGTGGAAGTTCCTCCCAGACCAGGCTCTCTCTCCTAGTGGTCTCACATGGACTGATCCCCCCCCCGCCCCCAGCCCCGCTCCAGGCAGAAGACCCTACGTAGGGAGACATGTCTCTGCAGAGGTTAAGAAAGAGTACCGGTGTTTCAGGGGTCCCTAGCAGCCCGCCCTCCCCCTCCCCCGCCCCCACTCTTCCTCATTTCCTTTGATCGCTTACCCTTCATCGTTTGTGTCAACTCATAATATTGGATTTCTCCTCAAGCTCACTCCATCTTCATCAGCTCTTACTATTTTACAGTTAACTCTGCTGTTTGCTGCATGCTGCATGAGACCCAGGTCCTGGTAAGCTTTATTAACTCGAAATAGAACTGGCGGTGGCTTCTAGAACACATCTCCCCAAATCCTGCTCCCCACCCAACACACATACCTAGTCACGAAAGAAGCTGCTTCACTGTCCTAGCTCTTGCAAATGACAGTGTTAAGAAGCAGTTTGTTGCAGTCTCAAGTGTACATGTGGAATGTTTGCCTGTGTGGTGACAAGTGGAGTGTTTTCAGACTTGCCATTGGAACAGTTGAGTAGCATAGGTGGATCCTGTGATCAGTCGCTGAGGTGTCACTTTGGCCGTTCTTTTTTTCTCAAAAGTGCCCTGATTATTGCTTTCAAAATTAACTAACGGGTAATGATGAGGGAAATCACTGGGCTCGCTAGTGTGTCCTGTAATGTCACAGTTGGCGTTGACCCCCAGGTTCGGGAACGTTCCAAGTCAACGGAAACTTGCTTCTCTGTTTCCCTCTGGTGGCTGTTTTTTATCTGAGGGGTTCAAGTTCTCAAATTTCCTTTGGCTGTGTGCCCCCCCCCCCGAAAAAAAAAACTACAATAAAAGTGGAAGAAAATGAAGAGATTTCAAATATTATAGAGATTTCCTTACATTTCATTCCATAAAGGTCAGCTTCATGAACACCTTTGATAAGAAAGTAAGCAGGTGACCTTTGGTAGCATGGATTCCTGAGGGCTGTTATGTCTATGGAGTGAATAATGCAGTCCTTGGCATCATGTAGTTTATAGGTTGTTTATAGCAATGATTAAGCCCCTTCTACCTATTCTTCTAGACTCAGTGAGTAGGGAGGGGACATAAGTATGTTTCACATAATTAAGCTTATTGCTGTTTTTTAAACTTTACCATAGAAACTTCCAAACAGGAACAAGAGAGAAGAAGAGTATAATGCAGCCCCATGTGCCCAAAACCCAGCCCCCAGACAACTCTCAACATATGGCCAATGCCATCTCATCTGTTATCCCAAACCTGCTGGATTATTGTAAAGCAAAAGCCGTATCATTTCATCTGTAAATACTGTGGCAGGTATCCCTAAGAGATAAATGACTCTTAAAAAACCCGTAACCACAACACCACCATTACCACACCTACAAAATGAACAATTCGTTAACATCACATCTCTCGTCAATGTTCCGAATACCCGGGGTGTCTCATAAATGCCTTTTACATTTGCTTTGTTTGGATCAGGGAATATACAATATAGAGAAGGCTTCTCCCCATTCACCACTGTAGTTTATGATTTAAATGGAGAGCCTGCTGATAGTCGCCAAACTGATTGCTGCAGCTGTTGTTCTGGGGACTTCGGGCAGCCGGCAAAACAGCCTACTTTCCAGCAAATCTCCAAGAGGAAGTCCACAGAGGCTTCTGAAACGTAAGGCCCCTGAAATTGGGCCAAAGGAAACAACCCTAAAAGAACAATGCAACAATTGATTGTTTCACTTAAAGGCAAGTCTTGGAGCCCCTGTTAGTTGACAGGAATTAAACTGCAGATCTCTACTTGGGAAGACCTTGAACTCCTAGAGCGTCTGTCCACCACCATGGCTCTCGTGCCTTTAGCAGAGCGTCCGACGCCTTTAGGGGCTCCGTTCATTTGTTCCCCCGTTTTCAATGAGGACCGCAGGAAAGATGAATCCTGGTGGGTTCGATTTCAGTTGACTCCGGTTAGTGCACACGGCCTGACACAATCTGGTTCAGGTTTCCCTGAGTAAATCATTGTTAGTAGCCATTACGAAAATGATTTCTGGCAAAACTATAATTAAAGCCATGCTGTACAAGTGAGAAGCAATTGGCAACCAGTGGGAACAGCCCACCCCAACCCCGAGTAGATTGGCTTTTCCTGGCAGGCTTCTCCCCAGCAGACCACAAGAGCGGTTCCAAACCAAATAAGGGAGGGAGGCCTTGGCTCCAGGGGATCTGAAAGCCACAAAGGCAGCCTGTCCCCTTCCCAAAGCCCTCATTCCAAGGGCAGATCACAAAGGCCACCCCTCACGAACTGGAGTGCGGGCAGAGGGAGGCTCGCTCTTCCTCACTGGTTTTGAAATTGCTGGAGGCGCTAGGGGCCACTCTCTGCAATTGTTTAAGAGAAATTCCTCTGGGACCCCTAGCAGTTGCCAGTACTGTATCTCAATGGTTACTGGCCCCTTGGCCTGTGGCGGGGGGTGTGTGTGTGTGCACAGTATGCGGACAGGGATACACGTATCAAAATGTGTCCGCCTTCCCACGCAGCCCAGAACATAGGCCGTCGCCATGTTGTTTAGGTCTCTCTTCCCCTGGGAAGTAGACAAAGACTAGAATAAGGGGTGAGCGTTCGTGTGGCATTTTAATACTTTCCAATATTTTTAACGCGTTTCTCCAGACGACATATTATTTTCACCTTACAACAATCCTGTGAGGTAGAGAAGAAAGGAATAATCTTCAGTTTGCCAGATGAGCGGATGGAGGAGTGGGGGATTTCAGAGACTTACCAAGGCTCACACAGTGAGTTAGTGGCAGAGCTGGAAAAGGAATGCAGAACTCCCAATTCCTGACATAAATGGCTATGAGAGAGAGAGAGAGAGTAGAGGTGCGTGTGTGGAGAGCTGTGTGGATGTATTCGCTCTGAGGACGGGACTGTACAAACACACTCCCATATGCATGTGCTTGTAACAGCCCTCCCAGACGTCTAATAACAGCCTTGATTTAGTGAGATAAATGTATACCCATAATAGATAGCCGTAGTTCAGGTTTTCAGGTAACCGTGGTCTGGATCCTACTGCAGACCCCTCAACCATCTCCAGATACTTCTGAAACAATCTTGCCCCAGGGTACCAGTTAGCTGACTGGGGCTGCTCAAGTCGACCTGAGGAGAAACCTCCACCTCCTCTGCTTTCCCTATGGGACAAGGCAGTCCATGGCGGAGAGCCTGGCGCTCTACCCAGCGGCCTGAGGCCCCCTGGAGATTTGCTGACCGGACTCCCGTACGGTGTCTGGGTGGCAGGGGGGCGTTAGGGCCTAGTCATTAGAAAGAGAGAAAGTATTCTTGTGGCTGTTGATAATTATTTTGCTTAGCTAATGCCACGCTCCTGCCACTCAGAGGGGTGTGGGGGTGCGTGAGAGAGAAAGCATGTTCCCAGGAGCCAATGCAGTAAGACCTTATTCTAACATAGCTATATTCTAATTTATCCACGAGTCATCATGACAATTTTCTTCTAACCTTTTTGTCGTTGTTGTTGTTATACATTAATCCATCCATTCATTAACCCAACTTCTCTTTTCATTTTCAGTTTGGGCTTCCTGTAGACACCCTTTTCCTGCGCAACAGAGCTGGGCCTCCCCTTCTCTAATTCCCCCTTAACACGCCTGAGGGGACACACAACCCATGCCCTCCCCTCTCTTCCTGCCAAAGTTTATAGAAGCCTGGGAGTCTGAGGATGGTGTCTGGCCTCTGGTCAAGAAGCCAGCAGTCACGTGGCTCGGAAATGGCGATGCCTCCTGCATCCCAGTCATTCCCCCGACCCACCCCCGCCCGCCACTCTCGTCTGCTATTCTCCACCACCAGCTTCCCTGTCCAATTCTGACTGCTGCTTGTTTCCCTGAAGTATTCGCCTCCACCATGCCTGGGTAAATGCCAGTTAGTCCCGGTTAGTCCCCATGCACTGGGCTTCCCTGGCCCCCCCCCAACCCCCAACAGCAGCCATGGCCCCTTCTGGGAGGGCTCCAAAAGGAGATCCTCTGGTGCCTTTTTCTTCTGGCCTCTCAGCCCAGCCCTTTCCTGTTTTGAGTGGCTCCAAGTAAGTGCACTCAGGTTGTGTTAAAAATCCAGAACGAGTTTATTGACATCAAGCCCTTTCCAGAAAACATGACTGCTGAAGAAAATAGCATAAATTTCTGCTCTCTATAATTCTGGGTACCCCACAAATGCAGAAGGGAGAATAAACCTGAATGTTATTACCAGCCTAGTGTCTTCAATGATAGACTTCTGGAATTCTTCTGAGGTGTCTCAGTATCTCTGTAATCTCCCTTAGGGCTCCACACCATCCCACTCAGGCAGGCTCAGTCGCAGGTTCATGCTGGAAACTGCCAAACTGCGTGGCCAAAGAAGCAATGTTTTCAGCTTTGCTCTGATGAGTCTTCCAGTCCGTTTATTTGGTGCAGGGCATGAGTTTTAATCTGTACTTTGCATGTGTCCCCCCATAAGAAGAGGTGAGACCATCAGCTGGGGAGGAGAGAAGAGGTGTTGTGTCTCGGAAGGCCCCTGACTTTATCTCCAGTCTAACAGTGTGATATTTAAAACATATTCCAGCCCCAGTTTTTATAACGGGCCCATCTGATACTGGCTTTGGGAACCCCTTTGAAGTACAGAGCCCTCCACTGTCAGGGTCACCAGGTACAGCGGCCTTTGGTGTTCGGCCAGGGAGAGAGAGAGAGAGAGAGAGAGAGAGAGAGAGAGAGAGCTGAAGGTCACGTGGCAATGATCTGTGGCTAACGCGCCGTTTCTCTGCCCTTCCTTTGCAGTAATCCATGGCTGTGTACTGAATAGTATTCCCCGCTACAGCTGGACTGGACTCCATTTAGCCTTTTAAGCCAAGGTTCCTATTTTAACTGACAGCTTTCCTTTGTTGGGGGGGCACCAGGCAGCAGCCCCCACCCCCGCCCCTGCCATGTACTTCCACTTTGAGTCCCACCTCTTCTTCTGAGTTCTGCCTCCAGAGTCCCCTGGCACTGATCATGAGATTCTTCTTCTTTACTTTTTTTTTTTTTGAGGTTTTTTTTTTTTTGATCAGTTATATTTTTCCCCCAAACACACAGTTAAACCAGGCTATGCCAAATTTTCAGGGCTTTTTGAGGTGTTGAGAATGGGGAGGAGCTTTCCTCTCTTCCCTACAAGATCATAAATAATAGGAAGCGAAAAGTAGAAGAAACAAGAAGCGAACCTACACACACACTTTCTATGTTCTTGTCGGCAGAGCAAGAGCACAGTTTTGATGTGTGCTGTTGGCTGAGTCACTGGTTATTGACCAGAGGCAAGTATGAAGTATACACTAGTTTCTTGAGAAAAATCCAAGTCTCATAGGGCAGCGTTTTAGGAGACCCCATGCTTGGAGGTTCAAAGCAAAACAAACAAAAACTGGATACTCCGCCAGGAGCTCAGAGAGATCCTAAATTAGGGCTGTCGAGTCTCCTTGGGAAAGGCATCTCATTTGCAGCTTTGATGTCTCGGTGTCCAGTTTTACGACTCTTTCCCAAGAATCTCAGACTGAAACAACCAGCTGGTCACCATTTCCCCCGGGGTTATCATTTGCCTCACAAATGGGGGGGGCTCTCATTTGCATTTGTTTATACATTAACTACTTGAGGCCTGAGGAGCTCTGAAAACTTCAAAAAGTAGTAGACCGCCAGCCAGCCCTGGGGAGAACTTCCAGGACTAGGCGGGAATGTCGGGGCCAGGGAGGAATTTTGGTCCGTCTACCAGATACGACCCAAAGGAAGTGGAGACCCGGAGAAGTCGAGGGACTGGCACTGCTGTCCCAGGGCTGTTTTGCAGCAGAAGCCAGGCGAAATTCAATGTCTCCTGACCCCGGCTCCCTGTCACAAATGGATTCAACCTGCTCCTCTATGTTGCTGGAGACCAAGGTCTTTTGATGTCCAGAGAAAACGAACAGTTAGCATTATTACAGGGCCTTTGAGGGTTCCCCCTGCCCCCACAGAAAACTACCTGAGGGTGGAGTGGGTAGGGGCAGGCAAAGCAGAGGACTCCAGGCCAGCTCCCGAGCTGAGTGTTTCTGCTGACAGTGCCTGTTGGCCGGTCAGCTTTCCTGGAAGTCTGGACTGGGGCCCAGGCACACGAGTGTTGAACAGGTGCCTTACAAGATCCTTGTCATCAAGGAAGTTTGGTAAACAAACAAAAAAAAAATCTAACCTGCGAGGGAACAGAAGGCCTTTGGAAAGTTAGCAAAAAGGATTAAAATAGTTATTTTACTGGATAGCTTTTCTCACTGCAGACAGATTTTTTTTCCCTTCAGTGAAGAGGCTTTGTAATTAATACAATTGTTACTATTGTTTTTTTTAAATAACCCTAAGTACTCTGTTACCTTCTGGTGAAACAAATCCAGTCATTAGAAATGGTCTGCGCTTTTATTTTCCCAGACTGGGATGGAATGGCTTTCTTGAAAAATCCCCACATGTGATCACACACACACACACACACACACACACACACACACACACACCCCATTTCTTTTAAGCCAAGAAGTTTGCTTTTCCTCGCTGCGGTGCAGATCACTTTTGGTTTGGGTTTGGGTTTTGATCATTTGGCATTCACATGTGGCTGGTTTTTTCTGTTTTTGTTTTTGTTTTTTTATTAAAACAAGAAGCTTCAAACCGGTGTGTGGTGTTCTTAAAATCTTCTCAGCAGATTTCCCGGTGGTTGCGGTCTATCGGTGACCCCTTCCTAACCTGTCTTCTCCAAGTGTAATTTGTGCTGCCTCCCGCTGCCCACTCCCCTTGCCTTGTCTTACTTTGAATGTCCTTTTTCTTTGGCTAATTCCATGTTTTCTTTCTCTTTCTCTCTCCCTCTCCAGCTTTTTTTAATCTTGTCTTCAGCAGCTGCACTAAGTCTAAAGGAGAAGACTGCCATTATATTGTCTCAAACCAGAAACCAACCAATCCCCTTCTCCCCTCAAACTGTGCACATAACACACACCACACGCTCCACACGTGTTCACATGTCCCTTTGTCCAGGCAAGAAGCTCTCTCCTGGCTTACATGGTATTTTAAATGGAAATGTCTTGTCCTAATCTAACCAAGGCAGGAAAAGAACCTGGAGAATGGACCAAATGTAACCTCAGAGAGACAACTGCAGGACGACTCACCCAAGTGTAAGTGGGGCAGGAGACCTCAGCTGTGGGTGTGGAAGTGCTGTTTGCAAGTTTCCCGGCTTTCCTTTTTAAACACCAATTCTCCGGTCCATTGGGTTGACTGTCGACGGCCACTATTAAACATTTCTGAATATGGAAGAGTAAGTCAAGGGACAGTCCTCTCTGCAGCATTCACAGGCCTTCTGCAGAACCCTCCTCCCCGCCCCACCCCCAGCAAGGGGGGAAAATGGATCCACTCACACTCAGGTGGAGAAATGAGAGACAGGAGGGGGTTTAAGCTTAGGAAGAGCAAAATTACTCCATTCAACCCTCCAGGGCCAGTTGGGGTTTTGAGAGAGGTTTCTGCTCAACCTGGGATCTGCAAGGAGAGCTTTCATGTTGATAAATCTGCCTTGAATTCATTGGCTTAACTCGCATCAAAATACCATGTGAGCGTGCTCATTCCTGTATATCCCTACAATTGCCATTCCGCTGTCTGGCGTCTCCAGAGAGAGCCTCTTTGCATGTTTTCCAGAATCTCTGTGTGTTTGTCCTTTCTTCTCCTTTGTTCTTTCTGCTCAAAAGTGTGACCAGTCACCACCCCTCTGGGGCTTTCATTCGCCAGGAGAAACATCCCAAAACCAGCACTGTTTAGCTCGATACCTTTCTAATGTCCATGTCAATTTTCAATAAAATTCAAAGAAATGCTCAATGGCTGTGTGATCTGATCTTAAATCGTTAGGTGATGCGTTCCACCATGGTTTGCCCTAGGAGGGGGGTAGCTGCCTTCCAAGTGGGTGACTGCTAGCAGCTCGGGGGAGGCAAGCCCATATACAATCTTCATAGGTGGGCTGCTGTGCCCCCTTCTCCCCATTTGGGCCTCCAATTCCTAAGGGTCGGGGTGGGGGTGGGCAGGAAGTCCTCTACTTTTCCTTCATTAGCATGGATTTAACTGATGCATCGAGCTGATTACCATCTAGGATAAAAGGTGGAGGAAGCGGAGTGCCAGATTCTCCAGAACAAGATTCTGGTGAGTTTTAATTCCTGAAGGAAGAGAACTCTGCACTGCAAGCCTTCTGGAAATTCATGAATATGACCATGCTTTATGACTCCAAAAGCATTCTATAGATAGCAAGTAGGACTTTATGTCCTGGGTCTACCGGGGAGGGAAGCCTCCTCCTGTTGCCCCCAGCATTAAAGTGGGCAAGAGGGGAGAGGGTCACCTTTCTACAATTCCGGTTGCGGTCGAGGTAGGGTTTTCTTTCCCCGGTTTCATTTCCCGGTGGGCCAGAGGCTGGAGACCCGGAGACCGGAGAAGCGAACCTATCCTCTCCGTACCGGAGGAAACGACACCGTCCTGCGTTTGTGCAGCTCACACACTAGAGGGCAGCAGAGAGAGAGAGAAAAACTCTCGCTTGTGACGTCACTGAGCAGCGGCGGTGGAAAAATACAGGCGCTGGAACCCGACGCACTTGCTATCCGTGTGTGCTCTGGGGCAAGTTGGGTTAAAAACGTGTCTGTAGGGACGCCTGGGTGGCTCAGTCGGTTAAGCCTCTGCCTTCGGCTTAGGTCATGATCCCAGCGTCCTGGGATCGAGTCCCGCATCGGGCTCCCTGCTCCGCGGGAAGCCTGCTTCTCCCTCTGCCTCTGCCTCTCTCTCTCTCTGTGTCTCTCATGAATAAATAAATAAAATCTTAAAAAAAAAAAAAAAACTTGTCTGTAAAAGGAGAATAGAAGTAATTGCCTTGCAGGGTTATTGTGAAAGCTACGTGAGCTAATGTAAATTAACCACCTGGTTGTTCAATAAACCACATCCCTTATTAAGGATGGAGTTTTCCCTTTACTCGAAGTAAAGGGCTTCTTAGGCTTCTCTAATCCAGGGTTTCTTAACCTCAGCACTCCTGGCATTTGAGGCCAGAGAATTCTTTGTCGTAGGGGCTGTCCTAGGGGCTGTCCTAGCCTACAAAAAGGCTTTGTAGTGTGTTTAGCACCCTCCCTTCCCCCAAGTTGTGCTAACCAAAAACGTCTCCAGACATTGCCAAATGCCTCCTGGAGGGCAAAATCGTCCCATACTGACAACCATTGTTGTAGGCCAGGGGTCAGCAAACGTTTTCTCCAAAGGACCAGATGGTAAGTTATTTTAGGCTTCGCAGGCAATGGGGCCTCTGCAACTGTTCACTCTAGCACAGAAGCAGCCATAGATCCTATATGAAAGGATGAGCATGGCTGTGTGCCAATAAAACTTTATTTATAGATACTGAAATTTGAAATTCACACGTGAATTTCATTTTCCGATGTCCTAAATTATTATTCTTTTGAATTTTTTTCAACCATCAGGAAATGTAAAAAAAAAAGTGTTCTTAGCATGAGGGCCTTACAAATGCAGGTGGGGGGGTGGTGCCTGGGTGGCTCAGTTGTTAAGCGTCTGCCTTCAGCTCAGGTCATGATCTCTGTTTCTCTCTGTCAAATAAATAAATAAAATCTTAATCTCAGGAAACAAACTGAGGGTTGCTGGAGTGGTGGGGGGATGGGAGGGATAGGGTGGCTGGGTGATGGACACTGGGGAGGGTATGTGCTATGGTGAGCGCTGTGAATTGTGTAAGACTGATGAATCACAGACCTGTACCTCTGAAACAAATAATACGTTATATGTTAAAAAAAAAAAAAAAGAGAGTAGGAAGGGAAAAATGAAGGGGTGAAACCAGAGGGGGAGACAAACCATGAGAGACTATGGACTCTGAGAAACAAACTGAGGGTTCTAGAGGGGAGGGGGGTGGGGGGATGGGTTAGCCTGGTGATGGGTATTAAAGAGGGCACGTACTGCATGGAGCACTAGGTGTTATACGCAAACAATGAATCATGGAACACTACATCAAAAAATTAATTAATTAATTAAAAAAAAGAAAAATAAATAAATAAAATCTTAAAAAAAAAACAAATGCAGACAGGGAGAGCAGATTTGGCCTGTGAGCCATAGTTTGCTGACCCCACTTCTAACGCATTTTAGTGCTGGTTGGTGTATCACTGAACCTAAAGGTGTTAGAAGAAACTGTCCAGTTAAAAGAAATTAGAAATAGGGGCGCCTGAGTGGCTCAGTCGGTTAAGCGTCTGCCTTCGGCTCAGGTCATGATCCCAGGGCCCTGGGATGGAGTCCCTGCATCGGGCTCCCTGCTCAATGGGGAGCCTGCTTCTCCCTCTCCTACTCTCCCTGCTTGTGTTCTCTCTCTCTCTCAAATAAATAAAATCTTTAAAAAAAAGAAATCAGAAATGAAGACAAATGGCTGAAGACTTCATGCAAGTTAGTGGGGGGAAATTTGCATACAGTTCTGCTAGAGCATGGGCGCGGGGGCAGGGGCCTGTTGCGGCAATGAGGGCCTGCTCCTGGGGCATTGTTGAGCAGGTGACAATGCCAACTGCTTCTAGGGAGAGAACCAGGCCTCTAAAACCCTCAAAAGAGCCTAGCAGCCAGGACCCCAGCTGGAAGCACTGAGGTTAAGCAGTATCCTCTCCTATCTGAAATGCCCCGACTTGGGGAGATTCATCCCTTTGCTAAAAGCACAGCTTTCTTGCAAAGCCCTTCTTTTAAAATGCGGGTCCCCCTGGAAAGAGTTGTGCATCAGACAGTAGTACCTCACAGTGGTTTTGCCACCAGGTGCTACCTTAACCTGGGTGTCTATCCAGACCCTGCACTACCTCTTAGCTCGTTTGGCTTGGGCTTTAGAAGGTACCTGCCCTTGGCTCAATACCTATAAAAAAATTATACATCTATCTGTTATGTATAGACTTGGGGCCAAACTCCTTATCTTGGTTTGGGGCTTAAATTACTTGTCCTCAATCCAATAATAAGGTTATATTGAACTCCTCCCGTGGGTTTGGCCCTGTGCCTTATGCTATGGGGGATATTGTTGCACGAGATCTAGGTAGACACTGCTCTTGAGGAACTTATAGACTGGCTGCATCTTATCTACTCAACCCAATGTTCCAATCCTTCCTACTACCCAGTCTTCATCCCAGCTCACCCAGTCTGCACAAGCCTCTCCTGGAGTTACACAAACTATTTGTTGACTTTGTCTGAAATATCCTCTACTGACTTAAATCCTGCTATTGAGGCTCAGCCCCCACCTTCTCCTTGAAGTCTTGCTTGATCCCATCCACGTATCCTGATCTCTTCTCCATTTTCAAACTTCTTAGCTGAACTTTTGTAATCTTTTCTGCCTCTTATTTGAGAGACTTCCCTCCTCAAGAGATGTCAAGCTTCCAAAGGGTAAGAACATCATTTATAGCCCTTCAGAGAGCCCTGTAAAGAGCTGGCCACACAACAAAAAGTAATTAAGAGGTATCGAGATTGAGATTCTTCCTCAATGTAGGGAGCTATTGCGCTTTTCAAAACATTTAATTTTGGAATTAATTTACGAGAATACTATAAAGTATATCCACATACTCTTGACTCAGATTCACCAGTTGAAAACATTTTGCCCCACTTACTTTATCATTGTGTGCTCTCTCTATACATATATAGAGCTATAGATAAACTATACATATTTTTTTCTGAACCATTTGAAGGTAATTTACATGTATCATGGCTCTTTACCCCTAAATAGTCCAGTGGGCATTTCCTAATAATAAGGGTATTCTCTTAGATAACCACAGTTATCAACTTCAGTAAATTTAACATTTTTACAACACCTTTATTGAAAAACATGCTTTATGACATTTTTTTTCTTGCCATATAGGATTTGGTCTAGAATCACCCATTGTGTCGTCTTTATTCTCCTTTTATATAGAATCTTTCTTTGTCTTTTTTGACATATATATTTTTCAGGGGGGGGGAAGGGCAGGTGGAGAGAGAGAGAGAGAATCTTAAGCAGGCTCCCCGCCCAACGTGGAGCCCAACATGGGGCTTGATCTTACAACCCTGAGATCATGACCTGAGGGGAAATCCAGAGTTGGACGCTTAAGCGACTGAGCCACCCAGGCACCCCATGACATTGATAATTTTTAAAATCCTATTTAAAAAATAGATTGTTCTCGGGGCGCCTGGGTGGCTCAGTCGTTAAGTGTCTGCCTTCGGCTCAGGTCCTGGTCCCGGGGTCCTGGGATCGAGCCCCGCATCGGGCTCCCTGCTCGGCGGGAAGCCTGCTTCTCCCTCTGCCACTCCCCCTGCTTGTGTTCCCTCTCTCGCTGTGTCTCTCTCTGTCAAATAAAGAAATAAAAATAAAAATCTTTTAAAAAACTAGATTGTTCTCATTTGGGGTCAAGGTGTCGCCCAATTTCTCAACTATATAATTACTGCGTTTTTTTCCTTCTTTGCTACTAATAATCTGGGGAGGGGGAGAAACTAGAAATCCATGCAGATATCCCACTCCTCATAAAAAGTTTTCCCCTAGATTTAGCATCTATTGATAATTCTTGCCTGAGCCAATCTATAAAATGATGAATTCCCAACTCCAGCACTCCCTTCACGTTTACCAGTCAGCACACAGTATCCTATTGTAAGCCAAGGCCCTCCCTCCTCCCACACTACTTCTTTAGCTACTTAGTAGCACTGTGGACTTAGGGCTTATGTCATTGCTGTCCTTTTTTTTTTTTTTTAAGATTTTCTTATGTGTTTATTTGACAGAGACAGACACAGCGAGAGAGGGAACACAAGCAGGGGGAGTGGGAGAGGGAGAAGCAGGCTTCCCGCCGAGCGGGGAGCCAGATGCGGGTTTCCATCCCAGGACCCTGGGATCATGACCTGAGCCGAAGGCAGACGCTTAATGACTGAGCCACCCAGGCGCCCCTGTCATTGCTGTCCTTAATGATTTTGATGCTCAAATTACCAAGATTTGGCCAGTGGGAGCTCCTACCTATTGCTTCTAATCCACTAGGAAACATTCCTCAAGAGGATATTGTAAGCAGACTACTCTGGTCAAGAACTTTCAGTGAGGGCGCCTGGGTGGCTCAGTTGGTTGGGCAACTGCCTTCGGCTCAGGTCATGATCCTGGAGTCCCGGGATCGAGTCCCGCATCGGGCTCCCTGCTCAGCAGGGAGTCTGCTTCTCCCTCTGACCGTCTTCCCTCTCGTGCTCTCTATCTCTCATTCTCTCTCTCTCAAATAAATAAATAAAATCTTAAAAAAAAAAAAGAACTTTCAGTGAGCTAATTTTGGGGGTAGCTTATGGGGGTTGGGGCCAGGCTTTGGGTCTCCCTCCCTTAAACACTCACTGACTCCTCCATAGGAAAGGACAGGGAGGGAAGCTCAGAGCTGTCCCTGTGTGCAGTGTAAAGATGGTGGTAAGAGCCTGTGTGAGAGCAGAGGAAGATGATGGAGGAGAGGAGGATGGATGATGACAGGAAGGTTCTGGATCATTTTAGGATTGTGATGGCTGCCTGTATCATCACTCCTTCCTACACTTCTCTTCAACCATTACGCAGACAATTTATTTCTGCTTAGAGGTCTCAGCTCCTGCTCACTGAGAAAATAGCTGTGGCTTGTGAGAAGGGGATGGGCTGCAGATAGGTTGGCTGAAGGATTTTTTGATCAGAAGGATTACCAGGGAAAGAAGATCATGGAGAACCATGCAAATTTTGTTGTTTTCTAGAGGATGGAGCTGGGTTTTTTTCCACAGTGGGAATTACAAATGGAATCCACTTATGGCTGTCCCAGGGCAAATGGCCTCTAATTTCAGGGTTTTTTTTTTTAAGATTTTATTTTATTTATTTGACACACAGAGGGAATACAAGAGAGGGAACACAAGCAGGGGCAGTGGGAGAGGGAGAAGCAGGCTTCCCGCGGAGCAGGGAGCCCGATGCAGGGGGGCCCGATCCCAGGACCCTGGGATCATGACCTGAGCCAAAGGCAGATGCCCAATGACTGAGCCACCCAGGTGCCCCCTAATATCAGTTTCACTGCCTTTCATTTTGTAGTCCAAGTTCAAAACTCAGATTGCAATTATTTGTTGCTATATGATGGAGAAGTTTTAATCCACGCCGAGAGGAAGTAGTTTTTGTTTTTTCAAATCTTTTTCTAGGCATGATGTGTATTGAATACAATGCTGATTTTGATCAAAGTTGGCAGTTTAGGCTGAAATTAATCCAGCTGTGAAATAACAAATCAGCTGAAAATGTAGACTCCATGAAAATGAATTTCACAAGGTTGGGACATTGGGAAGAGCCTTCATTCATTCATTCATTCATTCATTCATTCATTCATTCAATGATTCATTTAATTCAACAAATATCTCTGGAGTGTCTACCGGAGCCAGGTCTAGGTGCTAAAAGCAAGATGAATGAGAGTTCCTTATTCTCATGGAACTGACATTCTTGGGGCAGTGGGAATAAACTTTAAAAAATAAATTTCAGAAGTTGGTACAGAAGTTGGCTGTGAAGAACAAGGAAAAAACAAAACAAAACAAAACCCAGGGCAATGCAATGGCAAATGACTGGGGGAACACTGGATAAGGAGTCAGGTGACAGAGATTCTGATCTCAGCTTTGCCAGAACAGTCTCTACAGCCTTCAGCAAGTCAATTCACCTCTCTGGCCTTATTTTTCTCACTCATACAAGGATGACTTGAATGTATGATCTCTAAGCTTCCTTCCTAGTATCGAGTTCTCTGATTTGATAGTTTGAAGACCATTACTTCAATAAACATGAATGCTTACCCTTGAGTCAAAGACAAAGCACACTCCATGTAATGGGACAGACATGGAAATAAATCATTATGCAACAGTGTGAAAACCACTGTTATCTTCTGCTCTTCTTAGTCCAATATACCCCTATACAGAAGATGTGTCATATAATGAGAAACATGTCATTTAAAAAACATGTCATTTAGGGGCACCTGGGTGGCTCAGTCGTTAAGCGGCTGCCTTCGGCTCAGGTCATGATCCCAGGGTCGGGCTCGGCAGGTTGCCTGCTCAGCTGCGGGAAGCCTCCTTGGCAGCGGGAAGCCTGCTTCTCCCTCTCTCACTCGCCCTGCTTGTGATCCCTCTCTCGCTGTCTTTCTGTCAAATAAATAAATAAAATCTTTAAAAAAATAAATTAAAAAATATGTCATTTAAAGAGGTAAAGAGGGCAATGGGTCAAAGTCTCCTCATCCAAAGGTCCCGCTGCCAGCGGGGCGCTGAGTTTTATGGAGGACTGTTTTCCCCCACCAAGATCGTAATCAGTTCTAGGACAACAGAGAAAACCCTGTTTCTTTTTCCTTTGTATTTCTACTATATTGAGCTTACAGTAGGTGCTGTGTAAATTCCCGCTGAGAGACATTTGTTGATTACTTGAACATCGCACGTTGTTGCCGGCAGACCGGTACCGAGGAAACTGCCTGGAGCAGATCCGCAGGTGGAGTGATAACGTTTGACGACGGAGTGATTAACCACTTGCTGCTGTGCAGCTTTTAACCCTCTTCTTTGAGCTCTTTTTGTATTTTGTAATATTTTGCACGTTTTAAATTCATACATGACATACAGAATTATTTGCAATTGCGATCAGAACTGTGTAAACATGGTGTCTGTATCTGTCAGCAATTGGAATGGCATATGGATGATACAAGTGGCTGAGCTGAGAAGTGGCGCTGTGGATGATTTTCTTTGCAAAGTATTACATTTTTCCTATGTTTTCACAATAAAATACAAGGCTAATGACGCACGATGTAGAGGTTTTCAAGCTAGCCTCTGAAGAAAAGGCGCCTCGGAGAGCTGACATTTTTTAAAAAAAAGTGTAAAATCCAAACCGAAGTCCCCCGCCCCGCCCCCCCCAAAGGGCACGGTCCCAGTGTCGCACCGCTCAAAAACCCAGGCAAAAGCGTCAGGCAAGCCGTTGTGCCAACAATCATCTGAGGGCGCCTTCCAGGGATTTCAGGGAATCATGTTCCCGAACCTCAGAGAATCTTCCAAAATTCCCTTCCGAAAGTCCCCGCCCTCCGCTTGTCACCGTAGTGCGTCAAAGGCCCGTAGTCGTCACAGGAGGGAAAAATGTACCTCGCGCGAGATTCGGCGACGGGATTTCGAAGTTAGGGAACAGCCGCGGCGCACGCGCACTGGCCTCACAACCTCGGGGCGGCACGCGGGTAGGTAGGCTAGAGCCCAGAGGAGGGGGAACAGAGCGTGCTGGTGTCTCCCCCCCGTCACCGCGCAGTGCGTGGATCTGCGGGTCGCTGGAGGTGCGGAGCACCGGGCCGGACCCGGCCTCCCCGGCGCGCGTGTGACTGCGGCGGGCGCCCTCCTGCGCCTCCACGAGTTGGAGGAGTGCCGCCGGCGTGCGCCCCGGCGTCGGGACGTGAGCTCGTGCTCGCCTTTTCCTTTTTAACGGTCGCCCCCCACGCACACACTCCAGTCCCCTGAGAGTTGGTCTTCGCGCCTCGGCGCGCCCCTCCTCACCCGGCCCCTCCCACCGACCCCCGTTCCCGCTCGCTCCTGCTGGGTAGCCGCCTTCATCCCTGGGGTCCCTGCTTGGGGGCGGAGAAGATGGCTGGCGGACGTCTGCTGCTGGGGGGCGACTTCCTGTCGCCGCCGCCGCTGCCCCCCCTCCCGCCGCCGCCGCTGCCGCCCCTCCCGCCGCCCCCGCCCGAGCCAGTGCTGGAGCAGTGGCGCTATAGCCACGAAAGTGACTGGCAGTGGGCTCTGCGGCGCAGCTTCATCTGTCGGCACCTGCACAGCTATCCCGGGGCTGCTCTGGACCAGCTCCTCGCGCTCTCCGCCGCCTGGACCAACCACGTTTTCCTGGGCTGCAGGTGAGGAAGGTGTGAGGGTCGGGTTAGGGACCCGGTAGGGGGCTCGGGGATGGGGGTCGGGATAGAGACGGGGGCAGGATACGGACGAGGGCGTAGAGGCTGGAGATTTGGAGGTGCTGGAGGACACCAGGGGGTTCAGTATTGGTCTGGGGGGATCGGCCGAGCGAGGTGGTAGAGGATGACATAACAGCCAGAAGAAGGGTGTGGGGATCACGGGAGCGGCTCCTCCAGGACCAGGGATGGAGATTAAGCAGCACCTGGAAGGGGATTGTTGAGGGGTGGTCATCGTGGCGGTGGTTTTGGAGGGCGTGGGAAATGACGAATAGCAGAATCTCGGACCTGCGTAGGACCTTGCAAGGATGCGGTATCCGCAGAGATGCTTGACAGTCGGGGCATCGAGGGTCTGCGGGCGGAGGGTGGAGGGGGGGGAGCAAGGGAACTCTCCTAGTCTCCTCCTGACCACTCCCTCTTTCCATCCCCGTTAAATAAAACAGCACCAACCCCCCGACGGGGTTTTACTGTCTTCTCCTGGGGAGGCGGTTTGTATGAGGTCTCTCAGCTGCAGGGTCCGCCTTGCTTGTAGATTTGCGCATAATATGTCTGGACGCAAACAAAGAGATGGATATATGTTACTCTAAAAATGGATTGCTCTCCTTTCACCTTAAATGTGATCAGGAGGATTAATATTTGGCCTCTGGGTGAGGTTTTAGGGGTGTGTGTGTGTACCCCCCCTTTCCTAGAACCTGGTGCGCGTTCTCAGCAGGCCTCTTTGAGAGCTCTTTGCATTCAATGGAGACTGCAGTATGGTTCCAACGCATTTTTTTTTTTAAACAGACTACTTGGACCTCTGTCCTTCTGCACCCCAAATCGGTCCTAGACTAATCATTCCTTTGATAGACTGAGAAGCTTCTTTTTTTGGACACTCCTGCCTCACGGTGAATTTTTTACTAGGAAGGATGAGAAGTTCTGGAAAATGATCAGATCAAATTCAGCCAGTTCAGTTTTAGGAATGACCATAACAGATACAGAAAAATAGGATTATCCACTTCTACCTTTAATTGTTGAACATAGCATCTAGTGTATACTTTGTTTTGCTCTGATCACCAAAATTTATTTTTTCCTATTTTCTCTAGGTTAGTATAATTTCTGCCTCCAGAGACAATGATTATTTCACTGGAGGAACTGGTTACAACTGGGGAAGCCTCAGTTATTAATTCAGTTAAATCTAATTGACCTTCACTTAACAATATTGTTTTTGCAGTTGAAAAAGTACCTTTATCCCATAATCATACATCTCCTTGATATCACAGAAGGCCATGGGAAATCTGAATCCTGAAAAAAATTTTTTTTTACATGGGGGAGAGTAGCTATCCTTTGTGTTAATAATACATCTTACCTTCCCACAAGAATGTAAGCTCCTTTGGGAAAGAGGTTTTTGCTTTCTTATTCACACTTTTATCCTCAGTGCCTAGAAGAGTGTCTTCTGCATGATCGCCATTCAATAAATATGTGTGGGGTAAACAGATGAATATAGCTTTATAATGTACAACATATTTTAATTATTTATGTATCTCTCTTAATACAACAACCTTGGGAATTAGGTGGTATCTCATTTTTACAGCTAAGTCAATGGAGACCAAGAAGTTAAGTGACTTTGCCAAGGTTCCACAGTCGGGACTACGACTCAGGTCTTCTAATGCTCTTTCCACTGAGACACAGCTGCTATATTTGGGAAGGATGGCCCAGGAGTGAAAGCAAGTAACTGACACAAGCCACATCATTTTTATATCTCAGGATTTCATTCCAAGAACAAGAGCCCTTTATATAACTAGGGCATTAACCAACACAGAGTAGGCCAGTGGTAGTTGGTGTTAAAAGCTAAAGCATCCAGGACATTTGTGTGTGTGTGCACTCACCCAAGCACATCTGTGTGTAGAGTGTGTGTGTGTGTGTAACAAGATGAATGAATATATATACACACACACACACACACACACACACATTTCATATCATATTTTAGGTAAGTCAGTTCCGTCACTACAAGAAGTGCCATAACATTATCAAATAGCTTAACTGAAGAATAATGTTTACATTATATCTGATAACATAGATACGAGAGAAAGGGAAGGGGTAACAAAGAATCTTGGAAGCTAGGGACCAAGTGCAGTGTTCCACGTTAGTCAGGCTTTATGTTAGCTGTCAGCTTCAGAGGGGTAAAATCTACATTCCAGTACTACTTTTTTTTTTTTAAGATTTTATTTATTTGACAGAGAGAGACACAGTGAGAGAGGGAACCCAAGCAGGGGGAGTGGGAGACGGAGAAGCAGGCTTCCTGAAGAGCAGGGAGCCTGATGCGGGGCTCGATCCCAGGACCCTGGGATCATGACCCGAGCCGAAGGCAGACGCTTAACGACTGAGCCACGCAGGCGCCCCTACATTCCAGTACTTCTTAAGGTTGATGTTGGCAGAGCTCATTTTCTGGTCTGTTCTGTGACAGAAGATTGTTCTCTCAAGGGAACTGCAGAATACATGGTGTAACAGCCTCTTCTGAATTTAAATTGTTAATTTGTTGTTCATCCCTTGACTTTGGGAACAGGTTGTAAATAGTAGCACTTTTTTTTACCCCCCCCCCCAATGAAGGGCTTTCTGTGTTCTCTTTTAGTTAGGGCTGAAATAACTCCTAGGTCAAGGGTATCTTTGAAAACTCCTTGATCATAAGACCAAGCCAGGAGGAGCTCACATGTTCAGGGAGGCAAACCATGTTTCATTCCTTTTGGTGATAGTGGCGATTTTCATGGAACAAGCTTGACTATCTTGATTCTGCAACAGTGGGTCTCAAGCTTAAGCAAGCATCACAACCAACTGTCAGGCTTGTTAAAAAATAGATTGCTGGGCTCCACCCCAGGCTTTCTGATTCAGTAGGTCTGCGGCAGGACCCCTGAATTTGCATTTCTAACAAGTTCCCGGGTGGTACTGATGATCAGGTGATGCTGGTCCAGTGATTACACCATGAGAACCACTGCTTTATAGGATAAAATAAAACTGTTTTTCCAATATGCTTTTTGATCATTTTTCCCTCATAGTCCAGGTAACCAGGAATCTCAAATAGCTGAACTTATTTCTCTTCACTGTTTTGTCTGTTTCATAAAAGTAAACAACCTGTCAAAGAATTTTTTTCTGCGAGCAATTTCTAAGATACGTCTTGTGGCTAATGGAAAGTTAGTGCAGGTGGGTGGGGAGATGGGGTAACTAGGTGATGGGCATTAAGGAGGGCACTTGATGGAATGAGCACTGGGTGTGATAGGCAACTGATGAATCACTGAACTCAGCTTCTGAAACAACAAAAAAAGAAAAGTTAGTGAAGTCTTCTAATCAACTGAATCTATAGCACTCACATAATTGTTCATATGAATGCCTGGGGAACTGTAAAATTTTTACTTAAAAACTGTAGATAATGTATCTGTATTTAATAAAGCAGAATGGTTAACTAGAGCATTCAGGTTTTCAATTATTCTTCATCAATAGGATTAGAACCAGAATCCTGGCCTATTGATTTTTGATGAGATATTTGTAGGAAAAATATATCTTAAAATGAAACCAGGCTTGCTGCCTTGATATTGTCTCTTCCTTGTTGCTATGAGACTGATTTTTGGAAGGTAGATGCCAGTTGAGCTCATGTTGTGAAACTAACTTTGCACATAGGTAGCCTGCATCAGTCACCAGCTAAAGAAATGGGAGTGGGAACTTTCCAAAGATTTATCAATCTGGTTGTGGGTTATTCACTTATGATGTTAAGAGTCTTATTAATAGTTTTGAATAAATAATTTTATACTTGGAAATCCTGATCTTTGTTTAGTTTTCAAACCTCAGCTGTTTTTGGACCTAGTAGAGCAGTTTAATAAATCTTTTAAAAATTTGGAAGCATTACTAAATATTTGTTAAATTTCAGGTGCGTTGTAGATCATAAGTATGCGCTTATCTTTTTTCAAGAATGTAAGATTCATGAAATCACATGTCTTTGTCCATTATAAATCATCTTTATGTATGCCAGGCATGGTGGGACAGTTGAATAGCATCCTGATTTCCAAAAGCTTGGTACATAGTAAGCTATCTTTGAAAACTCTGAAGACCTCCTGAGGTTTTTTGCTTTTGTTTTTTTAAGCATTTATGATCAAATGGGTAAATTAACAGACTTAAATATATAATATGTGTGCATCTTATAATTACTGTATAAGATTTGCCGTAATGATACTTTGCATCATGGTCTCTCCATAAGGTAAAATACTGTATAGCCATTAAAACTCATGTGGTAATGACATAGGAAAAAACTTAGGATCTCATAAATTAAGAACAACCCCCCACCCTACTAGAGTGCAAATCAACATAGATGATCTATAGGAGATTTGGGGGGAGGGCGGCGCCAGTGGTATGGAAAGCACAGAGAAAGGAATAAAAAGTAAACTTCAAATGTTAATGAAGTTATCAGTGGTTGGGTTTGTAGGTGCTTTCTTGGTGGGTTCTCTAAAATTTCTGGAGTGAAGGTGATACTTTATTTTTTTAAAGATTTATTTGTTTATTTGAGGGGGGGAAGAGGGAGAGAGAGAGAATCTCAAGCAGACTCAGTGCTGAGCACAAGAGCCTGAGGCAGGGCTCAATCTCACAACCCTAAGATTGGGACCTGAGCTGAAATCAAGAGTCAGATGCTTTTTTTTTTTTTTTTATTTGACAGAGAGAGACACAGCGAGAGAGGGAACACAAGCAGGGGGAGTGGGAGAGGGAGAAGCAGGCTCCCCGCAGAGCGGGGAGCCTGATGCAGGGCTCGATCCCAGGACCCTGGGATCATGACCTGAGCCGAAGGTAGACGCTTAACGACTGAGCCACCCAGGCGCCCCAAGAGTCAGATGCTTAGCTGCTTAACTGACTGCACCACCCAAGTGCCCTTCATAGTAGATTTTTTAAAGTAACACCTTTAGGGGCACCTGGGTGGCACAGTTGGTTAAGCGAACGACTCTTGATTTTGGTCTGGTCCTCATCTCAGGTCCTAATCCTAGGGTCGTGAGATTGAGCCCCACCTCAACCTCTGTGCTTAGAATGGAGTCAACCTGGGATTTTCTCTCCCTCTCCCCCTGCCCCTCCCGCTGGTGCGCTCTCTCTCTCTAAAATAAATGAACAAATCTTTTAAAAATAAATAAATCTACTATGAAAAAATACATAATGGAAACCAGTAATGAAAGTTTTACTGGCTTGGCTTATTTAAAATTTGTGGAACCACTTCTTTGCTCTTGGATAGCTACTCTCTCAACAATTTTAGAAATGAGAATGAAATCCTAGTGGTCTTATTAAAGACTCTAGATTAATATTTGCATTGTTCTCTGAATAGTCAAGAGTCAGGTACTATACAGTCTTTTCCATTATTGTTTGAGCTGGTTGGGTTTCCTCAATATTATGACTTCCTGATAAAGGACTGAGAAGCTGACTGTGTTCACAACCTACGCAAAGGTTTATTTTTATAGCCCATGGGTGATGTTGAATTTTGTGGCAGATGTAATGAATAGGGAACAGTGGGTATAATCATTACTAATGCTGGAAGAAACCTGAGAGAAAAGTGAATGGAATGAGCCCCAAATGCGTCGCTTCTGCATGCTGTATGTATGGCCTACATGCCATTTACAGTTGTATGCCATATGTGGAATCAGGCTGGAATCGAAGCCTGGAGACGTTTGACTGGAACTCAAGGTGAGTGGCTTGAGTGTAGTGCCAATTCAGGTAGCAAAAGTGGCAGTTCAAGATTATTTATAGACTTTCACTTTCATGATCTTTTGTTTCCATCCTGTACCTTGGAAATTGGACTCCCAACTCTGAATAGAAGTGATGTATAGAAAGTACAGTGTTTTAGGCTGTACTTTTTTTTTTTTTCAGGCTATACTTTCTGATGTTTAGATAAGAATAAATGAAAATGAAGTTACTCTTGGCATTTAAATACTGATGTTAGCAGCAGCAGTCAGAGCTGTTATCAGTGGGAAGTGCAGGTTGCAACTGAGCTGGCTTGTGCTCATCTGTCCGTGAAGGCCACCAAGTCCCGACTTCCTGGCTTTGCAAGGAAAGACATCTGATGGGTGTGGAACCAGTTGTGCCCAAAATGGAAAACGTTACCCTCCTTCAGGTTCAGAACCTATTCACGTCAAGGTGTGATAGTTACTCATATTCAGAACTTTCTTCCCAAAGGCCACCAGGAGTCTCTTTTTTTGGTCATAGGCCAGGAAAGGCTCTCAAGGTAGGAAGGGTGAGTAGGTCCCCGTGATAACGAAAACTTCACTTGAGCCTGTCTATTTGTTTCTCTGCAGTTATATGATATTCAGTCAAGCAGCCAACCTACTTTATGAGGAACCCCTTTAAAAATTGTATGCTTCGAAGCTTTTTATTATGGAAAAAACCGAACACACAAAAGTAAAAGAGTTTAATGGACTTCCATGTACCCATTACTCGACTTCAGCAATATCAACAGTTTCTCATGCTGCCCTTCTCATTTCTTCTGTTGTGCCCCCAGTTTTTTTGTGGGAGATAGTCTGGAGTATATTAAAGAAAATCTTGACGTCATTTCACCTGCGAATACTTCAGTATGTATCTATACCAGACAAGAATTTTTATTTTTATTTTTTTTAGTGGGGAGAGGGGCAGAGGGAGAGAAAGAGAATATTAAGCAGACTCCACTGAGCGTTGAGCCCATCACGGGGCTCTATCTCACAACCCTGAGACCATGACCTGAGCCAGAATCAGGAGTCAGATGCTTAACTGACTGAGCCACCCAGGTGCCCCACAGATAAGAATTTTTACAAAGAGAGTCATAATAGGGGTGCCTGGGTGGCTCAGTCAGTTAAGCATCTGACTCTTGATCTCAGCTCAAAGCTCAGGTCTTGATCTCAGGGTTGTGGGTTCAAGCCCCATGTTGGGCTCCATGCTGGGTGTGGAGCCTACTTAAAAAATAGAGTCAATACCATTATCCACACTCAACAAAATTAACAGTAATTTCTTAAAATCCATGTTCAGTTCTCTCTACTTGTTTCAAAGTGTATTTTTTTAATGTTATTTTTAAGTAATCTCTTACACCCAACATGTGGCTCAAACAACCCCGAGATCAAGAGTCGTATGCTCTACGGACTGAACCAGCCAGGCGCCCCTCATTTGTATTTTGGTTTGTTTGATTCATGATCCAAACCAGGTCCATGCACTGTATTTGGTTGATCTGTCTCCTTTAATCTATAACCCCATTCCCCTATCCTTTTATTTTCATGCTGTTTATTTGATGAAGAAATTGGATTGTCACATAGTGTTTCCTTCATTCTGGATTTGGCTGGCTATGTTCTTATGGTGATGTTTAACATATTTCTGGGAGTGAGGGGCTTGCTTAGGTTCAGGTTCAATTATTTGAAGGACAATACTTTATAGATAGTGCTTTGTATTTCCTCTCATATAAGGGGACACATGTCTGCTTGTCTCATTTTTTAGTGATAGTAAGATTATAAAGTTCCCATAAACTTTTTTAATCAAATTTTTTATTGAGATAGAGATTCACATGCAGTTGTAGGAAGTAATACAAAGAGATGCCCTGCATTCTTTACCCAGTTCCTCCAGTGATAACATTTTGCAAAATTATTGTGTAATATCAAAACTAGGACAGTGACATTGTTAACAATCCACTGATTTTATTTAGTCTCCCAGTTTTACTAGTACTCGTGTGTGTGTGTGTGTGTGTGTATTTTTAGTTGAATACAGTTTATTACATGTGTAGGTTTGTGTATCCACTACCACAGTCAAGATATTGAACAGTTCCAATACTATAAGGATCCCTCATATCACCCTTTTATAACCACATCCAGGGACGCCTGGGTAGCTCAGTCGGTTAAGCGTCTGCCTTTGGCTCAGGTCATGATCCCAGGGTCCTGGGATCCAGCCCCACATCGGGCTCCCTGCTCCTCGGGAAGCCTGCTTCTCCCTCTGCCTGCTGCTCCCCCTGCTTTGTGCACTCTCTCTCTCTCTGACAAACAAATAAATAAAATCTTAAAAAAAAAAAAAAAACATCCGTTTCCTTTCCACTCATACACGATACTGGGTGTATCAATAGTTATTTCCTTTGTATTGCTGAGTAGTGTTCTGAGGTGTGTACATACCACAGTTTAACCATCCACCTGTTGAAGGCCTTCTGAGCTGATTGCAGTTTTTGGCTGTTACAAATAAAACTGCTGTGAACATTCATGTACAGGTTTTTGTGTGAATGTAAGTTTTGATTTCTTTGAGATAAATGGCCAAAAAAAAAAAGGGCCATTGCTAGGTCGAGTGGTAATTGCATGTTTAATTTTTAAGACACTTCCAAGTTGTTTTCCAGAGTGGCCATACCATTTTACATTCCCTCCAGCAGTCTATGAATGATCTAGTTTCTCTGTGTCCTTGCCAGCATTTGATGTTGTCATTCTTTTTTACTTTAGCCATTCTGAGGGTGCAGAGTGATACCTTGTTGTGGTTTTAAAGTACCTTTCTCTGGTAGTTAATGATGTTGACCATCTTTTCATGTGCTTATTTGCAGTATGTCTATCCTGTTTGGTTAAATGTTCTGTTCATGTCTTTTTGTTCACTTTTTAATATATATATTTTTTTACTGTTGCATTTTGAGAGATGTTTATACTGAATACTATGTTTTGTTTTGTTTTGTTGTCAGGTGTTTGGTTTGTAAATCTCTCTCCCAGTCTGTAGCTTGTCTTTTTGTCCTCTTCATAGGGGCTTTTGAGAGCAAAAGTTTTTAATTTTGATGAAGTCCCTTTTATCAGTTTTTCCTTTTATGGATCTTGCTTTTGGTATCAAGTATGAGAACTGTTGGCCTAGCCCTAGATCTGAAGATTTTCTCCTGTGTTTCTAAAGAAATTTATAGTTTTACATTTTGGTCCATGATACATTTTGAATAAATTTTTGGATGAGAAGTGAGGTTGAGGTTTTGTTTGTTGCTGATGGATGCCCACTTACTCCAGCACCATTTGTTGAAAAGGGTGTCCTTCTCTATTGAGTTGCTTTTGCAGCTTGAACATGTTTGTGGAGGTCTCTTTCTGGGTTCTTCCTCATCAACTTTTCACCTCATAGGCCTAGCAGTCATCGATGATAATTTATTATTTTATGATGGGTGGCAAAATGGCAGTAGTCTATCATTCCTTCATTTATTAGCTGGAATGCTTCTGTAAAAGAGATTTTTCTCATCAACTCTTAGTTACTCTGATGTACAATTTGTACAGGAAAATGCCAGATAAATGCTTGCTTTCTTTAATATTACCTGTTTTCGGAATAATGACTTGTTTCCTCACCATCTTCCAAAGGTGACCAATAATGAGTTTGTAAGTATCATTACAGACTAATGGATCGTTGGCATATTTGTTATGTCTGAATCCACTGCAGGTTATTATTCTTATTGATAATCCAGTTGACTCACTTTGCCAGTAGGAGTGTGGTCAGATTGGCTTCTGAGTCCATTTGACACAACCCCTGAGGCCTTTTACAGCTTCCTTGTTTCCAGGCACAGGAATATCTCCCAGGTTCATCTTGTACATTTCTTCCCCCAGACTTGTAATCAGCCATTTCTCTAAGGACCCTGATTCCTTTTTGTGGGAGATGGTAAAGACCATAGTCTGGATGTTAACAACCCAGACACTCTTAACACTCTTAGGACTTCTGTAAATATACAAATGTAATTATTTACATATAATACACATATATGACAGAGAAAGATCATGAGTTTATATGGATGCTTTTAATTCATATTAAAAGATCTTCACTTAAATGATTTTATGTTCATATGTCTTCTAATGACAGTAACATAATTACTCATTTGATAGGTAAGTATTATAGGGCACATTGTTCAGTTTTATAGCCAGGATACTCTGCTGATGAAGTCCTGTGGGGACAATTACAAGATTAGCTCATTTAGAAACTTTTTAAAAAACTGCATTCTTATCTGTTTTAACTGTAGATTATATTAATTTAAATAGGTACAGCCCACGCCTGATGGAAAAAATTCTCCAAATGGCTGAAGGTATTGATATTGGGGAGATGCCTTCATATGATCTGATGCTGTCCAAACCTTCCAAGGGTCAAAAACGTCACCTCTCAACATGTGATGGTGAGTATACTTGTTTTTGGAAGGTGGGATTTGAAGAAACAACATGGCTTTTTTAAAAATGGTATGAGTGTGGTATATGGTCTTAAATAACATTGGTTAACATTGGACCTTACACAAATGTAAAAGAGTTTTAACTTTTAGTTATGTACAGTTTTGTGGTTTTTTTTTTTTGAGGATGGTAAATGGAACTGAAAAATAAGAATACTGATGTCACACGATAATGCTGTCCTTGAAGTCCATGCCATGGAACCTCCCTCTAAATAGAACAACCTTATACTCTGATCATTTGAACATCTAAGTAACTAAATCCTCTTGGATGGGTCCAAGATGGACCAGCTTTCTCTGAACAGTGCTACAGGGAGGAGGCTCTAGCGTCTGGCCTAGCCTCAACAGAGAGTTCTTCTAGAGCTTTCAATTCGCTATCCCCCATAAATCATTAGTTTCCAGCTGCTATTTGTTCTAGAAATAAAATATAGCAAACCACCCTTTTGTGCGGGATAGGTCGGAACTAAGATTTTGAAGTTGAAAACCTTTGGGGTCTTTTGATAATTATTTTTATTTGATTTTTAGTCACAACCACATAAAGAACTATGACAGCGTTACCTCTGCTGCCAAAGCAAGAGGCTGTGTAAACGCCCC
Source organism: Eumetopias jubatus (assembly GCF_037043125.1). Lineage (NCBI taxonomy): Eukaryota > Metazoa > Chordata > Mammalia > Carnivora > Otariidae > Eumetopias > Eumetopias jubatus. The sequence goes on from NW_028274817.1 coordinate 28,826,363, forward strand.
TGGCCGTCACCTCTTTTGCGTTAGAACCATCTATTCCATTTGCGGTGTTTTAAGAAGGGCGCTCTCCAGCACAGGTGGCATGAGATTATACTGGAACAACCTATTCCTCAGCAGACTTCACCTGTGCTTTGCCTCATTAGATACAGAAGCACCTACCAGTCACGTGTGGTGGTGACCTGCATACCTGATTCAGGGCATATTTTCCGTCAAGTTTCTTCCCTTACCCATGGGACAGGGACCATCCCTTGTTATATCGGAATCCTACGTTGATAGTCCCTTCACCTAAATGACCTGAAGTTCTTGTGATGGGAAGTAGTATCTTGTACCAACAGTGCAACTTGCAAATAAAATGGTTGGTACTATTTTCCTGTTTGCTTCTTTTGAAATATTCCCTTTTTAATGAATTGTAAATTTCACTCATTCTGTAGGTCAAAATCCTCCTAAAAAGCAAGCCGGTTCCAAATTCCATGCGAGACCTCGTTTTGAGCCTGTACATTTTGTAGCTAGTAGTTCAAAAGATGAAAGACAGGAAGATCCTTATGGCCCTCAAACAAAAGAGGTAAACGAACAAACACATTTTGCCGGCATGCCAAGAGACATCTACCAAGATTATACTCAAGACTCTTTCAGTGTGCAAGACGGGAATTCTCAGTATTGTGATTCATCAGGATTTATTTTCACAAAAGACCAGCCTGTAACAGCCAATATGTATTTCGACAGTGGGAACCCCGCTCCAAGCAGCACATCACAGCAGGCAAACTCTCAGTCAGCTCCTGAGCCTTCACCATCACAGACATTTCCTGAGTCTGTGGTAGCTGAGAAGCAGTATTTTATTGAAAAATTAACAGCGACTATCTGGAAGAACCTTTCTAATCCAGAGATGACTTCTGGCTCTGATAAAATTAATTATACATACATGTTAACTCGGTGTATTCAGGCATGTAAGACAAATCCTGAGTACATCTATGCTCCTTTAAAAGAGATCCCTCCTGCCGACATCCCCAAAAATAAAAAACTTCTAACAGACGGTTATGCGTGTGAAGTTAGATGCCAGAATATCTACTTAACCACTGGTTATGCTGGCAGCAAGAATGGGTCCAGGGATCGAGCTACTGAGCTAGCTGTAAAACTCTTGCAGAAACGTATCGAAGTTAGAGTTGTCCGGCGGAAATTCAAGCACACGATCGGAGAGGACCTTGTGGTGTGTCAGATCGGCATGCCCGCGTACGAGTTTCCTCCGGCTCTGAAGCCGCCGGAAGAGCTGGTGGTGCTGGCTAAAGATGCTTCTGGGCAGCCGATTTTTAATGCTTCCGCCAAACACTGGACCAATTTTGTCCTTACAGAAAATGCAAACGATGCGATTGGCATCCTCAACAATTCTGCCTCATACAACAAAATGTCAGTTGAATACAAATACGAGATGATGCCGAATCGCACGTGGCGTTGCCGCGTGTTTCTGCAAGATCACTGCTTGGCTGAAGGTTATGGAACCAAAAAAACAAGCAAACACGCAGCTGCCGATGAGGCTTTGAAAATCCTTCAAAAAACACAGCCCACTTACCCCTCGGTCAAAAGTTCACAGTGCCAGACAGGCTCTTCACCCAGGGGATCTGGAAAGAAGAAAGATATAAAGGATCTCGTAGTTTATGAGAATTCTTCAAATCCGGTGTGCACCCTGAACGACACAGCTCAGTTCAACCGCATGACTGTCGAATACGTCTACGAAAGAATGACAGGCCTCCGATGGAAATGCAAGGTGATCCTAGAGAGCGAAGTGATCGCGGAAGCAGTTGGGGTGAAGAAAACGGTCAAATACGAAGCTGCTGGGGAAGCTGTGAAAACCCTCAAAAAGACCCAGCCGACCGTCATTAACAATTTGAAGAAAGGAGCTGTCGAAGATGTGATTTCCAGAAATGAAATTCAGGGCCGCTCGGCAGAGGAGGCTTATAAACAACAAATCAAAGAAGATAACATAGGAAACCAGCTGCTGAGAAAGATGGGCTGGACGGGTGGCGGTTTAGGTAAATCCGGCGAGGGCATCCGGGAGCCGATCTCTGTCAAAGAGCAGCATAAGCGAGAGGGGCTTGGCCTTGATGTGGAGAGGGTGAACAAAATCGCCAAGAGAGACATCGAACAGATCATCAGAAACTACGCCCGCTCGGAGAGCCACACGGATTTGACTTTCTCCACGGAGCTGACTAATGACGAGCGGAAGCAAATACACCAGATCGCCCAGAAGTACGGTCTTAAGAGTAAGTCGCACGGGGTAGGCCACGACAGGTACCTGGTGGTAGGCAGGAAGCGGCGGAAGGAAGACCTCCTGGACCAGCTCAAACAGGAAGGCCAAGTGGGGCATTACGAGCTCGTGATGCCGCAAGCAAATTGAGCTCGTAACTAATTTACTTTGTAAATGCCCCATGAGGCAGATTCACGAATGAAAGAAATGCCACATGTCCTGGCTGCAGAGTATATCCATTCTTAAGATGTCTCACCTTGTTCATTTCATATAGTGCTTTATTAGATAGTGGAACCTGAAGAATTGTGTCCACTCGTATTAGCTTAAATCCAGCAGGTGATATTGTGCAGTTACTGTTTGTGTCTTTGGTATTGCTGTGTCCCTCCGATTTTAGTAGTTTGTACAAAGCAAGAACACGTATCCAAATGGAATTTCACCCCGAGAAAGAAATTCCCATTTTAAAGGGCATAGCACAGCAATCTGCAACAATATGTAAAGTTGATATTGATTACGATAAAACTACAGTCTTAATTTCAGACTTCCTGAAAATGTCAGATCATTTTGTATTACTATTTTCATCTCTGTGTGAAGCCAGTTAAAGAATGTTTAACAGTAAATTGTGCCGTACGTGTAAATGTCCCTACCGACTAAATGATGTAAAACTTTCTTAAAGTAATTTTAGTGTTCGTTTATTTATAACTTCTACCATGTGGTTTCCAGAATATTGGAAGTGAATTACTGTTATCTTGTGATATGAGTTTTAATAAATTCTAGTCTTCATGCTGAGAGAGCACTATTTGAGAGAGCAGTTGAAAAGTTTCAAAAACTTTGCTTCAATCTGAAGAAAGGAAGCTGGAGCTGTCTGTTCTTGGTGCCTTGCAGAGAGCCTCACAGCAACTCTCCGTTACAGCTTTTCCCGTGGTTTGGGCGCACAGCACATCCAAGGCGGCCACAGCGGGGGCAGAGCTGGGTAAGAGACCGGAGACACCTTGGTGCTTTGATGAAAAGGTCAGTTGGCTGGTCCCTCTCTCAAAAAGCTTATTAAGCCCCAAAAGCCAACTTTGTAACATATTTAAAACTGCTATTTTCGCTTATTTCTGGAATGTAAAAAAAAAAATGTATAAAAAAGAATTAGTGTATGCTTCCTGAATAAAAAGGAGCTGATGTTGATCAGAATGGCAGTGTGCTTATTTCTGGGCAGCAGCCTAGTAGCGACACTCTGGGTCTTTGGAGAGGGGAAGTGGTGTTTGCACAAAATATTTCAACACCAGAGCACATGTGGATGAATGTAATGACTTAGCAGATGCGAACGGCTAATCGGTCACCCATCACGTTTTTGCTGTGGGCCAACATGCTGGCTGCGACCAAATCTCCGGCTGTGTACTTCTACATGATTTTGGTTTTGTATCTCCGATAAATCAAGTATCGATATTTAGAGATGAATGTTAATATCAATAGTTAAACATGCCAATGAAATGATAGAACAATTAGGGTGTTTACAGTGTCTGAAGGCATTTAGCCCCATACTTGACGTGTAATTGGCCCACAATAAACAGTAATTGCCTTTCCCCTCTCTTTTCTATTTTGCGTCAAGAAGCTGCCCATTGTAGTTAAACCAGTAGTTTAAAAACATAAAGGGATTGGCTTTTGTACCTGGATCTCTAAGTTTTAGTCACCCACAGTGATTAACTGTGATATTTGCTTTTCACTAACTCTCTTTCTTACAGTGCGTGGCCTTTCCTAATGTTGGTAGGAAAAGAAATGAGGTGTGCATTTTATTTTGGCACTTAATGTTTTAACAGTGGCAAAGGGAACATAAGCTGGGATGTTTATAGATTTTATAGGATTTTTTTTTTTTAAAACCTACAGGGTTCATGCCAACCTTGAGAAGCTGTGGTTCAATTAGCAAGTTAGAAAAGCCAGCCTTCAGTTCTCTTGAGTAAGAGTGGCTTTGCGGATCAAGGGGGAGGGGGTGAAAACTCATTTCTCTCTTCACATTTCTTTTCTTTTCCCAAAATGATTGGGCGGGAGGAGGGAGGTGGGGAGTAGGGACATGTTACACATAAATCTGGTTTTCTTAGATAAGTTTAACAGAATATTAACGTCACAGTTAAGGCTCCCAAATAATTGGGCCAGCTATATATTTGGTTCTGGATTTGAGGGTCCAGATTTCCTAACTTCTTAGATCGGCTTTGGTATTGATGCAGAATTAGGGTGAAGTCACTTAGCTCTGCTTGACGATAAAATATGTTGAGAATGAGCTGCTGACAACCTTGCTGTTCTATTTTGTCCCCATTCTGTTGGCTCCTGTGTGTTTTCCTTTTCTTCTAAAGAGCAGCCATTTGTAACTCAGTAACTTTGCTATAAAACCTGCACAGATAAATGAGCTGCTTCAAGTCTTATTTGAATTACTTAAATAAGTTATACTGAGTAACTTTCAGTTACATATATAGCCTCAAGTCTCACAGATCTACTTTTTAGATTTTTTTCCCTCTCCTCTGATTGCAAAATGAATGGGAGTTTCATGCATTCTGTTGGGATACTTTTTTTTTAGTAGGATGCAGTGCATTCACTTTACTGTCAGTAACCCCTGAAGCTGGAGATGGGTCCTATAGAAAGGACTCTTGATTATAACCTGGTTATAATCCTCATGGTTCCCTCATGCCCCTTTCCCCATATCAGCAGGTGCAGAGTTGAAGACTCAAGTTCAAATCAGACTGCCGTTTGTAAGGGGACCTCACAAATCTGTTTTAGCCTTATTCTATTTACATGCAGGCAGCCTGTGGCATTTGTAAAAAACATTGTAAAGAAAAAAAGGCAAATTAGCATTAAAGGTTTGAATGGTTTTTGTAGTGCCTTTGACCGTGGATATGATGCTTTTAGAGATCAGCTTGTTGACTCTGTTGTACCGTTTTAAAAGGATTATCCCATGAAAAAGATGGAATGATGTTTCTCAGGAGGTGTATAAAAAGGAAAAAATCTGCATGTTACCGATCTCACCTTTTTAAAGTGTGACTAAGAGTGTCACTATTTAAGGTACCCAGCCACAGGAGGATGAAAAAGTTAACGTAAAACTAATCAACCAAATGAAGACCAATTTAATGTGGTTCTACTCTGAAGCAGAAATGGACTTGAGGGAAAATGTTAAGCACATTTAAGGATGATGCTCCTAGGTGGAACCAACCAATGAATGCATTGAATGAACTCTGCCACACTGACATTCCTTTAAGTGCCATGTCTTAAAGATGAGTGTAGCACATACACCATAAAGACTTAACTTTTAAAGATTTATATGAGAGAGAGCACGCACAGAGGGAGAGGGAGAAGCAGACACCCCGCTGAGCAGAGAGCCCGATGTGGGGCTTGATCCCAGGACCCCGAGATCATGACCTGAGCTCCCCCAGGCACCCCATATAAAGACTTAGCTTAATTTCATTTAGCCCCTACCCCAGACGAGAGGCGAGCGTTTCTACAAAGTCACTGTTCTTGGCTCTTTAAAATGAGACCGGTTGCTCCCCAAAAGAAAGCAGTTTTCAAGATTGAGGCTACCTGGACTCCCAAACTTCACTTGGGAATTAAAGTACCATTTAATAATGGTTTGGTACTATTTGTTTTGAAGCTAGAGCTTCTTGGTCTCTGGAGGCACTGGTAAATACCCAGCTTTGTTTATCACCCCCCTCCCCAACACAATTTCATTCGCTTGATTGACCATACTGTGTGCTGAAGGAACTTTGTTTTATTTAACAGTTTTACATTCTTGTTAAAACGTTAAAAAAAGAACAAAGCATTAACACTTGTGACAAGAAAGAAGGTCCTCTCCAACAGTATCTACTCCTCTTTTTCCTCTCCCAGTGTGTGTATTTTTCTTTTACCATGTTTATTTCAAGGGGGAAAGTGAGTAGATATGAGATTCCAATAAGTTAATACTAAAAGTTCATAGTGAGCTAAAATATAATTATACCTTGACTACAAAATTTTAAGGTTATTTTTATTTACAAGTTTTGAAAAATGTACATTTTTTACATGGGTTACTTGTGCAAAGTTAGATTTAGAAGAGTGACAAATACACAAAAGGTGACGATGGAACATTAGACAAAACATGTACAAGCCTTGTCCCACACTGCTACTTAAAGGTACTATCTAAAGTATAAATAGCCAACGAAAGATCACAAATGTGACTTCGAAGTTCTTATAATACTGAAAGGGAAGACGAAACTAAAGCATGCAGCATTAACTCAGGATTTGAGTGGAAAATAGTTTGCCACAGATATGCTCCCTTCCTTGGGTTAACTAAAACTCTAACAAAATGATGGGGGATTATAAATTTGTCTAGGGTGGCACTGCTCCCTTAAAAAGATTAAAGGATCTCCCACCTTCCCTAGCTTAAAAACGAATGATTGTTTCCATTCCTCTGCTCCCACACCTCTTTAAAAAGCAAAAACCCAGAAGACTTCAGTATTCCGAAACTTAGCATGGGTGAGCCCAGTGAATATCTTGCAAGGAGAGGATGTGTCAGTTACAGTTATTGCTGCGTTCCTTTGGCCGAGTCCTTTAACTTTTTCCTTCGTACCAGTAAAAGCCATCTTGTAATTAATTTTGGTTGGATCTTAGTATAATAGCATTTTTAGCCTCCACTGCTCTTTCAGAATGGATGCTTATGTGGATTTGTTCCCCTGTTTTCCATAGGCCATATTCCAGACATTCACTTCTAAATCCAACACAAGTGAAGGACCAGGCAGGATGAAACACTTCAGCAATCCTTTTGTTAAAAATCACATCCTGGTCATCAAGCTATGCATAAGCACCACTTGTGTAACAATTCACTTTAAAAGCTTAGTGTAAAGTACGGTAACACAATACTGCCCTACAACCGGAGCTGAGACACAACAGAGAGGGGGTGAAGCGTTAGTAATGTTCGCACGTAACCCAGGTACAGTACATTTGATCTCAGAGAGGGTGTTTGCTGAGGTTCAAGGAGAGGGTAGAAGGGCTAGGGAAAGCTCGGCAAGGGAAGATGGAAACAGCACGACAGCTATTTTGCTTTTAATAAAGTAATGTAATGACATTGAGGAACAGGAAGGTGACAAACACATCAATATATATTTTCCTTATGACCAGCCTCTTCTTCTGCTGCACCCGGGTCAACAGTCACGCCAGCTCTGTTCTACTATCGCAGAAACACGTTTTTCATACTCCCGCTTGTTCTCCTGGTACAGCTGAGCAGCCTGGCTGTTTGCTGGACTATTGGGATTGGGTTCATCCAATAGGGACTACAGAGACAATTTGTAAAAGGTCAGTTCCTCAATGCAAAAAAAAAAAAAAAAAAAGCATCTATCTATCTATCTATATATGTATTTATTTATTTATTTATTTATTTTTATTCCAAACACTCAACTGAATTGCCCTCAGTAACAGCTGAAGTTGATCTCTTAGCATACTAACCTAGAGTAATATTAATCTGCTAGCAGCTAGGCAAATACATGTTTTCTGGGGGCTTGGGTCTTAATGACCTGCCCTTTACCTTAAGTTAGGACTTCCAGAAACAATCCAAATGCTAACAGAAACATATCAAAGGCCATAGTTGGTCACATTAAGGAAAATTCACCTGTATGGATGTTAAAATGGAAGACACATCATAGGTTGGACTCCAGCGGTTCTGAAGTATGTCCAGACATATACTACCATCTGCATAGACTAAGCACAGAAGTAGGTATGTTAAACGTAATAAAACTATTAGGATTTTTAACATCACAGTCAAGACAAACATAGTCAAGAATACTTTGCTTGTGAGGTTTAAAAAGATTCCTAAACTGCTTCTCAGTTACCTTCCTAAAAAGAAGAGTTCTAATCATTGCTAGTGAAACAGTCAAAGAATGTCAAATATAATTGATATAAAACTAGAAGATACTTAGTGTACTTCTGAAAAGACTGCCCTATTAACCAGGAAATCATATGCATTTTCCAACTGGGTCCCTAGTTATCCAGACATGTGGGAAGTTTATTCCACTAAATTTGCAAACTCTATCTCCTATCCAAAATAACAAAAGATAGCTTGGAGTTCACAAGGTCTCATTTCAGCATGAGGATAAAAATATCTGATATCCCGGAAAATACTTTATTAACCTAAATAAAAAAGCAAGCTGTTCTAGGCTTACTACTAGCCAAAAAAGCAGAATGTAAGTTAGAATCACTGTGCTGCTTTTCCAATACACCGTAGCCCTCAGCCACAGAATCTCATATTCGGCAGGTCTGGAGTGGTGCCAAGGCATCTCTATTTTTAAAGTGTTCCATGGTAATTCTGCATCTAAAGTTGAAAACTATTGTTCTAAGTAAATAGTTCTAAGTGTTGTGAAAATAGTCACAAGACTACCCCAATCCGACATTAAAAGGAAACGTCAAGAGCGTCCTTATTTTTGTATAGTAAGTAAACGATAAAGATCATCCAAACCAGGAGGCTTGCAGACTCTAAGCCAAAGCAGAGTACCTTCACTGCTTCAGTTCTAGGACTAGAGATCAAGACAGCAACAGACCATCATGAACAAGTTGTTTTCGGTATTACGGACAAATACATAGGAAACGTGGAACACCTCCCATTATTAACATGTAGTTTAAAATATTGCATTAAAGTGATACTTGCCATTTGGATGAAACATCTTAGAGACAAATCTAACCGTAGGTGGTTTATTTGGATATTCTTCAGTGAATTCTATTGTAAGCTTAAATGTTCCTGTAGTTAGAAAAGAAAGGTTTAAGAAACAGATTTATCACTTTGTTCAGTAGTACTTTCTTTTTAATGCTACATGACACTTTTTCTAGTACCAAATGAAATAATGCAAAGATAGAGGGTAGAGAGGAAAGAAAGGCCGGCTAAGAGACAAGATAAGCCATGATCTCTAGGAACTGCTCTAAAAATAGATATTGTAAGAACCACCACCCGACGCGGATTTTTTTGTTTTGCCATCATTCTCCCCCAAACTTAAATACAGTCGTCTTAAACTCAAAAGTACTGCCTGCAGGATAACTTTAGCCACTGTCCATTTTGAAGATATCCTTAAAATGACAAGAAACTAGAGCCAAAGTTTGGCGCTCTTGCCTCAGAAGACCGAGAGACCTCAAAGGCCTATTTTAACCAGCCGCCATCTTATAAACTCTCCAGTGATTTTGACATGGGCTAAAGAGAACGAGAGTACAAAGGCTCCAAAATCAGTGCTAGAAATACAAATCTGTAACCAAACTGTCTCTAAAAATGGAAGGGAATAAGTATAAAAGTGTTCACCAGCTCCTTTTCATGTAGTAGCGACTCTATAATGAAAACATAATTGAATGTAAGCCAGAAAAAACTTTCATAGTCTCTCTCAAAAATCCTTAAGTACGACTCACAAGGTACTACACTATAAAATCAACTCAATTATTCACACTAATGGAGGGAATTAATGGCAGAAATAATTTAAAAATCACATTAGATTGCATTCATGTCTCCAGCAAATTTCTTTCTAATGATGTTTGTTTCAATTCTAATGAAATGAATTTATTTTCCTTGAATATGTGTCAACTCAGGTAGCAGGAGGCCCTGACATATACTAGGTTATAGACTTATTTATAAGGAATGAACACACTGGATCTCATTCAAGAATTGTAGGATGTTCTGATTTGGGGAGATTGTTTCCTTCAAAATATTTTTAAAATTACGTTTAATAAATCCAAGAAAACAATTAGGCAACTGTTTATTCCTGACTGAAATCTCTTCAAGTAAGCTTAAGCAATCACTGTCTGGCATAAGGTGGTGGATGTTCCACTATTACTCTGGCCCATTTAAAAAATTTATTCTAATACTATAGACCACACTTCAGGTCGAGTATAACTTGTTACTGGTTTCTTCAGAGTTGGCAATTTCCTCCATCAATAGGTTTATCACCACCTAAGAAAAAAAAGACTACATTCTACTGCTAGATCCATTACATAACAATACCAAAGTCTGTTTCCTACCAGCAAACTCACAGGGAACAATTTGCTAACAGTTGCCCTTAGTATGATGAAGTATGTTCCAAAGTTTTGGAATAATTTAAAGTGCAACACAGACAGACATATTCCCCAAACTACTGTACTCCCTAAACTGTGTGAAAGCCAGATCTGAAGATACTGTATATTATAACTAAGGGCGAAAAGTGAAATATTTTGGAATGGACAAACACGCTATAGTCTATCAGAACATACTTCACCTTATTACCACCTTGTCATGAATCTTCCTATTTTTGAGGAAGAAATATTGGTTCTTCCTTTTCAGTGCCATTGATATTGTAATACACAGGAAAAAGTGGGAATGAGTGTTAGAGAGCTCAAAACTTTGAGCTTCCTTATGCATCTCAAGTATAAAGACATTTGGCTCAATGTTGAAATCTGATTAAATTATAGGTAAGAGATTTGTCATCACGGAGTTGCTCTAAAAGTGGGCAGATTTAATAGCACACAGGTACTAGGGCCCAGGTACTTTAAATTAAGACCATCATTAAATATGATATCCAAAAGTGGTAAAGCAACACATAAGACAGGCGTTAAGTGGAAACAGAGCCCAGTAGGGAAGGGCACGGCCTTGCAGTCAGACCTGGGCTCAGTTCCTTGCTTTGCTACTTACTAGGAGCCACTCGACTTGCCTAAACCTCAAGTCCCTCATCTGTAAAATGGGGTTAGTAATAGTACCCACCACATTACATTGTTGTGAGGTTTAAATGAGGGAAATGTGCACAGTGACACAAAGTAAGTGCTCCATAAATATGGTAGCTATAATTTTAAAGTTTCACACTCCTAGACCCAGATGAAGGAGGCAAAAACCAAATCTCCCAACTTGACTATCAGTAAGAAATACACAATGAATGAATTTTAATATTAACTACGACTTTCTTTCTGACCGACACCAAACGCTCACAGCTGAATTCAAGTTGAGTATGTAGGTTGGTGGCTCTCGAAACCCTTCACTTGAACTTTCTGCCTAATACTTGCCCAGAAGTTCAACACTAGATACCAAATAAGTTAATCAAGTCTTTTTAAACAGCTCATTTACTATCTTGGGAAGTGAAACAACCTGCTTATGTCTACTTGAATATAAATTAGGACTTACCCCAAATCTTATTTCAAATACGTTTTTAAAAGGGGATAGAGTTCATACTTTTAGCCACATTATACTACTGGAACCTTTTTAATACAACCCTCAATGCAATTTCTGAGATCCAAAACAAACGTTAAGGAAATTTAAAATCCTAGAATATTATGCAATTGAGACTAGAGCTTATCCTCTGGATATTCAGAAGGTTAGGCTTTAAAATAATGGAAGACTTAAGCCTCACTATTGTACACAATCTGTACTGCTTTTGTTCATCTTCCTGAGGAGGCCAAAACATTGTAAGGAAAGTATCAATCCATCTATACAGGGGACTAGGAAAACTTTGTGTTCGATGGCAGGGGCATGGCAATAAGGAGTGATATGGTTAGACTAGAGAGTGTATGTTCTGCTAAAGACATTCACAAAAAACACCTCCGTGTTTTCTGCCATTTGGCCACCAGCTTGTGACCCCGGAGGAGAACACAAAGTACATGCGCCTAAAAAAATTTTTTTTGATGACCGGAGATTCTGATTTTTAAGATAATACCCAAATACTCCTCATCATAGGATGTATTTACCTTAAGAACACCCTCAGTGGATTCTGAGTGATTAATTTTTAAAAGACTCACAACCAAATTCTTACAAAAAGCAAATACTAGTATCTTACTGTGTGTATTAACAATTTTTAGATGATGTGATGGAGAATATTTTATTCCATAGTCTTTGTATTCAGCATCCATGCCAAGATATTTTGATGAGGAAGCATTGCCCCCCAGTGTTTTATTTGGTAGTGTAAGTTCTTGAGAACATTTTCCTCTTACTTTAAGTGTGTGAAGTTAAGTCAAAATACCTTCAAGAGCTCCTTTTCTTAAGTCTTCATTTAACTGGGGTCTGGCTGTTCCAGAAATGTCCACCACAAATGATTTACAAGGAAACAGCAGAAGTAGTTTTGGGGTTGTTGATTTATATAATACATTGGAAACAGCAAAATCAATTGTGCCACTTGTCCCTAATGAGGCTTTTCTAGTAAATTCCCTAATTGTAAATAAAGGGTATTAAAAAATGGTCAAAATAATTTTTGTAGCCACAGCTCACGTTCTAGACACCTGAGGAAGCAACCGTGGATAGCAGACTGCTCAAGAGAATGGATCAGAAAAGGGTATTGTTATTTAGCTGGAGTAGTTCCTTTCAGTAATGCCAGTATGGAGATATACATCATCAAAAATAGAACCGGTGATGTCAACGGGGAAGATCCAGGTAGATAATGGATTCCTTAAGTACCTTCTCAATTCATACCACTTAAAACGAGTGAAGCACCCTTGAAATATTTAAGTAGCCAATCCTCCAGCAAAGTGATGTACTATTAATAAAGCTGTGCCCAGCATAAAGCCGTCTGAGTAGTCAGGAGGAAAAAAAGAAGCCAATGAAAATAAAGCCTGCCAGAGCTAAAGCAAACACAGTTAATCTGCACACAATGCTTAGGTATAAAGAACTAGCACCAATCTAGCAGAGGAAAATTAAGTCAAGCTAGCTCTTGCTATGGATCAGTTTAAATGATTTACTGCACCAAAGTAGTATGCCTTTAGAATCACTCTCTTGCTGTCATTTCTTTTTATTGCAGCACTGAAGAGCAGTGACATTTACCCAGGGGGTGGAGGCAGGGAGGAAGCTAAAAGTATTCAGGTGACTGTCCAGTCTCCTAGGGAAATCTGAGTATTTGAGACAAATCAGAGAGTTGGTTGATACTGCCCTTCCTCATCACATCTTGCAGACTGGTAGAATCAGAGAGCAATCGGACTCGGCAATATAAGTATATACTTAGTAGTTTGCAGAAATGTTTTTGTTCCCACCTTCAAACTGAGCTCTGCGTATGAGTGTGTGCATGTGTGTGTGTATCAAACGCTAAATGAGTAAAGGAAGATGGTCACTGAAAAAAGTAACAAAGATCCTTTGCTTTTTTAAATACCTCAAATATTAAAGATGTCGATCAGTAGTTCAAATACTTTTAATTGTGTTTTAAATGTATTAAGCTTTCCAAAAACGACTACACACACGTGCACACAATTGAATGTACATAAAACTATATCGATGTCAATTTCCTGGTTGTGATATTGTAGTAGTCATTCAAGATGTTACCAAAGGGGTGGGGGAATGGGTGAGAGGTATACAAGGTCTCTCTATATTATTATTATTAATTACAACCGCACATGAATCTGTAATTATCTCAAAATAGAAAGTTTAAAGAAAAACTTAAAAAGCAAGTAAAGTGTTTTTAAAAGTCAAGCCTAAATCCATTAAAAATCCTGTACCTATAGATACATATAGTACCTTCAAGTAGGCTGGACACTTCTCAAGAGAGTACATGAAGGCTCCCCTCAATTCTGAAGCTGCTTGGAGAATACTGACCATAAAGTCTTGATAAAAGCCCACTGAAAACTCATTTAAAAATAAGAAACAATATTATATAAAAACTGGCCATTAAAGGTGCCATTAAAGACCATCTCAGAGCCGTGAGGCTGACAGGTATTCAACGCCAGATTGTAGAAACCAAATAGTTCTGTGCAAGGAACTCTCACACCCATCCAACACCCAACAAACACATATTAAGCACCTGCTGAACACAGTTCCTGCCCTTGTGGTAGAATTCTGAACTAGGTGGTCTCTGGGGTCTCTGAGTCTATCAGCAAGTGGTTGGGTTGATACTAAGTCATTATCTTTGACAGGGTGCTCAACTGAGCAGGATCACAGCCCAGACCTCAAAAATCTTTCACATCAGTGCTATGAGGCTCCTTCTAAAAAGTGACTACCTTACCCAGACTTTTTTTTTTTTCTTAAAGAAGCAAGCAAGAAAAAAGGTGCAGTTCTAGTCAAGCGGACAATGGCCAGAACAACCTGCCACGTATGGGAGTTCACTCAAGCCTTTAGCAGGCAGGGGCTAGGGAGAAGCGGGTTCTTAAGTAGGAGGCACTTCCAGGAGGACTGGGAACCCTTTCCCCCAGATGATCAGGCTCCTGAAAGGTGGGTAAAGAAACTCTCTTACCATCCTCAAACGGGGTCCCTTCAGGCCTGCAACGCAAGAGAAAAACAGTCAGTTCCCGCTTCAGGGGCCCCCTTCTCCCTTAAGAGGTTCACCTTAAGACACTGCTATTCCCAGCTCTGCCAACCCTACGGCCGGGAAACCACCGCTTCCCGGGTCAGCAAGCCACTACAAATAGACGTTTGGGGCTCCGAAACCCGGCGGCCTGCGCCGCGCCTAACCGCCACCACTCCCCGCTCCGCCCCCCTCAGAACCCCAAACGGTTCCCCGGGCAGCGGGAACTGAGCTAATCGAGGCACAGGCTCCGGGGAGGCGCCTAGGCCCAGCCGGACCCAAACATTCCCCCTCTCCCTCTCCCTCTCCGTCCTCGCCGGGGGCCGGTCCCCGACGGCAGGCTCGGCCGGCCCGAGTCCCCCACCTCTCGCCACCTCCCGGAACGCACACTCACCCGAAAATGACCGCGTTCCAAACCATTATGTTGTTCTCGGACGGAGCCCCGCTGACTCCAGCTGGAGGATCCTCCTGCAACCTTCAGGGAAACAGGGGCTCCGCAATCCGGCACTCGCGTCCGCTCCGGGCCGGCCAGCGCCCCCCCCCCCGCGCCCCGCGCCCCGCACCGCACCCGGCCCGCCTCGGGACCCGCCCTGTGCCCCGCCTGGCAGCCCCCCGGCCTCGGCGGTCCCCCGTCGCCTTACCTCTTGAAGTCCCTCATGAGGCGCCGCCGAGCCGGGGTGGACATATCTCTAGCGGGGTCAGGGGTGGGGCATACACCGAGGTCTCGGGTCCCGGCGGAGGCTGAGGAGGCCGAGGAGGCCGAGGAGGCTGAAGGAGCCGAAGCGGCCGCCGAGGAAGCGCCCAGAGGAACGGCACTGCCCCTCCGAAGTCGAGGGTCGGTCTGGCGCCGGCTAAGCACCACCCCGGAGTAGACGGGGGCTGAACCAACCTGGAAGGAGAGGGGGGGGTGGAACGCCGAACGCCGGACAGGCCGTACCAAGACAGGGCGGGGGGGGTGGCCGGGAAAGTTGCTTAGGTCATTAAACCCCAGCGGGAGGCGGGGAGCGCCCGGCTGGTGCGGGAGTGAGAGGCATGCTGCCTGCCGAGCGGAAGCCTGTAATTCACTAGGAATTAGTGGTGGAATGGGGTCCGTCTCCACCTGCCCAGGCTCGGACGAACCCTGGGAAGCTTTTTTCTGTTTTCTGTTTTCTTTTTCTTTTCTTTTTCTTTTTCTTTTTTTTTTTTTTTTTGAGATCAGATCACTTATAACTGTGCGCACTGTGGTCGGGGGCGGCGGGGGGCCGGGGGAGGGGGAGAGGAGAAGGATGGAAGTCCCTAAGTAGAAGGGAGGAGACAGTGGGGGGAGGGAAATCTGGTTCTCGGAAAGCGGGAACTCTAGGGACCCGGGAGGCTGGGGAGGAGGGTGTGTGACTGGTTCAAATCACTGAAAATCGAAAGAATAAATCGGCTTCGGCTATGACAGGGAGCTGTGGGTCCCTCGTCTATGAGATGAACGTGCGGGATTCCGGTCCCAATGTTTAGGCCAATGATCACCCCCAAGCAGGATAAAATGGTGGTGTGTGTCCTGGGGGAGGGAATGAGAGCTTAAGGCAGGCACAATAAGGTTTTAGCTCTGGGCACTCACAATTTGGCTCTGGAACCACATTTCCCCTTGGCAGTTCAACAAGCCAAGCGGCTACTATATATTCGGAAGAGTCCAAGGTATGAGAATATCCGACTGCGGAGAACTGCAAGGGCAGAGAGTCTGAAGTGAAAGTAACGGGAAGACGCACGTGAAAAAGCTGCAGGTTGCAGAGAAGAGTCACAGTTAGTATGTGGACCTGCAAAAGCAATAACAGTTTTAAAGAATAATTTGTAAAGGTCAACCCCAAATAACTTAGAAGGTAGGCAAAACACTCATTTCAAGAATTTTTGGAAAATATGAGAAAGGTAAGTTTGGGTTAAGTCATGGAGAGTTTTGAACGTCAAGTTAACGGGTTCCTTGGAAGGTGGCTGTGCATAATTAGAGTCGGGCTAGTCAGAGATGCGGGTCCCAGGAGAGCAGCTAGGAGACACTTGAAGTAGTCTAGGTGAGAAATACTGAACCAGGCAGTGACAACAAAATCGGAGGGGACGGGATGAATGGAGAGGACTCAGCAACACATTGAACTTGGAGGCAAGAGAGAGGAAGGAGTCAACAATGGCTGGAGTTCTAAGCCCCAAGATAACTGGGGCTTTGAAGGTGCCACGGACAGAACTCAGGAACAGAGTGGGGAGGGGGGCAGTTTGGGGACTTACTGAGTGCAGTGACTTACTGAGTGCATGGGACTGGTGAGAAATCCGAGCAAAGATGTCCGTAAGATATCAGATGTGCAGAAATTTGTTTCTAAGGTGGGAGGCGGGAGACACTTGACGATGGTTGTGATTCCAGCTGCTGCTTAAATACAGGTACTTTCATGGGAAAGGATTTTTATTTCCCATTGACACCAACATATCAGGAGCTAAGGCAAGTCTCCCTAATAGCATCACACTGTGACTGTGGTGGGCAGGGGGTACAAAAATAAGTTTAAAAATCTCCTTTTCCTCTCATCTGGTAACTGGCAGTCTTCTAATATACACATGTAAGCTACAAAAGCAAGTGCATTTGTTTTCAACTGCTACCTAACAGATCACCACAAGCTGTTGGCCAAGTTCAATGCCTTGCAATTATAAGGACTGAGGCCCCCATTTGCTCACTGGCTGCCAGCCAGGGGCCATTCGCAGCTCTTAGAGATCACCCACATTCCTTGCCATGTGGCCTGCTCCATTTTCAAGCCAGCACCTGAGAACTTCTCTCCCATGAAATCCCCCTCACACTTGGAATCTTTCTTCAGGAAGAGCCCAGTTCACTTTAAGGGCTTATCTAATAAGCTCCCCCCCCCAAGTATCATCTGATCTGGGACCTTAACACATCTGCAAAATTCCCTCACAGCAGAACCTAGATTAGCGTTTGAATAACTGGGAGAAGGTGTGTGTACATCCATGGCCAGGGATCTTTGAACTCTGCCTGCCAGAGCAGCACCAAGAAACATAGCAGAAGCGTGTGAATCTACAAATGCGGAGGGACCGCACAGCAGGGGAAACCCTCAGTCTGGTGGGGGTTAGAACGAGCTTCCTGGAATGGGTCTGTTTCAGTTTTGTTTCAACAGAAGCGACAGCAGGGAGAGACTTCCCCGGGAGAGAAGTCAAGCAGTTTCTATGAGCGCAACAGCATGAAGGAGCACGTGGAGCTCAAGAATGTTCTGGGGATACTGGACAGACTAGCGGGGCTAATGGGGGATGATGAGACCCCTGCTTGGAAAAGTGAGCGGGTCAGAAGTTGGTTAGATGCCCTCAGACGCAAGGATGAGGGCTTTAGGCTTGATAGGCGGCTTTTAGAGGTTTTCCAGGTCTAGCTTGCATAGGGGCTGAGAAGCTGCCTATACTGTACTGGAGAGCAGGGAAGGGGCTGGGAGGGGAGGCTCCCGCCGCTGGATAGAAAAGTCTGAAACTCACTGAAAGCCAGAGATGTAGCTGGGTTTGTTGTGGGCTTGTTTATTTTCTGAAATTCCTTTGCCCTAGCTCATGAGTAGCTCTCTGACTGTCTAATCAAGAAACCTCGGGGACACGAACCACAGCAGTTTGGGAAGCCCCGTGGCATCAGGGGATGGGGGAGGGCAGGCCCTGACTGCACGGTGGAATCCCACTGCAGAAATACTGTGCCCCCACATTCCTCACCAGAAACAGCGTTGTCATAGCAAAGCAGCAACACGGAAGATCGTTCTCTAGCACAGATGATTATCAGGCTAGAACATGCTAACTATAGCATAGTTTGCCAAGCATTCCTTCCATCCCCTTTTCACCTTGACATCTTTTTTTTTTTTTTAGATTTTATTTATTTATTTATTTGACAGAGAGAGAGAGAGAGAGAGAGAGAGAGAGCACAAGTAGGCAGAGCAGGCAGGCAGAGGGAGAGGGAGAAGCAGACTTCCCGCTAAGCAGAGAGCCCGATGGGGGGGGGCTCGATCCTAGGACCCCGGGATCATGACCTGAGCCGAAGGCAGACGCTTAACCGCCTGAGCCACCCAGGCACCCCTCACCCTGACATCTTGAAGAAATACCCTCTTCACAGCCAGGCACCACTCCCCTCCCCAAAAGCAGGGGTCCAGAATAGAAGTCCTTTTCATTGGAAAGAAAAGTGTGTTAGCGATGCAGCTGCCGGGAAGATAAAAAGTTCCAAACCATCCCCAGGCAAGGACTTGAGAATTTTCCTAAAAGGGACGACTGTGAGGTATGGGAATATATAACTAGGGAAATTGTGGGATTTTGTTCATGAGGCTTTCAAAATGCAGACTGGATTGTGATTCTCCTGAACTATTTTGGGTCGGGGAGAGAGAGACTGAATAAACTGTCATTTCCTGCCTTATGAGGCTGTGAGTTTGTATTTCTGTTAGCCAGAGAAGGTAAGGAATTTTATTTTCCTATGGTTCCCACTTCTATCACTAACATTTAGTACAAATGGCAACCAGGAAACAACAGAATATAAAACCACAGGGTCTTTCTTGACTCCAATAGCCTCAGAAGACAAGTCAAGAAAATTGCTTATAGGAAACAACAGTTGTCACAATGTGTATTCTTGGCAGTGACAGTAGTAGTATGCTGTCCATCTCTAGACCCTAAGGACATAAGGAGAGGGAGAGAGCGGAGAGAGAAATAGTGAAGTGTAGAGAAACGGGAACATTAGGGCCATGAACATAGACTTTCACTACCTGCTAAGTTGCAGAGTCAAAAACAAAGGCGTGGCGTAGTAGGCTGAATCATGCACCTCTACCCCAGGACCTTCTCATCCTCATCTCTGGAATTTGTGGATACGTTACCTTATATGGCAAAAGGGACTTTGCAGATGTAGTTAAATTAAGAATCTTGAGATCGGGAGATTATCCAGGATAAACCAGTGGGCCTGATGTAATCACATGAGTCCTTATAAGAGGGAAGAAAGTCTGAATTCAGAGAGAAGGTCATGTGACCATGGAATTGGAGCAATACAGCCGCCAGCCAAGGAGCCAAGGGATGCCGGTAGCTTCTAGACGCTGCATGAGGCAAAAATGGGTTTTCCCCTGGAGCTTCTAGGAGCAACCAGCCCTGCTGACATCTTGACTTTCAGCTAGTGAGATTGATTTTGGACTTCGGATCTCCAGAACCATAAGATAATACGTTTTCGTTTTCTTAAGCCGCTAAGTCTGTGGTCGTGCGTTACAGCTGCAACAGAAAACGAATACATATGGTTTCAACGTGGGGTGTAGGAATTCAATCAAACTGGCCACATCCACCAGCAAGCTACAACCAAATCCAGCCCACCATCTTTTCCCCTTAGGGCCTGTAAACCCAGAGTAATTTTCTGTATTTTTAAATGGTTGCAGAAATCAAAAGAATATTTAATATTTCAGGACCCGTGAGGATAATACGAAATTCAGATTTTCCACGTCCATAAATAAAGTTTCATTGGGATACAGCCATGCTATTTCTTTTCTTTTTTTTTTTAAGATTTTATTTATTTATTTGACAGAGAGAGACACAGCGAGAGAGGGACCACAAGCAGGGGGAGTGGGAGAGGGAGAAGCTGGCTCCCCGCCGAGCAGGGAGCCCAATGCAGGGCTCGATCCCAGGACCCCGGGATCATGACCTGAGCCGAAGGCAGACGCTTCACCAACTGAGCCACCCAGGTGCCCCCAGCCATGCTATTTCGATCATGTATTGTCCGTGGCCGTTTTTGTGCTCCAGGAGCAGAGTTGAGGAGCTGTGACAGAGACTGTATGTGGTGCGGTCATCACTACACGCTGTTGGTGGGTGTACCATACAGCGCAGTGACGCGGTTATAACTCGACCGCATTTTGAATGCCACGTGTATCCCCAGATTATGGCATTTCGTTTTTTTTTTTAATTACATGTGCATACCTATCATGTAAAAAAAAAAAGAAAACAAAGGGAGTTTCGAATGTCATGCTTTTAAGGCACAGTGAACGTAGATTACTTGGTTATCACATTAGATGTCAAAGCACTGTGTTTATTACACAATGACCCTGTAGTGTTGCTAAAAGAAATACAGTATGCAACAACATCACCGAAATAATCACTCATTGCAATGTTCCTGACTCCCAGGAAAGCAGTGATTAGGAAAACTAGAAAGTTTAAAATGGAATATCTTATCATAGCAAAATTCGTCACAAAAATAAAAAAAAAATGAAAATGAGGCTGCAGCCACAGTAATTTTCTGAGTGGCTCATTTGTTAGCCAAGCAAGGAAAGCCATTTACTGATGATGAGTTAATTAAATCGTGTTTGATTGCTGAAGCCAAAGAAATGTGTCCAGGGAAAATAAACTTTTCAAAGACTATTAGCCTTTCAGGGAGAATAGTGGCTCAAAGAGTTGAGGATGTTGGAAGTGACACCAACAGTCATTAAAAAAACAGGGCAGGGGCACCTGGGTGGCGCAGTTGGTTGAGCTGACTGACTCTCGGTTTCAGCTCAGGCCCTGATCTCAGGATGGTGAGATCGAGGCCCGCGTCTGGCTCTGTGCTCAGCGCAGAGTCTGCTTAAGTTTCTCTCTGCCCCTCCCGCCTTTCTCAAATAAATAAATAAATCTTTTAAAAAAAACAGGGAAAATGACTTCAAGTGATTTTCCTCGGCTCTCAGTGAGGTGACAGATGTTACCAATACTGCTCAGTTGTTGTACTTTACTCAAAGAGCCAATGCTGAGTTGGCCTATGTGGCATAACTCAGATGAGAATATTTTCTTTCTTTTTTTTTTTTTAAGATTTTATTTATTTTGGGGCGTCTGGGTGGCTCAGTCTGTTAAGCGTCTGTCTTCGGCTCAGGTCACGATCTCAGGGTCCTGGGATCGAGTTCCACGTCTGGCTCCCTGCTCAGCAGGAAGTCTGCTTCTT
This sequence comes from Eumetopias jubatus, assembly GCF_037043125.1. Classification (NCBI taxonomy): domain Eukaryota; kingdom Metazoa; phylum Chordata; class Mammalia; order Carnivora; family Otariidae; genus Eumetopias; species Eumetopias jubatus. The sequence continues at coordinate 28,847,688 of NW_028274817.1, forward strand.
CCTCTCCCTCTGCACCTCCTCCTGCTCATGCTCTCTCTCTCTCTCTTTCTCTCCCCCTCTCAAATACATAAATAAAATCTTCTAACCCTAACCCTTATTTATTCATTTGAGAGGGGAGAGAGAGAGAGAGAGAGATTGAGAGAGAGCACACGAGTAGGGGGAGAAGCTGACTCCCCACTGACCAGGGAGCCTGAGGTAGGACTTGATCCTAGGATTCTGGGATCATGACCTGAGCTGAAGGCAGATGCTCAATGGACCGAGCCACCCAGGTGCCCCAGATGAGAATATTTTCAAAGAAGTCAAGAAAATACTAATTCAGTACAACCTGAAGTAGACTCTGCTAAGATGTGTTACAAATATGTATGGAGCAGACCAAAGCTTAGTTGGACAATTGTACAAAGCTTGTGAGAATGTGAATTGTTTAAATCCTCTGGTTATTCATTGTGTTATTAAACTGCAGGTATTTTGCAGGAACATATTTGAGTCTATCTTGTGTATTTCAACTATTAGTGTCAACACTTCATTTACTCATGGACTAAACCACTGTCAGTTACATAAATTTTAGTCAGAAATAGAAGCTGAAGATTTTGACTTGCCTAACCAACAGCAGTTCAATAGCTTAGCAGTGGCGAAGGTTTTCTGAGTTAAAAAAAATTTTTTTTGAGCTTAGGGCTGAGATTGAAAGTTTTCTGAATGAGAAGAACCACCTGCAACCACTATTATTGAATGCTGGATGGTTTTTTATTTTTATTTTTTTTAGGTTTTAATCTTTATTATTTAACATTATTGCTTTAGGGAATTTTTTCCCCCTCAACCAGGAACTGAATGCTAATTACATAAAAATATACACATATAAAAAGTAGTTCTCCATTTTCCCAGGAAAAACAAACAATAACTTCCAGAATATTCAAGTGTTTTGTTTTAATTATAATTAAAGTATTGATCATCTCATTTATTAGCTCTGTAACATACATATTTAAATTAAATGTTATTAGACAACCATTACAATTTATAAATGTAAGGTGCCACTACTGAGTAAATTGATTCTTCCATGAGTGGATGTGTCTCTTCTCCCACCCACTAACAAAGAAGCATTATAGTTAGTTTAATTTTATGAGTAGATGATCCATTGCTGCAAATGCTAATTATCTTCTCCACCGTGTTTTGTTTCAGTGAATGTGTGTAAGTTGGTTAGATCGCACAGGCAACCTCTCTGACGATCAACAGCAAGATGAGCTAGGCTTGGGCTTTCGGTGCAGACTGACTGTGTCTGTCTGAATCAGGTGATCTGACCTATCCTCAGTAGCAAGCACTCTTCGAACTGCTTCCTCAAAGGCTGCTGCGACATTTGTGGCATCTTTTGCATTTGTTTCAAAGTAAGGATAGTCGCCATTGTCCCTGCACCAGGCTTGGGCTTCTTCTGTAGACACTTGACGTTCACTTATGTCAATCTTGTTGCCCAAAATCACGAAAGGAAAATTTTTGGGCTCTTTCACATCTGCGTAATATATGAATTCTTTCTTCCAGTTACTCAAGTTCTGGAAGCTCTGAGAATCATCGACACTAAAAGTGAGCAGGCAACAGTCAGAACCTCTGTAAAATGGCGTCCTCAGGCTTCTGAATCGCTCTCGACCGGCCGTGTCCTAAATCTGCATGGTAACAAAATGTCCATCCACCTCCAAATCTTTATTTAAAAATTCCACACCTATTGTATGGAAGAGCTGGGTATCAAACTTAATTGGTCACATATCTGTTCATTAGAGAGCTCTTCCCAACTCCACCATCTCCAAGGAGAATTACTTTAAAAAGCGGAGATTTTCCTGCCATTATTAATCTCACGATTTTGACTTTAGAACACTTAATTGTTCAGCTCAAGCAGCATCATTATCTCGTGGCCACACAGAGGACGCCCGGGGAGCTCCCGGCTGGCCGGTCCAGGTACACAACGAGGAGAGTAGGTCGGGGACCCACGGGCAGGAAAGCGTAGCGCTGCTGGTGTCCAACTCCAGCTCGAACGCTGGATGGTTTTTTAAATTAACTTTTGCTGTAGACTTAATGTTACTTAATGCATTTAAACTAAAATTACAAGGCAAAACACTGCTTATGTGTGAAACTTACATTTCAGTGAAGTCAATGACAACTAACATTGTTTGAATTGCAAGTAATGTCATTACTTTAATCTCTTCCTGTGCTGTCAAAAATGAAAACAAAAATCAAGATTTGCATTCCCACACCAATTTGCAACGAATATCTTTTCTGGGCTCAAATTACAATTCCAGTGGTGTTTTTTGGAAATTAATGCAAAATGCAAAAGAAATTTCTATATTTAAAAATCAATTTCACTGGGGGCGCCTGGGTGGTTCAGTCAGTTAAGCATCTGCCTTGGCTCAGGTCATGATCCCAGGGTCCCGGCATCAAGCCCCGGAATCAGGCTCCCTGCTAGACGGGGAGCCTGCTTCTCTCTCTCTTCCACTCCCACTCCCCCTGCTTGTGCTCCCCCCACTCTCCCTCTCTGTCAAATAAATGAATAAAATCTTTTAGACAAATCAGTTTCACTGTGCATTTCAGGAGCTTCCACCTAAATTTTAATTGGAAGTGATTATTCTGTATGCAATGACATGCTAAAAGGCAAATACCAAGAGAAGAATCTAATTGAGTTTCAAAAATGCCTTCTAAAAGATAAATATGCTCAATTAAAATCAGGTATTTGGTATCAGTATTTGGCAGTACTTAGCTGTGTTACAATTTTTTTTTCAAAGATGAAATATGTAAAATCTCATTACAGATAAGTATTAACAGATGAATATTTGCAACTGATTTATTTCATTAAGACCTTTATTAACAGGTGCTGGCGGCACAACCGGTTAAGCATCTGACTCTTAGTTTCGGTTCAGGTCATGATCTCAGTGTCATGACATCAAGCCCTGTGTTGGGTTCCACGCTCAGCACAGAGCCTGCTTAAGACTCTCTCTCCCTCTCCCTCTGCCTCTCCCACCTCTCTAAAAATAAATGAATAAATCTTTTAAAAGAGACCTTTATTAACAGGTGCTTTCATTTTGTTGACTCTTGAAAAAAGTTGTAAACTTTTATTACAAATGAAAAATGAGGTTCTTAAAAATCTCAGTTTGACCAGATATGAAGCAATTTAAAAACCTGTAAGGGTGTATTGAGATTGCAAATGATTCTGATGGTAGAGAACACTCACTTTGAACCCTAATTAAGTGAAATATTGTCCCCCTCCATAAAAGAATGCTATTCTTCTCATTAGCAGACCTATATTACAAAGATATAATTACTATTATATTTTGAATTTCATCAATAAAACACTTGTGGAAATTTGTTTTCTCTCTTGTTACATAGGTCTACATAATTTTCTTGATTTTGCTTCTTGGCCCTGAAAGCCTAAAATATTTACTCTTGAGCCCTTTACGGAAAAAGTTTACTCACCCCTGCACCAGACTAAGGCACATGAGGGGGTGAGATTATTTATAGTTGATCATTACACAACTAGTACATAGTGCAGTGCCTAACACACAGAAGATCAATAAATACTGAATAACATGAAATCATAGAGATGACATTTAAGTAAGACCTAAGGAACAAACACTGTGATTCCTTAAGATTTGAATTGATTTTTAAAAATTTGATTATATTTGACACGCGATATTACATTAGTTTCAAGTGTACAACATAGTGATTCAACTGCTGTATACATTATGCTATGCTCACCACAAGTGTAGCTCCCATCCTTTATCATGAAATACTAACACAATGCCATTGACTATATTCCTTATGCTCTACCTTTTATTTCCATGACTTCTTCATTCCGTAACTGGAAGTCTGTATCTCCTACTCCCCTTCGCCCATTTTGCCCATTCTTCCACCCCCTTCCATCTGGCAACTGTTTGTTCTCTGTATTTATAAGTCTGATTCTGCTTTTTCTTTGTTTTGTATTTTCAATTCCACATATAAGTCAAATCATGTGGTATTTGTCTTTCTTTGACTTATTTCACTTAGCATCATACCCTCCAGGTCCATGCATGCTGTTGCAAATGACAAGATCTCCTTTTTTATGCTTGAGTAATATTCCATTGTATATATATATATATATATCTACACCACATTTCTTGTATATTTTATTTAATTCATGTTCATTTGAAGTCTAGCAGATGGCTTTAAATTCCCCTTGGTTTACATCCTGTGTGTCTTGAACACTACACTTCCTCCAGCCAAACTGTCAATTTCTAGACACAAGCTCCTGCAGCCTTCACTAAGTTCTCTGTTAAAAATCCACTATTTTGGCGTCTTCATTTGGATTTTTGAAGTTAGCCAATGTAAACTGTTTCAATGTCCTTATTCTGGATTGTTCCAGGCTCTTGTCTTCCACAAAGAGGGTCCTGGGAGAGTTTCAGTACGTTCAGTTTCTTCCAAAGAAGATACATAAATAACCAATCAGCAGGTGAAAAAGTGCTCAACATTAGCCTCCAGGGAGAGGAAAATCAAAACCACTCCTCCCACTCCGCCTCTAGAAACTTTGTAACCTTTTTGCTGCGTACTAGGATGCTGTCATAGCTCTCAAATGAGATATCACTTCACACCCACCAGGATGGTTATGATCAAAAAGACAGACAAAAATAATTATTGGTGAGGTTTTGAAGAAATCAGACCCCCTCCTCCATATATAGTCTGATGGGGATGTAAAATGGTAAAATTGCTTTGGAAAATACTCTTGGCAGTTCCTCAAAAGGTGAAACATAAAGTCACTATATAGCCCAACAGTTCCACTCCTAAGTATACAACGAAGAGAACTAAAAACATACGTTCTAACAAAAACTTGTACACAGACGTTCACAGTAGCATTAATCATTATATCCAAAAAGTGGGAAAAACCCAAATGTCCATTAACTCATGAATAAACAGAATGTGGGATAGCCATAGACAGGATATTCAGCCATGAAAAAGAATGAAGTTCCTTTTTACGGATTCATTACTAATTTTTACCCGTTCACGCTAAAACATGGATGAACCTTGAAAACATTACGCTAAGAAGCCAGACACCAACAGCCACATGCTGTTTAATTCCTTTCATATGAAATGTCCAGAAGAGGCAAATCCCTAGGGACAGAAAGTAGCTTCGTGGTTGCCAGGTGCTGGGAAGAAGTGGGGAGTGACTGCTAATTATATGGGACGATGAAAATGTTCTGGAATTAGATAGTGGTGATGGTTGCCCAACTTTGTGAATATACTAAAAACCACCGCATAATACACTTTTTAAGGGTGAATTTTATGTCATATAAATTATATCTCAATTAAAAAAGATACCTCTACTTCATTAGGTACTCATCCTGAATACAGCCATTAAAATCAAAATCATAATTTAGAGGCACACCTAAAACCTGTATTATGCCCTTAATGTGTAAATATAATTCTTCGTTATAACTGGTTTTATGTCTCTGCATGTACCTACGTGTACAGAAATATACATGAATAATTTAAATAGTATCAAGAGTGTCCCAAGTAAAGCAGTTCCAGCTAACTCAGTCCAAAGCAAAGGAGGTTCTGAAGGCTCAGGATGCCCCCGCGCATTCGGGCCTAATGGACCGGCCCGGAAGTCCACAGGAACGCTACTGACACGTGACCAGCGTTGCGGCTGGGAAAAGGCTCAACGCCCGTCTGTGACGTCATTTCTGCGCGACCCTTAGTTTTGGCGGAGCGTTTTCGGGTTGCTCCTGCGAACGATGCCTAAAGTAGTGTCTCGGTCGGTAGTCTGCTCCGACACCCGGGATCGGGAGGAGTATGACGACGGCGAGAAGCCCCTCCACGTCTACTACTGTTTGTGTGGCCAGATGGTCCTGGTGCTGGGTGAGTAGTCGGGAACCGGAGGGCATCTGCAAGAGGCGAAACTTCGGGTTCTCGAGGGCGGATTTTCTCTGGCTGTGATCTGGGAGGCGCGTCTCTTCGAAGATTGGTGGGCTTTCCTGCTCCACGCTGATGCCTCCCTGCCCCACTCCAGGGCAGCTTTTCTGTTTAACCTTGAGTGTATCCAGGCTTCGCTCAAAACTAAATTCCTCCTTCAGAAAAAATAAACTGTTTATCTCCCTTTCCTCCCACTCCGCCTCTAGAAACTTTGTAAGCTTTTTGCTGCATACTAGGATGCTGTCATAGCTCTCAAACGAGAATAAAACGTTCCTTTGATCCTACGTTCTCTTCCAGCTGTAACCCCATTTCTTTGCTTCCTTTATAGCAGAACTTCTAAAAAGAATTGCTTATATTGCCTGTCGCTGCATCCTTACGTCACATTGCCTGTTGACCTCACTTCGGGCAGACTTCTTTTCCCACCTCACCATCTCATGTCAAGGTCAATAACTGAACCTGTTAGTAGTCCCAGTGGTCAATTATCAATGCTCATTTTAGTCCTCATCGGTGTCATTTGACAGAGATGATGATTCCATCCTTCTTAAAACACTTTTTTTTTCATTTGCTTCCAAGACTCCACAATGTCCCGATTTTCCTCCACCCTTGATTTTGCCCCTCCTCAGTGTCTAGCTCCTTCTCTGACTCCGATTTTTAGGCACTGCAAGCCCCTAGGGCTCAGTTCTCTCACCTGTTCTCAATTTGTACTCACTCGCTCAGTGACCACAGCCATTCCCAAGCTTTATATACATTTGCATGCTGATGCCTCCCAAATGTTCATCTTTAACCTACACTTCCCTTCAAACTCCAGCTGCTTATTCCCTGTCTCCACTTGGATGTCTGATGGGTCTCTCAAAACAATCCTGTTCAAATCAACTTCATGATCCCCTACTTCCTGCTCTCCACTGTTCCACCCTTGTGCAGTCAGTGGTAGCACTCTTCACCCAGAATCTCAGAATCAATCTTGACTTTTCTTTCCCTTACCTTACACCCATCCAGTCCATCAACACATTCTGCCAGTACTTTAAAATCTTTCCAGAATCTGACTACTTCTTAGCACTTCCATTTCTGCCACTCTAGTCCAAGCCACCATCATCCCTCATCTGGAATTGCCACAGCCTCTTACTCTCCACTCCTTGTCTCCAGTGGTCTGTTTTCTGCACAGCAACCAGAGTCCTGTTCCAAACTGGTGTTTTCATGTAAAACCAAGAGTAAAACCAAAGTCTGTACCTAGACCCTGCATGTTCAGATCCTCAGCTACCTCTTGGACTTCATCTCCTAACACTCTTCCCCTGGCTCACTGCACTCCTTCTACAGAAGCCTTCTTGATTTTTCTTTATCATGTCAAAATGTTTTGCTCCCAGGGCCTTTGGGGTTGCTGTTTTTTCCTGCCTCGAACCCTCTTCCCTTGGTGCTTTCTTATTTCATCCAGGTCTCTGCTGAAATATCCCTTCCTTAGAAAACTCTTCCCTGACTATCTAAAATGGCACCCTTGTTACACTTTGTCCCCTTACCCTGCCTGATTTTTCTTGGTAGCACTTGCCACTATCTGAGATCACTGTCCATCCTCTTAATATCCTGCTAATTTTTTTTAGTAGCACTTATCATTATCCAAGGTCATGTTATATGATTCTTATTTTTAAATTTTCTGCCTCTTCTACTAGAATGTAAACTTCATCAGGGCAGGCAGGGACTCTGCTTTGTCCTTTGCTGAATCCCCAGCACCGTGTTTGAACTGCGCCTGGTGCATAGAGAGCCCTCGAATCTTTGTTGTATAAATGAGTTCTCTTTTAATCACCTAGAGTTGAGTCTGAATTCTTGTTCTCCCTCTTAGTAAATGTGTGGCAAGTCTCTTGCCTTTTGTAAGCCTCAATTCCCTCATTTCTAAACTAGGAATACAAAATGTCTACTCCAGCAGGTCATTGTGAAGATTAATGAACATGCAGACTGCCTGGTACTCTCTAATTCCCCCGCCCCTTCCTCCATTAATCTCAACTCACTGTGATCACTTGACTTCTCTGTGACCCTTTAGGTACTTCATTTGCATTATATCAGTTTCCGTCTGCTTTTTAACTACACCTCGTTTATTTCCTGTATGTTTTCATTGTTTTCAGATTGACACTCCTCGCCACATGTAGCACAGCACTGACCCTCTTTCTCTCGTTTTCTAAGCACTTAACCACTCTTCCCAATGCCCTCCTCATAGGCGTTTCAGGACCCTTGATTGTCTCGTCTGATTCTCATGCATTAGAACACAAACCAAGTGTACTATGATCACAGAAACACTCACAGCAAACTTGCCATGCTGGGAAGGACTTTTGAGATATTGTCATCTACTTATCCTTCAAATAAGGAAAGAAAAAAACAAAAGGAAGTAATTTGCCAAAGATCGCCAAGATGGTAACAGAGCTCCAGATCTTCTGACACCACGTCATTTTCAGTTGGGAAATTCAATAATAGGCTTCCATAAGCCTTGGTAATTATAGTAAAACATTGTAGTGCTAAGGGCCCCACTGAACACTTGTGATTGCCCCGGGGTGTTTTTCAGTGGCGCTAGTGACCGAATCTTACTCCGTTTCTTCAGACTGTCAGTTAGAGAAATTGCCCATGAGGCCCCGGGATCGGTCCCGTGTGATTGATGCTGCCAAACACGCCCACAAGTTTTGTAACACGGAAGACGAGGAGACCATGTATCTTCGGAGGTAAGAGGTGGATGCTAGGATTTATTTCCTTCTTGTGTTTCAGTCTGGTTCTGAGGAATATGAGTACCCCATCTAGTGCTAAACACGTTGTTCTTAATGGGCCCAACACTTTGACATTTGTGTTAGCTGTCTAACTTCTGTTAATGCAGCAATACCTTTGCTGTGCTTTGTTGAAATGCTGCTGAGATGTGATAAGGTGCCATTTGATAGCTGTAATTTGGGTTTTTGGCAAGTAGAATGAGTTCATTCAACCTGTGATGTCTTGGAGTGTGCCACGTGCCTGGCACCAAGCTGGGGACTGGCTCTGTGGAGATGAATAAAGTACTGCCCTTACCATTGCAGAGCCCACAGCTCAGTGGGGGAACGGGCCACCTGTTGTGATAGGATAAAATGCCTAAAGCTGTGAGCCAAAAGCTATGGGAAAACGGATGGGAGCGGGTCATTCTCCTGAAAGGTGGTCAGGAAAGGCACCAAAAGATGATGGCATTTGTGTTTGGCCTCGAACTAGGATTTCACCAAGGAGATGAGGGGGCTGAGGAGCATCCCGGTGGAGGGAATATGGAAGCATTGAAAGGAGCACTTAATGGTGTGCTTGGGAACTTCGAATGGTCCTTGGTGACTGTAGCCCAGGTGACTTTACAGGAAGGGGTTCGTGCATCCTGAGGTGGGGACAGAGTAAAATGCTGAAGTAGGCAAGTTTGGACCTTACCTGCCGGCAAGTGCCATCTCTCTCTTTTAAGCAGGGGAGTGACATGGTTGGATCTGTTTGAGATTTGGGAGTCCTTGGTTGAGATAAGGAATTGAAACCTGGGAAGGGCTAACATTACATGGAATGTGGAGCAAGAAGAGAGAGGACTGAAGATATAATCCTGGGGAACATTGACATTTAAAAAGCAGACAAAATAATTGGAACCTGGCCATGTGGAAAACGGGAAGAGAGAGTATCAGGAAGTGCGTATGTCTGGGGAGGGTGGTTATCAACAGGTGCCTGAGGCCACAGAGAGGTCAGTTGTAGGGAATTAAAAAGTCCAGACGTTCCTTCACATACATTTCATTTCCTGAGCTCCCGCTCTGTGCCAGGTCCTGTGCAGAAGCCTGTGATATGCCAGTGTATTTATTTGCTAGGGCTGCTCTAACAAAGTACCGCTAACTAGGTGGCTCAAAGCAACAGAAATTGTCTCACATTTCTGGAGGCTAGAAGTCTGAAATGAAGCTGTTGGCAGAGCCATGGTCTCTCTGAAAGTTTTAGAGGAGGATCCTTCCTCAGCCCTTCCTAGCTTCTGGTGGTTGCCAGCAATCCTTGGCATTTTTTATTTTATTTTATTTTTAAAGATTTTATTTATTTATTTGACAGAGACACAGCGAGAGAGGGAACACAAGCAAGGGGAGTGGGAGAGGAAGAAGCAGGCTTCCCGTGGAGCAGGGAGCCCGATGCGGGGCTCGATCCCAGGATCCTGGGATCATGACCTGAGCTGAAGGCAGACGCTTAACCAACTGAGCCACCCAGGCGTGTAATCCTTGGCATTTCTTGGCTTGTAGATGCAACACTTCAGTCTTTGTATCAACACATGGCCTTCTCCCTGTGTCTCGGTCTCTGTTTTTCTTCCCTTCTTTTTATAGGGACACCAGTCACATTGGATTAAGGGCACATTCTACTCATCTACATGACCTCATTGTAACTAATTATATCTGCAAGGACCCTCTTTCCAAATAAGGTCACATTCTGAGGTTCCTGGAAGGACATGACTTTTTAAGGGATACCATCCAACCCCGTACAACCAGTCAACAAGCAAAGAACCCTGCCTGTATGGAGCTTGTATTCTAGTGTTGAGCTGGAAAAAGCGACAGGCTGACATCTTGCTATGTTAATTTAAGAAACCAAACTGTTGTCAGCCCACAGTCATGAAAAGAAGTACCGCTAGGTGACATTCAATAGCATATCAGGCCTCGAGCACCATTGTGACAGCTGGGCTTCTAGAACTGTGCAGCTGAAGAGGAAATTGGTTATATATAAGATACAACTCGAGGCCAATAATAGAACCAGATTATAAAATTGTTGAAATCTACAAAGGAATGCCCTTTGGGAAACATGGGGAAAATACTCCATTATGGTAAATAGGAAGGTTGTCAAGTATGATGCCCCATCTAAAGCTAACCCATTGTCTTATGCTTTTTCTCCCTCCATTAACCCTTATTTAGTTTTCTGATTTTGAAAGTGGCCAACTGCCTGGGTGGCTCAGTCTGTTAAGCGTCTGCCTTCAGCTCAGGTCATGATCCTGGGGTCCTGGGATTGAGTCCCAGATCAGGATCCCTGCTCAGCGGGGGAGTCTGCTTCTCCCTTTCCCTCTGCCGCTCCCCCTGCTTGAGCTCACTTGCTCTCTCTCAAATAAATAAATAAAATCTTTAAAAAAAAGAAAATTGCCAACTGAGTGTCTTTAAGATCACTAAGATATTTATGATATGTTTATTATATATGTACATATATCATAGTTGCATATAGTAATTATAATAGTATTACTGTATATTAAAGGGATGTGTATTATTCAGTTAATACAAAAACCGATCTAAGAACACAGCAGGCTGCAGGCCCCATGGCACTAAAAGGCAGACGCCCTCACCTAGAGGCCAGAAAACGGAGTGGCTTTAGTCTGAAGTACAAACCCTGGCATCGAACCAGCCTGTTCCTGGAAGTGAGCCAGCTTTGGGACCTAGCCTTAGGGCCAGGTATTGCCCAGGTTCGTGGCCTCTGGCCAAGTGACTCTGTTGGGCCAGAGAGTTCACAGAGTTTACCCTGCCTTCTCTCAACAAGGCAGGGTAAACTTCCCTCCCCACCCCTCCCCCCAGTTGACGTCGTTCCTGCTCTAATCATGAGCAGTCTGTCCAGTGGCCCACTCTAGCGTGCTCCCCTGGGGGCATTCCGGCCCACTCTCCCTCCTTAGCCAGCTGTGTGTGAGAGCACCAGTTGGGGAACACGTGCAGTCTGCCCACCATATGCCCAGGATCCCAGGGGCGTGTGGGGGGTTCTGTCGGTTGAGTGTCTGGCTCTTGATCTCAGCTCAGGTCTTGGTCTCAGGGCCTTGAGTTTGAGCCCCGTGTTGGGCTCCATGCATGGAGCCTACTTAAAAAAAAAAAAAGAGGGGCGCCTGGGTGGCTCAGTCGTTAAGCGTCTGCCTTCCGCTCAGGTCATGATCCCAGGGTCCTGGGATCGAGCCCCGCATCAGACGCTCTGCTCCGCGGGAAGCCTGCTTCTCCCTCTCCCGCTCCCCCTGCTTGTGTTCCCTCTCTCTCTGCCAAATAAGTAAATAAAATCTTAAAAAAAAAAAAAAGTACATATGCCCTGGAGCCCATCACGGTCCACCCCCAAGCCTTCCGTTCTAAAGTGCCTCTCTTTTGACACTATTGTCCCCCAGGCCCCCTTTCCCATCCAGCAGTCCCACTGTTGCAAATCCAGTGCTTTTCTGTCTCTCTGTTGACCCTGCCTCCCTTGATGCTCTCCTTCCTTGAGTTCTGTGAAGCTGCTCTGGAGATTCTCCTACTTCTTTGGCTTTCTCAGTCTTCTGGACTGCCTGTTAAATGTTGGTATTCCCCTGGGCTCTGACCTGGATCTTACCCCCTCTCTCTTTATACTGTCCTAGGACGTTCTCACAACTTTTCATGGCGTCAGTTACACTTACGTGCTGGTGACTCACAAAATCTAGATCTGCCTACATTTCTCTCCTGTACCCAGAACTGTATATCTAACTGCCTACTCTACCTCTTCACCTGATGTTCTGTCTCAGATCCAACATGACCGAGGCCAAACTCATCATTTCTCTAACAAGGAAATACTGCAGATGGGCTGACCCAGCACCACCAGAACACTCCTTTTTTATATCTGCCTGTATACTGGCATCTGCAAAGTTAGGGTATATAGTCCAGTGCCCCCCCCTCCAAAACCTGTAAGATTCTGAATGTGACTTCACTTTTGCCAAGTAAAAGGGATAAAAGTTTTTGGATGAGGCTTCCAGGGGAAGGCCTTTTTACTCTTCTAGTCTTATTCCTTCCTGCTTTTTGGGAAAACGGACGTGATAATTGGAGCACCGGCAGCCATCCTGGGACCGGGAAGGAAAGGCCACAAGAATTACAGAGCTTTCGCCATCACTGTCCTTGGGTCCTGGTCACTGCCATGAACCACCTTTTTTTTTTTTTTTTTTTTTTTTTTAAGAGGGGGAGAGACAGTGGGGGGCAGGGGTAGAGGGAGAGAGAGAGAGAGTCCCAAGCAGGCTCCATGATGGAGCCTGATGTGGGGCTTGATCTCACGACCCTGAGGTCATGACCTGAGCCAAAATCAAGAGTCAGATGCTTAACCGACTGAGCCGCCCAGGCGCCCCTCTTCTGGATGTCTTTTACAGGAGAACAAACCACTGTGTTGAAGCCACTGCAGACAGGTCTCTAACTATCAGCCAAATACAATTCCTTCCTTCTCCTCCTCCTCCTACAGTGACACCCCCATTCGTGCAGTGGCCCAAGCCGGAATCTGCAAGCCAGTCCTCCCTTTGTCTCATCCATCCCCAACCCCACCATCCCCTGCACACACCAGTCGAGTCATTCACCATGTCCCGTTGACTCCACCTTCCAATCTCTCTTGTGGTTGCCTCCTGTTTAGCCCTGCTGCAATGCCATCTTTCCAGTACCTACCATCGCTTGGGCTGTTGAAGTAGCCTCTTATCTGGTCTTTTTGCCTTTCATTTTGTTTTCCTCCAGTCTGTTGTCTACTGTCTGAGTGATCTCAAATGCACATTACATAAGTCTCCTGCTTCAAATCTTTCAGGGACTCTTTGTCACCTACAGCAGTGCTTTTCAAACATTTCTAGACAATGAATCCTTTTTCAAATGAAGTGCTTGTCCAGGAGTATAAATAAGCAGGAAGCCACTGTGACTGGGGAGAGTCGAGCCCAACCCATTAAGGACCCCCCTCCCCCCATCTAGTTTCATGTAGGGGTCATGGTTGAGTACAATTTTAGAAATCATGGTTAGCAGGGTAAAATCGAAGCCTGAAGGCTCTCTATGATCCTTGTCTCCTGGTACTCCTTGATTTTTTTTTTCTTTTTTTAAGTAAGCTCTGTGCCCATTGTGGGGCTTGAACTTATGACCCTGAGATCAAGAGTTGCATGCTCTACCGACCGAGCCAGCCAGGTGCCCCTTGATTTTTTTTTTTAAATAACATTTATCAGGGTACCTGGGTGTCTAAGTCGTTAAGCGTCTGCCTTCGGCTCAGGTCATGATCCTGGTCGAGCCCCGCATCGGGCTCCCTGCTCCGCGGGAAGCCTGCTTCTCCCTCTCCCACTCCCCCTGCTTGTGTTCCTGCTCTCGCTGTGTCTCTCTTTGTCAAATAAATAAAATCTTAAAAAAAATAACATTTATCATATATAGTTTCTGTGGGTCAGGAATTCACCAGCAGTTTAGCTGGGTGGTTCCTATCTCTTCATGAGGCTTGGTTAAGAGGTCGATAATGGGTATGGTCATTTGAAGTCTTAATTAGGGCCGGGGGTTCCACTTCCCAGGTGGCTCACTCACGTGGTTGGCAGCTGAGTGCTAACCTCAGCTCCTCACCACAAGGATCTTCCATAGGGCTGCTTGAATATCCCTGTGTTGTGGCAGCTGGCCTCCCACAGCATGACTAATCCCAGAGGGAGCAAGGTTTATGACTGAGACTCAGTAGTCACGCACCATCATTTCTGCAGTGTCCTCTTGGTATTACAGGTCAGCCCTTTTCATTTTGGGAGGGTACTATACAGGGTGTCAATACCAGGGTGCAAGGATTATTGGGGGCCATCTTAGAGACTGCCACAACCAGGAAGAATGTTTTGTTTTCGGCCTTCCCTCCCTCACATAATCCTAGAGATTTAGGGTAGGATAGAAAACGAAGGTCAGGGCGCCTGGGTGGCTCAGTTGGTTAATTGACTGCCTTCGGCTCAGGTCATGATCCTGGAGTCCCAGGATCGAGTCCCGCATCAGGCTCCCTGCTCAGCAGGGAGTCTGCTTCTCCCTCTGACCCTCCCCCCTCTCATGTGCTCGCTCTCTCTCTCTCACTGTCTCTCAAATAAATAAATAAAATCTTAAAAAAAAAAAAAGAAAACGAAGGTCAGTTATTGCAGTTATCTAGCTCATATTAATCACTTTCTTATACCAGTTAAGTATCTTGTCTCACTTACATGAACTTTTTGAGAGCAAGAATCCTGCCTTATACTTCCAAAACCCTTAGTACGTCTTGCCTGATTCTTGGCACATAGTTAGAATAGATAAATTGTTGTAAACTTGACAGAATCCCCCTTGACATTGATATTTGAAAATTAACTCATTGAGAAATAATACAGTCCTCTTTACTTGAAATCCTGTGTTTTCAAATCTCAGGCTTATGAGATGGGCTGACTCCAGGATTCTAGAAGTCAGTTGTTTGGTGGATCTCTCCCTTCAGGCTGAGGTTGAATTTAGAGTCCTGGTAGGAACCAGAAGTTACACGGAACCAGAACTATTGCTAGGGCCCTAGTCGCATGATGGTAGTGAATCATTGCACATTTGATGTAAGTGGAGAGGCGGGGTGTTAAAGATGGTGGAGCAACACCACTTTGTGACTTTGAGCAACTCACTTAACCTTTTTGGGCCCCAGTTTCCTTATCCCTCAACTGGGAAAATAATACCTGTGTGTTGTCAAGGAGCAGCTAGGAGTCTCTGCAGTACCAGAAGGACCATAACGAGTTATAATGACTTTGGAAAGCACTTTGGCATTATCGAGTGTAGCTAAAGATGCTCATAATTTATTCCTCTGCAATTTTACTCTTCTTCATATGCACCTTTGTGAAGTGACTCTCAACCCTGGCTGTGTTAGGACCATCTGGGGGAGTTTTTGAAGAGTCCTAATGCCTCAGCTCCACCATCAGAGATTTAGTATTTTGAATTGAGGGGTAAGTCATATATCATAAATCTCACCATTTTACAGTGTACAGTTCAGTGGTTTTAGTATATTCACAAGGTTGTGCAACTGTCATCACCAATTCCAGAGCATTTTCATCACCCCCCTAAAACTAACCTTGTACCTAATAATAGTCACTCCCCATTTCCTTCTCCCCCAGCCCCTGGCAACCATTAATCTACTTTCTATCCCTATGGATTTGCCTATTCTAGATACCTCATTAAAAAGGAACCATAAATACTGTAGCTTTTTGTGTCTACTGTCTTTCATTTAGCATGTTTTCAAGGTTCATCCTTGATGTAGAATGACTCAGTACTTTATTCTTTTTTGTGGCTGAATGACATTCCATTGTATGGACATACCACAGGTTCTTTATCTGTTCATCAGTTGATGGGCATTTGGGCTGTTTCCTTTTTTTTTTTTTCTTTACTATTACGGGTAATGTTGTAAATGTGTGAACGTGTGTACAAGATTTTGTGTGAACGTGTTTTTGGTTCTCATGGGTGTATACTGATGAATTGCTGGGTCATATGGTAATTCTATGTTTAACCTTTTGAAGAACTGTTACAGTATTTTCAAAAGCAGTTGCATTCTCATCAGTAATGTATGAGAGTTCCAGTATCTCACCAATATTTGTTATTGTCTATCTCTTTGATTATAGCCATCCTAGTATGCATGAAATAGTATCTCATTGTGGTTTTGATTTGCATTTCCCTGCTGGCTAATGATGTTGAGCATCTTCTCATGTACCTTTTGGCTATTTGCATATCTTCTTTGGAGAAATGTCTGTTCAAATTCTTTGCCTATTGGTGTATTTGTCTTTTAATTGCTGAGTCATAGGAATTCGTATATTATGGATACTAAGCCCCTAACCAGATATATGATTTGCAAATGTTTTCTCCCATTCTGTGGATTGCCTTTTCGCTCTCTTGATGATATTCTTAGAAGCATAAAAGTTTCAGTTTAATCAAGTCCAGTTTATTTTTTTCTTTGCTTGTGCTGTAGGAGTCTTCTCTAAGAAACCATTGCCTAATTCAAGGTCTTGAAGGTTTATGTCTACATTTTCTTCTAAGAGTTTTATAGTTTTAGTTCTTAGGTTTAAGCCTTTCAACCATTTTGAATTAAATTTTTTTTGAGTTAATTTTTTTAGATGGTGTGAGGTAAGGAGCTAATAAATTCATCCTTGTACATGTGGATATCGAGTTGTCCCAGTACCATTTATTGAAAGTCTGTTCTTTCTCCTTTGAATGGTCTGGTACCCTTGTCAAAAATCAATTAACCATGTATGTATGGGTTTATTGGGACTCTCAGTTTCATTCCACTGATCTATCTGTCTATCTTTATGCCAGTACCACCCTGTCTTGATTATTGTAGCTTTTGTGGTTTTTGAAATCAGCAAATGTTGAGTCCTCCAACTTTGTTCTTTTTCAAGATTGTTTTGGCTTTTCTAGATTCCTTGCAATTCCATGTGAATTTTAGGATCAACTTGTCAATTTCTGCAAAAAGCCAGCTCGGATTTTGATAGGGATTGTGTTGAAGCTGTAGATTCATTTAGGGAGTATTACCATCTTAATAATGTTAAGTCTTCAGTCCACGAACATGGGATGTCATTCCATTTACTTAGGTGTTCTTTAATTTCTTTCAGTAATGTTTTATAGTTTTCATTGCACAAGTCTTGCACTTATCTTGTTATATTTTTCCTAAGTATTTTATTCTTTTCGATGCTATTGTAACTGGAATTGTTTTCTTAACTATTTTTTATTTTTTTAAAGATTTTATTTATTTATTTGACAGACAGAGACAGCAAGAGAGGGAACACAAGCAGGGGGAGTGGGAGAGGGGGAAGCAGGCTTCCTGCGGAGTAGGGAGCCCGATGTGGGGCTCGATCCCAGGACCCTGGGATCATGACCTGAGCCGAAGGCAAACGCTTAATGACTGAGCCACCCAGGTGCCCCTTTATTGTTCATTTTTAGTATATAGGACTACCGTTAATTTTTATATATGGATCATGTAACCTGCAACCTTGCCAAATTTATTAGTTCTAATTGTGTGTATGTTTGTGTGTTCTTTAGGGTTTCTATATGTAAGATCATGTCATCTACAAATAGAGATGGTTTTACTTTTTCCCTTCCAATCTGGATGCCTTTTATTTCTTTTTCTTGCCTACTTGCCCTTCCTAGAACTCCTCATACAATGTTGAATAGAAGTGTTGAGGGTGAGTATCCTTGTCTTGTTCCTGATCCTAGGAAAAAAGCTTTCAGTCTTTCACCATTAAGTATGATATTAGTTTATGTAACTGTTAGGTAACTGTTAGTAACTGTGGGTTTTTCATAGATGCCCTTTATCAGGTGGAGAAAGTTCCCTTCTATTCCTAGAATATTAAAAGGGTTTTGAATTTTGTCAAATGCTTTTCTTTTGTGTCTATTGAGATGTTAAGATGATCATGTGTTTTTTTTCTCTTTTGTTCTATTACTGTGGTGTCTTGCTTTGATTAATTTTTTATATGTTGCATCAATCTTGCATTCCTGGGATAAATTCCACTTGGTCATGTATAATCTTTTTTAAATGCCACTGGATTCAGATTGTTAGTATTTTTTGTTTTTTTGAGGAGTTTTGCCTGTGTATTCTTAAGCAATATTGATCTTTAGTTTGTTGTTGTTGTGCTTTTGTCTGGTTTTGGTATCAGGGTAATACTGGCTTCATACAGTGAGCTGGGAAGTGTTTCCTCCTCTTTTGAAAAGTTTGTGAAGCGTTGGTATTAATTCTTCTTTGAACTTTTAGTATAATTCACCAGTGAAGCCACTCGTCCTGGGCTTTTCTTTGTGCAAAGTTTTTTGATTACTAATTAAATCTCTTTACGTGGAATAGTCTATTCAGATTTTCTGTTTCTTTTCCAGTGAGTTTTGGTAGTTTCTGTTCTATTCTAGGAGTTTGCCCATTTCATCTCGATTATCTAATTTGTTGCCATATGGTCATTCATAGTATAATCTTACAAATCTTTTTCTGTCTGTCAGACCAGTAGTACTCTTGATTTTTAAAGTCCTACTAACATTAGACTATGTAATTCCCTGAATATGCTGTGCTGTTTTGGCTTTGCACATAGTATTCCCACTGCTTGAAATACCACTTTCTATCAGGACTGTTGGCTTTCAATCACCTCCTCATGAAGCCTTCCATGACTGCCTCAGACAGACTTGGTGCTCCCACCTCTGCGTTCCCAGTACACATTTCTCCCATTTAAGAACTTACCTCCATGATTGTAATTTTCCTCACTAAACCGAATTCTTAAAAGAATTCTTTCAACCAATGTTTATTGCATGTCTGTTTTGTTTCCAGTACTTTGCTCGGCTCTGGGGATAGAGTGGTCAGACAGGCATGGTCTCCGTTAATCTCTGATCTCATGGACCTTACAGTCTAGTGGGATGACAGAAAAATAAAGTCATTATGGTTAGGGGAAGTCCTGTGAATGAAACAAAGGGCTCATACAGAGAATCTCAGGAAAACCTCTTTGAAAAGGTGGCTGAAACCCTGAAAATGAGAAGGGGAAAGGCAGTGAGAAGAGCATTCCAGGGAGAGAGAAGCGTGTGTGTGAAAGGTCTGAGGTGGGAAAGCACTTGTTTGTTCAAAGAACAGAAGCCTGGTGTGGCTAGTTCATAGGGAGGGCATCTATGAGAGAGACGGGGGCCCAATTTTGTGCTCAGCTGGTGCCTGGGAGGCCATGGTAAGGAGGCTGGATTTTATTCTAGGTGTCTTAGGAAGCCACTCTTGCCTCTGTTTAAAGAATGATTTGGAGTGAAACAGTAGTGGAAGCAGATTCTAGAATAGCAGTTAAAGTTTGTATGTTAGGTATGAATTTAGAATGGAGAAGGCCTAACTGAATACCACACGCGTGCACGCATGCACACATGCTGTTGATTTGACTGCACAAAAATCTAAAATATCCACATTCCGGGGTCGGGGGCAGTCAAAGACAGATGTCAAACTGGGGAAGAAATATTTGCGAGGCCCGTCAACATTTGCAAGTCTTAATAGACAATAAAAAGACAACTCAATAGGCAAAAGATACGAACTGACAGTTCACCCAAAAAGAGAAAACACAAATGCCTATAAAATATGGGAAAGATACCTGACTTCACTCTTTTTTTAAAGATTTATTTATTTATTTGAGAGCGAGAATGAGAGAGAGAGAGAGAGTACATGAGAGGGGGGAGGGTTAGAGGGAGAAGCAGGCTCCTCACTGAGCAGGGAGCCCGATGCGGGACTCGATCCCGGGACTCCAGGATCATGACCTGAGCCGAAGGCAGTCAGTTAACCAACTGAGCCACCCAGGCACCCCCTGACTTCACTCTTTAAAAAAGGAAATGCAAATTATGAGAGCACAGTTTTCACGTGCTAGATTGGCAGTCGTGCAATTTAATAACGTTCGGTGTTGGTGAGACTGGAGAGAAACAGGAACTCTCACTTTGGTGGTGGGAACGTAAATTGGTTCAACTTCCCTAGAGAGTAATTTGGCAGTATTTATCAGAATTTAAAGTGGATACACGGGGCTCCTAGGTGGCTCAGTCGGTTGAGCCTCTGCCTTTGGCTCAGGTCATGATCCCAGGGTCCTGGGATCGAGCCCCGCATCGGGCTCCCTGCTCGGCGGGAGGCCTGCTTCTCCCTCTTCCGCTCCCCCTGCTTGTGTTCCCTCTCTCACTGTCTCTCTATATCAAATAAATACATAAAATCTTAAAAAAAAAAAAAGTGGATACGCTTCTAGGAATTTATCCAACAGGTAAAAGACATTTTGGTTCATCCACACAAAGGAATACAGTGCAGCCCTTATGTAGAATGGGACACCTCTTTGTGATTTGGTAAGGAAGGGTCATGTATATATTTTCTAACGAGGACACATTTTTAAGCAAACAAAGAGGGGCGCCTGGGTGGCTCAGTCATTAAGCGTCTGCCTTCAGCTCAGGTTATGGTCCCAGGGTCCTGGGATTCTGCTTCTGGACTCTGACCTGGGGCAAATCATGTGGTTGGTTTGTGCTTGGGAGCCTTCATCTGTAAAATGGGAATGGTAATAGGAGCTGCCTCCTCACAGCGTTGCTCTAAGGCACAAATGACTTACTCCGTGTGATCTTGAGCACAGTGTAGACGTGGTTGCTAGTGCTACTATTGTTGTTGTTATTGTTACCCCCTTGACCCTGGCCGCTGCTATGACTGTAGCTTCTGCTCCTCCCCTCCTGTGTCAGGGGGATGCCTGACCCATCCTAGGGGCTCAGGAAATGTGTGTGGGAGGCCAGAATGGTTTAAAATTAATACAGGTTTAACTAGCCGGTTCATCTAGGAAGTGAAAACTTTCGAAAGGCCCTTTTTTAGCATTTGAAGAAACGAGGTAGTGAGGTGGGTAGCTTATGAGATTTGTTCATCTCTTTTTTTTTTTTAATTCCATTTTCTGCACAGGCCTGAAGGCATTGAACGACAGTACAGGAAGAAGTGTGCCAAGTAAGTATTTAACCGCGTGGGTTTCTCCAAGCATAAGAAAGTAGAGGCAATAATGTGTTCGGGAAAGAATTATGCGGATACAATTCTGTTGTATATTTATCCTTATAATCCCAACTGCCTTCGAACTTCAACTACACAAATACCAATATGCTCCTCGGACAGACTAGTCGAAGTCACATCTCTGACCAGTTGGTCACAGAAATGTTTTTTTTTTTTTTTTTTAACATAGTATCATTTTTGAATAGAGATGTAATTTATATATGACAAAATGTGCCCTTTTTTTAAAAGGCACATTTTTTTTAATCCTTGTGCCCACTGTCGGGCTTGAACTCACAACCCCAAGACTGTCACACACTCTGCTGACGGAGCCATCCAAGCGCCCCCCATATTTGCCTGTGTTAAGCATACAATTTGAGAAATCCCGACAGAAGCATGCAGTCCTATAACATCACCACTGCCACGATGCAGGCCATTTCCCGGCCCCCATGTGCCCTTTGCAGTCGGTCCCCTTCTTTACCCCCCCGCCCCCCCCGCACCGGAGCCGCTGATCTGCCTTCTGTAGCTACGGTTTTGCCTTTTCTAGAAATGTTACTGCTTTTTCTAAAAGTGTTATCTAAATTCTACAGCATGTGTTCTGCTACATACAGTATGTATCTTTTATGTTTGCTTTCTTTCACTCAGCACAGTGCTTCTGGGTTTCAGCCAAGGTGTTAGATTTATCACTGGTTTGTTCCTCTTTGTGGCTGAGTAGTATCCATGGCACCAGTTTTGCTCCTCACCCGCAGAAGGGCATTTGAGTTGCTAAGGGTTTTGACTATCCTGAATAAAGCTGTTATGAACGTTCTAGTATAAATCTTGGTGGGGACGTGCGTTTTCTCTTGGAGTGGAATTGCTGGGTCATACGGTAAATGGAACATAGCATAATGTAATCCGGACTTATTTATAAAGCCTATTGTGGGCTCACAGACCCAAGAACTTTATAGAGACTGTTCTTTAAAGCTATGTATACATGTCCAGCTTTAGGCCGTTAATAGTGAGAATACTAAACTACAGTAAGGTTCATCTTGTTGATGGCACGGGGGTTACATCTCGGGTCTCAGAAGGCTCATGCTGGAAGAATCAAGGCACGGAAACGGCTAAGAAGGCATTTTAGTTCCCAGGCACATTAGAATTGTTAACTTCATTTCATGTCTTTTTTTTTAAGATTTGGTTTTTAAGTAATGTCTGCACCCAGCGTGGGGCTCAAAGTCACAACCCCAAGATCAAGAGTCACACACTCCACCAACTGAGCCAGCCAGGCGCCCCCCATTTTATCATGTGTTATGAGTCTACTTCATGTAGCTGAAAAAGTAGAATAAAACTGACCGACC
Source organism: Eumetopias jubatus (assembly GCF_037043125.1). Classification (NCBI taxonomy): domain Eukaryota; kingdom Metazoa; phylum Chordata; class Mammalia; order Carnivora; family Otariidae; genus Eumetopias; species Eumetopias jubatus. Next base: position 28,870,112 of record NW_028274817.1, read on the forward strand.
AAAGAAAGTAGGACGATTACTCCACAGAGTAGTTTGCTAACCACTGCAGTGGAGTCTTTATACTTCTCTCAACACTACAAAAACCCAAATAAAACCAGACAAAACCCCCACGCTAGGTACCCAGACTTCTTGGAAGAATGGCAGCAGTTTTTTTTCCCCCTAAAGATGTATCTATTTATGTGTGAGAGAGGGGGGGAACCCAAGCAGACTCCATGCTGAGTGCAGAGCCTGACGCGGGGCCCAGTCCCACAACCCTGAGATCGTGACCTGAGCTAAAACCAAGAGTTGGATGCACCACCCAGGCACCCCAGCAGTTTTCTTAAAAATACATATTTTTAGGAAACTTTTATTATTTTAAAATTCTTATTTATTAAGTAATCTTTCCACCCAACGTAGGGCTTGAACTCACAACCCCGTGACCCGGAGTCGCATGCTCTCCCAACTGAGCCAGCCAGGTGCCCCAGAATGGCAGCAGCTTTAACTGGAAAGCAAACAGCGGCAGGGGCCAGCCTTTCCCAAATTTGTCCAACAATAAGAACCACTTGGGATGCTGAGGAAAGTGACAGGTTCCCAGGCCTCAGCTCCCCAATTTGCTGAATCAGGATCTTTGGAAGGAGGGACCTGGGAATCCAAGCAGCAGTTGTAACAAATTCTTACTTGTTAAAGTGATTCCTCAGTGATTCTTACGAAGTAGTTTTGGGAAACACTGGAAGGAGTGAATCCTTAGTTTATGCCACAAACAAAACTGTTCCCCAGCGTCTGAGCGCGCTTTGGGAGTCAGTGTTTCGGGGATTTGGCTTGTGAGCTTCCCAGAGATTGGCTCTGCTCTTTGCAGGTGTGGCCTGCCACTCTTCTATCAGTCCCAGCCCAAGAATGCCCCCGTGACCTTCATTGTGGACGGAGCAGTGGTCAAGTTCGGCCAGGGCTTTGGCAAAACGAACATCTATACTCAGAAACAAGAGCCTCCTAAGAAGGTAATTATTGAAGGAGACTGACTGGTTTACAGAGCTACGAATCTATGTATCGCCCTCCATCTTTAAATAAGATTATAATGAGAAAGTGTCCTTTATGGATGCATTCTTTATTAAGAGGATGCCATCTTTATGGGTAAGCTGATGTTACATGTAACATCCAGCATGCATTCTTTTTTCTTTCCTACGGCTGTCCCAGGAGTAAAGCTAGAAATTGTATGGTTTTGATTCACATTGATTTCCTTTGAAATGTCTTCTTTTTTCAGTGTGGACAGTTAAAATGAAAGGAAGGAGGCTCATTTTTAAATATACTTTTAAAAGCCTTGACGGCAAATGTTAGAAAAATAGAATCCGAATAGAAAGAAAAAAAAAAACCCACCCCATTGGCACTTTTAGATAGGCCAGCCTGTCCCAAAGAGGTGTGCCCTCCCCCCCCAACCGCCTCCCCCTGCAACGAGTCATGTGCGCGCGCCCACGGGTGGACACACACAGGAGCATGCGCGCAGCTCACAGAGCCTCTTGCGGTGAACGAGACTGATTGCTTCTCCTGTGACTCTAGGTCATGATGACCAAACGGACAAAAGACATGGGCAAGTTCAGCTCCGTCACGGTGTCGACCATTGATGAGGAGGAAGAGGAGATCGAGGCTGTGAGTGTTTCTGCTCTCAAGGGAACTGGATTGGGGGGTGGGCCCGGAAGGAACAGGGATTCTAAAACCAGCCCATTCGAGTAGCGGAATAATTAGAAATGTTGCTCCCAGGGGTACCTGGGTGGCTCAGTCGTTGAGCGTCTGCCTTCGGCTCAGGTCATGATCCCGGGGTCCTGGGATCGAGCCCCGCTTTGGGCTCCCTGCTCAGCGGGAAGCCTGCTTCTCCCTCTCCCACTCCCCCTGCTTGTGTTCCCTCTCTCGCTGTCTCTCTCTCTCTGTCAAATAACTAAATAAAATCTTTAAGAAAAAAAAGAAAGAAAGAAAGAAAGAAAGAAACGTTGCTCTCGGGCTTTAGTCTGCTAGTAAGAAACTACAGGAGCCCGGGCTGGTTCCTGTCTCCCTGGATCCCGAGGACATCCATAAAATGAGAACCGGGGAGTTGGACTAGATCAGTGGTGTTTTCCTACTGTGTTTTGAGATGCTTTCATGGGGCAAATCCCTCATCCCTCTTGAGTGTAAAGCCTATTGGACTCCACAGTTTCGGGTCCCCTCCAGTCCGGCTCGAGTGGTTTATGAGGCTCTCCTCAGCAGTAGGAGCAATTAACCTTTATGGTCCTTCAGTATAATGAGGTTTACAGGGAGATGCTATTGGTTATTTTTCAAATGGTTTCGGCAGAAACCTGAGCTCTCCTGGATTATTGAACAGCTGATGAGTTTAAAGGGAACAGAGTCCATTTCAGGAATAATTGTGAGATCTGAGTAGCATGAATTGCTACCTACGGTCTCTGACTCGTTGGTACTGCCGGGTTACGGGTGCTGCTTTTCTTCCCCCAGAGAGAAGTCGCCGACTCCTATGCACAGAATGCCAAAGTGATTGAAAAGCAGCTGGAGCGCAAAGGCATGAGCAAAAGGCGGCTGCAGGAGCTGGTGAGTGGCCCAGGGCGGCAGGGATTTCTCGATCTGAGAGACCCTCCAACGCTCAGGGAACTCCTGCAGGAAGTCCGGGGGGGGCGGGCACCAGTGTAGTTGGCGGCCAGCTGTCTAACCCTGGCCTGTAACGGTCGGTATACCCTGTCTAGTGACCACGGGCTCCAGGCCCGAAGTTAGAGTACTTGTCAGCTCGCTCTGACCAGAATGGTACTTGAACCTGCTACCTGGGGTCCGAGGTCAGGAGGTGAAGGTCGGGGTTTGTGGATGTGCTCCCAGGATACGAGGGTGTGCAGCAGTGCTACATTGGCAGCATCAGGATGCGGGCCTCGTTGCTTCCTAAAGCCCCGGGGCCACCCCCACTTGCTGTGTCAGTCACGGGCTCCTCGTAGCGCATGCACACTTCATGTTTGATGGCGGCTGCAAGCTGGGTCTTCTTGGTCATAATGCACTTACGCTAGCTCTTTAAAATCGGACATCAGTGCATTGGTGCCTCATCAGAGGCTGTGCCGGTCCCTTCTAATGACCAGAGAGGATTCTTCGATGACAGAGGTGGTGGGTCTTGGGAGCGCCATTGCCTTGCCTTTGTGGTTGAGAGCCGTGCCTATCACATTTGCCGAGGGGAAGGACCAGGGCTTGCTGCTTTTTTTAAGTCTCCTATTTGTCAAGAACAGATTTGTAATTTATAAAATGCCACAGAAATGCATTTGCCTCGAGTGCGCTTATTAAATTATTTTATTTTGTTATTACTCTGGCAAATGACTGTGTGAGTGTCTGAATGCTAACTCTCGATTTTTATGTGTATCTTGCACAACCCAGCAACCAACAGTTCGTGGACTGCACAACCTGAAGTAACACCGTTCTAGAACGGTGTTTCTCTTCCTGTTCCGCCAGACATAGGATAGTGGCATAATACCACAGTATTCATTCCCTCGGCCCTTGGGGGGCCTGGGGCTGGAGGAGCCCTGCGCTCATCACCTTCGACGGTGGCCTTTTACCGTGCAGACACCATCGTTCTCTGTACCATAATATCAGAAAGGGTGGAAGGCGGTTGCCAGAGATTCATAATGACCTGCCAACCACTGTTCTAGTTTCTGTACTAACTGAACACCAAAGGAGAGTGTTTGGGCAGTTAGAAGAAGGAAGGAAAGTCAGAATTTCATGGCAATACTTTCCTTCCTTTCCAGGCGGAACTGGAAGCCAAGAAAGCAAAGATGAAGGGGACCTTGATTGACAACCAGTTCAAGTGATCAGGACCCTTCTCTCAACCCAGACCGGAGGCAGGCGTTTAGAGGAGGAGGAAAAAGAACCATTTCTTGACTCCATGGGCCACGTTTTTGCCCCAGCAGAAGGCTTGCCATTGCTTCCCATCGATTCCTCCTACTTTGGGTGAGGTCTTTGAGTCCATCTGACCTGCTTTCTAGAGATGGGCTTTCTAAATCTTTCTGTATATAGGTCTTCTGTACTATTTTTTGTCCATTTGATGTAAACTTCTTCAGCTGTGTGGAAACTCTATGAACACATCAGTGCTCGAGTGTCTCTCGTTTCTAAAGTAGCTATTCTTATTCCCTCTTCAAAGTTAATAAAATGTTTATAGATTTTTGAAAAAAGTAGTATGATGTGTCATAGAAAAAGTGGCATGGATTATATTTAAAGTTACAGCAACTCTGGTTCTTTTAAGTGACTCTATTCTTAGATGGGCAGGAATTGGCTAGGGTTTGAATCTCTCTACTGTCAGAAAAGAATCCATAAAAAGCCAGAATCTACATAAAGCTTCCTTTAACTTCACGTTCAGAGAAACTTCCCTGGTAACAAACTACAGAAATGATCCCTGAAAGTATAGTCTTGCTTCCTTTACTTCAAATGGTAAAGTTATAGGTGAGTTATTCCTTATCGGATTTTGTACTTAAAGAAGGAACAGCCAGATTAGAGTAAGGGAGGTGGGTAGGGTAGCCCAGATCTAAATGAAAATGGGGTCTCATTAAGCAACCCAAGGTAACTACCATCCTGTTAGGCGGCTACAAAGAGTATGGCTTCCATATGTGGGTATGGGGAGAGACCTGGAGTAAGAGATGATACTGAGACAAAACAAACGTATCTGTTGGCTAGCTTGTATTCCACATTTGCTATTTGTAGAGGAGTGTTGTCTGTTTAAATATTTAGGGGTCCCGGGGTGGCTCAGTCAGTTAAGCATCTGCCTTCGGCTCAGTCATGATCCTGAGGATCAAGCCCCGCGTCGGGCTCCCTGATCAGCGGGGAGTCTGCCTCTCCCTCTCCATCTGCCCCTCCCCAACTCATGCTCTCTCTCATTTTCTCTCATGCTCTCTCTCTCTCTCTCTCTCACTCAGATGAATAAATAAATAAATAAAATCTTTAAAAATAAAAAAAATAAATATTTAACGTCACGCTGTTTCAGTGATAGCAATATGGAGTGTTACATACCTGTTTTTATCTCTTCACCCGTATTACAAGCTGTTGGGGCCAGAAGAGGCTTTTAACCTCCGTGTACTCTCTACAGTGGGTTGCACTTAGCAGTTGCCCAAGACATGTATGTAAGGCGCTGTTGGGAAATAATAGGGCATTTTTCTTTGCTTTTTTCCTGCCTTCCTTATTTGGAAGGCAAAGTAGCTTGGAGTAGGGGGGTAGATGTGAGCTAGCAAGAACTGGGAGAAAGGGGCATGGCCGGGGTCCTGGGAAAGCTCGGGTGGGGCTGTGTTACCATCTTCCCAAGTTACTCTCCTGCATCCAGTGAGGTCTTTGCGACGGAGTCTTCCTCTCCCCACCTCATTTCCTGTCCTCGTTCTGAAAGGTACTTCAGCAGCATGTGGATAGCCAACCATAATCTCCTCACAATTCCCTGACCTCCCCTCCAAACAGTGACCTTTACCTTCATGCCACTTTAGCCACAAACTCCCATGACCACAGCCTGGCTGCCATGTCCACAACCTCTGAGATCCAAGATTCTAGAGCGATCCAAACTTCTGTGATCACAGCCTCCTAACGTTGCTGCTCTCATGCTCTTACTTCCACTAAACCCGTTCTGTTTGTTTTTAGATGCGAAGGGTGGTTATTTTATCAGTACTCATCATCAAAAATAGCAGTAGTTTACCGATGAGGATAATACTCTTTAATGGGTACTTACTCTGTGTCACGTGCCATGGAAAGCACTTTATGGGTATTATCCAAATCTAACCAAGACGACAGTCCTGTGAGATAGGTCTAACTTCTCATTCTCATTTCACAAACGAGTATCTGAGGCTCCGAGAGCGTAAGTTTCCCAAGATCCCATAGCGAGGAAGTGCTAAAGCCAAAAACCTGACTATAGAACTAGGCTGAATTGCTTCTCCTGTGGGATTTTTTTTTTTAATCTATTATTGAGAACAGATAGCAATTGCATTTTGAGAAACCAAGTAAAATGCGATGTAGAGACACTTACATAAAGGACTCCCTGTAGCAGATGTGTCGTCACCTTTCCACATATTTTCTGAAATACGTGTCCTTAGATACTAACCCTAAACCATTTTAACATCTGGTTCAAATCACGCATTTTGCTTCGTCTTTAAGACTGCAACTCATGATGTCATTAGCCCCAAATAAACGTGCTCTTTAATGTTTGCTTCTTTCATATGCCATGGTTTCTCTATTCTCTTTATTTTCTTGTAGGATTTTAGCAGCAAATAGTGTTTTAATGTTAGTACTAAGAGGGGCGCCTGGGTGGCTCAGTCATTAAGTGTCTGCCTTCGGCTCAGGTCATGATCCCACGGTCCTGGGATCGAGCCCCACATCGGGCTCCTTGCTCTGCGGGGAGTCTGCTTCTCCCTCTCCCTCTGCCTCTGTCCCTGCTCATGCTCTCTCTCTCTCTGTCTCTGTGTCTCAAATGAATAAAATCTTTTAAAAAAATATGTTAGTACTAAGAGTCATATTGAAATTTTGGAGACTCTTACTCTATTTTCTTTTGTGTTTGTGCAGATTGTCAACTGTTATAAAATAGTAGAATGTTAAAAAATGTTTCCACTAATAATTAGTGACATTTGGAAGTGTAATTCTACCGCATAAGAGAAATTGAAAAGCTTTTTAAAAACTAGCTTGTCTCTACCATTTTGCGATCCTTATCACTGTGGACCACCTCCTTTTCTTAAGGAAAAAGCTTCCCTTTTTAATTTTCTTGATGTTTTATTCTGCTGCTGCTTTACCTCTCTGACTCCTCTGTTTTTTGTAAGATTTTTAAAAAGATTTTATTTATTTATTTGTCAGAGAGCACAAGCAGGGGGTGGCAGGCAGAGGGAGAAGCAGGCTTCCCGCTGAGCAAGGAGCCCAATGTGGGACTCAATCCCAGGACCCTGGGATCATGACCTAAGCCGAAGGCAGATGCCCAACCCACTGAGCCACCCAGGTGTCCCCAACTACTCCATTTTTTTACTCAGTTATAACAAAGCACAGTCCATTACACTTGAGCTTTTAGTATCTGAATACTCCTCCAGGAAAACAAAAACCATCACTTATGGTGAACTAAACCTGCTTCTATACTTCATAGAACCTCGATCCTCCTGTTTTCTCCCAGTATTGCCATTCTGTCACTACCCATCATCTTTCTGACCTAGCCTGATCCTGTGGTTGGGGATCTGAAGTCCTCTCACCTTCAACCCTTCTGAACTTGAGTTTGTTTGTTCTTTTTTAAGATTTTATTTGTTTATTTGACAGAGCGAGAGAGGGAACACAAGCAGGGGGAGTGGGAGAGGGAGAAGCAGGCTTCCCACGGAGCAGGGAGCCCGATGCGGGGCTCAATCCCAGGACCCTGGGATCATGACCTGAGCCGAAGGCAGATGGTTAATGACTGAGCCACCCAGGCGCCCCGTTTGTTCTTTTTTTTTAAGTAGGCTCTATATGCCCAACGTGGGGCTTGAACTCACGACCCTGAGATCAAGGGTCATATGCTCTACCGACTGAGCCAGCCAGGTGCCTCTGACCTTGGGTTTTTTTTACCTTAAAGTCTTTGAATCCTTTTAGACGTACAGAAAGGTTCCAGAGATAGTCCAGAGAGTTCCTGTATACTCTCCACTCAGGTTCCCTAATATTAACATCTTATATAATGCTTTGGGCTGAACGTGTCCTCTCCAAAATTCCTATGTTGAAGCCCTAACCCCCAGTGCGATGGGATTTGGAGATGGGCCTTTGGGAAGTAATTAGGTTTAGATGAGGTCAGGAGATGGGACCCTCATGATGGGATTAGTACCCTTAGAAGAAAAGACCAGAGAGCTCTCTCTCTTTCTACCTGCCTCTCTCTCTACCACACGAAGACATGGCAAGAAGGTGGCCATCTGCAAGCCAGGAAAAGAGCTCTCACTAGGAACTGAATCAGCTGGCACCTGGACCCTGGACTTCCCAGTCTCCAGAACTGTGAGAAATAAATGTCTGTTGTTTACGCCACTTGGTCTATGGTATTTGGTTATAGCAGCCCAAGCAGACTAATATATGTAAAACCACAGTACAGTGCCCAAACTAAGAAGTCAACATTGGTACAGTAATCTTAAGCCACACACTTTATTTGGATTTCACCAGCTGTTCCACTATGTCCTCTTTCTGTTCGAGGACCCCATTCACGATCACGCACTGCATTTAGCTGCCATGTCTCTTTAGTCTCCTCTGATCCATGGCAGTTTCTCAGTGGTATCTTGTGCTTTTGAATTTGCATCTCCCTAATGACAGCTGATGTCTTTGCAACCCTGCTTTCAAATCTTTGGGTAAATACCCAGAAGTGGGATTTCTGGATCATATGGTAATTCTATGTTTAATTTTTTTAAAAAGATTTTATTATTTACTTATTTGAGAAAGAGAACAAGTGGGAGGGAAGGGCAGAGGCAGAGGGAGAAGCAGGCTCCCCGCGGAGCAGGGGCCCGATGCGGGGCTCGATCCCGGGACCCCGGGATCATGACCTGAGCCGAAGGCGGACGCTTAACTGACTGAGCCACCCAGGTGCCCCACAATTATTGATGTTGAGTAACTTTTCATATGATTCTTGGCCATTTGTATAATATCTTTGGAGAAAGGTCTAGTCATTTTAATTGGATTATTTGATTTGTTGTCTTAAACATATTTTTATTAGCTAATTTTCCATCCGTACGTCTTTTTTTTTTTTTAAGATTTTATTTATTAGAGAGAGTGAGAGAGAGAGAGAGAGAGCACAAGAGGGGGTAGGGTCAGAGGGAGAAGCAGACTCCCTGTCAAGCAGGGAGCCGATGCGGGGCTTGATCCCAGGACTCTGGGATCATGACCTGAGCCGAAGGCAGACGCTTAACCAACTGAGCCACCCAGGTGCCCCGTATGTCTTCTTTGAAGAAACATCTGTTCAGATCTTTTGCCCATTTTTAAATCGGGTTTGTTTTTTTACTGTTGGGTTTTAAGAGCTCTTTGTATAGTCTGGATATAAATCTTTTATCAGACATGTGATTTGCAATATCTCTCAGGGTGGTGGTTGTCTTTTTCTTTTTTTTTTAAAGATTTTATTTACTTATTTGACAGAGAAAGAGAGATAGCAAGAGCGGGAACACAAGCAGGGAGGAGTGGGAGAGGGAGAAGCAGGCTCCCCGCTGAGCAGGGAACCCGATGCGGGGCTCCATCCCAGGACCCTGGGATCATGACCTGAGCCGAAGGCAGACGCTTAATGACTGAGCCACCCAAGGCACCCGTCTCTTTTTTTTCTTAGTAGTATAGTAGCTTTCATGACCCAGGATCATGCAGATTTCCTTCTGTAAGTTTTATATTTTACATTTAGGTCTGTGATCCATTTTGAACTAAATTTTTTAAAATATATTTTTAGGGAAAGCGAGAGCAAGCCAGGAGAGGGAGAGAATCTCAAGCAGACTTCCCCCTGAGCTCGGAGCCTGATGCGGGGCTTGATCTCATGACCCTGAGATCATGACCTGAGCTGAAATAAAAAATTAGATGCTCAACCAACTGAGCCACCCAGGCACTCCCATTTTGAATTAATTTTTGTATAAGGTGTGATGCATGTGTAGAGGTTCTTTTTTTTTTTTAAGATTATATTTATTTATTTGACAGAGACACAAGTGAGAGAGGGAACACAGCAGGGGGAGTGGGAGAGGGAGAAGCAGGCTTCCCGCCGAGCAGGGAGCCCGACGCGGGCTCGATCCCAGGACCCCGTGATCATGCCCCGAGCTGAAGGCAGATGCTTAACGACTGAGCCACCCAGGTGCCCCAATTTTTTTTTTTTTTTTTTTTTTGCATATAGACGTCTAGTTGTTGCAGCACCATCTGCTGAAAAGACTTTCCTTTTTCCATTCAGTTGCCTTTGTACCTTTGTCAAAAGCCAATTAACTATATTTTTGGACTTTCTCTTTTGTCTGTTGTCTATGCTTTGCACTAATTCCACACTGTCTTGACTTGATTCTTATAGCTTTATAGTGAGTCTTGAAATTGGGTAGGATGACTTGTCCAGCTTTGCTCTTTTTAAAAGTTGCTTTGGTTATTCTAGTTCCTTTGCCTTTCCATATACATCTTAGAATCAGCTTGTTGGTATCTCTGAAATTCTTCCTGGAATTTTGATTGAAATTGTGTAAAAACTAAAGATCAAGTTGGGGAGAATGGACATCTTAATAATAGTGCATTTTCTAACCCGTGAATACAGTTATCTCTCCATTTATTTAGATCTTTGATTTCCGTCATCAGTGTTTTATAGTTTTTCTTGTACAGGTCGGGCAAATATTTTGTTTAAATTTATATCTAAGTACTTGGGTTTTTTTCTGGTGCTATTGTAAACCTTACCTCTTTTTTTATTGTTTCAATTTTCATTTATTTTTTAAGTAATCTCTACACCCAACGTGGGGCTCAGACTCAAAACCCCGAGACCCAGAGTCACGTGCTCTATCAACTGAGCCAGCCAGGTGCCCCAAGCCTTACTTCCTTTTAAACAAGGAAAATAATCTCCGAGTGGATCTGCAAACTCCCTGAGACCGATTCCGATACGAACTCTGGCTGAAATTCCATTTATCTCCTGACCCCCTGGTCTGAGCCCCCAGTCTGACTTGTCGTGTGGTGGTGTTCTGGCTCTCCTTCTCTAGCTGACAGGAGCTGTGGTCAGTAGCTGCCGGACCTTTTGGGGAAGGCCGTAAGGAAAATTCATAATATGTATCTGTGGCAGTGTCCAGGGGACACATTATTGTCTCTTGGCTCAGAGGTCTCGAGGTAAGCCGGTATGGAATTACAGCAGGTCTGGGAAGTGGGTGAGAGGCAATGACGGTGATTAGAGTCCGGCGTGCAGAGGCCAGGCCTACAGTTGTTTAAAAAAAATGTACACCAATTTATACAGTAGCGCTCTTCTGCCCAAATATTCTAAGCCACTGCCAACGATTCCTAATTATCAAGCATTCTGATCAGTACTCTGGACTTGCTTTCTGTTACAGCAGCCGTGCTTCCTTGGAAACATAAATAGATAAATCTTACCTCCTTTTTTTTTTTTTTTTAAAGATTTTTTTTATTCACTTGACAGAGAGAGACACAGCGAGAGAGGGAACACAAGCAGGGGGAGTGGCAGAGGGAGAAGCAGGCTTCCCGCCGAGCAGGGAGCCCGATGCGGGGCTCGATCCCAGGACCCTGGGATCATGACCTGAGCTGCAGGCAGACGCTTAACGACTGAGCCACCCAGGCGCCCCTTACCTCCTTTTGATATTATACCATCTGCCCTGCAAACTCCCAGTTTAGCAGCAGCCCCACAATCTGCTTTCTCTGACCTCTTGCCCAAATAGATGAGTGTCCAGATCTTTTAAGTGGGTGGAGTCTGACATCATGAATATCTGGTTGCAGTATCAGATGGGGTCCCGCCACAGCTAGCTGATCCTCCCGTGTGTTTGCATCAGCAGCCCTCCCGTTTTCCCCTGGAACAATTTAGAGCCTTCAGCGCTTTCCCCCAACCTCTCTGCCTGCAAGCCCCCCCCCCGCCTCGCAGCAGACATTTTTCTTCCCAAAGCATCGAGGATATAGGGGCATCCTTAGTTGCATCCATTCCTGACCTTCTCTCCTTCCAGTCCCGGAGGAAGAGGTAGCCTGCTACCTGCTCAAGGCTACTCTGGTACCTTCTTCAGTCAACTACTTTATATATATATTTTTAAGATTTTATTTATTTATTTGACAGAGAGAGAGACACAGCGAGAGAGGGAACACAAGCAGGGGGAGTGGGAGAGGGAGAAGCAGGCTTCCCACGGAGCAGGGAGCCCGATGCGGGGCTCGATCCCAGGACCCTGGGATCATGACCTGAGCCGAAGGCAGACGCTTAACCGACTGAGCCACCCAGGCGCCCCAATCGACTGCTTTACATTGGGTAGCTATTATGGTGCTAGATTTCGCATGAGGAGCTGGGGACAGAGTGGAGAACAAAGGAGCTCACGTTCTGAGGGCAGGGGTGCCAGACAAGTAAACACGAGATGGATCAGTTAAAATAGTGTGATATGACAGAGAATGACGGGTGACCAGGGATGGACTCTGAGGAGGGGCCGTTGATCCTCTCAGACCTGAAGGATGAGAAAGATTTCAGCCAGCTAAGGATGGGAGGGGACAGCAACCCAGATGAGGGCAATAGGAAATACGAGGGCCCTGCGGAGTGGTGAGCTGAGCATGTTGGAGGAACAGAAAGAAGGCCAGTGGGACTAGATTGTACTGAGCGAGAGAACGAGCAAGCAGCAAGAGGTGAGGTCACAGGCGTGAGCAGGAGCCTGGCCATATACAGCCTTGCAGGCCCCAAACAAGGAGTTTGGACCGTAAAGGCACAGTGGGGAAATTATTGGAGACTTTTAGGCAGGAGAGTAACATGATTTATGCTTTAAAATGAATCTAGCTGCCACACAGAAAATAGCTTGTCATTGGGAGGCCGGAATGGAAGCAGGGAGACCAATCAGACGACAGTCAGAGTCCAGACGAGCGATGACAGAGGTTGGGCCAGGGTAGGAAAGGAAGTTGGAGAAAGTGCCTGGAGATGTGTTGGGGGGTTTGTTACCAGGATGAGCTGATGGATTGGACATGGAGAGTGAGGGGAAGAGGGAAATCAAGGACAACTTCTTGATTTGTGGCGAGAATAACTGGGTGAATCGAAGTGCCATTTACTGAGATGGAGAGGGATAGCTTTTGCGGGGGAAAGCCAAACGCTGTTTGGACGGATGTGTTATGTTTGAAATGCCTACTGGCTATCAAAGTGGAGACATCAAGTAGGCAGTTGGCTATGTAGTCTGGAGCTCAACTGGGGAGGTCTAGCTAGAGATAGAAATTTGGGAGGTTTTGGTAGATAGATGTTATTCAAAGCCACGATCCAGGATGAGAGTCCCAAAGACGTAAGTGTAAATGGCAAAGAGCATGGGTGCAAGGACTGAATCCTGGGGCACTCCCAACATTTAATGGAATCTTGATGAGGAGATAAGGAGAAATCAGCAAAGAACACTGAACAGAAATAGTAAGTTTAGGCTTACTATTACTTACGCTAGTAAGGTTGGAGGGAAGCAGAGGGAACCATCCTGAAAGCTAAGAGAAGTGGATCTTTTTTTTTTTTTAATATTGTATTTATTTATTTGACAGAGACACAGCGAGAGAGGGAACACAAGCAGGGGGAGTGGGAGAGGGGAGAAGCAGGCTTCCCGCGGAGCAAGAAGCCCAATGCGGGGCTCCATCCCAGGACCCTGGGATCATGACCTGAGCTGAAGGCAGCCGCTTAACAACTGAGCCACCGGGACGCTCCTGAGTAGTGGATGTTTTCTTTCAGCCAGGGGCCAGTTAGAAAACAGAAACCACACAGAATTTTAAACAGAAAGGACTTAACATGAGGAATTGGTTACTCAGGTGAGAGCTGTTCTTCTCAGGAAGTGCTGAGAAGCGAAGGTGGAGATTGTGAATTAACCCAGAAATTAAGCAACGGCAGGAAACTGCTTCACCTCTAGAGGTTCCAGCTGCTTCACCTCCACAGGAGGTAAAAGTAGAAGGTGGTGGTACTCAAGTCCGGGATCGGGGACCACCCAGCAGAAGCAGAAAGGCTGGCCCAGCAGGACCTTGGTCTGTGGAGGGAGGGCCTATCCCGGGGGAGCCATGGAAGAGATGCAGTCACTGTTACAGATGACCCTCCCCACAGAGGGAAGGAAGGGGCTGGCTTCTCCCCTCCTCCTGCTCTCCAGTCTTCAGCCAGGAATTCCCATTGGCCAAGCCCGACCGGAAGTCAGAGGGGAAGGGCACCTGGGAAATGTAGTTGTCTGTTCTACACAACAGAGCAGAAGAGGGGGTGGCTCTGAGAGCAAATAGACAAATGGCCAGCACATGTAAATAAGATGAGGACTTGGAAATGAGTACTGCATTTAGTGGAGGTCATTGGTGACCTTGGCAAGAGCAATTCAATAGAGTGGTGTGAGCAAAAAAGCCTGACGGGAGTGAGTTCAAGAGAGAACGGGAGGAGAGGAATTGGAGGCAGTGACTACAGATGACTTTTTTTTTTTTTGGAGTTTTGCTATAAAAGGAAAGGAGAAATGTGGTGGGTGGAGTGGGTAGTAAGATTGACAGTAGGTATTTTCAAGATGGAAGAAATAACAGCATACTTGAATGCTGGTGAGGAAAAAGCCAAGAGAGAAGTAGCAATCGATCATGCGGGAGAGAGAATTACTGGAGTAATCTACCTGAGTAGACAGGAAGGGATAGGAGCCAGGGCAAAAGGGATACAATCATACGATTTGTAGAAAATCAGTCCTAATATCTTCATCACTCAACTTTGGAAAACCACCTTAAAAATCCTGTGCTCTAACCTCCCATGTGCCGGAATTCTCCAGGCAGCCCCCCCGGACACATTGGTCCATGTCTCAATGCTTGAGAGTCTCCAGTCTTACCATTTCCCAAAGCAGCCATTTCCATTTTAAGGCAGATAGATATAATTCTTAGAAAAACTTTCCTTTTCAAAACAACCAGATGCAGGGCACGTGGGGGGCTCAGTCGGTGAAGCATCTGCCTTCGGGCTCAGGTCATGATCCAGAGTCCCTGGATCAAGCCCCGCCTCGGGCTCCATGCTCGGGCTCCATGCTCGGCGGGAAGCCTGCTTCTCCGCCTGCCTGCCACTCCCCCTGCTTGTGCTCTCTTTCTGTCTCTGACAAATAAATATTTTTAAAAAACCAATCAGATGCAATTAATGCCTTGCTGTGGATTGGGTTATGCCTTGGATAGTCATTTCAGGGTCAATTGGAAAAATATAAATATATGGGATTAGATGAGATGAAAATTTATTAAAATTGTGAAGATTATTGGCTGAAAAAAACAGTTTGCAGAACAGTATATGGAGTGATCTTACTTGGTTTATTATATAATCTGTTCATGTGTATATACACATACACGGGCAGGGGGAAGATCTGGAAGGGTATGCATTGAGATACTAACAGCGGTGATCTCTGGGTAATGAGAATGTGTCATTGAGTTCTAGCAGAACTTCAATGAACAGACAGTTCTTAAACTGTTTTAGAGACTAGAAAAAGGTCATTTCCCCCAGTTCTTTATATGAAAATAGGATAACTGATACCAAACCTGACAATGATAGCAGGAAAAAGAAATGTGTGGACCAATCTCACCTAAAAATATACATATAAAAAATCCTGAATACGGATGTTTTAAAGTTCTAAATAAGATACTAACAAGTAAAATTTAGATGATATTCTAGAGGCATTTTCATTTATGTTAGGAATGAGACCAGGATGCCTGCCATCATTGCTATTACTATTATTCTGGAAGTTCTACCTTACTGAATAAAATAAGAAAATTGAGAGGAATAACTATTTTAAAGGAAGTGACAAAATGATCATCGTTTTAATTAGGTTTTTTTTAGATATTAGGAACAGATACTCAAGTTAACTGGGATTTACTGTAAGGATACACATGGGAGTAAGGGACTAGGAATAGAAGAAAAATTCTTAATTATGATCAAAGGTATCTACAAAAAATTATACAGGAAGTATCGTACTTAAAAGCTTCCTCCTGAAATTGGAAATGAGACAAGGATTTCCTCTATTACTATTGTATTGGAAAGCCTAGCCAGTGCAATAAAAGAAGAAAAAGAAACAAAAAGATTAAAGATCTAGAAAGGAAGAAATAATGCTGTCATCATTTATAGAAGACACAACTGTGTACAAAGAATATCCAAAAAAATTGAAGGATAAACATTTGAATTGATCAATGAATTTAGATAGGTTGCTGAACATGTGGTCAATATGGAAAACTAATTGTATTTGTCTATATAAGCAACAAGCATTTGGAAACTTAATAAATACTAAGTCATTATAATAACATAAAAATATCTAGGGATAAATCTAGGAAAACATGGGTAAGGCCTTTAAATAGAAAAATATGGAAGAGTATCGAGAAAAATTAAAACCCAAATGAATGGAGTGATATATTCATGGGTTGGAAGACTTGATGGCTTTAAGGTGTCAGTTCTCAGCAGAGTGATTTATAGATTCAATGAGACCCCATTCAAATATCCCAACATTTAAATTCTTGGGACGTCTGGGTGGCTCAGTCGGTTGAGCATCTGCCTTGGGCTCGGGTCATGATCCCAGGGTCCTGGGATTGAGCCCCGCATTGGCTCTCTGCTCAGCGGGGAGCCTGCCTCTCCCTCTGCCTGCTGCTCCCCCTGCTTGTGCACTCTCTCTCTCTGACAAGTAAATAAAATCTTTAAAAAAATAAATTCTATGTTAAAGGTCCAAGAATAGCCAAGGCACTCTTGAAGAACTAGGTGGGAAGATAGTTCTACTAGATATTATTATATAGCGAAAGTAATTAAAGCAATGTGATGTTAGCCCAGTGATAGGCAAATAGACCAATAGAACAGAATAGGGAATCCAGAAACAGACCCACACGATATAACAGCTATATAACAAAGGTGCCATTGCTCTTCGGTGGGAAAAGGATTTTTTTTTTTCAATAAACTTTGCTTGGACAATTATCTAGCCATATGGCAAAAAGAAAACTTGACCACTACCTCATATTATCCATAAATATCAATTTCAGATAAATCATAGATCTAAATGAGCAATTTTGAGCAAGGTTAAATAAAAAAGCTTCTGGAAAATGGGGTGCCTGGCTGGCTTGGTTGGTAGAGAATGCAACTCTTGATGTCAGGGTCATGTGTTCAAGCCCCACATTGGGTGTAGAATTTACTTAAAAAAAAAAACCAAAAACCTTCTAGGGGCGCCTGGGTGGCTCAGTCGTTAAGCGTCTGCCTTCCACTCGGGTCATGATCTTGGGGTCCTGGGATGGAGCCCCGCATTGGGCTCCCTGCTCCGTGGGAAGCCTGCTTCTCCCTCTCCCTCTGCTTGCCACTCCCCTGCTTGTGCGCCTGCGCTCTCTCTGTCAAAATCTTTAAACAAAACAAACAAACAAAACTTCTAAAAAAAAGTCTAGGAAATAATATAGCAAAATATTTTCATTATTTTTGGGAAATGAAAGACCTTTCATTCAAAACACAAAGAGCACTAACCATAAAAGATGTATGCATTTGGCTACATTAAAATTAAGAGCTTCCGTTCATAAAAAACAAAAACAAAAAAACCACCATTAAGAGAGTGTAATAGCAAACCACAGAGCGGGCGAAGATATTTCTAATACAGGAAAGTATAAAGCTCATGTCCAAAATCTCTAGAGAACTACAAATCATCTTCTAGACAACAGAGGGTTTGACTTTGGGACTCGGACACAGACATCCCACAAGGAGGGCAAGGCCACTTACTCTTTTTGCCTCTGAAGGTAGAGCCAGAGAGGGAGGAAAGTGGGAAGAGAATTTGCTGTCTAAAGACCCTCACTGAAAGGGTTTTTTTTCTCTCAGAAGGACCAGAGGGAACAGGTGGGTCCAGCCCATCATGGCCTCCATCGCAGTCTCAAAGAGGACGAGTCAGCAGAGTACTCGCTGGAGGTAGAAGGATAGACTGTGTAAACTCTAAAGGTCAAGTCTTTTTTTTTTTTTTTTTTTTGGTAAAGAGTCTCATGGTCTACCGACTGAGCCAGCCAGGCGCCCCGAAAGGTCAGTTCTTAATCTCAGCTTGCTCCTGCCGGCTCAGCCCCAGTCTCAGACCGAGAGGGAGGATGAGCTTCCAGGAAGCCCCTGCCTGTCCTCCCGGGTGGCTGGGGGTTGGGGGTGGAGGAGGGAATCCAGTCATGCCTTTGGAATGGAGCTCTGGAGAGAGCGTTATTAATAGGTTTCCTGTGGGGCCTCCCACCCTCCCCCAGTGAGTCCCAGCACGATTTGGAGGGCTTCCAAGCTGGGGAACCACTTTGGTTCCCCTGCTCATAGGCACCACGCACAATCTCCAGTACTTGTTCATTCATTCTGACCCCCAGCTCCTACTACGACATCCCCCTGCACTCACTCCCCTCCAGCCACTGCGGTCTCGTCCGGGGTTCTCATACACGCCTGGCACATTCCCCGCCTGAGGCCTTCGCGTTTGCCCTTCCCCCGCCTGGAACGCTCTTCCCTCAGGTATCTGCTTCCGACCGGGGCCTGAGAAGGGAGCCCCTGCAAGAGCTGCAGGCTGCCGCTCTGGAGCCTGGGCCAACCCCCCCGCCCCGGGTCACCGCCCCCCCCCACCCCCCCGCGGCCGCTCTGGAGCACGGCCTCAGCCTCCCCGCCCTGGTAGGGGCATGCATCCCATCGGGCCGGGGTCACCTGTGGCCCGCTAGCCCTGCGCCCCCTCCGGGGCAGAGACCGCGTCTGTGTCTGCGCCGCTCCCGGCTCCCTGGCCCGTCGCTGGCGCGGCCCCTGGTCCCGCTCTCCGCAGAGCACCGTGGTGCCCAGCGGGGACTGCCGGAGTTTGAAGCCCGCTCTGCGTCTCGCTCGCTGTGTAAGTTCAGGCACGTCGCCTGACCCCCCGCCCCCGCCCCCTTGGGCTTCAGGGCTCCCCATCTGTCGAGCGGAGGCGACGGTAGTACCCATCTCACCTGGCGCTGCAAGCACTGAGCGGGTTCGCATTTGTCAAGTGCGTAGCACGGGTGCTGGGCTACCTGTTGCTTCAGTGCATGAGCCGCAGATGGGGTCGCCCCGACCTGTCCTGAGCTCAAAGGGGAATCTGGCCCGGCTCTGCCACAGAGCCAGCTCTTCGAGCTCTGGAACGGCTCAAATCTACTGCCCTTCTGGGAGGGGAAGCCACACCGCAGCACCCACCCTACAGGCCCTCAAGCGAGTTTCCCTCTGCGGGTCCCCTTGTATCCTTTCTCGACTTCATTTCCAGTTCTGACCTGTGGCAGGGCCTGGGGCGCCCTTGGCCTCACCTGTTTTCACGGGCTCTGCCCGGGAGCTCGATTTCCCTCCCTCTCGGCTTCCGCAGTCGGAGCCCAGTGCCCCGGTCTCTCTGTGGAACAGCTGAGAGCTTTCTTCTCTTCTCTGGCCCCGGGCTGGGCCAGCCCCCCAGAAACCTCACGGGGGCGGGGGGAGAAGAGGAGGTCGTGAGTGCAGGGTTACAAAGCCCGAGCATTCTGAACCTCACCTGTGAGGGTAGCCCCCAAGCCGGGGACCTCAGCTCTCCCAGAGGAAGCCAGGGGCACGAGGAGCCAAGCTGGGTCTGGGCCAAGCTGCTTCCTGGGAGTGGACCAGCCTACAACAGAGGTCCTTAAGCGGGGTTCCACAGGGTTCGGGTTGAGCTTCAGAGAGTCCCTGCACTCCTTGAAATTAAATATGTTTTGTGTGCATGCGAGAGATGGGCATTTTTCTGTGAAGGGGAGTCACTGATTTCACCAGAGGGGCCCATGAAGAGAGAATGGTTAGGGGCGCCTGGGTGGCTGTCGGTTAAGCGTCTGCCTTCAGCTCAGCTCATGATCCCAGGGTCCTGAGATCGAGTCCCGAGTCGGGCTCCCTGCTCTTCAGGGAGTCTGCTTCTCCCTCTCCCCGCTGCTCATGCTCTCTCTCTCTCTCTCTCAAATAAATAAATAAAATCTTAAAAAAAAAAGAAGGACACCTGGGTAGCTCAGTTGGTTAAGCATCTGCCTTTGGCTCAGATCATGATCCTGGAGTCCTGGGATCGAGTCCCGCATCGGGCTCCTTGCTCAGCAGGGAGCCTGTTTCTTCCTCTCCGTCTGCCTCTCTCCCCTGCTCGTTCTCTCTCTCAAATAAAAAAATAAAATCTTAAAAAGAAAGAAAGAATGGCTAGGAATCACCGGTCTGTGGGAGGAATCTACTCAAACTGTGGGAGGCATAATAGTCTATGGGAAACGCACAACCTTACCTTCAGCTTGCCTGTGACCTTGGGCAAATCACTTTACGTCTTTGCATCCATGTCTTCATCTATAAAGTGGGGAACACAGCAGTGCCTACTTTATAGGGTTCTCGAGGGAAAAAGACAAGGTAAAACCCCTAGTAGATGGTCTGGAACATGGTAAAGTAGGTACTATCATTAGAGATTCAGAAGATCACCTCTGGGATGTGTGTGTGCATGTGTGTGTGAGTGTGTGTGCACGCGCGCGCGTCTGTTTCCAGGGTTAGGAGGTATGGGATGGGGAACAAGAGTTGGCACTCCCAGAACTCACACCTAGTGGTCTGGCGGGCTGGCAGTGAGAGCTAAAAGATGGTATCTACTAGGAGGGATCTGCCCCTAGAAGCTGTAGGTAGCCCCATCTCTCCCCTAAGGCCAGGCTTGGTAGCAGGACTGACTCCCCTTCTATCTAGAATGATTTTAGGGCACACCAAGATGATCCCTCCTAAATAGCTCCCCTCCCCGTCTGCCACTCTCTCTGTCCTAATGTTCCTGCAATCAGTCACCCATTGCCCTATGGACAAAGCCTTTGTTAAAATGCATGCTCAGCGGCAAACCTGTGTGGAGGCCCCGTCACCAAGGCTGACTTTGTTCTTGAATTGGATATTTCATTTCGTCCTAGGAACCTTATTGCTACGGCCGGTTAGAAAAGTCGTTGCTACTCGCTCAGAGTTGCTCAGGGGTGGCAAGCTGTCCTGAGTGAGGCCCAGTTGGTGGCCTGGCCTGCGCTGTAAGCCGAGGGGGGCTCTCATTCTGCAACTCCCCCCCCATGCGGGGACCCTTTCTTCTCAGAACAGACCGCACTGTTTCTGAACGGTCATCTATGTCATTCCTGTATGGATTCAGAAAGCCCGTGTAATTAGGCAGCATACTTCTCTTTTGTCACTCTAGTACCTGATGAGCCTCCGGTTCTATGTCGGGTCGCCACCGTCGTGGGTTTTCCTTTGTAGCTTTATAATTAGTTTTCCTTTGTCATTTTCTACATATTGTATTTGCCTACTAATTAGATTTAGTCCTGACGCCTGTAATTTTCATTCATCTGCTCAGAGACAAGTGTTTATTCATTGTCCGCTCAGAAATAGTTTTCTGAGTGGTTTTTATAACATGCAATATCCACATAATTTTATTTGCCTGTTAGCTAGATTGTTGGCATTAACATAAGTAACAACTGTCATAACAAAAATAATGGTTATCTACCCAAATCCTGGGATCTGAGTCCCGTTTAGGAAGTAGTGTAGGTAGGCTGGCTCGGCCACAAGAGCATGTGACTCTTGATCTCGGGGGCTGTCCGTTGGAGCCCCATGTTGGGTGTAGATTACAACAAAAAAAAATAAACCTTTTTTAAAAAAGGAAGTAGCTGAGGTAAAAAGTTGGGGAATTTAGGAACACAGTTCTCTAAATAACATACACGTTTCCTGGTACAAACTAATCCAAGGGAGAGAGGACGGATCCATGTGGCCAAAGATGAGGGACCTTGAAATCTGAACACTATTTGCCTAAATGATTCATCCTCAAGTTTTCCCTAAGATCCCAACACCACTTGGCAATCCTGTCGTTTGTCCCTGAGCAGCTCCTCTTCATTGTCACTGGCTGGCCCACAGATTCAACTCAAATGCAACAGCACCCCCTTCCTCTCTGTCGTGGGCACTGGGTGTGCTCCTGGGACCCCCTTGAGGATTGGACTCAGTGGTGCTTGTGGCACGTGGCCGTCAGCCCTCAGACCCCTTTGGGGATTGCCTCAGCTGAAGAAAGCTGCTCTGCCCGAGGGCAGGCCCCCTTCCCGGGGCAGCCTGCACCCCATGAATGACTGAGTATAAAGGGCCAATCCCCTGGTCCCCACTCCTAGCTTCAGAGCTTCCCATAGGGCTGCCTGAGGTTTTGGGGAACCGACGTTGCAGCTCAACATCTCCTTCCTCCCACCCTGCTCCCATCCCTTCTCTTCCATGGCTGGTGGAAGTGCTCCCAAGAGCACTCCCTAATAAACCTGCTGATCTTGATCTCAGAATTAGCTTCTTGGGGCGCCTGGCTGGCTCAGTCATGAAGCATCTGCCTTCGGCTCGGGTCATGATCCCAGGGTCCTGGGATCGAGCCCCGCATCGGGCTCCCTGCTCCGAGAGGGGCCTGCTTCTCCCTCTCCCTCTGCCCCCCCCCTTGTGATCTCTCTCTCTCTCAAGTAAATCAATAAAATCTTAAAATAGAAAGAATTGGCTTTTCAGCAAACCCGACCTGCCACACTCTCTTCTCCTACCCCCACCCCCTCCTCCTGCTCAAGGCTGAGACCCACCTCCCCAGTGTGCTGGGGTCCAGTCCCCCTCACCTCCCCTTGGGCCCTGCTCCATCTCTCACTCATTTCCTTTCTCTTTCCCGAAGCTTCAACCTCCCCACCCCCTCCATCTCCTCCCCTCAGCATGGAAACCTGAACAACTATCTTCAACAAAAACCTCCTTTGACACAGAGCCCCCTTCAAGCTTCTGTTCTTTCTTCCCCTTTGCAGTCTAAGCTTCTGGAACTGGCGCGCTGCCGTCTGGCTTCGGCCCTGTCTCATGTGACTTCTCTGGGGCATCTGGCTCTGATGGCCACTCTCTCCTCTCTTCATTTCCAGGACGCGTGGCTCTCTCCCATTTTCTTTACATTCCTTGAATGGTGTGATGCCCTGAGCTCCACCCTTAGTCCTGTTTTCTCTTTATTCTGGAAGTCATTCATGACCACGGCTTCAACCACCCCCATAGGTCGAAGGTGTCCAAATTCCTATTTCCAGCCCAAGCTATGAGACATTCCCCCCTTGACGGCCCACAAGTACCTCAACACCATGGCGCTCATCTCCACCCCTGCCCCAGCCTGCATCCTCCCTGTGTTCCAATCTTAGTGAATGGGACCACCGCGTACCTGGTGACTCGAGCTGGAAAACTGCCACTGTTCTCAGCATGACCCCTCTCCCCTGTCACCTCCTTCTCCAGAACAATCGTGGTCTATTGATTCTGCTCATTCGAAGGTTCTCGAATCCCTCTTTCCCGCCCTCACTGACTGTCCTAGTTCAAGCTTTGGATCCGTATAACTCAAATGAATGACTGCAACAAGCCTCCTCAGCAGCCTCTCTGCCTTCACCCCCGCCCTTGCCTCTGCCGCCAGAGCAGTGTTCCTTCGACGGCATTGGGATCATGGGGCTCCCCTGTACAGGATGCCTCAGCGGCCCCTTGTGGCCTTTAGAATGAAGTAAAAACTCCTGTAATTGGCACCTCTCTCATCTGGCTACCGCCTGCCTGGCTTCCTCACCCCCCTACCCCCACCCCATCTAGTGCTTTATGTTCTCGCACAACTGGACTACTTGAAGTGCTTCGAACATGCTTCATTCTCCCATGTCTCAATGCCTCCTTTGTGCACGTCCTTCCCTCTGGAAAGCTGCCTCATTACTCCCCGGGCTCCTCTTCCCTCCCCCAGGCCCCATCTATGCTGCAAGCGTCCTTGCAAACTTCCCAGGCTCTCCGAGGCTGTCTCTGGCCCCCGGGTTTTCCCTCCTCTTTGCAGACATCCATTAGACCTAGGGCACCTTCTTCACCGCCTCTCCTTCCAGGTCTTCCTTTCCACCGGACTGAGTTCCTTGAAGCCAACAGTTCCATCCTGCAGTCCCAGGACCGGGCACGGGGTTTGGCCATTGGTCGCCACTTATTAAGGGCTTGGGGGGTGGATGAGTCAATGAGGCGCGAAGGGGTAGCAGGAGGGGGAAAGAGAACGCGAAGCTTGGGAGGAGACCGAAGGCAGGTGCCCCCCTCTCAGGATTTTGCTAGCCCCGAGGTCTGCGGCTGGCTGTGATGGCCTCACCTTTCTGCATTAGGAAGGGAGCGCAAGCGAGCCGGCCACACTGTGGCCACAGCCTGGCAGAGAAGAGCCTTGCCCGTTGCTCAGCGACTACTCCCACCCGAGTCTGGGTGAGCAGGGCCTCCCACCCCAGCCCTGTGCCGGCTCACTGCCAGGAAAGAGGGGAAAGAGAATGTCAGCAAGGCTCACCGCCGCTTCGGCCACCGCTTTTGTCTCTGGCGCAGACAGCTCAGGATTGCAGCGTTGTCCGCGCCCTTGGCCTTGGGGGCTAGCTGGGCCGCGAGCCTGGGGCAGCTCTGGTCCACAGAAGCCTCTTCCTTTCTCTCCCAGTGTGCTAGCCAAATATTTTCTGGGTATGCTGTGACATGAAAAGGGTTGATTCATATCGTCGAATGATCTCTGATCATTCTGGCCAGGCACCGAGAATTTCTCGAGTATCCACTGGGAGCCTTTGGCGTCTTGAATTTACCCATACATTTCCCCCCAGTTGAAGCTTTTCCTCGTGTCTTAAAATATGGTGGGGGTCTTTTTTTTTTTTAATCCCCATTTTACAGGGAAAGAAACCAAGGTCCAGAGACCTACCTGCTACAGCACTGTCAGAGACAAGTCAAACCTGGTAAGCCTGGTAAACCGGCTGCCGAAGGACAGGAAGATGAGGGAGCCCAGCTTCCGAGAGGCAAGTGGCTGCGGGGCTGGGCGCTGGAAGGCTGTTTGGCCACAGCTCATTTACACTCTGCCCACAAGAGGTCAGTAGGTTCCGTGGCTGCGGAGTGCTGTATCCCGAGGCGTCCCTCCTGTGGGAAGGTGGCGCCCCCGTCCCCAGTCGCTGACCCCGGTTCCTGGCTGCACGGTAGGAGCCTGGATGGAAATCCCTCCACCACCAGAGCTTCTAGGAGGTGCCTCCTCCCCTGCTGTACCAGGGGTTGGGACTGGCCAAGTCCCAACTGGGAAGCTCCCAGGCTGCGGAAGCTCCCAGGGGCAGCGCCTTATTACCCGTCCAGTCCTCTGGCTGCGACCAGCCACTTGTGGAGGGCAGTGCCTGTAGACAGCATGGCCGGCATAGGCGCTGCCCCCCTCCAAGGGCTGTAGCCGTCTCCACAGGAAAAACTGGAACCCAAAATATCACAGGGCTGTGTCTGCTAGGCCAGAACTGCCTCCTGGGAGGGAGGGGGAGACTTGAAGAGCCATAGATACAAAGCATCTCCAGGATTCGGAGTCAGACAGACCTGGGTTTGAATCCCGACTCTTCCTCTTATTAACCATGACCTTGGGCAAGTTATTTAACTTCCCTGTGCCTCAGTCTCCTAGTTGGTAGAACAGGGAATAAAAGCACCTGCCCTTCCAGGGCTGTTCTGAGGACTTCTTCACTCATTCATTGGACAAATAGCAGAGAGCCTAACCTAGACTAGCTACTGGGTTCAGGAGGGATGACCAGGCTTGGATTCATGCCTGGCACAGAGCAAGTGTCGACTCATGGTAACTTCTCTTTGAAGGTCGGGCCATGAATTTGGGTTCAAAACAGCAAGCAGGTGGAGGCATTCTGAGCAGAAGAGAAGCAGGAGGAAAACACCATTGGGGAAGGCTCCACTCCTACCTGCAGTGTGGTGGCAGGATTGAAAAATGCCGGCCTTACGCTTTCCACAGCATCAGGACATAGGGGCAGAGCGAGGGGCCTAGGACTTACACTCCCCGGGGAGCTGAGCCCATACTGCAGTTGGGGACAGGAAGTGGCGAGAGCGGGGGCGGAGCCGAGAAGAAGCTTCCGGTCTGCTCTCCGGAAGCCCGAAGCCCGGAAGGCGCTGGGCTTCATCTGGCAGGTCACCTTGCCCGCCTTTGGGCGGTGGCTTCAGGATATGGGGAGAAGGTGTGGGCATGCCTCTGTGGCTGCAGGGACTTGAGCCAGAGCATTTGAAGGACATGAGAACACAAGAGTATGAATATGCCATGCTGTGGGTGAGGCCCGATTCTTCGGACTTGGACAAGGACATCATGGGACGCAAAGACCCAAATGCCCTTGAGTCCTTTAGTAAACAGTCAGCCGTGAATTTATCCAAGCCTTTCGGATGTTGCAGTACTATTTTTTCCAGTAGAAAAAGGGGTACTCTTTCTCTAGAAGGAGCCCGGGGACTACCTTCTCACCAACTGGAACGTTTTCCGCACACTTTTGCTTCCTCCTCCAGAGAAATTCTTTTCTGAAAAACACACCTCTCCCCAGCGTCAAGCGATGCGGTCTTCTGGTACATCGGAATCGCCCCCTAGATGGCAGGCGTATGTACCAGCCGCAGCCCCCAGTGCCAGCAAAGCTGCTGAAGGAGATCTAGAGTAGCCCCTTGAGATCGTTCTCTACATTAGCCAACTGAGGATCAGAGAGGTAAAGTGACTTGTCAAAGGTCTCACAGCCACTGAGTGGTAGGTAGAACTAGAAATTTCCATAGGTTTCTAGTCGGAAGACTGGTCTTATGTTTGTTTTTTCCCCAGGCCAAATGGCTTCCCATCTGGGACATACTTTTCTGGACTTCCCTCATTTTTTTCTACTCTCCCTCCCCGCCCTAATTTCCTTTCATTCTGTCCTTACTGGCACAGTTCGCAGCTAGACCAAAGTGGTTTGTCCGCTGGTGGAGGCCCCAAGCTAGCTTGTGCTAACTTCTGCAGAGCCAGGGGCCAGGAAGCAAAGCAGTGGACCTTCCTGTCAGGCGCCAGCGTGACATGCGAGAGCCGGAGTCCTTTCAGGGCCCGATTGAGGGTGAAGCAAGGAACCTGTGGAGAGGGGAATTTCTAGGCTAAGGGCTACAGGCCTAGGTTTCCAGTCAAGGCCATCTCTGGGTAATACTGTGAGGAAATTAGATCTAAGTGAGTTGGTATAGAAGAACCATTCATTTTTTTTAAAGTAATCTCCACCCAACATGCCAACATGGGGCTTGAACTTACAACCCTGAGATCAAGAGTCACATGCTCTACCGACTGAGCCGGCCAGGCATTCATTTTTTTTTTCAGGAAGGCGTGACCGAGCACCTTCTCCAAGCCAGACGCTGAGCGGGTGCCCCGGATATCACTATGAATGAGCAGGGCAAAGTCCTTCCCTACCTTTGTAGACTTGATAGCCTCGTGAGATCCCAAAAAGGTTTTTATTTGTTGCCTTTAAAAACACACACACACATGATTTTTAGTCATGTGTCCATCCTCTGCCAAGTTTTGGTTAGGGTTGGAGTACCTCTCAGACCTTTGAAACTTGTGTTTCTGGTGCCAAAGTAGTTCTGAACCTTGGGCTTAACCAGTGGAGTGTTGGTAAATGTTTAACAATTAGCTGTCTGGGGGGAAGTGTATGCATGTATATATGCACATAAGTTAATTCTAAATTTTACCGATATAGAGTATGTGTGCCACACAAATTACATATAATAAAATGCACAAAATATCATTAATAAGGTAATTAATTTTGTAAATATATTCAACTAGTTTATTATCAGCACTTTATTAGTATTAATAACATTGTTGGTATTAATTAATAATTTTAATATTAATTGTTAATCAGTAGCTAACTGATTCTCACAGAAGGCTTTTGTGGATTTTTGCCAGACTCTCGTATCTGTAACCAACTTGTGGTTGCCATTGCTAAACAAATGTAGTTCTGACATGAATGTGAGTTGATCGTTTCATTTATGTGTGAAACAACAAAGACATATGTCGGAACTTCATTCATTCCTCAGTGATGTGAGTGACTTCTTTCTTGAATAGGATAATGGTTTTCAGACACTGGAAGATTATTTCTTCATTATCTGGTATTATTTCACAATGTGACAGCTACCTACATGGCTCACAGTTGAGTTTAATCTGCATTATTAACATTTTCCCCCTCATTTTCTTAGGTCTAGAAAATCAACAACAGAAAAAACAAAGCAAAGCCTGATTAAGAGTGGTTACTGATCTCTGAGTCGCAAGCACCCAGCCCGTGGCCCATGGCAAGTCACCAACTTCGCTGTGATGCTGTTGCCCTAGATTATCTGCCACAGACGTGGCAGATAATCACCTAACTGCACAGATCACTGTGAAATAGAGTAAAATGATGAAGTGATGAGTTCGGGGGTATTTCTTACCTAATTTTTAAAAAAGATTTTTAAAAGATTTTATTTATTTGACAGAGAGACAGCAAGAGAAGGAACACAAGCAGGGGGAGTGGGAGAGGGAGAAGCAGGCCTCCCGCTGAGCAGGGAGCCCGTTGCTGGGCTCGATCCCAGGCCCTGGGATCACGACCTGAGCCGAAGGCAGACGCTAAACGACTGAGCCACCCAGGCGCCCCTCTTACCTAATTTTTAATAGAATTTATTTCAGTATAACTTTCACAGCCAGCTCACATTTGTGACAACATAGCATTAGAAGGAGTCCGCTCCAGCACACCCCTGGGCCTGACTATATTTCCAGGACCTGAATGACCTTCATCTCCACTCCCACGCCCCTTTGTCATTGATTCTGGACCTCCCAGCCCACCACCGTGGAATGGGGAGCTCCTAGATTCCAGAGCTAACCCTAGTGGCCACCTTGAATGAGGGCCCTGGGGACAGGGTGACACCAGTGGCTTCTCCATGGCTGGGTGGCCTCTTTCTGCCTGAGGAGCAAAAGCAGAGGTGGAAGAGAGCCAGGGACACTCGCAGTGACTCTGGAAGGCAGGCACATCTGGCAAGCACTCAAGGCTAAGAGGGAAGGAAGGATGAAGGGGTGAGGGCAGGAGAGAGCTCGGGCTCAGCCCTCTGTCCACTTGGCTCTGCTCCTGGGCTATAATTTCTTGTTGAAGGCTTTCCAGAAAGGCTGGTGACTTTGGAGACTGTAGGTTAGTGGAGGGGGGAGGCCAGGGCAAACCCTTCCCTCCTGCCTCTGGGATGTTAGCCAGAGCCCTGGAAGCTACTCACGAGGGCCGTCCGATGTTTGCTCTTGGAGTCTACCTTTGGGGCCCGTTTCCTTTTCAGCAGGAGAGGGGTGGCAGTGACTTTGGGTCTTCGGTTGGGCCTCTTGGTGACTGGCTGAGTCTGTTTTGGAATCTGACTCTGTCTGGTGGGAAGTCTGCCCAGCATTCTGGGCCATCCTCTGCGTGCAGGCCACAGACGAACCCTGTTTCCTTTCAGGACACATGCCCTGGTCTCTGCTCTCCAGGTCACCCCCAGGCAACTTAGCAGGTCCAACTGCTTGGATACGGTTGGGCCATGCTGCGCTCTGGATGCCACCGCATGAATGAGCGTTCTGTGTTTGCACCTAGGCTGGCAGCTCTCCGAGGGCCCTGTCCCCAGCACCACCCCAGCCCGCACTCAGTACAAAGAGCAGTCCTCAGTGACTGAATGCAGCAATGAGAAAGCCTGGCGGACAGTCAAGGTTTCTTCCTGGTGAAACCGAATCACAGTGTGGAGCCCCGTGTGGAAGCGCTCATTTTGGAACCTTGTCTGAGGAGTGTCCGCTATTATTGCTAACACTTGGCGGGGGGGGGGGGGGGGGGGCGCGGGCAGGGCAAACTCCCCACTCCCCACCCCCACGCAGACACGGGTTTTTACCAGTTAGCTGTTCGGTAACCAGGAAGTCCGGATGCCAGTGGTTTTCCTTCCACTCTAAGAGAACAGTCACCTTTACCTCTCAGCCCTCCGTCCGCGCCGCCCACCGCGCGCCTCCCCTCCCGGGGCTGCTGGCCCAAGTGCTGACTGGGAGCGATTGCTCTTGGCATCAAGCCTGAGAACAGGCTGTGCGGCCAAGAGGCCGGGGCAGCCCTCCCTCTACGACACGGGTTGGGAAGTGACCAGGGTGAGGACGCAGACAATAAGGGCTCAGTACCCTCTGAAGCGGGAGGGATCCCTGGGGACAGATGTACCAGCGGTCCGCTCCCTGCCAAGCCCCCCGCGCCCCACCCAACCCACACCCCAGCATCTACATGCATCCTCTGGCAACCGGCTTCAGACAACACCATTCACGGGTTTGAGCGAGAGGGCAGGCCTTGCGAGGAAGTCCACAGAGAGGCCACAGAGTGAGAAGTCTCTGAGTCCACTGTCAATGGCGTCCTTCTAATAAGGCCGGGTGCCTGTCTCCGGGGAGCACAGCGCCCCTTCTCCCAACACGTCCTGGGCTGAATGACCCTTGGAGTGTACCAGGTTGAAGTTCTGGTGTCTGTGTCCGTGTGTGTGTGTTAAAATATTAAAACTGTGTTTCCAGACCAGACTTTGCTCCCGTGTTCAAGAGCCCCAATCCAAGTGTCACTTGGGTGTCCCACGGGCAAGGGCAATTTCACATACCCTGTGCTTCTCATCCTCTCCTTCCCCCTCAAACCCACAGTTGGTGCTGCCCCACAGTCCCTTTCTCAAGAAATCGCGCGGCCACTCACCTACGTGGCCAACCGGGAAACCTGGGCCCTCCCTCACCCCACATCCCCCCATTTCCCTCGGCCACCAAGTCGAGCCTGTTCGCTCCTGCACACTTGTACCTCATTCAGCTGGCCCTGCACACCCTGCCAAGACTTTAGGTCAGGTCACCAACTTCTCGAAGCGCGGTGACAGCCTCTTGATGTGTTTTCTTGCCTCCAGTCCTCCTGTCATCCCTGCTCCAGCCCCCACACCATCCCCAGCCCTGTCCCTAAACCAGCCCCGAATGATGTGCCCAAGGCAGCGGGGAGAAGGCCCACTGGCCCAAACGCATCTTTCTCTCCAACTTGTAGGTGCCCAAAGTGCCCCTTATTTTGGTAAGTTCTGGGGACACATACGGACATATTAGTAGCTCACCCTGGAGCAGAACCCAGCCTCTCTGACTTTTCCTACCGGCATCGAATTTTCCTGGGCAGAAAGGAAGGAATGTGAGATGAAAGGTAAGTTTTGACATCAATGAGGAAGGCAGGGGAAGGCCCAGAGTAGGGTAATGTGCAGGTCCGTGGGGCTAGAGGGAATTCCCAGGTTTCGAGAAAAGTGGCTTCCTGGAAAGGGCTGGGCTGGGTCCCTAAGAGACCATCTAGCAGATGTGCCAGTGTGCCAGGAGGAAGGCATTGCCCTGGGGAAGGAACCGGCCAGCTCCCCAGCTCTGGCAATGACTGGGTGGAAACCTCCCTCCCCGGGTCTCTCAGGGGTGGAGCCATCTAAGACTTCCCAGAGGGAGAGGGCTCTGATCTCCCAGGAGGTGGGCTGGGCTTCCTTCCAGAAGGGAGGCCGAAACCCGGGGGCGGGGCTGTAGAAGCAGCCCCCACTCTCCCCTCTGAGACCTCTAACTCGAAGAGGTGACGGAGCCCCACCTTTCCCCCCTCCCCAAACAGAACACGGGCTCAGATTACCCGATGCCTCTCTCTGCTCAGCCTGCAATGGGCCCGTCTTTCCTCTGCAGTGGTTCTTCCTCTGAGACCAACCCCTTTCCCTGAACTTTTACCTGTCTGGGCCCCGCAGCTCTGTAACACACGGGAGGGGGTGACGAGGCTCCCAAATCTGTAATCTACGCAAAGCTACAAATTACAAAACAAAACATGAGTCAACATTGTGGTGCAAGGTCTTTTTTTTTTTTTCCTTTCCTACAGATACGGGTTGTATAGACCTCATTGTCCTCAGGATTAGAGTCCAGATTCCAATCATAATTTGCAAGTCTCTTCAAGACCCGGCCCTGCTAAATGAGACGTCGGTCAGAGGGTACAAACTTGCATTTATGAGTAAGTTCTAGAGATCTAAGGTACAGCATGGTGATTATAGTTAATCAGACTGTATTATATACTTGAAAGTTGCTAGGAAGTTAGATCTTAAATGTGCTCAGCACAAAAAAGAAATGGTTTGTGACGTGATGGAAGTGTTAGCTAACACTCCGATGGTCATTATTTTGCACTATGTAAATGCAGCGAGCCATCATGTTGTACACCTTAAACTCACGCAGTGTTATCTGTGAAATATAGCTCAGTGAAGCCGCGAAAACAAAGATCTGGCTTCAGTTTTTACCTCTCAGCCCTCTCCCCAACCCCCATTCCTTTGTACCTGACACGTGGTCATCATTTTTTAACTTGTTATTTGGAAAGAATTTCTAATTTAGAAAAAAAAAGAATTTCTAATTTAGAAAGCACTGGAAAAATAAAAATAGCAGAAGGATCACTTGTATAGCCTTTACCCAGATAAGCCTATAGTTAACATTTTATCCCATTGCCTTTATCGTTTGGGTTCTCTCTCCACACTCAGGCGCGCACATGTTATGTATATACATTGTATATACCCACATTATGTGTATACATCCTGTGTGCCATTTGATACACGCACCTGCACACTTTTTTTCTGAGCCGTGGGAGGGTATGTTGTATATATCATGATCCTTTACTCTTACACTCCGGTGAATTTCCTAAACAGAGAGACATTCTCTTCTGCTTCTCCCTCTCCCTCCCCCTCTGCCCCTCCCCTCCGAGCACTCTCTCTCCTTCTCTCTCTCTCTCTCTTTTTAAATTTTATTTATTTTATTTGAGAGAGAGGGAGAGGGGCAGAGGGAGAAAGACAAGCACTCGATCTCATGACCCTACGATCATGACCTGAGCCGAAACCAAGAGTCAGACGCTCAACCGGCTGAGCCAGCCCGGCGCCCCTGGTGTCACAATACTTTAATCTACAGTCCATATCGCAGTTTTGTCAGGTGACACACGGATGCCCTTTAGAACATTTCTTCCCTTCCAGTACAGGAGCTGATCTAGCAGCAGGTGTTGCATGGAGTTGTTCTTTCTATTGAGCCTGTGTTAATCTGGAACACCCCACAGCATCTTTGGGTCTCTTACGACCTTGCTGTTTTTGGACAGATCACTTCCCCCTCCTGCCAATATAAATATTCGCGTTTTTCTTTCCTGCCAACATTTCTCAGCAGGATGCTCCTCATGCTGTGCTTGCCTGGTGTTTCCTCATGCTTAGATTGGGGATCTGCCTCTCTGCTGTGTAGGTACTATGGTGTCCGATTTGGGGGCGCTCATCCTATATCTGTCTCTCGTTGGTGATGCTAATTTTGATCACCAGTTCAAGGTGGCGCCCGAGGTCTCTACCCTATAGCTACTTTTTTTTCTCCCTTGCATATAATAAACAGTCTGTGGGGAGACACTTTAAAACCATCAAATATCCTGCTTTTCATTAAAATCTCCACTGGGGGGCGCCTGGGGGGCTCAGTCGGTTAAGTGTGGGACTCGTGATTTCGGCCCAGGTTCTGATCTCAGGGTCCTGAGATGGAGCCCGTCTGGGGCTCTGTGCTGGGCATAGAACCTGCTTAAGGTTCTCTCTCTCCCTCTCTCTCTGCCCTTCCCCCCCCCAAATAAATGAATAAATAAATAAAAATAAAATCTCCACCGGGTTTAGCATCCACTGATAATTTTTGTCCGATCCAGTCCTTACAATGATTGCTGCAAAATGACAAGTTTCCAGGGCACTTGGGTGGCTCAGTTAGTTGAATGTCCGACTCTTGGTTTTGGCTCAGACCGTGATCTCAGTGTCCTGGGATTGAGTCCCGCGTCGGGCTCTGCGCTCAGCGTTGAGTCCGCTTGAGATTCTCTCTCGCCCTCTGCCCCTGCCCCTCCCCCTGCTCTCGTGTGCACGCACGCGCACTCTCTCAAAATAAATAAAATCTTTTTAAAAAAATGACAAGTCTCCGACTCCCACACTCCCTCCATCCACAGTCATCGATTGGCCCTTGCGTTCTAGCCATTGTGAGCCACTGTCCGTTTGCCACACCTGCCAAGAACTCTTGGCTAACTCTTATTCGTCCCCCAGCCTGGGCTGCCACAAATGGTGCACAACTCCAGGGGACGCCATTCGCATTGTGGCCATGCCAGGTGGCAGCTGCGGGGGGGGGTCCTTGGTTTAGATGAAACTTCCTCCTGGAAGCTTTCCCAGATTCCCCAAGCTCTGTCTGCAGACCCCTATCAACACCCTCGCCACACTATATTGTAATTGTCTTCTTACTTCTTTGCCTCCCTCATTGGGCTATAAGCTCCTTAGGTAGGACTTTTTCTCTCTTGTTCTCTGCTGTGCCCCACCCAGAATATGTATTCAGCAAATGTCAGACCAGTGAATGAGTTTGGTCTCATGTTACAGTTAGTTATATACGTATATATGATATACATGTGTATAGCTGGCTTCTCCGGTAGAGGACAAAGTCCTTAAGGTCAAAAACCACACTTGATTCATCTCTGCACCCTCTTTCCGCCCCCTCCGCACTTGGCACGGGGCCTGGTTCATAGCAGGCACTCAACAAAGGTTTGCTGAAAAAGTCCACATGTGTACCGGTTGATCAGGGTACACTCCCCACCCCACCTTTCTGCAGAACTGCGCTAAACTCTGTTTGGGTGACACCTGGGAACCAGGTGGTGTGCCCTTCAAACGCCTGCTCTTCTGGCACAGTTGGGCCAAGCCCTGCCTGAGCACAGGAAATGTAAGTGTATGTGGTCAGGGTCATTAGGGCTCCCATTACCGAAGGAGGCCAAAACCTGAGTGAGTCTCCGAAGGTGACTGAGGGCTGTCTGGGACCCATCCTTGGGGTTCTGAAGTCTTCTTAGATGACAGTCCCTGGCTTCCCCCATGGAACTTTCCAGGAGCCGCTGGCCCAGCGGACTCGGGAAGTCTTTCTGGGGCTAGGTCACTTGGAAGGCACACTGCTTGGGTCAGGATAAAACAGAAACAGGAGAGGCTTGGAGAGAAGGCCTAGGAGGAGCCGGGCTAATAACCCAGCCCTTTGAAGAGCACAGGGCACCTCCGCTGTCTGGAGCCCAGCCGGCCAATCTGGCAGAATGAACTCCGATGCCCACCAAGACCTGGACCTGGATTCCGGCTGGTGTCTCGCTCTGCAGCCCCGCAGGGCAGAGGCTCGTTGCCATGACAGCACAACCCCCTTGGCGGAGGCTGAGCTGAGTCCAGCTCAGCAGCCAGGGCAACTCCTCCCAGAAGGCACTGGCTCGGGAAGCTCCCGGGAGGGCTCTTCTCAGCCCCCTAGAGATGGAGTGGAGCCCCAGGGGCAGCCTCAGGCCAAAGGTCAGTGTCATCGGACTTTAGCTAGGACAGTCCTGATTTGTACAGAGTTTTTGTCTAGATGGAGGCTATGCTCCAGCCTTCCCGCTGTGTCAGAGATGCGCCATACACCCCACAGCATTCAGCTTTTTCCCAAGAGGAAAAATACTCACCAACGGGCCCCAGATCCATCAGTGGCAGCCTTGAAACTTATAGCCAGGGACTAAGGGTTACGGATCTAACACAGGAACCACTAACATGAACATTTTCATTTTTATTTCTAAAGCACTTACATAGCATTGACCATGTGCCAGGCATTGTTTTAAATGCTTTGCAATCTGTTAACTCATTAATTCTCATAACAACCCTTTAAAGTAGGTCCAGTCATCATCCCCAGTTGATCGTTGAAGAAACAGAGGCACAGAGAGGTTAAATAACTTGCTTGAGGTCACACAGCTGATAAATGGCAGAGTGACTCTGGCCCAGGTAGTGTGACTCCAGGCCCCGTTCTCTTTACTCCTCTGTCCTGCTGCCTCCCTGGGCTTATCATCCTTGTGAGAACAGAGCAGGACACGGAGAAACCTTCCCACTTCCCCTTTTCCTTTTCTCCGTAGGTCCTTTTCTATGGCTCAAGTTCAGGAGTCCAGCCTGTCCCCCTAGTCACATCAGAGACAAAGAGAGGGAGAAAGAGAATGAAGACATTGGATGCTCGGATACTTCTGGAAAAGTCAGCTCTGGCACGGGCTGAGGCGTAACTCCAGGGTTCAGAAAGCCCTGCGGTTAATTTAGCCCAAATTCTGAGCTGAGTGTGCCTAGCGACTCCCCAAAGATGACCATGGCATCAGAATCTTTCTAACCCTAGCCTTGGGCAAACACCACCACCAAAGAGTGGCCAGAGCCGAGCTTTGGCTGGACATGGAACAGAACTGGGAAGAAAACAAGTACATCGGGGTAGATAACAAGTTGTTCACAGTGAGCAAGGCCCCAGTGGCCTCCTTATAAATCTCAGTCCTGAGAAAGTGTGGTTAGAGCTGAAAGCCCCGACATGTCACGCGCTGCTATTCCCGTGGAAATACCAACCAGACAGCGCATGCACCCGGAGACGGGACGAGGGCAACACACTCTGGATACAAAACCTTCAACCAACCACCAAACTTTCTTTAAAGGGAGACGTGTTTGGCACTCTGCTGGGCACAGGGACTACAAATAGGAGTAAAAATGCTACCATCTGTGCTGATATCATCCACGCTCGCACATGCATCGATCGTCTGGGGAGGGCAACAGCAGTGGGAGAGAGTCTAAGGGGTCACCGCAAACCCCTCCTGCCTTGTGAATTCACTCTCAGAAGCACACGTTACCTATGCAGACAATAAATGAGGGGCACCCGGCCGGCTCAGTTGGAAGAGCGTGTGACTCTTGACCTCGGGGTTGCGGGTTCAAGCCCCATGTTGGGTGTAGAGATTACTTAAATAAATAAAACTTAAAAAAAATTTAGGGGCGCCTGGGTGGCTCAGTCGTTAAGCGTCTCCCTTCGGCTCAGGTCATGATCCCGGGGTCCTGGGATCGAGCCCCGCATCGGGCTCCCTGCTCAGCGCGAAGCCTGCTTCTCCCTCTCCCTCTCCCCCTGCTTGTGTTCCCTCTCTAGCTGTCTCTCTCTCTGTCAAATAAAGAAATAAAATCTTAAAAAAAAAAAAAGATTTAAAGTGACAGGGTTGTTGACAACAACGAAGGATCCAGGATATACCGACGGAATTGACCAATCGGTCTTCCTGGCTTGGGACACACTTCGGGCTCTCACCGTGGCGGTTATATCCAAGAAGTCTTCTTACCACGTCCTGGCTACAGAAAGGCGGGTGTTTTCTAGTCATTTTTCCAAGCACATCACATGAGGAGACTGATAACCCGGCAAGAATGCGGAGGCAGGTGAGCCGTGCCCAAGGCAGAAGGGAGTTTGTCCTTCCACGGGCTTTGACCACGTCATCCACCCTTCATGGACAAAGGTGACTCCATGGGTGACAGCCCGTCACCTTGCAGACACGCCCCTGTCCCCAGGCTGGCCCTGGCCCCGGCCCAGAGAAGTGTTTCCCAATCAGCTCTGGTCTGCTGGGCAGGGGCCAGTCCCTCCGGCTGGATCCAGCCAAAACCTGCTAAGGAGCTAGCCCCAGCCTGAGAATGAGGGTCGGCAAAGTAGGTTCTGGTGGTTTGGGCGAGGGCAAATGGACAAGTCAGTTTTCCGGTGTGGCGTGGTTTTTCAGGATGGTGGGCTCTGACTTTGCCCTCTGCGCCCTCCGCCCCCAGACTACCTTCAGGCTTCCTCTCTGCGAAGCGCATCCCATCTGCTGGGAAATAGTAGCCATGTGACAATAAGCATGATCATGACCCTCTCGGGAATGCTCCGGTGGGTCAGGCACGGAGCTCAGCACTATACGTGCATTCTCTCCCAAGCAGTCCTCATGGACGTGCCACGAGGAAGGGCTTCTGGCTGTCTTCATTTTACAGCTGAAGAAACTCAGCCTCGCAGAAAGAGCTAGTAAGTGGTGGGGACCCATTGGAAATCGGTCCATGTGGTTACGAGCCCAAAACTGCTGCACTTAGCTAGGCTTTTAACCACTCTGCTCGACTGCCTCTCATAAAGTTAATTTTAATCTTTGCCTAATCCGACCTTATTTAGGGAAGGAAATGTGCTGCCAAAAAATCACTTATGATATCCTAAAGCTAAATATAAAAGGCTCTTCTATTATCTCTTGTTTGGGGCTCTTCGGGCTGAGGCCTCGCCCCAAGGGCCTGTGGGACCAAGGGTTCTCTGGGTGCATACCATTTGGGCAGACAGGAAATAAGCCTAGCTCTGCTGGCCCTGAGTCAAGGCCCTAAAAAGATCTGCTAACAAGGAAAGTTAAACTTATAAAAATCAGTATGGAAATGAAAGACCAGGCCCTGGGATTCAAAATGTCAAGAACCTCCTTCCAACTTACTTCCCTGGGGTGGGGGTTGGGGAGGGCACTGCCTGGGGACGAGCGTTTTGCAGCTGCTAGCTGAGGGGTTTGTGGGTAGAAGCTGACTTCTAGGTCCCATTGGGTCACCACGGTGGAATTCTAGATATGTGTCTGACTGCTTTATTCTGTATTCTCAGTTTATTCCCCCTGGGTCTGCACCTGCAGAGAAAACACTGGGACTCTTCTCTTCCTCGGCTTGCTGTACTGGTTAGTTCTACGTGTCAGCTAGGTTAAGGGAGGCGCCACTAGCTGGTAAAAGATGATTTTTGGGTGTGTCTGTGAAGGTGTCTCTGGAAGAGATTAGCGATTGAATTGGGAGACTGAGCAAAGATTGCCCTCACCAATGCAGGTGGGCATTAGCCAATCTGTTGAGGGCCCAAATAGAACAAAAAGATGGAGGAAAGGCAAATTTGCTCTTTTTTTATTTTTTATTTTTTATTTATTTTTTTTGCTTGAGCAGGGACATCCATCTTCTACTACCCTCAGACATTGATGCTTCTGGTTCTTGGGCTTTTGAACTTGGACCAGGACTCATGCCATCGGCAACATGGTTCTCAGGCCTTTGAACTGGGTTGGGGTTACACCAATAGCTTTCCTGAGTCTCCAGCTTGCAGATGGCAGTTCTTGGGACTTCTTGGCCTTCATAATCACCTGAGCCAATTCCTATAATAAATATCTCTCTGGGCGGCTCAGTCGGTGAAGTGTCTGCCTTCGGCTCAGGTCATGATCTTGGGGTCCTGGGATCGAGCCCCGCATCGGGCTCCCTGCTCAGCAGGGAGCCTGCTTCTCCTTCTCCCTCTGCCCCTTCCCCTGCTCTCTCTCTCTCTCTCGTGCACACACATACACACACGTACTTTCTCTCTCTAATAAATAAAAATCTTTAAAAAAAATCTATCTGTCTATCTACCTTTCTATCATTGATCTACATCTACCTCCTATTGATTCTGTTTCTCTAGAGAACTCTAATGCACTTGCTCTCTTGGATTTGCCTTCCTCTTCTAAAATGCTGAGGCTGGAAACCAAGACACTTCTCTGCCAATCACCTGAGACACTCTTTTCTTCACATCACTTCCCCAGCTTCTTAATGCTGAGATGGGGAGCCAAGCAGCCTCCGTCGCCTGCAGCCACTCAGCCCCAGTGAGGCAGCCTCACCCTGGCCAATGCAGACCAAGCAGCCAGCCACGCGAAGCTCCCTGCCAACCTTGAAGGCACCCCCCCTTTCCCTCTACCCAGACGCCCTCCCCATTCTGTGCTCACAACTCCTGCCTCTTCACCTTCAACAACTCAGGATAAAACCCACCTCCTACTACCTTGCCACCGTGTCTTCCAGGTTTTTTCTGTATTCAATATGTACCAGATTGCTTTATTGGTACTATAAACAGTAACAAGGATGCCAGCCACCATTTATTGAGTATTGTTTGCCCAGGCACTATCTCATTGACACATTGTCTCATTGAAACCCCACAACCACCCTATGATGTGGGTGCTGTTATTACTCTCCCCATTTTCCAGACGAGAAAACTGAGGTTAAGTAGCATGTCCTAGGACATACAGCTAAGAAGTGGTAGAGCTGGGATCTGACTCCAGGTCTCTCTGATCCCAGAGCCACTCTCTGAATCAGTGTGGGTTTGCCTCCTTGCTTCCATTAGAATCTTCGGCTTTCTTCTGGATTTCCAGCTCCCGACACCCAATCCGGGGCTCTGTGTGGAGTGGGCACGAGCCAGATTGATCTGTTTGCAGGGGTTCTGTTCACCCCATCAGGCCCTTCGCTCCTCCCTGGCCCTGCAAGGGAGACGCAAACAGCAGGGCGGCCAAGAGCTAGATCAGAAGCAGGGAGCCGTGCCAAGTCTGAGCAAGACCCGATGTCCCCTGGCGTCAGTCAGGGCCCTGCGGCTTCCTAGCACGCTCACCTCGTGGCCCCACCATGACTCGCACACCTCTGCTAATGAGGCCGGGGAGGGGACTGCCACCAAGGATCCTGGAGCATCTACGAGGGAAGCCAGCCTTTTAATATCCCCGCGTTTCTACGGTGATTGGACTCCGCCAGATAGCATCTGCCCCCTTGTGGACTGTGCTTTTTTGACATTTTGGGAGAAGAGAAGAAAATACACCTTGAGTCTCTAAAAGTCCTGCGAAAATACCATTGCCCGCAAACCTGGCAGGGTCTGGGAATCGGCCACGGTGGCTTTCCTTGACCAGGCACGGCAGGACCCCTTGTGAGTCTTCTGGGTTCTTCTGCTTGGCGCCTGGGGGCTCCAGCCAGCCCTGGCTCCATGCTCTTGGGCCTCTTTCTGAGCTCATCCCTATCTCTGCTTTTAGTTTGCATGCACGCATGCACCCTGTGGTCTCCTTTCGGAAATAACAAGGCCCCTTGATTGTCCTTTCGCCCTCACCCCTTGCTCTCCGCCTGCCCCGCTGCCGGCGACCGGACACCTGCATCTGCTCCAGCTCAGCGGGTGTGATCCTGAGGGCTCCCAAAAGTCCCTGCAGGTGGCAGCAGGCGCTATGTCACTGAATCTTCAGGACAACCCTGTGAAGGGGGAATTGTGATCAGAAGAGAAAATGAACCTCCGAGGTGCTAGGCAACTTGTTGGAGGTCACCCACGCAATCACCAGCAGAGCCAGCCCCCGAACTGAGGACTCTCTGACTCCACAGTCTATGCCTTCCCGCGAACTGCCACATCCATCCGCTCACTTCAGCGGATATTTACAGAGCTCTTTCCGTGTGCTGGTTCCTGTTCTCGGTGCTGAGGATACAGGGAGGAACAGGCCAGGCATGGCTCTGTCCCCACTTCTTGGAGCTTCCAATCTGGCCGGGGAGAAAATATTCTTGAAAGCCACTGTGTCCTTCTGGTTTCTGTCTGCTTGTCCCGACTCTCTCAACATATGGGAGATTTTGGTTTCAACTCGGCCAAATTCATTCACTCGTTTATTGGTTCCCTCCACAAACACTTTCTGAGGGCGTACTATGTGCCAAGGACCGTGCTAGTCACTGGAACATGACAGTGAGCCCAAGCAGAGGTCCCCGGCCTCTGGCACTTGCTGTGCCCAACCTTTCATACCTTCCTCCCTCTGCACCTTTACGCATGCCATTCCCTCTGTCTAGATGCCCTTCCTTATGCCTCTTTACTGAAATCCACTCCAATCCTCAAGGCCCGTCTTGAGCCTGGCCTCCACCCACTCACAGTGACGGGTGATTACTCCCGGCTCTGAGGTCACTCAGCATTTGCCATCTGGACAACTCGGGTGTCCACACAAGTCACTTGACACATGCCAGTCTCGCATCCTTAACTTTCACATTGGTATATGGATTCTGTCACTTAACTTGCCCACTATTCACATCATCACCCAGAACACACTTTCTTTCTCATCAAGAAGCAGTTAGCAAGTGGCTACTGTGTATTTTAGTGATGGAAAAACTGAAGAACCTTTGTGGAGCCTCTCTGAAAGAACAAAGAGCTTTCATAAATATTTGATCATTTAATTGTTACAAAATGCTACCACTGCCATTTTACTTTTCAACTATTAAATGTCATTTAGGGGTGCCTGGCTGGCTCAGTCCGTAGAGCGTGTGACTCTTGATCTTGGGGTTGTGAGCTGGAGCCCCACGTTGGGTGTAGAGATTACTTAAAAAAAATAAAATCTTAATAAATTAAAAACTAATAGTAAAATGTAATTTGAATTACTTAGTAGCTAAATATATTCTCCTCGTGAAAAGCAAACATTATATACCTGGCTCCAGTATTCTTTGAGCACCCCACCCCACCCCACCCTAGACCCCCTCAGAGATGCGGGCGAGGAAACATGTGCTCAACGTCACACAGCTAGTGTGTGTGTGTGTGTGTGGGGGGGGGGAATTTCCAACTCTAAATCTCTCATTTCAGTTTTTCCACGCTGCCTCCCACGAGGGCCAGCGGCTTGTTTATACCTGTACCCTGGGTGCCCAGCACAAGGCTCTGTATTGAAATGTCCACGTTAGCGCCCTCCCCTGCAGATGGGTACCCTCCGCACCAAGGCCTTGCCTCCTCCCAGTCCCACCCAGTTAGTGAAGGCTCAAGGTGACAATTGAGGCCATGCAGGCATCCTGCCAGGCGCCTCTTCTGCCACCCCCCCCCCCCCGGGCTCTCCTTCGGGAGCCACTACAGCGAGACTTCATAAAGGCAAGCCAAGTGTTTGCTGGGCACTCGCTCCCAGGGTGCCAGGGGCTGCGTCTGATGTGGGGGAGAAACACCTGCTATGCTATCCTTGTGCCGCCTCTTAGGAAACTAACCAGCACACGTCCAAGTTCCAAATTACGCAAGTGCGGACGACAGGTTGGGGGGTTCTCGGTCGGAAGTGCTCTGCCGCAGCGGACAGAGGGGGCTTCTTGGGACAGGTGGGCTAGCACAATATGGGCGGGGAGCAGCCTGTGCGGAGGGCACCGCACCCGGAGCCGGCCGTCGGCAGCGCTTGGCAGCGCGGGGCGCAGGGCCGCAGGGGAGCAGGGCTGCAGGGGTGCAGGGGCGCAGAAGAGCAGGGGCACAGAGGAGCAGGGTCGCAGGGTCGTAGGGCCGCAGGGCGCAGGGGCACAGGGGCGCCGGGGCGCAGAGGAGCAGGGGCGCAGGGCCGCAGGGCGCTGGGGCACAGGGGCGCCGGGGCGCAGAGGAGCAGGGGCGCAGGGCCGCAGGGCGCAGGGGCACAGGCGCGCAGAGGAGCAGGGGTGCAGAGGAGCAGGGGCGCAGGGCCGCAGGGCCGCAGGGCTGCAGGGCCGCAGGAGCTCAGGGCCGCAGGGCGCAGGGGCACAGGGCCGCAGGGGCTCAGGGCCGCAGGGCGCAGGGGCACAGGGCCGCAGGGGCTCAGGGCCGCAGGGCGCAGGGGCACAGGGGAGCCGGGGCGCAGAGGAGCAGGGGCGCAGAGGAGCAGGGGCGCAGGGTCGCAGGGCCGCAGGGGCACAGGGGCTCCGGGGCGCCGGAGCGCGCCCTCTGCAGGCAGCCGCGAGGAGGCGCCCGGGGCGCGGCGGCGGTGAACTGGCCGTTGGCGGCGGCGGCGGCTGCGCGGGGACGTTCTCAGCGCGCGTCTGTCGTCCAGCCTGGCACAGCCAGCGGCTTTCAGTCGCCACGAGGCCCTCGGCAGCTGTGTTGTGCACCCCTACCCCCCGGGCGTGCCCAGCCCTCCTCTCGGCCAGGGACTCGCCCTCAGTTCCGCCCGTGGCCGGCGGGGACCTTTCCCTGTGCCACTGCCCCGCTGACAGCGAAGACGGCCGCACAGCCACCGCGCCGGGAGTGCCCCCGACAAAGATTCCCTGGAAAAAGCCGGCCTCCCAACGGAGGAGGAGGCTGGCCTGTCGCTGCGAGAGCCGGCGGCCTTCTGCGCTAAGCACACATTCTGTGCCAAGCTGTCGCCCATGCCCCTCGCAGATCCTGACTCACTTCTTCCGTCCGCACTGCGGTGCTGTTCTTGACCCCATTTCACAGCCGAGCAAGCTGAGGACCGAGAGCTTAGTTCCTTGCCCACGGTCTCACAGCTGGAAAGAGGCCGAGTCATGCTCTTAATAAAGCACTCTATCAAGTGCCTCTCCTCACGGCTGGCGTTGGGTCAGTCCCCAAACAGGCCGATGGTTCCCAGACTGAAGCAGTCCCCTTCCCCAGCTCTCCACGGTCATTTTCCAGGCACCGCACTATCCTGTGCTGCTCCCTGGCCCTCTCTGAGCGGCGGGGCCTCTGCTTTCAGCGGCAGGGGCTTTATGTGGCTTGTCAGCTGCCTCAGTTTTCTCATCTGAGAAATGGTCATCATAGCATTCGCACCATAAAGCTGCTGAAAGCACTGAATGAGAGAATCCATACACAATTAGAAGAGTGCTGGCCCCACAGTAAAACGCTCAAGAAATGAGGGTGGGTGAGCAGCAATAGACCAAGACCCTGGTACCCCTAAGGGCTTCCCATCCGCCTGAGGGAGGAAGGGAGGGAGGGAGAAGGAGACAGAGATGGAGGGAGAGAGGGACGGAAAGAAAAGACTCACTTGCTTTCAGAGCAGGTCAAAGAGGGTCACGTTCACTCTAGGGCTCTGGCCGCTTTCAGTGACCACGCTGTCGTGGTAGCTGGGAACATCAGGCCCAGACGCAGAAGTATGTCCGGTCTAATCAGCCCCTAATAGGTCACGTGGCTGTGCCGCTGGTACGGCTCTGATGGCAGTGTCCTCAGGTGCCCCAGTAACATGCCTGTTCCTCTCCCCTGGAGCGACCTGAGTCATCTGGTGTGACAATCGGTGTTCAACACTGTCACCATCACCAACAGATACCCATCTTGTATTTACCATACGGAGGGCTCTGTGTCAGGGGCTTATGATCAAACGGCCACCGTGTGCTCCCGGGATGGTAGGGGCACCTCCTGTGGACCCAGACCCGTTTTGACACAGATTTGGGGAGGGAGGTGTCCCCGGCCCCTGGCTCTCCAGTTCTCTAGCATGGACAGCATAACAGTAGTACGGGATTTCCAAACCCCTGCTGTACCCAGGGGCAGGGCAAACAACAGATCCAAGTCAGGGAAGGCCCCGTGCAATTTAGTCCTGCCGAGTTGTCGCCAGGTAGTGAGAGGCTGGATCCAGCCCGAATTCATTCATGCCGATGGATAACCAAAGGAACAAATTCCACATGTCCTTCCTTCCTTTTTTTTTTTTTAAGATTTTATTTCATTTATTCATGAGAGACAGAGAGAGAGAGAGAGAGAGAGAGGCAGAGGGAGAAGCAGACTCCCAAGGAGCAGGGAGCCCGATGCAGGGCTCGATCCCAGGACCCCGGGATCATGACCTGAGCCGAAGGCAGACACTCAACCATCTGAGCCACCCAGGAGCCCCTCATTCCTTCCTTCTTTCCTTCGTTGACTCATTTCTCTCTCCAGTGGACATTCACTATGCGTTAGGGTCTGTGCTCGGTGTTAGGAACGTAAAGAGGAGCAAGACAGAGCCCCTAATGGAACAGACAAGGAAGCACGTGGCTACCATACCATGAAATAAACATTATAATCCAATCACTTGACGATTATTTCTTGAACACCTACTATGTGCCAGGCACTGCTCTAGGCACAGGGGCTACAACCATGAATAAAACAGACGAAATCGCTGTGCTCCTGGAGCTGATATAAATAGACTACTTGAGCAGTTCAAAGAAGACAAGGGCAGAGAACCTGGGCGGGGAGTCTGGGGAAGGCTCGAGGAGGAC
Organism: Eumetopias jubatus; assembly: GCF_037043125.1. Classification (NCBI taxonomy): domain Eukaryota; kingdom Metazoa; phylum Chordata; class Mammalia; order Carnivora; family Otariidae; genus Eumetopias; species Eumetopias jubatus. Next base: position 28,914,882 of record NW_028274817.1, read on the forward strand.
TTGTGATCTCAGCTGGGTCTTGAAGGACTGTGTCCTGGCCAAGGGCGGGGGTGGGGGGAGTAATAATACAACAAAGTCTGGAAACCTGAAAGTGGATGGGCGGTGTGACTAGGGAACTGCAAGTGGCTTGGTTTGGGACTGCAGAGCATGCCCTGAAATGAGTGGTAGGAATGTCTCTCCAGGTAAGGCACAATCGGGTAAAATAGACCAAGGCCCAGCCGGTCTCCACGTTTTTCTGAGACCCAACCCTGGTGAGAGGCAAAGGGGTGTCAAACACCATCTAGCCATGTGCTTGTGGTATTCGGTTTGGGCTAAGCCAAGCCCCAGGGCCCCATATTCCCAGCCTCCAGGCATGCAGCCTTACAGGGGGCTCAGTGTTCTTTGCTAAGAGCCTTCATTTAGAAGGAAGGTTAACGAAACTTGAATAAAATAAAATTTAACTCAAGAACTTTAGGTTCCAGTGATTTTTTACAACAATAATTCTTAAATTGGCTAAAAAGAGAGAATAGAGGTGCCTGGGTGGCTCAGTCGGTTAAGCGTCTGCCTTCGGCTCAGGTCATGATCTCGGGGGTCCTGGGATCGAGCCCCGCAACAGGCTCCCTGATCGGCGGGGAGTCTGCTTCTCCCTCTCCCTCTGCCCCTCCCCCCGCTTGTGCGCTCTCTCTCTCTCTCTCAAATAAATAAATAAAATCTTTAAAAAACAAAAAAAATAATAAAAATAATAAAAAGAGAAAATAACTTATCCTCTAAAAATGGATTCTGTAAACCGTGCTTTGGTTATTACAATTTCTCTTCACTATTTGTCAAGTGGATTCTGTCTTTTGTTATTGAAACTAGCCGGCTTTCATATTTTAATATGTTTCATGACCCGCAATAAAAAGTTGGACAGGTTCACCTTGCCGTGCTCATTGGAAACTCCCGTCAAGTTGGACAGCTCAGAGTGCATGCATTATCTTGCCTCGGCAAGCCTCAGTTTTGTCAGCTGTGCAATGGAATTAATTAGAATTCCTATCTCTCAGGCCTGTTGAGAGGATCAGGAGAGTTAATCTGCGCCCTGTGAAGCGCTTAGCACGACATCGGGCACAGAAGAGGTCAAAATAGCCATGATCCTACCCTGATTCTGTAGTTTTTGAGAAGCCCCCGGTACTTGGTTGTATCAATGGTTTTATCACAAGAAACAGGCTTCACCTCATCCAATCAGTCTGGCTCTAGAGATTCTGAAAAGGGCCACAGTCCCTAGTAGGAGAACTAAGAAACGGTATTGTAAACTCCAGCAAGAAAAGCTGATTTCCAGGGCGCCTGGGTGGCTCAGTCGTTAAGCGGCTGCCTTCGGCTCAGGTCATGATCCCAGGGTCCTGGGATCGAGCCCCGCATCGGGCTCCCTGCTCCGCGGGAAGCCTGCTTCTCCCTCTCCCACTCCCCCCGCTTGTGCGCACTCTCTTGCCGTCTCTCTCTCTCTGTCAAATAAATAAATAAAATCTTTAAAAAAAAAAAAAAAGAAAAGCTGATTTCCAGTCTTCCTGGTGGACAGACCAAGGCACTAACCCATGATGACCCAAGACACACAGAGAAGCATGGGGCTGAAGTGGAATGACCATGCCGGTTGGCCAAGCTTTCAGCTTTCTATCCTAATTGGCAAACGGCATGCTTTTGCCTAGCAGCCCATGCACCTGCCTTTACCCCCTGACCTTCCCTTCTAAGATAAATCCACCTCAAGGCTCAATTTTTATAATAAATGCACTCCTGAGCTGTGAGCTTCATTGCAAAAGCGAAAAGAGATCTCTTGCTTTCAAAGGTCTTAGTATGTTGCCTCTTTCCAGCAGCTTCTTTCCCTGGGGCGTGAAGGCCTAGGGCTGGGGAATCAGGCTGGGACCCCGTGGATTCCCTCAGAGGCAGCTCTGGTGATCACACTGTACCCAATGGGCCGGCAGTGAGTGCGGTCTGGGTGTGAGGCAGGAGGGATGGTTTTTTGTTTTGTTTTGTTTTGACCTTTGCTCTGTTTCATAATCATTGTTGTAAAACGAGTGCTCTGAGTGAGAGCCCAGAATTATCACTATAAGCATTGTCCCTATTCAGTCCAGTTCAAAAGTGTCCTTTCCTTTCTTTCTTTCGTTCTTTTTAAAGATTTTATTTATTTGACAGAGAGAGCGAGAGAGCCCAAGGGGGGAACAGCAGAGGCAGAGGGAGAAGCAGACTCCCCGCTGAGCAGGGAGCCCGATGCGGGGCTCGATCCCAGGACCCTGGGATCATGACCTGAGCCGAAGGCAGACGTGCAACCATCTGAGCCACCCAGGCGCCCCGTCCTTTTCTCTTTATAATTTTCTCTGCGTGTGTGCGTGTGCATACGTGTGCGTGTGCATGCGTGTGCATGCGTGTGCGTGTGCATGCGTGTGCACGCGCGTGTGTGTGTGAGATTCACTTTCTATAGTACCTGTGGCATTTTCTTCAGACTATTTCAGAAAATCTGGAGGGCAGGGATAGAGCCCATGAATAAAATGAAAATAATGTAAAGCATTGTTCTGAGCGCTTTACACATATTAACCCTTTCAATCTATTCCTGCGAGGTAGGTACCAGTGGTATCCACATATCCTAGATGGGGAAACTGAGGTGCAAAGCAGTTGGGTTGGATAGTTGTCCCATGAGAAAGTTTGGTGTCTGAAAATGAGACCTCTAGCTCAAGAGTCCCACGAGTGAGTCCCGAGTGGGAAAATGGGGAACACGTGGGAGATCGGGTGATAAGGAAGGCCCAGACTTGGGTGAGGCCTCTGCCCCGATGTACAGGGCTGGCCCCCAATTCCTTCCTCCAGCGGGAGTCAGTACAGGTTTTGTGGAGGACATCAGCTTATATAATTTTGGAACCCTCTTTTAAAAAAACACAAGCATATCTTACTTTTGAACATTTTACAAGACCACATGACCAAATGGATACGTTGCTATGGTGCCTTCCAGGGCTAGGAAGGGGCCCGGGCAAGGGGTGGCTCTGAAACCCAAGCGTCATTAGCTGCGCCGTGCACCTGCCTCTGGCCCGGAGACGTCTCTGCTCCTGGCTGAGCAGGGCACTGGAATCTCCTTTTGACGGAAGACTTTTCCTTTTCACTCCCCAACACGAGGCCCTGGGGAATCCATCTGTCAACAGCGAAGTACAGACTTTGCTCTCTGGTTATGCCTTTCCAGCCACAACCATCTCCAATCGGGGAGTGAAAACGTTAGAGTCGGTGAAATGGGTCATGTGATCACATTTGGCACGTTCTCTTAAATCTCAAGAGTGCTACATTTCCTTCCTGCCTTGCAAAAGTTGCCCAAGGAAATGAAAACCCGGGATGAATGTTCACCATCAAAAGCAGACCTCTCTTCCTGTGTCCCCTTCATTGACAGTCATGGAAAAGGCATGGATTCATAGACTCTTTTAATTTAACTCAGTTTTGTCTCTGAAGAGGGTCCAGTAAAAACAACCATTCAATCTGTCACTTGAACATTGTTTATATTTGTTGCCAGGATACCAAAGGCTCTGTTAAGCCTTTGGCTAAGAAGAGCACCATGCATCTGAACTTGTTCACCTGCACATAAAGCAAATAATGGCTGAAATGATGGGAAAGCTCCTCCAAACATTTTAAGTGGAACACAAGGCATTTTTTGTGTCCAGAAATTGCTGCATCCGGTATTTGTTGTTCAAATAAATCTCCACCCGCATACCGAAGTGCACATTATACATAATAAGATCGGGCTTTGAAAAGACAGATGTTAATTATTTGGAGGTAAATCAGGTCACCTTTGACCCAAACTCCGAGCTGTAATTTTGTTGCTCAGCTTCTTGGTCCCGAAATTAATGTAAATCTTTACATTTGTAATTTCACTTGCCAACGCCAACCCACCCACACAGTCTGCAAATGACTGCTCTGAGTCAGAGACTATTCACTTACAACTGTGTTCGATATTTAAAAAATGTTCTCTGGAAGGATTAAATCACCTAATCCTAGTCTTTTCACCGATTCGGCTTTATGTAAAAACGATGGAGCCCTAGGACATCTAAAACTGGAGGGGACTTTACAGGAGAAACCAAAGCTCTGATGTGAGATGTGGCTTGCCCCCCAGGTCGCTCAGCAACCAAAGCTAAAACCCGAAAGGAAAGTACTGGTTTGGGCTTTTAATAAAGGGTCGCATTTAGAAACAAATCCTTGCTCCGAGTCCAGAAGCTACCCCTTCCACCACGCTCCTGTCTCCGACAGCATCTGTGAGTCCTGGTAGACCCCACAGTCTGACACCGGTCTGAAAGAATCATGCCATTTTGAAGCCAAGCAGTCAGAATATGATTCCGATAAAAACAAATCAGCTGCTATTACCATATGCGTCAATTTTGGAGGGGAGAGATTTACCAGAAACTGTTCATAATGGTTACTTTTGAGGAGGGGCGCAGGGGATGGGAGAGGGAGGACAGAGATTTGCTTTTCGTCTTGTGTCTCTCCTTTACTATTTCATTTTGATTACCATGTATAGATATTAATGGTGTTAAAAATCTAAAACAACAACAACAACAACAACAACCCCAACAAATTAGAGATACTAATCTAGGGCAACAGCATCACAGCGAAGTTGGTGTACATGGTAGTACAGATATTAGTGGTGTTAAAAATCTAAAACAACAACAACAACAACAACAACCCCAACAAATTAGAGATACTATACTCGCAAACTTCACAGGAGAAATGAAATTCATCCCAGTAACACTGACACTTGAAAATCTGTTACCCGGTACCGCAGTACTTTTAAAACATTTCTACCAAAGTATCCATAATGGCAGAGGAGGCTGAATAGGTTTCCCCCAGGGGTCTGGGGACAGTGCCAGCAATCAATGGTCCTCGGTACGCAAGAACTCTCTTCGTTCGCAGCTTATGTTTTTAAAATGCATTCAAATTGTGCAAGAGACTCTCTAACGTATCTGCATCTCTTTTACTACAAAAATAATGGCTTAAATGACTTACCATCCACGAAAACTGCCCCTGTGGGGAGACACCCCTGGTTTCTTTCTCCAGCGGTCCGGAGCACCCGCCGCACGCTGCCTCCAGTGACCGAGTGAAGAGGTCCCTGGAATGAGAAGCGCGGCTGTGCGCGAGCTGACCTGTATTCTGGCTCTCTCACCTGGAATCAGGCTTCACGGATTCTGTTATGCATTGAATAGTAACAAAACAACGGCATAAATTAGGGTGTTGCTAAGATTGTGTACCATCAATGTTCGCATGAACATAATGGACATAATGAATTCTATAGCACTATCCGGCACAGCTTGGAGAGATTAAAACCACTTTGTCTTTAAATTAAATTTCAAAAATCACTGAACAACAAGAATAGAAAGAACAACAACAAAAACCCCTCATCCATGTCAGCCACCCAGTTGTAGGATACACCATTTCTTGCTTTCTGATCACTAATGCCTGGTCCCAGGTTTATTTTAATAGCTACCGGATCAGTGAGTCCACATCTATCGTAATAACCATAAAGAGGGTGGGGGTTCCCTTGTATTGCGGTTTGCGGCCCTAAGCGGAGAGTCCCTTACCCTCTTCCAGGATCAAATCTATAGCTGAAAAAGACCTAAGCTGAAGTTTATTTCATATAAATTCTACACAATATAATGTGTCTAGTCTGTTGCAGAAAAAGAAAAGTAGGCTTGCATTCATTCTTTTTTTTTTTTTTAATTGAAGTGTAGTCGGCATACAATGTTATATTCGTTTCAGGGGAACAACAGAGTGATTCGACAACGCTGTACATTACACGATGCTCACCACGGTAAGTGTAGTCTCCGTCTGCATCCATACAATGTTATTACGATCTTATTGGTGGTATTCCCTGTGGATTTCATCACTGTGACTTATTTCAAAACTGGAAGTCAGTATCTCTTAATTCTTTTCGCCTATTTTGCCCATCCCCCCGACCCTACTCCCCTCTGGCGACCACCTGTTCTCTGTATTTGAGACTGTGTGTGTGTGTGTGTGTGTGTGTGTTCGTTGGCCTGTTTTGTTTTTTACATTCTACATGTAAATGAAATCGTATGGTGTTTGGCTTTCTCTGACTTCTCTCATTTAGCATAGTACCCTCCGGGTCCACCCATGTTGTCGCAAATAGCGAGATCTCATTCTTTTTATGACTGAGTAATATTCCATTATAGGTATATACTACATCTTTATCCATTCATCTAGGCACTTAGGTTACTTCCATATCTTGACCATTGTAAATAATGCTGCAATGAACAGGAGTGCATATATGTTTTTGAATCGGTGTTTTCATGTTCTTTGGGTAAACAGCCAGCAGCGGAATTACTGGATCACATAGTATTTCTATTTTTAAGTTTTTGAGAAACTTCCACAGTGGCTGCACCGATTTACGTTCCCACCAACCTACACGAGGCTTCTCTTTTCTCCACATCTTCGCCAACACTTGTTTTCTCGTCTTTTTGATAATAGCCATTCTAACAGGTGTGAGGCGATATCTCATTGTGGTTTTAATTTGCATTTCCCTGATGATGAGTGATGTTGAGTATCTTTGCATGTATCCGACGGCTGAATTCATTCTTAAGTAGTGCTCTGCTCAGGCAAATCTTCGTTGAACAAAATGGAGCCTAATTATGAAAAATTCACATTGGAGTGCTTACTTACTAGATGCCAGATGCCACACTTGTTCTAATGCTTTATGTTACTTAATTCTCACTCACAACACCCCTAGGAAATATGGTTAGCTCTACTATAACCCCATTTTATGAATGAGGAAACTGAGACTCGGGAGACGAAGAGACTTGCCCAAGGTCATACAGCTAAGTACACAAGAGCCAGGATCCAAATTGAAGTACTTCTCTTTTTTAAATTTAATTTAATGTATGTATGTATGTATGTATGCGTGTGTGTATGTATGTGTGTATGTATGTATATGTATGTATGTGTGTATGTGTGTATGTGTGTATGTGTGTATGTATGTGTGTATGTAAGCTCTGCACCCAAGGTGAGGCTTGAACTCACAGCTCTGAGGTCAAGAGTCCCATGTTCTATCAACTGAGCCAGGCTGGTGCCCCCCAAATCCAAGTACTTGATTCTGGAGCCCCGAAAACCTCACTGCCTCCTAACAATGATCATAGATAGCACTTACAAAGTGGTTATTATGTATGTTCTATGGTAGATGCTTTGCATAAATTACTTAATCCCTCCAACAAAATTCTGAGGCATTATTATCCTCATTTTATAGATGAAGAAAACCAAGGCTTAGAGAAATCAAGTAACTTGCCTAACAGCACAACTGAACAGCACAATCCAGGCTTCTCTGGTACCACGAGTTTTCAGTTTTCTAAAAACTTTGAGATATTGGGGCACCTGGGTGGCTCAGTTGGTTGGGCATCCGCTTTCGGCTCAGGTCATGATCTCGGTCCTGGGATCGAGTCCCACATTGGGCTCCCTGCTCAGCGGGGAGTCTGCTTCTCCGTCTCCCTCTGCCTCTCTCCCTGCTCATGTGCTCTAATAAACTCTTAAAAAAACAAAACAAAAAACCCAAAAGAACTTTGAGATATCTTTAACGTATAAAAGTGGTATATATTTCAGGTGTACGACTTGAGGTTTCGATATATGTATACATTGTGAAGTGTTCTGAACTAAGCCATACTTTGATCTTGATGCTTGGCCAGGGGGCATGCACCAAGCACCTCCCCCGGGCATTACTCCCCAACACACAGACCCCGGCCGTGAGCTGCACTTCACTGTGCCGGGGTGTGCACTGTTGCTCAGGAATGGGTTTCGCCTGTGCGCGTGGCTCACCCAACACTTTCTACTTTCAATGTTGCCGTCTGACAGCCGTGGGGCTTTATTCCTCATGGAAATCTTGGGTTACAGGCAAAATCCCCTGATTTCTGAGGTCTAGCCAGGAGCTACAGAAACTAAACCTTTTTTTAAAAAAAAAAATTTTATTTATTTGAGAGAGAGAGCGTGTGAGAGAGCATGAGCACGGGTGCAGGGGGAGGGGCAGAGGGAGAAGCAGACCTCCCCTTGAGCAGGGAGCCCAATGCAGGGCTCGATCCCCAGACTGCAGGATCATGACCCGAGCCGAAGGCAGACGCTTAACGACTAAGCCACCTGGGTGCCCCTAAACCATTTCTCATGTGGATCCCAAGTAAGGGCTTATCCAAAAGAAACATAAATGTCCTCCACTGACCGGGCTTATTATTAGAATGTCTGACAGAATGCGGCAGATGCCACATTTACCTCTCTTTTGTGAAAGGAGTTTTGAGGTGGGGGCAGTTGTCTCGTTCTGTAATCTTGACGGGCGCTGCGACCTCAGCCCTGTGTTAACTGAGCCAGCTTTAATCCTCTGCTTTGAATGGGATTAAAATAAAATGGCTTGGGCCAGGTCAAGGTGGATGAGGGAAGGCAACTGGATGAAAATTTGCCATTACCTTATATTTTTAGGTTTTTCCTGTTTATTTTTTTTTTAAAGATTTTATTTATTCCACAGATAGAGAGCACAAGTAGGCAGAGTGGCAGGCAGAGGCAGAGGGAGAAGCAGGCTCTCCGCTGAGCAGGGAGCCAGACGTGGGACTCGATCCCAGGACCCCCAGATCATGACCTGAGCTGAAGGCAGCCGCTTAACCGACTGAGCCACCCAGGCGCCCCAAGGTTTTTCCTGTTTAGATGAAATTCACACAACGGCCATTTTAAAGTGGACAATTCAGTTTCTATTTCTTGATTAATAACCACAGGACTAGGAAAGGTGGGTATGTGGTCCTTTTCTTCAGAGAAAGCTCATTCAGTTATGACCATCCACAGGCAATGGACCTGTAGTTTTGGATACACTGGGCCTGAATTTTGCTACTGTATTGGGAATATGGATGGGTCACACAACCAAGGTATTCTTTGAGAAGTGAAGGGCTGGAGACTGGTTTGAAAAGAAAGCTTTCCATCTCAGGAAATACTGTAGCATTTACTCAACATGGAGCATCTACTCAAATGTAGCACTCACTAAAGCATGCAAATTAAGTCACAGACAAAAATATATTTCAGGTATTTTTTTTATTTCTTCAAATTTATCAGGAGTGACTGAAATAAAAAATATAATTGAGTCCCGTCATCATGGAAATGGCTTTAAGAGAAAACTGGTCAGATGAGTATTATTGCTTCCCGTTTTCAACCAGTGGAATAGTTGCCCTTGATAAATAGACAGCCAACAGTCTGTCAAGAATGCTCAAGATATGTTATATAATACAACATGCCTGTTCACAGTGGGGGAAAGACTAGGAAGTAACTCATGTGAACTTCTTGATTTCATCGTACAAGACCAGCACAAAAGCACCACCCATGCCTCTGAGAACATTGGACCACGCCCCCTTGAAAAACGCTTTGGCTCCTTCATCACGAGCGATCTTCCTCCAGCAGTCTACTGTACCTGTGTACATGATGTCAGCTGCAAAGAATAAAGACACGGAGTTGGGGACCAAAGGCTGATGAAAGCCCTCCCCAGACTTACTAGACAAAACCGGAGCCTCGCCTCTAAGAGCGGATGGCAGTTCCGGGAAACCCGACATTTACACATTCGCGTGGGTGACACTGAAATATTAATGCCTCGAGTAGAGAACAGGGCTATGGAGGCTACTCATTGGTCTTAACCTCTAATACCGTTTAAGCACCCTCATTCATAGGCATCCAGAGGGCCCGCTCAAAGGCAGGCACCATCAACCCCATCCTGCCATCAGAACAGACTGCAGTTTTAAAGCCAGGCACTGCTAGCCTGTGGCCCCAGCTCGTCCCGGGCCCGACAGTCTTTTTATCTTTAGCTCAAGGGGAAACTTACTTCCTTTGCGCCCTGACTGCATCATCATTCGGCGGCGAACAGTGTCAAATGGGTAGGAAGTCAACCCGGCAACCGCTGTGACGGATTGTGCGATCATCCAGCTGATGAAGATGTGAGTATTCTTGGGATCTGGAAGCATTCCTGAGAACGGCAAAGAGACGCTTTTACTAGAAAGCAGAGTTTTAGCAGCCTTTGGTTCCTACGCCCCCGCCCCCCCCACCCCCGAAACATCTCATCCGCACATGAAGTTTGCACTGGATGACCGTCAGCTTCCTATAGCAATTACGGAAAATCTCTGGCTCTGGAAAATTCGGACGGCATTAACGATCTTTCAGGTGAAAGGTACACAGCTTCAAGGCACAGAGCAAACTTACCCTTTGCGGTGTCATAGATACCGAAGTAGGCAGCTCGGTAGATGATGATGCCCTGCACAGACACATTAAAGCCTTGGTATAGGCCCTTCATGCCATCAGATTTGTAGATCTTCACCAGGCAGTCACCGAGGCCTCGGAATTCCCTTTCAGCTCCAGCTTTGCCCACATCGGCTGCGAGCCGGGTACGGGCAAAATCAAGAGGGTACACAAAACACAAGGATGTGGCCCCAGCGGCACCACCTGACGCCAGATTCCCGGCAAAGTAGCGCCAAAACTGGGTTCTCTTGTCCACACCACCCAGGAAGATCTGCTTGTATTTATCTTTGAAGGCGAAGTTGAGAGCCTGGGTGGGGAAGTATCTGATGACATTGGCCAGGTTACCACGCCAGAAGGACAGGACTCCCTGCTCCTTGGGGATGCGAACCACACAGTCCATAATGCCCTTGTATTGCTTATCTGCTGTGATTTGCTTGCTGGCATGCTGCACCTGACAGACAAGGAGGAGGCCAAGAGGGAGAGAGTTACAACCACGGAGAAGGGAGGAAGGGAGAGAGTATTATCCTCTGAATCTCTGGCGGGGCTTTAAGGTTAGCTACTCCCCACCTCTAGTCTTCTAGTTCATACAGGATGGACCCTCCCCGCCCTCTGAAGCCGTCACCGTGGGAGAAGTGCTCTGCACCCTCAGAAGGCATTAAGCCTCCACCCCTTTGGGTGGGGAGGGGGCACCCTCGGTTGGACGCGTGACCTTTAGACCTGGGAGAAAGGTCATTACCTCAGACCCAGGTTCAGAGGCATCTGGGCCTGTCCCACGCAGGGCGCGGTCACCTTGGTGACCGCGGCCTACGCCTCGGGTCTCCGGAGCTGCTTCCCTCCCGCTCCGCCCCTGCTCGTCTCCTAGCGGTGACCCGCGGGGCCAGCAGCCCTCCGCCCGTCCGGGCGCGCCCCCTAGAGCCGGAGCGGGGGAGCGAGCGCGGCGGGGACGCGGCGGCGGCTGCGCGGGGGCGGACGCAGCAGGCACAGGCGCTTCCCGGCGCCGGCTTCCGGCCCGGCGAGGTGAGGGAGCGTCCGCCCGCTGCGCGGCCCCTCGACCCGCCGCATGGCCTCCGCAAGGCTGTGAGATTATCTCCTTGCCGCGACCTTGAGGCCTTCGGCACGGCCAGGTGTCCCTCCCCCCCCCCTCCAGCGCCGGCTTCCAGGCTTCGCCCTTGACCTCCAGGCCCCGGGGAGACGGCCGCCGCCGGGCTGCCCCTCCGAGCTCGCTGCCCACCCCCCTCCCCGGGGATGCCAAGGCCCTGGCCCGCCTCGCTTCCCTCCGCCCCGACCCCTTCCTAGCTCTAGAACTTCAGGTCACCAAAGCACCTCCCTCGAGCTGGCCTTTTGGTCCGCCTCCGCGGCCACCCCTGCCCGCACGGGGGCCGCTTCCCCCGACAGGGCTGGGGAGTGGTACCCCCTCCAGCCCCCCGGGGCCAGGCTTCCTGCGCGCCCCGTCCCCCACTTCCTGGTCCCGACTCCCCAATCCCCGGGGGTACCTGCAGCAGCAGCTTGACTCGCTCGATGGGCGCTACCGCCGTCTTGGAGATGGCCGCGGCCACTCCACCCGCCAGGAAGTCCTTGGCGAAGGACACAGCGGCATCTGTCATGTTGAAAGGAATGAGACGGGCGACCGCGGGACTACGAGAGGAACCGGCCGGGACTCCGGGACTCTGGGGCGGAGCGAAACAAATGGCCGGTTTATATAGGGCGAGCCGGCGCCTGGGCGGCCGGCGTCGGGGGCGGGCCTGGGCGGGCCTGGGCGGGCACCGAGCCCCCGCGCGCGGGCCCGCGCGGCGGCTGAGTGGCTCGGCGCGCGGGGGGCGGAGCCGCGGAGTCGGGCCCGGGGCCGCCCTCCGCTCCGCGCCGCTGGCGCGCGGCACCTGACCCGGCACCGAGGACCCGGCGGCCCCAGGGAATACCCAGGGCCCCGGCCGCTGGACCCTGGGGGAGGCCTGCGGGTGGGGAGGGCGGCTGAGGTCACGGTGTGCCTGGATAGAAACCTCAGCAGTATTTAAGGGGACGCCCCCCCCCAAATCTCGGAAGCTAGGATAAATAATATTTGAAAAAAAAAATAATGTGGGCAAACGACGGCTGGTCGCCCGTTTCCGTAAATAAAGTTGAATTGGAGCGCCACGGTTGGGATTAGGGTGAGGCAGATAAGGCAGGGTCCTGCGAGTGCGGGGTGCGATCTTGTCTTTATTTTAAAATGTTGACAAGGTGTTCATCATGGACTTTGGCCTTACTCTTGACTTATTTTAAAATGGTGCACTAAAAATCATTTGATTTGGTATTGCTGAGTTGTTTGGTGCCCCTAAAATTTTGTGCTAGGGCAGGAGCCTCATTCTTTTCACCCTAGACCTGGCACTGCTCTGGAGCTTCCCCGGTGAAGCCAGAGGAAATTGGGGGAACAGCAGAGTTGGGACACTGTCAGCGTGCCCCAGGCTCTGGTTTGCAAAAACGATTTAACAAAGATCTTGCCGGGAATTGGCAGAGGAGAGGCCAAAGGACTCGGCTGGGGGTGGGGGCATTATTTTAGCCAGAAGCCAAATAAAGAGGTCGTACCAGGAAGGTTAAGAGGCTGTGTGAACTAGGTTGGCATTTAGCTCCTTGGACGCCAAGTAAAGTGCTCTTGGATTGAGTAGATTCCTGAACTCCAGAAGCTTTTAGAGGAATCAACAGAATTTGATTGACAGCCATTGTGTCAATGGACAAGTGCTTACTGAGCCCCTTAATCCCTGCAGTGGGTAAGCATTTGCCAGACAAGTCCTTAAAAACCTACTTGCTAGCTTGAGTGCACTCGCTTCGGTTCGGAACAGTAGCGGAGAGTGTAATCACATATCATATGTCTAAGTAATCACAACAATGTTTATAAAAATGATCCTGTTGCAAACTGCAACTGCTGCCGATCCGGAGGTTGCCCAGCACACTGAAGACACACGGTGCGTATCCCTCACTTTCCTTTCCTGCCCTCTCCCACCTTCTCCAGATCTGCCCATTGAAGGGCCCAATTCTAGGGTTCCTCCAGGGTCGTGAGGTCCTTCATTTAATTACGCTTTGCAATTTGTAAGTCTTCCCGGGAACCCCGGCAATCTGAAGTGATGAGCACACACGGAGAGTGTTCAAAGAAGAGCAGTCTGGAACCCAGCTTCGTTGATCCTGGCTGAGACCCTTGACTTAGGTTCATGAGAAGCCGCTCCCTTTCTCATGAGTCGATTATAACGGTGATGCCGCCGGATACAGAAATGACCTTGCTGTAGAGTTTCAGTGATGAAGTATGTTCTCTGGAAGTGATAGTCCCTCCTCGTACCTTTACTGGTGAGAGAATTAACAGCGAAACCAAAAATCTGTGGAGCGTTTTATTGAGACGGAGGTGGTTTTTAGAATGCGTTTCGAAGTAGAATTCAAAACCTTTCCAGTTTGAACTCTTGACGTTCTGGTTAATGCATTTTTATTGAAACGTTAATTACTCTATGATACCCCTTGCCTTCACTTAGGTACCCTCTTTCTGTCTTTCACTGGCCACCTCTGCTACTCCGTTTGAGCATGATGTCCCTACGGCTTTCTATTCCAAAACTCTTTTGCTGTTTCAAGCACTTTCACATGTACTGTTCTGTCAGATTTCTATCTCACCGCAAAAAGATGATCAAATAATGACATAGAATTTGTCCCTTCTCAGTCTTTGGGTGCCTAAGTGTAGTTTTATTGAAGATGAAGTACAAAATGGGTCATTTAAAGCAACTCCATGCCATGATTTGGTATTTTGCTAAATCCACTGTGGGCGGAAGCTTTCTTAGTTGCTTATGACCAGGTATGCTTCAAGGAGTCAGATAGATGTAAAGTGTCAAGGTCATAAAAGACAAGGAAAGACTGAGGAACTGTCACAAATTAAAGGAGACTAAGGAGAATGACAGCTTAATGTAACGTGTGATCCTGGACTGGACCCTGGACCAGAAAAAGGACATTGATGGTACTATTGGTGAAATTTGAGTATCTGTAGATTCATTACTAGTAGTCCACCAATACTGGTCTTAGTTACAATGGTTATGTAAGATGGTAACATTTGGAGAAGTTGAGTGAAGAAAATATAGAAATTCTTTTTTAAAAAAGATTTTATTTATTTGACAGAGAGCGAGCAGCAGAGGCAGAGGCAGAGGGCGAAGCAGACTCCCCGCCGAGCAGGGAGCCCGATGTGGGGCTTGATCCCCAGGACCCTGGGATCATGACCTGAGCCAAAGGTAGACGCTTAACTGACTGAGCCCCCCAGGTGCCCCTAGGAATTCTTTATACTTTGTGTGTGTGTGCGCAAAAGTTTTGTGTCTCAGAGTTAAAAAAATTAAAAAGAAAAAAAAAAAAGAAGAAACCAGGGACAAGAGCCCAGGAAAAATAGAGACTAATATTAATGATGATAATGATGATGTTGGTGGTGATATATGGCTGGTCAATTCATTAAAAACAAATTCCTTCAGTGAAGCATTAGTGGGGGCTCTGTGTTAGTAACTACTGTGTTTCTGGAAGCTTTTTAGAATACATGTATAATTAAGAAAGAGGAACTCAAGCTAAAGTAGTGCCTAGTAATTCTCAAGAAAAAACTAGGAAGGAGGTCAGAAATGATACTTGGGCCTCAGTTATCTATGTACCAACACACCCAGAATATAGGTAATAAAGTGAATGTAAAATGTTAATATAAGCAAGAAAATGCAATTTTATAGGTATGGTGCAAACTTGGTAGAGTAGGACTTCTGTCTGGAAAAGGAAGGGGAAACTTGGTTCAGAGAGATACCATGTAGAAGGACAGCAGGGTAGTTACAATATATCAAGAAGGTATAACCAGTAATTCATTGGCTGGAGGGGGGAAAGCATCCAGTGAAAATGAAAGGGAGAAATGTAAGTGACTGTGGTCGTGGAAGTATACAAGGAACTGCCTGGTTAGGTAACAGCTGTGAATAATACTTCATAAAACCATCACATAGGCCAGAGATGGGGATCAGAGGCATAAACCGTCCGAATAACTGCTGTAAGTCTCATTATTCTGATAGCAACACATTGGATACATTCTTAACTCTCTTGTTGATAATTACAGTTCTCAGAAGACTAAAGAATCAGTGAGGTAAATTGCTAAACTGGGCTTAATCCTGACAATAAATAAGAAAGATCTGGTTAGCAAAGTGAAAGTGACAAGAATCTTGGGGACACCGACCATGCCATCTGGATCTGTTAAGCAGAAGAATTCTGGGCATGGTCAGAGAGGTTAACAAACGTGTGTGTGTGTGGGGGGGGGTAGACTTCAAAAAGATCGGAGAAAAGATAAATAGATGCCCTGGCCAAATACCAAAAGAGAAAATAGCTCAAGGGGGCAACAAGTTCCAAAGATAAAATTCAAACCTGTACAATTTAGAAAACTTCCAATGAGAAATTACAAAGGGAAAGATAAATGTAAGTGTCCTTACAGATTATCCTCTGAAGAGCTCAGATTTTAAAAGTACATATATAGATGGACAGGAGGGCTGGACTTCCAAGGACAAAGACCAAAGAGTATCACAAACCTCTAGGAACTGAGTCAGAAGGGTTAAAGTCCAGAATATACCCAGGCTTATAAAATGGGATGGACCCCAATAAAGGGTTCTAATGTTATATTTATTGCAGGACAATTAAGGATGAGGTATTAGAGCTTAACGGCGCTGTGTATGATAAAGAACTGGGGGTCTTCGTTGCCTGGGAGTTGGCAATGCCAAAAACTGCTGATGAGTATTGAATTGGGCCAAGAGGCTGGTGGTGAACAGAGGAGGGCCTCTGCTGGCCGGCCCAGAGAGATTCATGCTCACTTCTGGATGCCATGTTCTAGAGGACATCAACAAACTATAACATATTCAAAGAAGGCATTAGGAAAGTGAAGTGCCTGTAAATTGTGTCGTATGAGAAATGGCTGAATATTCGAACGAGAGATACTGGGAAAGAGCTTTGGGTCAAGGAGGGACATCATAACTGTTTGTGGGGCGCCTGGCTGGCTCAGTGGGAGGAGCATAAAACTCTTGATCTCGGGGTCATGAGTTTGAGGCCCATGACTTAAATAAATAAATAAACTTAAAAAAATAACTGTGTTCATAATTGAAGGACCGTCAGGGAGAAGACGATTAGACATTCTGTATGGACAGTCAACACCAGCGAGTATCATGCAGGTAGACTTCAGCTGAACAAGAAATGACTTTCTAAACCATGAGCTACTTAAAGGTGGAATGGGTTGCTTTATGATGTGGGGAACTTCTCACCGCTGGAGATGTTAAGAGTTGAGGTAGAATGACCCCTTGTTAGGGGCACTGTAGAGGAGATTGTTGTGTCCCTTGGGAAGAGTTCTGCACCCTCTGATTCTAAGATTCTTTGTATCTTGCTCTTATTCATGTACCTATCTATGTATGTTATGTATCTTTTGTCTCTCTATAAGTTTGAATGGCTTTGAGCATCTGAGTTTGGGAATCTGGGACAAAATAGGAAGAGAGAGGTAATTTAGCCCAGTGGTCAAGAGGGTGGGCTCTGGAGACACACTGCTAGAGTTCCGATACTGGTTCTACCACTTGCTGTCAGGCCTTGGGTAAGTTGTTTAAACCCTCCAAACTTATAATTTCTTCTGGTGTAAAATAGTAATGATAATAGTACCTATATCTCGAAGTGTTACAGGATTTCTTTTCCTTCGGTGCCCACAGTTCCTGGTCACGTCCCTTCGAAGAATGAAGAGGTAGACCAGATGAAGAGCGGTGGGCAGCAAAGCAATGTTTATTGAGCGATGGTACAAAGCTCCCAAAGAGGGAGGGCACCCGCGAGGGTTACCACGGGAGTTTCTAAGTCTAGGTTTTTTTATGGCTTGCTGGCGGGTTGTTTTAATCTGATTCACCCTCATGCGCCTGTCACCCAATCAGGTTTTTGTCATCTTTATAGGGCTGGGCCCTTTGTCCCTGCCTGCCTTTCTTCCAACTCTCCTTCATTGGAAGGAAGTAGGGACAATTAAATGAGATAATGTATGCATAAACAGTCTGGTACATGGTGAGCATTTAGTACACGTTAGATTTTATTAAAACACTGGGGCGCCTGGCTGGCTTAGTCGGTAGAGCATGTGATTCTTGATGTCTGGTTTGGGAGTTCAAGCCCCACAATGGGCATAGAGCTCACATTAAAAAAAATAATAATAATAAAAGGTTAAAAAAATACTAAGAAAAATACTAACTTAGGTTGACCAACTCTGAGTTTTAATGGACAAATCACTCCAACTTTGCTTAAGTAGGGCGGTAAGCCAGTTCTCAGTCCCAGGCAAGGACCCTACCAATAATCTGGTAACCATATCAGAGACAATTTAAGCAGGATTTGAGTGTCTGAGAGGTACCCAGAAAAAGCACTCTCGGTATTGTGACCCGGCTGTGATGAGACCCTGGTGTTTGCTGTGCAGTTACTGAGGAGAAAACAATGCTCATGGTTTGTCAATCTTCCTGTCTCTAGCCTCTCATTACTACTTCAGCTTCTGGAACAGTCTTGCTCACAACCAGTTTTCTTTCTTTCTTTCTTTCTTTCTTTCTTTCTTTCTTTCTTTCTTTCTTTTCTTTTCTTTTCTTTTCTTTTCTTTTCTTTCTTTCTTTCTTTCTTTCTTTCTTTCTTTCTTTCTTTCTTTCTTTCTTTTCTTTCTTCTCTTTCTTTCTTTTTTTTCTTTCTTCCTTCCTTCCTTCCTTCTTTCTTTTTCTGACTTTCTTTCTTTCTTTGTTTCTTTCTTTCTTTTTTCTTTCTTTCTTACTTTCTTTCTTTCTTCTTTCTTTCTTTCTTTCTTTCTTTCTTTCTTTCTTTCTTTCTTTCTTTCTTTTTTTTTGTTTAAGATTATTTGAGAGAGAGAGCAGAGCAAGTGAGAATACAAGTTGGGGGGAGGGGGAGAGGGAGAAGCAGGCTCCCCGCTGAGCAGGGAGCCTGAGGCCGATGTGGGGTTTGCTTCCAGGACCCTGGGATCATGACCTGAGCCGAAGGCAGACACTTAACCAACTGAGCCACCCAGGCGCCCCCATATCCAGTTTTCATCACATCCCTTGTGTTGCTCAAGAAACAAGTGATTCTTCCCTCTTTGCTTGGTGGGTCAAACCTAAACTCCTCAGCTTAGCATTTGAAGTCTTTTTCCCTCCCATCCCCACCAAGGATTTCATTTCTAGCCACTCTGGGCAGGCTTAGAAAGCATTTGATGGATTCTAGCCCTGGGGCAGCTGCTTAAGACAAAAAAGCAAAACAATCTTATTGAGGTCTAATTGTCATACAATAAATCTGTACTTATTTAGAGTATACAATTTGATCAGTTTTTTTACATACATGTACATCTATGAAACCATCACAGTTAAGATAGTGAATGTTTCCATAACCACACTAAAAATCCTCCTCTTTCCCCAAACAACCACTGATCTGCTTTCTGTCACTGTAGTTTCCATTTTCCTAGAATTGCATGTAAAACGGAATCATACAGGGGCAGCCTGGCTGGTTCAGTTGGAAGAGCGCGTGACTCTTGATCTCAGGATTGTGGGTTCGAGCCGCACATTGGGTGTAGAGATTACTAAGCAAAATAAACTTTAAAAAAATAATGGTTGGGGCGCCTGGGTGGCTCAGTCGGTTAAGTGTCCGACTCTTGATTTCGGCTCAGGTCGTGATCTCAGGGTTGTGAGATCAAGCCTGAGCCCCGTGTCAGGCTCTGAACTGGGCGTGGAGCCTGCATGATTCTCCCTCTCTCCCCCTCTCCCTCTATGCACCCCCTACCCTGCTCGTGCACACACTCTCTCTTAAAAAATGAAGAAATGGAATCATACAGTCTGTACCCTTTTCTGGGGGGTTCTGCCTTCTCTCACTTGATGTATGTATATAAATCAATATATCAATATCTATGTGTATATATATATATACTTTTGATATTCATCTGTGCTTTTTTGTGATTTAGTAGCCAGTGCCTTTCTATTGCGAAGTAGTATTTGACTGCACGGATACGCCACATTTTGTTTATCCATTCATCAGTGGATAGACATTTGGGTCACTTCTACCTTTTGCCTATCAGGAATGATGCTGCTATAAACATTCCTGTACAAGTTTTTGTGTGGACCCGTTTTCATTTCTCTTGAGGTATATACCTAGAAGTGGAATTGTCAGACTGTTTCCCAAATGACTGTAGCATTTCACATCCCCAACAGCAGAGTACAAGAGTTCTAGTTCCTGGGGCGCCTGGGTGGCTCAGTCGTTAAGCATCTGCCTTCGGCTCAGGTCATGATCCCGGGATCCCGGGATCCCGGGATCCCAGGATCGAGCCCTGCATCGGGCTCCCTGCTCGGCGGGAAGCCTGCTTCTCCCTCCCCTACTCCCCCTGCTTGTGTTCCCTCTCTCGCTGTGTCTCTCTGTCAAATAAATAAATAAAATCTTAAAAAAAAAAAAGAGTTCTAGTTCCTTCACATCGTGAGGTCTTAGCCACCAGCTCTTCCTTGTCATTTCATGTTGCATCCCCTCCCCCAGGAGTTTCTTCCCATCAACTCCTTTGGTGGTGTCTTTCAGTCTATTGTAGCTGTAACAAATCACCACAAACTCAGTGGCTTAAGCAACACAAATTTATTATCTTACAGTTCTGTAGGTCAGAAGTCTGACATGGTACTGACTGGGCTAAAATCAAGGGCTCTAGCCGGCCTGTGGCCCTTTCTGGAGGCCCTGGGGGAAGGCCCGTTTCCTGGCTCATTCAGGTGGCTGGCTGAATTCAACTCCTTGTGCTTGTAAGGCTGGCATCCTCTTTCCTTGCTGGCAGTCAGCTGAGGGTTATTCTCAGCTTCTCGAGGCCACCCTACACCTTGGCTCATGGGCACCTTTGTCTTCCAAGTTAGCAGCAATGAGTCAAGTCCTTCTCATGCACCATTTCTTCTGCCTCTTGGTTCCATCCTTGAGTCTCTCCGACCGGCTCTTCACCACCTCCCTCTTCCACGGTTAAGGGCGCATGTAATTAGATTGGGCACACCTAGATAAACCATGATCATCTCTCCATCTCAGTGTCCTTAAACCTTAATCACATCTGCAAAGTCCCTTTTGCCATGTGAGGTAAATAGTCACAGGCTCCAGGGATAAGAATGTGGGTACCCTTGAGGCAGGGATCATTAGTCTATCACCCCAGGTTTGGACAACTGTCTGCTTGACTTCTCTACTTGGATGTTTCATGGGCATTTCAAATCTAACATGTCCGAAAGAGAACTTTTAATTCCCTCCCCACCAAAAATCTACCCTACATTGTCACCTGGCAACATTATCTACCTTGTCAATCAAATCAAAAGCCAAAAACCTAGGGGCCATCTTTAATTGCTTCCTTTTATTCGCTACATTCAATTGCTCCTTAAATCCTGCTGAGTTCAACTCCAAAATACGTCTGAACCTGCTCTCTCCTCTCCAGCTTTAGTGCTGCCATTCGAATCTAAGGCATCATTTCATTTTTTAAAATATTTTTTTTTTTATCTATTTGAGAGAGAGAACAAGTGGGGTGGGGAGGGGCAGAAAGAGAGGGAGAAACAGACTCCCGGCTGAGCAGGGAGCCCGACGCGGGACTCGATCCCAAGACCCGGAGTTCGTGTCCATCTGCTGAAGGCAGATGCTTAACTACCTGAGCCCCCCAGGCGCCCCTAAGGAATCATTTCTTACTTGGACTTTGTAAGTCTCTTTTTTTTTTTTTTAAAGATTTTTATTTATTTATTGGACAGAGAGAGACAGCGAGAGCAGGAACACAAGCAGGGGGAGTGGGAGAGGGAGAAGCAGGCTTCCTGCTGAGCAGGGAGCCTGATGTGGGACTCGATCCCAGGACCCTGGGATCATGACCTGAGCCGAAGGCAGACGCTTAACGACTGAGCCACCCAGGCGCCCTGTAAGTCTCTTCTTACCTCGTTTTCCCACTCAGTTTTTCTTCCCTCTAATCTATTATCCACACAGCAACCAGAGGGATATTTTTTAAAATGAAAATCAGATTATATTGCTTCTGTACATAAAAACCTTCAATGACTCCTGACTGCATTTAGAATAAAATCTAACTTTTTATTTTTTTAAAGATTTTATTTATTTGAGAGACAGAGTGCGAGAGAGCGTGAGCGGTGGGGAGAGGGGCAGAGGGAGAGGGAGAAGCAGGCTTCCCCCCGAGCAGGGAGCCCCATGTGGGGCTCGATCCCAGGACCCTGGGATCATGACCTGAGCAGAAGGCAGCCGCTTAACCCACTGAGTCACCCAGGCGCCCCAAAATCTAACTTCTTATTATGGCGCAAACAGTGACATATGATCTGGCCCTCTGTCCAGCCTCATCTCTCACACACTCTCACTTGAGCACCACTCTACCAGTCTTTTCCCACTACCAGTAGCACTTTTGCACCTCTGTGCCCTCTGCCAGAATGCTCTTCTCCCTAGCTCTTTGCACGGTTGCCTCATTGTCATCTTTCAGGTCTCATCTCAAATATCACCTCTCAGAGCACTTAAAATATTTCCCTAAGGGGCGCCTGGGTGGCTCAGTCGTTAAGCGTCTGCCTTCGGCTCGGGTCATGATCCCAGGGATCCTGGGATCGAGCCCTGCATCGGGCTCCCTACTCGGCGGGAAGCCTGCTTCTCCCTCTCCCACTCCCCCTGCTTGTGTTCCCTCTCTCGCTGTGTCTCTCTCTGCCAAATAAATAAAATCTTTAAAAAAATATTTCCCTCACTCCCACCTAATTCTCTGGTAAAGCACCCTGTTTGTTCCCCTCATACCATTACAATTTATAATTACCTGACTTGCAGATTACTTTTTTATTGACTCTCAGCCTTCTAGAACGTAAGCTCCATGAGGGCAAGGAACTTATCTGCTTTACTTTCCACCGTGTCCAGAGGTCCCAATAGTTGTCAAATTGATGTGTGAAAGCCAGTCTTCGTACTCTATCCCACTTTCTGCTTGCTTCCATCTTTGCGACGCTGCATATGCCCCACCTTCAACCTGCAACCTATCCTTAGACCTATTCGATCTCCAAACTATTCTTGACCAACTAATATCCTCTCCTTTCCTTCAAAACTTAGCTCAAGACTCGTTACTAGCTCCTCTCACCTGTGATGATCCCTTTCTTTTTTCTTTCTTTTTAAGTAGGCTCCACACCCATTGTGGAGCCCAATGTGGGGTTTGAACTCACGACCCTGAGATCAAGACCTGAGCTGAGCTCAAGAGCTGGACACTCAACTGACTGAGCCACCTAGGCGCCCCTATGATGATCCCTTTAATCATTGATTCAGTAGGTATACAGGGAGCCCCTTGGTAGTCTTATAGACAGTTGCTACCACATTATCATGTCTTTGCTTATATTTGCTTTGTAATCAGGGCCATTTCTTGTATGTAGGGATGTTTTGTCTTTAAGACTGTGCTTCTGGGTTAATAATATTGTATCACATTTCTTTATAATCCTCCTAAAGTACTTAGTCCAGTTTGATGCACACTGCCAGCCGTAAAGCAGGAAAGCAGAACACTCCCTGAGAAAATGAAAATAAGCTGGAAGTTTATTTTAGGAACAAAGCTAGAGGTTTTTTAAAGTTAATTTTATTTATTTATTTATTTATTTATTTTAGTAATCTCTACACCCAACGTGGAGCTCAAACTCATGACCCCAAGATCAAGAGTCACACACTCTTCCGACTGAGCCAGCCAGGAGCCCCCCCAAAACTAGAGTTTTAAGAGCTGTCCTGAAATTAGAAAAATGAGGCATTCCTTTTCCCCACTTAACTTTATTGAAAAAGCCAAAACTACGGCTCAGAGGACATTCCTGTGTGTGACAGTAGCAAGAGTGTGGCTATCCGTCTGATAATATGGGTGGAAGAATACAAAGAAGATATTAACACGATGTAAGTAACTTGAGGCTAGGATTTTAGAGCTAGTAAAAAAAATAATTTTTTTTGCAGATTTTAGAACTTTAAAAAAATTCGTCGCCTCAAGGAATGTGAAGAGTTAATAAATAGGGACTATTCACTATGGGTAAAGAAGTTGCCACCCTCCAAACTGTAACAGATTGGGCTACAGATGAGATCTTCCTGTATTAATTGCTATTCCTCTGCTATAAC
The DNA here is from genome assembly GCF_037043125.1 of Eumetopias jubatus. NCBI lineage: Eukaryota > Metazoa > Chordata > Mammalia > Carnivora > Otariidae > Eumetopias > Eumetopias jubatus. The sequence continues at coordinate 28,938,192 of NW_028274817.1, forward strand.
TCACCTTAGGAAGGAATGACCAAGCAACATTTTTCTTTGGAAAATACATTTAACAGGGAAAAATACTTGCAACATACTGAAAGCCTGTGTGTGTGTGTGTGTGTGTGTGTGTGTGTGTGTGTGTGTGTAAATTAACAATTTACTATTATTGTCTTTTAATGCATAGATAGGCACTATTTGAAAGTAAGGTTATATAAACTTGACATGGAGTTCCCGAGGTGGAATAACCCAAAATTTGATTTTTAAAAAATCGAGTAGAGATGATTAGCCTGAAGTGTTTTTGTTCAGTTCTATTTTTTTGATGTGTGTCAAATGTTCTATTTGGTCCTTTTCTAGACAACTGGGACATCTTGTGAGAATAACTTAAGTTGACTAAATAATTTATTTTCAGGGTAGGCTTGCAAAGCAAGTGAAAAAGGCAGAGAATTCAGGCCACTTCAACTGTACATGATTTCAATTGGAAGAAGGTCTTCTGGGGCATTGAGCGGTCACAGTAAAAACTGCCTTCCTGAAAAAAGATTCCTGAAATTCTTAAGCTTGAGATGCTAGATGCTTCAAATTTAAATAAAAAAGGATGGTTCTACTATGAGAGAGTGATGACTTCTAAATGTTAAAGGTTTTAATTTAGTTTCTTTTTTAAAAAGATTTATTTATTTATTTGAGAGAGAGAGACAGCACCCACAGAGGGACAGGGAGAAGCAGACTCCCCACGGAGCAGGGAGCCTGATGTGGGACTCGATCCCAGGACCCTGGGATCCTGACCTGAGCCGGAGGCAGACGCTTCACCGACGGAGCCACCCAGGCGCCCCTTTTAGTTTCTGGTAAGGTATAATTTATGCTATAGCGTGCACACGCAGAAGTCAGCAAACATTAGGAGTTTCAGAAACAAGCCTGTTGGGAAGACTCGGGTCGAATGGAGCAACGCGAGGCCAGTGTGGGTTTAGCGCAAGCTGCAACCCTGTGGCTGAGCTCCTGATGTGCTATTTGCTCAGCCGCTTCGAGGACATGAGACTCTGAGGTCATGGTGATGCCCTTTCTTTGGTGTCGTGTAAGTTGCACATTTACGGAGTATACTCGCACGTTTCGTTAATGCTAGGTTTTGTTATAAAATCTGGTGAAGGCCACCATGCAGCAGTCATGTTGGGAAGCTTTTCCATGGCACAGGCGTTCACCAGGACATCAGTTTGGAGCTTGGAGCTGGTTCTGTGGCTAAATCTTCTCACTTCCAAGAGCAGCAGATGGGAGTATCCTCTCGCCACTCTGCGCACACACAGTTATGAGGCGACATTTTTTTTAATGATTATAACACGCCTTCGGTCAGTGCACTTCTTGTTTCAGTTTCACAGAGTTGGTTTTTTAGACTTCAGTTGTCCAGTTTTGAAGAACTTTTTAAGTTCCCGCAATTCCTGGGGCTTCAAACTCTGATCCACCCCTGGGGTCAATTTACAGCTCAGAGGAGACACAATGTAACCATTTTGGTAAAGACAGATTCTCTTGCAGAACTCAAAGGTGCCAAACATAACTCCAAAATATGGAACTATCTGTTTAAAAAGAAATGAAGATCATGTTAAAATCTTAAAAAGAAAATGTCAGTGCATCCGCAGTCAACCTGGACCAGGGTAAACTGAGGTAAAGGCAGTGGACAATACAACATCATTCTTTTTGGAGTCAGGGAAGATGGCAGAATGAAAGCTGACACAGTGTGGGGTGGGGGAGCATGGCCTGGATTAATATGCCTGTGGACAACCTGACACTTGTTCAAGGTTAGTCCAGAGTTCTTAACCTTTCTTTTGTGTGTATGTGTGTGTGGGGGGGGGGAGCGTCATGAAATTCTTCGGGAATATGATGGAAGCTAGGGATCCTCTCCCCAGAGAGATGCACATACCTACACATTTTTGCATATGATGTTAGGCTGGGGCATTAGGTTCCCCTTAGGAGTCCATGAACCCCCATGTCAGGAGCCTCTATGCTGAATGCTCAGCTCCTCCAGGATGGGGTGTCAGATGCCCTGCCACTGCACAGGGTCCCCCTGTCTCCAGGCTGACTGCCAGCCTGCACTCATGGGTCAGTGCTAGACGGGGGGTGTCCCCAGGCAACCTGTAGGGGAGCGGCAAGGGAAAGGGCTAGAATCCGAAGAGGCGGGGAAGCAAGGGATGGACCGCCCTTCTCACCTTCAGCAAGTTGGCTGTCAGTCCATTCCAGAGCGCCAGGACCCCTTGGGCTTTGACTATCTGCCGGAAGCAGTCCGCTGCTCCTGAGAAATGGACATCCACTCCTCCATGGTGGGGAAGGTGCGGGCTCTGAGCCTGGCAGGAAATACAGAAGATGGGACGCGGTGATTTGGTCACCAGGAAAGAAATGTTCTAGTCAGGGAAGCCAGGGTCTCAAGTCTGGGCTCTGGTTGCTATGCTCTTGGCCAAGATGCCTGCCAAGAATGGGTGCCACAGGGCGCTTGTTCGACGGGCTCAGAATGAATATTAACGCGCAGTGAAGTCAGGACACCCCGTTCACCTATTTGTGGCTTATTTTGCTCGGAAGGAAGCAACCATTCAGGACAGGCTAAACTTCATACTTAACGACGCTTCCCAACCTATGCCCCCTGGACATGATAAACGCTCTCCCGTGCCCTTAACCTTTTCTAAATACCCCTCCTCCCCTGGTCTCCTTGTCTTAACTGATGTCTCCTCTGTGAAGCTCTCAAGCGTGGGCTGCTCATTTCCCCACATCCCAGATGTCCCAGGGTGAAAAGCAGAGGGATAGCGGCATTCTTCTAGTTCCCTCTTACTGTCCCCAGACCCCGAGTCCTTCCCTCTTGTGCCAGAAGTTCTCGCCTGGGGCTCATTGTCCCTCAGCCACACTCCTTGTCGCTGCTCGCATCTCCTGACCTCCTGAAGGTCTTCTCCATTCACTGGAGACCGTGCCACCTGGAGGCTTCCCCTCTTCCAGATTCACCATCATCTTAGGGAACTTCAGCATCTATAAGACAACCAACCCATCCCACACCCAGTTTCTGGACCTCGACTTCAGTGATCCTTACTTTTATGCCTCTTTGGCCACCCACAACTTTGGCCACTTCATGGACTTCATCACGACTCGCAGAACTATCCTGACTGATCACCAACATGCTCCATCTCTGAAAGTAACATTTTTGTCCTTCAGTAGAAGACAGTTTTGGGATCAGGTGAAAGGACTTTTTTTTAAGATCTTATTTATTTAGTTGACAGCGAGAGAGGGAACACAAGCAGTGGGAGAGGGAGAGGGAGAAGCAGGCTTCCCGCCGAGCAGGGAGCCCGATGCGGGGCTCGATCCCCGGACCCTGGGACCATGACCCGAGCCGAAGGCAGACGCTTAACGACTGAGCCACCCGGGCGCCCCAAAAGGACTTTTCAGTGGACCATCTCTATACAAAACTGACACCTCTTGCCCAGTGGGAGGGGGACAGCCTCTCAGAGCTGGCTTTCAGTAACGGTGTCAAGTTCACAAGAAGCTTCGCACATACTTTGGTTTGTTTCTGAAACGTCCAGTTGAGACTAGCACAGCATTCTAGTGAAGTGGAATCAAGATTTTCCACTTAGGAGGGGCGCATGCCTGGCTCAGTCAGAAGAGCACACGACTCTTGATCTTGGGGTCCTGAGTTCCGAGCCCCAGGTTGGCTGTAGCGATTACTTAAAAATAAATAAAGCAACAGCAACCAAAGAAGATTTTCCATGTGGGAGAGGCAGTATAGTCTAACAGTCCGAAAAGCAGAACCTCTGGAGTCGGACAAGTCAGAGCCTAGGTCTGGCCGCTTCACGTACGGGCCACGTGACCCTGGGCACTTACCGAACCCTCCTGAGCCTTAGTTTCCGTATTCACAGTACCCACTTCATGCGGCTGCTGTGAGAACTAAATGAGATACGCATGTAAAGCGATCAGCCGTGTCAGGCACATGGTAAGGATCAGTAGGTATGAGCTGGCCCTGCTATTGCTATTACACAGAAAGTATGCTAATCACGGGCGCCTGGGGGGCTCAGTCGGTTAAGCGTCTGCCTTCGGCTCGGGTCACGATCTCGGGGTCCTGGGATCGAGCCCCGCCTCGGGCTCCCTGCTCAGCGGGGAGTCTGCTTCTCCCTTCGCCCCTGCCCCTCCCCCTGCTTGTGCACTCTCTCTCTCTCAAATAAATAAAATCAAATCTTAGAAAAAATGAAGTATGCTAAACAGCAATACAATCCCTTACCTAAAGCTACCAGTCCTCCCCACCCACCTCTCAAATCTTAGACTTCAGAAGCCCCGGGACCATGGTGTACTCATCCACCGGCCCCCTCCCTCGCTGGTTCCTATTATTCATCACAAGCCCCCAGGCACTTGCCCCCTCCCGTCTTCCGCAGGCCACCAGTTCCCTGCTGGCTTCAGTGGCTTCCCTTTCCAAACCTCGCCCAGCTTTTTCTGCTCCTACTCTCAAAATCCTTGCCCCTCACCCTTCAGCCGCTCTCACCCACACACCCCTGCTCTGCCCCAAGCCACTGAAGACGAATCCACAAAGGCGCAGATCGGTACCACTAAAGCTTCGAGGTTGCCAACCTCTGCTGGGCTTTCGTACGGTGAACCAAGCCTTCAGAGCATCCTTGCCTGTTCCTCAAGGCGGCTCTGCCAAACCTTCCCACAGCCCTTGACGCCCGGCACCCCGCACCCGTTCCTCTACTCTAGGTAGGTGACCTGGTCTCCTGGTTCACAGAGAAAACAGATTGTACAGGTCCTCACCTTTTGCTTCTTCGCATAAACATCTTTTCTTCCCACCGGTGCCCTGGATCTCACACCTTTGAACTCCTCTTGGGCACCCTTCCCAAGAGACCTGACTTTCCTCCTTAGCAAATGAATAAACTCAAGTCCCTCTCATCTTCAAAAATTTCCTTCTGCCGATCTTGACTTTGCCCTTCAGATACAGTCCAACCTCTCATTCCCACATTAATATACAGTAAAATTACCTGGTTTCAGGGTAGAGGGCTAGCAGTTTTAACATACGTATCCATTTGTGTGACCACCATTACAATCAGGACACAGAACTGCTCCTTCTGCCCCCACCATTCTCATGCGCTGCCCCTTTGCAGTCAAGGCCTCCCCCATTCCCAGCCCTGGGCAGCCACTGGTCTGCTCTCTGTCCCTACAGTTTTGCCTTTTGAGAATGTCAGACCCATGGAAGCAAACAGCATGTAACCTTTTGAGACTGGCTTCTGAAAGTATTTTTTAAAAGTTTTACTTATTTAAGTAATCTCTACACCCCATGGGGGGCTCGAACTCACAACCCTGAGATGAAGAGTTGCACGCTCTTCTGACTGAGCCAGCCGGGCGCCCCTTGAGACTGACTTCTTTCACTCGGCACGATGCTTCTGAGATTCATCCACGTTGTTGTGTTCATCAATAGTTTCTTCCCGTTTATTGCTGAGTAGTATTCCATCGTGAGGCCGTACCATTGTGAGGCCGTACCACCGTGTGTTTATCCACTCGTCTGTCAATGGGGCAGACCCTTCTCCCTTCTCGTCCGCACTTACTGAAACAGCGGTAGACTCTGGCGGACTCCACTTCCTCCCTCCCCACTCGCTGCTCTACTCACTGCAGTCTGGATCCGTGTCCGTGACTCTGCTTGTTGATTCTGGCCAGGCCTACCTTGGTTCGTTGCCTTTCTTTTTTTTTAATTTTTAAATTTTCTTTTTATTTTCAGAGCACTCATGGCCTTTTATGATTTGGTATAATTTACTTATTTCTTATTTGTCCACTCCTCCCAACCAGAGTTTTAGCTCCGTGGAAGGGGGGATTTTTGCCTGTTTGGTTCACTACTGTATCTTCAGGATCCTCAACACGTAGCAAATGTTCAAGAAATATTTAAATAGATGAAATATATTCACTCAGGGCCTCCTACCTGCCAAATTTAGTAGATTTTTTTTTTTTTGATATTTTCTTACTGGATTTTTGGGGCAGTGTTTGGCACTAATAACCAGCACCTTTTTGTCCTCCTCAATTTATACAACTTCTCTAGGGAATTCTACTGTAGCCAAGGCTTTAAACACCATCTGCAGGTAGACGACTTCCACATCTTTCTCTTTGGCCCTGACCTCCCCACGCTGAGCTCCAAAATCAAGCATCCAGCTGCCTACCGGACATCTCCACCCGGATGGCACACAGGTTCTCAAACCTGAAGCCCGACGTCAGATACTTAACCGACAGAGCCACCCAGGTGCCCCTCTTCTGTATTTATTTCACTAAATGGCACCACCGTTCAGCCGGCTGCCCCAAGCCAGGAACCTGGGATTCCTTATCTGCTCACTCTTACTGCCCTAGCCCATCAGTCATCAAGTACAATCAGTTTTATCTTCTGAGTACAGTACTTCTCAGATCCATCTCCTTTTCTACATTCTCAACTGCCACTCTCTTAGTTCAGGCTACCACCATCTCATGCGTGAATCCTGACATTTCAGTGCAGACCACTGACTCCTTCACCGATTTTCTACCACCTAGAGGATGAAATCCAAGCTCCTTAGAATGATATACAAGGCCCTAAAATGAAAATTTTCCTAGCTTTAAGAGCACCGTTCACCCCCTGCACTCCTTAGCAATATTTCTGTACTTCTATTAGCTCCCCTTATCCCCTCTGAAGACTTTTCATTTATTCAGATGTTTATTGAGTACCTACTATGTGCCAGCCACTGAGGTTACAGCAGTGAACCAAACAGACAAAGAGTCCCTGTTCCCACAGAGCTGAAATTCTAGTTGTGGGGAAGGAACAGGCAAAAAAATAAAAATAAAAAAAATAAATAAATGATTATATCAAATACTAAAAGGCAGCGAAGGCTCTGAAGAAAATAAAGGCAGGGAAAAGATACAGGGAGTGCCTGGAGGGTGCTGAAGTTTTTATTAGGGTGGTCCCCGAAGACTCACCAAGAAGATGATGACCTTTGAGTGAAGATCTGAAGGAAGTGAATTGTATAGTTATCTGCAAGGGCCCTGGGGCAGGAGCATGCCTGGGTTGTTAGAGAGACAACAAGGAGGCCAATGTGGTGGGAACAGAATGAACGAGAGAGAGCAACAGGACAAGGCATCAGAAAAGTAACTGGCGACTAGACCACGACTGGACCCCGTAAGGCTGGTAGGCCATAGTAAGTAAGTATTTTGACTCGAATTACCGAGTGAGAATGGGAGATGCTGCTGGGTTCTCAACAGAAGAGTGACAGAGCCTTGGGATGCCTGGGTGGCTCAGTCCGTCAAGCCTCTGCCTTCGGCTCAGGTCACGATCTCAGGGTCCTGGGATGGAGCCCCATGTCAGGCTCCCTCTCCCTCTGCCCCTCCCTCCGCCCACTCGTGTTCTCACTCTCTCTCTCTCAAATAAATAAATTAAAAAAAAAAAAAGAAAAAAGAAAAAGAAATTCCCATCCAGGGGCGCCTGGGTGGTTGTGTCTGCCTTCGGCTCAGGTCATGATCCCAGGGTCCTGGGATCAAGTCCCGCATCGGGCTCCCTGCTCAGCAGGGAGCCTGCTTCTCCCTCTCCCTCTGCTGCTCCCCCTGGCTCGTGCTCTCTCTCTCTCTCCCTGGCAAGTAAATAAATAAAATCTTTAAAAAAATAAAAATAAATTAAAAAAAGGAAGAGTGACGGAGCCTCGTTTATATTTTAATAGGATCACTTCGGCTGCTGTGTTGAGAATGTTCAGTACAGGAGTGGTTGAGCCCCGCATCGGGCTCCCTGCTCCGCGGGAAGCCTGCTTCTCCCTCTCCCACTCCCCCTGCTTGTGGTCCCTCTCTCGCTGTGTCTCTCTCTGTCAAATAAATAAAAATAAAATCTTAAAAAAAAAAAAGGTTCTAAAAAGATATTCCAGTCCAATGGGGACACCTGGCTGGCTCAGTAGGAGCATGTGATGCTTGATCTCTCGGTCGTGAGTTCGAGTCCCACATTGGGAGTAGAGATTACTTAAAGATAAGATCCTTAAAAAAAGATATTCTGATCCAATGACTTCATTTACAGATGGAAACCCAAGGTCTTGAGAGGAAGAGTGACCAAGAGTGACAAGAGCCAGGTGCTCCGCCTCCTGGGCTGCTGCAGTCTGCCTTCCGGGACCCTGCTTCCCAGTGACTCCCTGACCTTGGTCTCTAGGTTCCAAGACGTAAAATGACATGTGCTGCACCTGACACCTACCTAGCTTGTGCCCCCGCAGGACACCCCACCCTGCCACCTGTTGCTCCTCTTTCTCGTCAGACTCTAGCCTCTCTCATGAACCCCCACCATAAGGGCATTCGATAAACAATACAGAAAAATGTCAGTAATTCCAATGTGTATGTGTGTATGTGTGTGGGGGGGTAGTTTAAATTAGCGAAGCCTAAATTATGAAATTCTGGGAGGATGTTCCATTTTATTATATATGACTGAAACCGGATTAGTGAAGGGCAGCGAAGTAGAGAGACTTTCTGGGCCTATGTGGACCACAAGGTCACGTGCATGGATTTTCCCATCACACAGACTTGGATTTGAACCCTTGTCTCTTCCACTCATTAGCTCTGTGATCGTAGTAAGCAAGTTCCTTAACTTCTCTGAACTTCGACTTCCTCATTGCAAAAATGGGGAGAATAATACCTCATATGCTGTTTATATTATTCATTTCCTTACTGAACCCTGGGTTGCTATTATAATTTTAGTGCCGTGCAAATTAATAAGGTTCCACAGTTCTTCATTTTATATGAAAGACTGTTGTATCTTTCCTCGTTAATCCAGCTCGAAGGGTCAACATTCTTTTTTTTGAAAGATTTTATTTGGGGCGCCTGGGTGGCTCAGTCGTTGGGCGTCTGCCTTCGGCTCAGGTCATGGTCCCGGGGTCCTGGGATGGAGCCCCGCAAGGGTCTTCCTGCTCATCAGGGAGCCTGCTTCGCCCTTTCCCTCTCCCCCTGTTTGTGTTCCTTCTCTTGCTGTGTCTCTCTGTCAAATAAATAAAATCTTTAAGGGATTTTATTTATTTTTGTTTAAAGATTTTATTTATTTGAGAGAGAGAGAGAGAGAGAGAGCACACAAGCCCAAGGGGGGAGGGGCATACCATGTGGGGCTTGAACTCACAACCCCGAGATCAAGTTTGCACGCTCTACTGACTGAGCCAGCCAGTGACCCACGGGAGGATCAATGTTGTATGCCTTAACCATATAGAGTCCTATATCAAGGTGAAGGTTGAACCTCTGGGTTAGCCCTTCCCTTTGGGGTACAGAAACAGTCAAGTGCAGGCCAGAGTATGAGAAATAAAACATGAAATGGACAAGCTGAGTCTCCCAGCCTGGAGTTTCAGGAGCCAAAATGGTCAGGGGTCTCTGGTGAATGTCTTACTTTAAAATGTTTACCCAGACACTGGTGCGACCTGACCTGTCCTCACCCTCCCGATAAAGCACCATTGCCAAACAGGTAGTAAAAGCTTCCTTTCCCCTTAGAAAGAAGCTGCCTAGTCATAAGACTTGAAGTTCCTCCTGCTACTGTAAGACTGACATAATGAAAAGAGGTTATGTTCATGCCGGAAATTAGCCTTCTTATTCTGTTATGAAATCATATGATTGATTTATCTTCTGCTGGTTTCCAGTAAAACTACAAAAAAGCCCTGAGTCATGAGTCAAGGTCATCATTTTGTAACCTGGTGCCCCCCACCACAACTAAAACAAAAAAACACTAAGCAAGTTCCATGAGTTACAGAACAGGGCAATTATAATCAACTTGTGATGAATCAAGGGCCACCTATATTCAATCTTAGGACCTTAACCATCTTCCGAATATCTACTTCACTCTACCTTCACTGCCAAGCCACCATCACTGCTGACCATTATGGACCATTATGCAGCTCCCTTTTGGTCTCCTTGGGACAGAGTTTGAGATGCCTCGCCTGGCCCCCTTATAGTCCATTCTCTAAAAAGTTGCCAGAGAGATTTTTTAAAAAATCAGATCTTTTTACTCATCTGCTTAAAATATTTTAATGGCTTTATAGAACACTTAGAATAAAATCTACATTTCTTAGTGTTACCTGTAAGCTGTGGTGGTAAATATTTAACAACTGATTCTCTGGGGAGAAAAAAAGCCTTGAGTTGTAGCATTTGCCAATTTCAATGGTGTCAATACTCCCACATGGCCGATTGCAAGCTACCAACTGTGAGGTCCACCAGCTCCTGGATTTCCTGCCATTTAACAATCAGCTTTCCCAGGGCAGCTGGGTGACTCAGTCGGTTACGCGACCCACTCTTGATTTAGGCTCAGGTCGTGATCTCGGGTCGTGAGATCGAGCCCCGCATTGAGATTCTCTCTCCCTCTCCTTCTGCCCCTCCCCCCGTTCATGCTCATGCTCTGTCTCTCTCTCAAGTAAGTAAGTAAATAAACTCTTAAAAAAAATCAGCTCTCCTGAGCCAATAGGAGCTGGCTCTAGCCACACTACTGGAAGGTTATAAGCCCTCCACGATCTGCCCCTGCTCACCTTTTCAACGTGAGCAAGAGATTGACACAGTTTCGTAACCCATCCGCACACCTTCAGTCTCTGCCCTCTCCAGCCCATGCTCCACACTGCAGCCAGCTGCGATTCCAAACTCACCAGATGCTGTCACTGCTTTGCTGAGAAACCTTTACCAACTCCCAGTTTTCTAAGAAAAGTTTTCCAAAGAGAAATGTAACAGAATTCAAAACCCTCTATAGTTTGGCGCCCACCTGTCTTCCCGGTATTATTTTCCATTACCAGCCTGTGATGGTTCATTTCATGTGTCAACTTGGCTAGGCCATGGTACCCAGATGTTTGGTCAAGCACCAGTCTTGATGTTGTTGTAAAAGTATTTTTTTTTTAATTTTATTTATTTGACAGACAGAAAGAGAGACAGCGAGAGAGGGAACACAAGCAGGGGGAGTGGGAGAGGGAGAAGCAGGCTTCCCGCTGAGCAGGGAGCCTGATGCGGGGCTGGATCCCGGGACCCTGGGACCATGACCTGAGCCGAAGGCAGACGCCCAACCGACTGAGCCACCCAGGTGTCCCCAGGAAGAGGGTTCTCACCAGACACCCAGTCTGCCGGCACCTTGATCTCGGACTTCCCCAGCTTCCAGAACCGTGAGAAGTGTCTGTTGTTCAAGCCACCCGGTCTATGGTATTCTGTGATTGCAGCCCAGACAAAGATACCCCCAAAGGAAGAAGGAATGCGAATGACACATACCAGTGTTTCTCAACCCTCAGCTGCATATGAGACAACCTGGGGAAGTTTTTCAAAACCATCCGGGATTGGGATCCACCCCCAGAGACTGTGATTTAACTGACCCAGGGTGAGGGCTGGACATGAACAGTTTCGGGGCAAGCTCCCCAGATGATTCTGGTGTGTAGATAGGGTTGAGGGTCGCTGCTGCAGGCATGCCACAGCACGAGGCAGCTCAGGGTGCTGACACTGACAGCACATGGGTCACTCACTAGCCTCAGTTTCCTCATCTGTAAAATGGGGTAATCAGAATATCCACCTTATAGGATTGCTATCAAGATTAAATGAAATCCGGGCGCCTGGGTGGCTCAGTCGTTAGGCATCTGCCTTTGGCTCGGGTCATGATCTCAGGGTCCTGGGATCGAGCCCCATATCGGCAGGCCCCCTGCTCAGCGAGCAGTCTGCTTCTCCCTCTCCCTCTGCCCCTCCCTGCCCCTGCTCGTGCTCGCTCTCTCTCAAATAAATAAATATTAAAAAAAAAAAAAAGAATACATACCGCTTCCTCAGGGACATCTTCTCAGACCCCACAGACTAAGTCAGGAGCCTAGTAAACACTTTTGGTCCCTCTGTATGTCCCCTTCAGGGTATGTGACAAAGTTCGTAATGATTTAGTGTATAAGTATTTCTGCCACGTGTATTCTCCCCACCCCGCCTCCAGGACCAGAAATCCCACGAGGGCAAGTGACCGTGTCTGTCGTGTTTGCGGTTTTATCCCTGAAGCCTGCCAACATGACTGGCACACAGTATGTGCTTAAGACATATTGCAGGAAAGAAGGAACAGACCTGCAGTACATGAAAATGAAAGATACATATTTCAAAGCAAAGCACTTGATTATTTCTCTGAAAAAGTCCAGAGGCCTACCAAAAGAGGTAACATTTTAGGCTGTTCATTCTTTCCACGAGCACTGAAGTAAGTCAATGGTATTTCTGAAGATGTAAAACTCACACACCCTTTGACCAAAGCGATCCCATTTCTAGGAATTTATTCTACAGATATATTTGTCCACGTGGGAAACGATGTGCGTCTTACAAGGATTTTTGTTGCGGCACTGTTAGTAACAGCAGAAAATTGGAAATAATCTAAATTCCACCAATAGGGGGCTAGTTAAAGAAAGAGTTCATCGTACCATGGAATACTATGTCACCATTTAAAAAATATGTGGTGGCTCCATCTAACTGATATGGTGCCATCTCCAAGATACATTTTGAGGTGGAAAAAAAATGGTGAAGAGTCTATATAGCTGATGATCTAAAAACGGAAAGAACATGAATGTGCACGTTTATGTGTATCTTTGCATAGGCCATCTTTGGAAAGTTTCAGACGAGATACTGGGAAGTGTTGTCTGCAGAGAACTGAGAGGCCAGGGGACAAAGGTCGGGGAAGACTTACTTTTCAACGTATACTCTTTGCACCTTATGGATTTTCCACCATATGCCTATGTTTCCTATGCAGAAGGTAGAATAATTTAATTTTAAAAGAAAATGAGAAGACAAGCCACAGACTGGGAGAAAATATCTGCAAAAGACACATCTGATAAAGGGCCATTATCCAAAATATACAAAGAACTCTTAAAACTCAACAATAAGAAAACCCAATTAAAAAAATGGGCCAAAGGCCTTAACAGCTCACCAGAGAAGATATACGGGTGGCAAATAAGCATAGGAAAAGATGCTCCTTATCCCATGTCATCAGGGAGATGCAAATTAAAACAACAACGAGATACTGCTACACGTGTATTAGAATGGCCGAAATCCAGAACGGTGACACCACCAAATGATGCTGAGGCTATGGAGTGATCTGAGGATGTGGAATGGATAGGAACTTTCATTCACTGCTGGTGGGAATGCAAAATGGTATGGCCACTTTGGAAGACAGTTTGGGGGTCTCTTACAAAACTAAACATACTCTTACCACAGGGTCTAGCGATTGCACTGATCAGATCAGACCCTGGGATTTACCTAAAGGAGCTGAAAACTTATGTCCACACAAAAGCCTGCACATGGATGTTTAAAGCAGCTTTGTTTACAGCTGCCAGTGCCTGGAAGCGACAAGATGGCCTCTTTCAGTATGGTAATGGAGAACTAAAGTAGATCCAGACAATGAAATATTATTTAGCATGAAAAAGAAATAAGGCATCGAGCCATGAAAAGACATGGAGAAACCTTAAATGTATCTTCCTACGTGAAAGAAGCATGTCTGAAAAGTCTATATAATGAGGGGCGCCTGGCTGGCTCAGTCGGTAACGCATGTGACTCTTGATCTCAGGATCGTGAGTTCGAGCCCCACATTGGGGGTAGAGTTTACTCCAAAAACGAAAAAAAAAATGTATATACTGTGTGACTGGACACTCTGGAAAGGCAAAACTATGGAGACAGTAAAAAGATCAGTGTTTGCAGGGGTTTGGGGGACGATAAGTAGGCAGAGCACAGAGAAAAATCCTCTGTACGCTAGAATGATGGATATACATCATTATACATAGAATGTCCCAAACCGCGAGTGAACCCTCAGGTAAACTATGGACTTTGGGTGACAATGATGTGTCAGTGTAGACTCTGTCAGTTGTGATAAACGTAGCCCTCTGGTGGAGGAGACTGTGCGTGGGGGCGGGGCTGGGGATGCATGGGAAATCTCTGTACCTTTCTCTCAATTTTGCACTGAACCTAAAACTGCTCGAAAAAATCAAGTCTTAATTTAAAAAAGAGTATTTAAGAGGAGAGACAAAAAAAAAAAAAACGGAAACAGGAGTCTTCTAGCTGGAGCAAACAGGAGCTCAGAACCTCTCGCTTGTTATCAGAAACAACTTTTATCTTCCTTAGATGCATAAGACACAACCTGAAGACCAAGCTGCCCACTTCCCAAACCATCTGAGGCAGTTGTGGTAGGAAGCTTCTGTCTTTTGGCCCATCCCCAATAGTCAAACAACAGGCCAATCGTGTTGGAGTAAAAGGACTTTTTTAAAAAAAGATTTTGTTTATTTATTTGAGAGAGAGCAGGAGCAGGGGGCGTGGGAGAGGGAGAAGCAGGCTTCCAGCAGAGCAGGGAGCCCGATGCGGGGCTCGATCCCAGGACCCCGGGATCATGACCTGAGCCGAAGGCAGACGCTTAATGACTGCGCCACCCAGGCGTCCGGTAAAAGGACCTTTCTGTCCTGGGAACCACATGGCCCAAGTTTCTCTTGGCAGAGCCAGACCCCCAGGAGCTGTCCTCGCATAGCTGGGAAGCGCCCCGGCTCCGAGGTGGGGGTGTCTGCACACGTGGGTGTGGGCGACTGTCCCCAGCATGGGCCGCCTGCCAGCCACCCTCCACCCCTGCGGCTGCACACGCCTCACCTCTCAGCAGACCAGGGGACCAACTCGCGGCCCAGGAGGCCCGCGGCAGTGGTAACGGTGGGGAAGCGAGCGAAGGGCCAGCAGGTTAGCGTTGTGCTTGGGGCGAGAGGAGACACAGCTGGCTGGTGTGGGCGCACCGGCTGAGGAAATCAGACCGGAGGAAGCCGTTGAGAGGCGAGTGGAGCCGCCCAGGCCGAGGCCAGGGGAGCCGCATACAGAGCAGCAGTAACCCTGAAGCGCCCACTGCTAGTGTCCCCCCGAGGGGGGCTCAGGGAAGAGACCGTAGGGGCCCTTTCAGGTGGCTGGCAAGATACAGACGTGGGCGGTGCTTGCACGGGGTGGCCTCTAGCTAAATGCCTGTTCGGCTCACCTAACAGCTGAATAATGAGCTCCCCTCCCTTCCCGGCTCAGCATTATGTACAGAGATCGAGGGTCCTTTGAGGTTTTTGTGAGGCTAGCTAGAGTTCCTTTGTTTCCAGCAATCATGGAAAACACAAACACACCTGGGCTGGCTTTTGTGGTTCTAATCAGGCCTCCGGTGCCATGCATAGATTCTGAAGAGATGCTTCAGGAACAAGAGAACAAGCACCTCGGCCCGCACCGAGTGTCGGTCACGTGCCCAGCTCTGTATCTGCGTGAAGCCGCTTCGGGGCTCTGTCCCGTGTGCCAGTCAGGCACGGCGCTCATGCCCCTGGTTTTCAGATGAGGAGGATGAGGCTCAGGGAGGCCGCGCAGCTCACCCGGGTTCACGCGGGCGGGAGGGGCAGGGCCGGCATGCGAAGCCCGAGCCCTTGACCACGCCGCCCTTGACCGCTGAGCACGTGTGCCCGCTGGAGCTTTCTGATGAGCCCAGCTGTCAAAACCAAACAAGCACGGGGAAAGGAGGGGACAACCGGGGCTGCGTGTGTTTCCGAGCTGGCTTGAGGCCAGCCGGGGGGAGGTGGGGGGCGGTCCCTCAGCAGGACCTGCCGTCTCTCCTGGCTGACAGCAGGCCTCTTCTGGGACCTTCCGTTCCCTTTCCCCTACCCCCTTCTTCACCCCCATTGCGGGGGTGGGGGGGGGCGGTCAGCTCCCATCCCAGCTGCTATTGCTGTTGGGCTGCAGCCCAGAGAAGCCTGCTTAGCACGGGGGGCCATTTGGCTTCCCAGCCTTGATCGCTTGGAAGGAGTAAGCCAGCTCAGGTCAGGAGAAAAGGACGGAATGATTTTACAAGAGTGGAATTAGGCAGGCTCCTCCCTCCTCCCTCCTCGCCTGCCCTCTAGGGACAGTCTTGTTTCCATGATCAACAACTGCCATCCCTCAAGTATTTAGGGCACTCTACCTTTTGGGAACACAAGGGGGAGAGTTCTCCTTTCCCTACACCCAAACAAGGAAGCTCCGACAGAGCCACCTGGCCTAAGGGAAGTCCAGACATCTACTTCCCAGTGCCTCGCAACAACCATGGTCAGTTTGTGGCCAGCCAGAGGGCCGTGGCTGCCGAATGATCTATGCTCCTCATTCCGATCTGCTGGCTTCCAGCCTTCCATTGTCAGGCAGCCAGGGACTAAAAGTGAGCCCTGGTTTTCTGAAGACTGCCCCCCTCTTTTAATTTGAGTTAACCATTTCCTGACCAAAGCCAGGCTCTTGCCTGTCCATTTCTGAGCTTGCCCATTATTGTTGTTGTTTTCCCAACCCCTCTTGCACTGAGCCTGAGAGCTCCCAGTTGCCAAGGTCAGGTCTCCTTCTTTCTCGTCCTCTACTCCTGTACCCAGGGCAAGGGAATGGAAAGAAACGAACCGATTACCTAGCATCTAGGAGCAAAGCACTGTACTTCCTTCCAGGGACCGGAGGAGGGAGGGACGGGTGTTCAATCCCAGCTCCACCACTTGCTGGCTGTGTGGCTGTTGGGCAAGTAACTGACCCTCTCTGTGCCTCATTTCCTCATCTAGAAGATAGGAATAATACCGGCACTTATTCCATAGGGTCGATAAAGAGGATGAAATGGGATAATAAACTGCCTTGCCCATATTAAATGACCAATAAATGGTAGTTACTATCAGGTTCTTGTAATTTCTCAATCCCAGGGAAGGCTTTCCTTTCATTCCCTCCTCCTGACATATTTTGACGAAAGCCTCCCCATCACAAGAGAGCACAGATTTAGACCCTATTCATTTACCTTGCGTCACCTTTGCTGAAATCAACAAACAAACAAATAGAAATTCTATGACGCTGTGATGTGTCGAGCACTTGCAGGCACCATACAAAGCAGTGGGAGGTTGCTGTGAAGCGGGGCTGTACATCAAAACGGTGTCAAAATGGTTTTCCTTTGTCCTTTGCGCCTATTTGCCTATGTTGAAATGTGCACAGCTGTTTGGGCTGCAGGACGCAGAACCTGACCGCTAAGGTAGGCGAAGGAAGATAGTGCGGAATCAGAGCGAGGATGAGAGGCACTTTGAGAGAGGGGGCTAGCACAGGTTTACCTAGGGCAGCAGGCTGGGGAAGGGGAAGGCTGTTCTTACTTTCAGCATGGCTAGGGATAAGCACAGGACTTGGAGCTCGCCCCACAGCAGCTAAGGTCCAATTCTGTGCTCACAGACAGTGAGATCTCCTAAGCCGGCCCTGAACCTCATTCATTTTTTAACAAGTATCAACTGCCTGGTACATGAGGCTACGTGCTGTAGGGGTATACAAGTGGGTAAGCCATGCTTCCCAAAGGCAAAGAGCTTGCAGAGTCAAGGGAATCATGGCACTGAAGATTGTAACACCAGGAAGCACGTGGCGTGAGCCAGAAGAGAGCCGTAGTGCGCGAGTGAGCTATGGGCATTCACAAGGGGGTGGTGCTGAGACAGGGTGGAGACAATGGTGTGGACACTGGAGAAGGTGGGGCACATAGAGAAAGGCTAAGGAAATTAAACTGGCTGGCTCAGAGGGCACTTCTAGACTAATGGCATCATTTAAAAGGGATTACTCATGGGCGCCTGGGTGGCTCAGTTGGTTGAGCGACTGCCTTCGGCTCAGGTCATGATCCTGGAGTCCCGGGATCGAGTCCCGCATCGGGCTCCCCGCTCGGCGGGGAGTCTGCTTCTCCCTCTGACCCTCTTCCCTCTCGTGCTCTCTCTCTCTCATTCTCTCTCTCTTAAATAAATAAAATCTTTAAAAAAATAAAAAATAAAAGGGATTACTCACCCACAAAGCTCTTGCAACAAAATAACTGTACCGGGGGGGGGGGGTGAAAGTGAAAACAGAGCATCTGCAATTATTGAGAGGACATTGTGATAACTTTCTCTTGCCCCACAACGCCCTCCTCCTTTGTGGTCTGGAATGGCCCCATTGTGGTTCTGCAAGGGCGAAACACCTGCCTTTATTCATCAGGATAGGATAGTTGTTTTGGGGGTGGGGAAAAAGCCAACTCATTTATCAGACAAAACCAACAGATAGATGCTACCTTCAGTCAGAAGAGCCAGCCACCACTGAGGCAAATCTCAGTGGAGCCTTTAAGATGAAGACAAATACTCCAGGTGGAGGTGACAGGAATGTGAAATGCACTCATTTATTCTTTAGGGAGCTAGGGGGAGGGGATGAAGATCGTTTTGGCAGAATTGGAGGCTTGAATAGAGCAGAGTTTATAAAAAGGCGTCTTTTAGCCCACCCAAGATTCGACAATTTGTATTTGCCAACATTGAAAAATTGGGAGATATTACATAAAAATCGGGATTTTCGTCTCCCTTGAAAAACTGGGCCCACATTTCAAAATGGCATCCAGCCCTTGGAGAAGAGGAGCTGGTCTTGCTTTGCCTCCACTGGCCTGCTTTATTCCTCCCTGCTATCGGTATTTAGATGCTAATCACATTTTGCGAGCACAGAGCAAGTTAGCTCTCCAGAATGCTTTGCAAAGCCAAAAGCCTGTGATGGCTCAGAAACGCCGGGTTTCCCGGGGTCTTTTTTTCTTCCTGTTACTGCCAAGTTCTTGTTGGCATTTGATTTTGCAACAACTAATATATTTGATTTTGCAACAACTAATATAAGACCTCTGTGCAACGAGGGTGGCAAAGTGGGTAAGGGCCACATGCCAGGCCAAGGGGCTGGGCCTCAGCCTTTACTCTCTTGGGGCAATACAGAAGGACAGAACACAGGTCGATCTTAAGAGAATTGGTCTGGCAGGAGCCACGGGCCGGGGCTGGAGGGACTGAAGTGAGTACTGACCTTGGAGACAAGCTACCCGGTCTTAAATCTCAGCTCAGTTACTGGGCGGGTGGACTTGGGCAGGCTACAGACCCTTTCAGTGCCTCTGTTTTCTCATCTGTAAACTGGGCTTGATATGAACGGTACCCACCTCGTGGGGTTGTTTTAAGGATTCAATGAGATAATGAGCATAAAGCACTTAGCATAGTGCCTGGTACATTAGTGCTCCATGCTTATGGTCATTTTTATTTATTTTTATTTTATCTTTATTTTATTTGTCAGAGAGAGAGCACGCACAAGTAGGGGAATCGGCAGGCAGAGGAAGAAGCAGGCTCCCCGCTGAGCAGGGAGCCTGATGCGGGACTCGATCCCAGGACCCTGGGATCATGACCTGAGCCGAAGGCAGACACTCAACCGACTAAGCCACCCAGGCGTCCCTTATGTTCATTTTTAGAATTAATCCTGGAGACCAATGAGAGGACTGCTGCCATGGCCTGGTTAGGAGGTAACAGGTCCTAGATTAGGGCGGGGACAGCGACTCAAAGAAAGACCAGTGTGGGAGGAGTAGGCACCAAGAACCAACTGGGCTCAAGGTTGCCTGGGGGAGGGGCAAGAGGAAGAGTCAAAGACAAATTCTGGACTTCCAGCCTGGGTGACTGGGTGGTGGGGGCGATGGTACTGAAACGAAAAGTCTGGGCAGCAAATTTCAGGGGAAGGAGAGGTCAGTTTGATACACATTAAGTCAGAGGTGACAGTGTAGAGGTGCTAGCCAAGATGGCGCCACGCAGCAGGCGGTGAGAAGTGTTGGGTCAGGGCTGAGGATGTGGAGCTGAGCATGAGAAACCAGGAGGATGCCCAGTCTGGCGAGGGCAGCCTGAGGCGTTAAGCACCTCTGTTTGAACAGGGCTGGGGCCTCTCTTCGCTCAGGGACTGTGTGTATTCTGCTTGGTCAGCTGTGCTCCTTGGATACTACCTTTGTCCTTCCGTTTATGTACTTTCAGTTCAAATGCTGACCTGGCCCAATCCTGCTTGCCTTGTGAGTCTTGATGGGGTCAGAGTCCCCTGGGGTAGCGAGCAACAGGCGGACACCTGGTTTTATATTTGATGAAATGGAGACACCTAACATGGGCCACAGGGGAGGGTGCCAGAGTGGCGGGGTGTGGGTGGGGGCAGGGACACCAAGCTTCTGCCCACCGGGGGCTCCAAGGCTCCCACATTCTCAGCTGCTCCCTGGAGTTTCAAAGCCGCTTTTCTCCCTCTCCCACATGCACCTGTCCAGAGAACCCTTTGCTCAGGACTCCCTGGTCCTTAGTTGGGGCCCGCAGATTAATCAGACAAATTAACCTCCATCAATATTTTACCCTTCCCGCTGGTTCTCTCAATACACTAAGTGCTGCCGCCATTTCAGGCCCATGCCCTGGGCCAGGCGTGGGAGATAATGAAGATGAACAGGCCAGGCCATACCTGAAAGAGCTTGAGCCACGAGGCACTGAAGCGCGGTGAAGGCGATTTCAGGCAGGGCTGTCTCGGGGTCCGAGAAAGCACACCAGGTGTGTGTGGGGGGCACCTCATTCCATTTGTGCACAGGCTGACCCACCCCCACCCCTTTCCCACCAGAAACCGTTGCATCAAAACACGCACATACATAATTTATTTCCCTCTCCATTCTCTAACATGCCAGCCAGGAACCAGGGCAAGAAAAAGAGAAAGGAATATAATGAGTGGAAGCATGGTGAAGGAAGGGCTCAGCTGGTTAAACAAGACTTCTGATTATTGTCATTAGAGTTCCAACCTGATGTGGCATTAAATGGGCAGACTGTGTGTGTCTGGACAAAAGTGTATTAGGAGAATGAGACATTCAGACAAAGTGGCCAGTCGGTGCGAGAGCTGGGAAAATTCCCCGTCCGGCTGGTTATCTGACACCTGACATTGATTTGCTTCCTGACGGGCAGCGCAAGGAGGAAAGCCAGGGGAATGCAAATATTACCATTAAGTGTGCTCAGTTCTGAGCAGCCTGGCTGCCCTGCAAAGTTCCCTCGTTATAAATTCTGCTGGCAAACCTTGCCGGCTTCCGTTGGGGGGAGACTGCTACTAAAGCTCTCTCAGAGAAGCTGGATTGTGTGCTTTGCAGGAAAAAAACCCCACAGCAGAATTTAGGGTTAGCCTGTTGTTTCCGGGCTCCTTGTCCTCTAAACTGAAGGTGTATTTCAAGCAGGGATTAAGGAGGTTGTTGACTGGACAGAGATCACTGGCCGCAAGGCTAAGCCCCTCAAGAGGGCTCAGAAACGCTCCATTTACTGCAGCGACATCTAATGGCCAGAGGAAGTACTGCACGTTCTCATTGAAAAGCAGCCTGTGGTTCTGTCTAGCGAGTTACTTTTTTTTTTTAAAAAGTAGGGTGGACGAGGTATTATTATGTTTATTAACGCCTGTAAAATAACACTTTGGCCACAACCCTAAGAATTCACTTCCTACATCTTTGGATGATATTTGTGATGTTATTCATAATTGGATGCTGATCATATTTTATGAAAACCATGCAATTACTTCTTTGGGATTTTTTTTTTTTATAACCACCATGACTTTGCATTTATTTTAAAGCATCTTGTTGAAGCTCTGTGTATCTATTACAAGAATGTTTCCATACCAGGGAAAAGATGATCAAGTTTACTTCCAAATACCCACTTCTAGTGTATCTTACCCCGGTTTATAGTAGAGCGTTGTAGTTAAAAGAAAAAAAATTGAAAAGTGATAGTAATCACTGCTGATGATTGTTGAGGAGATGAACCACTCACTCACAGCTGGTGCAAGTGTAAACTTACAACCTTTCTGGAGTGCAAAGTTTATTAAGAGCCTCAGAATTATTTTTATTTTTTTTTAAATTTTATTTTAAAATGTATTTTAAGTAGGTTCGAACTCATGACCCTGAGGTCAGGGCCTGAGCTGAGATCAAGAGTCAGATGCTTGGGGCGCCTGGGTGGCTCAGTCGATTAACCGTCTGCCTTCGGCTCAGGTCATGATCCTGGAGTCCCAGGATCAAGCCCCACATCAGGCTCCCTGCTCAGCAGAGAGTCGGCTTCTCCCTCTGACCCTCCCCCACTCTTGTGCTCTCTCTCTCTCTCTCTCTCTCTCTCTCGCAAATAAATAAATAAATAAATAAATAAAATCTTAAAAAGAAAAAGTCAGATGCTTAACTGACTGAGTCACCCAGGTGTCCCAGAATTATTTTTATCTTGTGACCTGTAAGTCGATTTGTAGGAATATAGCTGAAGGGTGCCATCACAGATGTGAAAAAAATACAAGGGTTTTCACTGCAATATTATCATACTGAAGAATTAGAAAGAGCCAAAACATTTAAAAACTGAGAAATTGTTAGTGACGGCACAGTGGAGGCAGAGATTGAAGTTATGCAGCCACAAACCAAGGGATGCTTAGGGCAACTAGAAGCTAGAAGAGACAAGGAAGGATCCTCCCCTACAGACGTCAGATGGGTCCCGGCCCTGCCAACACTTGATATTAAAATTCAAGCCAGCAGAACTTTGCGAGAATAAATCTTTGTTTTAAAAAAATAGCTATGGGACATCCAATATGGTGGAATAGTTTTTTAAAGATTTTATTTATTTGTCAGAGAGAGAGAGAAAGAGAGAGGGAGAGAGCACAAGCAGGGAGAGCGGCAGGCAGAGGGAGAAGCAGGCTCCCCTGCTGAGCAGGGAGCCCGACGTGGGGCTTGATCCCAGGACCCTGGGTGTCCCTGTATGGTGGAATATTACGTGAAAATTTAAAGAGGTATTCTCGGGGTGCCTGGGTGGCTCAGTCATTAGTCGTCTGCCTTCAGCTCAGGTCATGATCCCGAGGTCCTGGGATGGAGCCCCGCATCGGGCTCTCTGCTCAGCGGGGAGCCTGCTTCTCCCTCTCCCACACCCCCTGCTTGCGTTCCCTCTCTCGCTGTCTCTCTCTGTCAAATAAATTAAAATCTTTAAAAAAAATTAGGAATAGTTTTTGTGAATAGACATGCACTAAGCAGGTGCTAAACTTACACCTACGTTATAATTACAATAATGTGACCATTATTTATTTGTTTGGACAAAAGACAGGAAACGAATACAACCTGGACAGATGAAGTCTGATGGATGGGGGCAGCAGACTTGGGGGGTCATTGTGATGTGTATTATTCTGAAGGCAGTTTTTCTTTATAGGTTGAGATGGGTCCTTTCAGACTTTTTAGTGCTGAGGAAGGTGAGGCCCAAGCCTAGCCAAGAAAACCGCAAGAAGCCAGGGGTAACCGAGGCAGCAGAGGGACGAGTTAAGACAGCAGACAAACAGACTCAGCTGGGACTGATCATTTAAAATGGGATTCAGCTGAATTATGATCGGTAGTTCCTGGCCGACTTTGGTTCTTTCTAGTCTCTCTGACTGAGACAGCTTTAAGGAAGAGAGGAAAGAAAAGTGGGCTTCATCTGGAGACTTCATCAAAGACCTAAAAGAGCGGAGTATGGGAACAGGGAGGCCGCTTGGGCTCGAGCCAGCAGCCCCGAGGTTAGCAGCAAAAATGCCAATGAAGTGTGTGTCCATGTGTCTGTGTGTCCGTGTGTGTGGGGGGGTGGCATCGTTTTTGCGTGAGCCTTCGTGAGCTCCCTGGAAACCTGGCATCACTCAGAGTCACTGTTCTTTGCAGTTGCTACTGCCCGCAAGCACAGCAAGGCACCCCTCCTACCTGATGCCCCCCTGCTCCCCCATAGAGCTCCTCACCTGCATCTTTCTCTTCACCGTGTCGAAAGGAAAGGAGAGCGTCTGGGTTACGGCAGCGGCCAAGCAGACATTGGCGAAGTTCTGGAGGGGAGAGAACCGATCTCGGCGTCCATTCCAGAGTTTCTCCAGGTTCATGTAAACTAGAAGGGAGCCAGCGGAGAAGGGGAGAGCACCTGCAAAAGGAAGGCCAGACAGAGGCTGCTGATGTCTCGGGCGCTACTGGCTCGAGAAGGTAAATGCCTGTGGGGAATCCGGGCGAGGTAAACAGGACTGGCTCCGAGCTCCTGACAGGCACACCAGCCAGAGCCGCCCGAAGCAACTTTTCTTCGGTGAGATAATGTGCTCCATTTTGATAGGGGGTGTGTTACTTGTCAAAATGCATCAAAGGTTTCACTCAAGGTTGGTGCACTTTGCTATATGCAGATTTTACTTTACAAAGAACTGCAAACAAATATTGAACTCTAGTTCATGAGACCCATGTTGAACGGCCGAGGGGTGAAGAGCATTGATGTTTGCAAATTACATGAAAGTCATCCAGAAATGTGTAAGATGGACTGATGAATGGCCGGAGGGATGGACACATACATGATAAAGCCACGTGTTAATTGGAGCATCTGGATGGTGTGCATATGGGTGTTTCTGATTCTTGTAACTTTTCTGGGTGTTAGAAATTTTAAAAAAATAAAATCTCGGGGGGGCGCCTGGGTGGCTCAGTCATTAAGCATCTGCCTTCGGCTCAGGTCATGATCCCAGGGTCCTGGGATCGAGCCCCGCATCGGGCTCCCTGCTCAGCGGGAAGCCTGCTTCTCCCTCTCCCCCTGCTGTGTTCCCTCTCTAACTTGTGTGTGTCTCTCTCTCTGTCAAATAAATAAAATCTTAAAAAAAAAAAGGAGGGGCGCCTGGCTGGCTCAGTCGTTAAGCGTCTGCCTTCAGCTCAGGTCATGATCCCAGGGTCCTGGGATCGAGCCCCTCATCGGGCTCCCTGCTCGGCGGGAAGCCTGCTTCTCCCTCTCCCACTCCCCCTGCTTGTGTTCCCTCTCTCGCCGTGTCTCTCTCTGTCAAATTTAAAAAAGAAAAAAAAAAAAAAAATCTTGGGGGGGGGAAAAATCACTCCCACAGAGGAAAAAGTCAGTGAGTGGCACTTTGTCAGGTTTCAGAGGCTGGGAGGGACTGGTCTCTGGCTGAGAATGAGACATTCCGTGGGAACTAGAAAGTGAGACTGTACTGGTGAGGGAGGGCACTGGACCTTGCTTTGGGGAATGATGTGGCAGTATCAGGGCCCAGGAAAAGATGGCAAGCAGGTAGTGTGGTAGGTGGCCCTTTCAAGAAACTTCCAGAAACTTTGGGAGCTATCTTCAGTTTACAGAGGGGCTAAATTTCTCCCTCAAAATAAGATTTAAAAGAGGGGCTAGCATCCGTGGGGTTGCTTGTCTTAAGCAAAATGTAATATCTATTTAATAAACACATTACAGGGCGCCTGGGTGGCTCCGTCGGATAAGCGTCTGCCCTCAGCTCAGGTCATGACCCCAGGGTGCTGGGATGGAGCCCCATGTTGGGCTCTCTGCTCGGTGGAGAGTCTGCTTCTCCCTCTGCCTCTCCCCCTCCCCCTTTGCATGTGCTGTCTCTCCCTTTCTCTCTCAAATAAAGAAATAAAATCTTTAAAAAAAAAAATAAACACATTACAAATGAAGTACCAGGCCCCACCATTTACCTTCATTCGGAAAATATTTGTGGAGTTTATGTGATGTGCTGGGCCCTATGCTGGGTGCTGGGAATACAAAGAGGTGTAGGCTAATTCCTGGAGGAGACAGACAGCTGCTATGTGCTGGAACTGGGCAGGGTGGGGTGGCAATACAAAGTGCTTTAAGCACACGAAGACCAGAGGGATTAATTTTGCCTAGGGGAATCAAGAAGGACTTCACAGAAGAGAGAATGTTCCCACTGGGCCTTGAGGATAGAGCAGGAGTTCATCAGACATCGGGAGAGCGGACAGGCAGTCCAGGCAGAGGGAACAGCAGGTACAAAGGGACTGGGGTTTCCAGGAAATTGCAAGTGTTTCTGGATGGCTGGAGCATGAGTGCTGGCAGAGGGATGGCAGGAGGTGAGGTGGGACGGGCTGGCCGGGGCCAGGTCTGAAGGATCTGATGGCGTGCCATAAAGAATCTGGGCCCTTCCCTGTAGCTCAGGAGTCAGGGAGGGCTGGAATGGAGGACAGCAGAATGAGGGTGGTGAAATGACCGATTTCAGTTTCGCAGGGTCCCCAGGCCCTGGCAGCAGTGCCTGGGACTGGGACCCGGTAGGAACCTCTTGTAAGTGTCTGCGGGAAGGATGAGAATGAGGGCAGAGGAGGCGGAGATGGAGGGCGACAGACTAACAGTGGAGAGGTCAAACTGACAGTACTTGGTGACGGAAGCCACAGCGGAGAGAGGAGAGGAGCTGAAGCGGTTCTAGGTTTCTTCCGGCTTGGGCCACTGGGTGAAAGGCAGGCGGTCTCGTCCTTTAGGGAACCCAGGAGGAGCAGGTGTGAGCCTAACGAGGACGTCAGGTTTAGTCTCGAGCTGGATGCGCCCAGGGAGCAGCAGGTGAAGGTGTCCAATAGCAGGTATTCATCCTGCCATTGGGAATTGGTAGCAGTCAGTGGTTAAGACAGGGGGCTCTGGGGTCACATCGCTAGGTTCTTCCACTTTCTCCCTATGTGATCTCGGGCAAGCCTCTCCGTTTCCCTAAGCATCTATTTCCTTGTCTGTAAGCTGAGGCTTAAGTGAGAAACTGTATGCGAGGCGTTCAGCCCAGTGCTGGGCACAAAGCGAGCCACCAATAAATGTTAGTCACTGTTGTTACAGAGTTGAGGTCGGGAGTCCTTAGAGTATCATGATGCTTGGTTAAGCCATGAGCTTAGCTAAGGCCACCCGGGGAGGGGAGAGAGGTGAAAAGAAAGCCAAGGAAGGAGCCCCGGGGGAACTGTGACACATGGGGGGGGGGGCTAGCAGCATCAGATGAGCAAGACAGAGCTGCCAGAGAGCTGGGAAAGACATCCAGGAGTTGGTGGGGTCCTAGAAGCCAGGTTTCCAGAAGAAGGGGTGGTCGGTTTTAGTAAATGCTGCAACAGAGGTCCAATATTGGGTGAGAGTCTGCCGGGGTTTGGCAGCTGGGGGGACTCTGGTGACTCGTGCACGTGCAGCCCTGGCCAAGGTTCCAGAGACCACGGAGGCTACAGTTTGCGACCCTGGTTATGCTCACACGTGTGTGTATGCGTGCTGAGTCTCCTTCCCACAGTCAGATGGGGTGTGTGGGATTATCTTCCTATCAGTTTCCGCTGAGCCACCTCCCCTCCCTCTTCCTCCCCTCCCTGGGATGTGACGGGCCAAAGTTAGGAGTGGGGTATATGGCAGTGGAATAGAATGAAGCTAAGTGGCTCTACATGGATTGAATCCATAGGACCTGGACCTCGAAAAAACCTCATTTAACTGGTTACAAAGGTATACAATCTTCATCCATATCAAAGAACACAACCTTTCCTTGGACAAGGTGGAAAGTTCCATCTTACCTAGAACAGTAAGGGAAACCCCTCGATACAGGGCTAAGAACCCTTCCTGTTGATAAATGGTAGAAAAAGCATGGAGGATCCCTCTGTAAGATGGTTCCAGCAGGTTCTGCACAATCAACCGGGTTTTGATGAGGTCTGTAGGGTATGTCACAATGGTGGAAACCATGCCTGCAAGACTCCCAGCCATGATGGAGCTCCACTGGGAAATATGGCCCAGGTCATCCGTGAATAGTATGACAAACCTAGGAGAAAAAAAAGGAGGAAAAACCCAAGAGAATCAGCTATGGATTGTGCTAGAGTGTTCTATACTACTTCTTGCAATATCTCCCAGCATTTGGAAATGTTTTACAAGGTAAAAATTACTATACTAATGTATTAGGATTCATGAATAGCACATTCAATTCTACTATATTTATAGGATTTTGTTCGCTATAAGGAGATGACCGACCCTCTTCTTTATGTCTACCCTAAGTTCTTCCCACTTCATTTTAAGCATTTTCCCCTTTATCTGTATAACTGTCAATCCTGGCTTGCCAGTGGGGTATAAATTAATGGGAGTACTTAGTAAATACTGAACTGGAATGTGCTCCTTTGGTTCTGTTGAAACTTAAATGAAATCGCTTGAAATGACGACTTTGATCATCCTCAGTGATTTTTTTTTTTTTCTTAAATAAGCTCTATGTCCAACGTGGGGCTTGAACAACTCAGGATCCCGAGATCAAGAGTCTCATGCTCTACTGACTGAGCCAGCCAGGCACCACACCCGCCTCTGCCCCCAGTAACTGAGTTTAAAAAATGTATTGGTTTGGGCGCCTGAGTGGCTCAGTTAAGCATCTGATTTCCATTCAAGTCATGATGCCAGGGTCCCATTGAGCCTGCGCAGGACTCCCTCTCCCTCTTGCTCTGCCCTTCCCCCCTGCTTGTGCTCTGTCTCTCTCTCAATACATTAAATCTTAAAAAAAAAGTATTGGTTTAACAGTTATAAGGGAAGATGTGCCACCCTACTAGTTGTCTGGGAAATGACGGATAAAAACAAGATACCATTTCTCACCCAGCAGACAGGCAAAGATGAAAAAGTCTGATAATATCAAGTGATGGGGAGGACACATGGAGACAGGAATGCCCCCCCACTGCTGGGAGAAATGTAATTGGTCCAGCCCCTTTGTAGTATCTAGCACAACTGAAGGAATGCCTCCTTTCACCCCAGCGATTCCATTTCTAGTTGCATATCCTAGAGAAGCTCTTGCACACGTACATGTGAAGACACAACATTGCGTGTTAGTGTGAAAAGTCGGACAACCTAAAAGTCCATTTGCAGGGGGATGGATAAATTGTAGTAGTCGTACAATGGATACTCTGTTACAATGAGCTTGCGACTATGTATTCATAGGGATAATCATAAAAGCATAAAGTTGAGTGAAAAAAGCAAGTTGCAGGGTGACCCACAGTGTATGACAACCATCTGTTTAAGAAACACACTCATAAAAGCCTACCTCATATTATTCATGGATAGATATAGCTACGTATTGAAAAAAGTGTAAAATAGGGGGCGCCTGGGTGGCTCAGTTGGTTAAGCATCTACCTTCGGCTCACGTCACGATCTCAGGGTCCTGGGATCGAGTCCCGCGTCAGGCTCCCTGCTCAGTGGGGAGTCTGTTTCTCCCTCTGCCTCTCACCCCACTTTTGTGCTCTCTCCCTCAAATAAATAAATAAAATCTTTAGAAAAAAAACCTTAGAAAAATAAAAAAGTGTAATACAGCCCTCCAGGAAGGTGGCAGGGGGGCGGTAAGGGGCTGGGAATGAGAAAGAACAGGACTTCAGCTTTCTCTGGAATCTTTTATTTCTTGTATTAAAAAAAGATACTTGAAGTATCTCTTATGCCATCTTTCATGCTGTTACTTCTGGATGGTGGGTACATGGGCACTCTTCTTTGTGTTTCTCTACAGTTTTATAATGTGGTCAAAAATGGCTTTGGGTGGACTTTTCCAAATGCAAGCCAGAAAGCCACTGTTACAGTCCCTCTTTTTGGAAGCAGCGCATCCCCAGTCATGAGGACCTACCTTGGCAGAAATTGTTCTAAGGGCACTTTTCCACAGTACACATTCCCTGCCCAGGAAGCAAAGGAATTTTACTCCTTGCTGATGCAGACAAAATCAAGAAGGGCTTAGAAACCAGGAAAAATAGTATTTTCTACCAGAGAGTAAGGTAGGGGAGAGGGAAAGGAATAGCAGGGGTTTGAATAAAAGGAACGTGAATGGGGCTAGGCTAAAAAAAAAGTATTGTATCTTTTTTATATATTTATTTATTTGAGAGAGAGAGACCGCATGCACGCACAAGTAGAGGGAAAGGCAGAGGGCGAAGCAGACTCCCCGCGGAGCAGGGAGCCTGACACGGGGCTCGATCCCAGGACCCTGGGATCATGACCCGAGCCGAAGGCAGACGATTAACTGACTGAGCCACCCAGGCGCCCTATATCTTTTTAAAAATGAGACCATCCCCAGTTCTTTGGCTTTCAAATCTCCCATAAAGAGGTGTGTGTCCTGTTCCTTCGTCCTGGCAGCAAGCCAGGGCTCTCTGCGCGATAAATAAGGCAAGTGGGTATTCAGGTGAAATCATTTAAGGAGTCCGAGGACGGTTTCTTTGCTCCCAAGTAAACACTCATTGATTAAAAGCATCTCTCTCAAGGGGCGCCTGGGTGGCTCAGTCGGTGAAGCGTCTGCCTTCGGCTCAGGTCATGATCCCGGGGTCCCGGGATCGAGCCCCACATCGGGCTCCCTGCTCCGCGGGGAGTCTGCTTCTCCCTCTCCCTCTGCGTCTGTCCTCACTCGTGCTCTCTCTCAAATAAATAAATAAATAAAATCTTAAAAAAATAAAAGCATCTCTTTCAAGCTGTAGGAAAGTCTTAACGTCGTTTTGTCAACCTACTGTTGGCTACTGTTAACTGCACTAATTGGAACAGTCATAAAAAAAACCCAGCCATGATTTAACCAGCTACTTTTGAAAGATGCAAGTCACTAAAGCTGGCATTCGCCAATGGGCCATCGGCCTGTCTCACTGCCTGCACACTTCCTTGTTCCTCCCTTTTCTCTCTGCTGGCCCGTCGAGTTGGAGGGGGAACCGGAGGAGGGGCAGGGGAGACAGAGGAAATGGGACATGCTTGACTGGAGGGGTGGCCTGCCACCAGCTGGAACAATCTAGACGACGGTGGGAGTTTGAAATGCCAGAAGAAACCCCATTCTTTCTCATGGCTGTGCCCTAGTCCCTAATCCCACTTGGCCACTTCCTGGGCATGCAGTAATTCATGACCCATTTATCGAACATCTACGATGTGCCCCTGTGCGAGTGCTCAGCAGAGGTCCTAACAGAGCTCAATAGTCCTGCCAAAGCTGTGGCGGAGAAGGGCAACGGGGGAGGAAATGGGCCTAGTTTGCTGAACGACTTGATGAACTAGAAGACTAGGAATAGGAACTCTGTCTCACGTCAGGTTGGTTTATAAAGTAGGGTCTTACTATCAAATAGACAAAATTCAAAAGAACCAAAGCAAGTCCTTTCTTCTTAGACTCTTACCATCCGATAGAGACAAGGACCACCAACCCTTCCTCTGGGAATTGCAGTCAAGGCAGGCAGCCCTGATAGGCCATCAATGACATCATCCGGCCCTCGGCCCCCCCGCCATGGCTTCAGGTCTTGTCTGATTGGCTGGGGCAACAGCGTCCCCCTTTCTGCTCTTCTCCCCGCCCCACCCCCCACACGCACAGAAGCTTTCCCCAGAAAGACTGGCTAAGCTGGTGAATAGCAGTAACCCCTTCCTTTCAGCCATGGGCTATCACACACACCCCCTGGGTATATGTAGTTAGAACTGCCAATGCAGCCAAAACGAGCTCACGAAGTGGTTATACAGTAAGAAAGTGGTGCTGGTCATGAACTATTCCAGAGCGGCAGGGACCCAAACCAATGTTTATACAGCTCCACAAGCAGTTGTAAAGTTGGAGGAGGTTCTACCGGTTGATGTGACAGCCAGCTACTGTGTTACGTGCTATTTATTGCCAGGGCCTAGCTCCTAATAGACTCTACTGAGTGGACTTTTGATCATAAATCCAAGGGAGCAGATATATCAGCAGCACAATGCTGGGCAGAGCTGTGGACTAAGGAGCCAGAAGACCCGGTTTCAAGCTCCAGCTCGCCATTAATTCTCTTTGGGGACAAGTCAATTAATCACTCCATTTCCTGAACGTTCTAGATGTTTACGCTTTGTTCAATCCCTTGCTCCTAGGCTATATACCATTACCCTCAGCCGACTGTCTTTGCAAACTCACGGCCAGGAAAGAGTGGAGATGAGTCAGCATAACAATGGACCAAAGGTACCATCTCTATGTAGGAAGGATGGCACCATGATTAATCAACCACTTTGCTTTTTATGTTTAGCCCTTCACTGAAATACTCCCTTTTAGTTTCCAGAAGGAAAACAATCTCCCAGGAAACATTAGCAAACTTGGGCCGGGGAACGCTCTTTCTTCCTCTCGTGGTCACCAGCCACCAGCCTATGTCAGGTGCCCTCAGCTGCCACATGGATGAGTGCAACAGGTTCCTAACTGGCCCAGCCACCCCCCCGTCTCCCTCCTCTCTAGTGATCGTACCCTGCCACCAGGTGATCACCACGCCCCCCATCACCTCCTCAAAAATCTCCCACAGCTAACCTTGGCCATACTGAACAAAGTCCAAAGTCCTTAACCCGGCCCTTTGAGATGGAATTTCAACCTGCTTTTCGGGCTCTACTTCCCCTTACTGCTGTAGACACACCCCGTGTTCCAGTCCTGCTGCATGCCTGCCCACCTCTGTGCCTTGGCTCATGACGTCACTTGCAAATCTTTCTTTCTCTCCATCTGTGCCCAGCAAACTCCTACTCATTCTCCCCAGACCAAACTCAGGTGGTTTTTCTCCTCTGTGAGGTCCTCACACTTCTTCCTCCTCATCAGAATTGTGAATTTCTGTTTTCTTTTAAAGATTTCATTTTTAAGTCATCTCTACACCCAACGTGGGGCTCAAACTCACAACCCCGAGATCAAGAGTTGCATGTTCTACCGACTGAGGCAGCCAGGTGCCCCAGAAGTGTGAGTTTCCGTAGCACTCAGCCACAGGCTACAGACACAATAATCTTCTTCTGTTCTTCTATTCCTCTGTAAGCCCTGGGGCACTGGGACCACGCCCTTTTCATCCCTGCATTGTCCCCAGCATCATGCACACAGTGGGTACTTAAAGAGGCTTGGCTATATTAATGTCAAATGAATGCAGAGAGAAAGGCAGCATGATGTAGTAAAATAATGGATTTGGAGGCAGAAGGTCAGGTGATGGGGCTCTCTATCACTGAGGAGTGGTGCGGCCAGTCCGAGCCCAATTCTGTATCTGTAAAATGGGCATGATACTTCCCACCCGATGGACCTTACAGGGCAGGAGGCAGGAGTTGTAGAAATCCAATGATGTACACATGTACACACGTACACACACACACACACACACACACACACACACACTCAAAGGTAACTAGGTGGTGATGGCTATATTGATTAGCTTGATTGTGGTGATCATTTCATCATGTATATGCACATCCTCAAAACATCAAGTTGTATACCTTAAATATATATTTTTTATATGTTGAGGATATCTCCACAGGGCTATTAACAAAATGCAATGATGTACATATACTGGGGGCTGTCGGGGCCAAGGGCAGGCCTCCCCATGATGGGCAACAATAACATGGAGATTATCTTGAGCCGAAAACTATCAAGGCCCAAGACTCAGGCAGAAACTTTGACCTCCCTCCTCAACTGCCTGAAAAGCATTTAGAGGACCTGCTCCAGGAAGAAAGCGATCACCCTAAATAACACAAGAACTAGGAGTGATAGGGAGGAAGTTAGCAAAGTCGGTTAAAATTCCTCTCTATGTCCCCTAGTTTCTGAGTGGCCCAGCAAACACTTGTTTACCAAACATCGCTCTCTTTCATTCTGCTGTGACTTGCATTCCTTCCCTTTGAAGTCTCAGACCCCTATCTCCTCCTCCTTAGTTCAGAAGGACATCTATATCTCATTTTGCCTGTCTCAGGAACCTCACGTGTGTGTGTGTGTGTGTGTGTGCGTGTGTGGATTCCCCGCAAGGAGGAAATTAAGTTTGATTTTCTCCTGTGAATCTGTCTCACGTCCATTTAATTCTTAGTCCAGCTGGAAGAACCTTGGACAGCGGAAAAGGTCTTCCACTCAGACGGTGATGACCAGGACAGCCACAATATTTAAACCCGCTCGTAAAGGTCTGCCTCCTAATCCTTAGCATACATTCCAAAGGAAGATTTCCATACCACTTTGGGGAGAAGGGAGGAACGTGGGGAGAACTGTTTACAGACATCAGGCCAGGTGTTGTTGAGGGGGAAAGAGAGCCTTGAGACAAATGCCCCAGGATCTCAGAACCTTTCCTCCCCAAACCTAGGTGAAATGCGCACTGGCCCAGAGGGCTCAGCGAGAAGGATGATTCCATCTGGCTTGCCAGCAGCAAAGCTGAGAATCCTGCCTCTTAGGCTCCAAGGCCTCAACTGGGTGGTGAAGACTCTGAGTGGTCTAATTCAGAGCCAAGGCCAGTCCTCGGAGGTGGCACTGTGCCCATAGAACGAGGCACACAGGGACCCTCCCCCCAAGTCCAGAAACATCCCCTCTCCCCGAAGCTCCACCAGTACCATTTCATTCTTCTCGGCTTGTTTCCAATTAAAATGCAAAGATCTCTGAGCTCTGAGGAACCTTTGAAGACTCATCTCGCATTTGCATGTTTAGGTAGTTTCCCAAGAGGCAGCAGTTGTTGGGAGAAGGTGAAAAAAGCGCAAAGAATGAGGCCAGTGCGCAGAGGGTGGGCTGAGGCAGTAAGCTGAGGGACCTGTTGGCAGCTTCTGTTGGGCCCTAAAGGCAAAGCTCCATTGGTTGGGGGGTGGGCAGAAATCTGTGGCCTTTTGTGGCCTTGGGTCGGGCCCTCTCCCCCTACCAAGCACTTTCTTCTGGGGGCTTCGCTCACAAAGGCACAACTGCACACACACACATCTTCAGAAGGGTCTCTCTCTCCCCTAAGCCAGCCGAGGCAAAACATTTCCAAGTTAGTGGACGGTGGGAATGGTCAGGGAGCCATCTCTCCGGAGAGGTCGTGACTCCTTCCCGCCCCCCCTCCCCCGAATCTCCTTTTGCCCCATTCCACCTCCTCACCCGTCCAATTCTGGGGAGCCTCTCGGAGCCGCGGGGCTGCGCCCCACAAAACGGCACCTGGCGGGGCGGGAAGCCCCAAAGTGCACCCCGGGACCTGCGCAGGTGCCGCCTCCCGGCCAGACCGCCCCCCCCAGGGGCTCGCGCGCGCGATCCGGAAGTAGGCCGCGGCCCACCGCCGGGGTTACCCCCCCTCCCCGAGGCCGAGCCCGGGAAGCAGGGCGGAGTCGGGCTCCCTTCCCCCCGCCTCCCCGCCCCGGCGGCGGCACCCCGCGGCGGCCTCCCGGCTCCGGGCTCCCGGGCCCGCCGCGCCGCGCCCGGCTCTTACTTGCGGTAGGCGGCGAGCTGCACGGCGCTGCAGGGGAAGAGGCGCAGGCACGCCACCGCATTCCCCTTCCACAGGGCCCGCGGGCCCTCGGCGCGCCACACCCGGAGCCCCGCGGCCCACGGCCCCCGGGCCCCGCCCCGCGCGGCGCCGACCTGGGCCAGCACGGTGGCGAGCTCGAGCGGCGCGGTGAGGCAGAGGCTGAGCGCCCCCGCCGCGCCCGCGCACAGCAGCCGCTGGCCGCCCGTCAGCCGGCCGTCCCGCCGCCACGTCGCCATCGCGCCCCGGCCGCCCGGCCCGGCGTCGGGGAGGGACGGCGGGGCTCGGGGCTGCGGCTCCCGGCGGGCTCCCGGCCGACTCCCCGGCGCGGCGCGCGGCTCGGGGGCCCCGCCCGGCGTGGGGGCGGGCCGCGGCGGGCCCGGGAAGCCGGGTGCTGGCGGGCGCGCGCAGGGGCCGGGGCCGGGGCGGTCGGCTCGGCCACCGGCTGTTGCTCTTCAGCCGGCCGGGTTCGCTTTGCCCTGGAGGGTCGCCTCTTCTGGCTTCCCAAGTCTTCCGCGCTCCGCCCCCCCTTCTCCTTTTCCACCTTCCACCCCTGCCCCGGGCTCTCCTCCCTCCGACCTCTTTTTTTTTTTTTTTTAAGATTTTTATTTATTTGAGAGAGAGAATGAGAGAGGAGCACGAGAGGGAAGAGGGTCAGAGGGAGAAGCAGACTCCCTGCTGAGCAGGGAACCCGATGTGGGACTCGATCCCGGGACTCCAGGATCATGACCTGAGCCCAAGGCAGTCGCTTAACCAACTGAGCCGCCCAGGCGCCCCTCCCTCCGAGCTCTTATTTTCTGCCCCAAGAAGCAGCCGCGCGCCCACTGCGCCCTGCAGAAGGGGAAAAGAACCGTCTCGTACACAGCGGCTCCCTATCACACTTGTCAAGCCTTGGGCTTCCCGTGCACGATCTCATTTAAACCTCAAGAGCGCCCTTAATGGGCACGTCCGCATTTACTGCCCTCATTTGGAGAGGCTGTAGCCGTGGTCTGGACTCTGGAACGTGCCTTGGCATCTTGGCTCGGCAGCTTACCAGCTGTGTGACCTCGTGTCGGGGGGGGGGGAGTCACTCCAAACTCTCTGTGCCTCAGTTGCTTCATCTCCAGTTTCTTCCTCTAGGGGTTGTTGTGAGGATTAAAGGAACAATGACGCAGGTCAGCCCCAGCAAGAATTTCCGGTCCCCTTCCAGGGCCTTCTACATTGATTCAGAATCAAATTGACAGCAGACAGATTAACAGGGGAAAATCAAATTTAATTGTATACACACGGGGAATCCACACAGACGCGGACATTCCAAAGACAGGCAAAACAAGGTGTCATCCCGAACTAAGGAGAGGTGGGTCCGGGTCTGGGACTTCACAGAGGAAAGCACTTCATGGGACAATAAAAAGAAGAGATGTCTGGCAGTGAGATGTTTGCCCTGCCAGACAGATGTGTCACTCAGATAAAATTTATCTCTGGTAATAACCCTTATTCTGGACAAGACCCCCCCAATTTAGATTCTTTTGTGTAGTTAAGGGAGGGGCAAAAGTTTCTCTTGAGCTCATGTGGTCTGGATTGCCTCAGCTCAAAATGGTCCACATGCCGTGCTGGCCCATCTTGGGGCAGCCGGCCCTTGGTCCCTCCAGCACTATGTGTATGTTAGCTGTGATTAGATATTATTTGGCAGAAAAGGAAACCAAGACAGAGAGCTTGACTTACCCTAGGTCACAGCTGCAAGAGGCAGTCAGGATTCAAATCTAGGTCGATTTTATGCCAACCAAGGGCTCCATGACGCGTCCCCTGTGACTGCAGAGTGTAACTCAAGCAGGGACATTTTCAGTGGCTCTGTTGGCTAAAGAGGACAATGGAGGCAAAGAAGGGCTAAGAGCGATTTGGCCAGAATCCAAGAAGAATTTTGTTAAGTTAAAAAGAATTCCAAGTTCCTCCCTGTCTCTCTTTTTGAAAAGCCACATTGATAATAACAGTGCAGAGGAAAGGGGCAGTCAGCAGTCTGTGAGGGTAAGAAACCCCAGGCGCGCAGCTGCTTTGAGGCTTATCTCGTTATTTCCTACAATTTACTAACACAGGACGATAAAGGAACCTTCTCTAAAAGGCATCACAGGGCTTAGATTCAGAGGACTCGTTCTGATTGCGGAAAACTTGCTCTGCTCTCAGATTGGAGACTGCTTACTTTTCATACTTTGTGACTTCACAGCTGAGGGAGGTTGGAGAAAGGAGGCTTATGACTGTGGACTTGAAGAGGCTGTGGACTTGAACTGGAACTTGGGGGCAACAGTAAGGAGACCTTCAGGTAGCACTTTGTCCTAAAGCTCCTTCCGCCCTGAGAATGGAACAGTTGATGCAGTAACCCCATTGTATGGAGACTGGCTCAAGACAGTTGTTTTCATTTTGTTGGGAGGCAAGTTGTGTGAGGGGGTCAACTGCACCTATCCTGGGGACGGGGTATGGACACGCTTTTCCTTAGCGCTGCCATTCTTTTTGTCCTGCACGAATAAGATTGCTCGGGTGAGCCGGAGGCAAGAAGAACCGTTTTTACTTTTCATAGCTGTGGGCCAGGAGAAATCAGGAGCCGATGGTTTATTTTAACCTCGAAAGTAAAAATGTATATATTTGTTTCACTACAGGTTCAACAGTAAAATGAGTAACAGCAAAGTGTATGTTTGTTGCCTCCTGTCTTTTCATGACAGGGTGCTAACAGAATGAAGTGTGTTCCTATTCTCAGCCAGAGCTTCATTCATTTGCTAACCATGAGGAACATTATGTATATTGATCTTAAACCCTGAGTATGTCCTGTATTTGGATGGTGCCTTGGAGACTCAGGCTAACCTTACTGCTTCTTTTGCACACCTGGTGAAAAGTCGGTGAAGAAGTACAGCCGGTTAAGGACCCACAACTTTGGAAAAGGCACATGATGTGAAACTGGGGTACTCTGTTAAAAATAAATGTATGAGGGTTGCCTGGGTGGCTCAGTCAGTTAAGCATCTGACTTCGGCTCAGGTCATGATCCCAGGGTAATGGGGTGGAGCCCTGCATCAGGTTCCCTGCTCAGCGGGGAGCCTGTTTCCTCCCTCTCCCTCCGCCTGCCACTCGTGCTCTCTCTCTCTCAAATAAATAAATACAATCTTGAAAAAAATAAATGTATGACTACTTTAAAAAAAGGATGCAGAGGGCACCTGCTTACTCGGTATAACATGCAACTCCTGATCTCGGGGGTTGTAAGTTTGAGCCCCATGTTGGGTGTAGAGATTACTTTAAAATAAAAATTTTTAAAGGAGGCAGTTAGTAAAACAAACAAACAAACAAACAAACAAGCAAACTGAGAAGTAGTAACTTAGCAGAACGAGAAAGATCGAAGGCAGTAGGCAGTCTCCTGTCACCCTGGTCAGGCCTTGGGAGATGCTAACAGTTTTAAATTCAACAACTGTCATTTTCACTTTCTCTTCTAAGTGATATCCTTTCTCCACTGTAGTGTTAAAAAAATTTCAACCAAATAATCTTGAAAATCGAATTGGCTTTCTTTCTTTACTTTTTTTTTTTTTTTCTTTTTAGAGAGAGAGAGAACGTGCACGAGGGCATGAGCAGCAGGGGGAGAGAATCTTAAGCAGGCTCCACGATTCTGAGACCCTGAGATCATGACCTGAGCTGAAATCAAGAGTCGGACACTTAACCCACTGAGCCACCCAGGTGCCCCTGAAGTGATTCTTCTTTCTTAAGTGATTTAAAAAATTTATTTATTTATTTATTTGAGAGAGAGAGAGAGAGAGAGAGAGAGAGAGAGAGAGCATGCACCAGCAGGGGGAGGGGCAGAGGAAGAAGGAGACTCCCTGCTGAGCAGGGAGCCCAATTGGGGGTTCGATCCCAGGACCCCGGGATCATGACCTGAACTGACTGAGCCACCCAGGCGCCTCTCTTAAGTGATTCTGGAGTAGATTCCCTGTGGCAAGTACAGATGCTCAGAGGAACTGTAGGAAGGTTCCATTCTGGGCAGGATGGTGGTGGGGCAAGAAGTCATTAGCAAAAGAAAAGAAAGGATCAGTTTAGGCTAGGTCATCTTCTTGTGGGGGGGAAGGGAATGGTAGGTTGTTTATCACACAGATTATCACGCAGATTAAGTACTAGTGCTGATCAGGACGTTTCAGATTGTTAAAAAAGTCACATTCCTGGGAGAAATGGAAACTAAATTTTGGCTTGCTGTCATGGGGGGGGGTGACTCCAATTTGCACTTGTCTTTCTTCTTTTTATAACAATCTATTAGCTTAGTTCGACTTGCTGATGTTCCTCAGATTATAGTTTATCTTGTTATAATTATATACCAACGTTGGTTGATTCCTGCTTTCTTAATTTGTCTTTTATTCTTTAGCCTTATGGAATTTTGCAAATTACAAAAGTAGTAAATACCTGCCATACACCAACACAAATGGTACAGAAGTGTATTGAAGAGAGTTAAGTCCCCCTGCATGTGCTATAGGGTAATCGGGTAAGAGCTTGGTGTGCATGTGTGCATCCTTCCTTACATTTTCTTCCTGCTCAAATATTTGTTTATATGGGGTTTTCCCCTCCCTCTCTCCCTTCGTTCCTTCTTTCTCTTAAAAATGGAGTCACTTATGCTAAACCCCACCAGAACTTGGTACCTAATCTAACTGCAGCTCCCCAGCTTCTCCCAGAAATGTGATCTTTAACCAGACAGCCTGGAATTTTTCTGGTCAGCATTAGGAGCTGATGGACCCTTCCATTCCCCTTAGGAGGGCTGCCTTGCCTAAGACAGAGCATTCTTTGCCAATAATACTACCCTACCCACCCCCATCTTGAAAAACCTTTTCTTTTTGGCAGCTCAGTGGAGCTCCCTACCATTTGCTAGACGGGATGCTGCCCAATTTGTGAATCGCTAGATAAAGCCAATTTGATCTTTAAATTTACTCTGCTGAATTTTTATTATTGAATCTTCCCTCCTTTTATTATTGAAGCTTCCCTCCTTCCCTCCCTCCTTCCTTCTTTTCTTCCTTCCTGCCTTTCTTTTAAACAAAAATGAGATAATTCCTTGGGAGAGCTATCTGAAAAGCTGTTAATTAGGTTATCTCTAGGAAAGGAAACTGGGAGACTTGGGAACAGAAGTCCAAGGAAGATTGACTTTTGACACTGCCCTTTTGTGTTATATAGGGGCCAAGGCCGACTAGCTGAGCTAAAAACAATCAAGGCCCAGAGGATTCTGGAAGAAACTTTGACCTTCCCGCCTAAAAGAATTTAGATTAGGGGCCTGTTCCTGGACGGGAGCTATTATACATTATAATATGAACTTGGTGTGGTAGACAGGGAGGAATTTAGCAAGGCCTGTTTGATCAAAATCCTCTCTATGTCCCATTGTTTCTAGATGGTAAACATTTGTTTACGGAACTTTTGCTCTTTTTCATTCTTCCTGAGTTGCATCCCTCCCCTTTGAAGTCTCAGGCCCCTTCCCCCTTCTTAGTTCAGGATGATTTCATGTTGCCTGACTGTCTTTGGAATCTCATGCATGTGTGGATTCCCTATGCGTACGAAATTTGATTTTCTCCTGTCAGTCTGATTCTTAGTACAGCTAGAAGAATCCTGGAGGGAAGAGGTAATTTTTCCTTCCCCACAGTACTCTTGGCTTCCCCACTCTTTTCTTTCTTCCAATTAAAAACATTTCTTTATCAATTAAAAAAACCCCTCTCATCCATCATCAGTTTCCTCTGAAGCATTCCCATTAGGTACAGTGTTTTCTGTGACATTTGCTTTGTCATCGGGGAGGGGTTGGTTTTGAAATGTTGAACAGCTCTTGGTGAAGTTGGGAATGAAACAAAATCGGACCTACCTTCTCTTTACATGGTACTTGCATTCCTTGGAAAATTCCGTGGACAGAAACACTGTGCAAAAAGTGTTTTCTCTCTCTCTCTCTCTCTTTTTAAAGATTTTATTTATATTTTGACAGAGAGAGAGAGCGAGAGAGGGAACGCAAGCAGGGGGAGTGGGAGAGGGAGAAGCAGGTTTCCCGCTGAGCAGGGAGCCCAATGCAGGGCTAGGTCCCAGGACCCTGGGATCATGACCTGAGCCAAAGGCAGACGCTTAA
The DNA here is from genome assembly GCF_037043125.1 of Eumetopias jubatus. Classification (NCBI taxonomy): domain Eukaryota; kingdom Metazoa; phylum Chordata; class Mammalia; order Carnivora; family Otariidae; genus Eumetopias; species Eumetopias jubatus. The sequence goes on from NW_028274817.1 coordinate 28,978,877, forward strand.
TGACTGAGCCACCCAGGCGCCCCTGTTTTTTCTCTCTCTCTCTCTTTTTTTTTTAAAGATTTTATTTATTTATTTGAGAGAGAGAGAATGAGAGATAGAGAGCACGAGAAGGAAGAGGGTCAGAGGGAGAAGCAGACTCCCCGCTGAGCAGGGATCCCGATGCGGGACTCGATCCCGGGACTCCAGGATCATGACCTGAGCCGAAGGCAGTCGCTTAACCAACTGAGCCACCCAGGCGCCCCCCCTGTTTTTTCTCTTTAAGAGTTAAGCAGAGTTAAGTTCTCAGCTCCGATAATTATTAACAGCTTTCCACCTACACGGGTGTCTGGTAGGATCTATGGAAGTCATGAAGGATGCAGGACATTCTTGAGCATTGCAGATGTGCCACATCCCTGGCCTTTGCCCATTAAATGCCAGCAGAGTATCACGGCGGCATCCCCTTACCCGATTTTCAAAATGCCCCCTGGAAGGCAGGGGCATTCCTTTTGAGAACCATGGCCCTAGCTGCTGCTCCCTCCGCTTGGAAAGTTCTTTCCCCAGATGTTTGCAGAGCCAATTCCTTCTTGTCATTTAGGGCTCAGCTGAAATGTTACCACTCTCAGGGGGCTGGCGTTTTCACCCGATCTCCAGAGGCCCTGTTCACTCTGCCACGTTGCCCTATTTCAATTCTCTGTATAGCCTTTACCCCTATCTACTGCTTTTCTGTTCTCCCCCATGCCTGGAATGCTGGTTGACACATGGTGCTCTGCCATCATTAGTCACAGGAAGGGGAAAAGGAAGGGAGGGACAGGGTCTCTTTTTCAGTGGTACAATTTGGCACAGACTAGCAAAACACAAAGTCTTCATGAGATATTTCAGATCAGGTAGGATAAATAGCAAAAGATTAGCTCAATTCACAAGATCAGTGGATTCCTCAATTTGCAGTGAGTAATATTCAGAATAGCCTGGTTAGAATCGACGATTTACCATTTTACGTGTAGAGCCGCATCCGTAATTGTCAAGTGAACTGGTATCTGACAGGGCTGCTTGCTTTCTCCCCAGTCATCATTTCCACCATGTCTTCAGCAGCATTTTGGGCAAAGGTCTCAACAATGAATGACTTCAGCATCTCTAACCTTTGCAATGAAATATAAACACCATCGGGGCGCCGGGCTGGCTCAGTTGGTGGAGCATGTGACTCTTGATCTTGGGGTTGTGGGTTCAAGCCCCCCGTTGGGTATAGAGATTACTTAGATACATAAACTTAAAACAAATAAATATAGGGGCACCTGGGTGGCGCAGTTAGTTGGGCGTCTGACCCTTGGTTTTGGCTCAGGTCGTGATCTCTGGGTCGTGGGATCGAGCTCCATGTCAGGCTCTGTGCTCAGCATGGAGTTGGCTTGGGATTCTCTCTCCCTCTCTCTCTGCCCCTCCTGCTCGTGCTCTCTCTCAAATAAATAAATAAATAAATAAATACACCATGATATGTGGCTTCCATGGCTTTTGCATTTTTATCCCTTGGCACATGGCATTTAACTTTAGGTGATGCTCGAATATCCTTCCATTCTGCTTCAAAAGTCTTGATGATGTTTGAAGAGGGAAGGTTTCATATAAAAATACGTGAGCCTTTTTCGGGGTGCCTGGGTGGCTCAGTTCGGGGCGCCTGAGGCTCAGACCTCAGCCTTCGGCTCAGGTCACGAGCCCAGGGATCCCATGATCCCATGATTCCCTGCTCCGCGGGGAGCCCGCTTCTCCCTCTCCCACTCCCCCTGCTTGTGTTCCCTCTCTCGCTGTGTCTCTATCAAATAAATAAATAAAATCTTAAAAAAAAAATGTGAGCCTTTGTATTCATTCCATCAATCACTCATTTATTTCTTCCACAAATATTTATCCAATACTTACTCTATATCAGGAACTATGCTGTCACATAATGGAATTTAATTAGCTCCCATTACTAGGCCATAGTAATCCAAATTTCAATGGCTTTTTTAATGGTAGTCCCATGATACTTTTAGTTTCCTGACTGCTGGTATTTTTACAACTCTAAGAGATGGTCCAGGTGATAGAGTGATACATCTCTAGTGCCTCTCTGAAGATCTAGTGTCAGCGCAAAAAGCCTGTGTCTCGGCTCTTAGCACAAGACGTAATAAAGGATTAGAGATCAGTGCCCAAAGTGAAAGCCGAAAGCAGCTTTATTAAGGACAGTACGCTCTTAAGGTGGGAGAGCAAGAGCGCCACGCTCAGAGATGGTAACTTCCCTGAGGCTATAGGCTCCTTTCCTTTCCTGTGAGTGGGGTCTTGCGTCACAGACATGGTGGTCTCTAATGGAGGCTGCTTCCAATCATTTGGGGGACTCCTCCCACAGGTTGGGAGGGGGAGTTTTTGACCCTACAAGGTTTGTATGGAACTGTCATGGCAGCCTTTCCCCAGGAGGGGGCTATAACCACAGTGCAAATGCATTATAATGAGTCTAGAGGTTACCCTGGGGCAGAAGTGGAAGAGGAGAGTGCATGCTCTGCGTCTGTGGCTCTTGGTCTGTTAGCCTCGAGACTTGGAAGTCACAAGGTCAGGACGTGGTGCCCCTGGGCTTCTAAGTAACTTATTGATCACTGTCCTTGCCTCTAGCTCATGTCTAACTAACTGCCTACTCTAAAGTCATCACGTTATAAAAAACGTTTTATTTATTTATTTGAGAGAGAGACAGAGAGAGCACAAGCAGGGGGAGGGGCAGAGGGAGAGGGACAAGCAGACTGACCACTGAACAGGGAGCCCCATGCGATACGGGGCTCAATCCCAGGACCCCAAGATCATGACCTGAACTGAAGTTAGACAACCGACTGAGTCACCTGGGTACCCCTAAAAGCATCACATTTTAATCATAAACTCCAGCTCCACACTTTTGACAATTCATGTATAGTAAAATTACTTTGTTTGGGGGTAGAGTTCTAACAGTTTTAATATACGTATCCATTTGTGTGACCACCATTACAATCAGGACACAGAACTGCTCCTTCTGCCCCCACCATTCTCATGTGCTGCCCCTTTGCAGTCAAGGCCTCCCCTGTTCCCAACCCTGGGCAGCTACTGGTCTTCTGTCTGTCCCTACAGTTTTGCTTTTTCAGAATGTCGTATAAATGGAAGCATACAGCACGTAACCTTTTGGGACTGGCTTCTTTCACTCAGCACGAAGCTTCTGTGATTCATCCATGTTGTTGTGTTCATCAATAGTTTCTTCCTGTTTATTGCTTCTGTGTGTGGACATACCACAATGTGTTTATTCGTTTGTCCACTGGTGGACATTTGGGCTGATTCCAGTTTGGGGCTATTATGAATAAAGTTTCCAGGAATATTTGCGTGTAGGTATTTGCATGAAAATATCTCCTTTTATTCATAAAAGGTAACATTCTATAGATATAATCTTTGGCACTTGGCTTTTTACACTGGATACCATATCCAAGGAGTCACTCCAACTCAGTTCACAGAGATTTTTCTCACTCTTTTATACAGCCACATAGTATTCTATTGTATAGATGTATCATAGTTTTTATTTAACCACACTCCTAAATTACATTTAGGACATTAGGACAAAAAAATGGACATTTCAGTTGTTTCCAATATTTTGCAATTATAAGCAAAGGTATAATGAATAACTTGGTGCGTATGTATTTTGGTATTGTTGGATCTTCATCCACTGCTAAACTTTATTTTATTTTTTTAAAGATTTTATTTATTTATTTGAGAGAGAGAATGAGAGAGAGAGAGAGAGCACATGAGAAGGGGGAGAGTCAGAGGGAGAAGCAGACTCCCCGCTGAGCAGGGAGCCCGATGTGGGACTCGACCCTTGGGACTCCAGGATCATGACCTGAGCCGAAGGCAGTCGCTTAACCAACTGAGCCACCCAGGCGCCCCCACTGCTAAACTTTAAAATCCCGTTTGTAATCAATGACCCACGTTGAGTTCAACAGAAAACAAGACAGAGAAGAAGGAAGCACAAGTCTAATTCCTAATAAAAATGATACATGCCTTTACATTCTTCCTGTACTAAAGGTTTACCAGCTTCTGGAAATCATGTGATGATGTACCAATGAAATGAATGCATTGAGGGATATGGACCTTCAAGATACAAGGCCCCATACTAGTGCTCTATACTGCGGTTACGAAGTGCTTCCCAGAATGGTAGTGGTCATTGGCAATGAGCAGATTTAGGAAACAAGAAGCCAGGGTGCTGGGTGGTTGACCAGATGAATGTTGAAATCACTGAAAAGACGGGAGAAGTTGAGTCAAAGAGGACAGACAGGGAGCCAAGAGCTAAAGCCTTCAGGAATGAAGGCAGTGACCAGGACGGTAACAAGACTACCCCCAGGATGGGGAAAAGGTGAAAGCATGGGATGGTGTGAGTCAAGGAGGAGCCAGAGGTTTCTCAAGAGTGGGGAGGAGCAAAGACCTAAGGTGGCCTTGGGGAGCAAGGAGAGCCCCAACTCCACGTCTTGCACTCTCTAAGGCATTGAGCTGTGGGGAGATGAGAGAATAGAGAGCCTGCACTTTAGAGGCCAAGGTTTTAGTTATAGCAGGATGTGGAGGGAACACCCTGAGGAGAGGTTCAAGGCTCTAGGGACTTAACCCATCACAGACGGGGAGTTCTAACCTTAACCTAGCCCTAACCCTAACTTAACCCTCATCCTCACCCTCACCTTCTGGTAATGTCCAGCTGTAGTAGTATAAAATGTCCCTTCACTTCTAGCCAGCTGGTGTTGGCAGTACCAGTGAAAGTAGCAGCTAGCTACCATGAGCCATGTGGCTCTTTGCTGTTGGGGCACTGGGAATGGCTTTCAGTGTCTCTTCTGGGTGTTCTCCAAGATTAGGCTCACGGGCCTAGTTGGGGGTCACAGGGCTGAGCTCCTCCTGCAAGTGTGACATGCATGGTTCTGGGGTTTAATGTCCCAACTAGAGACTAGCCCGATCTACCATAGTATTGCCAGGCTACTGCTATTTTGCATATAGTTTGCATGAGGTGTGTTGCACTTACAAGATGTCAAAGAGAAAGACTGACCGATAGGCTGAAAGTTGATGTATCAAGATAAAGTATGAAGCATGTTGAAGCTCTGGTACATCCAACTGGAGGGCTCGTTTCATATATTCAAGCTGCTACACCAAAAGTATAGTCTGTTATGGCAGAGACTAAACACCAACACCTGTGTGCTCCTGTGTATTTCCCAGCTTTCCTTTTAGCCAAGTGGGGCCACGTGGTTTCGTTTTGGCCAATGGAATGTGGGGCGGGATTGAAAACAGCCACTTTCAGGCTGCACCCTCATAATTTTTCATGCTGAGACCCTATTGGTACAGCTGGAAGCAAAAGACTCTAAAATGGCCGAGTGAAATGCAAGGAACCTGGATCCTCGAGCTTGCCACTTTGAGGAAGCCTGCCTGGGAGAGTTATTCAGACCGGAACCATCTCCTTTGTGAGAATGAGAAATCAACCTTTGTGTTATGCCAATGACGTTTCAGGGTTTATTTGTTTTTTGTTTTTTTAAGATACTTTATTTATTGAGAGAGAGGGAGCATGAGTGGGGGGGAAGGAGCAGAAGCAGAGGGAGTCGATCTCAGGACCCCGGGATCATGACCTGAGCCAAAGGCAGAAGCTTAACCGACTGAGCCACCCAGGCGCCCCTCAGGGTGTATTTGTTACCACGGCAGAGTCTAATCTACCCTGACTAACGTATCGACACACGGTTGTCCCCAGAGAAGCCCTCTCCACCTGAGCTACCCATGAAGATATACAGGAAGCACTTAATGCTTGTCAGTCACGTTAAGAATTTTTTTCCCCTCAGCTTTATGAAGAGACGGGCAATGACTCTAAATAACTGCTTTTGCACTGATTTTCGTAAGGAAAATTGTCACTTGACTATTTGAGCTTTAAGAAAAATCTATGATTCTGGGGGGGGGAAAAACCAACTTCTTCAATCTGAATGATCATAAGCATGACGAGGACTGACTTTCAACAACCCCAATTTATGACAAGCTTCATCGGTGTTGTGCCATGCAAGAGAAACTGAATGCCAGGATGGCAAAAGCTGTAGCCTTAACCCATATGCTTTGATGGAGATGAGGAGTTTGGGGGGTGTGAAATGCTTTTCATGGTCTGAATTACCTAGTTTTGAATTCAACTGAGGAACTTGCGGCAAATATTTTGATCTTAATGAAGAGACTCTTGAAATGCTTGATTAAGTGTCTTCTGCAGAATTTCTCCAAAGTGGATGGCAGTGGTGAGTGGCTAATTGTGCCAATTTGGGTCCTCCAGGAAGCAGATGCTAATATGGAGTTAGGAATGCAAGATGTTGATTGGGGACCATGCTTGTGAAAGATACAAGGGAGCAAGAATGGGCAGGGAAAGCCCTTAGACCATAATGCAGATCTGCCCCACCTGCAAGGGACTGGGGAGGAAGAGAAATGGGCAGAACTACCTCAGACTGTAAGGCAGATGTGACAAAGCCTTGGTCAACCCAATGGGGAGTTCTGGAAGAAAGACCGCCTGCTAGAAGAGTCCCATGTTGGGCAGAGGCGGCTCAGGCCTGGTACTGCCACTGTGCTGGGTCATTGGCTAGAATCTTCCAAAGGTCTTGTCAGGAATGCTGCAGCTGATCTTGCCAGGTGCTGCAGTTGGAGGCTGTCAGCTAACGGCGCCCCTCAGAGATACATGGCAAACTCTTTCCTGAAGGGAGATCCAGTGTGCCGCTCCGTTCCCGCCACTGTCCACCCTTAGTGCTGCACCGATGAACTTCTCCGCACCAGCTCAGTGTTCCTCTGGACTTCTCTCGCTGAGGAGAAACCTAGAAGAGGTGAGTGCGAAGGGCTACACCTTGCTGTAGTTGCCCTCACCGCAGCTACTGGTTCTCATCTTCTCCTTTCTCCAAGATGCCGTCCGATACCCGCACTGATTTTCTGTCTACTTGACCTATAATTCCTGACAAAAGGGTGTTGAGGTCTCCAGTTATAATGGTCGGTGTATTTATTTTTCCTTGTAGTTCTGTCAGTGTTTGGCCTCATTTATTTTGATGCACTGTGGTTAGGTATAGATATATTCAGGATTGTTCTGTTAAGAATTCTCAATTGTTGGGGCGCCTGGGTGGCTCAGTTGGTTGGGTGTCTGACCTTGATTTTGGCTCAGGTCATGATCTTGGGGTCCTGGGATCGAGCCCCGTGACGGCGCTCAGCAGGGAGTCTGCTTGAGTTTCTCCCGTTCCCTCTGCCCTTCCCCCCTGCTTGCTTGCTGCTCTCTCTCTAAAATAAATAAATAAATCTTTAAAAAAGAGAATTCTCAATTGTTGAGAATTGACCCTTTATCGTTAGGTAATGCTCCTCCTCTTCCTCCCTTTTTTTTGTTTAAAGAAGGCATTCTTCCTTTTTTTTTTTTTTTAAGATCTTATTTTTGAGTAATCTCCACACCCAACATGGGGCTTGAACCTACAACCCCGAGATCAAGAGTCACGTGCTCCACCAGCTGAGCCAGCCAGGCGCCCCTCTTTTTTTTTCTAGGTGTGTTTGTAAGGGTGTTTCTGCATGAAGTTAACATTTTTTTTTTTGGTTTTTTAAAAAGTTTTTCTCTTAATTCCAGTATAGTTAACATACGGTGTTATATTAGTTTCCGGTGTACAGTCTAGTGATTCAATAATTCCGTACAACACCTGATGCTCATCACGACAAGTGCGTTCCTTAATCCGCATCCCCTATTTCCCCCATCCCCTGACCCTCCTCCCCTCTGGTAACCATCAGTGTGTTCTCTAGAGTTAAGAGTCTGTTTTTTGGTTTGTCTCTTTTTCTCTTTGTTTGTTTTGATTCTTAAATTCCACATACGAGTGAAATCATATGGTATTTGTCTTTTTCTGACTTATTTCAGTTATCATTACACTCTCTAGATCCATCCATGTTGTTGCCCCTGTTGTTTCCTGTGTTTTTGGCTTTAGCCGTTCTGACAGGTATGAAGTGATACTTCATTGTGGTTTTGATTTCCATTGTTCTGATGATGAGTGATATTGAGCATCTTTTCATGTGTCTGTTGGCCATCTGTATGTCTTCTTTGGAGAAATGTCTGTCCATGTCTTTGGTCCATTTTTTAAAAAAGACTTATTTATATAAGAGAAAGCAAGTGGGGAGAGGGAGAGGGAGAGGGAGAGAATCTCAAGCAGACTCCCCACTGAGCACAGAGCTTGATGCGGGGCTCGATCTGACTACCCTGAGATCATGACCTGAGCCAACATCAAGAGTTGGATGCCCCAAAAATTGAGCCACCTGGGTGCCCCTTTGGTGCATTTCTTAATTGGATTATTAGTTTTTTTAGTGTTGAGTTGTATAAGTTCTTTATATAGTTTGGATTCTAACCCTTTATCAGATATGTCATTTGCAAATATCTTCTCCTATTCTGTAGGTTGTCTTTTAGTTTTGTTGATTGTTTCCTTTGCCATGTAGAAGCTTTTTATTTTGATGTAGTCCCAATAGTTTATTTTTGCTTTTGTTTGCCTTACCTCAGGAGACCTATCTAGAAAGATGATGTTATGGCTACTGTCAGAGAAATTACTGCCTGTGCTTTCTTCTAGGATTTTTATAATTTCAGGTCTCACATTTGGGTCCTTAACCCATTTCAAGTTTATTTTTGTGTGTGGTGTAAGAAAGTGGTCTAGTTTCATTCTTTTGCATGTAGCTGTCCAAGACTGGCACTATTATTTTTTTTAATATTTTATTTATTTATTTGACAGAGAGAGACACATCGAGAGAGGGAACACAAGCCGGGGGAGTGGGAGAGGGAGAAGCAGGCTTCCTGCTGAGCAGGGAGCCCGATGTGGGGCTCGATCCCAGGACCCCGAGATCATGACCTGAGCCATCCAGGCGCCCTAAGACTGGTACTATTATTATGGTATGTAATTGCCATGGCGATGCAGTGTTCTTCCTCCTGGGGACCCAGCCACCTCTTTAGTCAATGGGTTTTGGGTCTGAAAACTGACTCAGGTCAGGAACTGGACAGGGGATCATGGCTTTTAATTGGGGTGTTGCCCTCAGCCTCTTTCTATTGCTGCTTTTTAAAAATTATGTAAGTTGGGGCGCCTGGGTGGCTCAGTTGGTTAAGCGACTGCCTTCGGCTCAGGTCATGATCCTGGAGTCCCAGGATCGAGTCCCGCGTCGGGCTCCCTGCTGTCAGTGGTGAGTCTGCTTCTCCCTCTGACCCTCCCCCCCTCATGCTCTCTCTCTCCATCTCATTCTCTCTCTCAAATAAATAAATAAAATCTTAAAAAAAATAAAAATAAAAATTATGTAATTAGGGACGGCTGGGTGGCTCAGTTGGTTAAGCATCTGCCTTTGGCTCAGTTCATGATCCAAGGGTCCTGGGATCGAGCCCTGAATCGGGGCTCCCTGCTCAGTAGGGAGCCTGCTTCTCCCTCCCCCTCTACTCCTGCATGTGCTCTCTCTTCTCTCTGTCTCTCAAATAAATAAAAAATCTTTAAAAAATAAAAAATTATGTAATTAAATAATATTCTTATTGGCTGTCCATCTATTTGCCCCTGGGACACCATACTCTATTAATCCTCTTATTGTCTTCTGTCATTGAATAAAAGCATTTTAAAAGTTGTGTATTAGAGGGGTGCCTGGCTGGCTCAGTTGGTAAGTTGTAATTCTTGATGTCGGGTTGTCAGTCTGAGCCCTATGTTAGGCATAGAGGTTACTTAAAATAAAATCCTAAAAAAAAAAAAATTGTGCATCTGAGAAGTAAAAAATTGCCCTTATGGACATCTAGTTCCAGTAATGTGGTAGACAAGGTGAATGCTTCATAACTGCATCAGTAACACTAATATTAATTTATATCACTAACACAGCAGCAGTAACAAAATACCACAGACTGGGTACAGATATTTATTGTCTCACAGTCCTGGGGACAAGGAGTCTGAGATCAAGGTGTTAGCAGGGTTTCTTTTCTTTTCTAAGTTTTTATTTATTTATTTAAGTAATCTCTACACCCAATGTGGCACTCCAACTCAGGACTCCCAGATCAAGAGTCGCATGCTGTTCTGACTGAGCCAGCCAGGCGCTCCAAGGTTTTGTTTCTTTTATTTATTTATTTATTTATTTATTTATTTATTTATTTATTTATTTGACAGAGAGAGACACAGCGAGAGAGGGAACACACGCAGGGGGAGTGGGAGAGGGAGAAGCAGGCTTCCCGCCGAGCAGGGAGCCCGATGCGGGGCTCGATCCCAGGACCCTGGGATCATGACCTGAGCCGAAGGCAGTCGCTTAACGACTGAGCCACCCAGGTGCCCCACCCTTTTTTTTTTTTTTAAGATTGATTTATTTATTTTAGAGAGGAGGGGAGGGGCAGAGGGAGAAGAGAATCCCAGGCAGACTCCACGCTGAGCATGGAGCCCGATGCGGGACTCGATCCCACGACCCTGAGATCACGACCTGAGCCAAAACCAAGAGTCGGATGCTCAACCGACTATGCCACCCAGGTGCCCCAGGTTTTTTTCTTTTGAGGGTTGGGAGAGAGAATCTTTTCCATGCTTCTCTCCTAGCTTCTGGTGCCTTGCTGGCAATCTTCAGTGTTCCTTGGCTCGTAGACACATCTTTGCCTTCATCCTCTCACCTGGAGTTCTCCCTAGGTCTCTCTCTGTGTGTCCAAATTTCTCCTCTTTAAAGGATGCCAGTTATGTTGGACTGGGGCCCACCCTAATGACCTCATTTTATCCTGATTACCTCTGTAAAGACCCTGTCTCCAAATAAGGTCCTATTTTGAGCTATGGGGGGCTAGGACTTCAACATCTCTTTTTTGGGGGGGATATCGCTCAGCCCATTACACTAACCCTTTTGAGGAAGGAGATAAAAGTATTAGAATATATATTCATTTTTTAAACCACCAAGGAAGGTATTAGTATTATATGTATGTATATATATATATATATATATATATATATATATATATATATACGGACATCATGGGCACGCTCGCTTGGTCTTATGTGTGACAGTTGGCAGAAGCAGGATGCAGGGTCTCCTGAGGGAAACGCAGGGGTCCCCACACAGCAGGGTTGGTTGTGCTGCTGCACTAATTCTTCAATTTCCAGTGTATTACAAGGTTTTGCCACTGACTATGCCAAGTTAAGTGAATTCATGGACAATACGATCTTGTTTCAATTAAACGAACCCTTATAAAAGGTACGTATGGATTAAAAAGTTTCCTGCAAAAACAAATACCCCTCTGCTCAATGCCCCCCCAAACCGAGCCATAGAGTGAAAATAACACTAATCCTGCAAGCACAAATAAATAGCGAACAAAGGAAAAAAAAGAAAAAAGAAGGGGGCGCCTGGGTGGCTCAGTTGGTTAAGCGACTGCCTTCAGCTCAGGTCATGATCCTGGAGTCCCGGGATCGAGTCCCGCATCGGGCTCCCTGCTCAGCGGGGAGTCTGCTTCTCCCTCTGACCCTCTTCCCTCTCGTGCTTTCTATCTCTCATTCTCTCTCTCAAATAAATAAATAAAATCTTTAAAAAAAAAAAAAAAAAGAAAATAGAAGGGCAAATAGAAAGCACAAATTAAGGTGGTAGGAAGAAATCCCATAAACTAGCAATGAGAGTGTAAACAGATGAAACTTACAAGTTCAACAACATATATTGACAAATTGTGTTTTTAAAAAATCCAGGTATACACTGTTCATAAGAGAGACACCTGAACTATAAGGACACAGAAAGTTTGAAAGTAAAAAGACAGAAAAAAATATGACCAGGAAATATAACCAAAAGAAAACTGGTGCCACAGTATTAATATCAGACAAACTAGACATTCAGGTAGAAAACATGATTAGGCCTAATGTGGGCACTACATCACGATGAAAAGAACAATGCATCAAGAAGGTATAGAAATTATGGGGCACCTGGGTGGCTCAGTCGTTTAAGTGTCTGACTCTTGATCTCCGCTCTGGTCTTGATCTCAGGGTCAAGGCGCTCAAGCCTCACATCGGGATCCACACTGGGTGCGGAGCCTACTTAAATAAATTTTTAAAAAATTAAAAAAAGAAGGTATAGAAATTCTAAACCTGTATATATCTAATGATAGTATCATAAAAAAGGCAAAATTACAAGGAGAAAAGGGAAAATATACACAAATAGGACAGACCTTAACATATTTTCTTCGTATTTGAGTAGTTATACAGACAAGAAATTAGTGAAGTATAAAAGATTTGAAAGCACAATTAATAGGCTTTCTCTACTGGACACATATAGAACTTTACATCCATCAATTAGATGATACATATTTTTTTTCGAGCACATATATAACAGTTTAAAAAATGGATCATTAATTTGCCAAGTACATAACAAATATCAGAGAATATTTGCCACAGAGATCATATCATGGAGATCTCTGGCCATCATGAAATTAAGTTAGAAATGATAAATAAGAGGGAGAGGGTGCCTGGGTGGCTCAGTCGGTTGAGCATCTGCCTTTGGCTCAGGTCATGATCCCAGGGTCCTGGGATAGAGTCCCGCATTGGTCTCCCTGCTCTGCGGGAAATCTGCTTCTGCCTCTGCCACTCCCCCTGCTTGTGCTCTTTCTCTCTCTCTGTCAAATAGATAAATAAAAATCTTAAAAAAAAAGAAATGATAAATAAGAGGATAATTTTAAAGCCACAAATGGGGCACCTGGCTGGCTTAGTCAGTAGAGCATGGGACTCTTGTTCTTGGGACCGCGAGTTCGAGCTGCATGTTGGGTGTAGAGATTCTTAGGTAAATAAAAAAATTAAAAAAAATAAGGCCACATATACTTGGATATTTATAATCACAAAGCATATGGGTCAAAGAAGAAATTGCACTGGAAACTAGAAAATATTTAGAACTAAATGACAGTGCTTGTGATGATACAGCTAAGGCGCTACTTAGGGAGAAATATATAGCTTTAAATTCTTCTATTAGAAAAGGCGAAATGCTAAAAAGTAACTAAAGAAATTAGAAATAAAATGACATAAAAGCAGAAGGAAAGAAATTAATGAAATAGAACACCAAGCCAAATCAAGAAGAACAACAAAATAAAGCACTAGTTTTTCTATATGAATATAAAGATGACATATATACATGCTAGATATGCCGGGATAGGCTTGATCTCACAGATAATTGTTGTTGTTAATGTTTGTGCTTCTTCTCATGTAATTTTATTCTTTCTGATAAATGTTGATTTAATAGAGAATAAAATGTGGCTTCGCCTTTTTAGGTCACAAATGCATTCACAAATCAGACCCAAAAAAAAATACAAGAAAACCTGGTTGTTTGAAAAAGATGAATAAAGCAGACAACTCTCTGGCCAGATGAATAATGGGGACAACTCTCTGACAGAAAAGGAGAGAAGGCACAAATAAACAGGAAGAATGAGAATAGGTGTAAAGTAACTGATACAGTAAATAGGATATTGAAACAATAATAAGAGAACTTTATGAACATCTTTATGCCAAAAATGTGAAAGCTTAAATGAAATGGTCAATTTCATATGAAACTACAATTTACCAAAACTGACTCAAGAAATGGGGAAACTGAGCAGACTTATGATTATTCGTGAAATTGAAGCAGTAGTTAAAATCTACCAACCAACCAACCAACAAGCAGATATGCAACTCACCATGCACCCCCTAGAGAGCTGGTTGTACAGATGAGTCTATCAAACATTCAAGGAACAGATAATACTACATAAACTGTCACAGTAAATCCCTTTCAACTCATTTTTTTAAGATTTTATTTTTTAGGTAATCTCTACACCCAACATGGGGCTTGAACTCACGACTCGGAGATCAAGAGTCACTCGCTCTATCAACTGAGCCAGCCAGGTGCGCCCCCCGCCCCAACTCATTTTATAAGGCTAATATAACCTTGATGCCAAATGAAGCAAAGCTAGTTTGAGAAATGACAATTACAGGCTAACTTCACTTACGAACATACATGCTAAAATGCAAAACTAAATACAAGCAATCAGAAACAATAATGTATAAAAATACATCATGGCCAAGTTGTATTTATCTCTGTGATATGAATGTTTTCTTTAAAGATTTATTTATTTATTAGAGAGAAGGCACAAGCAGGAGGGGTAGAGGGAGAGGGAATCTGAAGCAGACTCCGTGCTGAGAGCAGAGCCCTATGTGGGGCTTGACCTCACAAGCCCGAGATCACGACCTGAGCTGAAACCAAGAGTCAGACACCTAACCAACTGTGCCACCCAGGTTCCCCCGTAATATGAATGTTTTAACATTAGAAAAATCTATTTAGGGGCGCCTGGGTGGCACAGTCGGTGAAGCGTCTACCTTCGGCTCAGGTCATGATCCCAGGGTCCTGGGATCAAGTCCCACATCGGGCCCCCTGCTCAGCAGGGAGCCTGCTTCTCCCTCTGCCTCTGCGTGCACTCTCTCTCTCTCTCCAATAAATAAATAAAATCTTTAAAAAGAAAAAAGAAAAAGAAAAACCTATTGAATCACCGCAATAATAAAGGAGCAAAACTCTCAGTTCTATTCAATGTTGCACTGTAGGTCCCAATCACTATAGTAAGAAAAGGAAAGTAAATAAAAAATGAGGATTGAAAAAGGAGAAACAAAGGTTATTATTAGCAGATGGCATGCTTGTCTACATAAAAATACAAGAGAATATACAAATTATTGAAAAATTGGGAACAGTTAGCAAGGTTTGAGGATATAAGAGCAATATGAAAAAGTAAGTAGGGCAAAAATTAGAGCTTAGAGTAGCAGCAAACACGGCAATCACCCCAGAATAAATCTAACAAAAGATGTGTAAGACCTGTATGCAGAAAAGCATAAATATTTATTGAACGACATTAAAGAAAACCTAAGTTAATGGAGGGATAAAATATGTTTATGTATCGGAAAACAATGAGTAATCCTATCAAGTCTCTCTGAATTCACTTAGAGATTTCATGCAATTCCAATTAAAATTCTAAATAGGACCGCGAATAGCCAAGACAATATCAAAGCAACACAATATACCCTAGCAGATGTCAACACTTTTTATAAGTGGTAGTAATTAAGACAGTGCAGAGAAAAATAAATAGACCAGTGGAACAACCTAACCCAGAAACAGACACACACATCAATGGAAACTTGATACATGAGAGGAGGAATTATTTATTTTTTTGAATTTATATTTTTCTTTTTAAAATTTAAATTCAATTAATTAACATATAGTATATTACTAGTTGCAGAGGTAGAGGTCAGTGATTGATCAGTTGCATATCACACCCAGTGCTCATTACATCATGTGCCCTCCTTCATGCCCAACACCCAGTTACCCCATCCCCCCACACCTCCCCTCCCGCAACTCTCAGGGTGTTTCCTAGAGTTAAGAGTCTCTCATGGTTTGTCTCCCTCTCTGATTTCCTCTTGTTTTATTTTTCCCTCCCTTCCCCTGTGATCAGGAGGAATTATTTAATAAATGTGGCTGGAACCATTGGTTATCCATACGGAAAAAAGAAATTATATCCTGACTGCACACCATATACAAAAACAAATTCAAAGTGGCTTTATGACCTAAATGTAACAAGTACTTGAGAACTTTTGGAAGATCATATAAGCAAATGCCTTTATGTTCTTGTGATAGGGAAGGATTTCTTAAAATGTAAATAGATAAACCGTGAGGGAAAGCTTGATAAATTTTACTACATTGAAAATTTAAACTTTATGTACAAGCAAATAAATCATGAACACAATGAAAAAATAAGCCATGGACAAGGAAAATGTATTTGTGACATCCTTGCTCCTACCTCAGACCCTTGGCACCTGGTCTTCCTCTGCGTGGAACAGTCTTCCTCCAAATATACATTTGGTTCTCCCCTTCAAGTCAGTAATGTCTCTGTCAAAATGTCACCTCTTCAGAGAGGCCTTCCTGACCCCTTATTGAAAGGAACACCCATTTGCAACGACGTGGATGGAACTGGAGGCTGTTATGCTGAGTGAAATGATTCAGTCAGAGAAAGACACGTATCATATGACCTCACTGATATGAAGAATTCTTAATCTCAGGAAACAAACTGAGGGTTACTGGAGTGGTGGGGGGTGGGAGGGAGGGGGTGGCTGGGTGATAGACATTGGGGAGGGTATGTGCTATGGTGAGCGCTGTGAAGTGTGCAAGACTGTTGAATCACAGATCTGTACTTCTGAAACAAATAATGCAACATATGTTAAGAAAAAAAAAAGAAGAAGATAGCAGGAGGGGAAGAATGAAGGGGGGGAAATCGGAGGGGGAGACGAACCACGAGAGACGTGGACTCTGAAAAACCAACTGAGGGTTCTAGAGGGGAGGGGGGTGGGAGGATGGGTTAGCCTGGTGATGGGTATTAAAGAGGGCACGTTCTGTATGGAGCACTGGGTGTTATGCACAAACAATGAATCATGGAACACTACATCAAAAACTAATGGTGTAATGTATGGTGATTAACATAACAATAAAAAATTAAAAAAAAAAGAAAGGAACACCTCCGTCACTTCCTCTTCTGTTTTCCCTTCATACCACTTACCACTACCTGACATTCTATATCTATTTGCTCATTTATTTATTGCCCACTTCTCCACTAGAATTCAAGCTCCTTGAGGACAGGGACTTTGTTTTGATTGCTGCCATATTTCTTGGCCCTCAACCCATGTCTAGCACATGGTATGTACTAATAAATACTTAATGA
This sequence comes from Eumetopias jubatus, assembly GCF_037043125.1. Taxonomy (NCBI): domain Eukaryota; kingdom Metazoa; phylum Chordata; class Mammalia; order Carnivora; family Otariidae; genus Eumetopias; species Eumetopias jubatus. Next base: position 28,995,558 of record NW_028274817.1, read on the forward strand.
ATGAATAAATGAATATAAATGATAAAGGATTGGTATTCAGAATATGTAAAGAACTACAGAACAATTAGAAGCCTTTGGAAAAATGGCTCAAGAGGAAAATTGTTAAGTACAGTTCACAAAAGAGGGAACCCGAAGGGACAATAAAAATATGGAAAGATAGGGGCGCCTGGGTGGCTCAGTCGGTTAAGCATCTGCCTTCGGCTCAGGTCATGATCCCGGGGTCCTGGGATCCGGTCTCGCATTGGGCTCCCTGCTCGGTGGGGAGCCTGCTTCTCCCTCTCCCTCTGTCTCTGCCTCTCCCCCTGCTTGTGCTCTCTCTGTCTGACAAATAAATAAAATCTTTTAAAAAATATGGAAAGATATTTACTATCATTTCCGATCAAGAAATTGCAAAATTAAACAATAATGAAGCACAATGTCATACTGCAGAGACTGGCAAAATGCCTGATAATGCCAATCGTTGGGAAGGATTGAGGAAAAGGGAACTATGTTCACTGTTGGTTGGAGTATAAATTGGCACAACCATTTTGGAGAAGAGTTTGGTAATATCTAATAAAGATAAACATGCACATACCCTAAGACCCAGAAATTCTACTCCCGGGTAAATACACTAGAGGTAATTTTCATATCTGAGTCAAGAGACTACACAAGAATATTCATAGCAGCATTGTTTTATTTTTTATTTTTAGAATTCTTTTTTTTTTTTTAAAGATCCTATTTATTTATTTGACAGAGAGAGAGAGAGAAAGAGAGAGGGAGAGAGCAAGCAGGGGGAGTGGCAGAGGGAGAGGGAGAAGCAGGCTTCCCACTGAGCAGGGAGCCCGATGCTGGGCTCGATCCCAGGACCCTGGGATCATGACCCGAGCCAAAGGCAGACACTAAACTGAGCCACCCAGGCGCCCCTATTTTTTTTTTAATTTTTAAAAAGACTTTATTTTTAAGTAATTTTTATGCCCAACGTGGGGCTTGAACTTACAACTCTGAGATCAAGGGTCGCATGCTCTACCGACTGAGCCAGCCAGAAGCCCAGCAGCATTATTTGAATAGGAACCAGTTGGGTATAACCCAAATGTATATCACAGGTAGAATAGATGAGCAGTGGTATATTCATACAACAGAATACTATACAGCAGTAAAAATGAACAAACTGTAACAACACACAACAGTGTGGATGAATCTCATAAATACACAGAACAAAAGAGGCAAATTGCAGAATACATGCTGTATAATTCCATTTATGTAAAGTTGAAGACATGATAGACTGGGCCATGTGTTGTCTATGGAACGTGTGGTCACAGGGTAGTGGTTAACCTCTGGAGTGGGAGGGAGTGGTGTGGGATTTAGAGAAATGTTCAACGGGGGGCTTCAACTGTATCTGTTTTGCTACTTTAAATTTTTTATCTTATTTTATTTTAATTTAATTTTTAAGTAAACTCTATGTCCAACATGGGGCCTGAACTCACGACCCGGAAATCAGGAGTCCCACGCTCCACCAACTGAGCCAGCCAGGCACCCCTGTTTTGCTCCTTAGAAAGAAGACAAATATATGAAGATTTGACAAAGTTGGGTGGTGATGATGTCATGACATGATGTAATTATTTTATTATTCTCCGAGTGTGTGTTTGAAATGATTTCTTTGAAGTGCTGTTAGTTCAGGATCATCTATTTCGGTGTATGCTTGAGTTAAGAGCTTAAACAGTTTGGTAATGCTACCATTTTCCCACCCTTGTGGCCTCTTCTTGCTGTTAGACTGCCCCAGCTTTAGAGTTATTTGCTGAACAGGGATCACACAGTTCTTGAACTTGAAACTCAGCTTCATCTGGAGCAGGAATCAGCCAACTTTTTCTGTCAAGGGCCAGATAGTAAATATTTTCAGCTTTGTGGGCCGCCTGAGCTCTCCGGCAACTACTCACCTCTGCCATGGTAGCTCGGAAGCAATGTGGCAGGCAGAATTCTAGGGTGGTCTTCAACATTCCTGGCCCCTGATGGACACACACTTTATTCCAGTTGTTCAATTAGACACCAATCGAGGTGCTGCTGTGACTAGCCTTGGTAGACTTAACCTAATGAGGCAAACCTGTATTTTTTTTTTAAGATTTTTTATTTATTCATTTGAGAGAGAGACAGAGACAGAGAGAGCACAAGCAGGGGGAGAGGCAGAGGCAGAGGGAGGAGCAGGCTTCCCGCTGAGCTGGGAGCCTGACATGGGGCTTGATCGCAGGACCCCGGGATCATGACCTGAGCCAAAGACAGATGCTTAACCAACTGAGCCACCCAGGCGAAATTTTAAAAGGAATGGGACTCTTCCCAGTAAGAGAGATTCAAAGTGCTGGGGCACCTGGGTGGCTCAGTCCGTTAAGCGTCTATCTTCAGCTCAGGTCATGATCTCGGGGTCCTGGGATGGAGGCCTGCCTCGGGCTCTCTGCTCAGCGGGGAGTCTGCTCGCCCTCTCCCTCTGTGCTCCCTCTCCCTCTGTTCTCTCATGCTCTCTCTCTCTCTCAAGTAAATAAAATCTTTAAAGAAAAAAACCCAAAGTATTAAAGAAGTTCAACGTGAGAGAAATTCTCTGTAGCTGGCTTTGAAGATGGAGGGGCCTTGTGGCAAGGAATGGGGGTGGGGCAGGCTTTAGTTGCTGAAAGCAGCCCGGAGCCGATGGCCAAGTAGGAGACAGGAGGCCTCAGTCTTATAACTAAGGAACCGAATACTGCCAACACCAATGTGAGCTTGATAAAAGACTCTGAGCCTCAAATCAAAGTGCTGCCCCAGCTGACACCTTCCTTTCAGCCTGGTGAGATCCTGAACAGAGAACCAGCTAAGTCCTGCCCAGACTTCTGACCTACAGAAACTGTGAGGTTATGAATTTGTGTTGTTTTAAGCCACTAAGTCTGTGGTAATTTGTTATACAACAGTAGGACACTAATAGAAGTAGCCATTGACAATATGTAAATGAATGAACAAGGGAGGCTATGTTCCAATAAAACTTTATTTATGCACACTGAAATTTGACTTTTTTTTTTTAAAGATTTTTTAATTTATTTTTTAAGAGAGAGAGACACGGCGAGAGAGGGAACACAAGCAGGGGGAGTGGGAGAGGGAGAAGCAGGGCGAGCGGGAGAGGGAGGAGCAGGCTTCCCGTGGAGCAGGGAGCCCGATGTGGGGCTCGATCTCAGGAGCTGGGACCATGACCTGAGCTGAAGGCAGACGCTTAACGACTGAGCCACCCAGGTGCCCGAAATTTGACTTTTATATAATTTTTGTATGTCACAAAATATTATGCTTTTTTTGTTTTTTCCCCCAGTCATTCAAATATATAAATACTATTCTAAGGGATAAAAGGCACAAGTGGGGTACCTGTTTCGCTTAATTAGTAGACCTGTGACTCTTGATCTCGGGGTTGTGAGTTCAAGCCCCACATTGGGCATAGAGTTTACTTAATAAAAAAAAATATATATATATTTAAAACAAATTAGAGTATTGAAAAAAACCCATTCTTAACTCATGGGCTGAAACCAGTGGTGACATGAATTTGGCCTGTGGGTTATAGTTGGCAACCCCTGATCTAGGAATTGGTGCATTTTTTAATCTCACCCTCTGAAATTTTAAGAATTTTTCAGGTCTTATAAGAATATGGAAATGGGTCTCTAAAACATTCTTCAAGATTCGAAATGAGTTACAGTTCATTTTCTTCACATAGCATCAATAAGCATCACAGCATTTTTCAAACATTTGGTATGTTTTAAAACAATTTTCTCTAATGGCCTAAGTCTTCTAAATATCAAATCTAAACTATAAAAACATTTAATTTATACATCAATCTCTAACACTCAAATAGGTTTAAAGGAACATTGCCAACTATCTAATGAAAATATTGTAGTTATTTATTTATTTTATGTCCCCAAGGAAGTACTCTTTATTCTTTTGATTGTATGATTCTAATTAGTTGCTAAACATGCATGGCCTTTCTTAAGACATGATAATTCGTATGGATGTTGCTATAACAATCTTCCAGCAATTTACATTTTCTGAGTGTCTGGTATATCATGCATTAATTTTTATCATTTAATGAAATTACTAAATCAGGAACTTAGAATGCTGTGCTTAAGCTGCCTTTAATTAGAAATGGAGATATGGAAGCAATCAGGACCCTGGAAAATCACAGTTTGATAGCAGAAGCTAGACATGATTTGGGGGAAACTTTCTGAATTAGTTTCATAGGGCTGCTACAAAGTACCACAAACTGGGAAGCTTAAAGCAACAGAAATTTATTCTCTTACAGTTTCGGAGGCTAGAAGTCTGAAATTAAGGTGTCAGCAGGGCCTTGCTCCTTCAGAAACCTTTCGGGAAGAAAGCTTCCTTCTCTCTCTCTCAAAGCTTCTGTTGTTTGCTGATAGTGGCTGATGTTCCTTGGCTTGTAGATGCATTGCTCCAGTCTCTGCTTCTTCTTTTTTTTTTTTTTTAGATTTATTTATATATTTGAGAGAGAGAGAATGCACTAGCGAGCGTGGGGGGAGGGGCCAAGTGAGGGGGAGAGAGAGTCTCAAGCGGGCTTCATGCTGAGTGTGGAGCCTGACGTGGGGCTCTATCTCATGACCCTGAAATCATGACCTGAACCAAAACCAAGAGTTGGTCACTTAACCGACCGAGCCACCCAGACACCCCACCAGTCTCTGCTTCTATCATCACATGGCTGTCTTCTCCCTGTTTGTTTTTCTTTTCTTTTCCTTTCCTCTTTCTTTCTTTCCTTTTTTATTAAACAAAAGCATATATGTATATTTTTAAAGGTTTTATTTATTTATTATTATTATTTTTTAAAGATTTTATTTACTTATTTGACAGAGAGAGACACAGCGAGAGAGGGAACACCGCAGGGGGAGTGGGAGAGGGAGAAGCAGGCTTCCCGCTGAGCAGGGAGCCTGATGCGGGGCTCGATCCCAGGACCCTGGGATCATGACCTGAGCTGAAGGCAGACACTCAATGACTGAGCCACCCAGGCACCCCTAAAGATTTTATTTTTAAGTAAACTCTACACCCAAGGTGGGACTTGAACTCACAACCCAGAGATCAAGAGTTGTATGCTCTACTGACCGAGCCAGCCAGGCGCCCCAACAAAAGCATGTATTAAACCATTTTATTGGAAACACTGAAAGTTAAGGCACTCTAAACTTTATGGTTTCCTTGAGGTTACAATTTTTAGCTGCTATTAATACTATTTCGGAAAAAAAGCATATGGACTAAGCCTGCCTACCAGATGCCCTGGTGTAGGTTCTATATATTTAAAAATATATAGAATATATCCTCACGAAAGGATTAAGGACACTTAATTAAGTACACTTAGCTTTCCTTTCAGCTCATTAATCGAAATTCAAGAAACAGCGTGGTTTTATATACATACTACTGTATTAATACAAAATTCATTAATGTCTTTTAGAAAATTTCTTTTGTGAGTAAAGAGTAGAAGGTAAATTTTGCAGGCTGCTGTAAAGTACTTAGGAATGTCTCATAATGCTTTAAATTCCTATCAAATGCCCCAGAAATCAGAAAAATAAGACCACAGAATTTGTTAAAGGCTATTTTCTTAGTTTGGGAACATTTCAGGGTAGAAATGCTACTTCATAGTACAGACATCCATAGTCTGAAAGGTATATTAAGTTCTTTGATGATTTTTAAAAGTATTTTGGGTCACGTTATCTGCACGTGAACATTATTTGATGCTCAAGACAGTTGTTTCTAAAAGCATGATTCTGAGTGTAAAAATGGAATACACTTATTTTATGTGCCTGTTGACCTATTTTTCACAGCTGAATGTTTCCCTGTGTGTTTCCAAATGTTTGCTATTGTTCTTATAAAGACACCACTCATATTGGAGTAGGGCCGACCCTAATGACCTTCTCTTAATGAGGTTACATGTGTAATTATTTCCTTTTTTAATTTTTAAAAAAGATTTTATTTGTCAGAGAGAAAGTGAGCGAGCACAAGCAGGGGGAGCGGCAGGCAGAGGGAGAGGCAGACTCCCTGTTGAGCAAGGAGCCCGATGCGGGGCTCGATCCCAGGACCCTGAGATCATGACCTGAGCCGAAGGCAGACGCTTAGCCGACTGAGCCACCCAGGTGCCCCTGTAATTAGGGCCCAAATAAGGTCACGTTCACAGGTGCCAGGGACTAGGACTCCAACATATCTTTTGGGGGGCACAATTCAACCCATAACACTTTCCTAGAGAAAAAGACAAGAATATAAGATAGAATTGGAATGTTCGAATAGGAGTGACCTTAACATTTTTCTACGATAGCCATTTGGTTTTACACTTGGAGAAACTGAGGCATAGAACAATCAGGAGACTGGCCCAAGGTCATGTAACTAGACAAGGACAGAGTTGGGACTAGAAATCAGTAATGATGGGGAAATGTACAAAGCATGCAAATGCATTCTGGGTAAATGCCTGAAATACTCAAGGTCAGCCCTAGGGAAAAAGTGAGAGTCAGGCAAAGTTTATGTGAGCCCTTGTCACCTCTCTCTTTCATTTCTCTTTTCCTCCCTGTTGGAACCTCCTGAGCTGTACTCTCCCCTCTAGAAACGGGTGATATTCCTGAGTGCTTCCTCTGGGCTAGACATTGTGCTAAGTCTTCTGTGATACTATCTCGTTCATTTCTTATAATGTAGCCGTTGAGTGCTAATATGATCCCATTTTACGAATGAGGAAACTGAGTCTCAGAGGCATTTAATTGACTTGCTCAGAGTCTCGCAATTTCAAAGTGGCCGGGCTGCGAGGCAAACACAAGCACAACTCACATTCTTTTTTTTTTTTATTAAAGATTTTTATTTATTCATTTATTTGAGAGAGAGAGAGAGAGAATGGGAGTTAGAATCTGAAGCAGACTCCATACTGAGCACAGAGCCTGATGTGGGGTTCGATCCCGCAATTGTGAGATCATGACCGGAGCCGAAACCAAGAATCAGATGCTCAACCAACTGAGCCAACCAGGTGCCCCAGAACCCACATTCTTAACCACTTTGCCACTCTGCATCTTCGCTCTTGCCATTGGCCCCTCCTTGCCACCATATGCTTGTGCACCCTTTACGCTTTGCTCAGGGACCCTCCTTAAGCCTGCCTTCCCAGAGAGGGTCCTACATTTCAGGATCATTCCTTGGACTCTGCCTGTTGCCATGATGAGGTGGTAAAGAAAGAGACCAGCTGGCTGTATGAGCAGGGCCTCCCAGGGGCCTAGGGTTTGTTTCTGAAAGGGTCTAGTGTCTGTTCCTCAAATCTGAAGATTCAGAAACTTTGTTTTGTTGGCTTCCCCAGGAGCGTTCCGGTCTAGGGTCAGAATTGCCCTATCTAAATTTATGAGTGATTGATTGCTAATCCAGAACAGCAGTTTGAGAATTTACACTGAAAAATCTGCCTGCCAAGTGTTGCAAGTATTGCCAAGAGAGCAATATTGGGAAGGGAAAGCCACTCAGACAGGGCCTTGCCAGGGGTCCCTTAGTAAGATCCTCATGCCCGTATGCTGGGTCCTGGTCTCCCCCCAGCAAAAGGACTAGGGCAAATGGGTGTGTGTGGGGGGTGGGTAGTGCTGGGCACAGGCTTGACTTCTGCGTAGCAGGGTCCCAGGGGCTGGCTTGTCTCAGGCCTTTCCAGCAGCCTGGGGCAGACAGCACTACATGGAGAAGAGCCAAGGTTTTAACAGGAAAGAACATCATGCATTGAGTCCAAAGGATGTGGGAGGACAGAAAGGGGAATGTGAGGAGGGAATTCAGTAGCTCAGAGAGATGGGGACAGGCAAGTTGAGAGGAGACACAGCGCCAGATTCTTGGCTCCATCTGGATCTTGCCTCTGGCTCTTTGGATTTGGTCCTGCACCCGGTCCTCCTGGTGATCAGAACCATGCTTTTTCCTAAGGGCTTTGACTTGACCTGCTACTTGGGTTCATGGTAGCTTATGCTGCTTCTGGTAGAAGCCTCACCCTCTGGCTCTGGCCCCATAAAACCCATCTTCCCCGAGATGGGAAGATTCAGATAGTGAGCCACAGTTCTGTGGTTCCTGAGGTCCCCACTGCTGCCCTGGCAATACCCGGCCACTCTCTACCCCCTGAATCCTTGATGGTACAGAAGGAAAATGCAGAGCTCCATGGGTGGGTTTCCACTCTGGCAGCCTGGAAAGTACAAGTGAGGGCAGAATCTAGTCCATTGTCACTTCCAAGAGCTAGAAAGGCTTGAGGCAGAAGTTTTACAAGAGACATGTTGGATTTTCCAATGTTGCTTGCTTTTCTCTTTTTATATCATTAGATTCAAAATTTCTATTTCTGGGGGGCACCTGGCTGGCTGAGTCCGAGGAGCAGGTCACTCTTGATCTCAGGGTCGTGAGTTTGAGCCCCACATTGGGTGTAGAGATGACTTAAATAAAAAAAAAAAACTTAAAAAAATATTTCAACTTCTGTCCTGTTCTCTTCCACTTTTGGACATTCTTGAGATAGGCCTTCACTTCTTATTTTATTAGTAGCTGTTAATCATGCACAATTGATTAAGGCCCTAGCAACTGCTCCGGCAGTTCAGTCCCTTCAGGCTGACTGCGGGCTTTAGCAACCACCCCCGGAGTGAGCTGCCTCAGGGCCGTGTCTGTAATCACCAAGGGCACCAAGTGTCTGGCACCTAGCAGGAACTTCAGACATATTTGTTGAATGAATGAAGAAATGAGCATGTGACTGAATGAATCACCGTCAACTCATTAGTAAACTGCTTGTGGTCTAGTTTGTCCAAACATTTACAAGAAAGCAGGTTGTAACTGCTCTTGCAGTAAAGTGATGAGCTACTTTTTAAAATGGTTACACAGGTAGGGAGCACCTGGCTGGCTCAGTTGGTAGAGTGTGCGACTCTTAATCTCAGGGTCTGAGTTCAAGCCACATGCTGGGCATGGAGCCTTCTTGAAACAAAAAAAAAAAAAAAAAAAAATTTTTTTTTTTTTTTTTTTTTTTAAATTTACACACGTAACACCAATACGTCTCATCCTAAAAGATTCAAACCTTCAGGGCACCTGGGTGGCTCGGTCGGTTAGATGTCGGCCTTCGGCTCAGGTCATGATCCCGGAGTCCCAGGATCGAGCCCTGAGTCGGGCTCCCTGCTCGACGGGGAGTCTGCTTCTCCCTCTCCCTCTGCCAGTCGCCCTGCTTGAGCTCTCTTACTCTCTCTCTCTCTGTCAAATAAATAAATGAAATCTTTTAAAAAATAAAAAAAAAAAGATTCAAACTTTCTAGAAGTATATAGAACAAAAGTCCTTATCATCCTTCCTCCCACCACTTGAATCTCAGTGCCCTCCTTGGAGGTAACCACTGTGATCAGTTCAATGGGCACAATTCCCATCTAATCCCCATGCATTACAGGCATGTAATATATGTGTGTTCATATGTACATGTGTGTTTGCTTCATAAATGGGATTACATTATGTTCATTGTTTTGCAGCTTGTTTTCTTTGGATTTAGCGATACATCATGGATGCCTTTCCATGTCAGCACCTCTACTTCATTATTTTTTTAAAGTTTTTTATATATTTACATAACCTCTACACCCAGTGCGGGGCTCGAACTCATGACCCTGAGACTGAGAGCCGCACGCTCCACCTGACTGAGCCAGCCAGGCACCCGTCTACTTCATTATTTTTAATGACTGCTTAGTATACTCCGTAACATAGATGAAGCATATTACATTTAACTAGTCTTCTATTGGTAGGTATTTCAGTGGTCTACAGTTTGTCTCTAATACAAATATTGAGGCAATAAACACCCTTGCTATTTATATATTTTGTATATGCTGTAGTATTATTTAGTAAGACTAGTCCCTCCTGCCCCATTATTCTCCCTTTTCAGCAGTTTTCTGATTATTCTTCCTTGCTTATTTTTCCATATGATCATTAGATAAGCTTCTCTAAGCCCCCAAAGTGGAAAGTTTTACTGAGATCATATTAAATCAAAAAATAACTTAGAAAGAATTGATATATTTTATTTTAAAAAAATTTTTAAAGATTTTATTTATTTGAGGGGGGGATAGTACAGAGGAGAGTGGGAGGGAGGAGCAGACTCCCCGCTGAGCGGAGAGCCCGATGTGGGACTCGATCCCAGGACCCTGAGATCATGACCTGAGTCGAAGGCAGACTGAGCCACCCATGTACCCGAATTGATAGATTTTAATGTGTTTTCCTATCCCAAAATATGGTATGTCTTTCTGTTTTTGTCTGATGTTTCTAAAAATATTTTATTTAAAAATTATTACAAAATTAAGAAATGTCTTGGGCGCCTGGGTGGCTCAGTTGTTAAGCAACTGCCTTCGGCTCAGGTCATGGTCCCAGGGTCCTGGGATCAAGCCCCGCATCGGGCTCCCTGCTCAGCGGGGAGTCTGCTTCTCCCTCTGCCTCTCCCCCTGGCTTATGCTCTCTCTCTTGCTCACTCTCTCTCTCTTAAATAAATAAATAAAATTTAAAAAAAAAAGAACCTGTCTTACAGTAAACATCCTTATTCAGGTTTCCCCCACTATCCGAAAGCAGAGTGTCCGCTTGAAACCTTTCTTAAACCGAAATGGCATAAAGTGAAGAGTATCCCGCCCCCCACCCCCACCGAACGTTTGCATTACACCACTTCAATTTTTTTAAAAAAAAGATTTATTTATTTTGAGAGAGAGAGAGAATGGGGGGAGGGTGAGAGGGAGAGAGAGAATCATCTGCTCTCAAGGCTTTAAATACCATCCATATGCTAATAACCTCAAATTTATATTTCCAGCCCTACCTCTCATGAAATTCAGAGCCACACAACCACTGACCACATCCCCTCCACTCTGATGTACAAAAGGTCACTCAAGTTCAACAGGTCCAAAACCCAGCTCCCAATCTTCTCTCAAAATTTGCAAGCCCTGAAGTTTTCCCCATAACAGTAAATGTCAACTCTACCTCTCAGTTGCTTAAGCTAACATCTTAGGGCTCATTCTTGATGGCCCTCTTTTATTCGCATCTGTTGGCAAATCCTGTTGACTCTACCATCAAAATAGATCTAGAATCTACCACTTCTCCCCTTGTCCACTACGATGACCCTAGTCTAAGCTTTTTGGAAGTCACCATCACCTCTTCTCTGGCTTATCACGATAATTGGTATTCCTGCATCGCCCCTTGCTCCCTGTAATATACTCTCAACACAGCACACAGAGTCAGTGGTTCTTTGCAAATATAAAATATCAAATCATTTCTCTGCATGAAATCCTCCCATGGTTTTTTCATCTCTCCTGCATAAAAGATCAAGTCATCACAGTGTCTTACAAGGCCCCGTGGGATCTGCCACAGACTGCTACCCTGGAAATACAGTACCTCATATTCTTCTGGTTCTCCTCCCAGCATCCTTCCCTACCTGGACCCCTGACCCACGCTCACTCCACTCCAGTCACAATAGCTCCCTTGCTGTTCCTTTAACAGGCCAGCCACCCTCCTCAGCCACTCGGAACCTTTGCCCTCACTGTTCTCTCCAATTCAGAGGTTCTCATTTGGGGGCCATTTTGCTCCCCACGTGACATTTGGCGAATGTTTGGAGACCTTTTTTTTAAAAGTAGGCTCTACACCCAATGTGGGGCTCAAACTCATGACCCTGAGATCAAGAGTCACACGCTCCTCCGACTGAGCCAGCCAGGTGCCCCTGGAGACATTTTTGATGGTCACAACCTGGGGGAGGATGCACCTGGCATCCAGTGGGTAGAGGCTAGGGGATGCTGCTAAACGTGCTACAATGCACAGGACAGCCTTCCCTACAGCCGAGAATTATCTCGCCCAGACTGTCAATATTGCCCAGGTGGAGAAACCCTGGTCTACTCTTTCTCCAGATACGTACATGGTCCCTGACGTCACCTCTTGGTCTTTGCTGAAATGTCACCCTCTCAGAGATGACCACTCTGTTTAAAATCACAATCCCTCCAACTCCCATCTCTCTTTCCTGCCTGGCTTTGCTCTATAGCACTGATGCGTGTCTGCTGTCCTACATATTTTATTTATTGCGGTTTTTTTTTCTCCATGAGAATTTAAATCCACTTAAGACAGAAATTTTGAATGCTGCATGTCTACATCACATATGGCTCAATAAATATTTGTTGAATGAATGGATGAATGTCAACTTTATCATGTAGTACTATGTTCTCCCATATATTTGAGTCTGTTTCTCTACTCCATTCCAATCCTATAAACTGCCAATTCCTGTCAGTTTCTGCATCACACTTTTAATTAGTGTGGCTTTATAATATCCTTTACTGTCTGGTAGGATTGAGCCCTACTTATTACCCTCCTTTTCCAGATTTTAACGTATTTTATGGATAATTTTGTCAAGTTCCCCATCTTTCCCTCGAGTGAATTTCTTTCTAGAATTTTCATTATATGAGTGTTAGATTTCTAGATTAATTTATGGAGACCTGACATTGTTATAATGTTGAGTCTTTCTATTTAAGGGTAAAATGTGTCTCCGTTTATCGAAGTCTTATTTTACGTCCTACAAGAGTTTTATAGTTTTCTTTCTAGGGGTCCTCCTGCTCATTTTTTATTTAGTCCTAGATATTGTATGGGTTTTATTACTATTGTGGGATAATTTCTTCTATGATAAAGTCTAACTGATTATTGATTTTACATGAGAATCTCATAAGCAACCATCTTGGATAAGTCTGAGGAAAACATTTAAAATAGAGAATGTTCTTTTTCCTGCTTTTGTTCCTCTGACAGGAGTGTTTGAAGTGCCTGATATTTTAATAGCTTCACAGTTTCTGGTGATCTTAAAGATTCTGTAAGCTTTTTTTTTTTTTTTTTTTGGTAGTAATTGAAGTCCAGGTGCTCTATTTAGTTTTTCTTACTCTGGACACTTACTGAATTCAAAATTTACCTCTAAAACACTTGGGATACCTTGGGAAAGAAACAAGATTGAGAGATCTTTATTCTGTGTGTAGCTGATGGCATTTTTGGGGGATTGATCTGTTAATCATTAAGAAAATTGCTGTAACAACTTAGTTCATACTGAAACTTTTTGTCAGCTTTCAGGTTTAAAGAAAGTTCAACTTGCTAAAGATAGGATTACACTAGGACCCGGCAACTGCACTACTAGGTATTTACCCAAAGGATACAAAAGTAGAGACTCGAAGGGGCACATGCACCCCGATGTTTACAGCAGCATTATCAACAATAGCCAAAGTATGGAAAGAGCCCAAATGTCCATTGACCGATGAATGGATAATGAAGAGGTGGTGTAGATATATACAATGGAATATTCCTCAGCCATCAAAAGGAATGAAATCTTGGCGTTTGCAGCGATGTGGATGGAGCTAGAGTGTATTATGCTAAGCAAAATAAGTCAGTCAGAGAAAGACGAATACCATATGGTTTCACTCTTATGTGGAATTTAAGAAATAAAACAGGGGCGTCTGGGTGGCTCAGTCGGTTAAGCATCTGCCTTCAGCTCAGGACATGATCCTGGGGTCCTGGGATCGAGTCCTGCATCGGGCCAGGTGAGGGTTGATGGAGGGGTGGTGGGCTGGGGGATGGGGTAAATGGATCATGAATATTAAGGAGGGCACTTGTGATGAGCACTGGGCATTATATGTAAGTGATGAATCACTAAATTCTACACTGAAACCAATGTTATACTATATGTTAACTAACTAGAATTTAAATAGAAACTTGAAATTTAAAAAATAAATTAAAAAATAAAGTTCAACTTGCAATATTCACATATGTGGAAACCACTTCATTTAATGGACCAGTGGTGGTTTCCAACTTACGTAAGGCAAAAACATCTTCCCTAAAGAAACTCATGCTTAAAAAGTATTTGGGGGGCGCCTGGGTGGCTCAGTCAGTTAAGGATTCAACTCTTGGTTTTGGCTCAGGTCATATTCTCAGGGTTGTGAGATAGAACCCCATGTCCTGCTTGAGAGTCTTTCCCTCTGCCCCCTCCCCCGCTTGTACACTCTTTCTCTGTAAAATAAATAAAATAAAATCTTTAAAAAATATTTTGGAATGGAATTATTTTATTTCAAGTCTGCTTTATAAATGGAATGAACTGAAATGCATTCAAACCTAGAAAACTGCATTATTGCCATTTTATGCAATTTGCATGCTGCAAATGTTATATTTTACAAAAGGGCTGAAAAAGCCCATAATAGGCTGTCTTACTCATGTCTGTTCTCATGTTTGTTAGAGAAAGCACATGGTCCTATTAGCCCCTGGGCATTGTGAGGCCAAATACACAGACGCATTCATCCAGTATGCAGAAGTCTCAATTAGGTGGTAGTTTTTGCCAATAATATAAAGAGAAACATCTTGATTAAAGTTGGGGGTGGGGAGGGGCAATTTTGTTCCCATTGCAGATGTCTGATTAGCTATGAAAAGAGAACGTGTTCTCTCTAAGCTTTGGGTTAATAATCTTAAAATCTATTTCCGTGGCTCTTGTTAAAAAACGATCAGCTGTGATATGGAAAGCAGAAACCATTAAAAGAAAACAATGAAAGATTAGACCATGTAGAAAAAACCCAAACACTATAAAAACCCCATAAATAACATCGCAAGTCAAACAACATTTTGGGGAAAATATTTGCAACATATATGACATGTTTCTAACAAATGATTAGAATAAAAAGAGGACACATGCTCAAATAGAAAAATGGACAAAGGTCCCCGCTGTGACACAAAAGAAGAAATACAAATGGAAATACACACAAAAAGCTGTTCTACTTTACTGGTGATTAAAGACATGCAAAATAAAATAACATTGCTATTTTAAAAACCTATCAGAGTGGCAAGTTGGAAAGGTTATTAGTATCCAGTGCTTTAGAAGGTGTGGGGAAAGGGCAGTTCTCATATATTACTGATGAGAAGGTCAATTGAGGGCAATTTGACAGCATGCATCAAAACTGGAAATGTGCACACTATTTAGTGATTTCAGAATTCAGAAATCTATTTTAGAGGCATATTTTGCACGTGCAGAAAAATGTTCAAAGAGATTCACTGCAGCTTTATTTATAATCACCAAGATGAACAGTCTAAATGTCCACCAAAGGGAAACCGGACAAGTATAGTAATCCTTACACTAAACAACATTTTTTAAGATTAAAAAAAAAATTTTTTTTAAGTAATCTCTATACCCAGCATGAGATTCGAACTCACAACCCCGAGATCCAAGAGTCTCTTGCTCCACGGACTGAGCCGTCTAGGCACCCCTGCACTAAACAACTTTTAAAATTCTGTTCTTACCATTTTAAAAATAATCAAGGAGATCTGTATCTGCTGATAGGGAACAATCGCGAGAGCAGGTCTTCGAACACCAAGTATGACTGATGTCTGTAATTCTGCTCCTTCCATTTTCTTGACTCATTCAGGGCAACTCTTGGTAAATGCTCTATCATCTTTGACCTCATTGATGCGAACATTCAATCTCCAGTCTAATGTTCCACTGTCAGTCCTCCCATGACTTGAAAGATCTGAACACTCCCTCTACTTTGAAACACTGTTTTCACTTGGCTTCTAGGACCCCACAGTCTCCTGGTTTCTCTCTGCCTCACTGGCTTCTTTCTCAGTCTCCTTATTCATCAATGTCCCCAACGCTGGAGTTGCCCAGGGCTCTGTCCTGGTCCACCTCCGCTCTCTCTCTCTCTCTCTCTCTTTTCCCACTCCATATGCCATCTCACAGCTTCAAATACAGTCCTTGTGCTGTCGTCTCCCTAATCTACCTCTCCCACGAACTCCAGACTCCCATCTCTGCCTGTGTGCTGGCTCTTCTTTGCTGGCTAATGGACACCTTCAACTTCTCCTGTCCCAAACCAAACTTCTGATTTTCACCCCGAGAACTTCTCTTCATCTTCTGTATCTCAGTAACCAGCAACTCCACTCCCCCAGTTGGCTGAGGCCCCAAACCCAGGCATCATCCCCGACTCCTCTCTTTCTCTCAAGCTCCCCATCTAGTCCCACATTCACCACAAAGTTAATGAAGCTTAAGCATCAGAGCGCTTCATTTGTGGCAGCTTTGCACAAGGCCCTGACAGTGGGGTAACATGACTACGTGCTTTTGTAAAACTGGCCAGAGTGAAATATTTTTAAATTTAATGATAATTAATTGCAGTCAGTTCAGACAGCTGTCTCTTTCCACTCCTCCTTAGCCTCTGTCATTCTTGCCCCCGTGGCCAGGTTGGCGTTGGGGGGCTGTGGATATTTTGAGGTCATACAAAGGGGAAGTTGAACGAGGTTTACATATATTTTGGGTTTGATCAGATGCATTTACGTGGCTTGCAGTCACTTCTAGGTCATCCCAGCATAGGAATGGTTTCTAGGAATACTCTTATCTCACATGATACTGACTAATGGTGTAGGGCCACAGGTCTTATCTTGGGACTAATGTATCCCTACAGCACCTGGTATTGAAAATATGGATGCTTGAGGAGGAATGAGGTTTGGAATGTACAGAGCCAGAACCTAGCTTGTGAAAAATTCTGCCATTCACCAGAAATGTAAAACTACATACAGAGGATTCAGCACTGCCTCATCAAAATGGGAATTCTCATCTGTCACTAACATACTCAGTAACAACTTTCGCAACTATAAACGTACCATCCAGTTTCTACATTGTGGTAAAGAACACTTACCATGAGGCTCTACCCTCTTCATAGAATTTTAAGTGTACAACGCATTTTTGTTGACCACGGGCACTATGTCCTATGGAAGGTCTCTAGAATTGAGCTGTCCTGTATAACTGAAACTTTATACCCTTCGAAGAGTAACACCCCATGACCCCCTCTCCCAGCCCCTGGCAACCACCATTTGACTCTCTGCTTCTAAGTTTGACTATTTTAGATGCCTCATATACGTTGAAACATGCTGTATTTGTCTTTTTGTGATAGATTTATTTCACTTGGCCCAAGGTCCTCAAGGTTCTTGCCTGTTGTAGCCCATGAAGGCATTCCTTCTTCAAGGCTGAATAATATTCCATTGTGTGTCTATATCACATTTTGTTTATCCACCCATCTGTGGACATTTAGGTTGTTTCCATATCTTGGCTATTGTGAATAAAGCAGCGATGAACATGAGAGGACAGGGATTTCTTGGAGCTCCTGATTTCAATACTTTTGGATGTACTCCTAGAAGTGGGATTGCTAGATCCTGTGGTAGTTCCATTTTTAAGGTTTTGAGGAAATGCCATACTGTTTTCCATAGTGGCTATAGCACATGTCTATGGGAATCTTATGAACTAGAATTTATCAAAAATCCCATGTCTGCAGAACACAGATTGTGATTTTTCTCCATGTATGAATTTGCATGTCTTATGCCTCAATGTATTGGATCATGTTTTGGTGAATCTGACTAACCTGTTCTGATGAAGCCTTGTAGTTTCAGATGAAATGGCACGCTCAAGTGTCATGGACACAGCGAACTAGCCGAAACAAGTGTTCTAGTGACAGAAAGCCTAAACACATATATATATTTAAAGATTTTATTTATTCATTTGCGAGAGAAAGAGATAGAGAGCGCACAAACAGGGGGAGGGTTGGAGGGAGAGGGAGAAGCAGGCTCTCCCCTGAGCAGGAAGCCCGACGTGGGACTCTATCCCCGGACCCTGGGATCATGACCTAAGCTAAAGGCAGATGCTTAACCCACTGAGCCACCCAGGTGCCCCAAAGCCTAAACATATTAATCAATAAATCAATGTATGTAATATTAAGAGTATTTATACAATTACATAACTCAATACAATGCAGCGCCAATTTTTTTAAAGCTTTCATTTTTTTTTAAAGATTTTATTTATTTATTTATTGGAGGGAGCAAGAATGAGAGAGAGAGAGAGAGAGAGAGAGAGCACATGAGAGGGGGGAGGGTCAGAGGGAGAAGCAGACTCCCTGCTGAGCAGCAGGGAGCCCGATGTGGGACTCGATCCCAGGACTCCAGGATCATGACCTGAGCCGAAGGCAGTCGCTTAACCAACTGAGTCACCCAGGCGCCCTTAAAGCTTTTATGTTTAATTAATCTCCACACTCGGCATGGGGCTCAAACCCTCCAACCCCAAGGTTGAGTCACACACTTCACTGACTGAGCCAGCCAGGCACCCCAAATTTTTAAACACATTCTAATTGCCTGTATAAATGCCTTATTTTCAGATCAGTTTTGTATGTTTTTGGCAGTTTTTAACGCACAAGAATTTAAATATGTTGGGAAGGAAGCAAAGTCTGTAAACTGAGAGGAAGACTGGCCTATCACAGTGACAATTAGGTACTCTGTCAGTAATAAAAATGAAATTGAAGTATCAGTAATAAAATACAAATTTTGATCAACTATGCTAGAGGAGAGAATTATCCTGTTCTTTTATAGACAAGATTGTAAAATCACCATATGGACAGGCGAATAAATGGCACGCAACTGGCAATATAGGAAAAAGACCTCCTAGGGGTGTGGCAGGAAGTTAATATTATTTTCCACGTTTTCTGATGTTTGTCATATTTGTCAGCTTTTTTTTTAAAAAAAGATTTATTTATTTATTTTAGAGAGAGGGAGAGAGAGAGAGAGAGAGCGCAGTGGGGAAGAGCAGAGGGAGAGGGAGACAGAGTACCAAGCAGACTCTGTACTAAGCGCAGAGCCCTTTGAGGGGCTCGATCTCATGACCCTGAGATCACAACCTGAGCTGAAACCAAGAGTCCGTCGCTTAACCGACTGCATCACCCAGGCCCCCTTGTCAGCTTTTAAAAATCTGTAATATGACTCATGGGACACTACATCAAAAACTAATGATGTAATGTATGGTGATTAACATAACAATAACAAAATTTAAAGAAAAAATCTGTAATATATTGGGATGTCTTTTCTCATTTGAAATAGTCACCTTTGTACCTACGTTTGTACCTTCTTGTTAACAGAGCACGCCCCACCAAGTTGTATAAGCTTTAGGCCACACAAAGCCTACATCTCCCCCTGCCTGTATCTAGTCCGGCAGATGCTGTTGGCTCTGCCTTCCAGGTATGTCCAGAGTCTGAGCACTTCTCACCGTCTTCACGGCCACCATCCTTGTCTCTGCCACCGTCTCTTCCACCTGGATTATTACAATAGCCTAATTTTTCTCCTCACTTCTTGCCTTGCCCTCCTTCAGTCCGATCTCAACACAGCAGCCAGAGTGATTTTTTTTTTCTTAAACCGAATTAATATCAGGTCCCTCCTCTGCTCAAACTCTCGCGTGATTTCCATCCTCCCTCCAAGTAAAGTCCAGAGTCCTTTAGTGGCCTTCGGAGAGCCACAGGACCGGTGCCTCTCCAAGCCTCTTTGACTTCCTTTCCTACTTCTCTCCCCTCACCGATTCTACTCCAGCCACGCTGGCTTTTTCGTTGTTCCTTGAACACGCCAAACCTGCTTCTGCCTTGGGACCTTGGCCTTGGTTCTTCCTGCTGCCTGGAATGCTCTTCTTTCAGATCCTTGCTCAGATGTCACTTAATCAATGAGGCCTGCCTTGTATAAAATTACAACCTCTTCATCACTCAGTTTCTCCCTTCTCTGCCTTATTTTTCTTTATACCCTTTATCACCTTCCGACATAATACACACTCGCCTGTTTGTTTGATTTTTCCCCCATTGGAAGTAAGCGCCGCGCGAGGGAAAGGACACTGTTTTGTTCACTAATGTATTCTCAGCACCTAGACATGTGCTTGGCATATAGCAGGCGTTCAGTAAATATCCGCTGAATGACTGACTGGCTGAATGAATAATGAATGAATCCTCTATGATAACTTACACAGTGGGAGTAGGGGGTGATCTTCCCTTTCTTCTTTTTTTTTAAGTTTATTTTCATTCCAGTGGGTTAACATAGAGTGTTATGTTAGTTTCAGGTTTACAATAGGCTGATTCAGTGCTTCCATACATCACCCAGTGCTCATCACAAACGCCCTCCTGAATCCCCATCCCCTATTTCACCCATCCCTCCCCCCACCTCCCCCCTGGTAACCATCCCCTTTCTTCTTCTCCTTCTTCTTCTTTTAATGGTTTATTTTTTAAATTGTAAAATATACATAACATACAATTTGCCATTTTTACTATTTTTACGTGCACCATTGATTGGCGTTAAGTGCATTCATATTTCTATACGACTATCACCACCGTCCACCCACAGAACGTTTTCATCTTGCAAAACTGAAACTCTGTATCCCCTTTCTTCTTCATGCACTAGGTTAATGCCTGAATTTCCTATAATAAACATTTATTATTATAATGCTAAAAGGCTGTTTCCATTTCAGGAACAGACTAATCGGAAATTTATATTCATTTTATAAAACAATAATTGAGAAATGACTGTGTTCCTATTCCTTGAACGGATTAAGTGTGAAGCTGTCCAGCTTTAAAAATGATTCATTAATGTGGTCCTCTGGGAGCTTGAATATTCAGTACCAGCTGTTTTTCTCATTAATATTTGAATTTAATATTTTACCTTAGGAAACCTGATACCAAAGGAATAGTAAATATTTGACTACCTATGGTATTATTTTAATTTGATATTTTTTCTTTACCTAGAGTTTAATCAGCAAAACTGTTGCAGATGTGCAACACCATTAATACAGGGAAAGGAGGGGGCGCCTGGCCGGCTCCGTCGGGAGAGCGTGTGACTCTCGATCTCGGGTTTATGAGTTCGAGCCCCACATTGGGTGTAGAGATTACTCAAATAAAAAAAGAATACAGGGAAAGGAGGGAGGAAAGCACTGAGAGCTTACTAGGTGTCACATGCTTTGTGGACATGTAAAGAGCCTCCGCTTCCTCAGACCCCGTTCACTTGTCACTTGCGTGGACTGGCGGATTTGCACCATTTCCATTTCGTGGAAATGCTCCTGACAAGATTGCCAACTCCTGCCCTGTCACTAATTCCAACAGACACTTTTCAGTCCTCGGTAGCTTGACCTCCTAGCAACAGTCAGGACAGATGACCACATTCTTCCCATCAAAACCCCTCCTACCGTTGGTTCATCATCAGAGCTTCCCGAGTCTGCTTCCTGAACAAAAGATCTTTCCACTTCACACTCTCTCTCTCTCTCTCTCTCTCTCTCTCTCTCCATATCCACGGTCACTGCCCAAATTAGTCTGAGATCATGACCTCTTACCTGGACTGCTCCCAAAGCCTCTTAACTGGTGACTCTGCCTCTGGTCCTCAACCCTCACCCCCGCTCCCACCCCACTGCCACAGCGACCCATTTCCTATACGATCACCAACGATGGTGCCAAACTATGATCACACCACTCCCTTGGTTAATAACTCCTCAATGGATTTTCCTTGCTCTGAAGTTCAATATCCTTATTCTGGTCTACGGAGTCCTTCACCCTCTGGTTCCTGTCTGCCTTGCCTGGCTCAGCTGGAGCCACTCTCCTTTTTTGATCTTTCTCCTTAAGACTTCTTTGAGTTCCTTGAATAAGCCACACCCGTTTTCATCTCTGGATCTTTGCACACACTCTTCCTCTGCCCCGACCACTCCTGATTCATTGATTCATTCTTTCAACAAATATTTATTGATTGCCTACTAGGTGCCAGGCACTATTCTAAGTATTGAAGATACAACAGTGAGTAAAATAAAGACTCCTGTGCCTGTGAGCTCGCATTCTAGAAGGAGGAGAGAGGAACATGATAAATATCATAAAGTCAACTGTCCAGTGTTTTAGAAAGCGATAAGCACTATGGAAAAAAAGAAAAAGTAGAGAGCAAGGTAAGTGGGAGGTGAGCGGGTGAAATTTTTAATGGGGACGTCAAGGTAAGCCTCATTGAGAGGGTGGTGCTTAAGCAAAGACTTGAGGGAGGTAAGAGAAAAGGCATGGGGGATGTCCGAAGGAAGAACTTTCTAGGGGGGAGGAAGAAGCCAGTGCAAACCTATGAGGGGAAATTTTGTGGGGTGTGTTTGAGGAACAGCAAGGAGGACGGTGTGGCTGGAGGCCAGATCATGAAGTGGGGTGTAGGCTGCTTTTCAGAGTTTGTGGTTTTCTCTGAGTGGGATGTGAAGCTATTGGGGGGTTTGGAGCAGAATACTTACATAATCTAAATAATTGTGTTAGAAGATCTCTCGGCTTTGTTGGGACTAGACTGTCGGGAGGGGAAATGATGGGGAGGAAGTAGGGGGGCCAGTCAGGGGGCTATTGCAGTGACCCAAGTGAGAGGTGGCAGCTGTTTGAGCTGGAGTTGTAGTCGTTCAGGTGACGAAAAGGGGCTGGATTATGAATATATTTTGACAGCACAGCTGTCTGGACTTGCTGGTTGGATATAGAGTGTGAGCAGGGCCACATCTCCATGTAGGGTCTGAAGCTTGTGGGGCCTTGTTTTTAACAAAAAATACAAAATTACAGCAGCCCCCCCCCCCCCCGCTTTTCCATGGTTTCAGTTACCCGCGGTCAACCGAGGTCCAGAAGCAGATGCTCCTCTATCTGACACGTTGTCAGAGGTCACTAGTAGCCTAACCCTACGTCACCACGCTGACGTCCTTCCCCGCACTGCATCTCATCCCGTAGGCATTTTATCATCTCCCATCCTCACAAGAAGGGTGAGTACAATACAGTAAGATATTTTGAGAGCGGCCGCATTCACATAACTTTTATGACGGTACATTGTTATAATTGTTCTACTTTAGTATTAGCTATGTTGTTAACTTCTTACTGTGCCTACTTTCTAAATTAAACTTTACCATAGGCATGTACGTCTGGGAAAAACATAGTAAAAATAGGGTTCAGTACTATCCACGATTTCAGGCATCCACTGGGGCTCTTGGAAAGTGTCCCAAGGAAAAAGGGGGCGCTATTTTAAGTACAAAAGTGAATATGCATTTAAAGGGAGAGAAAAAATTGTCACAATGATCAGGCAGACGTTGCGAGGACAAGATGGGTCGGCTATTCGACGATATGATTTGGTATGCTGGGATACGTCAAACAAACATGGGACGTCACACACGTACTCAGTGCTTGTCCTACGGCAACAGGGCTGTGCCCTATAAACATAGGGATTCTGGTCAATTCTACTTAATGGGATTTCCATCAAAAAAAGAGAAAAAAAGGGTAGGCTGCACTTATCATTGTGTATGCTGCATTACCCAGTATATTTTTAACAAGTGAGAAAGTCCTTTTTTATTCAGGCATCCATAAGAACCAAATCTTCTGCGTGCAATTCTATACTTTGGAAGAATTTTCCACAGAGTGGCTTCTGACCACGGACATTTCAAACCTTGCGTCACCTTAGCTACCCTCTATGCTTCCGGGGCCAAGTACCATGGGACAGATTCCTATCATGATATGACTTCTGGTCCTCCACTGGTCTGTCCCAACACCAGGAAGTGTATCTCTTCAAAGCTCAGCTAAACGGATCCCCAACTCAACTTTTCCCGAGCAGGATTCCCCCAAAGCCCAGGGTCACTCCAACACCACTCAACACGAGGTCAGATGCAGTGGAAGGCAAGCTGGAGTGAACATATTCCTGATGATTTTTCCAGGGCCTCGGAATATGAGGGGCCCCGAAGCTAAAACCGCATGAGTTTCAAGTAGAGCCGACAGCGGAAATGCGCTGTGACAGGAAGAGAGGCCTGCGGGAGGATTCCGGAAGTTTGGGGCCTGAGGAAGCAGAAGGAGGGCGTCACCGTCTCCGACACGGTGAAGACTGCAGGGGGAGCAGGTGGGCCGGCTGGCAGTGAGGTGGGGAAGGGGGGAGATTGGAGGTGGGCTAGCCCGTGTTACGTGGAAGATGCCTATTAGCCCAGCAGGGCTGTCACATGGCAGTCCTCCCCCTTCCTTTCTCTGCCTGCTCCTGCTCATCGGTCACAGCTCTGCTCAGTGTCTCCTCCTTGTTCCCGTCGTCGTGATCTTGGGGTCGTGGGATCGAGCCCCGCCTTGGGCTCCGTGCTCAGCGGGAGTCTGCTTCAGGATTTCTCTCCCTCTCCCTGTGCCCCTCCCCACCTCTCAAATAAGTAAGCAAACCTTAAAAAACAACAACACACATACAGCGAGGTGTGTAAAACACCGGTGAATTATCACCAGTTGAACACACACATGTTGCACTCAGGCCAAGGGTACAGCCTCCTACTATTCCTCATGATTCTCGCTAAACCACTACCCTCCTTCCCCCAGAGTAGCCGCCATCCCGATTTCTTTATTTTTTTTTTAAGATTTATTTATTTATTTTAGAGAGAGAGAACGCGCATGCAGGGGGGAAGGGCAAGAGGGAGAAGGGGAGAGAGAAAATCCCAAGCCGACTCTGCGCTGAGAGCCCGACGCAGGGCTCGATCCCACGACCCCAAGGTCACCACCCCAGCCGAAACTAAGAGTCAGATGCTTCACTGACTGAGCCACCCAGGCTTCCCCCCGCCCCCCCCCCCCCCCCGCCCCCAAGCCCTGCCATTCCTGATTTCTAACATCATGAGCTAGCTTTTCCTGTTCTGGGACTTTATATAAACAGAATAGACGGTATATATGCTTTTGTGTCTGGCTTCTTTTGCTCTGAGTTTGTGAAATTTCTAAATGTTGTGTGTAGCAATGTTTGCTCATTTCCATTGCTCTACAGCAGTTCTCAAAATTTCTTGGTCTTGGGACTTCTTCACATGTATAAAAATTATTGAGGAACCTAAAGAACTTTTGTTTATGTGAGTTATACCTATTGATATTTACTGTATTAGAAATTTAAATGGTGAAATTAGAAAATAACAAATTTATTGCATGTTAATATGAATAACATATCTTAATGAAAATAACTGTATTTTCCAAAACAAAAAAGAATGCGTGAGAAACATGGTATTGAGTATGAACTAAAGTCTTGGCAAATACGTCAGAACACCAGCACTTGCCCACAGTGACACACAGTGCTGGTGTTCTGACGTATTTGCCAAGACTTTAGGGTGGTGACCACGCACGGTTTCACCATCTTTGGGTTTCATGCATCAACAAGCAACAGGGACAAATGACCGATCTAAGGAGCTGCGGTGCTGGTACATTGGAAGGCTCCCTAGGAATTTGGCAGGTGTGTAAATGCGTGATTTCATGAAGTACAGTTGATCAGTTTGTGGACGAGGGGAAGAAGATGCGAGGGCACTGCCCAGGCAAGTGGGGATGAGGGTGGTGGTGACAGAAAGTACTATCTGGTCAGGAGGCAGATGATCTACTTCTTCACGTAAAGGAAAAACCCCTTAGTGTGGTTTTCATGGCACCAGTCTGCTTTCCAGGCCCATCTGACACTCATGTCCTATGCTCCTGCCATTTCGTTCCCCAGATAGGTACACAGCCACACCCCCCTCTCTGTCCCTGCTCATGCTGCTTCCTTTACCTGCAGGGGCCTCCCCCTCCTCCTCCTCGTGGTCAGGCAAGCTCCCAGTGATGCTTCAGGACCCTGAAGAAGGCTGAAATGCCTTCTCTTGAGGACCTTCCCCGGAGCCAACCCACCTCCCTCCCCTCCCCCTGCCCCTCTAACCGCTCTCTCTCCCATGTTCCCATAGCTCTTGGTGCCCACCCCTGGTGGGTGTTGTGTTATCATCAGACCGTGAACTAGCACAAGCCGTGGGTCTTAGGTACCTGTGAGTCCCCAGCCCCTACCATAATTCCAGGTAGATAGTAGGTACTTAATACCCGCTCACTGAAGGATTGAATAACTAGGGTCTGGAGTGTTTGTCCTGTAGCTTCAAGTGGACAGCCCAGCTTTTCAAGACCTGGGAAGACACCTGTATGGTTTTTGATTTGTGTGTTTTTTTTTTTTGGTAACATGCTATCTTCTCTAAAGTGAATAGTGATGATCCTATTGAAAGTTTTGAAAAAAGAATGGATAGAGACAGGAAGGAGGTAAAGAAAGCAGAAATACTCTGATTTCATATGAAAAACCATCTACCTGGGAGCTTTGTTTTGCTAAGGAAGAGTGGGGGCAGGGTGCCTGGGTGGCTCAGTTGGTTAAGCCACTGCCTTTGGCTCAGGTCATGATCCTGGAGTCCCGGGATCGAGTCCCGCATCGGGCTCCCTGCTCAGCAGGGAGTCTGCTTCTCCCTCTGACCTTCTTCCCTCTCGTGCTCTCTCTCTACCATTCTGTCTCTCTCAATAAATAAATAAAAATCTTAAAAAAAAAAAAAAGAGTGGGGGCAGCCCTGGTCAGAGCATGTGGTAGGAAATGGGAGTGTCCTATCTGGCACCTTCCTCACCTCAGGGCTTCGGTCACATGGAAGGTCATCTAAGTCTGCCCCCTGGCCAGGAGCAACATCTGTTTCCTTTCCCGTACCCCGAGGCTCAGGCTCTTCTTATAGCGCATAACCCTCCGAGGTTGTGAGTGCATCTCAACAAGGGCCATGTGGAGACCATGTCCTGCCTTTACTGTCCTTCTCAGTCAGTCAGGACATCATGCCCATCTTTTGAATCCAAGTCCTCCCTCCTCTGGGAAGCCTTTTCTGAGAAAAGCCCACCGGTTGTGAAGCCTCCTGACCCGCTCTGCTGCACAGTTGAATGAGTCAATATATGAGAGTATCAAGATGCAAATGCTTCACCTGCAGTCTTTCTCCCGACTAGACTGGAGCCTTGTGGCCAGAGACAGTGGCACCCACTCCTCTGTCCCCAGCAGTGTCCCAGACGAAGCATCGCACTTAGGTGTGTGGGAAATATTTGCTGGTTCATCAGGGATGGGCGGGGCCGGCTGGTTTGAACCTTGCTGAGACCCCACGGGTCATGGCCACTCACTTTGTCTGCGGCTGGTAAATTCACCTGCCTTTGTCAAGTTTGCCCCCAGAGCTAGATGGATAAGAGACAGGTCTGTCTCAACTTCAGATCCAAGGTCAGGAGATCTCGGTTCTAGTTCTGGCTCCTCCGTTTACTAGCAGGAACTTGGGCAAGCCAGTTAGCTGCTCTGAAAAAATAATGGCGGATTTATGTGCCTAGAGTCAGGATGGGCTAACGGGGTCGAGATTGGCCCTCGTGCACGAAGCAAGAAATACAGACAAAAATACATGAGACAATGGTTTTCCAGACACTGAACATTAGATGCTGAAGGACAGTGATCCCAGGGAGATGGGAAGCAAACAAGGGGAGCCCAAGGCTCACCTTAGCCTATTTCTTTGCAAGAGCTTCAGGCTATAATGTAGGGGAGAGAGCTGAGGCGGAGCTTGGCGGACCCCCTGAGTTAAGGAGATGGAGCCGAGAGTCCAGGGAGACCAAGGAAGGGCAGGATGCTGGAGAGCAAAGAGCTGCGCTGCGCAGAGAAGCTCCACCGAGCAGCACACACGTGTGAGGACACTACCCGAGGCTGGGGAAAGAACCATCTGGAACGATTAGAGGGAGATAATGCTTGTTCCCCCCAGGCCGACTGGAAAAACTCATAATTCGTGGGGCATTGAGCAGAGTACTCAGGAAGATCCAGGCACTGATATATTTTGTTTTAAATAAAATTGATAGTTGTTCATGGTAAAAATTCAAACAGCACAGAAGAGTTTATTTTTTTTTAATTTTTAAAAAAGATTTTACTTATTTATTAGAGAGAGAGAGAACACAAGCAGGGGGAGCGGTGGGCCGAGGGAGAAGGAGAAGCAGGCTCCCCACTGAGCAAGGAGCCCGATGGGGGCTCGATCCCAGGACCGCGGGATCATGACCTGAGCTGAAGGTAGACACTTAACCAACTGAGCCACCCAGGCGCCTGGTGCTGATTTTGTTTGTTTGTTTGTTTGTTTTCTTCCTTAACATTTTACTTATCACTAGACTTTTTAAAGAATAAACATATGGGATGCCTGGCTGGTTCAGTTGATAGATCATGTGATTCTTGATCTCAGGGTTGTCAGTTTGAACCCCACGTTGGGTGTAGAGTTTACTTAAAAAAAAAAAAAAGAAACATGTTATGGGGGCAAAAATGGATTATTTATTTATTTAAAGATTTTCTTTATTTATTTGAGAGACAGAGCACAAGCAGGGGGAGAGGCAGAGGGAGAAGCAGACTCCCCACTGAGCAGGGAGCCCGACATGGGGCTCAGTCCCAGGACCCTGAGATCTTGACCTGGGGCGAAGGCAGATGCTTAACCATCTGAGCTACCCAGGTGCCCCAAAAATGGATTTTTTTTAAATAAATAATTCTGGATATGTGGACTAGCTATCTGGAAAAATACAAAGTGAGATCCAACCTTCACACCATACACAGGAATAAACTCTCACTGAATCGAAGATCCAAGTGTAAGATATGAAACCTTACAAATATTAAAAGAAAACATGGGCACGTTCCCCCTCCCCTTTTTAAAACATTTATTCATTTTAAATAATCTCTATGCCCAACACGGGGCTCGAACTCACGACCCCAAGATCAAGAGCCGCATTCTCCTCTGAGTTGGCCAGGCGCCCTGAGCACATTCCCCTTCATCCTTGCCATAAAGAAAGGCTCTTTAACCCTGATTCAAAAGCTAGAGGCAGTGGAAGAAAACCATGGATAAAACTGACTGGATAATCTCCCTCGCCTGGTGGCACATTGGCCCAAGTCTGAGTCCCGCGGCCCAGCATGCAGCTCTGGGGTTTCCAGCAGTCCGGGCCGGGCTGGGCTGTGGCACGCCGAAAGTCATCTCCGTCCAGAGCTCCCCCTCAGTGGGAGTCGTGGAGAGACACACACTGTCCTGTTTTGCCCGGTATGCAATTGGTATCAGTTGGGTGAAACATAAATCCATACATAAATCTCTTTCGGGTAAACCGCAGGTTCTCAGAGCTTTAGTGCAGCCTGAATCCATATGGAAGAAAAGGAATTTGTCCCTTGCTTCCCCAGCTCACAGAGAAGACGGTGCTCGCACGATTATGCAGACACGTGCCCTTTTCCCTTTATTTACTTTCCCGTTTTCAGGGCATGAGAAATGGGCACGTCGAGGAGAAATAACTGCAGTGTCCGAGAGTTAGTGGATGCTTACTATGGGCCAGGCCGTGCGTGTTCTCACAGAGGCTCCATGACAACCCTGTGAGGGCAAGATTCCATTTCTCACCTCAAAGATGAGGAAACAAGCAGTCCCTGCTGAAAAGACTGGTGATCACTGGTGAGCCGGAGAACAGGGATTTAAAGCCGGGCAGTCCGGTGTCCAGACCCTCTGTGCTTTCTGTGACTCCAGATGGCTCTTTTGTAGTTCTGATTGTGAGCGGTGGAGGCAAGAGTCGAACCCAGACAGCTCAACTCGGGAGCCTGAGCTTCCAGTATCTTTTCTTTAAATTAAATTAAATTAAATTAAATTAAATTAAATTAAATTAAATTAAATTAAATTTTTAAAAAGAGGCTCTATTTTAAAATGGGCTCTATGCCCATAAGCTCAAACTTATGGCCCCGAGATCAGGAGTTGCAAGCTCCATCCACTGAACCAGCCAGGTGCCCCAGGAGCTCCCAGTATCTTAAGGTCCCAATAAGGGCAGCTACTTACCTACATCAAGGACTGGCTTGGGAATTCCTGCTCGGCATTGCTTTCAATGACCAGATGAGGCCCTGAAGGAGTATTCTCAACATGGGCACACTTCTAAAACTGCCTAGATTTACAGCACATGAGACACTGTTGGGGTTTTGTTGTTTTTGTTTTAGCATTTCTTCCTGTGGCTCAAAGCAGAGGATCTGGAATCATCTCGGGGTAAACCTGCCCTTTCTCCGGGAGAGACCACTTCCCTGAGCCCTCTTAGTCATGCCCGTATTAGTCATCCACCTGGCAGTGATCTTGGGGGAAGCCTTAAATGCTGGGGGAAAAGGGAAACGCAGATGCTTTGGATTGAGGTTTTATGTGTTCTATTCAGCGATGCTAAGGTTGTCTTCACTGCGTCTTGCTTCAGCTGGCCGGATCTAAGGATAAGGTGGAAAGTACATAGTCTTTGGCCAAGGCAGAGGGATCTGGAGACCACAGTCAATAGATGCTGGCCATCTGTTTGGGGGTGATTTCATCAGCCTAAGGAAGAGTGGGGTTGGATGTGCCCCGCTCTTCCTTTCACTCTCTATCTGCTAAGTGGGGTGAAGTAAGACGAGTACTAGAGGTAGTGGCTTGCTCCAACATTTCCTAAATGATGTCTTTGGACAACATTTTGCAATACTGAATCCCAAGGGTGTAGGGTGCAGAGTGGGGTGTTGGGTTGGGTTGAGACCAGCTGGGTCTAGTAAGGAATTTGTCCCTCTCTGAAAGTCCAGGTGGATACACATGAAAAAGGAGAAGCTAGACGTGAAGGTGACAGGGCTTATAATCTCTGGGAATGTGATTGGGCCCAGGGAATGGCCCTAAATCTGTCACGGGGCCAGGTGAGCTGACATTGTAGGAGGAGAGCAAGATAAGATCGTTGGCAGATGTAGACATCCCATGGGACTTCTTGGGGGAACCTAGAATGCGTCTAGTAAGTGACGAAGCTCTTTTTTACTGTTGAATCTCTGTAGGCCTGCTGTGTACAGTTGTGCAGATTGTTCACTGCACAAAGGGGATCTGGCCAAGAAGGCCTGTGGGGACTGAAGTTCAGCCTTCAGCATACTCACCAAGTCATGCAGCCTGGGACAGAGATGTCTGTATGGAGGAGTGCTGTTTTTCGAATTTTCTCAAGGGTACCATATGACCTATGGGAAGCCAGGACTCTCACATCCAGCACAGTGCCTGGTGCATAGTAGGTAACTGACATTTATTGACTGAAGGCAAAGGATTGTGAGGCAGCTGTTTGGTATGAGGCAGAACGCTGGGAGTGCTGGGAAAAGGGGGTGTTCTAGGAGATGGGCACAGTGTCATAAGCGAATTTGGCTTTGGGCATGTGTGTGGCTCAGTCATCTTGTTGGTAGAAGGTATGCGGTAACCAGAAACCTCCTCCAAAATCTGGGTTATGTGTTCTTTCTGGCTGTTGTCCAGGTAGCTTGTGGTGGGCAGGGGACAGGGAGATTTGGACCTGGTGTGTTAGAGGAGTGCTCTCTAGAACGTTCTCGCAAAAAGGGGTCCCCAGTCAGATGCTACAGGGTTAGGCTAGCTGTGGAGGTGCAACACCTCTGTCTCTGAAGAATAAAGTAGAGATGACTGGGGCAGAAAGTGGCCCAGCTGAAGGAAGAAAGTGGCCCATTCTCGTGAAGGCGTTGACTTCCATAATTGTTATGCTATGACCATGTTGGGAGAGACATAAGGGAATGGTCCCCTGGGAATACTTGGCGATTGAAGGTCGTGGAGTAGCTCTATTGAGCTGCTTTAGCCTTTTTTTCTTGCTGTAGCCAAAAATATGCCTCTGTGTAGTGTCGAATGTTGACTCGGTCATGGGCCACCAGAAGTCAAGGTGCTTCATGTTGTGTGTTTCGAAAGGGTATTGGTCGCCAGCTACGGTAGCATCATAGCATCGATGGGACTGGCATATAGACTTTGTTGTCAGGGATGAGTAGGTGGCTGTGCCTGCATAGGAGGCCCCCATCCATCCTGCGTCTCTGGGACCTCTTCTTGGTGCTGCTGGACTTGGGTTTGGGAAACACTGGGGGAAGAAAGTGCCGCATGAGTGTTTCCCAGAAAGTCACTTTGGAGTCGGTGTTCCTTGTCCTGGGAACAATCACTTGAAAGGGCCTTCTAGTAAATGTAGGGGAGGTGCAATCATTGTCCCGGGGTAAGGGTGTAAGAAGATGTCTTGTGGTTTGATAAAGGCCACTTCTCCCCAGATTCCTTGGTTTGTGGAGCTGCTTGCTGGGGAGGAGGTATGTAAGTTTGCAGAGGGGCCATGGAGCCTCCTGGGAAGAAAGGTGTCAAGATCCCATATCTTGGGGTGCCTGGGTGGCTCAGTCATTAGGCATCTGCCTTCAGCTCAGGTCATGATCCCAGGACTGGGATCGAGTCCTACATCGGGCTCCCTGCTCAGCAGGAAGCCTGCTTCTCCCTCTCCCACTCCCCCTGCTGTGTTCCCTCTCTGGCTTGTGTGGGTCTCTTTCTCTGTCAAATAAATAAACTCTTAAAAAAAAAATCCCCTATCTTTTCTCATATAAAAAAGTATTTATTTTTGTTCAAATTTCACTTCTTCAGAGTGATCACTCAAGGGCATATATTTATCTTGTCTTATAATCTTCATTGCACTTAATACTATTTGTACGTATCTTTTTTAGGAAGAGTTACTTGTTTATTGCTTACCCCCCCCCCCCCCACGGTGTGAGTTCCCTGAGGGCAGGAAGTTCTCTGGAAGGAAATGACTCCCAACACCAATTGCTTAGTCATGCCACATTTTAGATTGTTTTATATGTGGATCATGACTTTTTGAGGAAGTTTGTTTTTCTTAGAATTTCTGATTATTGGGGCGCCTGGGTGGCTCAGTCGTTAAGCGTCTGCCTTTGGCTCAGGTCATGATCCCAGGGTCCTGGGATCGAGCCCGCATCCGGCTCCCTGCTCAGCGGGAGGCCTGCTTCTCCCTCTTCCACTCCCCCTGCTGTGTTCCCTCTCTCACTTGTGTGTGTGTGTCTCTCTCTCTGTCAAATAAATAAATAAAATCTTAAAAAAAAAAGAATTTCTGATTGTCTTTCTTTGTTGCCAAAAGAGATCTGTGCCTCTGTCCTCATGTTGCTGATCTCTTCCAGCTGTTTGAATAGATGACTTGTTACATGCTCTGACCCATACTGATTCTTTCTAAGCCTCCCTCCTATATCCCCATGCTTCGAATAATGCTTGGTACAGTAGTAGATGTTCTGTAAGTATCTGTTGAATGAATGAGTGAATGAATGAATGAATGAATGGAAAAACAATAAGGGAGTTATGAAATTAAAAATACAAGGGTTCTTCCTGCTTCTACCCCTGCAGTGCTCATTAGACTATCTTTTGATACATGTGAGCCTCTTTTGACCATTTCTGATTTCTTTTTGTTCTTCTGTTGGTTATTTCCATAATTCTAAATGAGGGGCTTCTACTTCAAAATCTTGGCTTATTTCCTTTAAGCAGTATCAACTCTCCTCATGTCTGTTGAGGAATTTAGATCCCCTCTTTCCTCTTGAGCTTCTCAATTGCTTACCTTCAATTCTTTGCATAATGTACTTACATTTCTATGTATACTTACCTCTTGAGGCTCTACTCTGTAAAATGAGACAATGTCTCCCAACTTCTGTCAGTTATTTGATTAGTTTCACATTGTCAAAGTTTAAATCGTGTTCATATTTACATTTTCTTCTGTAACTGTGTCTGTTTTTTGTGCTTTGTCTGTAGGTTGATTCTGTGCCATTAGCTCTCAGAGTCGCATCATTTTGTCAACGCTAGTCATTGCAGAATCAGTGTGTGACTTGATCACTGGAGGAGATGGAATCTTATACCCTTATTCCTGAGCCATTCAAAGGAGAATAGCAAGGATTTCCAGTTCAAATGGTTTCTCTTTTCCTACACTCCACCAGTTGCTTAATCAGGCCACATTTTAGATGGTTTTATATGTGGATCGTGACTTTTTGAGGAGGTTTGTTTTTCCTAGAGTTTCTAATTATCCTTCTTTCTGTTGTTGTTGCCAAAGATATGTGTCTCTGTCACCATATGACTGATATCTTCCCATTGTTTGAATAGACAGCTTATCAAATGCTCTGACATGTCCCGACTCTAAGCCTCCCTCCTGCACGGCTGCCATTTTAGGAATTTTTCTCATCATGATCCTGGGTTAGTGTCTCTGCTTCTTAGATCCCAGCCCTTCATTTTTCTTGGATCTCTCTCTCTCTTTTTTTTTTTTGATTCTTGGAGCACATCCTCAAGTAATTAATTTTTTCAGAGAAGGTAAGTGGGAGGTGAAATTTCTGAAGAATTTCATGCCTTTTTAGTCCATTTTTGTTCTTATATTTAAATAATATAGAATTGTACGTTCAAAGTAATTTTCCCTCAAACTTTACAGATATTATTCTAGTGGGTTTTTGTTTTTTGCATCTAAGTGTTGCCAATGAGGATTCTTACTTCTTTGCAGATAGACTTTTTTTTTTCCCCTCTAGAAGCTTTAAGGATCTTCTCTTTATTCTCAATATCTTAAGACTTCACAAGGATGTATTATTAGAGGCAAGTCTTCTTTTCTTTTATTCTACTTGCCCCTCAGTGGTCTTTTCTTTCTTTCTTATTTTTTTAAAGATTTTATGTATTCATTTGAGACACAGAGATATGGAGAGAGAGAGACAGCATGAACAGGGGGAGAGGCAGAGGGAGAGGGAGAAGCAGGCTCCCCACCGAGCAAGGAGCCCGACGTGGGGCTCGATCCCAGGACCCTGGGATCATGATCTGAGCTGAAGGCAGACGCTTAACCATCTGAGCCACCCAGGTGCCCCCCCTCAGTGGTCTTTTCAAACTAAAATCTTTCTTCCAGTTATGAGAAATTTTCTTCTTCTTCTTCTTCTTCTTTTATTACTTCTTCTCTTCTCTTGTTTTCTTTCTTTCTGGATTGCCATATAAATGGATATTGATTCTCCTGGATTGCTATTTTATATATTTTTAAGCTTTCCTAAAAGTTTCCCTGTGGTCAAGACTGGATGCAGACACGCTAGCATGGAAGGCATGCTTTCGAAAGAAAGGCTGAAGGTGTGATTGTAAACATGGGGAGCCCAAGCTTGAGGTGTATGTGTATGGAGGTCTCTACCAACAAGGTTGTCACTGTAGTCTTTTCTATGAAATTATACCTCAGCATAACCAAAAACTTGATGATGGGAAGTTTTTCTTTATAGAAGTACTCCAGCTAATGAGTGAAGGAGGAATGATAGAATATCACCATTTGGCAATCCCTGATGAAAAATGGATCTAGGCAATGATTCACTAATGTCTGTGAACATCACAAGAAGAGAGACAATCAGATATTACATACTTCTAATGCAAGTACACAGCATCGTCACCTGTGAAATTGTCTTGCCAAAAAACCAAACCTGGATTTTCACAAGTCTCTACACCTAACTATCAGTTTACTTAAAAAACACTATTGGGCTATCATCACCAAAATCCATGGATACTGGGAAACTCTACATGAAAACTAGCTAACACCTGCATTAATAAATTTCAGTGGGGCGGGGTGGGAGGGAAGAAATGCTGGAGGGAACCTATAGATTAAAAGAGACTCAAAAGAAATTGAGGTCTTCCTGTGAGTATTTTTGGTGTGATAACAATGTGGTTATGCTTTAAAAAATCCTTTTAGAGAAATATACTGAAATATTTATGAATAAAATAATATGATATCTAGAGTTTGCTTCAGAATATTCAGGGGAGGAGAAGCGAGCGTGGGTATGTATGTAATGAGATTGGTCTCGCATTGATAGTTGTTCAAACTGAGGGATAAATACGTGGGGGTTCTTGCTCTACATTTTTTTAGGGGGGTGGGGAGAGAGTAGGGAGGGACAGAGGGAGAGGGAGAGAGAGAATCTGAAGCAGACTCCAGGCCAAGTGCAGAGCCCAATGCAGGGATCCATTTCAGACCCTGAGATGATGACCTGAGCCGAAATCAAGTCGGACGCTTAACCAACTGAGCCCCCCAGGTGCCCCTATTGCTCTACTTTTGTATGTGTTTGAAATTTTTCAGAATAGAAAGTTTAAAGTAAAAAAATTTAGGGCAGCAAAGTCAAAAGAACCGCGATGTAAATTCTACTTTAACTCCATGCCCTGGACTACATTGTTAACCTCTCTGTGGCTCTGTTTCTTCATCGACAGTAATGGCCCCTACATCACAGAGGGGTGGTGAGGGTTTGATGAGGTTTTCCCTATAAAGCCCTTCCAACACTGCCTGGCTCTCAGTCCACACTCAGTAAAGGCTAGCTCTTGTTACTGTTATTTATTTATTTTGATGGTCCTATCTTGAGGGGATGGTCCTAGGTGGGTCCTAGGTAAATGCTGCAATAGTATCTCCTATATGTTCCTCGCCTTGCATTTATAACAGGGGTACTCCTAGAACCATTGCTTTCTTTTTTTAAAATTTTTTAAAGATTTTTTTATTATTTATTTGAGAGAGAGAGGCATAGAGCACAAGCAGGGGGAGCAGCAGAGAGAGAGGGAGGAGCAGGCTCCCCGCTGAGCAGGGAGCCTGATATGGGGCTCGATCCCAGGACCCTGGGATCATGACCTGAGCCGAAGGCAGACGCTCAACTGACTGAGCCACCCAGGTGCCCTGAACCATTGCTTTCTGGCGTGAAAGGCTGACCCTTTCCCTAGGGCGACCTAATCAGCACTAGGGAGCCCAGGGATGTTGTTCCCTGATGGTGCCCAAAGCAAGTATGACCTCTTGAAAGGGATTTAGAAACAACCATGTCAATACTATGCTAATGGGGGTGCCTGGCTGGCTCAGTTGGTAGAGCGTGCAACTTTTGATTTCAGGGTTGTGAGTTCAAGTCCCACATTGGGTGTAGAGCTGATTTTAAAAAAATACTACACTAATGTAGTGCAGTAAATGTAGTCAACACTCCAAATAAAAGGCAGAAGTTGCCAGACTGGGCGCCTGGGTGGCTCAGTCGTTAAGTGTCTGCCTTCGGCTCAGGTCATGGTCCCAGGGTCCTGGGGTCGAGTCCCACATCAGGCTCCCTGCTCCGTGGAGAGCCTGCTTCTCCCTCTCCCGCTCCCCGTTTGTGTTCCCTCTCTCGCTGTGTCTCTCTCTGTCAAATAAATAAATGAAGTCTTCAAAAAAAAAAAAGTTGCCAGACTGACCAAAAAAAAAAAAAAAAAAAGACTGCCTATAAGAAACCCAGTTACTTAGGTTAAAGGATTAAAAAAATATATACTACACTAACACTAATCATAAGAAATCTATTATTTTAGCTATATACTATATACATATCTCAATATAGTATTTATATTATATGTAACATGATTATATATAATATATAGCATATATATTAACATCCAATAAAGTAGATTTAATCCAAGGAACATTGCCAGAGATATAGAGGGATATTTTGTAACGAAGAAAGGGTCAATGCATAAGAAGGTGTCATTCTAAGTGTGTGTGTACCTTAATAACAGAGCTGCAAAATATGTGAAGCAAAAACTGGTAGAATTTAAAGGAGAAAAAGACAAATCCGCAATTATACTTGGAGACTTTAACACTCCTTCCTCAGTGATCAGTAGACCCGGTAGCTAATCATGAAGACACTATCCTTCAACTTGTCCTAATGGATATTGTTAGCTCTCTCCCTCAGCAACCACAGAACACACTTTGTTTTCAAGTGTGGAGCATTCACCATGAGAAACCCTAGGCTGGGCCATAAAGAAAGGGCCAATACATTTAAGAGGATGAAAATAACAGAGTATGTTCACTGACCATAAAGGAATTAGATTAGTGATCAATAGTTAGCTCTCTGGGAAGTTCCCTAAATGTGGGGGAAATTAACCAAATGCAGGGCTACCTGGGCACTTTTAAATGACTTCTCTGGAGGCCTGTCACTACGAAAGTATACAGTTTCTCTTCCTCCTTCCTTTCCCCCAAACACACCTCAGTGTCTGTTTGCATCCAGTCATATCTGTGGGGTCATTTGTTTTGTCCCCATGAGAGAAGAAAAGAGTTTTCGGTGGTGAGAAGAGCTAGAAAAAGATAAGAGGAGCTCTAGGGGATCATAATGGCATCGAGTCCTTTTTTGCTGGACCTGCCTAAGGGAGACTTTGAGAGACCGAACACAAGAAGACCTATTTCAAAACCCAGGTGCCAGAGTGCGGCACAGAACGGGGGACAATACCCTTCTAACCCAGAGCCATTGGGGCACCCCCGGGATTGCCAGCTTCCAGAGGAGCTATAGAAAGTGCCGTTAGCATGGACAGGGGTGTTTCATTAGGGACACAAAGTGACCAGATTTCGTAAGTAGCTTTGCAAGCGGAAGACGGGGAGAAGTGGAAGCTGGAACGGGGTAGGAAAATAGGGTGGGGCTCCCAGAAATCAATGGTACGGGGTGGGGCACTTGAAAGTGGGGTGTGGTCTTACTATTACACAGAGACTTAACTAAGAAACATATAGAACTTACTGAGAACAACAGGTGGAATCGTCTCCTTTTTTTTTTTTTAGAAAACATCTTTCTTTTTTTTTAAGATTTTATTTATTTATTTGACAGAGAGAGACACAGCGAGAGAGGGAACACAAGCAGGGGGAGTGGGAGAGGGAGAAGCAGGCTCCCTGCTGAGCAGGGAGCCCGATGCAGGGCTCGATCCCAGGACCCTGGGATCATGACCTGAGCTGAAGGCAGATGCTTAATGACTGAGCCACCCAGGTGCCCCTAGAAAGCATCTTTCAACTAACATCCTTTTTAAAATTTAAATTCAGTTAATTAACATATAGTGTATTATTAGTTTCAGAGGTACATCAGTCTTACGTAACACCCAGTGCTCATTACATCACGTGCCCGCCTTAATGTCCATCCCCTGTTACCCCATTCCCCACCCCCTCCCCTCCGGCAACCCTCAGTTTGTTTCCTGTGATTAAGAGTCTCTCATGGTTTGTCCCCCTCTCTGGTTTCGTCTTGTATTTTTCCCTCCCTTCCTCTATGCTCTTCTGTTTCATTTCTTAAATTCCACATATGAGTGAAATCATATAATTGTCTTTCTCTGATTGACTTATTTCACTTAGCATAATACCCTCTAGTTCCATCCACATCGTTGCAAATGGCCAGATTTCTTTTTTTCTGATGGTTGCATAATATTCCATTGTATATATAGACCACATCTTCTTTATCCATTCATCTGTTGATGGACATCTGGGCTCTTTCATAGTTTGGCTATTGTGGACATTGCTGCTATAAACACTGGGGTGCACGTGCCCCTTTGGATCCCTACACTTATATCTTTGGGGTAAATACTTAGTAGTGCAATTGCTGGGTCATAGGGTAGCTCTATTTTCAACTTTTTGAGGAACCTCCGTACTGTTTTCAAGAGTGGCTGCACCAGCTTGCACTCCCACCAATAGTGTAAGAGTGTGGAATTGTCTCCTTTTCTGGAATAAATAACAAGATCCTCCAGGGGCCAGTCTTAGGGACTCTTTTGATAATCTAGGATCACTTGAGGGTTTATGCAGAAAGAGAACTACAGTAACTCCTTCTGATTGGTC
Source organism: Eumetopias jubatus (assembly GCF_037043125.1). Lineage (NCBI taxonomy): Eukaryota > Metazoa > Chordata > Mammalia > Carnivora > Otariidae > Eumetopias > Eumetopias jubatus. The sequence goes on from NW_028274817.1 coordinate 29,034,491, forward strand.
TGTTGCCTGGACTCCAACAGAATTTTCTATAAAGAGAATTATTGTGCCTTGTAGATTCTTGATGAAGAAACATCCTTTATCTTTAGTTCTTAGCAGGTTAAATTTGGAAAGGAACATGTAAGATCAATGATAAATGCAGGAGGCTTGTATAGACCTGCATAAAAGTGTTCAGAGGATTTAACACCACATAGTAAGGGCAACATAAAGAGCTTTTTATAAGTTATATCAAGAGCAAGATGACAGGGGCGCCTGGGTGGCTCAGTCATTAAGCGTCTGCCTTCGGCTCAGGTCATGGTCCCAGGGTCCTGGGATCGAGCCCCGCATCGGGCTCCCTGCTCCGCGGGAAGCCTGCTTCTCCCTCTCCCACTCCCCCTGCTTGTGTTCCCTCTCTCGCTGTGTCTCTCTCTGTCAAATAAATAAAATCTTAAAAAAAAAAAAGAAACGAAGTTAGAAATTAAAAAAAAAACAAAACAAGATGACAATAGAGAAAAGCATACAAGTGGCCGTGACATAGTGATGAATGATAAAGATAGACTGGAGCTCCTCTGCTCTCACTTGGTACCTGTATTTTCTGTCAAGGAGAAATCTTCATACTGGAAAGTCTAGCCCAGTGCTCTTCAAACTTTATCATGCATATGCATCACCTCAGGATTTTGTTAAAATGGAGATTCTTTTAAAAAAAATATGGAACGCTTCATCAATTTGTGTGTCATCCTTGGAGCAGGCCACGCTGATCTCTGAGTCGTTCCCAATTTCAGTATATGTGCTGCCAAAGTGAGCACTTAAAATGGAGATTCTGGTGGCACCTGGGTGGCTCAGTCGGTGAAGCATCTGCCTTCGGCTCAGGTCATGATCTTAGGGTCCTGGGATCGAGCCCTGTGATGGGCTCCTTGCTTAGCAGGGAGCTTGCTTCTCCTTCTCCCTCTGCCGCTCCCCCTGCTTGTGCTCTCTCTCTCTCTCTCTCTCTGTGTGTCAAATAAATAAATAAAATCTTTAAAAAAAAAAAAAAGAAAGAAAGTCCAGGATGGATAAAGTGGCTAAAATGGTTTTTAAAAGCATTTCATTGCTGGGGCGCCTGGGTGGCTCAGTCGGTTAAGCATCTAACTTTGGCTCAGGTCATGGTCTCGGGGTCCTCAGGCACTTCGGGCTCCCCACTCAGTGGGGAGTCTGCTTGTCCCTCTCCTTCTGCCCCTCTCCCCATTTGCATGCTCTCTCTCAAATAAATAAATAAAATCTTTTAAAAAAGTATTTCATTGCTTTAACCAGGTTCAAGTCTTTGGTCTAGACAAATGACATCTCTCAGAGCATTGGGAGTGCCTGCAAATGAGACCTTTAAACCACTCTGGGGATACTTTTATTTTCATCAATGTGGAGAGTAGGAGAGGTGCTAGAAACCTCTAGAAGAGAGGCAGATGCAATCCTGGGTTTCAAAACAGGAAAGAAGTGCAAGTGGAAGTGGACAGATCAGTCAGCTTGATGTTAATTCCCGGAGACAATCTGAAATGGATTCTTTTTCAAGCATGGTTTCTGCTCACCGGACCCAGTATGATTTCCCTGAGAGCAAATCCCGTCCGACTAGTTTCATTATCTCCTCTAGGTTTACTAGAACGATAGGTCAGGGCAGCTATGGTAGATTGAGAGCAAGTGAAATCGGGCACAACACTAGCTGAGGACTTTCAAGATATTATTTGTGCAAAGCAGCACAATAGTGACTGGCCGTGAGGCCAATGAGGGGGATTAGGAACGGGTTGATCCAGTCTGCCCAGAGGGCCCTGATGAATGAGTAATAACTCCCAAAGGAGAGTGTCCAGGCCCACTATAAGTTTTCGTCCTCAGCCTGGCCTGTTGAAGCAATTTTATCACTGGCTTAGATCCGTGGTTCTCAAATATTTGGGCACCTCGGGATCTCTCGGGGACAAGGGATGCTTGTTAAAATATAGGTTCCAAGGCTCCAATCCTGGGCTCTGATTCAGCAGGTCTGAATGCATTTTTTATTAAGCATTTCAAAGTGACCCTGAGGAAGGTACTCCATGGAGCTTCATTTGAAAAAAACTGAACATAAGCAGCACAAGACACTCTTTGACAAATGTGTATTTGGGGTTTCCCAAATGAGTGAGGGTTAGGGAAGCCAAGGCTAATATTTCCTTAGAGAGCCATCCTCAAGCCCCGAGGCTGCCCATTTTCTTGATTCTGAAGGAGACTGAGAGTGGGGAAGTATTTTTACCTTTGGCCTATATTGTTTGAATTAATTATTATAAAAAGAAGTCTAGGACTTCTCTCTAGAAGATGGAAATACACATACTCTTTGCTATTTCTCTTATGAAGTACAACTAAAACCCCTTGACATTGTATATGTCATACAGGGGTGCCTGGCTGGCTTTGTTGTAGGACCATGCCACTCTTGATCTCTGGGTCTTGAGTTCAAGCCCCACGTTGGGTGTAGAGATTAACTAACCAACTAACTAACCAAACAAACTTAAATAAGAAAGCATACGAAGGCTCTGAAAGGTAGAGAGAACAAGGTAGATCATTTAGGGATCTTTGGATGCAAGGAACAATATGGTGGTAAGTTCCCTGGGTTTCTTCTGGCCTCACGTACCATGCACTTGGGGCTGCAGAAGGTGGTAACCCCAAAGTGTGGAGGCCTGAAAGGTGGAACTGCCAACGAGTGCAGACAAAAAAAGCCCCAAGAAAAGGCTTGCTCTCTTTAGCCAAAGACCAGAAAATAAACAGCCAAGAATGACAGCAAACATTTAGACAATAAATGCTTTTCCCCAGCCAAGCACTACAGAAAAATCGTGGCACCATCCCCACCTACACCAGCAAAGGCCAAGGGAAGAGCCTAGATTTCTGCCCTCACAAGGTTGTACCACGGCACCCAAGCCTCCTGCCTCGGTGGCTGGTATCAGAGGAGGCTTGGAGGAGAGTCAGGACATTTAGCACTGCCCCCTCAGCAACGGGGCCACCTCCCCCTCATGGTGTCAGTAGAACCCACGTGGAGAGCAGTCACAGGGCCCCTACACCTCCCAGCCGGGGAGGAAACAGTAGAGCCCGAGTGGGGGGCTGGAACTCCCAGGCCTACCCAGCAGCCCCTCCTGGGTGGCAGAGGAGGCCCTGGGGCTAACCTGGATGCTCACCACCGCCCGGCAGTAACAGGGCAGCGTCGCCTCTTTCCTCTGACAGGACAGTGTCATGGGAAGTCGGCTAGAACAGAAGGTTTAAATACGATACGGAGTCTCACAAAATAATACCCCAAGTGTTGAGGTTTCACCTGAAAGTCACTCATCATACCAAGGATCAGGGAGATCCCAAGCCGAAGGAAAAAGATGAAAAGATGCTGTCTTAGTGTCCCAGGGCTACCATAACATAGTACTACAAACTGAGTGGCTTAAAAACAACAGGAATTTGTTGTCTCACCGTTCTGGAGCCTTGGAGTCCGAAATCGAGAATCAGGGTGTTGACAGGGCCATGCGCCCTGTGAAACCCGGAGGGGAGAATCCTTCCTGGCCTCTCCCCAGCTTCTGGAGTGGCTGTCAGTTCCTTGGCTCACATTGGTATCACTCCAAACTCTTTCTCTGTTATCACATAGCATTCTCCCCGTGTCTGTGTCCAAAGTTACCTCCTCTTATAAGGATATCAGTCATATTTCATTAGGACCCGCCCTAATAACCTCAACTTAACTGCATCCACAAAGACCCTATTTCCAAGTAAGGACACATTTACAGGTAATAGGGGATGAGGACATCAACACATCTCTGTTCTCTGTGTTTCAGGAATACAGTTCGACCTATAACAGTTGCCAACACCGAGATGGCAGAAATGTTAGAATTCTCTGACAAAGATTTTAAAGCTGCTGTGTAATAAGAATGTTTCAGCAAGCAGTTACGAACACACTTGAAACAAATGCAATAGAACGTATAAAATAGAAACAACAAATGAGAATTTGAGAATATAAAGAAGCACAAAAGGGGTATTTTAAAACTGAAAAATACAATCACTGAGATATAAAACTTAGAGGATGAGCTCAACAGCAGAATGGAGGTGACAGAGGAAAGAATCAATAAACTGGAAGATAACATAATAGAAATGACCCAGTCTGAGCAACAGAGGGAGAATATAAATTTTAAAGATTTATTTATTTATTCCAGAGAAAGGGAGACAGAGTGAGTGGGGGGGAGGGGCAGAGGGAGGGGGGGCGAGAGAGAGACAGAGAGAATCCCCACCTGAGCACAGAGCCCGATGTGGGGCTCGATCCCATGACCCTGAGATCATGACCTCGGCCGAAACCAAGAGTCAGATGTTGCACCGACTGAGGCACCCAGGTGCTCCAGGAGAAAATAAATTTTAAAAAATGAACAGAGCCTCAAGGACCTGAGGGATTATAACAAAAGATCTAACATTTGTATTGTAGGAGTATCAGAAGGAGATGAGAAAGAGGGTAGGGCTTAAAAAGTACTCAAAGAGGGGCACCTGGCTGCCTCAGTCAGTAGAGCACATGACTCTTGATCTCGGGGTTGTAAGTTCGAGCCCCGTGTTGGGCATAGAGCTTACTTTAAAAAAAGTAATAATGACCGAAGAAGAAATAATGGTTTTTGTTTGTTTGTTTTGTTTTGCATAGAAAGAAATAATGACTGAAATTTTTTCCAAATATGGCAAGAAGCATAAAGCCACAGATTCATGAAGTTGAGCAAATCTTAAACAGGATATACTCAAAGAAATCCATACCAAAGCACATCATAATTAAACTTCTAAAAACTAAAGACAAAGAAAAAAATCTTGAAAGCCACAAGAAAAAAATGTTATCTTGGGGAAATAACAATTTGAATGACAGCAGATTTCATATCAGAAGTCATGGAAGCCAGAAGGAATTGGCACAATATTTTTTTTAAATGGTGAAAAAAAAGGAGTTGTCAACCCAGAATCCTGTACCTAGTGAGAACATCCTTCAGGAATGAAAGGAAAAATCAAGACATTCTCAAATTAGGAAAAACTAAGAGAATTTGTGACCATCAGACCATCCCTAAATTTTAATTTAGGGTTTTAGAGCTAATGGAATTGCTCTAAACAGAAAAGATATGATAAAAGAAGAAATCTTGGAACATCAAGAAGGAAGGAGGAAGAACACAATAAACAAAAATATGGGGAAATGAAGTAATCTTTCTTTCTCCTCTTAAATTTTCTATATTATGTTTGATGGTTGAAGCCATAATTATAACACTATCTGATATGGTTCTAAATGTGTGTAGAGGAAGTATTTAGGACAATTATAAATAGGGGAAGGAAAAGGAATATAAAGAGAGGTAAGATTTCTGTACTTCACTCAAGATGGTAAATGGATAACACCAATAGATTGTCCTAAGTCCTCTGTATATATAATGTAATACCTGTATATATAATGTAATACCTAAAAAAAACCTTTGCAAAGAAATATACTCAAAAACATCATAGATAAATCGAAATAGATTTCTAAAAAATGTCTAAGTAACCCACAGGAGGGCAGTAAAAAGAAAGCAAGAAATGAAAAACAGAGAGAACAAACAGAAAACAAAAAAAATTAAATGTCAAGCTCAAGCTCTAATGTAGCAATAATTACATTGAGTGTAACACTCTCTATACAACAATTAAGAGACAAAGATTGGCAGTGTGGATTAAAAAACAGAGCCAACAAGGGTGCCTGGCTGGCTCAGTTGGAGGAGGGTATGACTCTTGATCTCGGGGTTGTGGGTTCAAGCCCCATATTGGGTGTAGCGATTACTAAAACAAAAAAAAACAAAACACCCCCCCCAAAAAAACCCAGCTTAAAAAAAAAGTAAGTTATTAAAAAAAGACCAGGGCCAACCATACACTGTCTACAAGGAAATCACTTCCAATATAATGATAAGCCAAGGTGAAAATAAAAGGATATAGAGAGAGATATTATGCAAACATTAACCAAAAGAAAACAGAAGTGGCTCCATTTTAATATCAGATAAAATAGACTTTAGAGTAAAGAAAATGACCAGTGACAGAGAGGAATGTGATGATTTATATGATGATAAAAATGTCAAAATTCACCAAAAAGACATAGCAATCCTGAATGCATATACACCAAAAAAAGAGCTACAAAATATATAAAGCAAAAGCTAGAGATAGATAAGCCCCACAACTGTAGCCAGACACTTCAATAACCCTTTCCCAACAACTAATAGATTAACTAGACAGAAAATAAGCAAGGATGTACAACTCAACAACATCAACCAACAAGATCTGATAGACCTTTTGAGGACACTCCAGCCAACAACAGCAGCATATGCATTCTTTTCAAGTGCCCACAAAACATACACAAAGATAGAGCATATTCTGGACCATAAAACAAGTCTGGAAAAATTTTAAATAATTGTGTTCTCTGATCACAATGGAATCAGAGTAGAAATCAATAAACAAAAAGATGACAGACAAATCTCCAAACAATTGGAAACTCAAAACATACTTCTAAATAATCCACAGGTCAAAGAGAAAGTCTTTGGAAATAAAGAAAAAAATACATTAAACCAAATGAGAATGAAAATGCAACAAATCAAAATTTGTGGCAGGCTGCTAAAGTAGTGTTGGGAGGAAAATTTACAGCACTAACTGCACACATTAGAAAAGAGGCAAAGTCTCAAATCAGTAATCTCAGCTTCCACCTCAAGAGCCTGCAAAAACAAGAGCAGAAGAAACCCAAAGGAAGCAAAAGGAAGAAAACAATAATTGCTCAAAGCAGAAATCAATGAAAGCAGAAACAGAAAAACAATAGGGAAAAACAATGAAACAAAGAACTGGTTCTTTGAAAAGACCAATAGCCAAACCTCTACGACTGCTGACAAAGAAAAAAGATAGAGAAGGGGTACCTGGCTGGCTCTTGATAAGCACGGGACTCTTGATCTCGGGATCATGAATTCAAGCCCCACGTTGGGTGTAGAGATTACATAAGTAAATAAATAAAGACAGAGAGCGAGAAGACACACATTATCAACAGCCAGAATCAAATAGGGATAGCACTACAGACCCAGCAGACATCAAAAGGATAAGAAAAGAATACAATGAAAATCTCCTCACATGTGAATCTGACAACTTAGATGGAATGGACCAATTCCCCGAAAAACACGAATTGTCACAACTCACCAAATATGAAATAGATTATTTGAATAACCTTATAACCTCAAGAAATTGAATTTATAATGTAAAAACTCTCAAAAAAAAGAAAGAAAGAAAGAAAGAAATCTCCATGCCCAGATAGCTACACTGGAGAATTATACAAAACATGTAAGAAAGGATCTATACCAATTCTACCAGTCTCTTCCAGAAAACAGAAGAGGAGAAAATACAGTTGACCCTTAAATGACACTGGAGTTAGGAGTGCTGACCCCTCTGCACAAAAATCCACGTATAACTTTTAACTCTCCCGGGGCGCCTGGGTGGCTCAGTCATTAAGCGTCTGCCTTCAGCTCAGGTCATGATCCCAGGGTCCTGTTCGGTGGTAAGCCTGCTTCTCCCTCTCCCACTCCCGCTGTTTGTGTTCCCTCTCTTGCTGTATCTCTCTCTGTCAAATAAATAAATAAAATTTTTAAAAAATAAAAACTTTTAACTCTCCCAAAACTTAACAGCTAATAACCTACTGTTGACCAGAAGCCTTATGATAACATCAACAGTCGATTAACACATGTTTTATATGTTATATGTATTATACAATGTATAAAGTAAGCTAGAGAAAGGAAAATGTTAAGAAAATCTTAAGAGAAAATACATTTACAGTATTGTACTGCAAAAAAATCCACATATAAATATTATATTGTTCAAAATCCGCATATAAGTTCAAACCCATGTTGTTCAAGGATCAACTGTACTTCCCAATTCACTTTATGAACTAGTATTAACCTGGTATCAAAATCAGACAGAAATCACACAACAAAGAAAACTATATACCAATAACCCTCATGAATGCAGATGCAAAAATCCTTCACAAGATATTAGCAAATAGGGGGCACCTGGCTGGCTCAGTCAGTAGAGCATGCGACTCTTGATCTTGGGGTTGTGAGTTTGAGCCCCACGTTAGGTGTAGAGATTACTTAACAAAAAAGATAATAGCAAATAGATTTCAGCAATGTATAAAAGGAATCATATGCCATGTCCAAGTGGGGTTCATTTTGGAGATACAAGGATACTTCAATATTCAAAATCAATCAGTGTAATCTGCCATATTAACAGGCTACAGAAGAAAACTTAAACGATTGTATCAATTGAAGCAGAAAAAGCTTTTTGATAAAATGTCACACCTGTTCAGAATAAAAACTCTCAGTTCACTAGGAATGGAGGAGAGCTTCCTCAACTCAGCAGAAAGTATGTACAAAACCCCCGGGAACTTATGAGTATGTAATCTTTCATGGCAAAAGAGACTTGGTAGGTGTCGTTAAATTAAGGATCCTGACATGGTAAGATTATCCTGGATTATCCAAGTGTGTCAATATAATCATGGGGTCCTTACAAGAGGGAGACAAGAGGGTCAGACTCAGAGAGGGAGGTATGAGGATAGAAGCAGAGGTTGGGGCGACGTGCTCTGCAGATGGTGTAAGGGGTCACAAGCCGAGGAATGCAGGCAGCCTCTGGAAGGTGGAAAAGACAAGGAAACAGATACCCTCTAGGGCCTCAGGAAGGAACACTGCCCGGCTGGCCCTCTGATTATAGGACTTTTGGCCTCCAGAACTATAAGACAATAAATCTTCTGGTGGCGTTTTAAGCCACTCAGTTGTTTTAAACTACTCAGTTTGTGGTCATTTCTTTTAGAGTAGCAATAGGAAACATACAGAGGTGATGGCAATTGCTAGCACAGAGTTTAAAAAGGCTCTCTGGCAGGGGGGCCTGGCTGGCTCAGTCGGTAGAGTGTGCAACTCTTGATCTCAGGGTTGTGCGTTTATGCCCCTTGTTGGGTGCAGAGATTACTTAAATAAAGGAATTAGATTGGGGCGCCTGGGTGGCTCAGTCAGTGAAGCGTCTGCCTTTGGCTCACGTCACAATCCTGGAGTCCCAGGATCAAGCCCCATGTTGGGCTCCCCGCTCAGCGGGGAGTCTGCTTCTCCCTCTGCCTCTCCCCCTGACCCCTGGCTTGTGCTCTCGCTCACTCACTCTCTCTCTCAAGTGAATACATAAAATCTTTAAAAAAAGAAATTAGATAAAAAATAAAAAGACTCTCTGGCAAAGCTCTTGGCTCCTGCCTGGCCTGTCGATCCCTGGAAGATGGGAGCAATGCAGATATGAATTCATAATGTATATTCTATATTGTTCTTGTGGCTCTCCGCGTGTTTCCCTGTGTTAACCTAAATTATATTATTTAGATGTATGTTACCTGTGGGCAAGTTGAGTCAGTACATCACACAAGAACTTGTCTGCCTAACAGGCAGGCAGTAATAATGCTTTGCAACTAAATAATATGTTGGAGTTTCTGAAAGGTTTTCACACATGACACAAGTATCAACATAAATTGAAAATATGAGGGCAGGGGGGCGCCTGGGTGGCTCACTTGATCAAGTGTCTGACTCTTGATTTCGGCTCAGGTCATGATCTCAGGGTTGGCTCCATGTTAAGATTCTCTAAAGAGATGAAGCTTCTGTCTCTCCCTCTGCTTCTGCCCGTCCCCCCAATCAAAAAAAAAAAAGACAAAAAGAAAATCTGAGGGCAGGGATCATAGGAGGTCTCCAGAGAAGGAGGCTGTCAAAGCACCACTGAGTGAACAAGAGAGGAAGAGAGACAATTGCCAGGGAAAGGTAATGAGTTCTCCTTCCCCTGGAAAAATTGGTGAAGGCCTGCAACCTTTAAGTCTTAGCTTGAAAGACGCGGCCATCTTTGGGGGGGCATTATTCTGCCTGCCATGACTTCTGGTCTCTCTACTCTGGAGGGACTGTTTCTCTCAATCATCCACCGATATCATCCCCTGTGGCATCTCCCAGAAGGCACGGCTCTGGGCTTTCTGTTAATATTCACTGTACGGTCATATCAGAGACTAGTGGCTTTTGAATTTGTTGTTTTCCTATTTGGTTTTAGTCAGATGCGCCACCGGGTGAGAGGGGCTGTCTCAGTCTTCACCGGTAGAGTTTTCTATCCCCGAATGGAAGCCAGCGGACCCTCGGAGGGCTGCTCTCAGTCCTGAGATATCTGGGGCTAATTCACAATAGAATTTAAGGAATGAAGCTGCTGGGTGTTTTGAAGTGGCCTGTCACTGGGAGCTCACACAAGTCAGTCAGGCCCTCCGTCTCCGCCACCCCAGCCTGCCCCTCCCACAGCCCCCCACCATCTCGGCAAACAGCAAATCCAGTCTTCCAGTTTCTCATGCAAAAACTTGCCTCTCACATCCAACATCTAAAACATCAGCAATCCCTGTGGATTACCTGCAACATATATTCTGAACTTAACCGCTTCTTACACCGCTACTGCTAGGAGCCTGGTCTGAGCCACCAGCAGCTTCCTCCCCAGGCATTGCTTTCGTATCCAGTTTGCTCCTCCTTCTTCCATTCTGCCTTCCTCCAGTTTCTTTTCTGTATTAAGTCATCTCTACGTCCCACGTGGGGCTTGAACTCATGACCCCGAGATCAAGAGTCGCATGCTCTTCTGACTGAGCCAGCCAGGCGCGCCCCCCCCAACCACCTCCAGTTTATTTTCAACACAGCAGCCACCGTGACCCTCGAAAAATGTGCTTCAGATCATGTCACTCCTCTTCTTACAACTCTCTGGTGGCTCCACATCTTGTTCTGAGGACAAGCTAAAGTCATGGCCCACAAGCATCTCCTTGCTCCTCCCTGACCATGATACCTCAGGTCCCTGCACTTACCGTTCCCTCTGCTAGAATGCTTTTCCTTCAGATACCTGCTTGGTTCCTCTCTTACATCCTTTAGATTTTTACTTAAATGTTTCCTTCTCAATGAGTCTTTTGCTGGCCACCATTTCGAAAATTACAATGCCCCCTCCAACACCTCACCCCCCTTTCCTGCTGAATTTCCTCCATGGCTCTATTTGCCATCCGATATTATCTATCTATCTATGTATCTATCTATCTATCTATCTATCTATCTATCATCAATCATCTATCTATATCTATCTATCAAATTATATATAAAGTATAATTACATATATAATATATAATTATATATAAAGTATAACGTGTTCATTGCCTGCCTTACCCCTCCAGTATAAATTCCCAAGGGCAGGGCTTTTTCTCTGTTTTGTTCATTGATGAATTCCCCAGTGCAATGAGAGGTACCTGTCACATAGAAAATGCCAATAAACATTTGCTGGATGGACGGAGAAATGAATTTTGCGTGTTCCCTACACCCCAGGCTCCCACTAACTATTCCCTCACCCAATCTCAGCATCACAGACTTCCACCCCTTTTGCTGAGGCTTGAGTTCACTTTGCATCTTAAAAATGTCCCAAGGTGGGGCGCCTGGGTGGCTCAGTGGGTTAAGCGTGTCTGCCTCCTGCTGGGGTCATGATCCCGGCTCCTAGGATCGAGCCCCGCCTCCTCGGGTTCCCTGCTCAGCAGGGAGCCTGCTTTTCCCTCTCCCTCCCCCACCAAGTAAATAAGATCTTTAAGACAAATGTCCCAAGCCTTGCAACTGACCACGCCCACTCCGCAAAAAGCTTCCTGCCAGGAAAGGGCCCTGGCGGTGCTGGCGGACCGTTTCCAGCCAGGCATGAGGTCTAGAAGTCAGGGAAGGCTTCCCGGAGGAGGTGACGACTGAGTGGCCGCTGAGGGGCCAGTGGAGTCAGAGTGAAGAAGCGCTATTCCAGCAGGCCACCGGCAGCGCCAGAGTTTGGACTGCCCCAGAAGTGGAAGCTCAGAGAAAGCCGCCTGAAACAGAGGGAAGAGGTAACGGCCGCTGGAGGCCACGCGGGGGGTGCTGGTGGGAGCCGTCATCGCGGGGATCCTGGGTGACCTGGGTTCAGGGGGACCCCGGAGCTGCTGGAGGAAACCGTGCAGGCCATGGAGGTGGAGTGAAGTAGGCTGGTGCTTAGAGCTTGGAGCAAAGAGGAATAAACCCAGGAAATACAAAAACACCTAAAAAAAAAAAAATGTCCCAAAAGATTAGCCCCACCCCCACTGAGGGAGTTTCATGTATCCCAGCCGGAGTGTTATCGCTCTTGGTTTGGGGCCAGAGGGAGCTGGATCTGAATGCTGGCCCTGCTGCTCCGTAGCTGTGTGTCAGACCCAAAGCAAGTCACTTCACTTCTCTGAGCCCCAGCTTCTCCGGTGGAGGGTGAGAATGTTATCTGCAATCGCAGCATTCCCGGGAAGCCTGGAAGTAGGCATGTCTTTTTCATGCCAAGAGCAGTGCCTGGCACAAAGAGGAGGCCATACCCTACGCACCGCTCTGCGGTTTGCAATCCCTGCACAAATCAATGTTGTGCGTATATCCTACTGGTCCCTTCATCTCTGATAGATTTCCGAAGCTGGGTTCCTGCCCTAGTGGTAAGGGCTTTAAAACAGTAAACCGTGCTAGATTATTATCCAGACAAGGCTGTAAAAATTCATACTCCTGCTAACTATGTATGAGAATGCTTGTTTCCCCACACACTTACTAGTACCAGATGTTATGAATCTTTTTCTTTTTTGCCCATCTGATGGGAGGAAATGGTGTTGATTTCCATTTCCTTTATCACAATGGTGAAGTTGAACATCTTTTCATGTGTGTGTTATTCATTTGCAGGTCCTCAGATGTGATTGCCTTTCCTTTGTCCAGTTGTCTTTTGGGTCATTTGTATTTTTCTTCCCTTTTTCTTAAGGATTTTATTTTTAAGGAATCTCCACACCCACCATGGGGCTCTAACTCACAACCTCAAGGTCAAAAATTGCACACTCCACCAACCAAGCCAGCTTGGCGCCTCTCGTTTGTATTTTTCTTATCAATTTATACATTGCGGATATGGAGAGGGACTGCCAAAAGGTACGAGGCTCTTTGGAGTGATGAAAATGTTCTAACATTAGATTACAGTGATAGTTTCAACAGCTCTGTAAATATACTAAAAAACTTTGAATTTACACTTTCAATCAGTGAGATTTATGGTATCTAAATTGTATCTCAGTAAAGCTGTTAAAAAAATGAACTATTTGGAAAGTGAATTTTTAAGACATTTTATGTATTTATATGAGAGAGAGTGAGAGAGAGAGAAAGAGGGAACACAAGCAGGGGAGGGGCAGAGGGAGAGCAAGAGGGAGAAGCAGACCCCCTGCTGAGCACAGAGCCCCATGCAGGGTTCAAATCCAGGACGCTGAGATCATGACCTGAGCCAAAGGCAGATGCTTAACTAGACTGAGCCACCCAGGCGCCCCCAAAGTGATTCTTAATGGCTCTATAAAATTTCCTTTACTGGAATGATCATATTTTATTTGACACCTCCAATTGCTTCTAATTATTTCCAATATTTCATTCATAAAGAAATCATGATGAATATCTTTGTGCATAAATCTCTGCTTTGTCTTAGGATACATTCTTAAAATGGGAATTCCTGGGGAGAATGATTTTTTTAAGGGGGAAGAATGATTTCTAATAAAGAATATGAAAATAGTTGACAGTGATTCCATCTCCGTTTGAACATTCTAGAGTTTTCGCCTTAAGTTCAGAATGCCATATTTAGTACCTCAAAACTAGTGGGAGTGCCTCGCTGACTCAGTTGGTGGAGCATGTGACTTGATCTTGGGGTTGTAAGTTCAAGTCCTATGCTGGGTGTAGAGCTTACTTAAAAATAAAATCCTGAAAAAAACCCCACAACACTATTATTGGCCTAGGTCCTCCTACTATGGTGACATCAAGTGCCATTATAACTGATCATAGAGAACATCTTCAGTTTTGGTCACTCAAAGATATGAAGCGAACTCCTCTCTTTATCACCAGTTGTTTAATTGTTACAGACTGATTGCTAGAAAAACAATATGAGAAGCTAAATTGCTTTCCCTGGCTCAAATCCATGGGGAATAGAGGCTAATTTTAGTGCAGTTTTTGGCAAAAGCAGGAAGTAGTGCTCAGTGGTTTCGTCTGTTACCGTTTCGTACCACCTTCCCATCTTGCTGACATATGCTAGAGAATTACAGCAATAATAAGAGTTATAAGAATAATGATAGATACTATTGACTGGCAACTATAAGGTCCTTCTCTGGACAGAAAAGAACCTATCTTCTTGGTTAATTGTGCTGAATGCTAAGAAAGAAATTCACCTAGAAGGACAATGAAGGAAAAAGCTTATATTTCCTACCTGTTCTCTAGACCCATCCTCTCAGCCCAAGCCCTTCTTCCATCAGCAAAGGTTTAGATTTAGCTGGGTGAACTGATTGGTGGTGGTTGATTTAGTAATTTCTAGGACATTAGCAAGAGAAGAGGCTCCCTGATGTAATGGGAAGTTTATTGGGTTAAGAACAAGGATCCTGGATTTTTGTCCTAACTCTGCTGCCATTTATCTATTATATGACATTTGGTAAATTGCACACCTTATGGGGATGTCAGTTTCCCATGTCTGGTTGATTTTTTTTTCCTGTCTAGTTGATTTCTAAGGGCCCTTCCAACTCTGACATGCTATAGATTTAAGGAAATAATAGAATTAGAAGTCTTCTATTAAGCAGTAGGTCAGGGAACAGATTTGGGAGTTGAGGTCAGAAGAGAGAACCTGAGTCACATCAGACACCTATTATGATCTAGGATATTTTATGTTAGATTCTTAAAGCCATTATAAAAAATATATTTGAGATTGCACAACTCTGCCTTTACTAAAAGAACCATAGGCGCACGATGGTGGATTTTGTAATATGCAGGCTAAACCTCAGTAAAGCCTTCAAAATATACATTTGATTGGCATTTTGTCTCCCAATAATCCCGGGTAGGGTGTATGCAATCGTGTGAATTGAGAATCTGCTCATTTACTTGCGTGAGTGAAAATGAGTGAGAGCAAAGGGATATGTTAGTAATCTTGGGAGTTTTGTTGGCTCAGAGAAGCTGCCGGGCTCTGGGGAGATTGATGGAACTAAAATGTCATTGTCGCAAGGGAGGCAACTATTGATTTCACTGACAAACCCTGTAATTATGGAACACAATGCCTGGTTACATTAATTAGAAGGGATGAGAGAGTGGAGCTGGAGGCCCTGCCGGGAGGAGAGAGGGAGAGTGTGGACCGGTCTTCTTTAGGTGTGGCTGCAGCATGCAGGGAGTGGGGAAGGGGGAATGGAAAAGTAGGGTGAAGGCAGGGACCAGCTTGAAGGGCTCTGTGAGAAAGCTGTAAGACTTACTACCTTGGGCTGCCTGGGTATTCAATAAGATCATATATGTAACACTACTTTAAAAATGGCCAAACACTATATAACTAAAAATATTTTTAACAGGCAATCCAGACATGTGGTAAAAATTCAGATGAGAGGGGCGCCTGGGTGGTTCAGTTGGTTGTGTGGGACTCTTGACTTTGGCTCAGGCCATGATCTCAGGGTCGTGGGTTGAGCCCCGAGTCGGCTCCCCGCTGGAGTCCGCTTGTCCCTCTCCCTCTGCCCCTCCCCTGCTTTCTCTCATAAATAAATAGTAAGTAAAAATCTTTAAAAATTCAGATGATAGAATAATCAGCGGCCTTCACCATCCCTGTGCCAGGGCCCCCGCGGTGGGCTTAGAGTTGTAAGGGATTTATGAGCCCATCCACGCCCCTTCTCCGCCTGTGCCCTGGTGCACATCCTTAAGGAGCGTCCTTGCCTGGGACGGAGGCCCAGAGATGGTGGCCAAGGCCTGGGCCTTCCCCTCAGAGAGCTTTCAGTCTAGCGGGGCAGACTGGAACGAAGGTTCTCAGCTCAGGACAGAACTGTGACACGGCTACACGTTCAAGTGGAGTCCTGTGGGAAGTGCGTGCCACTGTCCTGAGGATGCGGTAGCCGGTCATTTACAAGGAACCGACTCCTGCTTTGCAGAGCCTCAGGGAGATCTTCGTGGGAGGCTTGCTCTCTAGGAAGGCTGGAGGAGCAGGGCTGCAGGGACACACACACACACACACACACACACACACACACACACACACACACACAAAGTTCAGATGATAGAGGGGTGCCTGGCTAGCTCAGTCAGAGCTCATGACTCTTGATCTCAGGGTTGTGGGTTCAAGCCCTGCGATGTGTGTAGAGATTACTTAAAATCCTTAAAAAAATTCCGATGATATAAAGAAATGGTATAAAGGGACAGACAGTGAAAAGTAAGTCTCCCTCCCACCTTCGTCGCCCATTTGTCCGCCCCAGGAGCTTCTACTATCTCAATTTCTTGTGTATCCTTCCAGAGATATTCTATTATTCTATGCATATACAAATATACATACATATATATGTGTCCCAGATGGTCGGATACTATTCATATTGCTTTTTGTCTGTATTTGTTTTCACTTAACAATGTAGTTTGGAAATCACTTCTTATATTGATCTGCCTTATTCTTTTTTAACATCTATATAGTATTTTCTTGTCCTGCAACTTATTTAAACTTTCCCCTTTGAAGGATATTTGATTTGTTTCAATGGCATCCGGTCTAGTTAAAGTTCACCACTGAATAGTCCCCAACATAGTGTTACTGATGAAGGTCTTGGATTTCTTTATTTTTTGCTTAATGTAACAATTTATTTATGTTTGTATTTTTCTGGTAAGAGTAATAATCTCAGTATCCCCAAGACTTTTTTAAAAACTCTATTTTTTATTAGGTTTTAATTTTAATTCTAATATTGTTAACATACAGTGTTATATTAGTTTCAGGTGTACAATAGAGTGATTCAACAATTCTGTACATCACCAGGTGCTCATCAGGACAAGTGCCCTCCTTAATCCCCATCAGCTATTTCCCCCATTCCCCACCCCCCCCCCCGGTAACCATCAGTGTGTTCTCTAGAGTTAAGAGTCTGTTTCTTGAGGGTGCCTGGCTGGCTTGGTTGGTAAAATATGAGACTCTTGATCTCAGGGTCATGAGTTCAAGCCCCACGTGTGGCATAGAGTTTACTTAAAAAAAAAAAAGGGTCTGCTTCTTGGTTTGTTTCTCTACTTTTCCTTTGTTCATTTGTTTTGTTTCTTAAATACCACACTTATTTCACTTAGCATTATACTCTCTAGCTACATCCATGTTGCTACAGATGGCAAGATTTTGTTCTTTTTTATGGCTGAATAATATTCCATTATATAGATTCTATACATAATAACATATATATAATCACATCTTCTTTATCTATTCATCTATTGATGGACACTTGGGCTGCTTCCATAGTTTGGCTACTGTAAATAATACTGCAATAAACATAGGGGTGCATGTATCACTCTGAATTCATGTTTTTTTATTTTTTGGGTAAACACCCAGTAGTGCAATTACTGGATTGTAGGGTAGTTCTATTTTTAACTTTTTTTTTTAAAGATTTTATTTATTTATTTGAGAAAGAGAGAATGAGAGACAGAGAGCACGAGACGGAAGAGTGTCAGAGGGAGAAGCAGACTCCCCACTGAGCAGGGAGCCCGATGCGGGACTCGATCCTGGGACTCCAGGATCATGACCTGAGCCAAAGGCAGTCGCTTAACCAGCTGAGCTACCCAGGCGCCCTATTTTTAACTTTTTGAGGAAACTTCATCCTTTTCTCCACAGTGGCCACACCAGTTTACATTCCCACCAACAGTGCACAAGGGTTCCTTTTTCTCCACGTCCTTGACAACACTTGTTGTTTCTTGTGTTGTTGATTTTAGCCATTCTGACAGGTGTGAGGTCATATCTCATTGTGGTTGTGATTTGCATTTCCCTGATGATGGGCAATGTTGAGCATCTTTTCATGTGTCTGTTGGCCATCTGGATGTCTTCTTTGGAGAATGTCTGTTCTGCCCATTGTTTAATTGGATTATTTGTTTTTTTGGGTGTTGAGTTGTATCAGTTCCTTACATATTTTGGATACTAACCCTTTATTGGATACATCATTAGCAAACATCCCCTCCCATTCAGTAGGGAGTCTTTTAGTTTTGCTGATTGTTTCCTTCACTGTGCAGAAGCTTTTTGTTTTGATGTAGTCCCAATAGTTTATTTTTGCTTTTATCTCTTGCCTCAGGAGACATATCTAGAAAAATACAGCTACAGCTGTATTTACAGAATGTCAGAGAGGTTACTGCCTGTGCTCTCTGCTAGGATTTTTATCATGTCAGGTGTCACATTTAGGTCCTTAATCTATTTTGAGTTTACTTTTGTGTATGGTGTAAGGAAGTTATCCGGTTTCATTCTTTTTCATGTAGCTGTCCAGTTTTCCCAAAACCATGTGTTGAAGAGCCTGTCGATTTCCCACTGCATGTTCTTGCCTCCTTTGTTGAAGATTAATTGACCATATATCTGTGGGTTTGTTGTTTCTGGGCCTTCTATTCTGTTCTATTGGTCTCTGTGTCTATTTTTTGTGCCAGTACCATGCTGTTTTGATGACTACAGCTTTGTAGTATAACTGAAAGTCTGGAATTGTGATACCTCCAGTTTGGTTTTTCTTTTTCGAGATTGCTTTAGCTATTCAGAGTTTTTTGTGGTTCCATACAAATTTTAGGATTGTTTGTTTTAGTTCAGTGAAAAATGCTTGTTTGTATTTTGATAGAAATTGCATTAAATGTATAGATTGCTTTGGGTAGTATAGACATTTTTTTAAAAAGATTTTATTTATTTATTTGACAGAGACATAGTGAGAGAGGGAACACAAAAGCAGGGGGAGTGGGAGAGGGAGAAGCAGGCTTCCCCCCGAGCAGGGAGCCCGATGTGGGGCTCCATCCCAGGACCCTGGGATCATGACCAGAGCTGAAGGCAGACACTTAACGACTGAGCCACCCAGGCACCCCCGGGTAGTATAGACATTTTAACAGTATTTGTTCTTCCAATTCATGAGCATGGAATGTCTTTCCATTTCTCTGTGTCATCTTCAATTTCTTTCATCAGTGTTTTATAGTTTTCAGAGTACAGGTCTTTCATCTCTTTGGTTAGGTTTATTCCTAGATATCTTATTATTTTTGGTGCAGTTGTAAATGGGATTGTTTTCTTAAGTTCTCTTTCTGCTGCTTCATTATTAGTGTACAGCAATGCAACAGATTTCTGTACATTGATTTTGTATCCTGTGACTTTACTGAATTCATTGATCAGTTCTAGTAGTTTTTTGGTGGAGCCTTTAGGGTTTTCTATATATAGTATTATGTCATCTGCAAATAGTGACAGTTATACTTCTTCCTTATCAATTTGGATGCCTTTTATTTCTTTTTGTTGTCTGATTGCTGTGGCTAGGAATCCCAGCCACTATACTGACTAAAAGTGGTGAGAATGGACATCCTTGTCTTGTTCCTGACCTTAGGAGAATAGCTCTCTATTTTTCCCCACTGAGGATGATGTTAGCTGCAGGCTTTTCATATATGGCCTTTATTATGTTGAGGTATGTTCCTTCTAAACTTACTTTGTTGAGGTCTTTTATCACGAACGGATGTTGTACTTTGTTGAATTCTTTTTCTGCGTCTATTGAAATGATCATATGGTTTTTATTCTTTCTCTTATTGATGTGATCTATCACACTGATTTGTGAATATCGAACCACCCTTGCATCCCTGATATAAATCCCACTTGATCATGGTGTATGATCTTTTAATATATTGTTGGATTTGGTTTGCCAGTATTTTGTTGAGGATTTTTGCTTGTATGTTCATCAGAGATATTGGCCTGTAGTTCTCTTTTTTTTGTGGTATCTTTATCTGTTTTTGGTATCAGGGTAATGCTGGCCTCATGGAATGAATTTGGAAGTTTTCTTCCTCTTCTATTTTTTGGAATAGTTTTTTTTTTTTGAAGATTTTGTTTATTTATTTGTCAGAAAGAGAGAGAGCACAAGCAGGAGGAGTGGCAGGCCCGCTGATCAAGGAGCCCAATGTGGGACTCGATCCCAGGACCCTGGGATCATGACCTGAGCCGAAGGCAGACACTTAACTGACTGAGCCACCCAGGCGTTCCTATTTTTTGGAATAGTTTCAGAAGAATATGTATTAACTCTTTTTTTTTTTTTAAAGAGTTTTATCTATTTGAGAGAGAGTGAGAGAGACAGCACAAGAAGGGGGAGGGTCAGCGGGAGAAGCAGACTCCTCGCTGAGTGGGGAACCCAATGCGGGACTCCGGGATCATAACCTGAGCCAAAGGCAGTCGCTTAACCGACTGAGCCACCCTGGCACCCCTTAACTCTTATTTAAATGTTTGGTAGTATTTGTCTGTGAAGACGTCTGGTCCTGGACTTTTGTTTGTTGGGAGTTTTTTGATTACTGATTCAATTTCATTGCTGGTAATCGGTCCATTCAAATATTCTATTTCTTCCTGCTTCAGTTTTGGGAGGGTCTATGTTTCTAGGAATTTATCCATTTCTTCTAGGTTGTCCAATTTGTTGTCATATAATTTTTCATAATATTCTTACAATTGTATTTCTGTGGTATTGGTTATTATTTCTCCTCTTTCATTTGTGATTTTGTTTTTTAAGTCCTCTCTCTCGCTCTCTCTCTCTTTTTGATGAGTCTGGCTAGAGGTTTATCAAGTTGGTAGATCTTTTCAAAGAACCAGCTCCTGGTTTCATTGATCTGTTCTATTGGTTTTTTTTTATTTATCATTTATTTCTGCTCTTATCTTTATTATTTCCTTCCTTCTGCTGGTTTGGGGTTTTGTTTGTTGTTCTTTGTCTAGCTCCTTTAGGTGTAAGGTTAGGTTGTTTGAGATTTTTCTTGTATCTTGAGGTAGGCCTGTATTGCTATAAACTTCCCTCTTAGAACTGCTTTTGCTGAATCCCAAAGATTTTGGACCATTGTATTTTCATTTTCATTTGTTTCCCTGTAATTTCTTCTTTGATTTCTTGGTTGACCCACTCATTATTTAGTAGCATGTTATCTAATCTCCATGTATTTGTGCTCCTTCCAGTGTTTTCTTATGGTTGATTTCTAGTTTCATAGTGTTGTGGTCAGAAAAGATGCATGGTATAACTTTGATCTTTATGAATCTGGGGAGACTTATTTTGTGGCCTAATATGTCATCTATTCTGGAGAATATTCTATGTGTACTTGAAGAGAATGTGTACTGTGCTGTTTTAGGATGGAATGTTCTGAAAATAGCTGTTAAGTGCATCTGGTCCAGTGTGTCATTCAAAGCCACTGTTTCCTTGTTGATTTGCTGTTTGGATGATGTTTGTTATTAACTGTTTTATGTAGTTGGCTGCTCCCGTGTTGGATGCATAAATATTTACAATTGCTAGATCTTGTTGGGTTGTCTCATTATTTATTATGGAGTGTCTTTCTTTGTCTCTTGTTACAGTCTTTGATTGATTGATTTTAGAGAGGGAGAGAGAGCACACGAGTGCAAGGGGGAGGGGCAGAAGGAGAGGGAAAAGAGAGACTCTCAAGCTGACTCCTTATTGAGCGGAAGTCTGACGAGGGGCTCGATCTCACAACCCTGAGATCATGACCTGAGTTGAAACCAAGAATCGGATGCTCAACTGACTGAGCCACTCAGGCGCCCCTGCAGTCTTTGTTTTAAAGTCTATTTTGTCTGATATAAGTATTGCTACTCTGGCTTTCTAGAAAACTGTATTTTAGTGATGCAATAAAGAGCTGCAGGGAAATCCAAGTAAAATCAGTGCTAAAGAATGGATTTGGTGTGGCCAAATAGAGCCTACCAGGTTCGACGGAGGTTTCTATATATCTAGGCTCCAGTTTGGAAGGGCAGCTCAAACCTTCAAGAGTACTTTCTTGAAGGAGAAGAACCCAGAAGGGTAGTACAATGGAGTGGGAAGATTTCAGGGTCTGGAGTCCGAAGGCTTGGGTTCCAGTCCCAGTTCTGTCATGGACTAGCTGTGTGACCACCTTGGGTAGGTCACAGCCCTGGAGGTTCAGTTTTGTCTCTTGTGTTAAATAGGGGCAGTGATATCAAACTCCTCATGCTCTTGTGAGGACTAGATGAATTAACAGCCTTTCGTAAAGTGCTTTCTAAATGTTTATAAGTATTACTTTAGGGGCATCTGGGTGGCTCAGTTGGTTAAGCATCTGCCTTCGGCTCAGGTCATGATCCCAGGGTCCTGCGACTGAGCCCCACATCAGGCTCCCTGCTTCTCCTTCTCCCTCTGCTGCTCCCCTCTCTTTCTCTCTCTCTAATAAATAAATAAAATCTTAAAAAAAATAAGTATTACTTTACCCTAAGGGATGGAGACATAAAACCAGAATAGCTAGAGCTTCAGGTAGAGTAAATATGCAAATATGCACAAATTGCAACCTGAAAACAAAGAGATAGGCTAAGAAAGAAACAGCCCCTTCTTGGCTAGATACATATTAATTCAGAACTTAAAAAGGGACCAGGTAACGCTTTTTAAAAAAAGTTCCTGCAGGTCTACAATTTAAGTGTCCATCTTTGTTACAAACTGTTGGAAGGCATACTGCTCTTCTTTAGATACAAATAACTTTTTTCCCTTTATAGTTGCCTATATTACAACCCACTGAGCAAGGACAGAAGCCCGTAAGTGTCAGTGGAGTGAGAGAGATGATTTGCATTTTCAGGGGGAAAATGATCTCTGCTTAGATATACCAGCAGAGAGAAACCCAGCAGATGTTTTTGAAAAGAATTGGACCATTTGACATTTCATTGGAACAAAACCTAGAAACAGTACTAGGCAGGAAAAACCAACCAGCACCGTGTGAGACAAGGAAAGGAGAGAGACCAGAGTGTAAACTGATGTAAGAGTTCTGGAGGGTAATTTGGCAATATATATGTTGAACATAAAAATGCACATACTCTATCCTTCTGCCTCACGTTTCGGAAAAATTCAGTCCCAAAGCCATTAGGTGAAGGGGCGCCTGGGTGGCTGAGTCAGTTAAGTGTCCAACTCTTGATCTCAGCTCAGGTCTTGATCTCAGGGTCTGGGTTCAGCCCTGAGAGCCTACTTAAAAAAAATAAAGCCCTTAGGTAAAGCAGAGCAAGGTAGCCATCATGGTGGGGAGTGTGGGGGCTCCCCATGGGGGTATCAGATACTGAACGTGGTGAGGAGGGCATCCCTGTGGAGGGCAGCCTGGTAGGAAGGATCATAGTCCAAGTAGGAGGATGCAGGGATCCTCAGTGAAGGACAGCCTGGTGTGGGAAGCAGAGCCTGAGAGGACTGATGAGGGCATCCCATGATGGAATGGCATGAAGTGTTAGAGGCCGAATGGGATGAGGAGGGCATCTATGTTGGGGAGAGGTGATGTGGCGAGTCAGAGCCTGAGGGGGCAGACAAGGGCATGACAGGAAGTGTCAGCCTGAGCAGGACAAGGGGGGAATCTATGTAGAGGGGCAGCAAGTGATGGGGAACGAGAGGCCCAAAACAGGGTGAACAGACATGGTGTCAGGGAGGGAGCCTGTGGAAATGGGAGATGGCTTACTATATTATTTACCTATTTGTGTATAACAATTTACCCCCAAACTCAGTGGCTTAG
The DNA here is from genome assembly GCF_037043125.1 of Eumetopias jubatus. Taxonomy (NCBI): domain Eukaryota; kingdom Metazoa; phylum Chordata; class Mammalia; order Carnivora; family Otariidae; genus Eumetopias; species Eumetopias jubatus. The sequence continues at coordinate 29,057,971 of NW_028274817.1, forward strand.
AACAACAAATATTTATTAAATCAGTTTGTCAGGAATCTGGGCAGAGCCTAGCTGGGTGCCTCTGGCTCAGAGTCTCTCACAAAGCTCCGATCTAAAGGCTCAGCCCAGGGAGCATCTGCTTCCCAGCATAGTCATGCGGTTGTTAGCAGGATTTAGTTCCTCGTGAGCTGTTGACTGAGGGCCTCAGTTCTTCCATGGCTGTTGGCCAGGGGCTCCCTCAGCTCCTTGCTACATGGGACTCTCCATAGGGCATCTAGCTTCTCTGAGAGCAAGTGAGGGGGGGAGAGAGAGAGAGAGAGCGGGCAAATGAGCAAGCCAGGGTCAATTAGACAGAAGCCAGAATCTTCTTGTAATCTTGAGAGTGAGTGACTTTAAATTTTGCTGAATTCTATCATTAGAAGTGATTCACTAGATCCAGCTCACAGTCAAGGACAAGTGATTACACAAGTGAGAGAATACCACTAGGCAGGGATCGTTGAGGGACATCTTTGAAAAGTGATCCATACTATCCGAAGTGATCTACAGATTCAAGGCAATCCCTGTGAAAATCCCAATGGCAGAGTTTACAGAAATAGAAACAGTAGTCCTAAAATTCGTATAGAAGCACAAAGACTATGAATAGCCAAACCAGTCTTGAGAAAGAAGAAAAAAGCTGGAGGCAACACACTTCCTGATTTCAAAATATATTACAGAGTGACAGCAATTAAAACAGTATGGTACTGGCATAAAAACGGACACATAGACCAATGGAACAGAATAAAGAACTTGGAAATACAGCCATGCATGTACAATAAACAGCCAACCAGGGTGCCAAGAACACACAATAATGAAAGGATAGTCTCTTCAACAAATGGTGTTGAGAAAACTAGATATCTACATACCAAAGAATGAAATTGGACCCTTATCTTGCAGGATACACAAAATTCAACTCAAAATGTATTAAAGATTTAAATGTAAGACCAGAAACAATAGAACTCATAGAAGAAAACAGGGGAAAAGCTTCATGACATTGATCTTGGCAATTTCATGCCTATGACACCTGTGGTGTTGCACAAGCAACAAGAGCAAAAATAGACAGAGAAGACTATATCGAACTAAAAAGCTTCTTCACAGCAAAGGAAACAGAGTGAAAAGACAGCCTATGGAATGAGAGAAAATATTTGCCAAACATATATCTGGTAAGGGGTTAATATCCAAAATACATAAGACACTCTTATAACCGGGGCAACTGGGTGGTTCAGTTGGTTAAGCATCTGCCTTCGGCTCAGGTCATGATCCCAGGGTCCTGGGATCGAGCCCCGCATTGGGCTCCCTGCTCAGTGGGGAGTCTGCTTCTTCCTCTGCCTCTCCCCCTGGCTTATGCTCTCTCTCTTGCTCACTCACTCTCTCTCTCTCAAATAAATAAATAAAATCTTAAAAAAAAAAAAAGAAACTCTTACAACCATTTAAATAGTAAAAAACCAAATAACTTGATTTTAAAAATAGGCAAAAGAATTAAATAGACATTTCTTCAATGAAGACACAAAAATGGCCAATGGGTGTAAGAAAAAGTGATCGACATCACTAATCGTAAGGGAAATGCAAATCAAAATCACCTCATATCTGTTAAGATCGCTGTTAAAAAAAAAAGGCATCAGATAAGTGTTGGCAAAGATGAGGGGAAATTGGAACTGTTGATAGGATGTAAAATGGTGAGGCCACTATGGAAAAACAGTATGGGGTTTCCTCGAAAAAATTAAAAATAGATCTATCATATGATCCAGCAATCTCACTTTTGGGCATATAGGCAAAAGAATTGAAATCAGGATCTCAGAGCGATGTCTGTATTCCCAGGTTCACTGCAGCATTATTCATAATAGCCACGGTATGGAAATGACCTAAGTGTCCATCAACAGATGAATGGATAAAGAAAATATGGTATATACATACAATGGGTTATTATTCAGCCTTAAAAAAGAAAGGAATCTCGCCATAAACGACAACATGGATGGACCTTTAGGACATGATGCTAAGTGAAATCAGCCAATCACAGAAGGACAAATAGTACATGCTTCCACTTAGATGAGGTATTTAAAATAGTCAAATTCATGAAACCAATGAGGAGAATGGTGGTTGGCAAGGGTTTGGGGAACGGGGGGGAAATGCAGAGTTGCAGTTCAAGGGTATAAAGTTTCATCCTGTAAGATGTGTACATTCTAGTGATCTGCAGTATAGCACTGTGCTTATTGTATGCCTAAAAATCTGTTAAGAGGGTAGATCTCACATGAAGTTCTTACCACAATAAAAAAGAAGAAAGAAGAATAGCGCAGTGTTTAGGAAGTCATTTAGAGCTTTGTTTAACCCATGCTCCATTTGAACTAGCTATCCTACCTTGAGCAGCTTAACTCTCTCTCTGCTTCAATTTCCTCTCTGAAATGGGGATAATCATGCCCACATCACAGGGGATACTGAGAATTCAATGAAATTTTCCAGGTAAAGCAGGTAGAACAGTTCTTGGCACATGATAAGCAGTCAATAAGTGGTAGTTACTGTTAAAAAAGAAAAGAGGGGCACCTGGCTAGCTCAGTCAATGGAGCATGTGACTCTTGATCTCAGGGTTCTGAGTTTGAGCCCCACATTGGGCTTGGAGATTACTTAAATAAATAAATAAATACATACATAAATACTAAATAAATAAATAAAAGGAAAAAGAAAAGACACTTCCCAACACAGTTCCATACAGGGGGATTGATAAAATGTATAACTTATATTAAGAATAATAGAAACTAGTTATCTCATTGTCTTAACTTGCTAGAAATACAGAAAGTGATCAAATTAGAATGAGCCCTGTGGTGTTGGATGGGATATATCATGGTGTTGGATGGGATATATCATGGTGTTGGATGGGATATATCATGGTGTTGGATGGGATATATCATGGTGCTGGATGGGATATATCAGGGTGCAGATGGGATATATCAGGGTGCAGATGGGATATATCAGGGTGCCGGATGGGATATATCAGGGTGCCGGATGGGATATATCAGGGTGCCGGATGGGATATATCAGGGTGCTGGATGGGATATATCGGAGTGAACTCACGGTTAGATAGATAGATACAGAGATAGCCGTAGCTATAGATGCAGTTATAAATATAAAATCTGTGAGTGTGTGAGTGTGAGTGTGTGAGTGAGTGTGAGTGTGTGAGTGTGAGTGTGTGTGTGTGTGTAAGCATGTGAGGAAAGGTATATAAGTGAAGCCTCTGAGAGGATCAGGGAACAGCAACACACTGATAGCAATATCTACAACTAGCACCCAGATTTGGCTCCTAAATGGTATTTTCCCCTAAAGGGAACCAGGGCTTCTCAGAAAGATGGCTGATTTCAGGACTGAGTAAGTGAAAGCACAAGATGAGCCTAGACTATCTTGGGCCAGAAAATAAGGAAGCACTCAAGGAATGATGGGGACATGTCCAAGGGACACAGAAGCCAGCTCAAAGGAGCCCCCAGTAGCCAAATCTAGGACAACTTGAGCATCAAAGTAAACAATGAAAATAATGCATTACAACCCATAGAATAAAATAAGAAACCATAAGGCTATCCCGATATAAATAAACAAATGAATACACTGAAAGTTTGATGAGAAATGGAAGATTTACACAATTTCAAAGCACTTTCCCATAATATATTCATGAATTAAACACCATAACATCCTGGTGGAAAAGCCTGGCACATACCACTTGAGTCAAGTGATCATCCAATGAACACCGTCAGTAATGGCGCACATAGAAATCGCACTTCACCCTGATGGGATGCCGATTACAGTGTCCCTTCTGTCATAGTCCCGCCAAAGACGCGTAACCTGAACCTAATCATGAGGAAACTTCAGACAAACCCAAATTGAGGGACATTCTCCAAGATAACTGGCCTGTGGTCTTCAAAAGTGCCGCCAAGGTTTTGAAAGTCAATGAAGGACCAAGGAACTGTTCCAGACTCAAGGAGGTGAAGAAGATGGGGACAATGAAAAGCACCATATGGTTCTGAGCTGGATCCCTTTGCTATAACGGACCACTGGGGACAACCGATGAAGCTTGAGTGGGACCTGAGGATTAGATGTTAATAATCTATTAATGCTAATTCCCTGATTTTGAGGGCTGCATCATAAATAGGAAGATATCCTTGTTGGCCACAAAACCCACACTGAATTACTCAGGGGTAATGTGGCACCAGGTCGGTCGGTAACTGATACTCAAATAGTTCAGGAAGAAAACCCCAGGACATTCTGTACTGTACCTCCAACTTTTCTGTAAGTTTGTGATTGCTTCATCATCATCATCACCATCATCATCATCATAAGGGGCGCCTGGCTGGCTCAGTCAGTGGAGCGTGTGACTCTGGATCTCGGTCGGGGTTGTGAGTTCGAGCCCCACATTGGGTGTAGAAATTACTTAAAAATAAAATCTGAAAAAATATAAATAATAAATAATGAAAAGAATGGCATGGTCTGAAAGGCAGAGACACTCTGAGGGACTATTTCAGATTAAGGGAGGCTAGATGGAAATGACAAATGTCATGTCTGATCCTGAATTGCATCCCCACCCCCAAGTTCTTTTTGCTGCAAAGAATATTATTTGTACAACTGAAGAACTATGACTATGGCCTATAGGTTCAATAACAGTATTTTATCAATATTAATTTCCTGGTTTTAATATTTGCGATGTCCTTATGTAAGAGAAATATTTTGTTCTGAGAGATACATGCTGAAGTATTTAGGCTTAAAGGAACCCTGTGGGTAAATTTATTTTCAAATAGTTCAGGAAAAAAAGGAATATCATATTATCGAAAGGAAATGATAAAGCAAATTAACAAACTCAACAATTGAGGAAAATGGGTTAAAGAAACATGGATGTTCTTGCGACTGTCTGTAAGTCTGAAATTATTTTATAATAAACAGTGACCAGGGGGCACATGGCTGGCTCGGTTGGTAGAGTGTGAGACTCTTGGTCTCAGGGTTGTGAGTTCGAGCCCCATGGTGGGCATAGAGATTACTTAAAAAAAAAAAAAAGTTCTCAGGGCATAACATCTCTGATCTGCTCTAGAGATAGGACTGGGATTCTCAAACATTTCCTCCCGAGCTGACTTCTAGCATGCAAAAAAAAAAAAAAAAAAAAAAAAAGGTTACCAAAAACACACACGCTCTTCGTCCTGGCAATTGCTCTGCTAAAAAGTACCCAACATGTATATAAAGATATTCATACATCGGTGTTGATTGCAGCATTATTTGAAATAGCTGAAGACCAGCCTCCATCCAACTGTCCGTTGATAGAGGTTTTTTTCCATACCATGAAACACCATGTAGCTGTTAAAAGTAAGGAGTCAATCACCTCACACCTATTAGGATGACTACTCTAAAACAAAACAAAACCAGAAAAACCAGAATATAGTAAGTGTTGGTGAGGATGTGGAGAAACTGGAGCTCTTGTGCCCTGCTGGTGGGAATGTACAATGTTGTAGCTGCCGTAGAAAATAGTATAAAGCTTCCTTTAAAAAATTAAAAATAGAGCTACCATATGACCCAGCAAGCCCACTTGTGGGTATAAATGCAAAAGAACTGAAAGACATTTGGATACCCATGTTCATAGCAGCACTATTCACAATAGCCAGGAGTGGAAGCAGCCCAGATGGCCACTGACAAATGAATGGATAAATAAAATGCCATGTGTCCATACAATGGAATACTATTCAGCCTTAAAAAGGAAGGAAATTCTGTCGCCTGCCACAACATGGATGAACCTTGAAGACATTATGCTAAGTGAAATAAGCCAGTCACAGAAGGACAAATACTGTATGAGACTACATATATGAGATCTCTAACCTAGTCAGATTCATAGAAACAGAAAGCACGATGGTGGTACCGGGGGCTGGGGGACAGGGAAAACAGTGGTGAAGGGGTATAGAGTTTCAGATTTGCAAGACAAAAAAGGTCTGGAGATCTGTTTTACAACAGTGTGAATATACTTAATGCTACTGAACTGTACACTTTAAAATGATAACAAGGGTAAATTTTATTTGTGTTTTTTACCACAGTGAGTAAGGTTCCCGAGGGAAATCATTAAGTGAAAAAACAAGGTGTAAAATGGTGTGTATGCTACGATTCTGTGTTTGCACACAAGTGTGAGTTTAAAAGATACGTGTTTGAGGTTGTCCTTAAAAATTCTGGAAGGATAACGTAAGAAGCTGTTAACAGTGATTACTTCTAGAAATAAGGCTGGGGGTTCAAAAGGGGAAAATTATTTCTACTTTCTCATTTTACCTTTTATTTTAACGTCTTCTGTACTATTTTTTTTTTACCACATGCATACATTATATGTATAATAAATGTTTAACCTTTTAAATTATGGTTAATATTGAGTGCTTACAATGTGCCAGACATTGTTCTAAGCCTTTACATGGAGTAGCTCATTTAATCTGAAAATTACTCTATGAGGGAGGTTCTTTAATAGTATTATTGTTATCTTATAGATGGGAAACAGTCTCAGAGGGATTAAGTAACTTGGCCAAGGTCACACAAGGTCACTCAAGGTGGTAAGTCCTCTTTGAGTCCAAATCAGGCAATCTGACGCTAAATCCTACCATTTTAAATACTACTCTATGCTGTCTGTGAAAAGGATTCACTCTTCCTTCTGTTAAAGATATATATATACATATATATATATTCTTATTATAAACACAACGCATGCTCATTAAGTGTAAAAACTCAAAGCGAAAGTGAAGGGGAAAATCTAACCCTCAGTTCTGCCAGCTAAAGACCAGCCTGTTAACCTTTTGGTCGATGGCCATCCAATCTGTGGTAGATGCACTATTTTTTAACCTGGTTGAGATTATATTGAACATACAGTTTTGTGTTCTGCTTTTCTTCCTCTCTGTATAATGTCATTTTCCTTTTAAAATACCATTTCTTGGGGCACCTGGGTGGCTCAGTCAGTTAAGCGTCTGACCCTTGGTTTTGGCTCAGGTCATGATCTCAGGGTCCTGAGATCGAGCCCCGTGTGGGGCTCTGCATTCAGTGGGGAGTCTGCTTCTTTCCCTCTGCCCCTTCTCCTCCGCTCACATGCTCTGTCTCTTTCTCTTTCTAAAGTAAAATAAATAAATCTTTAAAAATAAATAAATAAATAAATAAATAAAATACCTTTTCTCAAGTCCTCTTATAAATAGTCAGCGTGTTTTCAGAGCTGGCAGTGAAGGCCCCACATTCATTTCAGAGAAGAGGCAGAGTAATAAAATCTCTGGAAAAGAAAAGCATGGAAAGGTGGGAAGAGGAAAGTATGGGTCAGCAATTTCTAAGGAATGGCTTCCCTGGTGCATGAATGTGGAAGTCTAGATTTTATTTTTTCCCTTCTTTCTGTATCTGTATCATATTTTCCTCTATTCATGTTGGGACAGTTTTGTGGGGGTCAGTATACCTAAGTGACTGTGTCTGGGGAGCAGCAGGACATTGTGGAAATTTTTCCCAGAATCCAATTTGAGGAAAACTAAAAGTGGATGATTGCTATTTTAAGCTACTAAAAAAAAAAAAAAAGTATACGTATAATGATGGGGAATCCTAGAGCGTTAGAATGTTAGACCAAAAATAGAGAGATAATCTAGCCCAATTCCCCCTCATCTTACAGGTGGAGAAACGGAGCCCCAGGGCAGGAAAATAAATCACTATAGGCCACAGAGCTACTGAAGGCAGAGCCTGGACTAAATCTGGGTCTCGTGATTCCTCCGCCTCTGTTTTATAAAACTTCTGACACCCTTAAAACCAATTAATTAATCGTCGTAAGAACTCAGTGAAGTAGGTTAGTGTTATTTATTCTGACTTTAGAGCCATTTACTGAAAAAAATGATTAGACGTCTGTAATTGAAAACTGATTCTACTGTAATTAAACACGTTTTTAAATGCTCCAAAAAGAACAGACTATTAAGTGGGCTTATCATCTTAGGAATTAGCTTTTGGTTTCTTGCGCAACCAGTTTAAAGATCACCACTTCTCACCTGGCATCTTAAATTCCTTTTATATTAGGCATGAAGCCTGTCTTTGCTTAGTAAGATTAAGCAAACACAGAGTCATTAGATGAGCTGCATCTCATGCTCTCAGCAAATGAATAAGTGGGGGAGGGGTAGTGGGGCACCCCACGACTTGCATAAATTATTAGAATGCGTCCCTTTGCCTGTTGGTTTTCCTTCCAAATGACTTCCTTGGGCTGCAGTTCCTTATCTGCCCTTTTGTTACATGGAATAAGCAGGGCGGAATGTACAATAGGCTTATGGAATTGAGTATGGTAATTTTTATCTGAATATGATAAAACAGTTTGCCAAAGCCGACTTTAATTAAGCTTTACATAGAAGAGTCTTTCACCGTTAGAGCAAATGGGTTGGAATTTTTAGTTCAAAATCTGAATTGAAGTGGTTGCATTAGAGACCCAAGGAATAGGTAAGTTTGGAGTTCAGGGCGTCTTGTCTTTCCTTTCTCAGATGTTCTTCCTTCTAGTTTTCACTGCCCTCATGCAGGAGCTTCTCCCTTCCAAGATGTACTTCTGGTGCCCCAAATATTTGCTGCCACCACAAAAATGCCCAGGGTCCCAGTGTCCTGATCTCAGCCAGCAGGAGTGGAAAGATTATAGACAGAGCTGAAAGAAACCTTGGAAAGCATCTCATTTGATTTTATTGATGGGGAAACTGAGGCCTAGAGTGACCTGGTCCCTTGTCCGAGGTTAATAGCAGAGCTGGGATTTGAGTACCCTGAAGAATGATTTAATGGAGATGAGTCTTAGCTTCCTCCCGCATAAAATGGAAATCAAGAGATTTTACACAGGTCACTCTGAGGATCAAATATGACACCATAAGTGAAACCACTCTAAAAACTGCACCTTAAAACGTTTCTTTTTATTAAGCTATGCTGCTTTCCTTGTGCTAAATGTTAATAATTAAAAAATGTTAGCATGTGGCTCTTCCAAGTGGGGTTTGCATTTTGAAAGGGGAGATCCTGAGGACACATCTCACCCTAGAGGAAAACAGTGGACAGAGAAGCATTCTGGGTGCTCCTCAAATGCCTTAGTTGTGTGGAGACAGTATTTTAACAGTAAGAGCACACCCTGTTTTCAGAGGCCAAGGAGCTAAGAACTTTGTAAAAAACTGCCCACATAGTAGTTTCTAGCATCTAGGGTGGAGTTTGATTAAATTAACTTAAAAGTCCCTTCTAACACTGAAGTTCTGTAGTTACATGATTCCAATGGATTCGTTTTTTAAAAGATTTATTTATTTATCTGAGGAGGGGAGGGGCAGAGGGAGAGGGAGAGAAAGTCCCAAGCAGACTCCTTTGCTGAGCACGGAGCCCGACACAGGGCTCGATCCCACAACCCCAAGATCACGACCTGAGCTGAAACCAAGCCAGATGCTTAACTGACTGTGCCACCCAGGCGTCCCTGGATTCATTTTTATAACATACAGTCAGTCCTGTTCATGTGCTTTCTCTTCAGATCCAGAAACATCAATGCCTATGGTATGTGACAAATTGCTACCCTGATCTGTTTATCTAATTGTTTGAGATATAATTGACATATAACATTGTGTAAGTTTAGGGCGCCTGGGTGGCTCAGTCGTTAAGCGTCTGCCTTCGGCTCGGGTCATGATCCCAGGGTCCTGGGATCGAGCCCCGCATTGGGCTCCCTGCTCGGCGGAAGCCTGCTTCTCCCTCTCCCACTCCCCCTGCTTGTGTTCCCTCTCTCGCTGTGTCTCTCTCTCTGTCAAATAAATAAAATAAAACCTAAAAAAATAAAAAATAAAAATAAAAGGGAAAAGAACCCAACATACGCAATAAGCACATACTCTCTCACATACAGAACATCTTAACAAGTTGGGGTTTTGTAAGTTAAAGTGAAGGAAATGAAGGAAAAGGGCCATGACCTCTGGCCTTCAAACTGCCAACCTTAATGGAATGAGTCTGAATATTATTTAATGACACTCCGCAGGAAGACAATCCCAGTCTCAGCTGCCTGGAGGAATCTGAAGTCCAATCATTACAAATAGCTGCCTGATGTCTGTGTGGCAATGGGAATGGAAGCAGCATCATTACCCTCTATTCGGAAGCACCTGATGAAGGGATCAAGTCAGATTTTTAAAAATCACATTGTTATGCCTCCATACCTGACACATGTAGGTGCTCAGGATATGTATTCAATGAATGAATCAAATACATCAATAGGTCAGGATTAGGAGGGTAGGGAGCAGTTTATTCCAGACTTTGTATCAAAAGGGCATAGAAGTGGTTGGAGACTGTGGCTCATTTGAGAAACAGCAGGAAGTTCAGTCGATCTGAAGTATTGAGTGCTCTGGGATGGAGGTAAAACAGCTAGGAATGAGGCTGGGCGGGTGAGGCCAGATCACCAAGGGTTTCACAGGCTCTGCGGGGGTTCTGGATCTCATCCTGGAGGCAAACGGTGGGGGGGGGGGCTGGAAAAGAACTAGGAAAGGATTTGAAGCTGGGGGTGGGCTTTTAGGCTGCGTGGGGTGACAGGATTATCTGTGTTTTTAGAGACCACTGTGGCTTCTGGTGTCAGATGGATGAGGACAGGAGCCCTGGCAGGCCACCCAGGAGGGTACAAGCCTAGAGGTAAGGTGCTCTGTGAGGAGACTCTTTGGCAGTTGTGCACACAGGATGAGGGCCTGAGCTTGGCGGTGGGAGCAAGACAAATGGAGAGAGATTAAGTACAGAATGAGCTGGCAAAGAGGTCTTGATAGAAAACAGTGAAATTAGCACCCCCCCCCCCACAAAACCCAATGACATTTACCAGCTAATCAAGTAGAAAACAGAGCCTTGTGTTAGCAGCAGCAGTGAGAAATAGCCCCGGGGGTTAGTTGACAGTAAATCTAATATTCGTCAGCTATGATATGGCAGTCAGGAAAGCAAATGCCATCCTAGGGAGCTGGACTAGAAAAATCTACTGTCTAGACAAGGGACGTGACTGTCCCAGTCTGCTCTATGCAGAAGGGCCTGTGCCTCCAGGCTGGCGGTTAGGGGGGAGGAGAGACTTATTTCCCACCTTCCACTTTTGAAAGATAATAAAGGAATTGGCTTAAACTCAAAGAAGAGCCTCGAACTTGGTTCCTTGGAGCAACAGAGCCTGGAATAACTGTGGGGCCAGATTTGTCTTCAAATTGTTGGGCCCTTGTGGGAAGAGGGGCAAAGCTGCCTTTGTGTGGCTTCAAGGGGGCAGAAGTTACCAGGGGGGCCTGTTTCACTCAGCCTCGTGCTACCCAAGGGGCTGTTCGTGGTGCCAGTGAGTCCTTGTCCCTGGAAGTCGTCCAGCCTAGAGGGCAGAGCCTCTGTACACAGGACAAACAACAACAAAACACAAACAAAACACGCAGCATTGCGGGGACAGGGTCAGTGGATGACCTTCGAGATTCTTGCTGACCCTGTGATGTGCAAGTTCTGGCCAGGCGGGTGCACATTTCGCGGCAGCCCTGCTGGGGGATGAGGAGGACAACAGTACCTCTCTCATTAGCTCTTTAAATACTCACTTATTCAAAAGACTAGGTCGCGTGGGGGTCGGCAGACCAGGTGAGTTGCAGCCTTGAAATCAGTGTAACTTCGTGCGGGGGCTTGGGGGTGGGGGGAGCCTGGGCACAGCCTCGCCATCGTCAGGAGCAACCGCGCAGGGGGATAAACTTTGGCTGCAGCTTTGCCGCACGAGAGGGGCGGGGTTACTTGAACGGGTCCTCAGGAGAAGGCGATTGGCCCCAGGGGAATCGAGGGGGCGGGACTAGCCCATTGTTGCCATTGGTCCTGCGGGCCAGTTGAGGGATGGCAGCGAGGGGGCGGAGCCGGCCAGGGGAGGCAATTGGTTTGGCGAGAGCCCACCGAGGGGAGCAGGCGGGCGGGCGAGCCCGCAGCCGGGAGCCGGGAGCCGGGAGCGCGGGGCCGGGAAGCAGCCGCGGCGAGCTCGCCAGGGCCGCAGCGGGGCGAGGGGCGCACGGGGCGTTGGCACCGGCGCGCGCGCGCGTCGCCGACTTGGATGCGACGGGGACGCTTCTGCGCCGGGTGCGCTCGGCGCGAGCCATTCAACAGCTGGCCTCGCGGGCCACAGTCGCAGGGAGAGACCGGGAGCGTTGGCCGTTACGACTGCGGCGGTTGGAGGGAGACGGCGGCGGCAGCGGCAGCAGCAGTAGCAGTCCCGCTACCCCAGCGGAGGCCGGAGTGGAGACGCAGCGGCTCCTTAGACTCCCGGTAAAATGCCCACCTCCCCCCCACCCCCCCGCTCTGCTCGCAGGCAGGCAGCCACGTCCCGCTGCGTCTCGCCGCTCCGGCCTAGGGGAGCTCCGGTACCTTGCAGAGCCACGCGGGGCCCCGGGTGGGGGCCGGGGAGGGGATGCGCGGGAGACCCGGGCCACCCCCACCTGCCCCTGCAGAGTCAGGTTTTCCAGAGATGCGCCTGGGCTCTTCCCCTGGTCCTCTCCCTTCTCCCTAGACCGTGCCGCACCTCCTCGGGCCCTGGCGCCGCACTAGGGGGCGCTCTGGCACCCGCTCCGGGGCTCCCTCAGGCCGCTGTTCCAGCAGAGGTCACTCGAGGCACTCCCCTGGGCTACGCTGGCAGTGGCATCCCGCTTCTGGGAACTGAAGGTGCCCTCTCCTGTTCGAGCCACACGCCAAGGGCCGGGGCTTCCTCCCCCGGCTCCGCCTGCACTCACCCACTTAATCCTGAGCAGGGCTCCACCGCCTCCGCCCCACTGGTGACCGGGTCCTTGGCTTCACTTGTCAAGAGTCTCGCTTGAGGTTTCTGGTACGGGTGCAGTAATACCATTTCCAGTCTGACTGGGAGAGCGGGACTCACCCACGGGGCACGAAGCCCCGGGTCCTGAGCTTGGGTTGGGGGTCAGCGGGGCGAGGGGAAGAAGCAAGTTGGAGAGGCCCAAGCTGTGGGAGAAGCTGCGATTCCCGAACTGGGGGGGGGGGGATCAAGGGTAGTCTTGGTCCTTGGGACCCGCGTCCTCACGTTTGTTCTCCTGCCTTTTCTGCGTTTTTTTTTTTTTTTTTTTTTTGGGAAGCCAACCGTTACCGGAGAACTTTTGAGGGCCGCTAACACTGAGGCGGGACTTACTTGTATTGATTGGAACACGGGCTTCTTACCTTTGGGGTCTCTTCATTTTCCCCGTGTCTTTTCCAGTTTGAGAATAAGGTCTCAAAGATCAGGCCCATGTTGTGCTTTTTTTCTTGCCTGCTTCTGCTACTAACTTTGCCACTTGGTGCTGTGGAAGTAGTGTAGACTTGTCCGGCGGCCTCGGTGGGGCTCAGTCCTCAGGCTGAGGAAACCACTCCTTGGGGTCATCTAGTTGGGACCTCTCAAGGGTTTTTGTTTGGTTGGTTGCTTGGTTGCTTTTTAAAGAGTATGGCATTCCAGGAGTCACATTTTTCTATGCCCCGTTTTTGTTTGGGAGGGAGTCACTCAAAGCACGAGTAACTGGAAGGGGGGGCGGGGTGGAAATTGCACCAAGGTATTTTTACTCTGATTCTTGTTAAGCCCAGAGAAAAGTGAAAGTGACAAGTGACCCAGGGGATCCCAGCCATGGTGCTTGTGGCAGGATGAATGGGCCTGACCTGAGGTGGAGTAACACTGGGGGGACAGGGCCTGCAGAAGCCATCTTGAAGCCATCTTGGCTCCTGTTGTGAGTCACGGGCTTTCCATTTAATCCCAGCCAAAATGACGCTTGCTGTGTGGCCCATTTGTCCAGGTTCCCCCGCATCATACACTCGTGTGAAGAGAGTGGACACTGACTGGCTTTGTGTATCATCTCCAGCATCAGAAGGAAAGGTGAGGAGCCCGGAGCAGGGAATGTGAAGGAGGTGGTGAGGGGGAGGGGGAGAGCTTGTTTCTCTCTGTCCCTGGCTACGTGTGTCTCTTCCCAGCATGCATTTCTGCCGCTGCTTGAGAGAGGGACTTTTACGGAGTCGTTTCAGAGCCAGGGTTGGGTTACTTGGGCAACTCTCGGATTTAGTGTCCTCTTGGGTCTCTGTGAGTTCTAGGTTCTATCCAACATGGCCCTGGAACTTTAAGAAGCGTTAAAGCCAAGCTGGGAACTGAGGTAGACCAACGCCCGGGGCTCATTCTGAGCAAATGTGGGCCCTGTGGAGTCCATTGGTGCTTTGCCCAGAAGAGAGAGACAGTGTAAGGCTAGAACACTTTATAGGAGGAGAGGGAGGTCAACCATAATAGGAATAAGAGTCCACATTAATTGAGCACTTACTGGGAGTTAAGTATTTTATTTGTATCATTTCCCTTAATCCTTCACAATTTCTGTAAGGTAGGCACTATGACTGATCATCTTCTGAAGCTCCAAGAAGTTTGGTAAATCATCCAGCTGCTTGATGGGAGAGGTGGAATTTGAACCCAGGTCTCCTAGGCACGAGCCCTTGAGCTCAGAAGCATTTTCCTCTTTACTGTCACAAAGGCTTCTGAAAGGAGGTGGGAGGTGAGCCAGGCTTTGAAGGGTGGGTGGGATTTACATAGGGAGAGAGGACGTCTGGCTGAGGGGATTACTGGTTTGAGTTTGAAGGAGCTTGAGGAACGCTGGCCCAACTAGAATGGAGAAGGGACACAGGAACACGATGAAATATAAGGCTACTGAGGTGGGTGGGCTCACATTTCGGAGAGCCTGGACAGAAACTTGGGATTTGATGTTGTAAGAATTAGGGAGATGCTGAGGATTTTTCACCAAGGAAGAGCACAGTGAAACCAGTGTCCACCCCTTGGCGGGCCCTCCTTGGGTCCCCGAGCCTATCCCCTGTCCTGCTCTTTCTTGAGAACCTTGCCCGGTTGTCAGCATATTTAACTCTTGTTTTTGAATTTCCTGAACCCTCGGGGAGCACCAGTTGCCTGCAAACAAACAGATTCCGGGGTTCAGTGTACAAAAGGAGCAAACTAGGTGAGGGGCCCCAGATCAGCCTCAGATGAGTGTGCTTCAGCCTCCACAATATTTTAAAAAGCCATTGAATTAGGGGTCAACATTGAAAATCCAAAAGATCTTGGGGCGCCTGGCTGGCTCAGTCGGTGGAGCATGGGACTCTTTGTCTCAGGGTCATGAGTTTGAGCCCCAAGTGGGGGGTAGAGATTACTTAAAAAAAAAAAAAAAGAAAGAAAAAAACCAAAAGATCTCAGTAAAAATCGGGATTTCCAGTTTCTCTGGAAACCTCAGAAGGCTTGATCCATGTTCCATCTGTGAAGGGCAGAGCTGTGCCTGACGGACTCCCTTAGCTGGGGCCTGAGTGCTCCACATCCGCCCAGTCTTGGGACCTCCTTGCTCCCTGCTGCTGTAGGCCCCAGACCACCACTCTAGGGAAACAACCCCCACTCGGGAAGACTGATTCAGGATCAGCTTCTTGTCTTACTAATTGCTGGACATGCAGTAGAGCCGACTCAGAAATGCAAATAAAGATCCCCCCCAGGGAGGTCAGTGTCACTGGGGACAGTCTGATGGCCAGGGACTGAGCATTATCCACAGGTGGCACCTTTCTTTTGGGCTGGGGTTTTGAAGCCCACGATGCTAGGGCCCCAAGGAGACATTTTGGCGGGCCTTGCTGTTCCCCTCCATCCTTTGCTTGGACTCGGGTTTCCTTTCTGCTGCGGACCTGGTGGATACGTATAGCAGGTACGTGGAAATGGTAAAAAGAGTTCAGGGAGAGAAAAAGAACTCAGGAACGACTACCTAGTGACCAGCATGTTAAGCGTGTCAATCCAGAAGTCCCCGAAGGTACTCCCTGTGTTCTGGATGGACAGGCGTAAGCCATTTCTGCATTGGCATTTGGGGTGGTGGCCTCTTCATTGTGCAGAGGACGTTTGGCACCTCTCTGGCCCCCAGCTGACCACATGGCAGGGGTGCCCTTCCCTCTGCCGGCCCCTGTGACAACTACAACCCACTGTTGCTACACACGTCCCAGCGCTCTTGAAGGGAGCATATTCCAGAAGCCCAGAAGCATATTCCCAGGGCCTCTCACACTCATTCCGTGTGAAAGGGTGTTCAAACCCTATTCGCTTACCTGTGGCCCAGAAGTATCCTCTGCTTCTCGTGGCACTCGCCATTTGATTTCTCACATTCCAGTTTGCCTTTGTTTCTTTTCCTCTCAGTTCTTTGAGGGTGACTCCTCACTGTAGCCCCTAAAGTGTCACAAACAGCGTAGTTGCTTGGTAGGTACACCTGATGGATCTTGACGACATTCGTTCCCTGATTAACATTAATAGCTCTAGAAGCCCGAAGGAGCATTTCGCTGTTCAGCTCTAGGCGCTATTATTAGTATTTTCAATATGGAAGTAACACCATTTAAATGTAGCTGATGTGCATCATCTCCGAGGTAACGTTTAGCATTATGAAGTTCCCTCGATGTGCCAGACACCATTCTAGGCTCTGAAGATAAACTGGTGACCCAGACAGATGCCATCCCTGCCCTCAGGGAAATTCCAGACTGGGGGTGGGGGCAGGGCAGATAAAAGCCACATTAACAAATGCACCCGACTGAGCCTGTCAGTGTTACAGTGGAAATAAGATGGGTGTTATGCCTCAACACTATGGGCTGGGGTGGGGGCGTGGGGAGGAGGGGGAGCCGTGCTATTTAAGATAGTGTTCTGGGAAGGCTTCTCTGAGGAGGTGACATTTAAGCGAAATCTGAGAAATGAGAAGGAGCCAGCCATGAGAAAATCTTAGGGGAGAGAGCACTTGAGCCAGAGGGAACCGCAAGTGCAAAGGCCCTGTGGTGCATTGGAGGACCAGTAAACAGGCGGAGATGGAGAGAGAACCAGAGCAGTAGGGGAGAAGGGTACAAAATGAGTTGAACCAGGTGAGCAGGGGCTGGATTTGAGGGTAAGCAGTTTGAATTTTGTTCAGAGCATGTTGAGAAGCCCCTGGAGGGTTTTGAACGGAGTGACACGATCTGATTTAAGGTTAAAAAAAAAAAATCATTTTGCCTGTCACTTCTTAGCATAGACTCTATGGGAGCAAGGACAGCAGGAGAGACTGGTTGGGAGGCTGTGGCAGTAATCCAGGTTCCAGATGACGCTGGCTTGGACCCGGCGGCAATGGTGGACCTAGCCTTGGAATGTGGTAAAGGTGGGGTCAGGAAGACTTGGCTCAAGGGTAGAATGTGAGGGGAAGGGAGGGACAGCTCCTGATTTTGAGCCTGAGCAACTGGGAGGAGGGTGGCTCTGGTTAGGGAGATGGGAATCACTGGGTGGGTGGGGGGCAAGTGGAGGTGGAGAGCAGGTTGTTGGGGCGGGGAATGGAACTGAAGAGTTCTGTTGCACTTGTAAGCTTGGGATGTGAACGGGACCTTCAGGTTGGAGACCTCGAACAGGCTGTGGATTATCAATGTGGGCTGGAGCCAACCTTTAATTTTTATTTAGTTTCATAAAAAACGAAATGCAAACTCAAGTCACTTCAGGTGGGCTCTTTAATACTACTGATGTCATGATAAATTGTCATCATCTTTCACAAGAGCAGTTTGCCAGTATGTCATGAGCTATATATAAGCCCATTCCTGCCCTCCGACACGGTAACATGTTTTGAGGAAATGATGTGTTAAGAGACGTGTACAAAGATGTTCATAGTGGTTCTCTTTCCCATTCTAGTAGTATAGAGTAGCAGTGGTACCCCTTTGGAAAGAGTGCTCTTTCAGTCAAAAAGACAAACTGGAAAATGCAAATCCCTGGAGATGGGGGAATAGCCAACCAAATACATAGTAAGTCTCTCCAGCACTTCTATATAGAGTTTCTTTCTATATAGAATTTCTGCAGAAATTTGCGGTGGCCACAAAAAATGAGAAGTGTGTTGACCACGTCGATATCTGGAATTGCTATTAAACAGGTACAAAAACAAAACAGAACGAACAAACAAAAAAACGGTCACAAAAACCAGATCGTGATGGTCTGTAAGCACAACTACGTAAATCTCAGCGCTGTCTGTGCCCAAAGTCATAAATATACAGGTGCCTTATTTTCTCAAGTCATTTCATCTGCTTTTGACTTTGTACCCCTTTCTCTCTTACAGCGTTCGGTGGTCCAGATGCCACGACGTAGCAGGCTACCGTGACGAGCTCACGTGAACTGTGGCTTCTCCAGTCTTTCCTTCCTTGATCACATTTTCGCCATAAGGTATTGGGAAATATCCTCTTCTGTAGGACTTGTATTCAAATAAGTTCACCTCGGGATTATAAAAAGGTGGGGAAATAACTGCTTAGTTGTACAAAGCCCAGTCCCATGTATGGCTTACTTTTCCCCTGTAGGTGGCGACTAGCGGGCAGGGATTTTGTTGGTCCTTTTCAGATGGGAGGGTAACACTGAGAAGGAAAACATTGGTTACGCCATGAGATGCACTTCCCGCAAATCATGCCCTGACTGTTCAGTGAGTGAGGTAAAAAGATTCCCAGCCACATTCCTTTAAATCCCTGGTAGCTCTTATTTTGTAACGTGAAGGAGAAGTCTGCTTCAGGAGCGTTATAGTATATTAATCTAAGATATGAAGTGGTGTTCCTGGCTAGAAAGGGTTGTTCTACAACAAGAATGTTTCTGGTGCTGAAGAAGGGGCCAGAGACCAAAGGATCGGTCAGCTGGGTCTGCTGTCCTGTGCATATTTAAAAAAAAAAAGCGCCCCGTCTCCAAATTAAAAAATAAAAAATAAAAAACCAGCTTCCTCCCATGCTCCTGTCCTCACCAATATATAGCATTATGTAAATGCATTTGCATGGAGAGGGCTAACACATATCTTTCCTTAGGTTAATTTATTTTTATTGGTTTTATTTATTTATGTATTTATTTAAGATAGAGCATGCGCACACAAGTGGCACAAGTCGGGGAGGGGCAGAGGCAGAGGGAGAGAGAGAATCTCAGTGCGGGGCTCGATCTCACAACCCTGAGATCATGACCTGAGCCAAAATCTAGAGTCAAATGCTTAACCGACTGAGCCACCCAGGCACCCTGATTAATTTTTATCAGTTTTAGAAACTCTTTACTTTTACAAACATTATCACACCAAGGAACCATTTGTATGATCTTTCAAAATAAGGAAACGAAAACAGGAAATTAAGTTGCCCAAAGAGATGAATTAACAGGAATCCAGGTTTCTTCAGTTCAGGGTCAGAATTTCCTGTACTCTTAGGGAAATGCAAATCAAAACCGCCGTGAGCTGTCTATCACCTCACACCTCACCTGTCAGAATGGCTAGTGTAAAAGACAAGAAATCACAAGTGTTGGCCAGGATGTGGAGAAAAGGGAGCCCTTGTGCACTGTCGGTGGAATATAAGTTGGTGCAACCGCCATGGAAAACAGTGTGGAGATTTCCTCAAAAAAATTAAGACTAGAACTACCATATGACCCAGCCAGTACATTACTGGATATTTACCTGAATATGAAAACACTAATTTAAAAAGATATATGCACCTCTATATTTATTGCAGCATCATTTATAGTAGCCGAGATAGGGAAACAACCTAAATGTCCATTGAGGGATGAATAGATAAAGAAGATATGAAGATATGTGTGTGTACACACACACACACACACACACACACACACACACACACACACACACACACACACACACACAGGAATACTACTCAGCCATCAAAAAGAATGAGATCTTGCCATTTGTAACAACGTGGATAGACCTAGAGGGTATCATGCTAAGTGAAGTAAGTCAGAAGGAGAAAGACAAATACTCTATGATCTCACTCATACGTAGAATCTAAAAACCAAGCCACACGAAGACAAGCAAAACAAAACAAAGCAAAAACAAATTCATAGATACAGAGAACAGATCAGTGGTTACCAGAGGGGAAGGGGGATGGAGGATGAGCAAAAGGGGTGCAGGGGGTCAAGTGTAGGGTGATGGATGGTAATTAGACTTTTGGGAGCGATCACTTTGTAGTGCAAACAGATGTCAAATTACAGCGTTATACACCTAAAACTTAATAATAAAAATGGTCGAACTGAACTCTACCTGAGAGCAGATTTTCTTTGAGTGCTGGTAGAAGAGATTCTCCCTCAGCAGGACTCCGGAATTCAGTGGTCACTAATTTATCACTGCTGCGTGGCTGTGGGTGCCCAGAAGCCCCTTTCTCTCTGTCCCCAAAGCCCCCAGTGCCCCAATAAACCCTCTGGGACCATCTTGATTTGTAGTCATTTGATGGGTCCCATATTGGCTCTATTTCTGTTACTGCAACACTGAGTGCCATTCATTTTAATGATGTGATTTTTAATTTTGTTAAGATCAGAGCATATGGTCAGCCTCAGTTTGAAAATTGCTGTTTGGGTTAATGGTGTGTCAAAACATATGAATGTTTATCTAGGACCTCTCGACTGGAGAGCCAGGGAATATTTCTCTTTGGTCAAGAGTCCCTGGGTTCTGTACTAGCCAGGAACCGAAATTGGCTAGGTGGCTTTGACCCGAATACATTTTGGCTGCCCCACTGACTGTAAATATGTTGATAGAATCTTATCCATCTTAAATGCTTTCAAAATGAACAACTTTAAGGTTCAAAGGCCTGGAAGGAAACACAAAGGCAGCAAAGAACTACTTTGAAAGACGATATGCAGTTGTGCAGATGGTCCCATTTTTTTTCCCACTGTTTTTAAAAAAAACATGCCTCATTGATGTGGCCTCGCTAGCACTCTGATAGCAAATATTTATGAGCGTGAGGAAAAGCGAGAGAGGATGAATGATGCATACTTTGCTTATGATTGAAATGCTTTTAAAGTTGTAAAGTTATACTTCTGATCTAAAAGCCCCGTGACATGGGGCGCCTGGGTGGCTCAGTCGTTAAGTGTCTGCCTTCGGCTCAGGTCATGATCCCAGGGTCCTGGGATCAAGCCCCGCATCAGGCTCCCTGCTCAGCGGGGAGCCTGCTTCTCCCTCACCCACTCCCCCTGCTTGTGTTCCCTCTCTCCCTGTCTCTCTTTCTGTCAAATAAAATGAATAAAAATCTTTAAAAAAAAAAATAAAAGCCCCAAGACATAGCAGAGGACTCTTTCTGAAAGAAGGTATTGGAGTGGCTTTGGATGCAGACCTGGCAGAATTTCTGGAATTTTCACTGCTGGTCAGAAGAACCATTTTACACTTGACCGGTTTCTTTTCTCTGTTCTCTTATCCTGCTGCTGTTTGGTCAGCTTTGCCACCAGGTATAGAGACAAGAAAGGTGAGGTGAACAGATGACTAGAGAAAGCAGTCTTTTTCTCTGCAAATCTGCTAGAAACGTTCTGGCACTGGGAGCGAGTTGAGTGAAATGCCTGTGTACGCAAGATACCGCTGGAATGCACGCTGTGTAAACGTTATTGAATGACCATCATTTCTGAAGGCTGGAGGAGCTCTTGTTTGCTTTTGCAAAGGTGTTAAAGAATTAAGCTTTCTCAGAAGTGTTGCTTTTAATCACAAGGACTAGAAGAAAGGTGTGGGCACGTGGGGGGGGGGACTGGGGAGGTCATGGTGGAACATTAAGAGAATGTGAGAAGAGTTAAACTTTTTATTAAAATTCAGCTTTTTATAATTTATGGAGGCATAATTATGGCCTTCCTTGCGATCCGGGCTTGGTTGATACGAGGCTGTCAAACCTTCGTCGAATAAAGTGATCTGTGCCACTGACAGCGATGGGTGAAAATGAAGGGAAAATTGTCAGTGAATTCTACCACCACTGTCAGTTGAAGCACAGATGTATGAAAGGGGAATTTAAAGGGCCAATTAGGATGTGCTAGAGAATCAATGTTGTCATGGCCTAATAACTTGATCTTGGTGATTCCATCTATTTTAAGTAGATATAGGTTTATTCCTATGTATAAATATGCATAAAGTATACAACTGTATCTACTAAATAATATATCTCATTTAGAACAGATAGTTTTTTGAATGTTTGTTTGGTTTAACCAGGGTTAAGAACAGGGATTGTATGGGGACAGCATAAACCATTTTAGATCTATTTTTCAAGAGCAAAGTAGGGCCCTATACAGCTTTTTAAAACATTTTAAAATTTAAATTCAATTTAGTTAACATACAGTGTATTATTAGTTTCAGGGGTAGAATTTAGTGATTTATCAGTTGCATATCATACCCAGGGCTCATCCCAACAAGTGCCCCAACCCAACAAGTTACCCCATCCCCCCACCCACGGGCCCTGTACACTTTAACTAGATTCAAGGACTGGCATATTTAAACTTGGAGTTGAGAAACTATCGTGACAAAGAAGAAAGCACCTGTTAGTTGAGTACTAAGTGTAACTATGAGTATTTTCCAGTAACATCTGTGTGCTTTTGCTAGAAAATAAAAATCAGTTGTGACTTAAACATTCTGCAGCCAGATCAGTGGTTGCTGGGGGTGGGGGAAGGATTATGAAGGGGCACGAGGAAACTTTTAGGGATGACGAGCATTTTCACTATCTTGATTGTGGTGATGGTTTCATAGGTTTGTGTACATAGGTCAAAACTCATCAAAATGTTTAGATACACATGTAGTTTGTCATGTTATGAAACGTGGCCAAGTGCTTCCTCATTATCCAAAGTTCTAATCTCCCAGGCTTCAGTCATGACTCACACAGATTTTGGTTATGGGAGCAGATGCCTGTGGGCCCTTCCAGTGATGGCGGACTGAGGGGTGTGTCCGATTGGGGAAGGGAGGTGCTATTCTATGACTGTTTTCATCCTTTCTGGGCAAATTTAGATCAGCAGTTGTGAACTGCCTCCTTTTAATCGTTTATCACCATGTGACTTTCCTCTTTTTCATAAACAATTTTAATATAGGGGCGCCTGGCTGGCTGAGTTGGTAGAGCGTGTGACTCTTAATCTCAGGGTCGTGAGTTCAAGCCCCACGTGGGGTGTGGAGCCTACTTAAAAAATTTAAAAAAACCTCAAAACAGTTTTAATACAAAATTAACACATGCTTATTGTAAATATTAAAAATCAAAGGAATAAGTGTACAAAGTAAAAAGGGCAAGCCCATTCCTCTCCTATACTTTTAGTCCATTTACCAGGGGAAATAGTGTTCACAATTTGATGTCCATCTTTGCAGACTTCATATGTAGAGGGACATGTATGTGCCTGTGCATACCCATGCATGTGTACTTATATTACTTTTATTACTTTATTATATTACTTATACAAAAACAAGATAATATTGCACATTATCCTGCAACTTACTTTGTTTAAAAAAGATTTTATTGAGAGAAAGAGCACAAGCAGGGGGAGGGGCAGAGGGAGACGTGGGGCTTGATCCCAGGACCCCGGGATCATGACCTGAGCTGAAGGCAGACACTTAACCGACTGAGCCACCCAGGTGCCCAATCTTGTAACTTGCTTTTAATTTTTCCCTGTAATAAGTATCACCGGCATCCTTCCATGTTAGGGTGTACGGAACTAGCCCTCCCTCCCACCCTCCCTCCCTTTCTTCTTTCTTCCCTCTTCCTCTCCCTTCTTCTTCCTCTTCCCTCTGTCCCTCCTTCCTGTCTTCATGGTAGTAATCCTCCTCTTCTCCCTTTGTTTTTTGTTAGTTTTTGGCTGAGTTCTTAAGGAAAAAGCATCACAACAGGAATTATTGTGCACCTATAAGCCAGGCACTGTCTAGTTAATTTTTAGTGATCTGGCAGAAGTTGCCAGTGACATTGCTGTAACATTGAAGCCATGACATACATAAAAAGCCTACTTCTTGGTACAGACTTGGTCCTCTCTCTATATATAATATATATATATATTATATATATTATATATATATATGAGAGGGGGTATGAGGGAGATATTTATATATAATATATTTATATTATATATATTTATATATTATACATATATATAATCTATATATATATTAGAGAGGGGGTGCAGAGAGAGAGAATCTCAAGCAGACTCCACACCCAGCGTGGAGCCCGATACAGGGCTTGATAAGGGGCTTGATCTCACGACCCTGAAATCATGACCTGAGCACTGAAATCAAGAGTCAGACACTTAACCGACTGCACCACCTGGATGCACCCCCCCATATATATATATATCACAAGTTTTTAATTGAAGTATAATTAACATACAGTGCTATATTAGCTTCAGGTATACAACATATTGATTCACCAATTCTATACGTTACTCAGTGCTCACCACAATAAGTATTGTCACCATCTGTCACCAAAGAACGCTATTACCATCTTATTGACCATATTCTCTATGTGTCAATATTTTTATACTTCTTTTATGGAAGCATAATTAACATACAGTGTTACATTCATTTCAGGTGTACAATATAATGATTCAACAATTCTATACATGGCTCAGTGCTCATCACCATAAGGATATTCTCAATCCCCTTCATCTATTTCACCCGCCACCCCCCTTCTCTGGCAACGAGCAGTTTGTTCTCTGAATTTAAGAGTCTGTTTTTTCTGTTTGTCTCCTTTTTCCTTTGTTTGCTTTGTTTCTTAAATTCCACATATGCAGTAATCCCATCCTGAAATTTTATCCTAGGGCAATAGTTCAACAGAAGTTTGATTCTAGATTCACAAAAATACATATTAATAATAATAGTGCCCATATTTATTAAGTGCTTACCATGTGCCAGGCACCGTTTTAAGCACATTACAATTATTTACTCATTTAGTCCCTGCATCAGTTAAATTACATGCTGTGATTGTGATGATACTTATACTAAAATGAACAAAGTATAGAGGACTTAAACAGTTTGCCCAAAATTACAGAGCTAGTAAGTGATAAGAGTCGGGATTTAAACCCAGGCAGTATGGTTCTGGAACCTACAATCTTATCCCTATGCTGTATTCTGTCTCTACTATAAAGGCAATGTCCACAAGAGAAACAAAGTGAAAATAACCCAGACCCTCCATGAGAGGAATGGTTCTATAAATTATGGTAAGATCCTTCATAAACAAGACATTTCTAAAACAATACAGCATGAGTTTAAGATTATTCAAATTCTTGGCATCATCCCCCGAAATTCTGATTCAGGAGGCCTGAGGTGAGACCCTGGAATATTTATTTAAGACAAGCCTATCTGGATGCAGGTGATTCACATGACTATATTTTGTGAAACACAGCAACAGACCATAAAGTGCTTGAGGTCGGGGAATCCAGACATTCCTTCTTAAAACCCCAGCACTGAAGGACAGCACATAGAGCAGAAGAAGTGCTCGTCTGTCTCTTGAGCTGAACACCTCTCAGAGTCTCTTCTTCCTCCACTCTCTAAATGAGGGTGTTCCCCAGGGTTGCGTCCTTAGCCATCTTCTTTCTGGATTTCTCTTTACACATATGTAGCAAGTTACAATTTCCAAATCACTTTCTCATACATTATATCCCACGATCCTTAAAGCCTGAACTGACCATATAACATGCTCCCAATATTGCCTGCTTGCTTGCTTGCTTTCTCTCTCTCTCTCTCTTTCTTTTCTTTTCTTTTCTTTTTTAGTGAGCTCTATGCCCAATGTGGAGCTCGAACTCACAACCCCGAGATCAAGAGTCCCATGCTCTACTGACTGAGCCAGCCAGGCACCTCTGCTCCATTTCTTAAAATCATAATCTACACACTATCTCTGCTTCTCTACTTCTTTTTAACTCTTCAACTTACTATAATTTGGGTTTTGCCCTCAACAGCCTCTATGCTGCAAAATTCAGTGGACACTTCTTGGGGTGCCTGGCTGGTTCTTTGTTTTCTCATCCCAAGAAGAGCTCATCTACAGCTGTCATTTTAAACACGATTTATTTGCTGAAGACATATTACATATAGAAAAAAAAACCCAAAGGCACAACCAAAGTTAAGGGGAAACTGAAGGCAAAAACCAAGGCACAACAAATAGTTGAGGGAAAGGTAGATGAACAGGGACCCACAAAGAAGACGAGGAGGACCAACTAGGAAAGTGAGAGGAAAGCCAGAAGAGTGTGGTGGCCTGGAAGCCAAAGGGAAAGCAAGCTTCAAAAAGGCACAAGTGTCAGCTCCCATCTGTATTCACGGATGCACAGAAGGAAGACTGTAAAGAGCCACTGAAATTTTATAAAGAAGGAAGTCATTGGTTAGTTAAAGAGATATGCAGTGGAATGGAACAATAACACAAAGAGAAACAGAGATGAGAAATCATATGGTCCCTGAGAGAGATGAAAAAGTAGCAGCTTCAGTCCCTTAGCAGCTTCAAGAAGAAAAGTGAACTTGGCAACAGTACAAAAAAAAAAAAAAATCTAGTGCCTTGGTGGACCATAAGTTCATTATGAACTGACATGTGCCTCAATATTTTTAAAAAATAAGATTGGAAAATTAGCTCCTTATTCTGGAAGAGTATTTTAAAATATTCATAAACATTTAATCTTAAAGCCTGTGAACAAGAGGGGAAGAAATGAGAACAACTGTTTCATTTCTTACTGTTTTTGGGAAACAGGGATTTGCGTTGGGGATTTTATTTTTTTAAGTTTGTTTGCTTGTTTCTTTTTCTTTTCTTTTCTCTTCTCTTCTCTTTCCTTTTCTTCCTTCATATAATCTCTACACCCAACCTGGGGCTTGAACCTACCACTCCCAGATCAAGAGTCGCACACTCCTCTGACTTGAGCCAGCCAGATGCCCCTGTGTTGGGGATTTTTTAAAAAAATATCTTATTTATTTATTTGACGGACAGAGAGCACAAGTAGGCAGAGCTGCAGGCAGAGGGAGAGGGAGAAGCAGACTCCCCGCTGAGCAGGGAGCCTGATGTGGGGCTTGATCCCAGGACCCTGGTATCATGACCTGAGCTGAAGGCAGACGCTTAACCAACTGAGCCACCCAGGCACCCTGGGGATTTTTTTTTTTTTTAGATTTTATTTATTTATTTGACAGCACAAGCAGGGAGAGTGGCGGAGGGAGAGGGAGAAGCAGGCTCTCTGCTGAGCAGGGGGAGCCTGATGTGGGGCTCAATCCCAGGACCCCGGACGACCTGAGCCAAAGGCTGTCGCTTTAACCAACTGAGCCACCCAGGCACCCTGTGTTGGGGATTTTAACGGAGGCTGGGTTTTGATTTTTAAGAACAGCTGGGTCCTCTTGGGCAAGTCCGAAAATAACTCAGATGCTTCCTAATCCAGGTGTAGAGTCCTATCCCTGGAGAAACAGCCGAGAAAAGATAATCTAGAGCAGAGAGCTCAAGGACTGGCAAGCCTGTGAGTCATGCAGATATGTTTATTTGCACCCGGCAGTGCTTTTAAATTGTTTAAATTGATTGCCAACATCTGAAAATCAGATTTCACATAAGGACCTAGATTGCTGGTCTCTTTGGAATAATAGGAGTATCTGGCCATCCCAGGACCTTCTTCTGTCACTGCAGCTGGAGCTGAGGAGCGGCTGCCCCTTTAGATCATCCCATTCCTCGGTCTCTGCTCAGTACGCTTTGCTCCCTGAGACCATCTTGCTGTTTGCTGTAGTTACCTGAGTTATATCCTCGGCTCTAGAATTTACTGCTTATTCTGACTTTGAGATGGAGGTGATAGCCAGTTTTTTGAAAACTGTCAAAAATTCAGTTCATCAAACACTGTAGAATAGTATTGGACTCATTTCTGTCCAAATTTGATAAGAGCCTTTTTGACACTTCAGAACAATGGAGAGATCTGGCTAAAATATAGACACTTGTTTTATTCTGTGGAAATTGCCCTTGTGAGGGACATGAGGCATATGGCAAATCTCAAAAAATTTATGATTTTTAGTAGTCTTTGTGAATTTAATTTTAAGTAGAAGAACTTTTTAAAGAAGATCCATTTATAATTTGAAACGAGTGACTAAAAAACCTATTGAAAGTTTGATTAAATAGAACATTTTTATTAAAACTACTTCACAAAAAGTCATAACTCAATTTCTGGACTTTATTCCTGTGCATACATGGTTAGGACAAAATTGTATCCAAATGACACTGTAATAAGCAGCTTTGAGCATTTTTTTTTTTTTATAGCAGGCTCCATGCCCAACGTGGGGTTTGAACTCACACCCCTGAGATTAAGAGTCACACGCTCTACCTACTAAGCCAGCCAGGTGCCTCATGTTTTTTTATTTGCAATTATTTCTCTAGGATAAGTTTCTAGAGCAGGTTACTTGATCAAAGGAAATGAGCCTTTTTATGGTTCTTGGTTTGTTTTGCTAAATTATTATAGAAAAAAATGATTTACATTATCTCTAGCAAGATATGGATATGAAGGTACCTGTGTTTTTCTTCCCAAAACTCTCCCAGAAATTGGTCTTTATGATTTTTACTCATTTGTGTAAAAACTATTAAGTGGAATTATGTATCTTGAAACTAATTAGGAGCTAGATGTTTGTATCAGTTAGCTATTGTTGTATAACAAACCATCCCCAAACTTAGTGGCTTAAACAACGGCAATTTATTATTTCTCACAAGTCTATAGGTTGGCAGGACTATTGCGCTTGCTCACCGGTCTGTGGTTAGTTGGTGGGTTGGGGACTGGCTGGTTTAGGATGGCTCATCTGCCACAAGGGGGCTCTTTTTCGTGTGGTCCGGCATCTTCCAGCAGGCTAGCTCAGGTGTGTCTTCACGGCATGGCTGGGTTCCAGGAGAGTAAAGGCCACTTGAGACCTAGGCCTAGAACTGGCACTTTGTCACTTCTGCCACATTCTAGTGGCTGGGGAAAAAAAAAGGCCAGCTCACATTAAAAAACTGGGGGAAAATAGACTCTGTCTCTCGATAGCGATAACTCAAAGTCACATTGCAAGAGTATGGATGTGGGGCTGGGTGGGAACCTGGGATTATTTTTGCAACTGTTACACCACGACATTCAAATGAATGTTGTCTTTCAGAGTTGTCATCTTTCAAAGCTCTAAACTCATTCCAACGATGTATGAACTAATTAAAAAAGAAAGAATTAGGGCCTTTATTGGAATCTCCTTTTAAGGGGGGGTGGTTATAAGCCAATTAAGAAAATCAGGGTTTTTTTTTTTTTTTAAGATTTTATTTATTTATTTGAGAGAGAGAGCGAGAAAGCGTGAGAGGGGGAAGGTCAGAGGAGAAGCAGACTTCCCGCTCAGCGGGGAGCCCAAGCCGGGTGTGGAACTTGATCCTGAGACTCCAGGATCATGACCTGAGCCGAAGGCAGATGCTTAACCCACTGAGCCACCCAGGCGCCCAGGAAAATCAGTTTGTTTTTTATAGTCACCCATTTTGTGCTACATTCTTGATTCTAGGTAATTTTTGATAATTTCTAAATATCAAATCCATGAGAAAAGAATTTCAAAATTGACCTCCATCAAGACTATTTAAAAGAATATAACCCAGACTTGGAAATCAATCCAAAAGGAAGCATTCGAAAATGTTTAACACAAAGGCAGTATCACTGGAATAAGTGGGAAGAGCATGACAAACCTGATTACTTTGAAGTGATTAACTATGTGTGCATTTTTTTCTGGAATGTTTTTTCAAACCTGTTGCTTTAAGGGCACCTGGGTGGCTCAGTGGGTTAAGCATCTGCCTTTGGCTCAGGTCATGATCCTGGAGTCCCGGGAGCCCCAGGATCGAGTCCTTCAGTGGAGAGTCTGCTTCTCCCTCTGACCTTCCCCCCTCTTGTGCTCTCTCAAATAAATATAAATAAATAATAAATAAATAAAATCTTAAAAGAAAAAGCTGTTGCTTTAAATTAGGTTGTATAAACAAATACCTATTGACTATAGATACATTTTGGAGTTGAGTATATCTTAGTTGAATATCAAATTAATTTTTCTTCTAAAGGAGCTTAGTGTTAACTCTTACTTAGGTTGCAAATTGCAGCAAACTAACTGGATTTTCTTCTTCATTTTGCTATTTAGATAATGTTTTTGGAGAAAGAGAACATGCTTGTTTTCATAACGTCCCAGTTCAGTGTTGCTATTATAAGAATTTTTAGTATCTTAGTATCTTAGATATAGCCTTTGGAGGCCTTTTGAAAAAACAGCTTGGGGCGCCTGGATGGCTCAGATGGTTAAGTGTCTGCCTTTGGTTCAGGTCATGATCCCAGGGTCCTGGGATCGAGCCCCACATCGGGCTCCCTGATGAGCAGGGAGCCTGCTTCTCCTCTCCCTCTGCCTGCTCCCCCTGCTTGTGCTCTCTCTCTCTCTCTCTGTCAAATAAGTAAAATCTTAAAAAAAAAAAAAAACAGCTTATGCAAACTCAAGGAAATTGATTTGGATTGTCCTTTATGGACAGTTATTTTGTAAATGGGTATTACATGCAACTGATGAATCACTAAATTCTGCCCCTGAAACTA
This sequence comes from Eumetopias jubatus, assembly GCF_037043125.1. NCBI lineage: Eukaryota > Metazoa > Chordata > Mammalia > Carnivora > Otariidae > Eumetopias > Eumetopias jubatus. Next base: position 29,088,203 of record NW_028274817.1, read on the forward strand.
ATAATACACTATATATTAACTAAATTGAATTTAAATAAAAATTTTTAAAAAAGAATTATGTACTTATAAAGTTTTTATAACTTTATAAAAACTAATTTATTTAATAGTAAATTTTGTGTTAGAATTTCCATCAGCTAACCGTATATGTTTGAGTCTAAACCTCCCTGAAGTTGACAGTGAGAAACTCAGGTTATGTGGGGAGTCTGAATATATACACTTTAGAAAGAACCCCTCTTTTGGGAAGTTCTCTTTGAAGTCAGCAAATAGCAGAAATCCTTAAGTCCCAGCATTAGCAATCTTATTCACATTGGGGCAGCTTAAAAGAGTTTGTTAATATGAAATGTCAGCAAGCACTCTTGTTTGGGGGGTTTTCCAGTCCCAGAGTAGAGGGCAAATTCATTTGGTCACTCAGTAGAGGAGGTTGTCTCCTCTGTACTTGAACTTAGAGTTCAGTTTAGTTCATGTCCATAGATTATAGAGGCCTCCAAGCCAGTGTGTCCACGTATGACCTAGGATGCTCAGTCAGGTGCATGTTTGTGAATGCGCTACAGGTATTTCACCCTTGCCCTGTTTCTGTAGCACCCCCCGCCAGTTTTTATGGGAGTCTGCCTTTGAGATCAGTCACTCAATAGATTGGAGATTTGGAATCTTGGGGTTTCAATGTGTGGGCAAGTCATTTCATTTTCCTGAATCTGTCTGAATTTCCCCATCTGTAAAACAGGCATGAAAATGCCTACTTACAGGTTGCTTCATGAATCAGCTGAGATAAAGTAAGACCAATGCCACTAATAAATAATCATTATGGTTTGTGTTTATGGAGAACTTCCTGTGTGCCAGGCACTATTCTAAGGATTTCACATGTGCTCGCTCACTGTATCCTCTCGGAAATCCTAGAATCTCCATTTTTCAGTGAAGGAAATGGAAACACACAGTACAGTTGACCCTGGAACAGCATGGGTTTGTACTGCATGGGTCCACTTATATGTGGAATTTTTTTCGATAAATATAGTACTGTAAATGTATTTTCCCCTATGATTTTTTTAAAGTAATCTTTACCCCCAACGTAGGGTTTGAACTCATGACCCTGAGATCAAGAGTCACACACTCCACCAACAGAGCCAGTGAGGAGCCCCCATTTTTTTTTCCTTCCTTAATGATTTTCTTAATAACATTTTCTTTTCTCTAGCTTACTTCATTATAAGAATATGGTATATCACACATCTAACATACCCAATGGGTGTTACTCGATTGTTTCTGTTATTGGTAAGGCTTCCAGTCCATGGTAGGCTATTAGGAGTTAAGTTTTGGGGGAGTCACAAGTTATATGTCGATTTTTGACTGCACAGGGGTGGGGGGGTTGCTGCCCCTTGCCCCTGTATGGTTCAAGAGTCCACTGTATATGGGAACTCTTTGAAAGCTCTGAAACACATTAAACAAAGGTAAACTATTGTCTCAATTCTCCCCAAAGTACACTTTCCCTTATTGATTGAGCCGAAGTCCGGGAATGCTAGCACCATTCAAAATCCAAATCCGTGTCTTGCTCCATCTGTATGAAAATGTTCTCTTTCGCTCTCTAAGGTCTCCGGGGGCTACCATGACAGTCACCGTGGTATATGATAACTCTGAGGCGACGGAGCTGTGTGCGGCTCAGCACCTCTACCTCAAGCCCATAGCAAAATTGATGATTAATGTCTTGCTCCCAGAGAACTCAGAACCAACGAGGCCCTTCTCCAACTGGGAAGTGCTTGACCAGCTGAAGAGCCTGATTTGCCCTGACCAGTTCACCACCGTTCGGCTCTCCAAGAGCACAAAGGACTTCATCCGATTTGAGGGTGAGGCTGAAACACGCAGTTTGGTTCAGATCTTGAAGGCCAAGTTACATGGGAAGATCATCAAGCTGAATGGTTTGAAAACAGACTTAAAAGTCGTGGCTACAGATGCCCAGGGAGAGTGGGAGCGCTTCCCCAGGGAAAAGGAGGCCCCAGCGAGTGATGGGGCCGAAGAGCAGGACCAGGACAAGAGCCCAGATTCAATCTATTTCGAAGGCTTGCCCTGCAAATGGTTTGCGCCCAAAGGCTCCAGCGGGGAGAAGCCCTGTGAAGAGATCCTTCGGGTGGTCTTTGAGAGCTTTGGGAAGATCAAGAATGTGGACATCCCTATGCTGGATCCTTACAGAGAAGTGATGACTGGTGGAAACTTCGGGGGTTTTAGCTTTGGCTTGCAGACGTTTGAGGCCTTTATCCAGTACCAGGAGTCGACTGACTTCGTGAAAGCCATGGAGTCCCTTCGAGGGATGAGGCTGATGTTGAAGGGAGATGATGGGAAAGCTCTGGCCTGTAACATCAAGGTAAGAAGGAGCCAGAATTTCTTTCCTTTCCCGTCATTCGGGTGGTCCTGAGCAAAAGCTGGAAGGAAGCATCTAGAATAAATTTTCTTAGACCCCATTAGGCTCTGATCAGTAGCTGATGTAGAGATTTGTGTTGTCACTCATAAATGGACATTTAAGAAGAAAACTAATCTGGATGTGGACATTCTTCTGCCAGCTATGGTTTGGAAGGGAGGAGTCTTATAATGCGGGGTCCTGCCCTAAACTTCTTGAGGGCACTGAAGAATTCTTCTGGCCCTCATGGAGCTACCTCTTATGCATGTTCCATCTGACGAGTTGCTGAGAGAGAGGATCCATGCAGTTTGAACCCCCAGGAGAGCAGGTTACTCCCCTTTACTCTTGGGGACAACTTACATTTTCAGGATGTCTGTCAGGTAAATTGCTGGAACATACTCTCAACAAACTGGACACCTTTCCTTTCAAGATCATCCTGTCTATCCAGTCATGTCACCTCATCGACGTCTGCACGCTTGGCCATCTCCTTTTTGACCTCTTAATCCAGCAGAGGAAAAGATGCAGCTAAACACTCTTTAGTCTCTCAGTTAGCCTTGAGCATGCATTTGGATTTTCGGCTTAAGTAGCTTCCTATGTATGAGTGTGTGTGTGTGGTGTGAAACTACTTATGTTAAAATATATCTTTTAAAAGTATGAGCTATTCAGCCAGACAAAGGATAAAACACGTACTATAGCGGCCGTCCGTGTACCCACTGCACGGTGTAAGAAAAGAAACATCCCCTGTGAGATGAGACACCATCCCCCTCCCTCCCCGCAGAGGTGGCCCTGATTGTGAATTTGGTGTTTAGCATTCTTGTGTACATTTAAAGGGCTATTTTTGCCTCCTTTTATTTTTTAAGCAACTTTGTTTGTAGCACCTTGACAGGACTTTTACTTCATTTTGGGGATTTGCAAAGTAGCTTAATAATCACTACAGTCCGATCTCGTACCCCATCAGGTCAGTTCTCTGGCATCTTTGCTTCCCCGATCCTTCCTCCACCCCCAAGCATTTTTTTTTTTTTTTTTTTTGCCTATTTTTGTCTCTGGCGACTAAAATACCTGAATTCAGTTGATCTTAATAACGAGCCAGAGGTAATAAACTCACATCCCTCAGAGCCTGTGCCCATAATGACACGGTGACGCTGTATATAACTATATGAGAACTCCTCAAGGGTTCTGCCGAAGGCAGTTCTAGAACCCACGGGGCTGTTGTGTAGGTGACCAAGAAATAGCCGAACAGTATGGGGATGGGGATGCGAGGAGGACATTTTGAACTCACCAAGTTTTGCGTTGTTCTGTACATACTGGTTTCATTTCCCTGGCCTGGGACACACCCAGCCAGCCGGCAGACTTTTCTAATGGAACTCTGAATTGTTTGTGGGCAGGTTATGTTTGATACAACCAAACATTTCAGCGAAGGGGCTATAAGGAGGAGAAATCAAGAAAGGCTAAAGTTACAAGAGCTGGAGGAAGAAAGGAAAAAAGTAAAGAGAGACGAGGAAGAGGCTGCAAGGTGAGGAGACCAACATAAACCAAGAGGGGTTTTCACTCGTGACGTGTGGGTTTGTCTCTTTGGGTAACTGGCTGCACTCGATAGATAAGATTGACGGGGGGAGGCGGCAGGAATTGGTACAGAATGGAAAACTCGGTGGAAGCCCACAGTCTTCCAGCTGTGCTGTTACAAAACCAAAATGGCCAAACGATTGAAAACGAGAAACTTAAAAAGAAAGTTCTCAGGGAGAACAGGTAATGAGCTAGATTAAGATATCTTACTGGGAAAATCCTAGCCCACCAAATTAAAAAGTTGACCAGTTTACCCCAAATTTACCAAAGTTGACCTTGCCTACTAATTTAAAATTAAAAAAAAAAAAATCTTTTTAGGTCTGGGAGAGATTTTCTTGGTCAACAGTCAAACCAAGCCCTGGACAGGAAGGCATGGATTTCTTGGCCTTCTATTTCTTGTTGGCTTAAGTTCTTTCGGTGAATTAGAGGAGCCTCTGTGTTTATGTCTTTGAGCTTCTCCTTGTTCTCTTAATTTAGGGAGTTGAGCCTAGAAAGGGCTATTGGATTGCCAGAGGTTTGCCAAGAAGGTACAAATGGGCTCTCAAAACCAATTTTGCCTCTTGGCCCCTCCCCTTGTGTGTTTATTCTTTCAGTCTTTCATGTAAATTAGAGTCATTCAAAAAAGGAGATAAAGAGTCCCCTTCCGTGTGTCTTTCATTTTTTTGGCTGGCGGGGTGATAGGAGTTGCCTGAGATCATGTCTGTGAAACTCAGCCAGAGTTTGAGCCCACTCAAGGCAACTATCCCCCCAAATTTCCGGACTAAACATGCAGTTGAGATGATAATCTTGCTTTTGGCTAAGTCCTCACTCAGGTGACTGTCCCTTCTTTCCCCTTCCCCATGGTTCCATAAGGGCCCAAGCAAAACAGTTTAATTTTTTGGAAAATACCAGTAAACAAAGCCCATATTCTCCTAAGCCAGTATGCTTTTATGATAGTGTCCTGTGTTAAGTAATAGATACCAAGGACCAGTTCTCAGCCATAAGAGTTTCTGAGTGCCTTGACTTCCCTTTATTTATAAGCCTACTTGAAGCCAGCTCCATGGAAGGTTTTGATCTCGGAGAGAAATGAAATCACCACTGTGATGGCTAAGTCCACAAGCTGGACTGCTGGTGGTTTGAGAAAGTGGGGACTTCTAGAAGCCCCTTCTTTGAATTCTGTAGCCTTCTTCTTGTATACTGTCTCCTGTACCTGCTTCTAACTGACTGCCTCAGTTTTGTGGCCTTCCCCTTTGACTGATGCACCAACAGTGTCTTATTCCCTAAGTTGTCTAGGTCAAACCCTGGGGTTAGCACTGCGTGATTCCGGGAAACCTCAATGATCTGTGTCCCCCCCGCCCCCACTGCCCCGGCAATGGGGAAGGAGCTGGAAGGAGAGCTAATGCCTAATCCATGCCTCCTGAATGATTGAATCTTAATCGTTGTCCAGAAAAAGAAAAGAGGAAGAAAGGAGAGCCCAGGAAAAGAGGAAGAAGGCCAGGGTGAGGAGACGAGGCCCGAAGGAGAGAGACAGACGCCGGCGCAGGAAACCCAAGGCCCAAGCCCCCACTGACAGCGCCCGGGAGCCCGATTCTTCGGAGGGGTGGGAGGAGCGGAAGTTCCTCCTGGCCCAGAGGCGGGTGGAGGCTCTCCGGCTGCTCCGGGTACTCTTGAGGAAACTTGCAGTAAGGCTCTTTCTCAATCCATCTTCATGTTTGGTAGGTACCTGATCTTTCCGAGACGCACTTTGACACGCCATGGCCCATTTAAAATCGACTCCATGGAAGACTCTCTTTGCCTTCCTTGGGGTTTGTTTTGAATAGGCTGATCTCCAGTAAACCCAATTGTGGATTTACAAAGGGGGAGGGGGCACCCAAATGCTCCAACACAGTTGTGTCTCACCCCTGAGGTCTGGCACACCCACACTTTGTGGTCCTGAGCTCTGGGACCGTGTGCCCCAGAGCAGGATAGCTAGTGAATCTATTCCTCTAGGCTCCTAATGCCAGGGGGCAGGGATGGATGGCGTGGGTGTTAGGTTGGTAGGAGTCTTCCATTAACTTGACTTGTCCATTCATCTGCAATGGGTCTGGATGGGAAGGACGAGCCTTGGACAGAGAGCTTTGTGTAGCGAGCTCCAGTTAGTGTAGTCTTAAACTATTTGCTAAGGAATTTCTGACCTCACAGAGCAATTTGTTTTGTTTGGAGAATTTCCATTTTGGAGTTTCGGGGTTTTGGGGTTTTTTTTGCCCCACTTTACTGACCTAAAGATAACCAGATTCCCGCAGATGGCCCAGAGGAAAGGCCGGAAAGGTTCCCAGATTGTTCATTTAAAAATGCATCCTCAGTGTTTTTAAATATGCAGAGTGAATGGCATCAGGATCAGATAAGAGGTACTTTCATGGATAGCTACATTCCCAGTCTTTCTCTCATGAATGCGGATGACCAACCTTAGTGAAATCAGGATCAGAAAAATCTCGCATTTACATTTATAATAAGGCGTGCTGAATCTTTTAATTTACCGTGATGACCTCCAGAGGTGACTCCTTTCTAAGAATTTGTCTCTTTAAATGGACGTGGTGCCTAACTCTTGGCCCCATTGATGGGGCCTCACACTGCTGACGCAGTCTCCAGGTTCGAATCCCGGGTAATGGGTAGGCACTATCCCAAGGTGCGCCCTGTGTGAGCCAGAGCACGGGGTGATCTCTCCCAGCAGGGTGGGGCCCGTGGGTGACCTTTCACCTGCCCTGCACTTCTGCAGAGCAGACATCACAGACCGACCCATTGCCACGGCCACACTTTCTACCTGCCGCTTTGCTTCCGACTGAAGCAGGTGAGGGGGTACAGCTCAGGGACATCCACACCAGCAACCCATGGGAAGAGGCTGGGATGACAAACAGAGGCAAGGTTCTCTTTTAAACCAGTTGATTCCCTTTTAGACACACATTTCACCCATCAGTCTTTTCCTGTTCTAGGATTTTCTGGAAAGGCTGTAGAGCATTTCTTATTCCTCTTTCTATCCCCAGCCCCTAGCCTAAGACCTGGAACTGTAAGTCCTCACCAGTTTGTGAACAAATTAAAAAAAAAAAAAAGGGTCATGTGCTTTGAAGGTACGTAAATCGTGGCGCACGGACCTCATGAACATGGCTCACGTTCGCCCGAGAGATTGAATCCTGTACCTCTTTCCTCCGTGCAATATTGTTCCTAATTTGGATCTACCTTACATGTTAGAAACCTCTTCAGGGGCCCCTGGGTGGCTGGCTCAGTTGGTCCTAACGCCTACGTCTGCCTTCGGCTCAGGTCATGATCCTGGGGTCCTGGGATCGAGCCCCGCATTGGACTCCCTGCTCAGCGGGGAGCCTGCTTCTCCCTCTCCTCCCCGCTCATGCTCTCTCTCACTATCTCTGTCTCTGTCTCTCAAATAAATAAATAAGATCTTAAAAAAAAAAAAAAAACCTCTTCAGAACCACGTCAGAAAGCCCAGTTTTCTTTGAGATTTTTACACTGTGAGGTTTTTCATGTGAGATTTTTAACCTTTTTCTTTAAAGGGATCCACACAGTTTAACCCGCAGGGGGTAGGTGATGCAAGCCCAAAAGTGAATCATGCTCCAGGGAGCGCGTTGGAAACTCTGAAGAAAGAAGAGTTAAACACTCAGTGTCTTCAAAATCAGGAAGAAATGCCAAAATATCAGGTTGCCAAGTCAGACAATAAGCGAAAACAAAAAATGAGGAAAAGAACTAGGGCTCACTTACGTAAATCTTCCCACCACCTTGGGAGAAAAAAAATAAGATATTCAGCTAGGAAAGAGAGAACTGGAAAATTATCAACCGAGGAATACAATCACAGTTTGGTCTCTGACCAGAATTCTTTGCGGAATGTGATGATTCAAGATCAGTCTCTTGAGAAAGAAGACCACTGCAGTTCTAGGAAATCCGATTCTTCCACATTATTTGAGCCAGACCATGGCAGGAAACAGAAGATCTATGAAACAGATGAATTTATTGATTACCTATTAAACTACTATCAAACTCCAAAGTATGCCCGGATCTGCCTAGAGCCAAGTCATATAGCAAGCCCATGTCAGTGGCAGAGGTCTGTCCATGCTAAGGGAAATGGATTTCAGATCAATCTGAGAAAACGTAGACATCACTCCACCAGTCTGGGCCAAATGCAAAACCTGGCAACGAGAGAATGGGTTCAAGAAGATGACTACCCATCAGAGGTCTGTACTAAGGATCCTGAGCATAAACCACAAAAGAGAGGAAAAGCGGATGATGCCAAAGCATGGACCAAGGAGTTAAAAGATCATTGCCAGGACACAGCTAGTGAAACTGGTGATCACCTGTCCCCAGCTGATGGAAAGAGCCATCTGTTGGAAAAGACGCAAGCTTACCAGGTCAAAGATTCCAACTCCCCATGTCAGAGTCCCGTTTCCTCACCCAGTCGGTCAGCCGACTTAGATTTGGACTTGACAGATTTCTTAGAGGAAATCAGTAGTGATTCCGAGTGCTTTAGTGAAATCCTTAGCATAAACAAAGAGGAGAAAGAGAGGTCTGTAGCCCCAGATGATAGCTCCCCAGAAAAAAGATCTCTTGATGACGACGAGATCACCGCTAGCGATCGAGAAATTAGGGCAAGTCCGCAGACCTTGTCTTCAAAGTGGAACTGTTATGGGGAGGACGGCTCCTCTAAATCCCAGCTGAGGCAACCAGGGGAGAGGTCCAAGCCTGAACTGAGATGTTCATGGCTGGAGGGCGAGAACAGTTCCAGGAGAGGTGAGAAGAGCACCAGCAAAAGGAGGGCAATGCTAGCCCCCAAATACTTGTTCGACAGAGGCTACTACCACGAGCCTGGTCCTAGTGATCTGTTGGACCACAGCACAAGGAAGAGGAGGAGGTTCGGCGATAGCACGCCCGGACAGCAGGTGCACTGTGGGCCCGCTCCCGTGCCGATGGCGTCATCAAAAAGTGCTCCTGTTTTCTCTGTGGGGGATTTGCCCCAAAGAAGAGAGACTCCGCGGAAGTCGGAATATAACCAGGAGGCCAGAAGGTTTAAAAGACACGAGCATTCTAGAGATTCCATGCTGAATTCTGGTAATTATTATATTAGACATAACAGTCAGGAGCACCTCGGCTACGGAAGCTATTTTGGAAACGGCTACGCTAGTTCTCTCTATTTTCAAATGTTTTGAAGGCCTCTTAGATCAGAAGCACCCTCATCCTCAGCAAACAATGTGCAGGATAGAACATTTAAAACCAAATACAGTTATGTGGCTAGCAACTGCAGAGAAAGACAGCAGCACTTAGAAGCTTGAGCAAGGTCAAATGCAAAAACCTTCTTTCTCTTGCCAAAGTATGAAGCATAAATGACTGCAGGTGTGTTGGCAAACTTTGAGAAATAAGAAACATCCAGATTCCAAAGGTTGGCAAAACAACATGCCTGTACAAGTTGATCCAAGGACAGACTTTTCTAGTTTGGCTGCAACCTGAACTTGGTGCCAGTGAGGAAGCAAATGAACACTACGAGGAGTTGATAGCCCTCTGTGGCTCTCTAGCTGTTAGAACATCATCATTTAGTGTCAGTTATCTTCAAAGGGGACAGCAGTGAATGGCATAGGATCTTTTTACAAGTGCTTGGATTGGGTCAGAAACGCCAGCCACAAAGCCGTCCTGACTTTTATCTAGAAATAACTACAGGTAGCAGAAGAATGCATCATAGACTTCTTCGTGACATTGGAAGTTTTCGTGACCACCCACCAGAAGGGAATTAATCTCATTCGTATGTTCATAGTACTCGAAAGAGTTGTCCTTTGAGAAATGGAACTTGGAAGAACCAACACAGAGGGGCTCGGATTGTCCTTTGAGGCTTAGACGGATGGTGGACCATTTGCAGAGCTGTTTTTGGAAGAACCCCATGTCATTCCATCCTAGAAAATCAAGAGAATTGAAGTAAAATGACCAGTGGGATTTGCAAAAGACAACATGGAAAGATCCCGGGACACCACTAATGGCACTTGGGAAGATAGGACATGGCAGTATTCCATTTCAGGTTATGTAATTCTTTCACTCAGGGTTGGGTGACATCAGTTTGTAAAAAGCCACTGACTATCCCCAAACTGACTTTTATAAAACATTAACAAGTGCCTCCTCAATCCTCAATAATGCCATGGAGTTAGGAGGAGTCAAGGGCAAAGCCCTAGTTTTCTAGCTGGGGAAAAATGGTATGTGTGCAGGATTTGTAAACTCTTAACAGAAGCAATTTATCTTTTTACCTACTGGTTTTGGACTTCTTGAATATGTTTTTAAATGGAGATATTTTATAGATTCATAAAGACTTACATCTTAAAGCAGTGCATGTTCTCTTGAAAGCTCAGCTGATTCATTCTGCCTTATATAGGATTTAGGACCTCAGGGGCAGGAAATGACCTTTTTTTTCCCAACAAAGCTATCCCTGACTCGGCAGTGGACGACATCAATGAGATCTCAGACTGGCTGCGGCAGGAAAAGGAGATTTCCATTCACAGAAGTAGTGGAAGGCAACATTTTCATAGGGCGTGATTCATTTCGGTCTTAACTTGACATTCTGTAGAAAAGTACCAGCTGGTAGGGCCAAGGGTAGGATGCCGGTCAGTGGGGTTGCCCTGAATGATGAGGCATGTTCTGTGCTCAGAACCAGCCCCTTGAGCAGCCTGATGTCTGAAGGGGCTACACCATCTTCTAATTCACCGAAAGTTAAGAACCGCACATTGTTTCATTGATCTCTCCTAATCACATGTGATCGAGATATGCTAGTTCATGCAAAAGTTCAAAAATGAATGTAACGTAGCAGGTCATGCTTATTATTAATGAGACAATAACCAACGAATGATTTGTGGGCTTCCTTGTATTCAGTTCCACTTTCAAGCTAGTGACTCTGCCATCAAAACTAGGTTTGGCTTGTCACATTTGAAAAATCGCTCATGGGGTGAGTGCCTTTTCTCTTCTGAGGACTAGCAAGGACTATTAATGTTCAAAGTACTGTTGTCCAGAGTAGCCTTTTAAAACGCTAAGAGCTTGTATTTTGTCAGACTTTTGGTAACTAGGTATTTTCTCTCCTCCGGTGAGACCCTGCCTCATTTTTTTTTTCATGTTTCATGCCATTGAAACAAAGAACATTAGGGGTTTGTAATGGAAAGCAGTTATGCTTGTTTTGAAAACAAATCTTCATTTCTTCTGCCATTAGATAATTTTTCTTTGCAGAGATTTTTAGGCATGAAAACAATTTGCTGCTCAGTAACCAGACATAAAAGAAATAAATTGCAGAATACAGCATGTGCAATTTTTGGGGGGTATAATAGAACTGGTGCTAAGTCACTTCTATCTAATATTTTATCTGGTTTTGTTTGTTTGCTAAGTACCATCCTGGGGCCTAGAAGTAAGTAAAAATACTGGTTTCATGTTTACTTTCTGTACAACCTTGGATTTTTATATGTCTTGTGGTAATGCATTTTAGATTTGAATACACCTTTTTTTGTGTGTGTGTGTAGGCCTTAAATGAGGAAGAGAACAATTCATCCTGTACTTTTTGGTGGAATGAATGGCTTAGTAAGGAATGAAATAGAACCGAAAATATTGTGATCACTTTCTATTAATTAACATTGTTCTTCTTCGTTGTGCTGTTACTTAAGTGGTGCAAAAGTATTTTCTCATATCTTTTTTCTATGACCTATTAAGTAAGTAAGGGCCTGAACTTTAAACTCTGTCTTTTTAAATAGGTGTTTTCAATGTGTTTCCCTTGTATGTGCTGCTGATAGCGCTTTAAGAAAACTAAAAATCTGTCAATGTTTTTTTTGTCCAATTTGTTTGAATTTCTCAGGTAGAAAGCCACATAACCTGGTAATTTTGAAAGTAAGAACCAAATAAATGTATTTTTATTTGTTGCGAGACTGTTTAAAATGTTTTAAATAAATGCTAATAATTCCACTGGGGCGGGGGGGGATGAATTTCTACTTGTAGTAAGCTGCTTTGCACTCCTGTGCCCGACCCTTTGTCTCATTTGCATTGTTAGAGAAATAGTACATAGTTAATTTTCAGATATATTAAAAATAAAATGGTCATGGTGACTAGAGTCTGTTCATTTACCATGCACATTGGCTAGGATGTCACACATCTCCAGCATTTTCTATGAAAATATACACACACATCCAGTTTTAATATTGATTCTACGCAACTTTTCCCTATATGATGCTGATGTTTGGGAATGGACTATGTCAGAGGTCATGCAGCTGAAGATCACAGTTTTATCTTCATTTTGGATAAATTGAAATAACAGTATTGGACTGAAGACTATCCTCCCTTCAGCAAAGGTTTTATCAATAATCTTAGTAGGCAGCGAAATGGACCCTGTGGCGTTTCCCCTCTCCCCTTCAGCACCTGGTGGCAGTGTTCAAGTTTCTACAATCTCTTGATATCAGTGAGGGTGTGGGATGGGGGGGTTCTAGTCAGAGAAGCTAGGGGCTTCACTAGTTAGTCTTTGATCAGTCAGGAGTTACCTGCGTTTTGACGTGACACATACAGCAAACTGTTTCCGAGTGTTCTGTAACAAAGGCTGTACCTTAGTACAATCTGGGTACTTTACAGCTGAAAGGGTCCTTGTTGGTGGGGGGCAAAGAGCACTATCTGAAACAGCAAGGGCTATCTGGATGTTTGTTCTAGATCCTGGATTAGCCTCTTGGGCCCTCTGAGGTGTCACTATGCAGAGAAGCCACAGATCTGGAGAGGTACGGGAAACCACGGAGAGAATGCTTAGGACCCAGAGGTGCCAATCCTGAGAACACAGTGCCTCTGTGGGGGAGGGGGGGTGGTTAAAGCAGGGGAACCAACCCGTGGGTTTCACCTGACACCGCCCCCACTGGCTGGGCACCTGTAACCACCACTCCCCCCATCTTAAATGGTGCCTTTTATGTAATGTGATTTCTGAATATGCTAGCTGGATTTGAGAAGTTTTTAGACCGAAGTCCTGCCTTATTGTAATATCCTTTTACGTGTAATCGATACAATGTTGATTTCATTCTGAATGGCGGGGAATCTGACTATTTGAGATCGAAGCTTTAACCAGGCTCTGGACGGTTTCCTCTTGGCATCAAACCCATTTAACTCAGAGAAAGGAGTAGCCTAATCTTCGCATCTGAATGAGATTTCAGGCTGCAAGGTGGCCCAGCTTCTCTCTCCCACCCCTTCCCCGAAGCACTCGGTGTAACAGGGTGCTTGGCACAAAATGGGCAACTCGAATATCGGTTGAATGAAACCTAGTGGGGGGGGGCAGAGCTCTTTTAAAAACAATAGAAACAGGCAATGGTTTGGGAACATAAAAAGCGGAAAGTTGAGTGTCCTCTCCCAGTAGGAGTACATCCCTTGTAAGAAAACTCTGATTTGAACGTTTAAAACGGCAAAACACTAATATTCAGAGAAAGAAGTTGTGCTGACACAACGAACTGCAATATGCAAATCTGATGTTTTGACAGGAGGTGAATTAACTTTCCTAGCCATGTTAAGAATTTCCAAACGCTTTCCTGATGGATGGTGTCTGAAAACAGAACCAACCAACCCTGCCCAGGCACTTTTAATGTCGTCCTTAGTAAAGTTACCCCTTAATAACCTTGCTATGGACCTCAAGGCAGGGGTGCATTTGAGTTTAGAAAGTTCTGATTTAAAGAGGCAGAATTTGAAACAAGTAATACATTATATGTTAAAAAAAAAAAGATAGCAGGAAGGGAAAAATGAAGGGGGGGAAATTGGAGGGGGAGACGAACCATGAGAGACGATGGACTCTGGGAAACAAACTGAGGGTTCTAGAGGGGAGGGGGGTGGGGGGATGGGTTAGCCTGGTGATGGGTATTAAAGAGGGCATGTATTGAATGGAGCACTGGGTGTTAAACACAAACAGTGAATCATGGAACACTACATCAAAAACTAATGATGTAATGTATGGTGACTAACATAACATAATAAAACAAAATTTAAAAAAAATAGGCAGAATTTGACAAGTCATAAAAAATAAATTCACACTTTTTAAAAAGTCAGTTTGCACATTTTCATTAGGGCAGTTTAGCTAATGTCAATTCACTGGTGTTTTTTTTTTTAAGATTTTATTTACTTGAGAGCCTGCACGTGGGAGGTAGGGGCAGAGGGAGAAGCAGATGCCCCGCTGAGCAGGGAGCCCAGCATGGGGCTCGATCCCAGGATCCTGGGATCAGGACCTGAGCTGAAGGTAGGGGCTGAACTGACCGAGCCACCCAGGTGCCCCTCAATTCACTGTTTCTTAACAGGACAAGGTGGTACTTGGTTTGTGGTGTGAGATCCCTGAAGTTTTGCCCCTTTACTGGTTTCTCTTGGCACACACACACAGAAGGGAAGCTGAGTATTAAGCTAAAGTAAAATGATCGAATCTGGTTTCTTAGGTTAAGGTTTAAAAACCCACCACACTATACTGGGTAAAACCATTTTTATTAACTGACCAAAGCACTTCATTTTGTTTCCTGATTTGAGGTAAATCCATGAGACACGGTTCACAAGAAAATACAAGGACTATTCAACTACAATTACAAGAGTTTGAAACCTCACTAGTTGTTCATATAATACTTTTACAAATTCACACAACTGTACAGTCTACTTAAGCGAAGTTTATTGTTAACCAAAAGACCAGTATCAAAGACCTAGACGCTTGGCCTACTACTCTTGCAGTGGCTATGGTTTTGTAACAACAGAAGAATAACTGTTACCTTAAGGAATATACTTTAAAAACCACTTGGCTAGTGATGTGTACTTTCTTCATTCCTGGGGGGTGGGGTGGGGTGTGTGTGTGTGTGTGTGTGAGTGAGTGTGTGTGTGAAGGCTCTCCGGAGAGCAGAGGCCTGCTCCTGTTCAGCATACGCCCCCCCTCGGCAAACCGTGTGAAATCACCGTTGTCCCACCGTGAACGTGGGGATAGGGGAGATAGTTCTATGTTTTCTTCATATATTTAGGTTTTTCGGCAAGCCAGCGGATCTCTTCTAAAGCTTTCTTTTGAATGTTCAGATCCTGTTTTAAGTCTTACCATACGTTGCTGTGTTAGTAGGGGCATCTGAGTGTCCAGAAGACAAAAAGAATGATGCAGTCTACGCACACAGTGAATGTACTTTTCCCAACCGAGCCCAGCTTTGAGATTTCTTTCTTTTTTTCTTTTTTTTAAATGGGCAGCTCTCTTTCATCAATACCAAAGGCGGCTCTGGAACACTGCAGATTTGCTTTAGAGGTAGATAAAACAGAAATCATGCAGTTAAGTCAATTGAGAAATAAAGGATTTGCTATCTTGAGGACAGCGAGACTAGAAATTGATCCTTTGTTCTCGGGGCTAGAAGGACTTTGCACAGTTAACATTTTTTTTTTTTTTTTTTTACCTGTTTGGGGGAAATACCCAAGTCTTACCTGACTCGCTCAGGAAAAAACGAATTTTAAAGGCAGCCTGCACTAACTACAGACAGAAGGGGAGAGTCCTAACATTTGGATCGCAGCACTGCAGTTCATGGTCTGGATTTGTGACACACAAACACGCCATGCACTTGAAGACAGAAGAGTTAACTGGTTCAGTGTCACTAGTGATGTTAATTACAAAAACTTAACAGCAAGTTCGAAACTGCTCGAAATACTGAAATCACCATGTTTTAAAGACAGACTGGAATGTTACAAATGATTCCGCAAAATACAAAAATAGATATGCTTCCACGGGATGCTTTAATCATTTTTCCGAGCATTCTCATCTTTTGGTTCTTCCTCGTCAGAGTACACAGTGGGCTCCTCCCCCTCCTTCAGCAGTTTGCCCACATGATGATACTTGACTGGAGGGAGAGAAGAAAACACAAATGAGCACTCTCAGGCTTCACAGAGGGGCACTACATTTCAGCTGAAAGCATTCGGGAGAGGCCTGCGGTCCTCAAAGCTGTCAGTCACACAGGACTCACCCCGCTGTCCTTGCCCACGGGGAATTAAAAGAGTTTCGTTCGGAAGAAATACCAAACAGGCAGCGATGTCGGGCACCAAGTGTGCAAGGGAAGGTCAAAGTGAGTCGTGTCTGCGTGCAGGAGGGGGTGAGAGGAGCAAGGGCTCGTGAGGAGTTCGTTAGAAGGATTTCAGAACACCTGACGAAGAAGGCTATGCTTTGGAAAACTCATGGAAGGATCTGAGGCGAGAGGGGTTTCCAGAAAATGTCAACGCCGTGTACAAAGGCACTCAGGTGAGACTGAACCGATCTGGGGAGCACCAGAGAGACCAAGCTGACAGCAACAGAGTGGGAGTGAGTGTGGGGGGGAAGCAGTGTGGGGAAGAGACCAGGAAGGTTGTGGAACGCCAGCCTGAAGTGTTCGGACTTAATCCTATAGGTGGCAAGGATTTATGACAAAGGAAGCCAGTGCCCTGGCACACATGGGGTGGTGGTGGCCTAGCAGGTGGATCACAGCAAGGAGACCAGGCGCAGGCGGCCCAGGAGGCCAGCGGGTAGATCTGTGTGTGAAGGAATGAGAGCCAGGAGTAGGGTGTCCATGGGAACGGAAAGGCTAGGATATGAGCTACTTTAAAGGAAAACTGGAAACATGAGTTAATGAAGTTAAAACTGGAGCTTCCGTGGACCCAGCTGGGGACTCTGGAGAGGGAGTCCCTCGGCGGGGGTGGGTTGGGGAGGGCACCCGACAGGAAATCCACAACAAGGGCTGGAGAAGTGAAGTCAATGCTGGCAAGAAGCAGGTCTCTGGAAAGCTCTGAGAAAGAGAAGCCCAGTGGAACTGGGCTGGAAACTGTCGCACGGAGTAAGGAGGTGTGGGGAGGAAATGAAGCCGTGGCTAGGGACAAGCACTTCGCAGGCGGTTGACAGTGAAGGGAAGGGATGAGGAGTCTGGTGGATGGGGGGAAGCAGGAGACCAAATTTTTTCCCAACACAAGGAAAAAGCTATGCATAGCAGTTAAAGCGAGTGGTTAAGGAGGCCAGGAGGGCACGGGAGACGCTGGAGAAAACAGATTTAAGAGTGCAAACCAGAAACCCAGCCACCGGGAAGAATGAAATCTGGCCATCTGCAATGATGTCGATGGAACTAGAGGGTATCATGCTAAGCAAAACAAGTCAGAGAAAGACAAGTAACCATGTGATTTCATATGTGGAATTTAAGAAAACAGATGAACATAGGGGAAGGGAGGGAAAAATAAAATAAGACGAAAACAGGGAGGCAAACCATAAGAGACTCGTAACTGTAGAGAACAAACGGAGGCTTGCTGGAGGGGAGGGGGTGCGGGGCTGGGGTAACTGGGTGACGGGCATGAAGGAGGGCACGTGATGGAAAGAGCCCTGGGTGAGAGAGGCAACTGACGAATGACTAAACTCTACCTCTGAAACTAGTAAGAGTATAGGTTAATGAAATTGAATTTAAATAAAAAATTAAAAAAAAAAAAAAGACGTGAGAAGGGCAAGAGTCCGCAGACCACCATCCCGCCGGCCGCATCCTTGCAGCCCAGCTAACGCAGGGTTAATCCTGCCGCTGTCTGAGGCGAGGCCCAGACTTTCGCGTGTGGGCAGGAATTAGAGGAGTAACCAACCTGTCTAACCAGGTAGCCGGACCTGGTTTTGTGTGGAATAATCGCCGGGAACAATGGGGACTTTCCTATTTGAACATGTTATAAAGGTCCCTAGAGTGCTCAGGACCACACAACAAATACACGCCGGCTGGCGCCAGGGCAACCTGCTTCAAGGGGCACCCACGCCAGTCTCGAGTGGCGCTCCAGCGTTACCACAGAATTGGGGGCTGGTCTTAGTTTAAGGGGGAGAACGTTTTCCCACAGTTTTCGCCTCCTTGGGGAAGGCAAGCCCTAGGAGATAGAGCTCTGTGAGTTAGAAATTACAACTCGCTGGTTCCACATAGAAACATCTATGTTTACAAAGGCATCCTTAGGATACCAAAAAAATCAGGGGCGATGTTAGATAGGGGAATTACGTTTTCAAAGTAAAAAGACCTGCCTCTAGGCTTGAAAGCTCTACTTCTGTCTGCTTGGGACCCAGAACCTAAAGGTGGAGCCACAGCTGGCTAATAATTAGCCCAGAACTCTGAAGTCAGCATTATTTTCAAAGAAAATGGTTGGGTTTAGCCAAAAGAGTCAGTAATATTTAACTGGCTATAGAGAACAGCAAATAGAAAGGATACATTTTTAAAATAAAAAAATCTTTAAGCGCTGGTCACGGTCTTTATATACTGTTTTAAAGCTGGGAAAGATTAATCAAAATTCTTAGCAGTGCAATGTTGCTAAAGTGATCATTAGACACTTAGGTCTGACAAAAGCCGATTCCTCAATTCCCGAAATTTGAACTTAACCCCCATCCTCACTTCCCCCTCCTCCCAAAGACCTCAGCCTTATAGCATAAGCCAGGAAACAAGCGGCTCCTTTTTTTTCTCTTTTTAAAAATGCAGACACCATTGTTGCTGGGCAGATTTAAGCATCATTTGTAGATGAGGCCTACCGTTAGGCTCAATTAGATTCAAAGAGAAGCTGTTTTGTAGAACACAAGTCTCCCATTCTTCGACAGAAATGTGGGCTGCTTTTAAACGGCAAGCCTTACTAGTGAGGACTTCTGAAAGTCCCTCTCTGTAGCCTACAGATCCTTTCCCCTACACACCAAGCACCAAATCCTAGTGTGGAATCTACGCGAACCTGTCAAAGACTTAAATGAAAGCCAAGTTTCCACAGAGAACTAGCTAAAAATTGGATGCAATCACAGCAAGTGACTCAGCATTGCTGCAATTACTTCAAGCCATGAACTTGATCCGTCCAAGATTCAGGAGCCTATCAAAATGCTCCCCAGTTTCAGGCTGCTTAGTAATAACTATTGTACTGCTGTGAATCCCATTACTGGTAGAAATTTGATCCAGGCACAATTTTTAAAAAATGCTTACAAGTGAACTGAGAGTCCCAGTCACTCAGGGTCTCCTGCTGGGCAGGAGTGAGGTCAGAAAGGTCATCGTACTCGTCCTTCAGTGCTTCCTTATCCAGGCAAAATGTGGCAAGGCCCCGGGATGCGTCTCTTCCAGCAAAGACCCCGTATGGCCCCTCTTAAAAAACAAACAAAACCAAAGACCAGTTCTTTATTAGACAGTCAATTTCTCTGTGGTTCATACACAGAAAATGGCTTCCTTACCCATCAACAAAGACAGCCCTCTTTTGCAGTATCAAATTCCATCTGGAAACCAGAAGTGATGTTGATACTTTCATCATTATGTGGTGGATCCCCAAGGACCTGTTATCAAACTTTTACAAACCAATTTGCTATACATTATCATCCATTCCCTGTGATTCTCAAATAGCTAATAAAAAAGCCATGAATGATTATCTCCTGGGGCGGGATGGGGGGGTGGTGGGGGTGGTGGGAAATCATCCAAGATAATACTGAATCCAAGGGTCAGAATTCAACTTTAGGACATTGAACCCAGAGCCTGTCTCTGTTCTAGGCATTTGGGCTACACCAGTGAAAGTTACGGCTCCTTAAGGTAGTAAGTACTAAGACATAAATGAGAACATTTCCTTATGAAATGTATTCTGATATGTTTTAATGAGTCAAAAGTATCTTACAGTGATCTTCAGTTGTGAGACTGGCATTTGCAGCAAAAATCATTTGATAAGAGTATCAGTGGTCCAGAAATGTATCCCCATGTTACATAATCTACACTCTCAGTAAAGAGGTAGCAGAGGAGATCAGCTCCGTCACTGGTGAGCTCGAAGACTCAAAATACTTAGATTTTCATGGGAAAAAAAAAGACTGAATTAATATCTCCAAATAATTATATAAAACATTAGAATGTTATTATATATTATACTGAACTTTTGTCTAAAAGAGTGGTGAATTATTTGTAGGTACTTAAAGTAGATGTTTAGACTTATTTAAATATTCACAAGTAAAGGAAAAGAAGCCAGTGTACTTTAAACTATGTGTTGTTTCCCCAAGGTAGATTGGGTAGCAACTCTGACATTAAAGTTTGTAGGTAACCACTATGCCAAGTATGAGAAGAGATCAAATTTCAAGATGGCCTGGTCACTGGAAACCTCAATCCCCTAGGAATTTTTTTTTTCACAAATTAGACAAAATTTATGATCAACTTTTAAATGCAAATAAGGTTCTAAAGAAAACTGGTTGTTTGCGATCTTCATTATATACTATGTCTACTAATGAAGGTTAAAAAAAAACCCATTACAGTTTTCACAAATGTGTGTATGTGTATACACTTCTAGTGGATATGGTAGCATCTAGTACTTGAAAATAGGCCAATTGTTCTGGTTTGGGACCAGAACAAGGGACCTCGATACTTCAGAGATTATGGTCACAGAATATTTAAAAATGGCTCAAGGGGAGCACTAAAAGTTTTGGGAGAATATAGGTTATTCACCCGAATGTATCTTCACTAGAATGTAAGCTCCATGAGAGGAGATGTGTGTCTGTTTTGCTCACAGCTGTATTCCCAGTACCTACAATGAATAATGGGCACTGGAATGAGTAATTTTTAAGAATCCTCTGTAACATGAACGATCATTTGCACATCATGTCACATATTCATGGGCTCACGGGATGATACCGCAGAGCAGAGACTGAGGAGATCTCACAATGGGCCATCCTTAGCATTTTTCAGAGGGACAACTAAGGCCCAGAGAGAACAATGCTTTGCACCACGTCACACAGCTAGTCAGTAATCCAACCAGGATTAGAACTCTGGTCGCCTGACTCCCAGAGTTTTGTGTTTCTGTGCACAGGCCTGCATTCCTCTCAATGACTTTGCAAATTACAACTCTATGATGTTGCCCCACGTACCCGGCTGGAATCCTTGATGGTGTAGCTCAGGAGAGACAGCCGTTTACATGATTATGTAAAGTGGAAGTGACAGGGAAAGTGACAACAACAAAGGTGTGGTTCTCAAATTCTTTGGACAGTTACATGGCCTACAGAATGCAGGTCTTCTAAATCAGCCACAAGGAAAAACCGCAAAGGGGACCAGTTCGGGAAGAACCTGAACCCATCTGATTTTGATTAGTTGGGCTGGGCGAGTAAAACAAAGCAGGAGTGGAGATGATGGAGATCACCGCCTTCTAAATCCTCTTCCGTCGCTCCAGGCCAGTGAGCCAGAGGGCCCTCCATGTGGACACACTCCCTGAGCTCCCCGTTTTTAGGAGTCCATATTAGAGGAGCTAAAATCTCTTCCTCCCCCTCTCCGGAATATTCTACAAGGCACGACTTTCCAAACCTGGCCGCTTCTCAAATGCGCCTGGGCGAGCCGCTTAAAATGCAGATTGCTGGACCTCCCCCACAGAGCCTCCTCCACCGTGGCTGCGAGTAAGCCGGGAATCGGTGTTTTTGCTCAAGCTCATCAGGTGATTCTGATCCGCAACCAGGCTTAGAAAGCCTCATCCCTAAAACCCTCCAAGCCTGCCCCCCTCCAGCGGCTCAGCAGTCATCCACCCCCATTTCCCCTCTGGTTGGCTTTTCCTGAAATCCCCACACCCAGCAGCCCTCACAGCCCTACCCCTTTTGTTTCCCAGGATCCTCCCACTTCTCCCTCCCTCCATTTTTAATTTTTTTTTTTTTGGCTTCCAGTGCTTTCTCTCCCGCTAAAGACTAAAATGCTGTTATTACCTTCTCATCTCGCCACGTTCCCATTGTCCGCTACGTTCAGCCTCCTTCCGCCCTCCGTCAGCTGCCCCCCACCCGCGGAGGCTCCCCGTTCACCTTCCAGCTTTTCGGTCGGCCACACACAGCACGCGCACACACATACCAAACACATGCCACACACATACCTGACACATGCCACATTCCGAGCGCGCGCGCGCACGCACACCCGCGCCCGGCAAGCCCCAGCCACGGACCACGCACTTCACACATCACCTGCCCGCACGCACTCGGCTGCTACCTGCCGCCCATCCCACCTCCGCTCTCCTGCTCCCGCACCTTCACACACGCCGCGGCCACTCCCGGCCGCAGCGGCCTTCGCGTCTTCTCGCAGGCTGGACCTCCCCCCTCCGCCCTCCCCTCCCCGCTTCCCTCGAGACGCCCACGTTTCCCTTCTCCAGCCCGACACCGCCTCTCCTTCCAGGAACCCCCAAACCCCATGCCCTCGAAGCTCCCTCGACACTGCGCGCGGCCGTGACCCCCCCTTCCAGGCCGGCGAGCTCGCCCCCCACCCCCCCAGGCCCCCCCGCCCTCGGCCCCGGGCGCTCCAGCCTTCTCTCCGCCCCCCCAACCCCCATCCCGGCGCTGGCGGCGTCCCCCGCCAGCCGCAGCCCTTCTAGAGCGCCCCTTGCCCGCTGCCGCCAGGGAGCCGCCATTTCTCCCCTCGGGGGCGCCCCGCTCCCCCTCGCTTCCCCCGGCCCCGGCCCCGGGCCGGGGCCCCTTCTTTTGTCTCCGCGTCCCCTGGGCGGCCGCCGTTACCGGGCCCGTAGAACTTGCGGCCTTTGGTCACGTCGAACACCTTGCCGTTGATGGCCATGAGTATGCGCGGGTCCTGGACGCCGTCGAAGCGCCGCAGTTCGGCAGGGGTGAAGTCGCGCCGCTTAAGGCGGGGCAGCGGGGGCGGCTCGTCGTCGTCGCTATCGCTGCTGGCCGCCGGCTGGTCCCCGCGCACGATCTTGTACAGCAGGAAGACGCAGAGGCCGAGCAGCAGCAGGTTGAGCGGCGACGTGAAAATCTCGTGCAGCAGCCCGCCACCCTCCAGCTCGCTCGGGTCGGCGCCGGTGGCCGCCACATCCTCGGCAGCCATGATCTCTGGAGCAAAGGTTGGGCCGGGCTAGGGAGGGCTCCGGAACTGGCTGCTTCCTCCTCCCTCTCAGCGAGCTAGTGGCGCGCGGGGCTCGGCGGACAAGGACTAGCCGGGGGAGGAGGCGGGGCGGGGCGGGGCGGGCGGAGCCTCCGGGCCCCGCCTCCCCCGCCGCCCGCCCGCCCGCGGCGCCGCGGCCCGTCCAGCTCCGGCCCGTCCAGCTCCTGCCCCCCACCTGGCCCCCGGACGGTCGCTCCCCTTTCCCCGGCCGGATCCCGCCGCCCCCCACCCCCCACCCCCGCTGAGGCGGCGGGAGCGGCACGCCCCCCCCCCCCCCCCCGGGCCGTACCTGCGAGGCGGCGGCCGCAGCCTCACGCCATCCCCGCGCCAGCCTCTAGCTGAGCGCGACGCGGCGCGCAGCCCTCCTCTGCACCCTCGCCGCCTCCTTGCACCCCGACCCACTCCGAGAGCCTCGGCCCTGCCGAGCTCGGTTCGAGGCCCGCTCGGCCACCTGATGCGCGCCACACACGACTCCATTTCTCTTGCTTCAGCTTCTCCCTCGCCTTCCATTCTGAAGCTTCACCTTTCCCCGCCCATCCCCCCGGGCACCGTGAGGCTCCCTTGGGGGACAGGAAGGAAACTCTCCTCGAGCTCCTCTTTCCACCTTGGAGTCCCAGACTACCCATTTCCACCTTGAGAACCCCCTTTTACTCTCCTTAATGACCCTTCTCCAGGCCTCCCCGCCAGAGGCTGTGGCGTGGACACCCCCGTGTAGCCCAAGTCAGCGCACAGGCCCCTGCCTGACAACTCTCCCAATATCTGGGGGAGGCCGATCGGCTCGCCGGATGAAATTGGATTCATTCTCGGAAATCTAAACCCTTTCGCAATCACAGATTTGCTCAGTCCCAACGCATCAGCAAGCGGCCTTCTGTTGTTGCGCTTTTTTTGGCTCAGAATAATGACCGAAGTTTCTTTGTTGGCAGAGTTGTTTTATTTGAACTCTGTCGAGCTACCCTTGGCAGTCTCAATAACCCTGTGCTGTATCCCAGACGAAAGCGGGAGTTTGGAAAGATCCTAAGTTTGGTCCCTTCCTTTCCTGGGTATTTCCGCCGGCTGTTGATGGGCTAACCGTCTGCACAGGAGCAGGCCTTACGGAGGAAGGGCCGTCTCTACCCATTAGAATCGTAATCCGGCCGCCCTCTTCAGTGTCACGGGGTGGGGGGAGGGGAGCGGAAGAAAGGATAGAGAGAAGGGGGAAAAATAATTAAAACCAAGCCCTGCACACATCTGCAACCCAGAGCAGTACTTTTCCATCAAGAGTTCTGTTCGCTTGCACATAATTTACTCCCCCTCTCAACACGCAAGAGATTTGAGAGAATTGGCGTCTTACCTCAGAATTCTAAAAATTTCTGGCACCAACTTCTTCCATCCCTGCCCCCACCCCATCTTCTTAAATCCTTTAAAAGTACATATGAGCGGAATAATCCTTAAATCGGGCCCACACATTTTTTTCCCCCACAGATCTAAATTTAGGGTTAGCTGAAATGGCCCTCACAGATCTTTTGTCAAACCTCTTCCATGTAATCAAGGGGAAATAGGCTTAAACTGAGGGCCCAAGGCCGGAGTTACACTCTACTCATCTTTTGTTTTAAAAGTCTATGGCCAAGATATTTTTAAAAACCAACAAACTTGTGAAATATATTTTCATCTAATGACAGAGAAAGGGTTAATACCTTGCAAGAGTTCATTTTAATTGATAAGAAAATCCAGAAGAGGCTTAGTCAATGAATGGGCAAAAATGGAAATAGGTAGTCCACAGAAGAGGGGATACCAATGGTGCCTAAGCATATGAAAAATGTTCAGTCTTACTGCAATGAAAAATGGAGATACCGCTGTCACATACCACCTTCCTGTCAGAAAGATGCAACAACAACAAAAAAGGATGATCTACAAGGCTGGCCCGAGGGTGACGAGACTCTTGTACACTGTTGGGAGTAGAAATTGATATAATCTTTTGTCATTCATAGAAATACTCTCTATCCATTAATCCCACTTCTAGAAATCTACTCTTTGGTCCAGTTCTTTGACCTCTAGGTATCCATGGCAAGGAAACACTTAGAAATGCAAAGATTTCATTACTAAGATGCTTGTCAGAAAAACTTTTTTTTTTCTTTTTTAAGTAGTGAGCTCTATGCCCAATGTGGGGCTCGAACTCATAACCTCGAGATCCAGAGTTGCCTGTTCTACTGACTGAGCCAGCCAGCCGCCCCAGAAAATCACTTTTAATATGAGAAAATTGGAAACAACCTAAATGTTAAACTTTAAGAAATAGCTAATTAATCCACTTGAAATGTGACAAAACCACAAAATATTATTATGACATGCATGACGTGGGAAAATGCTTATGTCTTAAGAGAGAAAAACAGGCTACAAAACTATGCAGTATGAAAACTCAGCTATATAAAAAAACATGCATTAAAAGGAAGCCTAAATGGAAACATGCTAAAATGTTAACTGTTGTGATTGTTAGTTTCTTCGTACTCTTCTATATTTTCTGCAATGAGCACATGTCACTTTTAGCCTCAGGAGGAAAAAAAAAAAAGATTTATTATTACTTTTGTGAAAAAAATGTAGAAGGGTAATACATGCTCATTGTAACAAACTTAAACAATATGTAAGTGCATAAAAGAAAAAATGAAATTCATTCTCTCTCTCCCAGCTCCCCAGGCAATCTTTAAATGGGGCCCACACATTAGCAGTTTGGTTTATATTCTTGCAGACATGGGACACACACACACACACACACACACACAGATTTTGTTTTACAAAACTGGGGAAATTTAAAAATTATAAATGGTTTACCAGGTTTTTTTTTCTAATGAAGAGAGATACAAAGTAAAAACTAAGAATAAGTCATGAGCTCCC
Source organism: Eumetopias jubatus (assembly GCF_037043125.1). Lineage (NCBI taxonomy): Eukaryota > Metazoa > Chordata > Mammalia > Carnivora > Otariidae > Eumetopias > Eumetopias jubatus. The sequence goes on from NW_028274817.1 coordinate 29,113,832, forward strand.
ACCCAGATAACACATGTTGAAATTTTTTTAAAGTCATATTTGTTTAAGGTCATAAAATTCAAACTATGGAAAGACACAAAAGGTAAATTAAAGCCCTTCTCTTCAGCCCTGATTCTCTCTCCTCAAAAATAAGCACTTTTGGAAGTGGGGGAAATGCCAAACACAGAAATACAATACTGTATGATATCTCTTATACGTGGAATCTAAAAACAGACACTGAACTCAAAAAAAACAGTGGAATGGTGGTGACCAAGGGCTGGGGGTGGGGGAAGGGGAGAGATGTTGTTTAAGGGTGCATACTAGCAACTAGTAGATAAATGAGTCCTGAAGATCTAATGTACAGTACAGTGATTATAGACAACAAAACTGTATCTTAAACATTAAACTTGCTAAAAGACTGGATACTAATTGTGCCAACCACTAGAAGAAATGATAATTACATGATGAGACAGAGGTGTTAGCTAATGTTACAATAACAATTGTATTACAATATAAATGTATCAAAGGTACACCTGAAACTTACACAATGCTGTATGTTATCTCACTTATGCTTTATTTTATCTTTTTTTTTTTAATTTGAGAGAATGGGGGTGGAGAGCAGAGGGAGAGGGAGAAAGAGACTCTCAAGCAGACTCCCCGCTGAGTCTAGAGTCTGATGTGGGGCTCGATCCCACAACCCTGAGATCATGATCTGAGCTGAAATCAAGAGTCAGACACTTAACCCACTGAGCCACCCAGGCACCGCTATATTTTATCTTTTTTTTTTAAGATTTTTTAATTTATCCATTTGACAGAGAGAGACACAGCGAGAGAGGGAACACAAGCAGGGGGAGTGGGAGAGGGAGAAGCAGGCTTCGTGCAGAGCAGGGAGCCCGATGCGGGGCTCGATCCCAGGACCCTGGGACCATGACCCGAGCCGAAGGCAGACGCCCAACGACTGAGCCACCCAGGCGCCCTATATTTTATCTTAATAAAAAGTGGGGGATATGCCTTTATGTAGGGCTGGGGAATTTATAATTTTCTTCCCCCACACAGAGGGTAGAAAAGTTGTGCAACTTGAAACCCCAAGCAGTGATACAGCTTGAAAATATAAATGCTCTCAAAACATATTTGATATTAAGGTGGGCTCTTAAATAACCCTGGGATGTTGAAATTTTTGAGGAAAAGTATCACCTTCACCTCCCCCCCCACCGCCCCACCCCATTCTGGCTTATAGTCGGTGGAAAGGTCCAGAGTTCTCAAATTCTGTGGAAATTGGAAGGGAGCTCCTGACTAAAAAGCCCTCTCCAGAACATGAGAGTTGCATTATATGTGCTCTTTGGCTTCAAATCAATTTCTAAAGCTTATGTACTAGACCTGAGGGCTACCTATTTCACAAGATATATATTAAGTCTGTTGATGTTTCCAAACTTCCTGCCTCCTTTAAATTATTTTCAAAGGTTTTCAAAAGCTTTTAAAGAAAAATAGGACAATTGGTTGATTAGCTAGAAAATGTGTGGGAAGTAATTCAACTTCACTAGTAATCAAATCTAAAAGAACATAATAACAACGTACCACTTTTCATCATTCAAATTACTGGAGCATTCTGTTTTGCCTTTTGTTTCTTGAAGCTTTTTAAGAATGGTAATTCTTGGTGTTGGCAAGCATACAGCAAAGGCAAGCACTCTGACACAATGCTGGCAAGAGTGAAATTGCTAGAATGAAAGATTCGTTTTGTTCACCGGTGTATTTCAAGCCCCTAGACCATGTCTGCCTCAATAAAGTAGTAGGCACTCAATATAGTTAACTAAATTATATTTTAAGTGAGTATAGACTTTCTAGAAAGCCCTTTTGGCAATATGCAGCAAGAGCCTCAAATTATTCCTAACCTGTGACCAAGGAATTTAACTTCTAGAACTTTTTCTTAGGGAAGTGCTCAGAGATGTGAACAGAGGTTTGTATAGAAAAATCACAGGGGCGCCTCGGTGGCTCACTTGGTGAAGCGTCTGTCTGAGGCTCAGGTCATGATCTCAGGGTCCTGGAATGGAGCCGGAGTCGGGCTCCCTGCTCAGCCCGGGAGTCTGCTTCTCCCTCTCCTCCCCGCTCGTGCTCTCTCTTGCTATCTCTGTCTCTCTCTCTCAAATAAATAAATAAAATCTTAAAAAAAAAAACAGAAAGGAGAAATCACAAAGCATGAGAGATGGTAGCAAAAACTGGAAACCACCTAAGTGTTCAAAGATGCTCCCCATCTCACTCAGAGTAAAAGCCCAAAGGCCTTACAGCAGCTTACAAGGCCCCACGGGATTCAGCGCCCCCCACCCTTACCTTTAGGACTTTAGCACCTCATTTTCCAGTTCCTTCCCTGGTCACTCAACTTCCAGCCACAGCCATCTCCTTGCTGGCCCTGGAACAACCAGGCATGTTTCCAGTTCAGGGACTCTGTACTTGTGATTCCTTTTGCTGGAATGTTCTTGCCCAAATATCCTCATGGATCATCCCTTCACCGCTTTCGAATTTTGAAACATCCTTCCCCGCCTCTCCACCCCCCTTCTTGGCTTTATTTTTCTCCATCGCATTTACTGCTTCCTCAGATATATAATATCCTTTACTCACTTTTTTGGTTGTCTCCTTCAACTTGAATGTGAGCCACACAAGAAGAGACATTTTATTTCCTTCCCTACCGTAGCCCCTGTACTTAGAATAGTGGCTGACGCATAGCAGGTGCTCAGTAAATATTTGTGGACTTGAATTGATTTGAGTATGGAAACCCACTATGTGAAACATACATGCACAGACAAGACATGAAGGAAATACACCTACTAGTTAATGGCAATGGCGCTTCCGCCACCGCCGCAGCCGCCTCGTGGTTCCCGGGCTTCCCAGGGTGGCGGTGTCCCTGTCCACCTGTCTGCACCTGATGTCCGGAGGCCTTTGGAAGGCACGCTGCGCAACGACTCCAACGTGGAGCTGAGCCAGTACCGGGATCCGCCCTTCTGGGGGGACCATGAAGAACAGGAAAAATTACTGAAGAAGAGCTGCACGTTGTATGCTGGAAAACTTTCCTTTTGCACCACGGAAGGGCACACCTATGAACTCTTCAGCAGAAGTGGCGGCATAAAGAAAATTGTGATGGGCCCGGATGTGGGTTCTGCTTTGTGGAGTCCCATTCAAGAGCAGGTGCCGAAAATGCCATGAGGTACAGACATGGAACTTGTCTGGGTGACCGGATCATTCGCACAGACGGGGATGCAGGCTTTAAGGAGGGCGGGCAGTATGGCCGTGGGCCATCTGGGGAGAGCCCCATCATGAAAACTCACTCCTTTGGCCTGTTGAATTTGCGGGGCACTACCCAGGGTCTGCAAAGTTGCCCACTCTTACCAGCCTTTTTTATTTTTTCAAGAAATCTCTACATTCAAGGTGGGGCTCGAACTCACAACCCCGAGATCAAGAGCGGCTAGCTCCAGGGACTAAGCCAGACAGGCGCCCCCACCATGCTTTGTTCAAGGTCTCTACTGAGCTGGAAGCCTTTTCATGGTTTTCCTATTAAGGGACAGAATCCAAAAGGAAGCCTTTAATTCTGTAGTCTTAGAATCTTGGCCATGTGTCAGGTTACCAGAATGATTTTATGTTACCAGGTTGCGTTCGGTGGCAACAGATTTGATCTCTGATGTTGATCTATCAGCCCCCAAACACCACACTTCTTCTAGGAAGATGGAGATTTTAAAAAATTGATAGTAGATTCATGGTCTACATTGGGGCCTGCAGTTATTATTTAAACATTTTTAAGTGTGCAGAAGATAAAATGTAATAAATGGGGTTTTGCTGTGCTGTACAGCTTTGCTCTAAATTAGTAGCTCTTTGACAACTGACTTCGCTTTCTGTTTTGAGTTCTCATCTCTAAAGGCAAACTCAGGAGTCAAGGGAACTTCCTAATTTGTTGGGGCAAAAGTAAGCCTTAGACTGTCCCAGGGGAGACCGCCAGCTTATGTGTTTTATGTATTAGGACTTGAAAAGTATTGACTGTACACATTTTTCAAAAGATGTGTTTTACTTAAAGCTACCAAAAAAGGGTTTATGCATCACACTGATGCATTTTCAGAGTGATCTTAGGAATGGACTGGGTTTCAAAAGAGCTTGAAGATCAAGAGAACACTTAACCAGGACAATCCGAATTGCTTCCCTCAGGAAATGTGTGTCGACCAATTCTCATACTGAAGTCTGTTTCCCGCCCCCCCCCGCCATTCTGCCTACTGAGTTTCAGAGCCTTGTTAGTGAGCTGATGGCCTCTACAGAGAAGGGGGTCTACAAAATTTATTTTGCCTTTGTAAGGCATAAGGTGATTTCTCTAATATATGTGAACTCTTGCTCACTTAAACTGTTCATCTAATACAATTTTCCCTGACATAAGCGAAATTTTTACATCTAGCAGCAGAGCATCTCCCAACTCCCACTAGAGTCTGTGGAAGTTGGGGCTGAAGTATCTCGATGTGAGCACCTTTCCCATTATGGGAAGAATAGGTTCTCTCATTAAGTTCAAGCTGATTATTTGGATTTTTAAAAGCTGTGTCTAGTTGGATGTGTTTAGGAAAGAACCATTTGCAGATGTTTAATGAGGACGTATCCTTCATTTTGAAAATTTCTTTTACAGTGTAGTTTGAATGAATGTATTTTATAATTTTGTAGTAAAACATAACTCAGATTTCTATAGGCCTTAACGCAAACAATGGTTCCTACTTGAATTGTTGGACTGAGTTATCATTGTCTCTGCCCATTACTTCACCTAGAAAGAGGGACATTGGAACTCTTAAAAAGACAAAGTTAATGGGGGCGCCTGGGTGGATCAGTCATTAAGTGTCTGCCTTCGGCTCAGGTCATGATCCCAGGGTGCTGGGATCGAGCCCCGCATGGAGCCCCGCATGGAGCCCCGCATGGAGCCCCGCATGGAGCCCCGCATCGAGCTCCCTGCCCCGCATGGAGCCCCGCATCGAGCTCCCTGCTCCACGGGGAGCCTGCTTCTCCCTCTCTCACTCCCCCTGCTTGTGGGGAGCCTGCTTCTCCCTCTCTCACTCCCCTGCTTGTGTTCCCTCTCTCGCTGTGTCTCTGTCTGTCAAATAAATAAATAAAATATTAAAAAAAAACTAAAAAAAAAGAAAAAGTTAATGACATCTAGTATGTTAACTACGGTAGAATTAAAATTTTTAAAAAGTTAATGACAACTATTTCTGGGTTGTGAGATTATGGATAATTTTGCTTCCTTTTTTGTACAGTGAGCATAAATTACTTTTATTATTGTAAAAAGTAATACAAAGTTCAAACAATGAAAAGGATAAAACCCAAAACTTCAAAGTTGCCAACCATGTCTTACATAGTAGAAATATATGGATTCCAAAACAACCAACCAACCGAGTGTATGGATTCTACATTTTCAATTTCAGAGGTTACAGTAGGCAGCACTTGGTGCTGAGATTTTAAAGAGACCCAAAAGGGGCCTGTCCATTTTTTCACTTGACCTTGAGGACCTCTTGAGACCCTGCTCCGTGCTAGGCTCTGTGGTAGACGTTAAGAATGCAAAGTCTTTGCCCCTCAAGGAAGGAGCTCACTGTCTAGCAACAGGAGACAGACAGTCAAAAGGTTATAGATGCTGTGATCGTGGTCTGCACACGATAAGGAGGAGGTAGAGAAAGGAGGGCTGGAAGGTCTGATCTAGGAAGATTTCATACAGGAGGTGAGTCTGGGCTGAGCTTTAAAAATGTTCACCAAGTGGACAAGGAAGCAATGAGTTTTCTAGGGAAACTAGTGGTTCTCAAACTTTAGTGAGGATCAGAATAATCTGGAGCGGGGGAAGGGTACTTATTAAAACGTCTATTCCTAGGGTCAGCCCCCAAAGATTCTGATCCAGTAGGTCTAAGGTAAAGCCTGAGAATCTGCATCTTTAGTAATAGCTAACATCGTTGGAGCACTTCCTGTGTGCTAGGCAATGTTCTAAGCCCTTTGTATGGAATGACTCATGTCCTCTTTTTTATTGAAATATATTTGATGTGTAATATTGTGTAAATTTCAGGTGTACAACATATGAATGATACATTTATATATTGCAATATGATTGCCATTGTAGTGATAATTAGCGCCTCAGTCACATCACATCATTAGCATTTCTTTTTAGTGGTCGGATAACTCATGTACTCTTCATAAAACACTGCGAGGCAGGTAGTTTGTGGGGCAAACTCTGTGGGGCCACCTCAGTGTCAGAGCTCCCTGTGGGATCGACTGAGGCTGTGTTGTGACTGCTCTCTGGATCCTGCTTCCTTGCCTTACCCTTCAGGTGTAGATCCCAAGAGCACTCTCCCATCAACTTCTGATCAACTAACTCGCCATTGTAGAGTCTGTTTTCCCAGGGAACCTGACTGAAGACTCTAACCTTCCATGATCTGGCCTCAGCCTACCTACCTAGCTTGATTTCTTTCTACTTCTTATCTTACCTTCAACAACTATACTAAAACTAGGAGTGATGTGGCTGACATCACAGCTAAGGTGTGTTGAGTGCTACAGACACTTTCCATATATTAACTCATCTATCTAACCCTCTGAGTTAGGTTCTATCATCATCCTCTTTCTATAGATGAGGAAATTGATACACAGAGAGGTTAAGTTATTTGCCCAAAGTCACACAGCTAGTAGGAGGCAGAGCTGGGATTTAAACCCAAAAGTCTGGCTCCAGAGTCCAGGCTTTACATGAGATCATTTTTCTTTGTAGAAGTATTATGCTGGGAGGAACCTTGAGGATGCATTGGAGGGATGGGTACTGGAGCAGGGACGCCAATGAGGAGCCTTCCTCGGGAGGAAATGGGGACGTGAATCAAGGCTGTTATAGTGAGGACATAAACACAGGGATGAATGTGACATATGCGAAGGAGTTGGATGCAACAGGGCTTAGGATTCCTCTACTTTTCCCGTTCCCTCTACAACAATAATTTGCCCCAAGCCCTTGCTTGGGTGAGTGGGTAGATGGTGTGTCATCCACCAAGAGGGGGTATGTATACAGGGGAAAGAGCAAACTTGCAGAAAGGACCTTGTATTCAGATGGGGGTTGTGTCTTAAAGTGTGATTCATGGACCAGCAGTGTAGGCATCAGCTGGGAGCTTGTTAGAAAGGCCCCATCTTTGGGGTGCCTGGGTGGCTCAGTCAGTTAAGCGTCTGCCTTGGGCTCAGGTCATGATCCTGGGGTCCTGGGATCAAGCCCTGCATCGTAAGGCTCCCTGCTCAGTGGGGGGCGGGGGGGATTTCTTCTCCCTCTGCCCTTCCCCACCCCTGCACCCCAGCTCATGCTCACTCACTCTCCCTCATGCTCTCTCTCCTAAATAAATAAATAAATAAATGTAAGAAATGCCCCATCTCGGGCAATATCCCAGAACTACTGAATCAGAATCTCCAATTTTAATAAGATGCCCACGTGAGTCACATGTGCATTACTGTTTAAAAAGCACAGGCATAAGGAAGATCTTGGTGGAGATATCCAGTAATGTGTCCAGTTGGATCTTTGGGTTTGGAGCTCAGGCCAGACGTGTGCAATGGAGAGTTAAAAGAGAGGAGAAACCAGCCTGTGAGCGGATCACCAGGGAGAATGTATGCAGCAGAGGTCTCGCCAAGGCTCATTGTACACTGTGCTAAACCAAGGTTGAAACTTCTTGGCCCTGGTGATTAGAGCTGTCTCGAATGCATGTTTATTTGACCTTCACACTGTGTTAATTTTTAAAACACTAAATGTAAATATTTTAAAATATTAGATGTAAACACCAAAAGACTTTTACGTAAACCCGTATTTCCTACTTCTTGTGAAGAGTCAGACAGTCTGCAGTCAGATCCCTCTGTGGCAGAAACCGGCCAGAGCTGACTGGCAGCTTGCTTCCACTTTTCCTTTTACTGTATCCCCCCCACGCTGAGACCAAATATCATTTGTCTTTTATCATAGTTGCTCTGTTTTTATTAATAGTGAAGAAGAGAGTCAAATGTTTTATGTACTCATGACTCTATCAAAAATGAAGAGAAGAGGGTTACTGTTTCCTTTTCTTTTTTTAAAAAAAAGATTTTATTTATTTATTTATTTGTCAGAGAGAGAGAGAGAGAGAGAGAGAGAGCACAAACAGGAGGAGTGGCAGGCAGAGGGAGAAGCAGGCTTCCCGCTGAGCAGAGAGCCCGATGGGGGCTCGATCCCAGGACCCTGGGATCATGACCGGGGCAGGGAGCCAGCCACTGGGCTCCAACCCAGTTCCTTGGGATTATGACCTGAGCTGAAGGCAGACGCTTCACCGACTGAGCCACCCAGGCGCCCTGAGGGTTACTGTTTCTTAAAAAAGGTGGGGGGAGGTATATTTCTTTGTGAATTGCAGCACATACTCTCCACGGTCACACACCCATCATCCTCCCATTATGCATTCATATTATTTGCTCGGCATCTATAGGGGGTTCGTGGGTTGTGGAGAGAAAAAGAGGGCCGGGATCCCATCTTGGGGAAGATTACCATTATAGGGATAGGGAGAGAAAGAGGAACCCGCCAAAGAGATTGAGAATCACAACTGGGAGAATTCAGTCAGACCAAAGCCGAGAGAGGAGAGGTTCACAATGTTGAGCACTGCTGAGTCAGCAAGGAGTCAGACTAAGGAGTAAGTTGGCCAAGGCCACTAACAAACCCCAGGTTACCTAAGCCAGAGTCCTTTTAATGTTGCATCAGGAGGGCGGAAGCCTGGTTCCAGGGGCCTCAGGAGCGGGTGAGCTGTGAGGGTCGGGGAGATCTAGCTCTCAAACAATAAGCTTTAGAAGCTTGCCTACAGGGAGCAGGATGGAAGACAGGGAAGTTGGATTTCTTGGTTTGACTTGTTTTTCCTAAAGCGTAATAGACTTAGGCCAGCAGTGCCCATGGCCAGTCAGCCGATGCTCAGAGGCGGAAAATACAGGAGGGGGCGGGATAGTCACCAATCTTGTGGCAGGAAGTGAGACAGGAGACCTTGAAATCAAAAGGACAGGCACAGGGATGTGCCTTGTCCTTTAAGAGGGGAGGAAGAGATTGTGGGGACCTCAAGGTTGAAGGAATTTACACCTGATAGCCTCCATGTTTTCCCTGAACTAGGAGGGCAAGGTCAACTGCTGGGGGAGTTGAGGGGGGAGGGGGAGGGAAAGAGCAGGGACTTGAGTGCTGGCCAAGGTTAATATTTTCTCCATTCCCTCCATAGGGGCTTTTAGAGACAGGAAGAAACAGGAGAAATACAGGCATTACGTTGCCTAGGAAACTCAGTGGTTTGCTAAAGCAACAGTAGGGTTGTTTTTAATCCGATTAACCCATTCCTATCCATTGTCACATAAAAGAGGAATGGTGAATAGGGGTGGAAACAGAATCCTGCATCACAGGGGACCCAGAGGCATCCCTCTGGAGCTAGGGAAAATTGGGGGCATAAGTAGCCCTGGGACAAGAGACTTAAATAAAATGGGGGGAATCCTCAAATAAGTGGCAGGTATGGGATATCAAAGACAAATTTCCCCTATCTCCTTTTGCTTGTGTGTAAACACACACACACACACACACACACACACACACACACACACACACACGGAGGCTCCATACCTCAGCATGTATATACCTGTGTTCCTACTATCCCACCTAGAAATATCTAGGGTTAAACTTCAGGAATTACTCCTTCTTTTATTTTTTGTGCATGGCAGGATAATCTCATTAATTGTGGCTTTGCTAAATAAAATTGATTTTTCTCTCCCTTACTCAATCTTGCCACAAAAGGTGGCCAGGGCTGGTGACAAGGCGGTCTGGACTTGAATTGCCTGAGGACTTGAATTCAATACTTGAATTGCCAAAGAGGAATTGGTTTCCATACAGTCACGGTTAGGGAGAGCTTGCAGCTGGATTGTCTGAGATTGGCAGCCTCTCAGGGTAGAAGGACTGGTGTGTGGGCCAGCCCTGGCCAGTGCTTGATCCCCTAACTCTGAGCATATATTAGGGAGGGGGGCAGAGTCCCAGAGTGTCTGGGATCTACGCCCTGGGCCCTTCCGCCCTCTAGAAGCCCAGAACAGGAGGTGTATACATTCTACTGAGGGAGCCTCTTCCTCCAGACTCAGTTGTCCCCCTCAAGTTTATCATTCTTGGGGACTTTTAACATCCACGTGGATGACCCATCCCATACCCTGGCCTTCTACTTCCTTGATGGTCTTCAACTCCAACCAGCTTTTCCGTCTACCCTCCATTGGCCACCTTCCCTCTTGGTCACATATTAGACCTTTTCAAAACCTAACCCTGGTGAAACCCAACTGTCCCCCTATTCCCTCGACACATAAACTGCTGAACATGGTAGCGGGGAGCACAGTACCCCACTGGCTGGTCTCACTTGAAAAAAATTAATTTCTTTTTGGAAAAGAAGAAGTAAAACTTTTTTTTTTCATGGATTCCATGCTCATTTATACAGGAAATCCAATGGATTCTACAAAGAACCTACCAGAACTAATGAGTGAGTTTAACAAGGTTGAAGGATAGACGATTGACACAGAAATATCAATTTTAGTTTTAGATAATAGCAATGAACAATGAGAAATTGAAATGAAAAAAGATGCCAGTAGCATCAAAAATATGAAAGATTTAGGGACAAAGAGGTGTACATGATATATGATTCCATTGATATAAATCTCCAGAAAATGCGATCTAATCTATGGTGACAGAAAACAGATCAGTGGTGACCTGGGAACAGGGGATGGGGAAGCACTCACGTGAAACTTTTTGAGCGTAATTCACCAACAGACAATGCAGTCCAACAATGATACCACATTGTCACAGTCCATCCTTCCTCCCTCTCTCACACTTTATCACACCACCCCCCTGCTTTGCAGACCTCCAATATGCCCTCTCTGTTTTCATTCACAACTGATGAACTTGCATTTTATTTCATTAGGAAAACAGAAGAAACTAGATCGAAACTCCCTTATCCTCCCGCCACCAAACCCACCACCCTCTCTGTGTGTCTACGTTCTCTGTCTTCCTTCTTGGTACAATGCAGAGAACGTCCTTCCTTCTGTCGATGGCGTCCCCTTGGGCTCTGCATCCATTTGCTTTGTGTACCATCAAGACCTTGGCGCCCACAGTTATCCGTCCTCTCTCCTGCATATTAATATCATCCTGTCTGCTTGATCATGCCAGTGTGCAACAGACATGCTCTGGTGTTTCTTCTCTTTTAACGTGACCCCCCCCACCCCGACCTCAGATCTTCCTTCGAGCTACTGCTCCATTTATCTGATTCCTCTATGACCATACATCTCAGAAGGTTTGTCTATTCTGCACGCACTGTCTCTGTGTCCTTGACTTCCTCTCCTCCACTCGCTCCGTGCGGCTTTGCCCCGCCTATGTTCCCAATCCCAGAGACATTTTCGTAACCTCGTCTTTGTTTCTCAACAGCATTTGACGCAGTTCATCAGTGCACCTTGAGTTACTTTCCTTATTGGGTTTCTGGGATACGTATTCTGATGTTTTTTTTTTTTCCTTTTTCTCACTGGCTACTCCTTCTCAGCTTGGTTTCCCATTCTTACCTCTTTTGTCAGACTTTTAAGTGTTGGGGTGCCCCGGGCATGTCCCGGGCCAACACCTGTTCCCATTCTCCAGCTAGGTGATTTCATCTGTTCTTATGGCTTAAAATGTTATTCATATGTTTATGACTCGTATATTTAAACTACTTACCCTTGACCTACGCCTAGATTTTAGACTCCTATGTATGATTAGACACACCCAATGTCAAAAGGCGTTAGCATCTTTACATGTCCCAGACAGACCTTCTTATTTCATCCTTGTATTAGTGTTCAGTGGTAAGAAACAGAAATCGTTTAGTCCTTTTGAAAAAGGAACTTAATGCAAGGAATTAAGTGCTTACAAAATCACTGGAAGAACTGGAGGAGCAAGACTTCAAGAATGACTCCCGGGGCTCTACCACTCAATAGACCCATCAGGGGTGCTGTGACCTCTGCCCCAATCAGGGAAGTGGGCCATCTGGAAGCTTCTATGAGGATCATCCATTTCAAGAACATATCACCATAGCTGCAATCCGGGGAAGCTGAACGACTTCCACTGCCCCACAAACTGCTTCTCAACATTCATGAAACCTTTGCAGAGATAGAGGAACATGGAGTTGGGTGGCCACCATTATAGCAACTGTCTTTTAACCACCACTTCTCTCTCTCCTCAAATGTGCGTGCATGGGTGCGCACACACACATACTCACCAGCTAATACGTAACACTTTGTATGTGCAAGGCACTATTCTAAGTTCTGTTGTTATTTATCCCCATTTTACAGACGAGTAAACTGACAGGTTTGGTAAGCTGCCAAAGATAATACAGCTAGTGAGTTTTACATGGGGTTATCTGCCCTGCTTTTATCTGCGAACATTCCTTTGTCAGTTTCTCTTGCCCGGGAAACATACTCTCAAGACCTTGGTGCCCACAGCTGTTTTACCCACCGTGTTAATACCATCCTCTCTACTTGAGCAATTTTAGTTATATCTAAAATTCTTCATAAGCATCATTTTAAGGACTGCATAATACCACCATGTGCATTAGCCCACCATAATTTATTTAATCATTTCCTTATTTGCATATTTAAGCTTATTTCCTTTTTTTTAAATGAACGATAACTGCAACTAGTGCTATGTGTACAAGTTACTGCTTATTTCTGATTATTTCCTTAGGACAAACTCCTTAAAATTCAACTCCTAGGTCAAAGGCTACAGTGATTTCTAAAAATAGAATTATTTGGGTCAGAGGTTGTGAATATTTTTTTAACATTTTTTAAAAAAGATTTTATTTATTTATTTGACAGAGAGAGACACAGCGAGAGAGGGAACACAAGCAGGGGGAGCGGCAGAGGGAGAAGCAGGCTTCCCGCTGAGCAGGGAGCCGGATGCGGGGCTCAATCCCAGGACCCTGGGATCATGACCTGAACTGAAGGCAGATGCTTAACGACTGAGCCACCCAGGCACCCCATTTTTAAAAAACATTTTTAAATTTAAATTCAATTAATTAACATATAATGTATTATTGGTTTCAGAGGTAGAGGTCAGTGATTCATCAGTCTTATGTAACACCCAGTGCTCATTACATCCTGTGCCCTTCTTAATCCCCATCACCCAGTTACCCCATCCCCCGCCCACTTCCCCTCCGGCAACCCTCAGTTTGTTTCCTATGATTAAGAGTCTCTTATGGTTTGTCTCCCTCTCTGGTTCTGTCTTGTTTTATTTTTTCCTCTCTTCCCCTATGATCTTCTGTTTTGTTTCTTAAATTCCTCATAGCAGTAAGATCATATGATAATTGTCTTTCTCTGATTGACTTATTTTGCTTAACATAATACCCTTTAGTTCCATCCACATTGTTGCAAACAGAGGTTGTGAATATTTTTAAGGCACTTGGTGTGATGGTTGATTTTTATGTGTGAAGCTGACGGGGCCACAGGGTGCCCAGATTTTTTTTCTCTTTTTTAATTAAATGTTTTATTTTAATTCCAGTATAGTTAACATACAGTGTTATATTAATTTCAGGTGTAGAGTGTAGTGATTCAACAATTCTATACATCATTACTCAGTGCTCATCAACATGAGTGTACTCTTTTTTAAGATTTTATTTATTTATTTGACAGAGAGACACAGCGAGAGAGGGAACACAAGCAGGGGGAGCGGGAGAGGGAGAAGCAGGCTCCCCGCGGAGCAGGGAGCCCGATGTGGGACTCGATCCCAGGGCCCTGGGATCATGACCTGAGTCGAAGGCAGACGCTTAACCGACTGAGCCACCCAGGCGCCCCAGGATGAGTGCACTCTTAATCCCCATCACCTATTTCTTCCATCCCCCACCCACCTCCCCTCTGGTAACCATCTGTTTGTTCTCTAGAGTTAAGAGTCTGTTTCTCGGTTTGTCTCTTTCTCTTTTCCCCCACTTTGCTTGTGTGTTTTGTTTCTTAAATTCCACATGTAAGTGAAATCATATGGTATTTGTCTTTCTCTGACTGACTTATTTTGCTCAGCATAATACTCTGTAGCTGCATCCATGGCAAGATCTCATTCTTTTTTAATGGCTGCGTGATATTCCATTGTATATGTATATCACCACATCTTCTTTATCCATTCCTCTATGGATGGACAATTGAATTGCTTCCATAATTTGGCTATTTTAGATAATGCTGCAATAAATATAGGCGTGCATGTATCCATTTGAATTAGTGTTTTTGTATTTTTGGGGTAAATACCCAGTAGTGTGATTACTGGATCATAGAGTAGTTCTATCTTTAACTTTTTGAGGAACCTCCATACTGTTTTCCACAGGGGCTGCACCAACCTGCATTCCCATGAGGTACCCAAATGAAACATTATTCCTGGGTGTGTCTGTGAGGGTGTTTCTAGATGAGATCAGTATTTGAATCCATGGACTCGCCATCTCCCTGCCTGCTTGCTGGAGCTGGGGCATTGGTATCTTCCTGCCGCTGGACTGGGGTTTACACCGTCAGCCCTCTAGGTTCTCAGGCCTTCGGACTCTGCCTGGGATTACACTTTTGGCTGTCCTGGGTTTCCAGCTTGCCGATGGCAGACTATGGGACTTCAGCCTCCATAATTGTGTGAGCCAATTCCTACAATAAATCTCCTTTTATATATTTCTTCTACTGGTTCTGTTTCCCTGGAAACCCCTGACTAATACACTTTTACTAACAAAACCAGCAATGTGTGAGAGTACTCTTCTCCCTGTGCCCTCCTTACCTAAACTAGGCATGATAGTCTTTTCAAGTTTTTGCTTTAAGTATGTCCCATGCAATATTTGCATACTTATACTAAAAAAAAAAATTCAAGAGAACCTGGTTGGCTCAATCGGTAGAGCATGCGACCCTTGATCTCGGGGTTGTGAGTTTGAGCCCCATGTTGGGGTGTAGAGATTACTTAAAAGTAAAATCTTTAAAAAAAGCATTCATTTCCCCCTGAAACTGGCATTTAACTGGATGTCCTGTATTTTATCTGGTAACCCTCTTTGAGGGGATATCCGAACCCTCTTTTATTATTTTTTTTAAAATTTAAAAAATTTTTAAGTAATCTCTACACCCAACTTGGGGCTCGAACTTACAACCCCGAGCTCTACCAACTGAGCCAGCCAGATGCCCCTAAACCTTCTTTTTTGAGGCAATCCTTCACTGTGAATCTGGAAGGCAAGGCCTCACCTCCCACCATGAAAACCAAGGGAAGCACATAGTGTGTCTTCACACGCCCTGGGCAGTTAGGGTACCACTAGGAGACCCAGGGTCTCACCAAAGACTTTGAGTCTTGAGAGGCTTATACAGCAAGTGGCCGTGTTTGAATTCCTTCATAGGACCTGCATCTAACAGAGGCCCCAACAGTGTCAGATCAGTTGGGTCCAGAGGCAGCGGTGATTTCTGGTGGTGGTATCTAGAAATGGTAGAGGTAGCCTTTGCCGGTAGTGACATACTAACCAAGCCAGTCCTATGGCATGACCTTCCCTGGGGTCCCCTCTGCTCAGCCTCCCTTGCTTCCTATCCATTTCCCTAAGCTGGTTCATCTGCCTTCCTGTTGATTCTGTGAAAGGCTCAATAATCTGCTTAATTCAGCCCAAGTCAGCTTTTCTGTTGTTTGTAATCAAGAACATTGACTGTTATAAATACAAGCCCAGAGAGACTAGAGAAAAGTTGAAATCAGAAGATATTTCCGAAAAAAAAATTTGTATCCCTAAAAATGGTTCTTATCACTTTCTAAAAGATATTCTCTTGGGGTGCCTGGGTGGTCCAGTCGGTAGAGCGTGCCACTCTTGATCTCCAGGTCGTGAGTTCAAGCCCCACGTTGGGCATAGAGCTTACTTAAAAAATAAATAAATAAAATATTGTCACAAGTAAAAAAGAAAAAAAATATGTATATGACACCTGGGTGGCTTAGTCTGTTAAGTCTCTGACTCTTGATCTTAGCTCAGATCTTGATCTCAGGGTTGTGAGTTCCAGCCCCAGGTTGGGCTCCACGCTGGGCTTGGAGCCTACTTTAAAAAAAAGAAAGAAAAGACACACTCCCAAGCAAATGATTGTTGCTTGGATAGATTTGGAATTTCCCCAAACAAGCACTAGATGGTGCTATGAGGTAGCATAGACTGAGTAAGGAGGTTGAAGACTATCCACCCCCAAGGGCACCGTCAACAGGAATAGCTAATGTTAATCGAGTGCCTAATATGTACCAGAAACTTCTGTTTTATAGCACAAACTCATTCCTTCCAACCAATAAAGCAGGTACTTTCATTACCCGTATTTTGCCGAAGAAACTGAAGCATGTTCAAGTTAGGTAACTCGTCTAAGATCAGAAAAATTAGTGATGAAGGTAAGATTTGAACTCAAGAAGTCTGGCGCCAGAGCCTGTCTTAAACCATATGCTTTACTACCTCTCATCATTCTGCTATAGCTGCCATTTACCAATCGCTTACTCTGAGCTAGGTTCTGAGCCAGGCATTTTGCATAATGAGATCATCATCGCCATTTTACAGATGAGGGAACTGAGGCCCAGAGAAGCTAAGTCACTCGTTCATGTTCCACAGACAGAGACAAGTCCAAGAGCATTTGTAAATGTAATTCCATCATGGTACCAATAGAAGTAAGTTAAATAAAAATAATATTTGCCGCTTGAGGGAATAATTCTACTTCTGAGAGGGGGAAAAATAGACTTTGAAACTGGTTGGGATGGTAAGCTATTCCTTTTCAGTTCAGCTTTTCAGACAAGTGTGGCCAAAATATCCTCCCTCTTTAGATTCCTCCCTCTACAAGCTAAAGACGGCGTGAACTCTCGCGGCGTAATTGGAGCCTGGTTCATTTTGGCTCTTGCATTTGTTCATTATGAGGATGCTGTTTGATGATCCAAGCAGGGGAATTAGGCAGCCCCCAAATGGTGTAACTTAGGTGGGCCCCGGGGAGGAACCAGCCTTCCTGACAAAATGATGGTCATATTTATCTGGAGGAGTAACCAATATAAAGAGCTAAGAAACTTTGAGTCAGAGGACTAATGCTATCAAAATATATTACAAAACCACAGCATTTAAAACAGCATGATAGTTCCAGCAACAAGATAAAACCTAGAGAAATAGGCCCGTAGGACTGAGTTTCTCAGAAATGCCCATGCTGCCTCTCAGTCCCTCTTAGCACTGGTCTTCAGTCCTACCTTGGGAGCGGGAGCCTGGGTGTTTGGGGACATCTTGCTCAGTCATAGGATTCTTTCCCATGGGCTTGATTTTGCCCTGAGTAGTTGGACAAAACTCTGTGCGGTCCCAGGGAGTAAAGCTGTTCCTCACCAGGGCACGGAGCTCTGTGCGTGGACCTGTTTGCCTCCACACAGCTGGGCCTGGCTTGTACCCCTTGGAGCCTGAAGCTTTTCAGTGCTCCCAGGAGGCGGCATCAGAGAAAGACATCCTGAATTTAAGTGGCTTGACACCCTTCTCCAGGGAAGTCCTGTGAACCTGAGCCAAAGGGCTGGTGTGCACTTGTTTACCCTGTAAGCAAGAGTAGAAGAATGTCTAATGTATAGTGGAAGCTTGTACAGAACGAATACTAGTTTTTTGTTTTTAAAGATTTTATTTATTTTCTGACAGAGAGACAGCGAGAGAGGGAACACCAGCAGGGGGAGTGGGAGAGGGAGAAGCAGGCGTCCCGCTGAGCAGGGAGCCCGATGCGGGGCTCGATCCCAGGACCTTGGGATCATGACCTGAGCCGAAGGCAGACGCTTCACCAACTGAGCCACCCAGGCGCCCCAATAAATACTAGTTTTGAGAAACAGAAAGATAGTATAATAGTGGTGCAAGATGAGACAAATTAATGGAACAGATTAGACAGCCTAGAAAATAAAATAAAAATATGTGCATATGTACATATGTATACGTAAATATACAGGAATTTATAAGGTAAAGGAAAGATCGCAAATCAATGGGAAAGGGAAAGATTATTGAATAAACAGTGGTAGAATGATTTACGATCTGAGAAAAATAATCACATCCTACACTGAACTAAATTCTTCATGTATAAAAGATACATTTTTAAAAGGAAAAAATGAGGTTATCCATCTAATTGCTGGATGGGGAAGTGATTTCTAGGCAGACATGTTAGAAGAGATCATTAAGGAAGAAATTAATTGGTATGCTTACAGAAAAACGAAGCCTTCTGGACCCTAAGAAACAGCATAAACATAATTAAAGGCAAGCCCCCGCCTGAAAATTCTTACAATAAGTACTGAAGATAATTGATTAGAGAGATGATGTACCTCAATAGGAAAGACACTGGGGTGCCTGGATGCCTCAGTTGGAAGACTGTGCAACTCTTGATCTTGGGTCATGAGTTTGAGTCCCATGTTTGGTGTAAAGATTACTTAAATAAATAAATACACTTAAAAATTTAAAAAAAGTAGGAAAGACACTAGGAGAGCAAAAGACAAATGGACAAAGAACTGAACAGATGAATCACATATGAAGAAACACAAATGTGTAATGAAATAGTATCAAACTTTGATGTCACTCGAAATTTCAAAATGACAGCTAAAACTAAGGTAGCGTATTTCACCTGTCAAATCAGCAAAGATATTCTAAAAATCATAAGCCCCAACATTATAAAGCACTCTTATGTGCCGAAGAATAAAACAAATGGGTCTGGCCTTTCTGGATAGCAATTTGGCCCAGATGCTTCAAGAGCCATCTTTTGTCCAGGAAATTCCATGTCTAGGAATTTATTTTAAGGAAATAGTAATACAGATGGAGATTTTTGTACAAAAACATTCACTTCAGCCCTGGGAATAACCTGAAGAGAACCATTAGGAGTATGGCTAAATAAATCATGGGATGGCCATACAATAATAGCATATTCTACAGCTATCAAAGATGATATTTACAAAGGACTTTTAATGGCACAAGGAAATGTACGATAATAAACCAGATAATCCAGATGAAATGGACACATTCCCAGAAACACACATATTACCAAATTGACTCAAAAAGAAACAGAAAAGTTGAACAGACCTACACCAAGTAAAGAGATTTATTTATTTTTTTTAAAGATTTTATTTATTTATTTGAGAGAGAGAGAATGAGAGACAGAGAACACGAGAGAGAAGAGGGTCAGAGAGAGAAGCCGACTCCCCGCTGAGCAGGGAGCCCGATGTGGGACTCGATTCCGGGACTCCAGGATCATGACCTGAGCCGAAGGCAGTCACTTAACCAACTGAGCCACCCAGGCGCCCCCAAGTAAAGAGATTTAATCAATAATTAAATACTTCCCCTTGTTACCCAGGCCACTCCTACTCTGGGTCTGCATCTTCTATTTTTTTATTTATTTTTTTAAAAAGATTTTATTCATTTATTTGCCAGAGAAAGAGTGAGAGTACAAGATAAGGGAAGCGGCAGGGAGAGGGAGAAGCAGGCTCCCCGCTGAGCAGGGAGCCCGATGTGGGGCTGGATCCCAGGACCCCGGGATCATGACCTGAGCCGAAGGCAGACACTTAACCACCTGAGCCACCCAAGCATCCCTAGGTCTGTATCTTTTATAAAGAAAAGTCATTTTTCAAAGAAACAAAAACTATAAATAGTTTGAGGTTCAGGCTCTGGACCAAGGAAACACTGGAGGGAGAAAAGGTTTGTCTTCACCTCCCTCTTTATAAGCTTTTTTTTTTTTTTTTAGAGAGAGAGAGAGCGAGTGCAAGTGTGCAAGGAGTGGGGAAGGGGCAGAGGGAGAAGGAGACAGAATCCCAAGCAGGCTCCCCGCTGAGCACAGAGCCCAACATGGGGCTTGATCCCACAACCCCGAGATCATGACCTGAACTGAAATCAAGAGTCAGATGCTTAACTGACTGAGCCACCCAGGTGCCCCTTTATATGGTTTTGCATTATCTCAGGGGCACTCTATCCTCTTTCCAGTGGTATCATCACTTTCCCCTCCAGCCTCCTGATATCATCACTTTCCGCTCTAGCAAAATTTTCCCTAAGGCAAAGAGCAAGTAAATGAATTTATACTCAGTCCTACTTGACTGATAATATACTTTTCCTAGGAATATTTGCATCTTGATAGAGGCCAAGGCCTTAGCCAACAGAATGAATCCCTAAGTGGCCTGACATTCAAGGCAATTCCCTACCTCCTCTCACTGGTCTTTTATTTGACTACCCCTCCCCCGCTTTGCAAGCTGAGTGATGGTCTCTTGCTCTCAGCCAAATGGATCTCCTGGCTGTATTCCCCTGATTACCCTATGCACGCTCAGGTTTCTCAGGATTTCCATTTGGAATCCTTCTTGCCTACCTACCTATTCAACACTTACCCATCCTTTGGGACCACCTAAATCCCACATCCCTACCTGAATATTTCTTCCATTTATTCATTAATTCAACAACCATTTCGTGGGCACTTGCTATCTTCCTGGCACCATTTCAGGCCCAGGAGATACATAGAGTGGTGGCTAAATCACACCTGGGTCTGGCCTCATGGAACTTAGTTTACTGGGAATGGCTGACACCAAACAAGTAAACAAATACATATATGACTACAAAGTGTGGTATGTGTATTGAAGGAAAACGACTGGGTGCAGTGAGGGACGCCTGGGTGGCTCAGTCGGTTAAAAGGCTGACTCTTGATTTCAGCTCAGGTCATGATCTTGGGGTTGTGGGATTGAGCCCCGCATCAGACTCCATGCTCAGCGGGGAGTCTGCTTGAGATTCTCTCTCTCCATCTCCCTCTGTCCCTGTCCCCTGTGCGCGTGCTCTCTCTCTCTCTAAAATAAATAAATCTTAAAAAAAAAAAAAGAACTGGGTGCAGTGAGAGAGAATACTGAAGTCAGGGGAAGCAGCATCCTTGCGTAGCCCCGCTGTCCCTGATTTCTCCCTAATTCAAGCCCTTAAAGCTTTATTGTGTGAACCACTCAGACACTCACATATGTATATGACATCCTTTAGACGCCAGGTCCTGTGCAATCCTAATACTAAGTACCACCGACTGAGCAATTATTATAGGCCAGGCACTGAGCTGTGCACTTTAGAGATATGCTCACACTTAGTCCTTAAAATGATTCTATGAGAGAAGTACTACTATTATTCCCATTTTATAGAGGAGATGACTGAGTTGCAGAGTGAGTCAGTTACTTTCCCAAGGTCATTCATTTAGCGAGGGACAAAGCTGGGTCTCAAACTCAAGCTGCCTGGTTCCTGAGTTCACCCACTTAACCACAGCCATCTACTGTGCTCTGTGAGATGTGCCCACGTGTGTGTGTTGTGTGTGTGTGTTTGGGGAGGGGACAAAGTTGAAGAGATGGGCCTAGCTGGGGAGTCTGCCAGATCACACTGATCATACTTGCCATACTCTAGACCTCTCCTTGGTGCACAAGGTAAAGGGAAAGAAATCCAGTCTGCTGGAAGTGGGGGAGCAGGGTGCATGGGCAGTGGGGTTCACAAGATGCAGCGACAGTATTTGAGCTCTATCTTGGCTGAATTTGGAATTTGCAGAGAACAGGAAGAGAATGAGAAGCCTTGAGAACAGCCTGCCCCAAGGCACAGAGATAAAAAGAAAGAACACGATGTGTTTGAGGAATGGACAGTCTGCACTTGACCCTGCTTGGGGCTGGGACTGGGGCAGGAGATGGGCGAAGCTGGGTGATGTTGACTTGTCTTCTTCCTTCCATTTTTGAAAATAAATGTCCCCTCTTCCCAGGGAAGATCCTTCCATTTCTTCATTTTGCAAAGCACAATTCTTCCTTTCACAGTGCAAAGTCTGGCTTTGAGAAGGCATGGACACAGGAGGCCACATGCCACCCCTCTGCTTTCCAGAAAGTGAAACACGGTCACTGTAGGAAGCACAATAAAACTGTTAAAAGCGCATTCAATCTCTTACCAAAACCGAGAGAGACGAGTTATGGTTCTCTTCATTCTGGGATGGTATAAAAATGGGAAATTTGTCTTCAAGCTAGAAGATGAAAACATCACTAGCAAACCATCTCTGATCTTCTTCAGCTCTTGCAAATCCTTTCAGTGACTTTATCCTAGGCAATCGACATAATTTTAGTTAGCAGAACCTCTGTAGATGTTAGGGAATGTGCCCTCCTGCGCCTCTACTGCTTGGTAACACCCATAGCTCCTGGAAGAGTGCTGAGCGCAGGTGAGGTGCCTCAGTTTCCCCATCTGTAGGACCGGCATAGCGATAGCCTCTACCGCATAGCATTGTCGGGAGCATTGCCCAATAGCATTGTCCATAGCTATTGGATGGAAATAAAGTTCTCAGCACAGTGCCTGGTGTACCATAAGCCCCTCCCTCCTTCGTGTGAATCTGATCCTTGAGATCTATTGATTGCGTGTGGGCTTTTTGTTTTGTTTTGTAATGGTAAACTGGGAAAAGAGGTATTTGATGGGGGCAAAGGAGTCCTTCTGTTCCCAACACTCCTAAATGGAGACAACTTCTAAGGTCCATCCTCCTGGAGTTATTTTAACCATTATTGAACTTAAGAAAAGCTCCTAACCAGTCACCAACATAACCCCCATTTCCCTTGGCTTGCTTCTTGATCCAGGGCAAACATAAATACCCTTCAAATCACTTCAAATTCTTTCTCCGTGGAAATCAGCCTATATAAACTTGAAACTGAACCAGCCACACCTTCTTGCTTCCTGCCCCCTTTTTCTTGGCCTCTGGAAGCATCCCACTGATTCTCAATCCTGGTCTCAGCATTAACCCCCTCCTGGCTGCTCTAAGTTGATACACCTCATTAGCTATGGTTCTATAAACCATAAAATGGCCAAACTGGCAAGACCCTTAGATAACAATTTGTCACGCTCTTCTCCCTCATTTTACAAAGGAAATGTACCAGGAAGGGGGGAGGGCCATGATTTTGCCAAGGCCACACATTGAATTTGTGGCAGAGCCATGCCTAGGGCCCTGAGACTGTGCACATACAGCCCGGCCTTGGTTCTTTGGGCTCTTGGGGCAGACCCCAGTGTTGACAGCAGTGTCAAAATGATTGGCCAGGCATGTCTCCTGGGTATAAATTAAAATCAAGTCATGAGAGTGGCCAAGCATGACCATGAACTATCCCACAGTGTTGTTTCAGGGTTCTCCGCCTGACCCAGCAGGAGAGCTAGGCTGGGACAGGAGGGAAGGTAAATTTGGGCATGTGTTTGTCACACCTTTCAGTTCTCCCTGTGGAGTATTTGTCACCCAGTGAGCGCTGCTCTGGAGAGCGATTATGCAGCCATGGGGAGAAGATAGCCTGATGAGCCATCTTGTTCTTCTTATGGTGCCTCGTGCATGGTGGGCACTCACTAAACATTTGTTGAACCGAGTTTCGTACAGTTCTAAGGAGAAGTATTCATTGCAGTGTGGATGAGGGTGTGTGCAGCACCATGCGTTGAAAACACCCACAGCAGCACATTCAAAATGAGGAGGGGAATCTCGGATGTCAGCCAGATGCTGAGGGAAGATACATTCATGCCTAGAATCCCAGGGAAAGGGATGAGCGCAGTTCATTTTGATGTCAAGATTCCTCCACAGTACTGCCAAGGCCAGTGAAAGTTTACGTTATCTGAAACGTAAGCACTAATCACTTTCATGGGGTTTGTTGGACTTTGGTTTTGTTTAGGACTTTTTTTTTTAAACCCAATAGCCTCATCATCAGAGAAAACAGCCCTCCACCTACCTACCTTTACCCCATCCCTGGGGTTTCTGAGTTTTAGCAAAGGACAATTTAGGTAACATAAGTGCAATTGCCAAGTATTAATAGCCATACCAACTCTTATGAGCAATAGGTGAAGGAGATTAAGAGGTACAGTCTTCCAGTTATAAAATAACAGTTATAAAATAAATAAGCCATGGAGATGAAAATTGCAGTATATGGAATATAGTCAATAATATTGTGATAACGTGCTATGGTGACCGACGGTGACGACACTAGCGTGGTGAGCACACGGTAATGGATAGAATTGTAGGATCACTATGTTGTACACTTGAAACTAATATAACACTGTGTCAACTCTACTTCAGTAATACATTTTGATTTTTTTAATTAATTAATTAATTTTAAAGATTTTATTTATTTATTTGATGGAGACAGACACAGCGAGAGATAGGGAACACAAGCAGGGGGAGTAGAGGAGGGAGAAGCAGGCTTCCCGCTGAGCAGGGAGCCCGATGCGGGGCTCGATCCCAGGACCCCCGGATCATGACCTGAGCTGAAGGCAGGCGCTTAAGAACTGAGCCACCCAGGGGCCCCCAGTAATACATTTTTAAAAATTGCGATCTGTCAGTGAAAATGCAGCTACCCCTCAGTGTGTACACATTTTTTGGGTTTTGCATGAGACATGAATGCAGAAATCTACTTGATAGTTTTCTTAAATAACGGCTTTATTGAGATAGAATTCACATATCATAAAGTTCATTCCTTCGAAGTGTATCATTCAGTGGTGTTTTAGAATATTTGCAGAGTTATCTGGCTATCAGCATTATCTAATTCTGGAATATTTCATCACTCCAGAGGGAAACCCTGTACCCATAGCAGTCACCCTTCACTTCCTCTCCTGCCCCCACCCCCGCCCCTGGCAACTACTTATCTGCTTCCCATCTCTATGGACTTGACTATTCTGGACATTTCATACAAATGGAATCAGACAGTATGTGGCCCCTCTGATTTCTATGTCACACCCCAGTAGTGAACCCTTTCTATTAGCCTCTGAGCACTTTTGTCTGTGTCATCTTCTCGGCAACAAGCACAAGCTAAGACGCCACTCGGGTTATGACAGGGGAGTTAGGAATGTACCCAGAGTAATGAAGACCTGAAAAGTTGTTAGTATGAAGGTCATCTCTGCCCCAGTCCAGGGACACCTGGAGCAGGGACTTATCAGGCAGTATGGTGTAGCCGAGACCTTCCAAATCTACCTCCACAGCCCGCCAGGGTGCAGCCTCGGGTCTGTCCCTCACCCTACTCACACTATTAGGCAAATCGAGCTGCTCAGAAGCTCTGTTACCAGGTAGTACAAAGAAACACAACCCCAAGATAGGGTGGATGGCCAAAGCATCCTGTTTGTCCTCATGGTCATGACAATCCAGACGGTCCCTAATCTCAAGTCAAGATCTAAAGCCACATTCTGCTTCTCCCTCTCTCCTTTTAGGCAGACTATTTTTTGTCGTTGTTGAAAACATTGGAGGGTCAGAAAACCGGGGAACTGGCCCGGTGCCAACTGCCCTATATTGGTCTTCCCTAAGGATATGTATGCAACCTTTTCAGTTGCATTTGTTCCATTTATAGGAAGCAGAATCAAGCTACCTACTTCAGTAGGATGTTTTGCTTCCCTTCGGTGTCTTGCTGTCCCAAGGACACAGATGGGACATACCCCTATTTCCCCCTCCAAACTGAGCCTCTTCTCGGTGCCTCTCGTCCTGTCTCCTTCCACATCAGCCTCCACGCCGCTCCTGTATGAGTCATGTCAAACATTACTTTTAGCATGTCATGATCATGCCCACAAACTGTCAGAGAGCCCCCCCTCCCCGCTCCCGCCATTTCCTACCCTAGCGGTCAACTGGGAAGCTCAACCCCATTGATTCGGTATCAGCTTCCACGTGTGGGTAATGACCCCATCTGGTCTCTCTCTCCGCCCCCTCCCTGCTCCCGCTTCTTAGAGCTCATGAACCTGTCACTACTATTAGCTTCCTCCATACACGCACCTACACACACCCCCACCCCATACACTCCCCCCAACACTCCCCGCCCCACTCACTCATGCACACTCACACATGCACTCTCACACACCCGCTCACACACACACTCCCCCCACTCTCACAACCCCCACCACACACTCCCACACATCCCACATCCCCTCACACACAATACCCCCCCCCACTCATTCATCCCCACACACTCAGCCCCCACCATGGGCCCAAGTTTTATGCAGTTTTCCCTATGAGAAAGCACAACCAACCCACTTCTGGGTGCCCACTGTACGCCGGGCGCCGCATCTTCATCATCCTGCTTACTCGGTGCCATAAGCCTCTGGTAGCGAATGCTGATCTCCATGTTACCGAGGAAGTGACTGGCCTCAGAGAGGTGAAGGAAATTACTGGAGCACTGGAGCTGGCACTGGAGCCCAGATCTATGGACTCTGGGGACGTTTAATCACCAGGTTGCTGAAGACCAACAGTCCCAGCGTTCCAGGCTTTCCATAAGCCAGCCCACGAATCCCCAGTGCACCCCCATCTGCTGTAGCCCTTTATTTCAGGTGCGTAGTCTCAGGTCGCCGACTAACAAAGACGTTCCCTCAGGGCAGTGACAAAGGCTTTACTCATCTTGGGGTCCATCACAGGGCCCAGAGCAGGGTGCAAAAGATTAGCCCTTGTGGAATAGGATCGAATTGCTTGAAACGCAATCCAGGCAATAGCGAGTTTTGTAGAGCAGCCCTTCGCAAAGACGCTATCTGTGGTCTCTGATTACAAGCCAAGAGCAGGCACTTCTGTGGAAATGCGGGGGAAAAAAAAAGCCCCAATTAAAACTTGGAGAGGAGGTAATAAAGAAGGAAACAAAGTGTCAGCGGAAGGGTATAAGAAGAAACTGCTTATTAGTGCCTGTCTCCTGTGAGAGAGCCTGAGGAGGAACAGAGGTGGGAAGGAGGCTTTTCCCTGAATGCCTTTTTGCGCATTTTGAGTTTTGGACTATGGAACTGTTTCGGAAGCTGGACTGGATCGCCCGATGGAAGAACCGAGTGGCACCCGGAGATCTTGGAGGATGGGAGATTTATTTAATGCCGCTAGGCTCAGAGGAGAGCGGTCTCCAAAGGTCTGAGCCCTGAGCACAAACAAAGGGGGCAGTTTATACACTTCTACTTCCGCATACTGGGCACTCTTGGCGCATGCGTGAAGCGGAGCAGGGAGAGGAGCCCAGATTGGCACGTCTGGGAAGCAGAGCTGGGAGAAGAACGCAGAAGAGCCCCGGGGCAGGGGCTGGGAACCTCTTGCTGGCTCGGTCGGCCATCTTAGGACACAGATTTTCCTTATCATTCCCCCCTTTGATGCCCTTTTAAACACCTAGTTTAGAGGGCATCATCTTCATCTTCTAAGGGGCGATAGTGAGTAAGGAGTAACTGGAGTCTGATCTTTGCAATTTGAGCAGTGATAAACCTAGTAAGGGCATTAAGAATACAAGGACCAAATACCACTATAAGGAGAAGCAATAGGAGGGGGCCGACGAGGGGGGCGAACCAAGGGAACCATTGTGAGAGGGTATCCCACCAAGTTGTCCGCTGGCGTGTTTCCCACCGGTGATGTACTCATTCCTGTAATTGGGTCAGAGTTTCTTGGACCACCCCTGACTCATTAGCATAGAAACCACATTCCTCCTGTAAGAAGAGGCAGAGCCCCTCTTGTGGGGCCGCGAGCAAGTCGAGCCTGTGCCTGTTTTGGAGGACTACTGAGGCCAGTGAGTCGAGTTGGTGCTACGGGGCCAGGGTCAACTGAGTGAGGGTGGAAAAATCCGCTGTGAGTTGTTGAGTTAACCCCTGGTACTGAACCTGGGACATCCTGACGCCAGTGGCGCCGAGGGCAACACCTGATGCAGCCAGCAGGCTCACGATAAGGGGGATGGCCATGGGGGAACGTCGAGGGCGGCTAGGAGGTCCCCATATGAGTGGGGCATTGCTCCCGGGGAGGACTGAAAGATCGGGTAAGAGACTGACAAGCGTGCATGACTGATCGTGCGGGGTGATGCAGATGTATACACCTTGATCACAAGCCAGAAAAGTGTTGTTAGGCGCACAGACCCGCCTGTGGCCCGTGATGGGAGAGGAAGAGTTGCCATACAGCGGTACCAGAGCCAGAAAGGGATAATCTGAGGTCCCCGGTGCCGAGGTGGGAGGTGACACAGTAGATTGGTTGAGGATGACACCTAGGTATTGGATGGGACCAGGCTTCATACAGTTCCAGCAGTCAGATGCTAGGGGTGGATTTGAGTGGTTAAGCGCTTGGTGGGAGGTGTTAATCATACTTAACAGTTGCACTATAGATGCTTGCTGCATGTGGATGGGGGACCCAGGGATGCGCCAGGGCGAGTTATTTCCTCTGACTCTGGGGGTTGACTGTAAGGCTTGGAGTGAACATGGACTTAATCATAAATTTGGCCATGGGGTCGGTTCCCATAGGGTGATATTGGCCCAACAGGAGAATGATTCCTGTAGCCCATGATGTGGCATTGGGTTCTAAGACTGAGAGGGTGAGCAGTATACAGTGATTGTTAGAGCAAGAGGATGGGGTGGTGCTGCATGCCAAGGAAATCTGGATGTCACTGCACTGTTTGAGGTGCCACCACCTGGTGGACCATTGTTCCATT
Organism: Eumetopias jubatus; assembly: GCF_037043125.1. Classification (NCBI taxonomy): domain Eukaryota; kingdom Metazoa; phylum Chordata; class Mammalia; order Carnivora; family Otariidae; genus Eumetopias; species Eumetopias jubatus. Next base: position 29,142,183 of record NW_028274817.1, read on the forward strand.
CCCGGCCAAGTCGCCACCCATGACTCACATCCCCAGGCTTGCGAGCAGAACTGAGGGCAGGTGTTTGGCTGTTGAGGCATAGGGCCCCCACAGATGTAGATATCTACCAGCCGGTAACCTGAGTGAGGGCCATGGTAGGAACACCATCTACGAGGTTCCCAGGAGGTGTCAGAAGCTGGCATCCATCAAAATGGAGGTTAAACTTTGGTGTGTGCCCATCCCAGGTAGAAGAAGTTAATGGGGGCACTGGTGCAGGATTGAGGGGGATAAGGTGGAAAGTCCATTTGCCAGTAACAGTGATACGAGAGTTTGCTCCCCTTGCCTGGCCGGGCAAGCTAGAGGCAGGGCGGAGGAACAGCACACCAGGTAGCAGAAGACTGGGACTGATTGCCCTCCAGTTGCTGTTGGAACTGGGGCCAGGAAAACCATGGTGAAATGTGCTCAGGAGTAGACAGCAGAGGGCCAGTAAAAGTGGGGTCTACGACCTTAGGTAGAGGGAGCCATCGTGGCTAACCCGACAGCAGATGAAACCCGTGGACGAGTAAGTGCAGTAATACACCCTAGGGCCACCCAATAAGCAATGACAATAGTAAGCCTCTGGGGGAAAGTCCAATCAGGTGGGGCAACAGTATAGAGTCCGACTCCCAAGTTGAGGGAAATCACGCCGATGAGAGCCAGGGACCACAATGAGCAGGTGTCCATCAGCCAGTGGGGTCTCATCGAAGGTGAAGCCAGAGTGGGTTCGTGAAGTCTGGCTGGACTCTCCACTGGCGTGGCTCCTCATCTGAATGGTGAGCTTTTTTCACTCTGGAGTGGTGGACCCACGGGGTGACACCTGAGACCTTGAGGGCAGTAGATGTGGTTAGAACAACAGTGTGGGGCCCTGTCCACTGCAGTTTAAGGGGTTCTTTCTTCCAATCTTTGACCCAAACTGAGTCCCCTGTCTGGAAGGAGTGTACCTGAGACCCTAAGGAGATTGGGGCCCTCTCAATAGTGTACTCTTGTAATTTATTCAGGGTGGCCCCCAGGGCCTGAAGCTGCTCCTGTAGCCCTTTATCTCCAACCTGATGCAAGTTTCCGGGAAGGCTTCCCAAGCACTGGGGAGGCTGTCCATATATTAATTCGAATGGGGAGAAACCTGATGTCCCAGGCATGCATCGAGCAAGCAGGAGAGCTAGGGGTAGCAGATCCGGCCACAGGAGGTTAGTCTCCTGACAAAACTTTGCTAAGGTTCCCTTGAGGGTGCGATTTATTTGCTCTACTTTCCCTGAACTTTGGGGCTGGTAAGTGGTGTGGCGTCTCCAGGTGATGTTGAGAGATTTGGTCAAGACCTGTACAATGTCTGACACAAATGTGGGTCCATTGTCACTATCGATTGTTAATGGCCGGCCGAACCGGGGCACAATCTCCCGCAAGAGGACTTTAGCTACTTCCCGGCTTTGCTCCGTCCAAGTCGGGAAGGCTTCGGCCCACCCAGAGTATGTGCATACTATTACTAGGGGATATCTGAATGCCCTGCTCCGCTGCACATCTGTGAAGTCTACCTCTAGATCTTCGAAGGGGGTTGCTCCCATCCTCTGAACACCTGGGGGGGGGGCATGGTGCAGACCGAGCATTATTTTTAGCACATGTTATGCATCGTTCACTCGTTGCTCGGCATAGTGCAGGCAGCTGACTGATGTAGTGTGCTTCTTGAGAAGGGCTTCTAATGCAGTTTTCCCCAGATGAGTGAGTTGGTGGTATTCCTTGACTAGATGCCCTCCAGTTGCTGTTGGAATGAAGACGTGCCCGTCTGGCATCATCTACCATCCCTTTTCAGTCAGGGTGGCTCCCTCAGCCATGGCCCATTCTTTCTCCTTTTCAGTGTGACTGGGTGGAAGGACTTCTTCCGGGGGTGTCAGGGCCATGGTCAGGGAAGGGGCTCTGTCCATGTCCTCACTGGCTACGGTCTTGGCTGCCTCATCTGCCAGATGATTTCCCCATGCTATGGGGTCGTCTCCTTTCTGGTGTCCCTTACAGTGCAGGATTGCTACTTCCTTTGGAAGCCAGACGGCTTCGAGGAGTCTCAGTATCTCTTCTTTGTTCTTGATAGCTTTTCCTGCAGCGGTTAGGAGGCCCCTTTCCTTGTAGATGGCTCCACGTATATGTACAGTAGCAAAGGCATACCAAGAGTCTGTATAGATGTTGACTCACTTGCCTTCACCAAGGGTGAGGGCTCGGACTAAGGCATATAGTTCAGCCCGTTGAGCTGACCATCCAGCTGGTAATGCCTTAGCTTCTAGGACTTCAGTGGTTGTGGTTACTGCATAACTCGCTTTCTGGGCACCCTCTTGTAGGTAACTGCTGCCATCGCTGAACAGCGTGAGCTCTGGATTCTTTATGACTTGAGTCCGCAGATCTGAATGGCTCGCGTAGACTTCATCAGTCACCTCGGAGTAGTCATGGTCTGGTTCCCCCTCTTCCATGGGGAGAAAGGTTGCTGGGTTAAATGTCCTTACTGTTTTGAGGGTGACCCGCAGGTTTTCACAGAGGAGCCCTTGGTATTGTGCTAGCCAAGAGTTGGAAAGGAAGCAGTGTCCCTGTGCATTAATGAGGGACACACTGCATGAGGGACCTTGACATTAAGTTCTTGCCCCAGGGTGAGTTTGTCCGCCTCCTTGATGAGTAGGACTGTGGCTGCCAGGACCCTGAGGCACGGCGGCCATCCCGCTGCCACGGGGTTCAGCTTCTTCAACAGGTAAGCAACTGGCTGTTGCCGGGTCCAACAGTCTGGGTGAGTACCCTGAGCATTATTTTTTCCTTTTCATGCACAAAAAGATTGAAGGGTTTTTCTACATCTGGTAGGCCCAGGGCTGGAGCCTGCCCCAGGGCGGTCTTTATCTCTGCGAAGGTGGCTTCTGCTTCCTCAGTCCAGGCAGGAGGTTCTCGATCTAGTCCCCCTAAGAGACCGCAGAGGGGTCTTGCTATTGCCGAGAACCCAGGGATCCAGATGCGGCAGAATCCTGCAGCTCCCAGGAATTCTCGTAGGCCCCTTTATGTCTGCGGCTGTGGCAGGGAGATGACTTTCTTTCTCTCCGGCCCTAGTTCTCTCTTCCCTTGGGTGAGGAGGAAACCAAGGTATCGGAGCTGTTGTTGGCAGAGTGTGCCTTCTTCCATGAGGCTCGGTATCCTGAGTCTGACAGGAGCTGTAGGAGGGCCTTGGTGCCTTTTGTGCAGTCGTCTTGTGTGTCACCGGTGAGGAGGAGGTCATCCACATACTGGAGGAGGGTGCATCGTGTGGCCTCTCTTGGGAAGCTGGCGAGGTCCGCGGCCAGTGCTTCCCCAAAGAGGGCTGGTGAGTTTTTAAACCCCTGCGGGAGGCGCGTCCAAGTCAGTTGCATCTGGCGCCCTGTATCAGGGTCAGACCATTCAAAGGCAAACAGTGGCTGGCTCTGGGGAGCTAAGCGGAAGCAGAAGAAGGCATCCTTCAAATCTAGGCAAGTGAACCATCTGGCCAAACCTGGGATTTGGCTGAGGAGGGTGTATGGATTCAGGACCACTGAGTGCAGAGAGATGGTCACCTTGTTGATGGCCCACAGGTCTTGAACTGGTCGGTATCCCCCTCCTGGCTTCTTGACCGGCAGGAGTGGGGTATTCCAGGCTGACTGGCACTCGACTAGAATACCTGCTTCTTTGAGTTTGGCCAGATGTTCTTGGATGCCAATCTTAGTTTCTTGTGGGAGGGGGTATTGCCTTTGCCTCTGAGGTTGGGCTCCTGGGATCAGTTCAGCAATGATAGGGGCCTGATTCCGGGCTAGTCCAGGCGGGTTGTCCTCAGCCCATACTGAAGGGAAGGCGAGTCTGAACTCCGGCGGGCTGCTCAGAATAGCCTCCATTCTTCTCCCCCCCTGTGGTAATTGCTAGTACCAGAGACCCCGTCTTGCCTTAGGTTCAATCAGAGGCTAGTATGTCCGGTGGGCTCAAAGGTCATCTGAGCCCGAAGCTTGGAGAGTATGTCTCGGCCCAGGAGGGGGATGGGGAATCGGGCAGATAAAGGAATTCGTGTCAGACCTTGTGGCCCCCGAGTTCGCACTGGCGAGCCTGGCAAAAGGGCTGTTGTATCGCCCGCGTCCTGGTGGCCCCAAGGATGATCGCAGTCCTTTTGCTGAAAGGGGCCACTGGGGAGGTGACAACAGAGTGCTCGGCCCCAGTATCAACCATAAAAGTCACTGGTTGGCCTCCCACCTTCATTCTGACCGTGGGCTCCTGGGGGCCAAGGAGGAAAGAGCCCGGCCCCCCTCAGTCTGAGTCCATTCCCGCAAGGCCTATGAGGTCCTCCTCTCGGGGTTCTCCCTTGTAGTGGCTGGGCTTCTGGGCCTTTTCCCGGTTGGGACATTCATTTCTCCAATGCCCTTTCTCTTTACAGTAGGCACATTGATCCCTTGTCAAGGGGGTTCTGGACTTTCCCCCTTTCAGTGGTCGAGGTCTCCCCTCCTTTGTGTTGTCCTTTTCTTTCAGGGTGGCGGCGAGGAGGCTGACTTTCTTTTTCATCTTTTTGTTGGCTTCCTTCTTGGCTGTGACCTCCCTGTTCATGTAGACCTTATTGGCAATCTCTTATTAGCTGGGTGATGTTCATCCCAGCAAAACCCTCTAGTTTCTGATGTTTTTTTCTGATGTCTGGGGCAGCCTGAGCCACAAAGGAGGTGTTTACCATCTGTTGGCTTTCCTGTGCCTTGGGGTCAAATGGAGTGTGTATCCTGTAGGCTTCACATGATCTTTCGTAGTAGTCCTGGGGGATTCCCTGGTTGTTGAGTGACCGAGGATACCTTAGTTGTGATCATGGGTTTCTTAGCTCCTGCCTGGATTCCCCGGAGGAGGGCCTCCTGGTATCGGTGAATGTGGGCCTGTCCCTCAGATGTGGGGAAGTCCCCTGCTGGGCGCTCCTTGGGTGCAGCTGTGTTAGCCCAGGCAGCAGGGTCGATGACTCCCGCTGGTGCGTGCTCTTCCACGTACTGCTGTGCACCTTTCATCATTCTCCTCCTTTCCTCTGTGTTAAACAGGGTGCGGAGTAACTGTTGGCCGTCTTCCCAGCTTGGCCGATGAGTCTGGAAGAGGGATTCCATGAGGTCTACCATAGCCTGTGGTTTCTCAGAGTAGGAAGGAGTGTTGTGTTTCCAGCTGAGGAGGTCAGTGGTGGAGAAAGGTTGATAATACATCATGGAATGACCGGGTTGGACTGTCCTGTCTTCATTGTGCCTCTCAGGTTCCCAAGTCTCTCATACTGGCATTTTTGCACCCAACCTGGATCACAGCCTGGCTGCTGGTCTTGGAGTAAGTGGATCTTTTGGGCCTGGGGGCACTGGTGGATCCTCTGGGCCTGGGTGTGCCCGTGAAACCAATGGTAGCGGAGTGTCTGGAGCTGAGGGGCCAGGTGTAGGCGGTCTTGGGGGTACGTATGGTGGGGGCAGGGTCGGTTTGTCCTCAGGATGTCCGGCTAGGATTTGTGGAGACTGGGGCTTTTGTTGATTTTCTTTAGGTCGCTTGGATAAGGCGATTAAGACCCTGGCCTGTCCCTGAGTATTGCAAGCGAACTGCACCCAGGGGGGAAGGGTCTGAGCAATTCCTAGCCAGGAGTCAATGTATGGAAACTGGTCGGGGTGTCCTGGTTCTCCTGTTATGACTCCCCACACTTGACGGATCACTGGGACGTCCAATGTCCCTCCTGAAGGCCACCCAACATCAAAGGTGGGCCATTCCATTTCACATAGGGTTCTCAACTTGCTGGAGTTCATCCTGACTCCATAGTCTCCCGAAAACCCCTTCTTGAAATTTTTGATCATGTTCTCTAGAACCGTAGGTTTACTCTGCCCTGACCCCATGGTGATGTCCCCGTGTGCGGTGGCACAGAGACAGACAAGGGGTGGGGGGTGCCTCCTGAGATGAAGAGACCTATCGGATGCCTGTCTGGCCATGTCCTGAAGGAGCTTAGGTGAGGCTTAGCCACAGCGGTCTCAGTGTTGTGACTTACAATCGGAAACTATTCCGGTGCCACCCTAGACTGTATGCCGTTCACCACGGAATTGCAGACGGGCCCACTCAGACTCTATAGGCTTCTGGGGACCCTAGGGGTGCCCACCCGTGGAGTCACAGAATCAGTCCCCTTGAGCAAGCCAGGTCGGATTGCACACTCACTCACACATTCACACTCCAGAGGTTATTACATTCCCTCCCTGGGAATCCCTACCTGTGACACCTCTAAGAGGTCTCCGGGAGGTGATCAGGCTCCCCCTCCACCCTGACGGGTGGGTCTGTCTGGGTCTGGGGCCCCAGGCCTTACCGTGATCCGATGTCGGGACCAGGTCCTCACCTGCCGAGTCTCCTTGAGTCCGGCGGGAACAGCAGAGCGGGGCCGGTCTGAAGCCACTGGGTGGGAGACTGCCAAATATTAGGCCAGGGCACGTCTTCTCCATTACAACCCCTCATTCTGTCACCGCCCCGCCGTTGCCCCCAAACCTGTGGCAACAACGGGCCAGCGCCGTTGGGTTTCCCGGTGTGGGAACCAAATGTTAAGGAAGCTGGACTGGATCACCCGACGGAAGAACCAAGTGGCACCCAGAGATCTTGGAGGATGGGAGGTTTATTTAACGCTGGTGGGCTCAGAGGAGAGTGGTCTCCAAAGGTCTGAGCCCTGAGCACAAACAAAGGGGGCAATTTATACTTCTACTTCTGCACACTGGGCACTTTTGGCACGTGCGCGAAGCGGGGCAGGGAGAAGGACCCGGATTGGTGCGCGCGGGAAGCGGAGCAGGGAGAAGAACCTGGAAGAGCCCCGGGGCAGGGGCTGGGACCCTCTCGCTGGCTCAGTCGGCCATCTTAGGGCACGGATTTTCCTTATCAGAACTACCCTGACAATTTCAAAAGTAAATGAAGAGTAAAATTTTTTAAAAGAAAAACCTGCACAGCCGAGTGAGAGATAGCATGGTATGGTTTTCAGCTCTTGTCCTGAGATGGTTTCATCTACTGCTCTGCAAAACGGAGCCCATCGTGCCTCATCTGGCTCCAGGGTCTGAGGCCAGTACCCTAAGGTGTAAGGTGTGCATCCCTAACTTTGCAGGGCACCACAGTATCCAACTGCTTCCCCTGATTTGTTTATCCTTCGAGCCATGAGAGAATGGAAGTCAGTATGTGGTAGAAATACACATATATGGGCGGGAATCTGATTCAATAGCCAGTGAATCTGTAGGAAAATGGATTCCTCTCTTACCGTCAGAGGTCATTACTAGCCCCAGGAGCTAGAGCTACCTGGGTACAACTATTAATATTTGTCTGGGCCGGAGCAGGAGAAGCCTCATGTCTGGGACAGCAGTTACTGGATGATGTGGACATGGTAAAGGGAAGAGATAAATGCAGACGAGGCTCTCCATATCACTTAGCCACTGTCCTGGGAATGTTCCAGAGAAAATGCTCATCGGGCTGACAGACGAGTTAGAGCAGGAGAGCCGAGTCAAATTTTGTGTTCTCCTGGCCTGATAAAGCAATCAAAGGATGTTCTTGGTTAAGAAAGACTGAGATAATAAAAAACTAATGATGTAATATATGGTGATTAACATAACAATAAAAAATGGAAAAAAGAAAATGAAAAAAAAGAAAGACTGAGATAAATCAGTGAATGGCTATAAAATAACTGACATCATAAAATGATACAAGATGCATTTTGATCTCAGGGCCCATTCTGTTGCCCCCATGGGGCAAATAGAAGTTACTTGAACAGGGATCCAGCTCTCCACCAAACCCTTTTTTCTCCCCTCGCCTCCCATGCCCTATATACTTGTAAGTTTTCTAAGTTCCCCCCAGTGCTGCTGCAACCAAGTTCAAGTCTTCAGCACCCTTTCATCTTTGTACTTACTCCTTATATCTGACTTTGCACAAATCTGAAGTCAGAGAAGAGAGCCTAGTCATCATAGTCTGTCTCTAGACATCGTGATAACCAGAAGATGAGTGATGTTTGCATTCCAGAAACAGCGCAACTGCCTAGGGACTGGAAGCGTGAATCAATGAGATCCAATGTGGGCTGAAGGACATGAGACTAAGGGACAATCATCTTTGGGGATCAAGGTCTATGTGAGTAGCTAGTGCTATAGCCTTACTGTCTCTGTCCGTTGTCTTTTCAAAAAAAATTATGGCACCTGGGTGGCTCAGTTGGTTAAGCTTCCACTTCTTGATTTTGGCTCAGGTCATGATCTTGGGGTCATGGGATCCAGCCCCATGTTTGGCTCTGTGCCGGGCATGGAGTCTGCTTGAGATTCTCTCTCTTCCTCCCCCCACGCTCCTGCTCTCTTTCTCTAAATAAATAAAATCTTTAAAAAAAATTGTGGTGAAATTATGGTACAAATTTACCATAAAATTTACCCCCTTAACTATATTAAGTGTATAGTTCAGTAGTGTTAAATACATTGACACTGTCGTGCAATCATCCCCACCATCTATCTCCAGAACTCTTTTCATCTCGTAAAACTAAAACTCCATACCCATTCAACAATTACTTCCCGTTCTTCCCTCTCCGCAGCCCCTGGCCACCACCATTCTTTCTGTCTTTATGAATTTGACTACTCTAAGTACCTCATATAAATGGAATCATAAAGTCTTTGTCTCTTTTATGACCGGCTTATTTCACTTAGCATAGTGTCCTCACGGTTCATCCATGTTGTAGCATAGTGCAGAATTTCTTTTTAAGTCTGAATAATATTCCATTGTGTGGACACACAGCAGTTTTCTTATTCACTCACCCATCGGTCACTTGGGTTGCTTCCACATTTTAGCTATTATGAAAAATGCTCCTATGAACATGGGTGTAAAAATATCTCTTCAAGACCCTGCTTTTGATTGTTTTGGGTATATACCGGAAGTGGAATTGCTGGATCCTATGGTAGTTCTATTTTTAATTTTTGGGGGGAACTGCCATATTTTTTGCCACCATGGCTGCAACATTTCATGCTCCCACCAAACATGCACAAGGGTTGCAGTTTCTCCACATCCTTGCCAAAATTTGTTTTCTAGTTTTTTGTTTGTTTTGTTTTGTTTTTTGGTAGCAGTCATCCTAATGGATGTGAGGTGGTATCTCATTGTGGTTTTGATTTTAGTTTTTCTAATGATTAGTGATGTTGAGCATCTTTCCATGTACTTGATGGCCATTTGTATGTCTTCTTCGGAGAAAGGGCTAGTCAAGTCCTTTGCCCTCCTTTTTTGAGTAGGCTCCATGCCTAACATGGGGCTTGAACTCACGACCCTGAGATCAAGAGTTGCGTGCTCCACTGAATGAAGCAGCCAGGTGCCCCTTGCCTATTTTTGAATGGCTTTGTTGTTGAGTTTTAGGAGTTCTCTATATATTCTGGATATTAATCTCTTATCAGATACATGACTTGCAAATATTTTCTCTCATTTTGGGGGCTGCCTTTTTACTCTGCTGATTATGTCTTTTGATGCACAATATTTTAAAATTTTCATGAAATCCAACTTGTCCATTTTTTGTTGTTACCAGTGTGTTTGGTGTCATATCCAAGAAATCATTGCCAATTCCAATGTCATAAAGCTTTTGGCCTATGTTTTCTTCTAAGAGTTTTATTTTAGGTCTTACATTTAGCTCCTTGATCTGTTTTGAGTTAATTTTTGTATATGCCATGAGGTAAGGGTCCAACTTCATTCTTTTGCATGTGGATAACCAGTTTCTGAGAACCATTTGTTGAAAAGTCTATTCTTTCCCCCACTGAATGGTTTTGGCACCCTTGCCAAAAATAATTTGACGTTGTATGCAAGGGTTTATTTCTGAACTCTTTATTCTATTCCATCTGTCTATATGTCTGTCTTTATGCCAGTGCCACACTGTTTTAATTACTATAGCTTTATAATAAGTTTTGAAATCAAGAAGTGTGTCTTCCAGTTTTGTTTTTCTTTTCCAAGATTGTTTTGGCCATTCGGGGTCCCTTAAGATTCTGCTTATTGTCTTTTGCCATTGCATATAACAATAAGAAATCTTGGCCACTCAAGAAGATGGAGGGGATGTTTTGGGGGGACAAAGGAGGCTTTCTGCCATCTGAAGGGGAAGAGGGACATGTAGGTTGCCACTTTCTCTGCAACAGAAGTTCTTAGGATGGGGCACAAGGAGTACTCCTCAGGGAGTTGAAAACACCCCAAAACCAAGGGCATAACTGTGGGCCCATCCCAAGGGCATTTTTTTTTTTTTTACTGGGAATAAAGTTTAAAACTTTATCAAATTCTCAAAAGACTCTGGGACCCATTGATAGTTAAGAACCACTGCCTTTGACTGCTTTCTCTTCTGGTGTCCCCCTCCTCTTCTTGTACTTGGCCCCCTTGGGAGCCCAAATCTGTGCTCCAGCCATACTTTGGGAGTATGGGAGAGGAGGACTGGGGAAATCTGGCTAAAACTTGGGGTTCTCCGTGTACCCCCTAATTCCTTACACTTTCATCCACATCTCACTGTTCCCAGAGAAAACTGTAGGAGGGAGTGTGGGGCTGGGGGCTTGTGGGGCTCATGCTTGGACAAGAGGTGAAAGCAGGGTGCTCCTTGGGGCTGAGGCAAAGAAAATGCTAGGACAAAATTGTGGCCCTTACTGGTGCCATCCCAATCAAAATTCTCTTGCAGGCCAACCAATCTCAAATCCCACTCTGAGGGTAGGAAAGAATTAATCAGCTAAATGTATCTGATCCCTAATGCTTCATCCCAGGGAACATGGAACTTTAGGTCAGCAAAAACCCTCACATTCTGCACCTGAGTGGGAAAGACTTGGGGTCAGGGAGACCTTATTCCCTGGTGCCCTTTATTTATTTTATTTTTTAAAAATTTTTAAAAAGATTCATTTATTTATTTGAGAGAGAGAGCAAGTGCACATGCAAGTGGTGGGGGGCAGAAGGAGAGAATCTTCAAGCAGATGCCCTGATGAGTGTGGAGCCCCACGTGGGGCTCTGTCTCATGACACGTGAGATCACAACCTGAGTCAAAACCGAGAGTTGGACGCTTAACCAACTGAGCCATCCAGGCATCCCACCTGGTGCCCTTTAAATCAGGTTTTCACCATTCCCTTTTCAGTCCCCAGAGCAGTGGGTTTCACGTGAGGGCTGCACTTCATTTCCCCAGATCTGGTTAAAAAATGTAGGTGCCTTAAACAAAATCAGCAAGGGTATAGAAGAATTCAATAACATTACCAACCAACTAGGTCTAACTGACATTTCTAGAACACTCCATCCACTCCAGCAAAATACACATTTTTTTTCAAGTGTGCAAAGAACATTCACCAAAAGGGGCCATATCCTGGGTTATAAAACAAATCTCAATAAATTTAAAAGCATTGAAATCATACAGAATATGTTCTCTGACTACAATGGCATCAAACTAGAAATCAATAACAGAAGGATATGAGGAAAATCTCTAAATACTTGGAAACTCAACAACAGATTTCTAAGCAATCCATGGGTCAAAGAGGAAGATTCAAGGGAAATGAGAAAAGATTTCGAACTGAATGAAAATGGAGGTACAACATATCGAAATTTGCGGGGTGCAGCTAAAGCAATGCTGAGAGGGAGACTGATAGCATTAAATGCTTATGTAAGAAAAGAAGGAAGGTCTCAAAGCAATAATCTAATCTTCCACCTCAAGAAACTATAAAAAGAAGAGCAAAATAAACCTAAAGCAAGCAGAAACCAGGAAATAATAAAGAGCAGAAATCAGTGCAATTGAAAACAGGAAAAAAAAAAAAAGAAGAAAATGCAATGTAATCCAAAAGCAGTTTCTTTGAAAAGATCAATGAAAATGATAGGCCTCTAACAAGATTGACAAAGAAAAAGCAAGAAGACACAAATTACTAATATCTGGAATGAAATCAGGGATATCAGTACAGACACTGCAGACGTCAAAGGAATAATAAAGGAACACCTCCAACAACTCTGCACATAAATTCGACAATTCAGATGAAATGTTCCAATTCCTTGAAAATCACAAACTATTAAAACTCAGTCAAGAAGAACTAGATAACCCGAATAGTCCTATAATTATTAGAGAAATTGAATGAGTAATTCAAAACATTCCCCGAAGAAAAGCACAGGCCCAGATGGCTTCATTGGTGAATTCTACCAAACATTCAAAAGATTAATACCAGTTCTACATAATTTCTTTCAGAAAATAGAAGAGGAAGCAGTACTTCTCAACTTATTTTATGAGGCCAACATCAGCCTGATACCAAAACCAAACAAAGATGGTCCAAACATCAATCAATCAAAGTACAGACCAATATCCTTCGTGTATATAGATTCAAAAATCCTTGACAACGTATTGGCAAATAGAATTCAGCAACATATAAAAAGAATAATATGCGGGGTGCCTGGGTGGCTCAGTCGTTAAGTGTCTGCTTTCGGCTCAGGTCATGATCCCAGGGTCCTGGGATCAAGCCCCGTATCGGGCTCCCTGCTCTGCGGGCAGTCTGCTTCTCCCTCGCCCACTCCTCCTGCTTGTGTTCCCTCTTTCACTGTCTCTCTCTCTCTGTCAAATAAATAAATAAAATCTTTTAAAAAAAATAGTATGCCACAACCAAGTGGGGTTATCCAATAATTTAATATCAGGCAGATTTTATATTTGAACATCAGGGGTATCTGGGTGGCTCAGTCAGTTAAGCATCCAACTCTTGGTTTCAGCTCAGGGTTGTGAGATCAAGCCCTGTGTCGGGCTCCACATTGAGCATGGAGCCTGCTTGAGATTCTCTCTTTCCCTCTGCCCCTCCCCCTCTCACACACACTCTCTCTCTCTCTCTCTCTCAAAAAAAAAAAAATCAATCAATGTAATCCACCATATTAATAGTCTAAAGAAGAAAATACAGATGGCTGGGCCCCAAGTGAATCAGCATCTTTGGGAACAGAAGCAGGAAATCTGAATTTTCACACCTCCTTGCCCTCCAGTGTTTCTGGGGATGTTTCAAGACCTACAACCCTTCAGGATAAAGAATGCCTTTCTTAGCTTGGCGTGCAATGCTCTTCATTAGCAGGTCCCTGCTTACCACTCTGCCCTCATCTTTTCTCTCTTCACTTTTAAAGCTGGGGAAATGGTCAACAACTTGGGGTTACCACTATCTTCCAAACACAGTCCATGCTACCCCATCCCTCTGTTCCGGTGTCCTCTCTGGCCTTAGCCTAGCCCAGCCTAGCCTTTGCCTTGCAAATTCCCATTCTTTTGTCATAACTTATCTCACATGTTACCTTCTCTGGGACCCCTTCCCCGACCTCCCAGGCTGGGGCAGGTGCCCTTCTTGGGGATCCCACGGCCTCCTTGGCTTTCCTCTCTCAGACCCTTGGTCAAACTGCGTTGGGATTGTCTGTTACTTGTCCACCTTAGCCATCTCTCTCTCTTTTTCAAAAAAGATTTTATTTATTTATTTACTTATTTTGAGAGAGCGCATGTGAGAGAACACAAGCAGGGGGACTGGCAGAGGTAGAGGGAGAGCAAGAGGCAGGCTCTTGGCTGAGCAGGGAGCCCGATGCAGGGACTCGATCCCAGGACCCCAGGACCATGACCTGAGCCGAAGGCAGACGCTTAACCGACCGAGCCACCCAGGCGCCCTTTAGCCATCTCTTTAACCCAGGGTAGGGCCAACACAGATTAGATGCCCAGCACTTAGCCCCTAGACAGCGGGGAGACCAGGGGTCCCTCAGACAATAGTAGGGCAAAGGGAATTAAGCAATGGGCACCTCTGGAAATCCCTCCAAGGCCAAGGGGCTAGTGACAGATAGACACCTGGAAACCCTCCTCCATTGCAGGAGGCCAATTGGGGAGTTTGTTCTGAGCCTAATTCTCCCAACTGTGCCTTAGTTTTGTGTGGTCCTTTCGCCTGGGTAGAGGCAGTAATAAGCCTAAGGGCAAGACTCCAGATGACTGTCCACTATCTGTTTTAAGTGAGTGGGGAGGTGAGGCTGAAGAGGTAAGTGCAAGCCATTTAGCAAAACTGTGGCTTTAGAACAGTGATTCTCAACTGGAGGGTTTTGCTGCTCAGGGCCATTTGCCAAAGTCTGGGGATCATTTCGATCTTTACACGGGGGTCGTGGGGAGGTGTGCTGCTACTGGCTGCTGGTGGGTAGAGGGCAAGGATACCGGTAAACATCCTGTAACGCACAGGAGAGTCTCCCTCCAGCCCCAAACAATTATCCAGCGCCCAGTCAATAATTCTAGGTTGAGAAATCCTGGATTAGGGAGGCGTGAGACATGGGGCTCAGAACTGCTCAGAATGCGAAAGAGATATCAGGTTACTTGTCTGCCAAAATGGCCTGAATAACCATATGGACTCATGTGCTTTTGTCCCAGGAAGGAACTGGACAACCCCGGAGGTATGCAATGGGTAGTTGGTCTCAGAATTTTTGAATAATTAGTAGTTAAAGGCCCCCTACGATAGTCCCATTCACAGACTGTTTACAAAAAAGTTCTTTTCAAGTAAAACAGTAACTCCAACTAATGCATAACAGGATGAAACTGAGTAGAGGTTCCCTTGACTTTTTAAAAGTAATTTTAATTTTAAACTTTTAGAAGTAATCTTTCTGCCCAACATGGGGCTCAAACTCAGGACCTCAAGATCAAGCAAGAGTCACTTGGTCTGCCAACTGAGCCAGGTACCCCCTGCCCTTGACTTTTGTTACTGAGTAGATAAGGTAAAATAATTAGCACATAATTAACATGCAAATGATACTGCTTCTGAACTAGTTGAAGCCATTTTTATTCAGATGATTAATTTTCATAGCTTACTCCTTTTTTTATAGTTAGGGCAAAGGTAAACTTCTGCGGCCTATACTCCTCGTATGAATTATGGCTCTTTCAATTAATGAGATTTGGCTCGGTTTTTCAGATGTCCAGCCAAGGTCCCATTTTAATCTTAAGTGAAGAGTTTAAAACTAAGACCATATCACGTAGGAAAAAAGTATATGTGTATGAGATATATTTATATCTACATTGATATATATATATGTTTTTTTAAAGATTTTATTTATTTGAGAGAGAGTGAGAGTGAGAGCACGAGAGTAGGGTGAGGGGCAGAGGGAGAAGCAGACTCCCCACTGAGCGGGGAGCCCGATGCGGGACTCGATCCCGGGACTCCAAGATTATGACCTGAGCCGAAGGCAGAAGCTTAACCGACTGAGCCATCCAGACACCCCTACACTGATATATATATATTTTTTAAAGATTTTATTTATTTATTTGAGAGAGAGAGAGAGAGAGAATGAGAGATAGAGAGCACGAGAGGGAAGAGGGTCAGAGGGAGAAGCAGACTCCCCACTGAGCGGGGAGCCCGATGCGGGACTCGATCCTGGGACTCCAGGATCATGACCTGAGCCGAAGGCAGCCGCCCAACCAACTGAGCCACCCAGGTGCCCTACACTGATATATTTTTAACTAGTGAGCACATGCACGCTGACAGACACACACACACACACACACCTCCCACATTCAATACTCTCCAGCAGTGGGGAATAATGCGCACTATGGGGAACCTTGGCCATCTCAAGAAGAGGGTGCTAGAAAGCACTCATAGGAGTTGGGCTTGAGTTCTGTGACTTTGGGAGGGTTTAAGGAAGCCGCAGCTTGCTCTACATTGGATACTACTGGAAAGCAGGGCCACGTCTATGCCTGGATATTTCAATAAATCTCATCTTGAAGGAGGGCAGACGGGAGCTAGAAAGGGTAAAGCAGCAGCCCCCATATTTGCCAGGAGAGGGGGACGTTTAGTCATTTCTGTGGTTTGGACACTGGTCATGTTTTGTCTGGGTTCAGACATGATTAAGGAGTGGTCTCGCTTTGGCCTCAGTTCATCACGGTCACCCAGTGGCCTTGTCTGATGTTGCTGTTTGTGGAATTGTTTCTGTTGGACAGAATGCTGAGGCCTCATGGTGAGTGCAGGGCCAGTGGCTGGCTGGTATCGCCAGGCCCGCTCCTGGATGGTAGGGGATGCTTTTCTCTTTCTCAGTATATTACAGTGTATTCTAGTCTATATATTACATTAGTCATCTCTCTCACACACACATACACGTGTATATTTATCCATAGTCCCATACCGGATTCAACTACTACTCACTTAGCGCTCTTCTCACAAGTTATTTTATCAGAGCCCTGCTTTTTCATTTATTGGTTTTCTTTGCATAAAGACCTTCAGTCTACTATTTGGTTACTTTAGAGAACACTGAGCTTGCCCGCTGGAACATCCACCAAGTTGGCGCCTCCACGGGCACACCACCACCATCCTTCTCAGCTCTGCCTTCATCCCATGGTCTTCTTTCTCCCTTCTAACTTGCCCGTCTATCTTTATCTCCACGTGCATCAAAAGTTGTTTCCTACTTGAGATTCACTGTGAGAACACCACAGCATGTGGTCCTTCTGGGGCGGGGCAGGGGGGGAGATTGTATTTTGGCAGCTGAGGGGACCTAGCTGGTCCCTACCCCACACAGGAGAAAGGAGGCCCTACACTAAAGGAAGGATGGCAGTTCTGGTTTAGCAAATGAGGGGAGGGGTAGGTACCCTAAAATGGTACCATTCAGATTTTAGGCCACTTAGGTTTCTGGTTGAATGTTGGGGGCTACCCAGGTTGGTGGAGCAGGAGGTGTGAAACCAAACTTGTGACCAAATTGGGGTTCCCATCATCCCCTGACTCATTAGCGGATCTCCATCTTACAGACTGTCCCCAGGGAAATGGGAGCCCAACAGCTATGGGTGAGCGTGTGCTGGTTGACTCCCAAGGATGGAGGGAGAACAGTCTGGAGAACAGTCCTTTGGGCAATTCCCCTAGAAGCCTTCCCTGACCCCTCCATTGGATGAGGTATGCCTTATTACAGTCTTTTTCAAGGCAGTCCTTTTGGGCCAGACAAGACCTGGATTCCTAACCTGGTTATACCAAGTCTCTTGTCCTCTCTAAAGCTGTTTCTACACCTCTAAAGAGGTGCTAAAAATAGCACCCTTTTTGTGAGATCTGTTGTGAAAGTGAGAGAAAATATATGCATAGTTCCTGGCACCTAGTAGGTACTTAAAACACGGTAGCTCCCATTGTCGTCACCATTGTCACCATCATCATCAGCCTGCTTGCTCTGCTGGGCTCAACTGAGCTCTCAGCAATGAACAAGAGGAGTGAGGAATAAGCCCTGAACAAGATGAGCCGTGCACAAAGGCCATGAAAGAAGACTTCTCTCCGTTCTTACCCATATGCTCTGCTCCCTTCTTCCCTCAGCCGAGAGCTGACCTAGTCTCCCCTCATCAAAATCTCCTCCTAGCCATGATTAAGGTTGTAACAGGGAGTCTGGTCTAAAGCTGAAGGAACGAAACTCTAAGGGGGAAGTAAGTACCAGCCAATGGATGGGAAAGATCTGGGTGGGGAAGACTCACCTTAGTGCCTCCCGAATCCCAGCCTACTCTACACACACACACACACACACACACACACAAGTGAGTTTTGATCAGGAAGCGTTCTTCAAGAAGTAACTTGGTCCTAGTAGGATGCGGTCATTGCTGATGACATGCCGCCAATGGGCCTTCCAAGATTCCCTGCTAAGATTTCCCTGAACTTTGCTCCTCAGACTTTCGTTAAAGAGTTAATGACCTGTAAACAAATTCATAAATGCAGGCTGGTCTTTCAGAGACCTTTAAGGGGACCCCTTCTGAAATCTCAATTTGTAAGTCGCCTAATTCGTATTTTTGATTAAAAAAACAAAAAGCCCTTATGGATTCCCTTAGCTGCTCTGTCCTCCTTCTTCCCCTCTATTCAACTCAACCTAAGCCCCCACTCCTGGTTATTTCCCCCACAGGCCTGAGCTAGAGGTTCCTTGAAAATGGGGGACGGGCAACATCTGGTTTTAATAGTAGCTACGTTTCATCAAATGCTTTCTACACGCCATACACCGTGTTTTGTCTCTCCCCCCCCATTTAAAAAAAAAAACTGAAATAAGTGTAGAGTCACAGGTAGTTGTGAAGATAGTATAGAAAGTTCTCGTGTATTCTTTGTCTAGTCTGCCCCAGTGGTTAAATCTTATGTTGCTATAATACAATATCAAAACCAGGAAACTGGCCCTGGGATGGTGTGCGTTTGTAGCTCTATGCTATTTTACCACATGCGTAACCACCACCACCACGACCAAGATGCAGAACTACTGGGTCACCATAAAATTCTCCCCCGAGCGATCTATATAGTCACACCCACCCTCCATCCCTCGCCCTGGGAAACTACTAATCTGTTCTCCATTCTCTATCATTCTGTCACTTCGAGAATGTTACATAAATGGAATCATACAGTAGGTAGCCTTTAGAGGTTGGTTTTTTTCCCCCACAGCATAATGCCCTTGATAGCCACCCGAGTCATTGCGTGTATTCATAGTTTGTTTTCTCATTTATGGGTAGTGCTTTGGTATCTTGTTTAACTTTCTCAAGCCCTTGGTTCTGGAGATTTTCTCTTATGTGTTCTCACCTGCCACTCTGGACAATGGGGACAAATCCTCCCTTCCCTGAAGCCCCGCAGCCAATCCACCAAAATGTCCTGTTGACCGCACTTCCTAAAAGTGTCCGGACTCTTCCACGGGCCTCCAACTTCCCCACTCCACATAGATCGAGGCTTCCGTCTCCATCTCCCACCTGAATGACTGTAAGCAGCTTTCCAACTGTCTCGCCATTTCCACTCTTGGCTGCCCCCACAAAGCCAATGCCGACCTGATTCTGTCCCCTGCCGAAGCCCTTCAGTGGCTCCTCAAAGCTCTTAGGCTGCAACCTGAATACCTCTCGGGGGCTGTGAGGTCCCGCCTGTCTGGCCTCTCCTTGCCTATCTCCCAGAATTCATATATATATATTTTTAAGATTTTATTCATTTATTTGAGAGAGAGAGAGAGAGAGAGAGAGAGAGAGAGCAGGAGCTGGGGGAGAGGCAGAGGGAGAGGGAGAAGCAGACCTCCTGCTGATCAGGGAGCCAGACACTGGGCTCCAGCCCAGTTGGAAGTGCCCCCGCCACGTGGCCTCTGGGCCCCCCCTTCCCGTGTCCTCTGTGGGACAGCACTTCCTTCTCCCCCGCCTCTCGGCTGGGGCCAAATCCTGCGCACCCTGCATCCTCCGGGTTTCACCTCCTCCGGAAAGCCTTCCCTGAGCCCTGCCTGGAAGGAGGGACTTCCTCTTAGTCTCTTTCAAAGTATTTAGCATAACTGTAATGAATTCGTTATTCATGAAATTAATTCATCCCCGTCGCGTCCACGGATTGGACTGGAAGCTCCCCGAGAGCCGGGGCTGTCTAGTTAACCCTTGGGTCTCCAGCCGCCGGACGAGTGTCCGCTCTTGGTGGCTGTGCGAGGGATTCTTGTTGAGCACACGAATGAGGGGAAGTAGAACCGCCCTGGTCCTAAGTTACTGTGACTGTAAAAGACGGGGAGGGACTTTGGGAGCTCTTTGGAGGAGGAGATTACTGAGTGACACCCAGACGCCACTCCACTGGCCGGGGGTTCCAGGGGCCCCACTGCAGCCTCGCCTGCCTCTTTCCTCCCTCTTCAAACCTTCCTTTACGGGTGAGAGGCCCCGCGAAGGGAGAAGGTTTTTATGAGGTGCTAGGGACCCATTTTTGAGTCTTAGATGTCTGCACTGTTGGCAGTTTCTACAGGACACTTAGATTTCAGGTTTGGCAGCTCAGACTGGAAAGCATCTGTGGGTCTGTAAGTAGGGTGTGGCCTCATGGTAAGGAGAGGCCTCTTTGAACCACCCCACCTAAAGGAGCCCCCCCACCCGGACCCCCTTAGGCTGTAAGCTCCAGAAGGCACAGAGCCTGCCCTGTCCACCACTGTCCCTCCAGGGCCCAACACAGAATGGGCACTTCGTAAGTATTTATGAAGTGAAGGAATGGTTAACGAGCGAATGAATGAATGAATGAACAGATGAATGGTTAGGCAGGCTGCCAAAAAGGTCCCGCGAGTTGCCCGGAAGCCGAGACTGGCTGGCCTGAGCATTCATACCTCCTGCTTCGGGCCTTCCCTGGGAGCTCTGACCCCTGGTCCCAGAGGGAGAGCAAGCTCAGGGCAGGAGTAGTGGCCTCCCGGGGCCCGGCATGGGGCCAGGCACAGAGCGGGTGTTCAGCAAAGGCTTGCTTGCTCCAAAGTCCTCCCTGCCACCCCACCACCCCCTCCGACTCCCCCGTTCAAACCTTCCCAGCTGCCGCGGAACGCTCTCTGCTTTCCAAGTTGGCAGCCTGCTAATGGGTGAGTGAATACAAGTCAATGGCTGCCTGTACTCCCCCTCCCGAGCAGCTGGTGCTTCTTCTCACTCCAGTCTTCTCAGAGACCTGGTGGGGGCAGCCGAGGGGAGAAGGGGCCCTTGGGGAAAGCATCCAGACTGGGAGGGGGCGGCGTGCGTGGGGCGGCTTCCCCTCCCTCGGTCTGCCTTCCAGAAAGGCCCTGACTTGTTCTCTTCAGTCTCTGAGTGAGTTTCCAAGGACACTCTGGGCTTCCTGGGCCAGGTAAGAAGAAAAGTGCCCTCCCCACCCCACCCTCAGAAGTCACCACTGAGGAGAAGCAGGAAGAGGTGCCTAGGAAGGCCCTGGGGAGCCACCTGTGAGAGGCGCCCCGAGAGACTCAAACTCCAAACTGGCTTCTCCGTCTTTAAAAAGGTCACTGACAGCTCAGAGCCTAAAGGGAGGGAAGCCATCTCCCAGGACAGCCCCCCGCTAGGCCTGCTGTGACAGCAGCTCCCTCAGAAAGCAAGTTGGGTGGAAAGACATGGTGAGGCCAGGCCGAAATTCCCTCAGGAGAGGCTCCAGGTTGGGGCAGGGAAGAGCTGCATTTTCTCTGTCTTAGTTTTTCCATTTGGACACCATCCCTGCTGTGGAAAATCTCTGGCTCGGGAGTCTGGCCCCAGCTGGGCCACTGACTCACTCACCCTGTGAACCCTGGGCAGGCCTCAGCCCTGTCTCCCTTCAGGGTTTGCACGTGGAGGACGGGGGTGCTCCCTGCTCTGCCTGCCTCAGGAGCGTGGTGAGGAGTAAAGGTGGTAAGGAATAGCAAAGTTCTTGGTCAAAGGGAGAAGCTTCTCTTCTCTCCTGTCCTCTCTGGTGCCCCCAAACTGGCAGCTGGGCTGTTCCATGGACCCTGCCTCTCAGTCCCATGATGTCTCTGAGTGAAGCTATTCCCAGGGAAGGGAGCTGTTGACATGGGACGCTACCAAGGGCTCTTCAAAGTCTCAGCTGAAGACACGGCCAAGACCTGTGTCCACTGTGGGGCTGAAACTACCTTCTCCCCCATTAGAGCTAACCCCTGGCTTTAAACATTCTGCCATCATCAGCATGGGCAAGCACTTCCCAAGCTCCTCCTGGGCCAGGGACTTGGGCTGAGCCCTGGGAATACAGGAAGACACAAGACTTCCTCTAGACGTAGTCCCTTCCTCTAACTGGAAGGAGTAAGGACAGGGAAGGAGGAAGACAAGGAAAAAGACCTTCTTTTGAGTACTGCTTTACGATTTACCACGTGTTTTCACTTTTTCATTTACTCTTTAAAAGTTGTTTACAGGGGATGAGATGGAATCTCAGAGAGTCCCAGCAATCTGAGGTCACAAAGCCTATGAAGACCAGGCCTCGAGGTAACCTGATTTTAAATTCAAGGCAATGTCTTCTACAAAACGTTGCCCTTCTGTGATCACCAGGAAACCCCTGTTGAGGTAGGTAGGACGTGGGGGTAACATCAGTACCTTTACTACCCACGAGCACCCCGCATGGATTACTATAGCGCGGCCCAAGGGAAGGGGATAAACAGAGGAAAAAAAGGTCTTTTCTTTTCTTTTAAAATAAGTTTTGGAAATTTTTAAAAAAGATTTTATTTATTTATTTGAGAGAGAGAGCACAAGCAGAGGGAGGGGCAGAGGGAGAGGGAGAAGCAAGCACCCTGCTGAGCAGGGGGCCCGACGTGGGGCTCGAGCCCAGGACCCCGGGATCATGACCTGAGCTGAAGGCAGACGCCTCACCGACTGAGCCACCCAGGCGCCCCAGGTCTTCTCTTTTGCAATTAAACTTTTTATTTTGCCCTAGGTTCCTCTGCAGTTGTAAGAAACAGTACAGAGAGCGAGCAAGTACCCTTCATCCAGGTTTTCCCAATGGTGGCGTCTTGCAAAACTAGATCCCCCAATCACAACCAGGGTGTGGACATCAGTACCGTCAATGTACAGAACATTTCCATTGCCACACAGATCCCTCCTGTTGTCTTTGTACAGCCGTACCACTTCCCTCCCGCTTCACCCCTCCTCCTCAACTCTGGCAACCGCTAATCTGTTCTCCGTTCTTCTAATTTTGTCATTCCAAGAAGGTTATCTGAGTAAAATCAGAGTATGTTACCTCTGGCTTTTTTCACTCAACAGAGTTCTCCAGAAGTTCATCCAGGCTGTTGAATGTGTCAAGACTTGGCTCCTTTTTGTTGCTGAGTGGTTTTCCATGGTATGGATGTATCACGGTGCTTAACCTGCGGGGGGACATCTGGGCCCATTCTGGCTTTTGGCTATTATGAATA
Source organism: Eumetopias jubatus (assembly GCF_037043125.1). NCBI lineage: Eukaryota > Metazoa > Chordata > Mammalia > Carnivora > Otariidae > Eumetopias > Eumetopias jubatus. The sequence continues at coordinate 29,164,707 of NW_028274817.1, forward strand.
AAGCTGCTGTAAACATTTGTGGACAGGTGTTTGTGGGGACGTAAGTTTTCATTTCTCTGGGATGTGTGCCCGAGAGTATAATTGCTGGATCATATGGTAGTCGCATGGTTACCTTTACTTTTTTGGATAGAGTATGCATGCACGTGGGGAGGGGGAGGGGGAGGGGCATAGGGAGAGGGAGAGAGAGAATCCCAAGCAGGCTCCATGCCCAGCGAGGAGCCCGATGTGGGGCTCCCTCCCATGACCCCAAGATCATCACCTGAGCTGAAATCAAGAGTTGGACACTTAACCAACTGCATCACGCAGGCGCCCCACACGTTTACCCTTTTAAGAAGCTGCCAAACTTCTTTCCAGAGTGGCCGTGCCATTTTATAACCCCACCAGCAACATACGAATGGTTTGGTTTCTCTAAATCCTCACCGGCATTTGGTGTTGTTGCTATTTTTTTAAGTAAACTCTACCCCCAATGTGGGGCTCAAACTCATGACCCCAAGATCAAGAGTTGCATGCTCTATGGACTGAGCCAGCCAGGTGCCCCATTTTGCTGTTTGTTTCAACCTTTCCGATAGGTATCGTGTTGTGGTTTTATTTTTCATTTCCCGAATGGCCAGTGATATTGAACATGCTTTTAAGTACTTATGGGCCATCTGTATATCCTCTTGGCCGAAACGTCTGTTCATGTTATTTGGCTGTTTCCTAATTGGATTGCTTGTTTTTCTGCAGTTGGGTTTGAGAGTTCTTTATATATTCTAGATACTTGTCCTGTGTTGGATATGTGGTTTGTAAATACGTTCTCCCAGTCAGTAGCTTGTCTCTTGATCCTCTTTGCGGGGTCTTTCAGAGAGGGAAGGGAGGAGTGGAGAAAAGTACACCCACTCCATCTTCCTGGAAGTAGAAGTCTCCACAAGAAGTCTCTCACAAAATTGTTTGGTAAAGGAAGCAGGAGGGAGAGGAAGACATCTGGGATGCGGATTCACAACCCCGCCTAGATATGGTGGGTCTGCCTCTGGGCCAGGTGCCATCACGTCATCCCAATGGTTCCGGCTGCCTGAGGTAAGAGGTGCTGAGAGGGATGCATAGGGAGGCAGGTGGGAGGCCCACACATGTGGCCTCAACCTTACTGCCTCAACTGGATCATGCTGAGGCTTTCAGAAGCCTTGGGGAGGCCCCCGCAGCAGCCCTGGCCAGGGCTCCTGAGGGAGTCCGCCACACTCCCGGCAGCCTGTAGGTGGCACCCGACATCAAGGAGTTCACATGCGGGCCTTCCAGGCAGCCCTGGGGCTGAGGCCCTGGCTGGTTGGTTCCAAGTGTGAGCTTAGCCCCTTCAACCAGTCCTTTGTCTAAGCCCCCAGAGCCCCATGGTGAGACGAAGCCCCTACCTCAAAATGCAGAGATTACACTGGACGTGGCTGCTCGGAAAGGAGGAGTTTCTCACCAAGCATTCTCCAATAACTAGCGGGGCAGGAAGAAGCCGCTTTTTAATTCGGCGTTTATGAAATTTTTGTTTGAGAAAAACTCTGGTTCACTGAAAATGAGTTCACGGAACACCAGGAGCTATGGGGGCCAGCACCGCTCATTCATTTCATTCACCAGATATCACTGTGTACCAGGCATGGTTCTAGGCACCATGGCTACGAAATGGACAGACGCTGTCCTTCTCCCAAGGACCTTTCCAGTGGAATTATTGTGGGGACTCTTTCCCTTCTCAGTGAACAATGGTTAGCACAGGCCTGCTGACTGGGGTGACGTTGCAGGCTTTGGGGTCAGGCTTCTGAATGACAGTGTAATCTTGGTGTTCTCAACTGGGCCTACAGCTCAGAATCACCTGTGGTGGGGGGAGGGCTTTGGTTAAAAATGCAGCTTCTTGGTCCTTTCCTAAGATCTACTGACAGTGACTCTCGAGGCCTTCTGTTTATCTGTCCTTCTGTGCTAGAGTGAATCAAGCCCTGTCTCATTCGGTCAGGGTCTCTGCTCTTACTCTTCCTTCTGATATAATGCCCTTCCCATGGCTGGCTCCTTCTGTTCACTCGGGCCTCAGTCAAACATCACCTTCTCAGAGAGGCCTGCTCTGGTCACACTCTTTAAAATCACAACCCCACCCTGGTCTTTCCATGTCACAACCATATGATGTGTACTTCATAGGGCTCCTGGATATTGGCAATTAACGTCTTTCTTGTCTAGCCCATCCATTAGATCGTAAGCTTCCTGGGGCGCCTGGTGGCTCAGTCGGTTAAGCGTCTGCCTTCGGCTCAGGTCATGATCCCAGGGTCCTGGGATGGAACCCCGCATCGGGCTCCCTGCTCAGCTGGGAGTCTGCTTCCCCCTCTCCCTCTGCCATTCCCCCTGCTTGTGCTCTCTGGCTCACGCGTGCGCGCTCTCTCTCTCAAATAAACAAATAAAATCTTTAAAGAAGGAAAAAAAGATTGTAAGCTTCCCATGGACGGGGACTCTGTCTTGTTCACTGTTGGATCTCTAGTGTCTACAGCAGTGCCTGGCACAAAGTAGGAGTTCCCTGAATATTAGCTAACTATCCAGTTGAGTGACCAGAGGCGACCTCGAGACTTCTTCACCTGTTAAGCACCCAGGTGGTTCTGGTGCCTGCTATATTTTGACGACCGTGGCCAAGAACCAGAGGTAGAGAGGGAGGAGACTGGGCTGAACACGGATGTACTCCAAACATTCCCCCCTTTAAAATGTTCCCCACTATCTTCTGATTTGGCTCATTTTCCTCTAAGGGGTTGGGGGCAAGCCAGGACAACGTTGCTGGTTATTTGAGGTTGCTGGCCAAGATGGTTTCTCTTCATCGAGGTTCGGGTCTAGCAATTGAAATATTTTCACATTTCAGTCTCAGAGTTGATTACAGCACACTTATGCCTTTGCAATGCGCTCCTGACTTGCACTCATGACAAAAACCAGTGTGATCTCCTTGTGTTAGCAATAGAGATTTGGGAGTCAGAGTGAAGCCAGTCCAGCATAGTTGCTTTGAAATTCATCGCAGTGACTCGTGAAGCATACAGATCTCATGTGCCTAAGGAAAAGTGGACTTGGCTGCATCTGTTGCCCAGCTCTGTGCCCTCCCTCCCTCATGACCCTCCACATTTGTAGCTGGATCCAGATCGCCCAGAGGAACGAGCTGCTTTGCTAACACATGGGTTCCTGCTTCTGCCCCGCGGTGTGTCTATTGCTTTGGCATCTGGCACCAGGCTGGGGTAGAGAGGCAGGGATATAAAAGGGGATCCAGAGGCATTGGTCTGCGTGGTGGGCAGTAAGTTGGTGGCAGAGCGGCTCCTTGGGATCACTGCTCTGCTCCTGCAGCAGTCAGATGGCGGAGGCGCTGAGTGTCCCCCTGTAAGTACGGCCTGGAGCGCCTATGCCACCATTTCCCATTGGTGGCGTTTCACAAGCAGGCCTTCAATCAAACGCAGCCAGAGCCTGCCCCTGAAACCCTGGGCCCTGGGCAGAACAAGGCCACCAGGAGAACAATGAGGCCAGTGTCACCCAGAAGGGCTATTGTTGGAGAGATGCTAACAGGCTCTTTGGACTCTGGGCCCCACACAGTTTGTCATCTGTTGACCTCTGCTCACCAGGCCCCAAAAGCCTGCGGCTCTTTGCAGATGTGGTCTCCAGGGTCCCAGAGGAGTGTGGCGGTGACCAAGGGCAGTAAGGTCTGTTTTGTCATGTAGCTAGACTCACCCTGAGCTGGCTGGTTACACTCTCCTTATGGTTTTTGTTACATCCAGTAAAGAAGGGTTTGTTTTTGTTTTTAAAAATTCATCCAAGAGCAGGGCGCCTGGGTGGCTCAGTTGGTTGGACGTCTGACCCTTGATTTTGGCTCAGGTCCTGATCTCAGGGCCGTGGGATCGAGCCCCGCGTCAGGCTCGCTGAGCGCGGGGAGTCTGCTTCTCCCTCTTCTTCTGCACCTCCCCCAGTTCATATGTATGCACCGTCTCTCTCTCTCTTTCTCTCTCTCTCTTTAAAATGAATGGATAAATAAAATCTTAAAAAATGCATCCAAGAGACACTCAAGATTCTATTTAGGGAAAATCAAATGCTCCACAGGGCTTATTTCCCAGGAGGAGGTTTCTTATGGTCTTGTTTGTTAAAGTGTCACCCTTATTAGGTATCATGCCCCAGAAATCAACCTAAGAAGCAGGGTGTATGGTTAAGAGCAGATTACAGGGCTTTCCTTCCAGTGGTGAAGAGCCTCTGAACTGTACAGGGCATCCTTAGAGGGTCGGGTTGGCCAAAAATGCCTTAATGCCTTTCTGGATAGAGAAACTGTTTTAAAGACATACTCCAAGTTATTAAAAACAAAACCAATTAAAGCAAGAGAATTGAGAAGGAGTAGGTTTCAGGAGAGGAGGCCATCTCTTCATTTGTGGCTTATGTAAGACCTCCATCTGGAGAATTCGAGGGAGGAAACGAGAGTTCAGGCCACCATACTTGTGGTGTTGGCCGACAAGAATGGCCAGCCCTGGGCGAGGATTGGAGGGGGCAGGTCATCTTCTGGTGATTTCCCTTCTGGCCTAGTGCACATCCGGATGGAATTTGAGGAAAATGTGTTTCAGGGGGGCGATCACTCTGCTACATCGAAGGAATGGCTCTGCTGGTGTTGCAGCCATTCAAAGAAAACACCATTAATGACAATTACTACCATTTACCGAGGGCTTGCTCTGCCCAGGCCCCATTCGGAGGGCTTTATCTAGATAATCTCAGTTAAGCCTCACGTCCACCCTCTGAGGTAGGGGCCACTGTCATCTCTATTTTACAAGGAAGTTCCAGAGGTGGAGGGACCCATGCTGTAAAAAGGGAAGGCGTGGTTAAGTGAACTCTGCCGATTGCTGGGGGGAGCTACAGTATTCTGGAGGTGCATGGGAGAAGGCCTCTTTAGGGCTTCACCCCACAAACGGGAATGAGGCGACAGCAGATGTTCGCCTCTAAGCGCTGATATCACTCCTTACCTTCCACCCCCATAGCCTCCTCTCTAGAACACATGTTGGTGTTTATTCTGGTGTCCGTCTTGTTAACAAAACTCATCACCGATGGCTAGCTTTAAGAACTGTTCCTTTTCAAATTCATTCTGGAAACTTCTTTCTCATTCCAAGCTTTACACAGCAGGGAAGTAGGCTTGTTAGTGGGATGTCTGCTACATTTTTTGGCCTCTTGAGAGAGGGTATTGGTTACTCTCTGTGAAGTTTCTCTGTGTAAAGTGCTCTGAACATGGATGGTAAGTAACAATTATCATTATTGGGCTCATTACCAACAGAGTAATGCCTACTACTACAGGCGATTAGGCCTCTTGCTTGTGGTCCTTCGTATACAGCAACTAGTCTTCTCAACGCTCCAGTGAGGCCTGCTTGGAGTGGTTCCTGCCACCTTAGCGAGACCAAGAGGTTCTGGTTGTTGCTGTGACTTTAAGGAAAGTAAGTGATTCTCCCTGGGCCTTTAGTGTGTCCATTGGCAGATTTACACAGGTCCAGAACAGGAGGTTAATTAAAACAAACAAACAAACAAACAAATAAACAAACAACTTTAGGGGCGCCTGGGTGGCTCAGTGGGTTAAGCATCTGCTTTTGGCTCAGGTCATGACCTCAGGGTCCTGGGATTGAGCCCCACGTTGGGCTCCCTGCTCAATGGGGAGTCTGCCTCTCCCTCTCCCTCGACTCCTCCCTTCTGTTCATCTCTCTCTCTCTCAAATAAAAAAACAAATCTTAAAAAAAAACACCCAGCTTTATTGAGATATAATTCACATAACATGTAATTCAACCTAATTGTTGATAGCTTTTTATTCTAGACATTTTTAAACATATACAGAAGTAGAGAGGACAGTAGAATGAATCCCCCTGTAGCCATCTCTCAGCTTCAACAATGAACAACTCATGGCCCATCTTGTATCTGTCCTGCCGCACCCTGTATGCCTCACCCCCACGTAACTGGCAGTATTTTAGAACAAACTGCAGACAACATAGCATTTTACCTATCACACTCTGGTGTGTATCTCTAACAGAGGGGATTAGGAAAAAAACACAACTGCAGGACCTAGGCTGTGTCCAGATTTCTAGATCAGAAGTTTCTGTGATGTGGGGTTCTTGGGTTGAGCGGGCAGGCAGTTCATAAAGGAGCTTTAGATGATCTACATATTCCCTGAAAATATGCAAAGGTGTGTGTGTGTGTGTGTGTGTGTGTGTGTGTGTGAGCATTTTGTGAGGGGGCCACCAAGGGAGTATTCAACAAGTTCTCAGAGGGGTATATGATCCCATAAAGGCCTGGAATCTTGGGTCCAGGTGAAGGGTCTGACTGAAAGAGCCCTGGTGTCCAGTGACCAGGACTGGGTGGAAAATGTGCAGGGAAGACTGCTGAGAGCATCGGGTCTGACATGGAGCCTTTAGCATTCTCGCCTGGACCCTGTGCCAAACTCAGGAGGCAGCAGAGTGTCCACCAGGGCCGAAAACTTCCCTGTGCCTCAGAACACTGCCCACCCTCCCCCTCCACACACCCGGTGTGTGTGGTGTGAAGCACTCCAATTCCTGGGCCCACCCTTCAGGATTCTTGAGTCAATGGGGCTGAGGTGAGGGTGGGGCCTAGGAATCTCCTCATGTGGCTAAGCTTCTCCTTTGAGAAGTGCAGACATGGCAGCTGAGAGCATGGGTCTCCAAGTTGCACAGCCCAGGATCTGAATCTTGGTTCTGCTTCACATTAGCTGTGTGGCCTTGGGCAAATCATTCAATCTTTCTGTGAAGTGGGCCTACTTATATTTAACCCCTCTGCCCTAGGGTTGTTGTAAGAATGAGGGTAGATAATATATACAAAGCACACACATAGCGCCTTACATGAAGAATACTGCTCAGTGGCCTGGCCGTCCTTGTTAAAAAGACCCTGGAAGGGCTCCCTTTCTCTCTCTCAGGATTGTAAGGGTTTATTGTCTTTTTCATACAATTGAAGAGCTTTTAAAAGTATCAGAAAGCTTATCTGATTCATGGGTCCTCTGGGCTCTTCTGACTCCTGCTGACAGGAATGATGCGCAGAAAACTGATGGGCTCAGGTCATGTTGTCAAGCTCCAAGGGCCAGGGTGAAACTAGAATGTTTCTTCCTCGAGGTGCCTTCTGGGCATGGGTGGTCTTGTTATCTCAATTCTTGGGAACACAGTGCCTCCCTCAGAAAACTTTCGATAGCAAAGCCAGCCCGATTTGGCAAGTATGTTTCCTTAGCCTCAGTGAAGAGTCCATGAGAGAATGTGGACGAATCTCCCTTGTGAGGAAAATGACTGGGAGCTCATGTGCAGCTCTTCGGGGGGAAGGTGGGGAGCAGTGACATTAGCTAGCATCTTCTCACACGCCCCAGGGCTCCTTGTAACCCACTGACCTTTTCTAGCTTCAACACTGTGGTGTTCTTTGGGGACCCAGGGCTGGGAGGCACCCGTGCTAGGTTTGGATTTCTTTATATGAGGGACAGGCCCCGCCAGACTTCAAACTCCCTGAGGACAAGGCCCTCTCTAGCTAGGCCCCACCAGAAAACTGTAGCATCCATCTAGGTCCCCCTGGCTTTAACCCAGGATGATCTGCCCACGAACCATGACTCCTATGGTTAGGCCTCAACTCCCCTACCTCAGGCCTTTTCAAGGTAACTGGATGTTCTCACTTTGATGCCACCCCTGTTTTTCTTTCTTTTTTCTTTTTTTTAAAGATTTTATTTGTTTATTTGAGAGAGACAGAGCAAGAGAGAGCACAAGCAAGGTGAAGGGCAGAGGGAGAAGCAGACTCCCCGGTGAGCAGGGAGCCCGATGTGGGACTCGATCCCGGGACCCTGGGATCATGACCTGAGCTGAAGGCAGACACTTCACCGACTGAGCCCCCCAGGTGCCTGGCCACCCCGGTTTTTCGATCCTACCTCCATCCTAGTGCCTACCTGGTATCTGACTTTTCGGGTCTTACCTCTAGTTGCTGGCTCTGCACTAGCCCTTGGAAATTAACAGCCGAACATGACCTTCCCTCCCCTGCTACCCCGCAGACCCTCTGGTCTCCCAGGAGACAGCTCATACTTTTTGGGGGGACTTCAGGTAATTGTCCCGCCTCAGGGCCTCCTGCTCAGAGGAGCTTACCTGGTCACCTCTGCCCCCAGACTGGTGACAGGACAAGCTGTAGATGCAAATGAGTAGTCATGGGCTCCAGAGGGCACTTGGTGTCCAGGTCACTGCAAGTGGGTGACCAGCGAAATGAGTGAGCGAGCTACTCCTCCTTCTTCTAGCCAGTGTGCCTCCCTGTCCAACTGTGCTCATAGATCCAGGGCCTTGGCCATGGAAGGAATTTTGAGGCCAGGCTAGGGCTGGTCTTGTGTCTGTTCTCTGATGGTTGACAAGCATGGAGGCCACTTTTCTTCCCAGAGGCCTCTGGCTGCAGGTTCATGGAGCCAACGGGGAGGTAGGCCTGAAGTATCTCTGGCCTTCTTAGCAGAGGGAAACCTTGACCAGTTAGAATCCTGGGGAAGGAGCCTAGTGGGAATTTCTGGGAAATGGAGGCTCAAGCAGAAAGCATATTTTGTCATTCTTCTTGTTGGAAGTGTTACCAAAGGGTCTGAGGCTACCTTCTTGCCTTCATGGGCTCAGCCTGTGACTGTCATGGGCCTTTGTGGGGTGAGTAAGCGTCCTGACTGTCTGAGATCACTGCCTGGGCTGGGGATACACACCAACACAGTATAAGATTGTGACCCCAGTAGATGTCCAGGTAATCATGCATTTGTGTGTATTCGTGTGTGTGTGTGTGCACGCGTGCACACACGCTTTAGAGTGTTGATTTTTCTCCCAAAAGGAGAATTAAGAAAAATGTTTAAGGGGGTCCAAGTCATTGAATCTTTATTTTCCTAGGAAATACAGTCTTCCAGGCTGAAACTGTTTTGGTCAGGGATGACCTTGGCACTGGGAAACTCAGTCAGAAACAACATTTGGGGAGTACCGCTAAAGCTACCTCTTCCTGGGTGCCCTCAGATAAACTAACTTCAAGTTGGGTTTCTTTGTTCATTTGAGTTTTCTCATGGGGAAGCAGCCCAGAGGCTACAGATTGAAGAAAACTTTATAGGGCACCCGTGTACTGGATGCTAGGGGAGACACAGAAAGCTCAGGAGAAAGCCTCTGCCATCCACTATCCTCTGGCGAGCCTGTTGAGGAGATACAACACAGATGTCGCACAGGGCAGCTCAGGCTCCTCAACTGATACCCTCCCGACCCTTATTCTGATTTCACGGGTCAAGGGGGCGGGGCCAGGAATCTATTTGATCACATTCCCCAGGAGACTTGCCATCTATGGATCCCCTGGGAAGCCAACTAAACTAAGCCAACAAGCTTGTCTATGATGGGTACTGGACTTGTGCGGGCAAATAGCCTTCCAGGAGTTCAAAGGTGGAGAAACCCCTTGCTGGGCTGGGGTGAGAATGCTCTTATTTTTCACGGATAGGTCCCAAACTAGGCCTCCATAGATGGAGGGAGGATTTGGAGAGAGTGGAGGAATTCTATGGCCAAAGACTCAAGGCCAGGCGATTGTTTTCTCGTTCTCTTTGTGCTTCTTATCTGGGGTGTGGACCGGAGAAGTTGAATTGAGGATAAGGAGTCACACGGAGTACCCGCCAAGGCCTGAGCTCAGGCCTCCTGATACCTCTTAGATCCCGTCCCTGCCAAAGTCCAGGAACCCTCATTAGGCACTGACCTACTATTATTGTGGATAGAGACTTAGTGAGGCCATTAATTCATTCCACAAACCTTTGTTGAATGCCTACTTTGGGCTAGGTCTTGTGTTGAATGCTAAAGATACAAAGATGAATAAGATACTGTCCCTGTCCCAAGAGGCCTCAGTTTGAGCAGACAATTTCAGTGTGCCGGGTGTGTTCAAGGCCTTATATGAAACATTAGTGTGCAAAAGAGGAGGCTGTAGTTGTGGGGAGGGGATGGGGAAGACCTCACAGAGGAGGCAGGTTAGACTCACCAGGTTGGGGGAGGAAGAGAAGAGCACTTTCTAGGTAGTAGTGGAATAGAAGTGTAGATAGTATGGCACATCAATAACGTGTTAGGGCTGTTTGGAGGCCTATAATCTGTCCCTTGAGGCCCCCAAGGGAAGGGGGAATGATGGGTGCCATTGAGCTGGGGTCATTACTTGTGTCTTATCAAATGTTTACACTTCACCCCGAGGGCCCCGGAGAGACAGGGAGGGGCTTTGAAAGCAGGAATTGACTTGGGCAGATTTGAGTTTTAGAATGTTCCCTCTGGTGGTTTTGTAGATCGTGGGGATGGACTGGGTTAAATAATAGCAAAAGCACTATTCCGAAGACTATTTCTCTGGTCTAAGGAGAGTTGGTGAATTGGGACCGTGCAATGGAGAGGGTGAGCTACGGGTGGACTGGAGAGCTCTTTAGGAGTTCAGATCTACACGGTTTGTGGATTAGTTGAGGCAAGTTGAGGATTAGTTGGATTAGTTGACAGTGGAAAGTTGAGGGAGAAGGTAGAGCTGAGGATGACTTTCCAGCTCTTGCCTCGGAAAAGTGGGTGGGAGGAGGAGGTTTAGGAGATTGTGGATTAAGGGGAGAAAGTGGGTTCGGTATTGTACTAGTTGAGTTTGAAGCACCCATGGGAGATCTGGGCAGAGATATCCAGTGGGCAGCTGCATAACAAGAGAGGCCCAGGGTAGAGGTGCTTCTGAGGAGGGATTTCTGGATCCTGTGTGAATTCTACTCTTAAGTATTCCTTTGCATCCCCCTTAAAAAAAAACAAACAAAAACAAACAAACAAACAACAACAACTTAATTCCAGTATAGTTAACATACAATATTATATTAGTTTCAGGTGTACAATATAGTGGTTCAACAGTTCCATAGATTACTTAGTACTCATCTCAACGAGTGTACTCTTAATCTCCTTCATCTATATCAACTACGCCCACTCCACCTCCCCTCTGGTAAGTTTGTTTTCTATAGTTAAGAGTCGGTTTTGTTGTTGTTGTTTTTTGGTATGTCCTTTTTTCTTTGTTCATTTGTTTTTTTCTCTTAAATTCCATATATTTGTCTTTCTCTGACTGATTTACTTCACTTAGCATTATACTCTCTAGCTCCATCCATGTTGCAAATGGCAAGATTTCATTCTTTTTTATGGCTGAGTAATATTCCATTGCATATATGTACCACATCTTCTTTTCTTTTAAAGAGAGGGAGGGAGTGAGGGAGAGAGAGAGAGAAGGGAGGGGAGGAGAAGAGGGAGAGAGAATCTTTTTTTAAAAAGATTTATTTATTTTAGAGAGAGAAAGCATGTGCGCACAAGTGGGGGGGTGGGGTAGGGAGAGAGAGAGAGACTCTCCAGCAGACTCCCCACTGAGCACGGAGCCCAGTGCAGGGCTCAATCTCACAAACCTGAGATCATGACCTGAGTAGAAATCAAGAGTCAGATGCTTAACTGACTGAGCCACCCTTGCACCCCTATACCACATCTTTACCCATTCATCTATCAGTGGACACTTGGACTGCTTCCGTAATTTGGCTATTGTAAATTATGCTGCTATAAACATAGGGGTGCATATGTCTTGTTGAATTAGTGTTTTTGTATTCTTTGGGTAAATACCCAATAGTGCAATTACTGGATCATATGGTAATTCTATTTTTAATTTTTTGAGGAAGCTCCATACTCTTTTCCACAGTGGATGCACCAGTTTGCATTCCCACCAAGAGCACACAAGGGTTTCTTTTTCGCCACATCCTTGCCAATACTTGTTTCTTGTGTTTTTGATTTTAGCCATTCTGACCGGTGTGAAGTGATATCCCATTGTGGTTTTGATTTACATTTCCCTGATGATGGGTGATGCTGAGCATCTTTTCATGTGTCTGTTGGCCATCTGTATGTCTTCTTTGGAGAAATGTCTGCTCAGTTTTTTGCCTATTTTTAATTGGATTATTTTTTGTGTTGAACTGTATAAGTTCTTTACATATTTTGGATACTAACCCTTTATTATGTCATTTGCAAATATCTTCTCCTATTCAGTAGGCTGTCTTTTAGTTTTGTTGATTATTTCCATTGCTGTGTGGAAGTTTTTTATTTTGATGTGGTCCCAACAGTTTATTTTTGCTTTTGTTTCCCTTGCCTCATGAGACATATCTAGAAAGATGTTGTTATGGCCGATGTCAGAGAAATTACTGCCTGTGCTCTGTTCCAGGATTTTTATGGTTTCAGGTTCATAATCCATTTCGAGTTTATTTTTGTGTACGGTGAAAGAAAGTGGTCCAGTTTCATTCTTTTGCGTGTAGCTGTCCAGTTTTCCCAGCACCATTTGTTGAAGAGACTTTTTCCCATTGCATACTCTTGTCTTCTTTGTCAAAGACTAATTGACCCCATAATTGTGGGTTTATTTCTGGGCTCTCTATTCTGTTCCATTGATCTATGTGTCTATTTTTGTCCTTTGCACGCTTAATACACATCTAAGAACATATTTTGGTGATATCCAAGGTTGTATGCTTTCTCCTTTCCAACGCCCCCATATCTGCCCTTCATAATACATCACATATCCATCGAATTCCCATTATTCATAAAGACATTTCCTTAAATCATGAGGGCAATTAGAAGGGATTTCAGAACATCACTTGCTGACTCCTTGCATTCAAGTGTGGATATTCCAGAAGGCAACGAGACATTTGTTAAAGATTCTAGAAGTCATTTGAACTTTTTTTTGAGAGAGAGAATGAGAGAGAGAGTGCATGCGCGTGGTGGGGGTGGGAGGGACAAAGGGAGAGGGAGAATCTTAAGCAGGTTCTACGCCCAGTGTGGAGCCCAACTCGGGGCTCAATCTCACAACCCTGAGACCACGACCTGAGTGGAAATCGAGAGTCGGATGCTTAAACGATTGGGTCACCCAGGTGCCCCTCAATTATACTTTTTTTAGGAATGGGAAGGAAGTAACAGTGGACCAAGCCTACGGATATTCTGTTGTGAGGCCTGGCCTCCTGGGATGAGTTGATGTCATCACCATCATCATCATTGTCATCATCACTAAAGAACTAAGAGCTTGAAGAATTTCTATTAGCTTGACACTGTGCTGAGGACTTCTCATGCATGATCTCACTGAAACGTGGTCACAGTCCTAAGATAGTACTATTACTATGCTTACTTTTATAGATGAGGAAACTGTGAGTCTCAGGGAGTATGAGTGACTTGCTCAGACACCCTGTTAGCACTCAGTAGAGCTGCATCTCAAACCTGCATCTATCTGACTCCAGAATCCTTATTCTTAACTATACTTGGCCTGCTTAGGAAGGCTGTTTGATTGTAATTGGTATTGCTTTTCTTTTAGAAGGTCTTCTAGTTTTCTTTCATCTTTAGTATGTAACCACCTGATTGGTCAGCTAATCAACCAACAGCCAAGATTTCGTACCAGTTTTAAAGGAACTATGCTACATTTTGAGGGTGGGGTGTGAGACAAAAGAATAGAAAGCACAGTTCGTGAACTCAAGGACCTACGTAGCCAAAGACACCCATGAGACAAATGAGATTATGCACTCCGGGGCTAGGATTGGGTGGGATTCATAATAAGGTAAGGCTTCCCGGAGGAGATGAGTACTAGCTATTTCTCCATCTAGAAGGAAGGGGCAGACAGATGGGGAGAGGCATGCTAGATTCCTATCAGGACAACTCAGAAGTCATCGGAGGTTGAAGGGACCACAGAAAACATCTGGTTACTAGATTTGGGCCCAACTTCTCATTTCCAAGATGAAGAAACCTAGCAAGAGAAGAGTGGGGCCCTTCTTGGGTTAGGGTTCATGACATGCCAGCCAGTGTTCTCCCTGTGGGGGAGGGGAGGTGGGAGACCAGCATGAGCAAAGTCCCGGAGGTGCTAAGAGGTCTCATGCAGGGAAGAATCAGACCAGGAGCAGCCACAAAATCACTTTGTTCAGAACGCACGTCAGCAAAGTCTAGGAAGTTTTGTTTTGATTTCCACCGACTCCATGGGCTTCCCTCAACTCTGGTGACAGTGTGCGGCTTGCTCTTGTCACATGCCTCCGCAGTCCAGGCCGACGGTGAACATATCATTAGCCTGCCCATGCTGAAGCCATACTGTCAGTGGAACATGCTCATGGGTTCTATTTACCCAGCACAGCATATTTCCGATAAGGAACTAAGGCTTCTTTATTCCAACAACAGCTTACATATTTTCAAACAAAGGAACCATAGAGTCTTCATTTGTAAACCTCTGGCTGCCCTGGTGTTTGGTCAGGAAATACCAGCTTTTTACACGGTGTCAAAAATTAATTGACTTCCCATCTCCTCCCACAAAATCTTGCTCCACAGACATCGAGATGTGCAGGTCGGAATCCCAACGCCCTTGGTTTCCAGACTACCCTGTCATGGAGTCCTCATAAATCAGAAGGAAACCCTTTCTGATAGGTCTGTGTTTATCTTTGAAGATGAGCAGGGGTGCCAACTTGTGGAGGAAAACTCTTCTCTTTCTCGGACTCCCATTTGGAATCTGCCAGCAGTTCCCCCCACCTTCAGTTAGGCAGGGCTTCGGGGCTATGGGGATAGCAGAGGATGTGTATTCCTTGACTCCAGAGTGGATATTCTGGGTGCTTTTTTCCTTCCATCTAACCTCGGCCTTTAGCTCTCAGCCCTGCATGGGCAGCTCAAAGGAACTGCTGATCTCTTGCTGTGGCTACACTGATTCTGGATCCTGCTTTCTGCTTACTGGGCTAAGGGGTTTCCTCACTCCGGATGGACACCAGCAGAATACACCTGAGGGCCATAGGATGGGGTGGGGCAAGTAGGGATATGGAGGGAGGGAAGTAGATTTAGTTTCCACAAAACCGTCCTACCTAATCAGAATGTAGTCATTTTACGGGAGAGGGTTTTGAGGAGCTTTCAGACCCCGGGAAACACCCCACTGCTTTTATTTGGGATTCTTAAGATCAAAAATCTATACTTTGGAAACATGACTTGATACTATTTTAAGTTTTGTAAATATTTCATTCTGTTCTTTCATTCATGCAACAAATGTTTGTTAAGCCCTCTGCTATGGCCAGGCACCGTGCTGGTCATAGTGAGGAGCAAAACCACACATGGTCCCGACCTTCATGCAACTTACAGTCTAGTCGGCAAGCCAGGTCTTCAGCACATAATCCCAGGAATGAATGTTAAAATGCACTTGCAGAAAGTTCTAGAAGGGGGAGGTATATGCTATTGGGGTTACTTTCCCACAAACCCAACGTAAGTTGAAAATGCACTGAATACACCCACCCTACAGAACATCATAGCTTCGCCTAGCCTACCTTAAATTAGCCTGCAGGTGGGCAAAGCCATTCAACACAAAGCCTACTTTATAATAAAGTGTTGAGTACCTCATGTAATTTATTGGCTACTGTACTGAAAGTGAAAAATAGAATGGTTGGTGGGTACAGATTGGGTGTTAGGGTATCAATTGTTGACCCTCGTGATTGCATGGCTGACTGGTTGCTATAGCTCCCTGCCCTGCCCAGAACCACGAGAGAGTATCATACCGCATTATCACTAGCCCGGGAAAAGATCAAAATTCAAAATTCGAAATACGATTTCTACTGAGTGTGTATCGCTTTCGCACCATCAAAACGTCAAAAAATCGCAAGTCGAACCATCCTAGTCAAAGACCATCTGTATATGCAAAGGCCCCGTGGTGGGTCTGCAAGAAGGCCAGTGTGGTGGAGCAGAGAGAGGATCAAGGGGAAGCACAGTGGGAGCTGAAGCTGCAGTCAGCAGGCCCCCAAGGCCAAACAGTGTGGGGCCCTGAAGACCTTGCTAAGGAATTTGATCTTTATATTAAGAGCCACAGGAAGTTCTTGGTCAAGTTCTTTTTGAAAATGTCAGCCTATTGGAGGAGTAGTTTACTAGCTAAGAAAGAAAAGGGTTATTTTCTTACTCGGAGCATACCTGGGTCTATTCATATGTAAATAAATCTCATTTCCTATCTTCTTGGTTTCCAAGGGGAAAAGTTCTCCCGAAATGGAGCAGAAATCTTTAGCCTGGGAAGAGCCTGACAGAATGGCGCATGAGACCTATGGCACGCTCGGAACTGTGGGTCTGGCACTGTTCCTTTAATAGCACTTGCCCACTTGGCACCTGCCTTTTATAATCTGGCCCAGGTCTCTGTCTCCCCTCCAGCCACTGCACTCATTTAAATTTTTTTTATTTTTAAAAATTGTGGTAAAATATACATAACATAAAGTCTACCACCTTAACCATTTTTTAAAAGATTTTATTTTTAAGTAATCTCTACATCCAATGTGGGGCTCAAACCTACAACCCTGAGATCACCTACTGCACTGACTAAGCCAGCCAGGTGTCCCTTCACCTTAACCATTTTTTTTTTTTTTTTAGTGAGAGAATGCATGCCTATGGGGGGCTGGGGGTAAGGGGAGGAGGGGAGAGAGAATCTTAAGCAGGCTCCAAGCCCAGAGTGGAGCCCGACGTGGGGCTCCATCCCACAACCCTGAGATCATGACCTGAGCCAAAATCAAGAGTTGTACACTTAACAGACTGAGCCACCCAGGCGCCCCCACCTTAACCATGTTTAAGTGTGTAGTCCAGTGGCATTAAGCACATTCACATTGTTGGACTACATCACCACCACCGTCCATCCACACAATCTTCATCTTACAAAACTGAAACTTCCCATTAAACAACAGCTCCCCATTCTCCCATCCCCCAGTCCCTGGTAACCACCATTCTAATTTCTGTCTCTATGTTTGATTGCTCCAGGTACCTCACATGAGCAGCATCTCACTGTATTTGTCTTTTTGTGACTGGCTTATTTCACTCAGCATAATGTCCTGAAGGTTCATCCGTGTGGCAGTATGTGTCAGAATTGCCTCCCTTTTTAAGGCTAGTGTTCTATTATATGTATATACCATGTTTTGTTTATCCATTCTGTCGATGGACATATGGGTTGTGTCCACCTTTTGACTGTTGCAAATAATGCTACTATAAACATGGGTATACAAATCTCTTTTCAAGTCCCTGCTTTCAATTCTTCTGAGTATATATCCAGAAGTGGGATTGCTGGATCACACGGTGGGTCTATTTTTATTTATTTATTTTTTTAAGGAGCCTCCATACTGTTTTCCATAGTGGTCGTGCCATTTTACATTCCTACCCATGGTGCACAAGGGTTCCAATTTCTCCACATCCTTACCAACACTTACTGCTTTCTGATTTCTTTTTTCCCAAAGATTTATTTATTTATTTTAGGTGGCGGGGAGGCAGAGGGAGAGGAAGAGAACCTCTCAGAGCAGACTCTGTGCTGAGTGTGGAGCCTGACCCGGGGCTCGATCGCATAACCCTAAGATCACGACCTGAGCTGAAGCCAAGAGCTGGATGCTTAACGGACTGAGCCCCCAGGCGCCCCTGTTGTTGTTGTTGTTGTTTTTATACTAGCCATCCTAATGGGTGTGAGGTGGTATCTCATTGCTGTTTTGATGAACATTTCCTTAATGATGAGTGATGTTGAGTATCTTTTTGGGTGCATGTTGTCCATTCGTATATCTTCTTTGGAGAGATGTCTATTCAAGTCCTTTGCCCTTTTTAGAAATTCGGTTGTTTGGTTTTTGTCATTGAGTTGTAGGGGTTCTTTATATATTCTGGATATTAATTCCTTATCAAATATATGGTTTACAAATGCTTTCTTCCATTCCACGGGTGCGCTCATTTTTATAGAATGACTTCTCTTAGACCAAGGGTCCCAGTTATGGTCCTAGCTCTACAATTGGCTAAAATGGGGATCACACACCCCACGCTGCACAACGATAGCAATAACAAACATTTGTCAAGCCCTTGCTAAGCGCCAGGCGCTGTTCTAAGTGTGTACACATATTGCCTTAATTAATCTTCCCATCAATACTGTGAAGTGGGTGCTATTTTGTTTGCAGCCTTATTTTACAAATGAGGAAACTGGGTTAGGAGAGTATGTGACTTGCCTAAGGCTGCATAGCCAGCAGGTGTCAAAGCTGCGATGTGCCAAGGAGCCTGGTTTTACAACCCATACGCTCACCCATTCAACTGGGTTGCCTCCCTTACTCTGCTCTGGGGATGAGCCACGGTGTGAGGCAGGCCTGTAGACTATTAAGCGCATAGAGAGACAAGAGATGGTTTGCATTGCTGGGCATATTCAGAAAACAGTGAGGCTTCACTGACGTGGATAAGCCACTTCTTAGCAGACAAGGATCATGAGAATTTGGAGGGAGGCTTTTTCAAGGCACAGAGCCCTTGGTGTGGACCGTGGGCTTTGGAGCTCAGCCGCAAGACACGAAGAACATGAGAAGACATGCCCCTTCTCATGTGGCCTCCCTCTGCCAGGACCCCATTGTAAGAGTTTGTCCCCTAAGAATACTTCCTTGCATCTGTATAACACTTAGAAAATTAAACACAGTCACTTAGTAATGAAACACACATTATTTCTTCAGATCTTCAAGGTGATCCAGTCAGCCAGGAAGCGTGGGGGTTATTGTTACTATTTTACAGATGTGAAAACTGAGACCCAGGAACCTTAAGTGCCTTGCCGAAAGCCCCAGTTGGTGACCAAGTCAGGAAAAAAAAAAAAGCCCACAAAGATCCTTGAATCTTTCCTTCATTCTTTAATAAATCTTTTGTACACTCCTCAAAGGAGCTTATCCCTTCCCCTGCCAGCAGGCCAAACGGGCAGGAAAAGCCAGGTGTGTTAACCTCTCTGTGACCTGGACTAGAGCCTGACTCATGGTTCCCACATGAAGGCTTTGCAGGTTATTAAGTTTTGTTTTTGAGCCCACTGGTCAGCAGCGAACACTTGGCTAAGACCATTGCTCTGGGGGTCAGGGACCCCAGCATTTAGATCCCTCTCTAAGTCTAAGGAGAAGCAGGGCATCCCATGTGATTCGTTGGTGAAGCCTATTTGGCTTCCTTTGGCTCTTCCTGAATTGGGAGAGCGTGGGACAGTGGCAAAAATAGGGAACCTGGGGGTGATTACTGAGAGGTTGTAGTTTGACTTCCCTGCTGGTTGCTGTAGAGTTCTGCGTCAGAGTTCTATTGTCATATATGGCTATTGACATATTTGTCAATATGATTTATTATCCGTTTGTATATTGACTCTCTCAACATAAGGGAGTGAAAAACACAGCCCCCAAATGAAAACTCTATTGCAGCAGTCACAATGTCCATTATCAGAATTAAAAAGAATGAAAAAATTTCCCAAGGCTCTTAAAAATATATGTCACTTCCCACAGGCTTAAAGTACTGTGATGCTGGAGATATTTCACACCAACCCTAACAGAGTTTGCATTTTTGCATTGATTTTGATGGACCCCTACGTGCCTGTCATTGTCCTTCACCACACAGGAGTGAGATGAGATTTCAGATTGAAGGTTGTGTTTGGTGTTGGGGAGTGGGGGTAGCGTCTGGGCTCCTGGAGCTCTGCTCGGTCTAATGAGACTAGGCTGGGGATTGGAAGGGGGCACTCAGGAGTGAACACCCCAAAATTAGGTGGGGTGGGCATTGAAGGAGCCTCCAAGACATTTTCCTGCTGGGGCCCTCCATTCAGAACACCTTTGCAGCAAATCAGTTGTTTTCATTTCCCCATGCCATGCCTCACCGTGACTTTTCGTCCCACTTATTTAAATTAATTAACTTTTGTAAAGACTTCATTTTTTAGAGCAGTTTTAGGCTCCCAGCAAGATTAAGAGGAAGGTACAGAGATTTCCTATATAGTCCCTGCCCCGACACCTGCATAGCCTCCCTGACTATCAACATCCCACACCACAGTGGTACATTTGTTACAGTCGGTGAACCTACATGGACACATCATCATCACCCAAGTCCATAGTTTACATTAGGGTTCACTCTTGGTGTCAGACAGTCTATGAATTTGGACACATGTATAATGACGTGTATCCATCATTACACTATTATATAGAGGATTTTCTTTGTTTTAAAAATCCTCTGTGCTCTGCCTAAATCCCCACCTAAATCCTCACAACCACTGATCTTTTTACTGTCTCCACACTTTTGCCTTTTTCCAGAATGTCATGTAGTTGGTATGGTACATTATATGTAACCTTTTCAGATTGGCTTCTGAGTTCATTTGGGCTGCTATAACACAATGCCATATCACGAGTGATAAACAACAAACATTTCTCACAGTCCCGGAGGCTGGAAGTCCGAGATCCGGGTGCCAGGGTGGTCAGGTGAAGGCCCTCTTCTGGGTTCTGGGTGTAGACTGTTGAGTTCTGAGTGTGTCATGACACACATTCAGGAGGGCTCTGCTCTCACGACCTAATCACCTCCAAAGTGCCTCACCTCCAAAATACCCCACCTCCTAATGCCATCACCTTGAGCATTTAGGTGTTCAACATATGGATTTTAGGAGGATACAAACATTCAGACCACAGCAGGCTTCTTTCGTTTAGCGATGGGAATTCAAGGATCTTCTATCCTTTTCATATCTTAGTAGTTCACTTCATTTTAGTGCTGAATAATATCCCGTCGTCTGAATATACCACAGTTTATTTATCCATTCACTTCTTGAAGGACCTCTTGGTTGCTTCCAAGGTTTGGCAATTATGAATAAAGCGGCTGTAAACATCTGCACGTACGTTTTTGTGTGGGCATATAATGTGGACATCTTTTCATATGTTTCTTTGCCATCTGTATGTCTTCTCTGGTGAGTTGTCTGTGAAGGTCTTGGGCCCATTTTTAAATCAGGTTGTTTGTTTTCTTACTGCTGAGTTTTCAGAGTTCTTTGTATATTTTGGATAATAGTCCTTCATCAGATGTGTCTTTTGCAAATATTTTCTCCCAGTCCGTGGCTTGTCTTCTTGTTCTCTTGACATTGTCTTTCATGGAGCAGAAATTTTTAATTTTAATGCTAGTGTATCAGTTATTTCTTTCATAGATTGTGTCTTTGGTGCTGTATCTAAAAAGTCATTGCGATTGTTTGTGGTGTCGGCGGCCGCGGGAGCCGGACCGGGACACTCGCCGGGCAGGCGGCGTGCGGCGGGCGGCGAGGGTCCGGAGGCCGCGGGCGGGCGGCGGCGAGCGCGAGCCGAGGGCGGCCGGCCTCCCGCGGCCGCCGAGCCAGGATCGCGCGGCGGCCGGAGCCATGTCGGTGAACATGGACGAGCTGCGGCACCAGGTCATGATCAACCAGTTCGTGCTGGCCGCGGGCTGCGCGGCCGACCAGGCGAAGCAGCTGCTGCAGGCGGCCCACTGGCAGTTCGAGACCGCCCTGAGCACGTTTTTCCAAGAAACCAACATTCCCAACAGCCACCACCACCACCAGATGATGTGCACCCCAAGCAACACACCTGCCACACCGCCCAACTTCCCTGACGCACTGGCCATGTTCTCCAAGCTTCGTGCCTCCGAGGGCTTGCAGGGCAGCAATAGTCCCATGACGGCCGTGGCCTGCTCCCCCCCTGCAAGCTTCAGCCCCTTCTGGGCCTCGTCCCCACCCAGCCACCAGGCCGCCTGGATCCCGCCCTCCTCCCCCACGGCCCACAGCTTCCACCACCTCCACCACCCACAGCCCACGTGGCCCCCCGGAGCGCAGCAGGGTGGCGCCCAGCAGAAAGCCATGGCTGCCGTGGATGGCCAGAGATGAGACTGGATGCTGCCGGGCGCTGGGCTGGAGCTGGGGGCGGGGGGAGCAGTCCAGGGTCGTGGGGACACAGGAGGGCCGGGGTGGGGGGAGTCGGGGCCGGTGGGGGTTTCCTGAAGATCGCACTGGAAGATTTTATAAAATAATTTTTGTGGGTTGGGGGGGATAGTAAACTTCCTGAGCCAAAAAAAAAAAAAAAAAAGTCATTGCCATACCACTGTCATCTGGGTTCTTTCCTATGTTATCTTCCTGGAGTTTTACAGTTTTATGTTTTATATTTAGGTCTATGTTTCATTTTAATGAAGGGTGAAGGGTGCAAAATATATGTCTAGATTTATTTTTTCTTTTTAAAGATTATTTATTTACTTATTTATTTATTTAAGAGAGAGAGAGAGAGAGAGAGAGAGCATGAGCGGGGGTGGGGCCAGTGAAGCAGACTCCCTGCTGAGCAAGGAGCCCAATGTAGGGCTCGATTCCTGCACCCTGAGATCATGGCTTGAGCTGAAGGCAGACGCTTAACCGACTGAGCCACCTAGATGCCCCTAGATTTGTTTCTTCATATGTGGCTGTCCAGCGGTTCCCGTACCATTTGTTAAAAAGACTATCTTTGCCCCATTGTATTGCCTTTGTTCCTCTGTCAAAGATCACTTGAGTATATTTATGTAAATCTATTTCTGGGCTTTCCATTATGTTCCAATGATCTATGTTTATTCTTTAGCAGTGTCACACTGTCTTGATTATTGTAGCTTTATAGTAAGTCTTAAAGTCAGGTAGAGTCAGTTCTTCAACTTTGTTCTTCTCCTTCAATATTGTGTTGGCTATTCTGGGTCTTTTGCTTCTCCATATCAACTTTAGAATCACATTGTCAATAGCCACAAAATAATTTGCTGGGATTTTTATTGGGATTGCATTGACTCCATAGATCAAGGTGGGAAGAACTGACATTTTGACAATGTTGAGTCTTCCTACCCATGAACATGGGATATCTCTCTATTTATTGAGATCTTCTTTGATTTTGTTCATCAGAATTTTGTAGTTTTTCTCATAGGAAATTTGAAAATCTTGTACGCATTTTGTTAGATTTATAGGTAAACATTTCATTTGTGGGGGTGCTAATATAAATGGTATTATGTTTTTAATTTCAGATTACATTTGGTCATTGTTGACATATAGAAAAGGGATTGACATTTGTAGATGAACTTTGTATCCTTCAACCTTGCTATAATTGCCTATTAGTTTTAGTAGTCTTATTGTTGATTCTTCCAGATTTTCTACCTAGACAATCATATTATCTGTGAACAAAGACAGTTTTGTTTTTTCCTTTCCAATCTGTATACCTTTACTTCCTTTTTTGTCTTATTGCATTAGCTACAATTTCCAGTATGATGTTGAAAAAAAGTGGTGAGTGACATCCTTGCCTTGTTTTTGATCTTAGTGGGAAGGCTTCGAGTTTCTCATCAAGAATGATGTAAATAAATGGTAAGTATTTTTAACAATTTTTTCTCAAGTTAGGGAAGTTCTTTTTATTCCTAGTTTATTCAGAGTTTTTAATCACGGATGGGTGTTGGATTTTGTGAAATGCTTTTTCTGTATCTATTGATATTCATATGATTTTTCTTTTTTAGCCTGTTTAATTGATTTTTGAATGTTGAACCAGACCTATATACCTGGAATGCCTACCATTTGTTGTGGAATAAATACCATTTTTTATATGTTGTTGGATTCAATTTGATAATATTTTGTTGAGGATTTTTGCATCTATGTTCTTGAGAGATAATGTTCTGTAGTTTTCTTGTAATTTCTTTGTCTGGTTTTGGCTTTAGAGTAATGCTAGCCTCATGGAATGAATTAAGAAATAGTTCTTCTGTTTTCATCTCCTGATAGAGATTGTAGAGAATTAGTATAATTTCTTACTTAAATGTTTGGTAGAATTTGCCAGTGAACCCATCTGGGCCTGTTGCTTTCTGTTTTGGAAGATTATTATGTCAATAAGTAATTTAAACAGTCGATTTCTGTAATAGACATAGGCCCATTTAAATTGTCTATTTCTTGTGTGAATTTGGCAAATTGTTTCTTTCAAGGAATTGGTCCATTTCATCTAGGTTATCAACTCTGTGGGCTTAGAGTTATCCATAGTATTCCTTTATTACCCTTTTAATGTCCATAGGATTGGTAGTGATGTCCCTTCTTTCATTTCTGGTATTAGTAATTTGTATCCTTTCTCTTTTTTTTTAGTTAGCCTGGCGAGTTTTTAACTCTCAGAGTTGGCCACACTGGACCTCCATCAGTTTGTTAGTTACAGTCCGGGGGGTTTTTGTTTTTTGTTTTTTGTTTGTTTGTTTTGTTTTTTTTTTAACCCAGGCACCAGTTCCTGTGGCATTTCTGTTAGTGAATCTTGGCTTTGGGAAGCCGTGTCTCCCCGTATTTGCTTGTCGGTCTCTCCAGTCTTGGGGACAAAAGGTTGCCTTAAGTCCTCCCGTCTCTTACAGATCCAAGAGGAGTTGCTGATTTTTCAGTCTGTTCAGCTTTTTACTTGTCATCAGGACGTCCAAGCTCTTACATGCAGAACTGGAAACCAGAAGTTCTACTGTAGGATTTTTTTTTTCTAGCTTTATTGAGATACAATTGATATATAACATGGTATATGTCTAAGGTGTACAACATGATGATTTGATACACATACATATTGTGAAATGGTCACCACAATAAAGTTAGTTAACACCTTCATCGCGTCACATAATTATATTTTTGGGGGGTGAGAACATGTAAAATCTACTCTCTTAGCAACTTTCGAGTATAGAATACAGTCTTAATGAACTATAGTCTGTACATTACATCCCCAGAACTTGTTCATCTGAAGTGCTGAGGAAACAGGACAGACTCTGGCGGCGAGTATGAGAGAGAGGCCAGTGTAGCAGTTCTCCAATTTTCATTCCCAAGGTTCGTTTGAGAGTCTGTTGATGTGCAGTTAGCAAAGGATGAGGGATGCCTTTTTGGCCTGGGAGGAAGAGATTGTCAAGATAGCTCACTAGGTAGAACAAAAGCAAATGCAAGAGCCATGTAGAGCATGATTTGTTTGTTTCATTTCTGTTTTTGTACATAAATTATATATATATAAAAGTATATGTATATTTACACATACAACTTTTTTCTTTCCTGGAAGGAACCCAAGACTTTGGGGGATGAAAGGTAGAGAGGGGGCTTTCATGTTTCATTATTTTATACCGTTGTGCGCCATTAGAATTTCTAACCATTTTCTTTCTTTCTTTTTTTGGGGGAGTTCTTAGAGGCCAGCTGCCCTGGCTACATGCCTTTCCTTGTCCCACTGACCGGTCATTCAACTCAGGATGCCAAAGGCCTGGGAGGAAGGACTAGGAACTCCTTCTCCAGGATGTTTAGTAATGGAGGAAATAAAATGACAGCAGGGGGCTGTTTGGGTAGGCTGGTGTGAATCACTGATTCCAGACCCAGTGGGGGCTCACTTTCCTCTCAGCTCCCTGGATGAGGAAGCCAGACCAGGTCTATGCCTGCCTAGGTGGTAAAAAGCCCATTTACGGTGCCAGGCAAGTCTCCCTCCTCCAGCGGGGGCGGCATTCCTGGCTGGGCCTTTGCTCCCTGGGCCGATGGCTAGACGAAGGAGGGACATGCAGGCTTTGGACGGTGTTGCGTGTAGGGGAGGTGACGCTTGGCAGGGTCTCTGACCACGGAGGTGGCAGCCGTAAGACCCCAGCTGCCTCACACCTCCAAGCTCTGGGCTAAGTGAAGTGTGAGTGATAAATGTGTGTGCTTTCTCTTTCCTGGCGATTTGCAGGTTGGAGATCATTAGTTTGGCCATGGCTGGAGGTGAGGGAAAAGAACGTTGTTTCCTCCTTCCTGAGCACTGTTCCACCCCCACGCTTTCCAGAGCCAGGGAGAGGGGGAGAGTGGAGGGGATCATTTTGGAGTTTTCGCCTGGCCCGGGGAAAGGAAATGAATGCATCCAGCAAGGAGCTGGCAAGGACCTTCCACATCCTTGCACCTTCCCTCCCAACATCATTGGCCCCATCTGAGCTCCAGTTTCCACTTGAGAAAGGGAGAATCTGAAAACGGGCCAATCAGGTGGGCCGGCGGATGGATGGGTGTGTGTTTAGAAACATTCCACGATGTCCGTTTACAAACTCTTCTCTGTCTGTTCAGTCCGGCCCACCCCTGGAGCCAAGTTCATGCTATTGGATATATAGCCTGAGAGCAATAAAACGACATGCTAAACATTCTATATAACACAGCTTTCCTCCAAATCTGGTTGCTCTTCTCTGCCACAAGGACAAGCCTGGAGCATGGCAAGTGATGGTAACTTGCCTGGTTGTCCCCTCCCCTCCCCATCCGAGGTGTCCAGGTGGATGGAGATACTCAATGACTGAAAACTACCTGATAGCGGAGGAGGAGAAGGAAGTAGGCAGGATTGGGAATTACTATCAGCAAATGCCTGCTCTGTAAGCATTCCACCTTTAATCCCTCCAACCCCAGGGAGGCGTCCCTCCCCTCCCCAGTTCCCGGGTTCCACCTCCCCATTTCTACCTCCCCCACCCTGAATGCCAATCTATATCAGACTTGGCCTGTTTATAAATGTTGGGGGTTGGGGGAATTCCCTGCCCCACCGAGTGTTGCTTTCC
This sequence comes from Eumetopias jubatus, assembly GCF_037043125.1. Classification (NCBI taxonomy): domain Eukaryota; kingdom Metazoa; phylum Chordata; class Mammalia; order Carnivora; family Otariidae; genus Eumetopias; species Eumetopias jubatus. Next base: position 29,190,968 of record NW_028274817.1, read on the forward strand.
CCAGTCCAGCTCCCTTAGAGATGTTCCTGGCTCTGTTGGTCTTTAATTCCTGAATCCCACTGGCCTGCAGACTCCCTAGGGTGTTGTGAGGGCAGATACTCTACAGGCACGCTGAGATGTCCGGATGAGTGGCTCCATAGAAGCCGTAACCCAGCTCACTAGCTTGTCCTCCCAAAGCTTCGTGAGATGTCCCTCCATCTGGGATGCTGCGATCAGCACAGTCACGTGGATGCAGACACTAACCTGCTTTGTCTCTCCCATTTCTAACCCGCGAACCCACTGCTTCTTCGCCAGCCTTTAGCAGGAAGGGAACTCATTCAGTGAGCCTCACGAGGTCGGACTGAGGGGAGAAGGAAAGAGGAAGGAGGGCGACAGAAGCCAAACGGAAAGGGAGGAGAGACACGGACTGAGAGGAACCTTCTGGAAGTCTCTGTTCAGAAGTGAAGAAGTCTCACCATTCTCCATTTCAGGCTCTGGTGCTCACAGAGGTTTTTCAAGAGCCAGGTGTTTAAAGGTCCTGGCAGGGTTTTTGAAGTTAGTCCTGAAGGTTTCAGTTGAATTTACCCTGCCTGTTTTAGACTCACTGGAATCAATGGCTGGAGCCAGGAACATCAGATTCCCTCCAAAAGCAATGGAGGCATTCGTCCAAGAGGTGGGGTGGGGGCCCCTCACAGTGTTTGTGCTCTCCCCTTTGTTGGGAGGGAGGAGCTGTACTCTGCTACCCCTGGAAATCTGCTTTGTTGGCCTGGCATCCTAAGGATGTGCCCAACTTGCTTAGTAGAGGTCCTCCTCATCTGGCAAGCCAAGCAGTGGAATGTAAGCCTTCCTGGGATTTAAAAAAAAAGTCTGGCGGTGCATGAGGGTATCTACCTTCAATCCGAAGAATTTATGAAACCTATTCCCCAGCGATTGTCTTGGTAGCCTGCCTTCTTACCCAGCACCCTCCGTGCGACGCTGTCGTCAGGAATGGCTGGCCCATGGGCATGCGGTCACTTTCCAGGCAATGCTATATGACTGCAGGTTTCACAGAACGGTAACTAACAAGGTATCCCGCTCACTAGCTCTGGGTTACACAGGGCCGTACCCTATGACGGTAGATACAAGAACAAGCTTAAGAAATGCGTTTTGCCCTCTGGAGGCTTAAAATTGGAGCAAAGGATATAGAATGTCTGCATGTGAAACACGCGAGGACAATGAGAGAGAGTACATGATCACAGGTGAAATGACGATGGCATGATAGCAGTCACTTCCAGTTCTGGAGGCCTTCCTAAGGGACAGGCCCCATGTTAAGGGCATGACATTTGTTCTCTCAACTGAATCCCCATAAACAATCCTATGTGGGGAGGTTCTATTAACATGTCCATTTTCGAGCCGAGGGAACTCGGATTTGCAAGGTGGAAATAATTTGCTGCTACCACAGCTGATCAGGGCAGGCAGAACTAAGATTTTATCCCCAACTTTTAATTTTGAAAACACTTCCAAACTACAGGGAAGTTGGAAGACTAGTATAATGAAGATGCATACAGGCTCACCTACGGTCACCAAGTGTCAAGATGTTACTACATGTGCTCTCTCATTCCATTCTCTGTCTCTCTCTCTCTCTCTCTCTCTCCACACACACACACCTACCCATTTTTCTCCCTGACCTACTTGAGCATAAATTGCAGACATCCTTACACTTCACCTCTAAATACTTCAGCACAGACCTCCTAAGAATCTTTTTTCTCACAGAATCCCAATCCAGCTATCACACGTCAGAAACTTAGGCAGGATTTGAACCCAGCTCTGGCTCTGGAGCCCTGACCACAAGCGATGCAAGAGTTCAGGAGAAGGAGCCATCAAGGCAGTCTGGGAATTCCAGGATAGATTTTCTGTGGACCCTCCACTCCTGATTATTCCTAGCAATGGAAGAAAGGAGTTGGCCAAATGATCACAAAGCATGTGTAGTCGAAAAACAAAATTCTGTGAGGGGCTCCTGGGTGGCTCAGTCGGTTGGGCATCTGCCTTCAGCTCGGGTCATGATCCCGGGGTCCTGGGATCGAGCCCCGCATCGGGCTCCTTGCTCAGCGGGGAGCCTGCTTCTCCCTCTCCCTCTCCTCCTACCCCTCCTCGTGCTCTCTCACTCTCTCTGTCAAAGAAATAAATAAAATCTTTTAAAAAAATTCTGTGGTTTTCAGAGTGTGTTCTATTTGAGTGGGAGGGGAATGACATGGATTTGCCTTCCTAATTAACTTCTTCTCTGGCCAGTATTAAAACTGGTCTTTCCTAAAAAATAATAATAATAATAATAGTAATAAAATGGGTCTTTCCTAACCACCCGCTGACATGACAACTAGGGGTAGACGGAGGTTATGCGTTGATTAAACCATAATTGCAGAAAAATCCATTAAGTGGACAAGCTACATATGAATCATAGAGAACTGACCATAAATTCTAGCTAGAAAGGAATTCTTGCTAGAAATCTTAGCCACAGATGAGGATTCAGCATGCACCGTGTAAATCTAGTCCTTGGGCAGTTATGCTCCCCCCCCAAACTACCAAGGTAAGAAGAGAGGGGCCCTCGCACTGCCCTGCTCCAGAGAGCCCAGTCTACTCACCCAGTGAAATTTCAGAAGCAGGGTGTTGCCTATTGCAGACGGAAGGGGAAAGAAGGCGCCCTGCTACAGACTGCCTAAGACGCCTTGAAGGGCTGGGACCTGGTTTTCTTCTTCTAAACCAGGGAAGGCAGATTTAGAAAGGCTGTCAGATTAGGCCCTGCCCTGCGGTGTGTAATGATCCCCCTTGAACACACACACAGGAGAAATCTTGCCCTTTAAAAAACCCTTGATTTCTCGCAGTAATTTTAAAAAGCCCAAAGCCCACATCTAAGTTTGCTTTGCTTTTCGTACTGTCACCAGACACTTCGAAAATCAAAATACTGCAAAATCAAATATTGCCTCCGCGTCTCAGATGCCAGGGCAGAGACACCTTTTTATTGAACTGGGGTTGGGAAAGAGGCCCCCGCTGGGTTTTTCAGACCGTAAGCCTGAGGTGGCCCTTTTGCTCTTTCTCTAGTTCTCTCGGTTTTCTGCAGACACAATCTGATCAGCGGTATCTCCGAATCCATGTAATGTAAACCGTGTTATAATGGGGATCCACTGTGCATTCACGATCTTTGCTGGGGACCTCCATCTGAAGGGCATTGAGATTTCACAGCTTTAAGGACAGTCATGCCCTCTTCTCTTCTCTCTCACTCTCTCTCAGCTTTGTGACTCCAGCCTTGCTTAGGGTGTAAATCATTTTCCTTAAGATTGAACGAGAACAGCTCAGAAGGATTGAGGGGGGAATGTCTGCAACCTTGCTATTTAAAATCTGCCTCGCCTCTCCCTTCCCTCTGCCCCACCCGCCCCCCAGCCTGCAGAATCTAAAATGCCAGAAAGTGACTTATTCACATTGCCTTCCCAAAGCTGGTGAGTGTCCGTCTCTGCGCCCCCCCCCCCCCCGTAAAGGTCTGGGCTAAGCCCCGAGGGCTTCCCCTCCTAGAGACTCCGCACACTCCTTAGCCCTGCGGGGATACAGACTTAGCCTAAGACCGAGCATCTGGTATTTTGCACCGAGGATGCTCCGGTGGCGGGAAGTCGGAGGCAGGGGAAAAAGGGGAGTTAACAGTTCGAAGCCTCGTAAGGAACAAGTCCGGCCCATTTTGGACCTAGTTCAGCAGCCAGCGAGAGGCCTTGAGCAGAAACTTTTATCTGGGTTAGTGCACCGGCCCGCGGGCGTGGGCTGTGCGTGCGGGCCCCTGGCTGCCGAGCTGTCCCACCCGCATGCCCGCGGCGCCCGCCCCTGGGCAGCGCGGCAGTGCCGAAGCACCGTGCCTGGCTTCTCCGCCTGCCTGAAGACTCAGGAGTAAGTGGAGGGCGCCCGCACGGCTCCCACTAGGCTCCCGGGAGCCCAGGGTGGCGGAGCGCTCGGCCGCCGCCGCAGGGGTCTCTCCCCACCCGGGGGTGCCGGGGCTCGAACCCGCCACCCGGTGGCAGCACGCGCGGGGAGCCGGACGCAGGTGGGCGTGGGAAAGCGGCGCGGGCCGGGGGGAGGCGAGGGAGGGCCGCCCCTGGCTCATGTGAGTCCCCGGGGCGGCGGCGGGGCGGGGCTGGGCCGCGGAGGCGGGGCGTCTCGCCGGGGCCGCTGCGGTGGTTGATTGGTCGCCTCGCAGAGGGAAGGAGGGCCGCCGCGTAGGGAAGAGGGGGCCAAGCAGCAAGAGTGGGACCGGGGTGCCCCTCCTCGCGCCGCGCGATGCCCCGCCTCTCTCCCAGGGCGAGGGTCGTCCGCGGCGCCGGGGCATCCTCGCCCGGAGCGCGCGCGCGACAAATGGCTCGAGGGTCTGAGACGGGACAGTTGCCCCGCGAGGATGTTTCTGTCCCCGGCGGGCGGGCAGCCAGAGAGGCGAGGGCCAAGCTGCAGGTTCCAACGTGCACGTGTAATAAACGTGCAATAAGCCTAGCCCGCGTCCTCTTAAAACAAAGCGCCCCGCGGACCTGGATTTGACAAGGCTCATTTCACGGACTGGGAGCACCGTTAAAGTAACCCTCGCGGTGATCATTCATTCGGTGAAATCATGGGTTTCAGGGACACCGGAGCGTTTGGTTCTGGGCGGGGCTGAAAATACAGCTATGGCGGGAGGGGGGGGGAGGAGGAGGCGGGGGCAAAAAGTGAGAGAGACAGAGAGAGAGGCAGAGACAGAGAAGGAGAGAGAGGACAAAGGAGGACAAGCGGGATGGAAAGCGAGCAGAATTTGAATGAGTGGAGAAAATCACTTTAACTTTTCTGAGTTATCTTAATTTTCTAAATCTGGTGTAACCTGTACAAACTGCAGTCCCCCCACTACTGGAACGGTGTGGACTCCAAGCCCAGTATTCTCACGCTGCACCCACAGGGGTGGTTTTGGGTGTGGCGTGTACCTATTGCGGGCGGTGACACCAGGAAGAAGATATTAAGCAAAACGGATCCACTCATACGGCTCATTAGTGGGGGCGCCAGTGTCCAGGAGTGTTCTCCCGGTTCATTCACGAAGCTGTCACCATCTGGAGTCAGGGCCAGAAAGCTCACTCACCGCAGGTCTCCAGTAGCACCGGGCCCGCGCTGCCCTCTCCTCACGTGGAAAAGCACTGGCTAGACCGGGCCTGGCAGCCTCTGGTGTGATTTTACCGGGCATCCGCTTTGGAGGTGGTTCAGGCAGGGGGGTGTGGGGACACTGACCGCCCCCTTCGGCTCTTGCTTCCAAACTGGCACCGTAGCCCGCTCCTGTTCTCGATGGGCCTGGAGTCTGACCGGTGACCCACCTCCGGGTCTCACCTGCCGGTCGTGCCCTTGACCTCTGGCCTTGGATGCCTGCGGTGGAAATTACGGCGCTTTCTCTGAGTAATTCGCTGTAGCACCAGATGACAGAGAGGTTGGCGGTGGAGGCCTTGGGAGGCGGGAGAGATAGAGCCACTGCCATGGGAGGTGACAAGGGCAAGGTTACTGCTCCCAGGTGAGCGTCCAGCCCTTCTTCCCTGGCGCTCAGTGCCCGCGTATATTAGATTCTCCTGCTTGAACCACGGGCCTTCCTCAGGGCCCCTTCATGCCGATGTCTGCCTTCTATGGAGGGGATCCGTGGCAGCCTGAGGCCTCTGGGGTGGAAAAGAGACACTCATGGACCCGTGGCTATTCCTGTCGCCCCAGCTGAAGGCCTGAGCTCATCTGACCGTTTATTGACACTAGGCTGAAGGAACGGGAGACATGGTAGGAAAGCATTTGAGGAGGTTAACGAAGTGGCTGGGAGTCCCTTGGAGGACCTAACAGGTAGAGCGACTCGGTAGACATTTGGAAACATGGTGCACCTGCTCTGTAGGAAGCTTTGTGCTCAACACTGTTGGGGAGGACGTGTGCTCTCCCTTCCCGGAGCCAAACAGGCATGGCATCTGGTACAAGCATTTGTTGGAGGCGTGTTGTCGACTCCTTGAGAAGCTCGCCTTCTTAGGGAGCGGCCAGCCCGGTAAAGAGCGGTCCGGTCTGCAGGAGGTGGGGTGGGAGGGATAAGCTCAGTCAGGGAGAGCCGAGGGGAGGGAGACAGGGACGGAAAGGGAGAGTGGAATTTGGGAGAGTGGGAAAACACCTGAACATTTTCTGCGTCGTCTTAGGTTTCTCAGTTTCTTCCAAGCTGGACAAGATGCAGCCTCCCAGTTGTCGGATGTGGCGTAAGGGTTGGCTCAGTTTCCTCTGCAGATCACCTCTGCAGTCTAGATTTTATAGGTGTGTACGTTTATTTGATGAGTTGGAGATGATTGTGGTGTTTGGCCAGAGGTGGAAATGGGTATATATTCGGAGCCACCCATATACCCTTGTAGGCCCGGACTCCATGCCAGCAGCCTCACTGATGCCTTGCTCTACTCCGGTTCCTAGGGGACTGGTTTTGGTGTTTAAATTCTGAACCGGTTATGGTGGATATGGTTCTTGCTTGAGGTAACTAGCTAGTAAGTCCCGTTATTTTCATAGACATGGTGTGACAGCAGGGGACAGGAATTTATCAAGGGATCAGTGAATATGCCTATTGGTGAAAGGGAGAAAATACTAGTAGTCTTGAATTACATGCCACCGTAATTATGTGCCAATATATATATGAGGAGATGAAGGAAAAGCAAAAGAACTTTCTTTCTTTATTTTAAAAAAATATTTTATTTATTTATTTGAGAGAGAGAGAGAGAGAGAGAGCACAAGCAGGGGGAACAGCAGAGGGAGAGGGAGAAGCAGACTCCCCACTGATGCGGGCCTTGATCCCAGGACCCCGGGATCATGACCTGAGCCGAAGGCAGATGCTTAGTTGACTAAGCCACCCAGGCACCCCAAGCAAAAGAACTTTCTTAACCAGACAAGATCCTGTAATGGTGGCATGGGTGAAATGTCTTTATTTTAAGGATGAGGAAATTGGGCCCCAAAGACATTAAGCGATTCTCCTTGGGCCACCAGGCAATGACAATTCCAAGATCAGAATCCTGAGTACCCTGACTTGCAGCCTAGAGCTGTATAGCGTGCACTAGAGGAAGGTTTGTCCTTTGAGCAGAGAACCAGAAGCACGCCCCCCGGGATGCTGGGGACCCTAGCTGGGGCTGTTGCAGAGGCAGATTCAGCCCAAGACAAAAGAGTGAGCTAGGGCAACTTTGTTCTTGGCCACCCCAATCTCTCCGGTTACAGCGCCTTTCCCATTTCAGCCCCCTTCCCACTCCAGGTGTCCTGGGCCTGAACCTTGCCCTTCCCTCCCAGCCCGTCTTCTCCAAGCCTCTGCCGTCCTAGGTTGTGGACTTCCCCTTGGCTGACACCTTGCCATCCTTGGTCCAGGGGCTGGCTCTCAGTCAAACTGACCTGTGATTGTTGGATTACTCCCGACAATGTATGTTTCCATGGAATTTCAATGCTTTCGTGTCATTCCAATGCTTGGCGGCCATCTCGGGGAGCCAGCCAGCTCAGTGGGCCCCTCACACTGTGCCAGTCAGCTTCTCCTACTCTAAGAAGAGGATTCAGGAAGGTGAGGTACAGCGTTTTGGCAACAGCCACCTGACATCTGACCAGGGTGTAGCTATTGTGATCGATGCGCCAGCCTGCTCCCCTTGGCTGCACACCTTCCCTGATGCCCCCCCGCCATGCTGTATGGACTGCTGTTGGAGACCAGAGGCCACAAATACTGACTTTTTATGAGTTCTAGTTGCAGGTATTCAGGGGACCAATGCATTCCTTCTTCGCCCTGCGGAGGCCCCTGGCACCCAGATGCTGGAAGAGGTCTCACCCCGCAGGTCCTTCCAGTAGCCGACAGTCTTGGACTTGCTCCCCATTCCGCCTGCATCCTGTTCTCCCGAACACAAAGCCTGGCCCCGTGTGAGCTTCCAGCTGGGGAAGGCAAACAGAAGCCAGCAGGAAGACGCGTGTAGCTGCAGCTACTAATCTCCCATCTTCCACTCCTCCCTGTAATTGTTTGATGTGGTCATTAGAGATCCCTGTGGCACTTGGCTTCCTTCTCTTTTTCTCTTCTTCCCGGTGTTTCCTCCTCTTTCTCTTCCCCTTCTTCCCCTTCTTCTCCTTCTCCTCCCCCCCCCCTTTCTTCTTGTTCTAGAAGAAAAGCTGTTAAGTCCAGTTCCCTGGCAAGGGGCCCAGACTGGGCATTTTGCTAACCTGCATTCTCCCTGTGGCATCTGCCCGAGACGCTTTCCATTCATGAGAGCCATAGGAGAGCCGGTGGAATGCCAGGTGCCCCCCCTGGAGAGGCACTGTCAAAGGAGGCCCCCAGCCTCCCCCGGGGCAAGTTCTTGAATAAACTACTTGCCATATCTACCAGTTTACCAAAAGTTTGCCTTTATGGACTATTTATAATATAGGTAAACCTTTTAACTTGTAAAAATTCATTGGGAGGAAATGGTTTTAAAGCTTTTTTTTTTTTTTTAAGCTTTTGGAGAGTTCTCGGAAGATGTAGTTGGCAGGTTTCACTTGGTCATTAGCAGCGTCCTGAGTATTCCGTTTGCCGTAGGGAGGTTGAGTTTCCTTGGGAATATATTTAAAATGTGGAAATGTCTATTATTTCATCAGTAACCAAAATTTCAGCATTTTACATGAGAATGTTCATACTAGTTTCATTTGAAGCCTTTGAAAGCCCATTTGCTGTTGGGCCAACTTTAGCGTTTGGGGGATTCTTTCGCTAATTTCTCACGGGGCACGATTTTTGTTGTTTGTTATTTCTGGAAATCAGTAGCCAAAATGTAGTATGCGATGCTGTTGCTTCTGTGGTTTCCGAATTGATTTTCTCCTTTAATGCTCTTCTAGCTTTTTAAAGCAATCCATTTTGTATCTTTCCTTTACAAATTCACAGTTATGGTTGGTGGCTAGGAAATTTGAGGACCTAATCGTACAGGACATTCCAGTAATCCCCTCTTGGCATCTTCACTCATGTTCTGTTGCTTTAAATGCCTTTACTCTTTTCATGAACTCTCCAATAGCTATTAAAACCACCCATCCGATGCGACTTGCTGTAAACCATGATTCAGTAGGAGAAATGAGTTTGGGTGAAATAGCTTGTTTTCAGAAGGTGAGGTTAATGAAAGATTGTCCATTTGATTACTTCAAATACATTGGTAACCTTAACCCAGAGGTCCTCAGCAGGGATGTGGGGACTGATTTTGCTCCCCAGGGGACGTATGGCAATGTCTGGAGACATTTTTAGCTGTCACAGCTAGGGGAAAGGTGTGCTACTGACATCTAGTGGGTAGAGACTAGGGATGCCGCTGAACATCCTGCAGTGCTCAGGAAGAGCCCCTCGCCCTCCCGCCCCCAACCAAGAATTTTCCAGCCCCAAATGTCAGCAGTGTCAAGATTGAGAAGCCCTGCCTTAAACTAATAACACTTTACCGAACTGGAAGTCCAAAGAGGAGCACCCTGAGTGTTTAGACCAGCATTATCCAATAGAAGCTTCTATTGGTGATGGAAGTTTCTGGAGTGTTCTCTATCTCTTCTGCCCAGTAATGGGAACCACAAGCCACGTTTGGCTACCGAGCATTTGCCGTGTGGCTAGTGTGACCGCGGAACTGAGTTTTTATTTTATTCCACTTAAATGGATTTAAAGTGAAATAGCCACATGGGCCGAGTGGCTTCCATATTAGACTCAACTTTAGCAGCACTATAGCCCTAGTGGTTCGTGGCTCTGGGACCAGACAGTCCTAAATCTGTGTTCACGGACCACCACTTTCTAGCTTGACAGGTTTGAGTCATCTAAGCCTTCTGAGCCTCAGTTTCCTCATCTGTAAAACGGGGGTAATAATGGGACCTATTCCTTGGAAGATGATGAACATACAATGCAGTAATGTGTGAGCAGTAAATCATGTAGCACAGTGCCTGGCGCAGAAAGCATTTGAAAGATGTTAATCATTGCCAGCGATCTGTGGTCAGTATAGTAATTGTCGTCCTGTAAGTGGGGCTTCTGCAGGGCTTCTAAACAAGATCTCCCCTGCAATATTCTTGAAAAGCAGAGCCCTAACTCTCGGCTCTTACCGCGTGACCCTAGGCGGGCCTCTTTGGGCCTTGCTCTTCTCATCTGTAAAACGGGAATAACATGATCATCACAATAATGCTACTTCCCTCTCTGTCGATGTCACAGGATTGCTGGGAGGGCCAAATGGCTCTGGAGGTGGTTTGAAGAGGACAGAGCGCTCTATGAACGTGAGGTTTATGTTCTGAGTTTGCACGAAAGAGTGCTTTTGCTTAGAGTCAGCACGGAAGTTCTGCCTTGGGAGAATTGTCGTACATTCGAAACGAGGGTGCCTGCACCGGGGTGGGGGGGTTATTGGAGAGCAGTGGGGAAACCAGGAGCTCTCCACAATGTCGGGCCGTCCTCCCTCCGTCCCCCAGCCAAGCGTGTGGCGGGAGAGTCCAGGCACCACTTGAAGGACGCACGGAAGCTCGGCATTTGGAGTTGGGGGAACTGGAGCAGTGTGTGGACCAGCCTGGCTCCCAGGCCGCGAGGGGAGAGGGGAGGGCCTCACCGCAGCTCACCGCAGGCCATTAAGGCCATGCCCTCCGACGGCTCGGCCACCCAGCACAGCATCTGGCCTGAGAGCTACACACGCTGAAAATCATGGGCACCATATAGTAGAAAGTGCATGACGCTTTGGAGCCAGACATGGGTTTGAATCCTCGCGGTGTTACTTGCTAGCTGTATAGCCATGGGTGAATGAAGGCCTTAGCCTGCCTGCACCTCAGTTGTTCCCTCTGTAAAATGGATATAATGATTCCTACCTCCCAGGGTTGTCACAAGGATTAAATCAGGTAACTGATGGGCCCATAGGTTGCCCTCGGGAAACGTGAGCTCCCTCACCACCTGATGAGCAACTGTTAGCCACTTAATTAGTTGTAATCCCATTTCTGTTCCTCTGGGTTGGAAAAGGAAGTGCAAGTGTTGGCTGAGGGCACGGGTAAACTGTTTAGGCCTTTCTTGAGAGGAGGAGTCTCTCTGCCCAGAAGAGCAGTCTGGACCGTCTAGGGACAGAGGAGGACAAAGGAGAAAGCATGGGGCTCTGAGCGAGTCACAAACACAGTGTTAATGAGCAGCCTGAGCAGCCTCTCCTGAACTTGGGAGAGCCCTGAAAGAAGTCACCGTGCTCTGTGTGCCCATTCTACAAAGCCGGCCACCAGGGGGCCACCGGGGAGAGTAGAGGTAACTGCAGGAAGCCTCATCCCTTACTTTTTGGGAGAGCCATGAAGAACAGGGGACACATGTCATCCACACCATGGGATGAGAATGATGATGAGAATAGCTAACATGTCCCAAGGGCTTATTATGTGTGACACCCCATGCCGAGAGCTTTCTATGAGCTAGTTACCAAATTGCCTGTGAGAGCAGGACCCTTCTCTTTCTTGAGCACTGTTCTGATTTCTTAGCACACGGCAGGTGCTCAACAAACAGTTATTAAATGAGTGAGTCCTCACAGGTGGTGTATGATGGAGGCACTACTCTTAGCCCCACTTGACGGATAAGGAAGTTTAGGTTTTGAACAACTCAGTGACTTGCCCAAGATCGCAAGCAAGTAATTGAAAAGAGCCAGGATTCCAAAGCTAGATTTGTCCAGCTCCATAGCCTAACACTTTTGCGACTATGTTATCCTTCGTCTTCAGAAGGTCAAGGTGCCAGATTTCTCTTTCTGCAATAAAGGAAGGTCTGTGTAGACACCACTGGATCACAGAATCAAGAACGTTGCAGAAAACCATCCTACTTACTCCTTCCATCTCCCGAATTCTGTCCCCAGACAGATTCGTTTCTTGGATAAGGAAACTGAGGCATGGAGAAATTATATGACTTGTTCCAGGTCACACAGCTTGTGAAGATCTTTATTAGTTTGAGTTTCTGTCCTTAAAAGGCTCAGAGCCTGATGAGGAGAGGAAGAATTTCATCTATTGGGGCCAAGGCTAAATGGGAAAAAAATTAACAAAGGGCTCCATCCTGTTAAAGCAACTTACTTGAAATTGTTTCTTTGCAAGTAGAAACATAAACCATTTTACTCATCTAATTTGAACAGTTGAAACTGTATTCCTTGTTACAAACACAATAAGATTATAACAATATAATTCATTTATCCACTATAGCATATAAGGGAGATGTTCAAAATGAGGAGTGAAAACGAGAGGGAAGAAAAAGAAGAGATACAGGGCATGGGAACGTCTAGATATGGATAAGGAAAGAGCAACAAGCTGGCAGGCTTTTGTGTATCTCACAAAAGATTGCTGCTAAAGATTGCTAAAGTCATGTTGCATTTTTTCCATCAATAGGGTCATTATCTTTTATTTTCTGTCCTGCGGACCGCAGAGGCCAAGGACCAGCCCATCCTGTAAGCTATGGGTCATGTCAGTTCCTTACCCTGCATCAGATCTCGCTGCTTCAGCTCTCCCCTTTCTCTAAACTCAAGCGTTCTGGAAGAATGGAGAGAAAAGTAAGTCAAAGGGAGACTCCTCTGATGTCAGTGGGGCTTGGGGAAAGGAAAGCGTCCTGGGAGCCCAGAGCATGTCTGCCTACCCACACGTCAAGCAGAGCCCAGAAGAGAAGGCGGAGAGTCTGCTCCTGTGAGTTTGCATAAAGCACGTGGACAGAGCTTTTGGTGTTAGTTCACTATTCACATGTGCTACTTACAGGATGTCTCCAGAAGCCTTCTAAGGGAATGAAGTGGGGGGGGGGAATCCCCACTAAACCTCCATCACCTGTTTTTGAAGAAGAGAGTTTTACTTTGACATGTGAGGAATGTCTGTTTCTTCTTTGCCTATGGCTCTAGAAGCCAAATGTCAAAGATGCAAGACCTTATTTCAGGCACACATGGCCTGTGTTTGCTCTTTCAGACTCGGAGGAAGCAGGAAGCTCTCTGGGATGAGGTGGTTGGCTCCCCCATACGGATGGGTTCCTGATTTGAAAAGATTTTAAAAATAATTTTTTTTGAAGGGGCAGAAAGAACGAATGGGGAAGTTTAAGTCAAATCTGCAACCTTATGCAATTATTTTGCTGTTTTTAAAAATTGAGTGTAATTAACATACAGCATTATATTAGTTTCAGGTGTACAATATAGTGATTCAACAGTTCTGTAAGTTACTCAGGGCTCATGGTGATGGGTGTGCTCCGAATCCCCTTTATTTCCTTACCCACCTCCGCTCTGGCAACCAACAGTTTGTTCTCTGTATTTAAGAGCCTGATTTTTTTTGGTCTCATTTTTTTCTTTGTTTATTCATTTGCTTTGTTCCTTAAATTCCACATGTGAGTGAAGTCATATGGTATTTGGCTTTCTCTGACTGACTTACTTCATTTGACATTATACCCTCTAGGTCCATCCGTGTTCTTGCAAATGGCAAGATTCCGTTTTTTACGGCTGAGTAATATTTCCTTGGCTGTGTGTGTGTGTGTGTGTGTGTGTGTGTGTGTGTGTGTGTGTGTATGTATATGTATAGATGTGATATATACATATATAATCCCATCTTCTTTATCCATTCATCTGTTGATGGACACTTGGCTGCTTTCATATCTTGGCTATTGTGAATAATGCTGCAATAAACATAGGGGTGCAGCTACCTTTTCAAATTAGTGTCTTCATTCTATTTGGGTAAATATCCAGTAGTGGAAATACTAGATCATATGGTAATGCTATTTTGATTTTTTTTAAGGAAACTCCATACTGTTTTCCACAGCCTCTGCATTTTTAAAATGGAAAAAAATAGCTTGGGGGCGCCTGGGTGGCTCAGTCGGTTAAGCATCCACCTTCAGCTCAGGTCATGATCGCGGGGTCCTGGGATCGGGTCCCACACTGGGCTCCCTGCTCAGCGGGGAGTCTGCTTCTCGCTCTCTCTCTCTCAGATAAATAAATAATCTTTAAAAAAAGAAAAACAAAAGAAAAAAATCACTTTCTAAAAATTGCCTCTAAACGATCTGAAAGTAGGAGAGTTTTCTGAAAATATGACAGGCTTCTGAAAGGTCTGCTCTGAAGGCAGATCCTCTCTTGGCCAACTCAAGTAGGGCTTAGAGTGGGCCTCTCCAGCCTTTCTGGAGATGAACTGGGAATTTTGATAGATTATCTCAATGGATCATAAAATCCTAGAATGCCCGGGCTAAAAGGAATCCTAGACTCCAAGTCTGATTGAATTCCTTAGTTCCCAGGTGAGGAAACAGGCCCAGAGAAAGGACTTGGCGTGCCAAGGCCTCACGGCTAATTAATAGCAGAGCTGGGACATCAACTCTCCAAAAGTTGCTATGGGCCTCTTTGGAGGGTCAAGTTTTAGAGATATTTATTAGAAAAACAAAATACTTTCCTTTGTGGTCACTGTCCTCTCTAGACATCATTCAAGTTGCTTTTTTCTTCACCATCCTGCCCCTGCCATCCATACCTTATGACTTCCCACTTCAGCTTTTCTGTCCCAGTCATGCGCAGTATCTAATGTGATTCACAGCAGGGTTTCTTTCCGCGGGGAGTGGGGGGGGGGGGATGGGGGACGGGGGGGGCGGCGCCTAGACCCTTTACCTCAGGATTGCCTGGGAGCTTATAAAGCAAGCAGATCTCTGGGCCCGCCGCCAATGAGGAATTAGAATCCCTAGGGCTGAGGGCCCATGCATCCATGTTTGTCAGACAGGATGTAGACTTGAACCCATTTCTCACACCCATGTCCCCTATCTGTTGTAGTTGTTTAAAAAACCCTACTGTTCAGGGGCGCCTGGGTGGCTCAGTCATTAAACATCTGCCTTCTGCTCAGGTCATGATCCCAGGGTCCTGGGATCGAGCCCCGCAGAGCAGGGAGTCTGCTTCTCCCTCTCCCACTCCCCCTGCTTGTGTTCCTGCTCTCGCTGTGTCTCTGTCAAATAAATAAATAAAATCTTTAAAATAAAACAAACCCTACTGTTCAGTGAGCACTTCCTTTGTACTGGGCACGGTGCTCTTTTTCATGCACTATCTTCTTCATTCCTCAGATGCTGGCTGGGTCCTTCCCTGTCACTCTCAAGTGGGCAACAGAGCGGTGTCCATGGGGGGGAAGGGGCCAGGCCAACAGAGCGATGTCCATGGTGGGGGAGGGTCCAGGTGTCTCCCACCCCCACTGAAGCGCTCCTCCCGGGCGCTCCCCTCAGTGCACCTTCTTCTTCTCCTAGGCCATTCTGACCCGAGATTCTTCAAGTTTAAGGAAGCTCGGGAGATTTCTGCTCTCCAGGTTCTCCCTGCCGCTCTCCTTTCCCCTGAGGTGGTGGCCCTACTGGAAAGAGCTGTGCACACCCTGCTGACTTCTTCCAAGTGGCGACCCTGTTCCTCTCCCTGCCGGGAACGGCGCGGGCGGAGTGAGGGGATGAACGGGCGAGAGGAGGCCTTGAGAAAACTCTGTGCTTTGGGTTCCTCTCTGCTTCTGCGGCCGGAGGTGGACACAGGAGAAGGGAACCAGGAATCTTTGCTCTGCCCTTGGCCATCTGGGCCTTTCTCTCCTCCCCGACTAGCGGCCTTCTAGCCTGGCCTGGCTCCGGGCCGTCCTTCAGGGGGGTCCCTCCTTCTCTGCCCTCCTGGTGTCTGGCCTAGCGCCAGGCTCTGGGCCGCTCCATTTTCCAATCGGTTGCCGCCTGGCATCCCCGGTGCTAGAGCTTCCTTCCTGTGGCCTGTTGGTATTGGTCCAGGAGCTTCTGGCTTCTTTTCCAGAGACTGGACCGGAGAGGTGTGAGAGCAGACCTGACCCCGGGCAGAAGGGATGTAAGGGAGGCGGGCATCACCCGCGCCTCACTGCCCTGAGCACATCATCCTGGGCCAGGGTTCTCAGGCTCTTCCCGGTGGCCCGGAGTCTGTGGCTGCCACCAGCCCTCTGTGCCCCCGCCCCCACCCCAACTCGTCTATGCTGACTTTCAAGTGGGTGCCTCAGCGTTTAAGTGGACAAACTTTTCTGCCCAGGAGATGGCCCGTCTTAAGGTGGGGCTCATCTCTCAGGCCTTTTGTGATTCCTCCAGCCTTGTGCTGCTTTAAACGGAGGCGCCCGCAAAATCACCCTCTAGAACTTTCTGTGGCCACACGCCTTCCATTCCCCGATTCTTCCATCTGCTCTTTCCCTTCCCTCTCACCTTCCCTTGTTCTTTGACTTCGAGATCTTAGCTCTCTGGCTTGGCTTTGCTGCTCCCCGCCCGCCTTGGCAACGCACGGACTCTTGGGGCCTACAGACCCCTCCCCTATTAGTCAGTATCCTAGAGTTTAGCCTTTGGGTCCTTGTCATAAAATACCATAAGAGAGCACGTGGTAATTTAGTCTCACCTCCTCATGGTACAAATGTGGGAACTGAGGCCCAGTTTGGAGGAGGTGTGGCTTTGTGGCAGGGCCACAAAGATAATCTGTTGGAAGGGCAGAATCAGGACCCAGGCCTTCTGATTCCTAATCAGATACGGTTCCCAAATCTTTCACATGTGCTTGTTTCTCGTCAGCAGAGAGTGGGTCGTTTTATGTAGCACGCATGGGCCCTGGAGTCAGATGACCTCGCCTTGCCCGTGGACTTGCCCGTGACCCTGGGCAGTTACTTAGCCTTTTGGGTTCCCTCATTTGCAGAATGGGGAGGATCGAGAATAAATAGTACTGCCTCATGGGATCGTTCCGAGGATCGAATGAGATGACGCGTGCCCTTATTAAGTATCCAGTAAGCGCTAACTGCTGTGTTTCGTCATTGCAGCTCTGAGCCCATAGTAGGTCTGCATAAAGACTTTGGGATAGCAAAGAGAGGGGGCTTGGGAAAGATGGTTCTGACTTTGTGGCCTGGTTCAGAGGGAGTGATTCCAATGGTGGGGATCCGAGGCCATGTGGAAAGAGAGGTCAATGCCATGGCTAGGGGAAAGGGAGAGATTTGGGGATCAGGGAACCTTTTCGTAGCCCTTCCTGCGACTCCAAATCCGCAGCTGCCTCTGCCTGGCTGCAGGGCTCTGGGTGGGGTTAAGGGCTAAGGAAATCTGGGGCCTCGGGCTCTCAGATATCACCTTAACCGGGAATGGCCAGGGCTCTCAGATTCTTGGGTGTGTATTTCAGGGGGCACGTGCCCTTTGTGGACAGCGGCCTCCCCCTTCCCCATACCCACCCCTTCCCCGTTAAGGCACAGTGCATTCCGAGACCTCTGTGCCCTGCCCTTCAGAACTGGGAGGCCAAGAGCTAGTTATCATAACCATGAGGCAAAGCTGAGATTGCCTTCCCCAGCCCCCACCCCGTGGGCTTAAAGGGCCTGAAGATGAAACCAAAAAGCTACAAGTTGCCTTCATAAAAGGTACAGATAGCGCAGCTTGGCATGGCGGCACATTCCTGGGGCCGGGTTTTCTCCTTCCTTTATCTCCCCTACCTCCTCCCCCACCCCCTGCAGAAAATGACTACCCGTGTCTCATCTTCTAGGGGCCTTTGGAATTCAAAGGCCAGGAAGCATCCGGGCCATAGCCCGCAGACTCCAACCAGCCACGAAGAGCTCACGCCCCACGCCAGCACTGCCACCCCCTTTCTCCTTTTGCCTTTCTCCCCCTCCTTGGAAATTTTTCACACCCCCTCCCCAAAACTGATGGATTATTGACCGCCAGGAGCTGTAATAACAGCAACCACAACAAATACCTCATAAACCAAAAAACCACTGGCACACTCCGCTTGGGATGGTCTTGAGCACTGGCAGAGAGGTTGAGTCCAGAGCTCTGGGCACCTGACACACCCTTAAAGCTGTGAAGTCCATCCTCAGGGCCCCTTGACTCAATTCTGGCTCTCCCTTGAGTTGTCCAGGGTCCCCATGCTTCCTGCTCCCCTGGCTGGGACCCTACTTCAGCCTGGCCACCCAAGGGGCCCATGCGACAGACGTGTCCCCTTTAATACTGTGTGATGGCTCATTGTAATATGTGTGGCCAGTGAGCCATTTGGGGCAGGATTCTTCATTGTTAAACCGGCCAGTGAATCTTGGCAAAGACGTTAGGGGCTGCGAGTGACCTTCCTAGTTGTCCTATTTTCAGGTCCTGTCATAGACCAGCATGTGAGATTCTTTGGGGGCAGGAGAGGGTGGGCATTTAATGCTTACCAGATTTTGCCGAGTTAGGAGGAAGGAGAGTGTGGTGGTCGAACCACGGTCTCCGAAATCCTCCAGAACTGGATTTGAGTCCTAGCTCTATTACTTCTGCACAGATGACCTCATGTCAGCGAGACTCAGTTTCCCCACCTGGGAAACAGGGATGGACACACCAATGCCCACCTCATAGGGCTCTTGTGAGGCTTCAGTAAAGAACACACGAAGAAACAGCTTTCACAGTGCTTGCCTGGCACGGAGCAGGGCTCTGCAATTTAGTTCATTGTGTTCACTGTGTAATATTAATTGTCCCTGACCGCAAGGACAGAGCCTTGAATCGTAGGATATGTGGACTGACGAGACAGAATGAGACTCCCCATCAGCTAGGCTTTGAGGCCACTGGAGAGATGGCAGAAAGAAACTTCTCGGCCAAGTTCTTTGCATTTTTGACCTCTTGAGGATCTAAGGTGTTAGGGGTGGCCTGAGTTGGGTCTTTCTGAGCTTCTGCTGGTTTACTCTGGGGGGTTGAGGTGCAATGGGGAGGAAGGAAAGGCAGACCTGGAGGCAAGCTAAAGACCTTTGAAATGGAAGCACAGGGGGAGGAAAAGGCACAAAGAAGAAGAAGAAGGAAGAAGAAGAAGAGGAGGAGGAGGAGGAGGAGAAGCTGCAATCCAGTGCAGCTCTTGCAGCTGCCCCCTTAAGATAAGGGGGGGGGGGATCTTTCCTCTTGCTCTCTTCTGGCAGAGGGACGTCTCTCCACAGAAATTTTAAAGCGGTCTTCCCGCCGAGACACATGTTCTTTTGAGGCCGCCTCCAGTCTCTGGGACAAGTCTCCACGCTTCCTGGCTCACAAGCAGGGTGCTAAGAGGTCTTCCTGAAATGGGCTTCCCTATCTATGGTGGGGACACGGAGGGTGGCAGGCTTGCATTTTTCTCTGGCCTCCTGGAGTGGGAGAAAGGCCTGGGTGACAATTTCTCTAGAGCAGGTGTCTGCGGCAGGAGTCCCCTAGAGTGTGCTTAGCCATCTGCTCGATGGTTGTGGTGGTCAGACACCCGTAGGTGAGGGTGTGGGGTGTAGAGAAGTGACCCTCTATCCCTCATATGTCTTCCTCCTGGCGCCCATGGGCACTTGGAGGCGGGGCTTTGCGGAAGTCATTGAAGATGTCACATCACCTAAGGTGCCCCCAAAGCCATGCAGCACTTTCTGCCAAGGGCTCTCCGAGCCAGGCTAAATGACTAGCAGGATTGTTTCCCTTGACCCAGGATAGCGCGAGGGGGCTCACATCTGCTCCCGGGAGCATATGCAAGCAGAAGTTCTAGAGCTAACTGGGCTGGGGGAAGGGAGCAAAGAATCCCAAGGGCTGCTTACTGAGTTCTGTGTTTCATCTTCCGTGGCTCCAAACCTACCCTGCTTCTGCCTTCTTCCTCAGCTAGAGCTGGTTCCCGTAAGACTTGTATTCGTGTCCTATTGCTGTGTAACAAGTGTCTCACATGACGCAAATGTGCCACCTCGCAGTGTCCGCGAGTCCGGAGCCCCGGCACTGTGTACGTCAAGGGCTCGCGAGGCAGCACTGAGAGGATCAGCCATGGCTGAGGACCCATCCGAGGTCGGAGCTTCTCTTCCAGACGAGCTGGTGGGTGGCAGAATTCAGGCTTTTGAGATGGTAGGGTTGAGGTCCCCCACTTTCTGGCTGGCTGTCAGCCAAGGCTTGTTCTCAGTGGCCGGAGGCCACCTGCCAGGCCCTGCCACATGGTCCTCACTCCCCACGACATAGCGGTTTGGCCCTTCAAGCCCGACAGGAGAGTGTCTGCCGTGGCTTCACATCTCTCTGACTTCTCTGACCTCTGGACACGCTTTTAAAAAGAGCTTGCCTGATTAGGTCAGGCCCACCCAGACTCCAGGGGAGGGGATTTACAGGGCACACACGCTTAGAGTTCTGACTACCACAGACTCCACGAAAAGCATTTCAGCCTGCCAGATTATTTGCTACAAAACGACGCCAGCTGCTTTCTGTTAGCCTTCCCCACTCTGGAAAGCCGGCAAAGCTGTCAAGCAGAGTCTTGAGTTCTTGAACCTGAACCAGGCTGTGGTTAAAAAATTGCAACAGCCTTGGAAGACAGGCGTTATTCCCTTGTTACTTCTCTCCCCCCCCCCCCCCCACAGAGCCCGTGTTCAGCCCTCAAGTCAGACAGGCTGAGAAGCAAAAGGCAGCCGCGAGGCCTAAGCATCTAGGGTCGGCCGAGAGCAAGCAAGCATTTAAACGATGACCGATAATGAAACTTTAGATCCCTGCTGGGCGGGGTTTCCTGATGCCCGTTATGACATGAGTTCATGCTCCTTGGAAGCGGTTCTGAAGACCTCTCATTTACTGGATAAAAACATACATTCTTTCCTCCTTCCCTACTCGGCTTGCCAACTTCTTCATGGATTTTGTGCATAGGGGATTTTTACTGAAAGTGTGTCTCATATTGTCCCCATGTGTTTAAAAAAGGGGACCGCTTTCCCTACTGATTTCCTGTTTGTCGCGGCAGCACCCCTACTCCCTGCTCCTGTGTTCGTCCATCCGGAAAAACACGCAGCGAGCGCCTTCTGTGCGCCTGGCCTCGTTCTAGGTGTTGGTGACGTCTGGGTGGGCAAGACACGGTCCCTGTCTTCAAGGCTATATCAGCCGCGACGGAAGCATGCGCAAAGGGCCAAGAGCATGGGGTGCGGGTGGTGACCTTTGAGCTGGGTCTAGAGGAACAGGTAAGATTGTAAGGATGTGGGGATGAGGGAGTTGACGTTCTAGGCCAAGTGGACAGAGCACCGAATGTGAGAGCACCTGGTGCGTCTGGGGAATGACGGGGAATTCTGGGCGTGAGGGCATGAGTGGGGGGTGGACTTCTGGTACAACGGAGAGGGGCAGGGAACACCAGATTGCGGAAGGCCTCGAGAGTCAAGGACTTGGCTCTTACCCTGCCGGCAGCAGGAAGTTGATGAACTAGTTGAAGCTGGGGAGGCTCACAATCAAGACCAAACATTGTGACTTTTTTGAGATACCAATGAGGTGACAGCAGTTTTTGCTAAGTATCATTCATACACAAAAGTATAGACCAGAGGACATGGCCCAAAGGCCATTTTTAAAGAGGCCTGGTCTAACGAGGGAACCAATTCACTTTAGATTTAGATTAGCCATCATGAGAGACGTGAAAGAAATACAATATGCCTCTGTGAGGAGGTACTTGGGAAACAAAGCTCTGGTTACTAAGGTCAGCCAAGGCCAACAGGAAAGGAGTTTTGCCAGAGGTGGAGGGCTGTAACAGGGTATCTGTTCCTGAAGCTTCCTCTGTGAGGTTCCGGGCCTAGGCCAGCCGAGTGGGGCTCCCCACCCAGGGTTCTCGTGCCTGGGACGTGTAGGAGTAGATTCACTACACCACGGGCAGGAGGGGCCCGAGCGTGCTTGGTTCTGCATAGATGAACAGCCTAGGAGTGGGGCCCACCTCACTAGGAGGGAAGGAAGGCCCTGCAAAGCTGGGAAAACAAGGGGGTCCCCCCCAGGACAAGCGCTCCTACAGCATACCTCTACTTCTAGGAAATTTCTGACCGCGAAGACGGCTCCTATGTTACTTCCCCCTTTTTTTTTTTTATTGAGTTTAGGCATTCGTGCACCAAACATTTATTGAGGGCCTGCTGTGTGCTAGGTACCATTCTAGGGGCTAGGAGATCCAGTGATGGACAGAATACGCAAAGCCCCTGACCTTATGGAATTTACATTCCGGGAGAGAAGACAGACAAGAGACAAGTAAATTACTACAGAATATGGTTTTAGGTAGTACTGAGTGCTATAAGGATGTTCATAAAGGGTCATGTGATGGAGAGAGACTGGAGGCTCTAACCAGGATGGTCATGGAGGTCTTCTCTGGGAGGGAATATCTGAGCTGACTTGAAAGCTACAAAGGAGTCAGTTGTGCAACTAGCCGGGGAAAGAGCCCTCCGGGCAAAGGGAACCGCAAGTGCCACGGTCCTGAGATCAAAAGGGGCTGGGTGTGTTGGGTGGTGGTGAGAAGGCCAGTGAGGCTGCAGCAGAGAGAGGAAGGAGGAGGGTAACAGGATCGGCGGTCAGGGGGGCACGAGTGTGGGGCCAGATCACATAAGGCCTGGGTGGGGGAGTAAGGAGCTGGGACTTTGAGCGTGATGGCAAGTCACTGGGGGGTTTCGAGCAGGGGGCTGGTGGGACTGATGTGGCCACTGTGTGGAGAATAAGGAGGCAAACGAGGAAGCAGGGGGACTGGTTAGGTCATTGTAGTGATGCAGCAACAAGATAATGGTGTCTTAGACGGGGCCAGAGAGGGTCAGATTCCAGAAACACACGCAAGGAGGACTCGCAGGATTTACTGTCGGATTCGATGTGGCATACGATGGAAAGAGAGGAATCAAGAGCTCCTAAATTTCAGTCTGAGCATTTGGTTAGTGGCATTTTTTGGAGCGGGGTGGGGGGGAACTGGGGTGGGGGAAGGAGTGGGTATGAGGGGAAGCAAGAGTTCCACACACTCTTAGTTGGAGCTGTTGGCTAGGCAGTTGGTTATAGGGCCATGGGGTACAGAGGAGACATCCAGTCTAGAGAGAGACACTTTGGAGTCCAGTGTAGAGATGGTACTTCAAGTCTGAACGAGATCATTTAGGATGTGGTAGCCCCTAGCCACGTGTGCCCTTCGAGCACTCGAAATTGGCCAGCTCCGATTGAGATGTGCCGCCTGAGTGAAATGCGAACCGAATTTCAAAGACCTAGCACGGGGGAAAAAAAAAAAAAAAGAACGTAAAATGTTTTGGTTCTGTTGAGTTAAATAAAATATGGTAATGTTTGGGCTCTACTGAGGTCAAAATAACCCCACCTGTTTTCTTTTGGCTTTTTTAAATACGTCTACTAGGAATTTTGCAACAACACTTGTGGCTTGCAGTGGTGGCTCACGTTCATGTTCCTACTGAATGGCACTGATTTAGGAAACAGTCATAGATAAAGAGGGCCAAGGACAGAGGCTTTAGGGGCTACAACATTTTAGATCTAGGGAGAGGAGGAAGATCAAGCAAAGGAGCTTGAGGAAGAATCAGCCAATGAGGTTGGAGGAAAATTAAGGGAGTGTGATGGTCAGTGAGGCGAAGTGATAAAATTATGCAAAAAGGAGGGCGTGTCAGATGTTGCTGGGAAGTCAGGGGACTTGCAGTGGCATTTCTAAGAGCCATTTTGGTGGAGTGCTTTGGAAGGAGTTCGGGTCGGAAGCCTCAATTCAGAGAGAGAGCCCGGGAGACTGAGAAGTGAAGACATAAGGCTAGTAAGTATAGATGACATAACCCTTTAAAGTTTTGGGGTGGTAAGAAAGGGGGTGGTAACGGGAAGAGAATTTCAAATCAAGGGGAGCCGTGTGTGTTTCGCTGTGTTGGGTGGGTGGGTGGTTGGTTGAGACAGGGAGACAGCTCAGCTGATGGTGGTGCTGTCTTCAGGGTCCTTGGGATTCGCTTAAGAGGATGCGGCAAGTGTGCGAGGAAGGATCGGAGACAGTCTGCACTCGAGAGTTAGTCAAATCGAGTGATTCTATTCACGGCTCTAAGGGATTCAGATGCCACCAAGGTGTCCTCTTTCATTGTTCTCCCTCTTGGCCTCCCTATTTTCCTCTTTGGTTATTGCTTTGCTGTCTTCTACCCCTGCCAGTGGTGGGTTAAGGACAATATTAGCCTACTGCGGCCTGCTATTTTGGACAACAGGCTCCTTTTCTATGGACTTCTCCAAAGCTCAGAGAGAGTTTTTTTTCCCCAGCGTGTAAAAAGCCTTCCTTAGTGTCGGGGCAGGGGTGCTGCTGTCCTCCCTTGGGATTTCTGAGGGACTTCTGACCTTCTCCATCCCTTTGCTCCTCCCAAATCTCCAGGTGGAACGCGTTGTGTGTGAGAATTAGGGAGCATTGTATGGGCTTGGGATTAAGTCATCTTCAGGCGGAATTGTGATATTGGCTAATAGAGTTTGAGTGACTTGAACATAGTGTCAGTACTTTTCAGCCAAGGCCAGCCAGGGCACACCTGTCATCGAGCGAGTTGGGTTTATCACTCATCACAGTAAGAAAGAACTCACACCATGGGAAATCATAGGACTTCAAAGTGAGAGGGTCTGAAGCCACCTCGACACCAGGGCCCTGTCAGCCCTCACTGTGGTTTGGAAGCGTTCACTTTCCAAGGCCTCAGTCACTCTTGCTGGTGACCTCTCAAGTCCGCCTTAACCTCAGAGCCTATGGGCGTCCCTCTCTACTTCCGGAGATGTATCGGGGCGTATGGCTGGAGGGCAAGACAGGACTGGCCTGGAATCCGTCCACGAAACAGCAGTGGCAGTTTGACTATGTCTGGGAGCTGAGCAGATCTAAGGTGGGAAAGGGGGCTCCAGAACCTACTTAACCCCCACTTGATTGTCCTTCAACTGGTCGGATCAAGACCCTAGGGGGAGCTCTTATGAGGCCCAGCTCTGCCGGCCTCTCTACAGCTTCCCAGCTGTGTATGAATATAGCATCCTTTCTCTGGGTTAGGGTGCTTGCTGGTCAGAGGCCCCTTCCCAACCCACACAAACTCCCATCAAAAATGTCAGCATTGATTTTTAAAGATCTGGTTATCCACAGACATGTTTCCCTAGACCTGTCAGCCCTAGCTTTTGCTAGAAGGCTATATTGAATGGGAAATTTACAGTTGATGCTCAATTGATTATCTGTACTGATGGAGAAAAGCGTAAGGACAGATGATTCTCCCATGACATAGAATCAGAGTCATGGGAGAATTAGCCTTTTAATGGTCGCTTGGATTGCTTCCCATTTTTGGCTATTTAAAACAATGCAATGATAAACATTTTTGCATGTATATTTCTGTGTATTTTCCTGTTCTAGGCATTTCATATAAATGAAGTCATGAGCTTTTTTTTTTTTTTTTTAAAGATTTTATTTATTTATCTGACAGAGAGAGACACAGCGGGAGAGGGAACACGAGCAGGGGGAGCGAGAGAGGGAGAAGCAGGCTTCCCGCCGAGCAGGGAGCCCGATGCGGGGCTCGATCCCAGGATCCTGGGATCGAGACCTGAGCCGAAGGCAGACGCTTAACGACTGAGCCACCCGGGCGCCCCTCATGAGCTTTTTTTAAAGGAAGGGTAATTCGCTCTCATGGCAATTCTTTGGTTTTCCTTGAATGGTTTAAGAATCTAATGGAAGGATAAAGGGTAAGGTAAAATGAGTGTGTTAGGCCCTGGATATCAAATGATGATCTTTTGCTTTTTCACTCAATATTTTACTTTAGTGATCCTACTATGGCTGAATCGCTAAGTGAAGGTTCTGGAAGTCTGGAAGTTCTGGAGGCCGGTGATGAGGGTAAGTAGCCCAGTGGAATCTTGCCAACTAGAACTAGATTCGTTTACTGTTTTTAACCCTAGGAAAAAATGAAGCCACAAGCAAACGAGTTCATATCAAATTTCTAATAACATTAGACTCAGTCTGCATTTACTTTGCAGGGTTTTTTTTGCCTCTTTTTTGCGGGGTCCAACTCTGATATCACAAGGTTTGTCTGAGGCCCTGCAGTCTTCTTTGGGGATGGTTACTGGTTTCTACTTACTAAGGCAGGAGAGATGTTTCTGCTTAATTAGAAAAAAAAATTTGTAGCAGACCATGACCTGAGAGATTCAACTGAGGTTTTACTGTAGAGAGTAATTCAGATTTTTTTGTAATTTGAGGAATAAAGGGGGAATACAAACCAAAGATGCCACCACAGCCTTCTGTAAGTGGGACTCAATTTACAAAAGTTCTTTTTGCAGAACTTACTCAGATGTGTGTCCATTCCCTAAATTGTGGGGCCACCTAGGAGCGATATGTAACCGCGAGTGAGTATCAGTTCAGGGAGGCAAAAGTCACTAGATAGTGATAAGCCTCATCGACATCCCTCCACTGCAAAGGACCCATCAGACATAAAATAAGACGTTGAATTTAAAGATAGGACTAAATGCAACAGTTCACTGGGTTGTTCTCCAATTTT
The DNA here is from genome assembly GCF_037043125.1 of Eumetopias jubatus. Lineage (NCBI taxonomy): Eukaryota > Metazoa > Chordata > Mammalia > Carnivora > Otariidae > Eumetopias > Eumetopias jubatus. The sequence goes on from NW_028274817.1 coordinate 29,217,050, forward strand.
TGTTGAAGTGGCATATGATGTGGAAGACTTGATCCGGAAGAACAGAATGGAACCTTCTTGTGGCTTCCTAGAGGCCTGTTTTTACTGCTGATATGGGGCTGATGTGGGGCAGGGAATGCTGAACCTGGTGCACGGATCCTTGAGGGCAGGGCTTGGGGCTTCGTTTTGGTGTCACCATTGTTTTGTATTGGGTCTCAGAGAGAGAGTCCTTAGATCCCGCAAATATTCAATCAATGAATGGATAAAAAAATGAATGATAGGCCTCTTCACCAAGGCAGCCCCCTACAAAACCAACTGACCTATCTTTTTGGATATGAGCTAGACAGATGCCTCCAAAAGAAGGTGGCAATGCGGTGCATCTTGATGAAGAGTGAAGGTAAGGAAATGCCTTTTCTCTGTTCACAAGATTTCGTTGTTTTAAAAGATCAGACGGTTGGGTACGTTTTTAGAGCTAGTCGTTGCTAGCGAGAGAATAGCGTGGCTGTTTGGAGGTTGATGGAGAGAAAGGCTAGATAGAAATGTTTTCTTTCTAAGCAGCGATGCAAGAGAAAAAGGTCAATGTCATGCGATGCATTTTTAAAGCCCCATTAAGTTCAACCCAGGCGGGCTGCCTGTGTGCACGGCAGATAAGCAAATATACAACCCAGAAGCAATGATTTCTTCATTGGAGTTAACGGTGTTTTCCTCTCTGGGGGGAAAACTGCTTTTAGTGGGCTGTTTTCTGGCATGTGACACATGACCTTCATTGGATGAGGTTGTTGAGAGCTCCTGTCTGGGAATACGTAGTCCTTGGGCTCGGACAGGGAAATCAGTGGCTTTGTTATAGGAGAAGTCCAGAAGCTGGCGGCCGGCAGCTCACTGCCCACCACTGTGGTACCTGGCAGGGGCACTTGTTACCCAGTGTGGAGGTGGCCTACATAAACATTGCTGGATACAAACGTGGGTTGCGACCACGACCCGCTGCCTAGGTCTATCTAGCCTTTGGCACTTCAGCTTCTTTTGAAAACCAGCCTGGGCAGGGCTCAGCTGCTGGTAATTTGAAGGCACCCCTTTACAAAAGAGAGCTTGAAAGGCCATTTCATACACTTGAATATAGGGCAACTCTCTCGGATTTCAGTGGGGTTTCAGAATACGTAGCTTGTGGACTGTTCCCAGACTTGTATCTATTTTTCAGGGCCAATCTCCACATATGGGGTCTGATGTGGATGGGGCTCGGGAGGTCTCCTAAGCCAAAACAGGCCAAAGACTTGGACTCTTGCAGTTGATATTGGATGTGTGGCAATGGGTTGCTCGGTAAGGCTGTGTCTAGCTTCCTAGTCACTGCCTGAGGTCAGTGAGCCACCAACCCACCATGGTAGTTACCATCTCCTGGTGCACCCCCAGCTCTACCAACAGAGCTCTATCCCCCCATGCCCACATACTCAGAGCTAGCCCACAGGGACGAATGGAAACATTATTTTCCTTCTAGTGCCCGTAGTTGAAAGAGACACATGTTACTTAAGGTATTTTGGATCCTCATGGGAAAATAGGTTGTTGTTTTTGGCCAGCAAAAATGGAAAACTGGGGGGGGGGGGGCACGGAAATTGAAATACATGCATCATTAAATGTTAGCCCCTGTTATGGTTCTAAAGTCACCAGTCATTTTGCTGATTTAGGGACATAAAAAAGTGTTAGTGCCTAATTTTGTCTGCCCATACGATGATTATGCTTGGTACGTTCAGCTTTGGAGCCCGAATGTTTATTGGAAGTGTTTTTATTCAATTATTAAATGTTTATAGATTGCGTTACAAGTGCAGCTACTAGCCACTGATTCTCTCATCTCTGCCTTTTTGCTGGTTTGTGAGGAGCAGGTTTGCCCTCCCCCCTTCTAGTCGGGGATTTTGAAGCAAGAGGGGCAATGATCACTATGTTTCTAAACACTCTGAGCATAAAGTTGTTCCTCTTTTAGAAGACCGGAAGGAGACCACCCACCAAGAATCAATAAATCTTATTTGTTCTGGGTGAAAACTGGCAGGGACTTTTACACCGGAGAAATAGGCAAATACTACAAATAAGGGCATTTCCCCCAAGAGATCCAGTTGATAAATCTTTTCCAGCAAAGAACTGATCATAGCAATTAGTATAGTATAGTAATCCTCGACCATTTTCAAGCCACCCCCAAGCATCGTACTAAATAATGTATCATTAGGGCGCCTGGGTGGCTCAGTTGGTTAAGCGACTGCCTTCAGCTCAGGTCATGATCCTGGAGTCCCGGGATCGAGTCCCACATCGGGCTCCCTGCTCAGCAGGGAGTCTGCTTCTCCCTCTGACCCTCTTCCCTCTCGTGCTCTCTATCTCTCATTCTCTCTCAAATAAATAAATAAAATCTTTAAAAAAATGAATAAATAAATAAATAATTTATCATTATAGAAATTAGTTGAACTCTTCCTGAAAAAAAAATTATAGAAGGAAACTTGAAAAAAATATGTTTCCTGCTGTATCTTCGTGTTTTATTCTTTCTATCCATAGGTAGAATCGCCAAGTTGGTCCCCATCATGACCCTATTTAGGTACATCCTAGTAGATGAGAAATGGCCCAAGCCATTCCAAACAGGAGTTACTTAAATAGGGATTATCAAGCATATAGTCCTCTGTCTTCTTGCATTGCCCCACCCCACGCTGGCTTCTGCTTCTAATCATTATACTGTACAGATCACTATTGATTGATAGATATGGGGCTGCTTCATCTTATCTATAGATAAATAGAACTGATAGACCAATTCTACAGATAGAATTGAATCTGGTCTTAATAAACAAGTAATTATCGGGGCACCTGGTTGACTCTGTGGGTAGAGCCTGCAACTCATTGATCTCAGGGTCGTGAGTTCAAGCCTCACGTTGGGTGTAGAGTTTATGTAAAAAAAAAATTTTTTTTTAAAGGAAACAAGTAATTATTGATTCCCTAGTACTAGCTCACAGTTATTAGCACTTGCACCATACCAGACCCTATGCTAAGCTCTTTACCTCCACTTTTTACAACTTATATCAACCCTGACAAGGGCCAGTGTTTAAATTATAGGATGCTTAAGGATGATTCTGCTTGGCGACCTTAATTTAAGGAAAGTGACAGCTGTGTTGGTATTCTGCATCCCTCAATGGACTCAGTTGTCCCTTGGGAGCTACTGCATGCCTTTCACAGTGCTGGTTGCTGAAGGGGATGCAAAAGAGGGCCTGCCTACAGCCTTGATGTGGGGAACAGTAGCTAAGACACAGAACTGTATCTTATTCCTTTCTCATTGATACCCAAAACATAGTAAGTGCTTGGTCTTAAATATTTGTTGGATGGGTGGATGGGTGGATGGATGGATGGATGGATGGATGCATGGATGGATAGGCAGACTAGAGGGCATTCAGGTGTAAAACTTGGAAGGCCAACAGTCAAGTTTTAGGCATACAGAGAGAAGGGTTGATTGTTGTGACTGGTGGGACACTGAACTGAATGCCAGTGTCCCTTCAATTCTTGAAGTTTAGAAACCCTTCTCATAGGCCATAGGATTCCAGAGCTAGAAGGAATCTTAGTTCAGCATTTCCCATAGTGTGTTTTGCCAGACATTCTGCTTACATGCATTTGGGAGACAACATTGCTGCCCAGTATCTTAAAGCTTCTCTGTTCACATAGGCATGTTGAAGTTCCAGAAAAGTCTTGTTGGAAAGCAGAGCCTTAAACTTCGCCGAATCCAGCGTTTCTCAGAATGACTGGCCCGCAGATCCCTTTCTCATGCAATAGACCAATGATAGCCCTCTAAACGCACTTTGGGAGATGCTGACTGGTGTGATCCCTTCATTTTCCTGCTGAGTTCCAGAGAGGTTGAGTGACTTACCCAAAGTCACAGAGCTAATTGATAGCAGAGCCAAGTCGAGGATTCCAGGCTGTTCTGACTCTTGGGTGGCACTCTCCGTTACACCACTAAGCCTTTCTAATGGCAGCCCCATTGGCAACTCCCTTGCTTGGGCCCTCCCCTGCCAGGGCAACATTGCTGGGCTGGCAAGAGGCCTTCCAGAGACCAGACTGTTGGGAATTGGGATGAGACACCTATGCTGGTAAATTATGGCGTGTGAAAGCGGTAAGAGCTGATTCTTTCCCTCTGGAGAATGCAGCACGCACTCCCCTCTCCTCATCCTTCTTCTGCTGAGCCCCAGTAAAGATACATGGGCTTGTTAGGAAACTAAAAAAAGCCCTAACAAAGCCTTAGGAGCATTTAAAGCTCCAATGCTTTGCCTCTGCCCTGGTGGTTAATGTAGATAGCGCAAACTTGCAATTATTTGCAGGTGCAGAGGGCAGTAGCCCCCTAGATAATCCAAACCAACCGGCAAAAATGGAAGAACACACACAGTGCACATAGTGCACTCACGCACGCAGACACACGTACGCACGCACTCAAGCACGCACACATGCATGCACTCACACACGCACTCACATGCTCACACACATGCACGCACACACACATGCATACACACACTCCCTGCAAAACCCTTTGGTATCTGATTCTGTCATGCCTTTTGCACAGGCAGCTTCTTTGCCCAGTGGCCCTTTCTTCCCAATTCCAAGCCCTCTCCCTCGCTCCTAAATTCCCTCCTCCAGGACAGCTTCCCTGACTGCACTGCCCCGATTGCACTCGCCCCGTGGATCTGCATCCTTTCAGCACACAAGCTGGCCAGTCCCAGCTCCCACCTGCAACTCCAGGGGTCCTGAGGGGCTTTCTCACATGTGGAAGCTTGCTTCCCCAGCTGGGTGGCGGTGACTCCAGACGCCAGTGTGAAGTCGGGGGGGCACCCCGTGCTTGTGTGGGCTCAGTAATTGCTGCAGAGGAATGAGCTTCTTGGGTCAGGAACGAGGTGTGTGTTCATGGTTGCGGTGGCCAGGCAAGTGGATGCCTGGTGAGTTGGGCCTGAAGAGAGGCCTGCTCAAAGACCACAAGCTGGGGCCCGAGCTTCTGCTCTCCCCAGAACTCAGACACTTTGTTCTACGGAGTTAGGAAGAAGGGAGCAGGCCACGTGCATGGTGTTGTGGTGTCGTGGGCCCCGGGGTGGGGAAGGGTGGCGAGGGCCAAGTCTGCAGGGCACCTGGGATCACAGTCCTTGTTCCTGTCACAAAGGCCCCATTTCCTCCCCTTCCACTGTCACACTCTGCCTCACTCTCCTTCCTTAACTTCCAGGAAAGAAGAAATCCAAATTCAAAGCTTTCAAGAACCTTTTTGGCAAGAGGAAGAAAAAAGAGCTGGAAGATGCCCCGGGAGGGAGGAGGCTAAAGCCAAGCTTGTCCAGCGGCAGTATTAACATCTCTTCTCTGAAGCCGGTTCGGGAAGGTCAGCGCACTGAGGCCAGGTAAGGTCCAGTGGGCGGCCGTGGCCTGGGGGCCCTTCTCCGTGCTCACAGCGATGCTTATTGTTGGGGTGCGGAGCTCAGTAGGTTGGCCGCTGCACATCCCTGACCCCGAGAGCGCTGGGTACAGACAGACCAGGGCGGCCCTCCCCTGTCACAGCTGTGTGACCCATGCGACCCACCCCTAGTGAGGCGCTGGAGGCCTCTGTTCCGTAACGTAAAGACAGCCTGCCTCATGCGGGCAGCCGGGCCTGGTTAGCCTGCCTGGCCGTCAGACTAATAGACCTGTGCTTACCTCGTGGGGGAGGCTCCATCTCTTAATGTGTGATTAATATCTCAGATGCTGAAGCCAGGTCGAGCTGGGTGGAGGCCAAGGCGAGAAATCACTTGTGTTAATGTAAAAACAAGCAAAGAAAAGGAGCAGGCAACATCCCAGAAGACGGGGCCGGGAGGGGGGGCGGAGGGAGATGCTGCAACTGGTCCCAGAATGGGGAAGACTGGTTCTTAAGCCACCCCTGTTCCAGTTTTCATCTGTGATGCCCCCACTTCCGTATCTGACCATCCGGTACCCCTGGCTGTTTCCTGGCTCCATCAGCTCCCCCTCTGTGCAGGTCCACTTGGGCCTGTTGCCCTGGCCTGAACATTCCAGACTTTTATCTGCACTGCCCACAGAGCTCACCTGTGCCGTGACCCCTTCCCCCGAGGCTCTGCTTGCTGGAAATGGGACAGTCAGCAAACCTGACAGCGCCTCGGTCTCCTTCAGGAGGCCCTTCATGAGTGCATTGAGTGTGAGGAATTTCAGATAGCTTTGCTGGTGGTGGGGGGAGATGGTTCTGGACAGAGGGGTTTGTTTCATACCTCATAAATCATGCCGTGATATAGACTACAACCCAATAGCTCCCAGTGAGCCTACGCAAGCACTGCTATAAACCAGAGGGTGGGGGAGGGGAGAGGGGAGTTTGGGTCTACTCTGCCTCGTCTCTACAAATCAGCGAGGGCCATCTCTCCTAAAGTTCTGCATTTCCCCCTTCCGACTTGTCCCTCTGCCTCCAAGATGGTGCATTGGTTCTGATGCATTCTCCACACTAAGAAGGCAAGTGCGCACAGGGCTTGCGGGGTGGGGGGAGGACAGGAGGGAGTGGGGGCAGAGGAAGAAGTGGGTAGTACGAAGGCATCTGCCTCCTCTCTTCTTGCTGGTCCCAAGCTACCTTAGTATGGGTGCCATTTTAATCCCCTAACACCAGATTGTCCTCGGAGCATGTGGTTATCAGATCTGCCCATGTGCATGTCCCACAGTCAGACAGGCTCACAATGATGGGGCGGAGGCTGGTCCTACAGTGCCCGAGCTGCTACTCTGGGTACCATTTAAAGATTGTTTTTTAGGGGGGTGCCTGGGTGCCTCAGTCGGTTGAGTGTTAGACTCTTGATTTCAGCTCAAGTCATGATCTCAGGGTTGTGAGATCGAGCCCCTCAATGGGCTCTGCATTGGGTGTGGAGCCTGCTTAAGATTCTCTCTCCCTCTGCTCCTCCCCTCCCCCCGCTCACTCTCACTCTCTTTCTCAAAAAAAAACAAAAAACAAAACATTGTTTTTTAGGGGTGCCTGGCTGGCTCAGTAGAACATGCAATTCTTGATCTCAGGGTCACGAGTTCAAGTGCCACATTGGGCGTGGAGCCCTACTTAGGGAAAAAAATGTTTTTTAAAGTGTCAACCTACATGTATGACAGTAAATGTTTTGTAATAAAGGTAATAAGTGCCAAAAAAGTACATAAAATTTTAAACAATTATTTTATCTAATTTAAAATTTCCACCCTTCCCTAAAAGAAATTCTGTGCCTATTAGCAGTCAATCCCCAGTCCCTCCCCACTCCAGCCCAAAGTGATCACTTACCTACTTTCTGTCTCTATCAATTTGCTTATTCTGGATACTTCCTATAAATGGCATCATATGGTATGTGGCCTTTTGTGACTGGCTTGTTTCCCTTAGCATGTCTTTGTTTTCCAGGGTCATCCATGTGGTAGCATGAATCCAATACTTAATTCCTTCATCCTACTGAGTAGTATTCCAGTGTATGAATAACCACATTTTATCTGTTCATCAGATGACAGATATTTGGGTGTTTCCATCTTTTGGCTATTATGGAGAATGCTGCTGTGAACATTTGTGTACAAGTTTTTGGATGAATGTATGTTTTTATTTCTCTTGGGTATATGCCTAGGAGGATACTGGGTCATATGGTAATTTAATGTTCATGTTTTTGAGAAACCACCAGACTGTTTTCCAAAATGCCTGCCTGCACCATTTTACATTCCCACGAGCAGCGCGTGGGGGTTCCAACTTCTCCGCAACCTTGCCAACACTTGTTACTCTCTGAGTTTTTGTTTCTAGCCATTCTATTGGGTCTGAAGTGGTAGCTATCTCATTATGGTTTGGATTTATATTTCCTGACTGGCTAGTGAAAGGCTGAGCATCTTTTCATGTGCTTGTTGGCTCTCTGTATATCTTCTTTGGAGAAATATCTATTGAGATCCTTTGCATTTAAAAAATTGGGTTATTTATCTTTTTATTATTGAATTGTAAGAGTTCCTCATGTATTCCAGATATGAATCCCTTATCAAATATACAATCTGCAGGGGCACCTGGGTGGCTCAGTCGGTTAAACGTCTGCCTTTGGCTCTGGTCATGATCCCAGGGTCCTGGTATCAAGCCCCACATCAAGCTCCCTGCTCGGGGCGGGGGGGGGGGGCGCCTGCTCCTCCCTTTCCCTCGGCCCCTCCCCCCCCACTCGTGTTCTCTCTCGCTTGCTCTGCTTTCTCTCTCTCAAATAAATAAATAAATAAATAAACTTTTAAAAAAAGATATGCAATCTGCAAATATCCCCCCCCTTTATGTGGGTTGTCATTTCACTTTCTTGCTAGTATCCTTCGAAGCTTAATTCTGATCAAATCCATTTATTTTTTTCTTCAGTTGCTTAAGCTTTTGGAATCATATTCTAAGAATCCATTGCCAAATCCAGGTCATGAAGATATACCCCCCAGTGTTTTCTTCTAAGAGTTTTAGCTCTTATATTTAGGTCTTTGATCCATTTTGAGTTCATGTTTATATATGGTATGAGATAGGGTCTAACTTCTCCCTTCTGTATGTATCTTTCCAGTTGTCTCTGCATCATTTGTTGAAAAAACTATTCTTTCCCCATTGAACGGTCTTGGCACCCTTTTTACAAATCGATTAACCATAGATGGATGAGTTGATTTCTGGACTCTCAATTCTATTCCATTGATCTATATGTCTATCCTCATGGCAGTACTATACTGTCTTGATTACGGTAGCTTGGTAGTAAGTTTTGAAATTGGCAAGTGTGAGTTCTCCAACTTTGTTCTTCTTTTTCAAGATTGTTTTATCAGTTTGTGGCCCCTTACATTTCACGATGAATTTGAAGATTATCTTGCCCACTTCTGCCAAAGAAAAGAAAAAAGGCAACTGGAATTTCAATAGTGATCACATCAAATCTGTAGATCAATTTGCAGACTATTGTCATCTTGACAAGATTAAGGCTTCCAGGGCCCTGAGCACAGGTTGCTTTTTCATTTGCTTAGGATTTCTTCTTTAACTTCTTTCATCAGTGTTTTAGAGTGCTCAGAGTATAATTTTGACACACTTTTCATTAAATTTATTCCTACATGTTTTAATCTTATTGATGTTATTGTAAATGTTGAAAATTGGAAGTGTTTTTGTCATTTCATTTCTGGGTTGTTCATTGCAAGTATATAGAAATACAATCAATTGTTACATATTGGTCTTTTATCCTGTAGCCTTGCTGAACTCATGTATTAGTTCTAGTAGTTTTTATTGGATTCCTTAGGAGTTTTATACACAAGATTGTGTCATCTATGATTGGAGATAATTTCACGTTTTCCTGTCCAATATGGATGCCTTTTATTTAATTTTCTTACCTAATTGCCTTGGCTAGAACCCCCGGGACAAAGTTGAATCGAAGTGGCAACAGCAGACATCCTTGTCTTGTCCCTGATCTGAGGGAGAAAACATTCAGTCTTTCATCATTAAGTGTGACATTAGCTGAGAGTTTCTCACAGATGTCCTCTGTCAAGGTTGAGAGTATTTATCATGAGTGTATCTATTATGTATTTGGATTTTACAAATGCTTTTTCTGTATTTATTGAAATGACCCCACAGTTTTTGTTTTTATTCTGTTGATATGGCGTATTACGTTGATTTTCATATATTAAGATAACCTCACATTTCTTGCAAGTTCTACTTGGTAATAGTGTATAATTCTTTATGTTGCTAGATTCAGATTACTAGTATTTTATTGAAGATTCTTACATCTATTTCATAAGAGATATTAGTCTGTAGTCTTCTTTTCTTGTGATGTCTTTGGTTGAAATTTTTCACAGGTAAAATATATTCCCAACATTCCAAAAGGAGTCTTTTGTGCCGTTAGCCCTTCATTTGTTTCTAACTTTCCCCTGATTTGCCCTAATGCTTAATTGTTGTCAACCTGGTTTTATTCCCAATCAGAAGGTATTTCCATCTGGGTTAACAAGCTGGGGGTGGGTGCATAAGATGGCTTTGAAAATCAGACAGATGTATCCCAGAGCCCTTGTGTGAAAGAGGAAAAGATCTAGTGAATGAGGGTCTAGTATCTGGGCAGATGTTTGGTATTTTAAATCAAAACAAAAACACTAGAGAGAAATTTGGGTGTGAAAGATCTTTTATAACTCTTACCTTAATAATAGAAAGACTTAGGGTCTTCCCTCCCATTCCACAGCATTGCTGCTCTTGTACACTTTAAATGAGTGAATGGTATGGTATGTAAACCATATCTCAAAACCATTATATAAAAAAGATATGTGTTGATAATTTAAAAAATCAAAATTATACAGAAGTACATAAAGTAGGAAATTAAGGTTCCTTCCCCCTGCCCCCAATGCCATTCCCCAGAGGGAGCTGCCACTAATTATTTGGTGGATATCCTTCTTGATTTTTTCTATGAACATAAACTGTATGTGTATGTAATATAGGTATATATATATTATTTATTTATTTATTTGAGAGAGAGAGCACAAATGGGGGCGGGCAGAAGGAGAAGCAGACACCCCGCTGAGCAGGGAGCCGGATGCGGGACTCAATTTCAGGACCCGGGGATCATAACCCAAGTCGAAGGCAGACGTTTCACCCACTGAGCCACCCAGGTGCCCTTGGGTATATATATTAAATGAGAGCATACTATTCTTTATTTTTTCACTTCATATCTCATGGAAAACCTTCTCTGTCAGCACCTGTGCATCCTTGCCCCCTTTCTGAGGTGTCTGTGATATGTCATGCTGTGGATATACACGTGTCTTCAGTTCCTACAGCCCTTGGGCTGCTCTTACAAGACCTTTTCCTTCCTGTTCAGGGCCAGGAGCAGCATGGGCAGCAAAGCCCTGTCCCATGACAGCATCTTCATGTTGGATTCTGAGCCTGAAATATCAGTAAGTAGAATCTGCCCCTCTCCAGAGCCCCAGAGAGGCAGACCTCTACAGGTAAGAGTGAACTCACATCAGTGCCTAATTAGACTCCTCCTCTTTCATTCTTCCCCCCCACCCCCATCCCAATCTGCCAAAAAACAAGGAGGGGGGAATATGGCCTTGCTCCTCACCTGATTCTACCCCACAGGGCTATTGTAAAGAAGGGAGAGTGTAGAAATACACGATGCGCTGACCTAGTGCCCAGCACACAGTGTTGGCTAGCATTACCATATTCACTTGACACACCCCAAGAATGCGTTAAGTCTTAGGATGGTGACATTCCACTGTTGGTTAATGTGCAGGCATTCCAACCACCATGTTCTTTCGTTCTTCTACAGAGATCTCAAGTCTCCAGAACTCTGCCTAGATCTGGGACTAGTAACGTGCATGGAGCTGTTTCTGGACTTACGTTTGGAGCTGTGCCCCTTCATGTGCCCAGAAGTGGAATGTGGACTGGGGACTCCAAGATCACTGAGGTAATAGAGGGGAATTGGGCCAACTATGGCAGCTGAGTCAGACAGACAGACCTATGCTTGAATTCTCGCTCTGCTACTTACTGGCTCTGTGATCTTGGGCTGATTGCTTGACCTCTCTGAGCCTTCCTTTCCTCATCTACAGTGGGTATAATATTAATCTCTACCTCAAACAATTGCTTGTGAGGATAGAATACTCAGAGAGGTTAAAGAAATTGCTCAGTCTCACCCAGATAGTAAATGGTAGACCTGGAAACCTGACCCAGATGCACTGACCTCAAAACCCACGGTCTTTCCAACATCCCAGGCTTTAAGATATTCAATTTCTTTGTGCCTGCCTCAACAGGGAGAAGGGTATACCTTTAGTCTATGCACATGCATAGAGCAGTCTTTTACCTCCAGATAACCCTAACCATTGCTCAGTTAGACTCTTCTGGAGCTCTGATCTAGAAATGTTCCAGGGGCGAACTGGAAATATTGTCAGGGAGATCACCCTAAGCAGCTGCATTCCTCCTCTCAGCCTGTGGGCAGGATGATACCCAAGGATCCCTGGGTAACTGAGAAGGCCACACGAGGGGGAGACCCTTTTCCACTGAAGAGCTGATGATTTTGCATTTGGCAAAAGGTCACTGGGGCTTACTGGTGACACGTCTGTTTAAGACCCCATATCTCTCACTCTGGTTTCTGTACCGTGTGTGAAAGTTCTGCTGTCTACATTAACGGTCGAGGGCAGACAAGCAAACGCTGAGTTTGTCAGAAGTGGGGCTGATCTTATAGTTATAAAGCAGGCCCTAGGTCAGCGGACTCTTGCCCTCTTGCACCACAGCAGGAAAAGTCACTTCTAATCCTCAGTTTTGAACACCAACACGAGCTTTTGCTTGTCTCCACAGCGACACTCCCTTGCCACCCAGTGGCAAAAATCCAGATGTACATGACCAAGTGCTACAGGGTGATTTCTCACATGCAGAAAGGGGAAACCTGGGTGGGAGCGATGGGGTGTCTGGGTGATGGACATGGGGAGGGTATGTGCTATGGTGAGCACTGTGAATTGTGTAAGATTGATGAATCACAGACCTGTACTTCTGAAACAAATAATACATTATATGTTAATAAAAAATAAAACACTATTTAAAAAAAAGAAAGGAAGGAAGGGGAAACCTGGGTCCTGGAAGTCTCCCTCTCTCCCTCTTCTCTTAGTCCTAGCAACAGAGAGACTCTCAGAGCAGGCATGCCATTGCTCTAGAAGGATGATTTGGGGGGAGAGGGGGTTGAAAATTAAAAGTAAAGATTCTAGGGGCATTTCCTCTCGCAGTGAAAGGGGTGGATAGGGAAAACCACGACAGCCCAAAGACAAGTTTTCTTAAATGGCTGGTTTGGGCCCACTCCTCACATCTTTGGCCTGCTCCTCTGGTCCCTCTTCTGAGAAACAGGGCTGAAGACAGGGTGGGGTGTTAACCAAACCTGAGCCATCAACCATCAGATCGATCTTTGCATGGGAGACTTCCCTTAAGTGCCAGGGTCACAACCCTAAATGACAGGGTGGTTGATAGCAGCAAGTTGAGGGTCCTGACCGCCCCCCCCCCCCCCGGGCTACATAGATGCTGAGCAAGTAGGGAAATGGCCAATGGCTGGGTTCCTTGAAGGGGCAGGATCCGTAATGGATCATGTGACATTCAGAGCAACTGGGAGATTGTGGGAGAGGAAACTCCGGTGTATCGTTCTTTTAGAAATACCAAGACTGAACCAGTGTTTTATTCTCTGCCAGATTTTCACCTGCTGTCTTATCTGAAGTGTTAAGAATGTGGGTGCCCAGATTACTCTCCAAGACATTTCATGTCCTTTTTGTTTGAGGACAAATAGATAAGAGGTACTGGCAGATTGTGAACATCTTCTTGTGGAAACAAATTGAATTAGGTAATTTAAGAAACTGCAAAGGCTGCAAAGCAGTTTTCTTACTGCTCACAGACCTGACTCTTCTTTTTTTTTTTTTAAAGATTTTATTTATTTATTTGAGAGAGAGAGAATGAGAGATAGAAAACACGAGAGGGAAGAGGGTCAGAGGGAGGAGCAGACTCCCCGCTGAACAGGGAGCCCGATGCGGGACTCGATCCTGGGACTCCAGGATCATGACCTGAGCCGAAGGCAGTTGCTTAACCAACTGAGCCACCCAGGCGCCCCAGACCTGACTCTTCTTAAGGAAGGAGGCCCTTCTTAAGGAAGGAGGCCCTTCTTAAGGAAGGAGGCACACCCTCTTAAGGAAGGAGGCACACCCTCTCTTCTGGTTGTTGCCTTTAAACTCCCTGAACTTGAGTATGGGACATCCCCTCTTCCTGGCTCTTACAGTTAGGAGACAGGAGTGCACAGTGGTTAAGAACATGGGCTCTAAAGGCAAGCAGACCTTTCAAATGCTTGTTCGGCCACCATGAGAATGAGGGCCAGTCACGTCATCTCTCAGACCTGGTTTTCCCCATCGGGAAAGAGCAGGTGCTTCAAAGAATTGTTGCAAGTTTCGAGTGAAACGCATCTATGAAGAACACTCCCGGCCTGGCAGGGAGAAAGATCTCAAATCAATAACCTAACTACCTAACCCTTCATCTGAAGGAACTAGAAAGAGAAGAGCAAACTAAACCCAAAGCTAGCAAAAGGAAGGAAATAATGCAGATTAAAGCAGAGTAAAGCCCTCAGTAAAAGTTAGTTGTCATTATTGTTATTAGAATCGGGCTTGGGGCTGGTGAAGTTCCGAGACTTCTTCTCAAGAGCCTCCAATGGGGCCTGCTAGTAATAAGGGGGCACCTTAGACACTAGCCAGGAGTTCTCCAGGGGCAGAACCTTGGACAAATCCTCCTCGGGGCCCCTTGTCTTTGGTTTTGAGAGTTTGAAGGCCATCTGTCCTGAACAGGAGACAGAAGAAAGCATGTCAGCTCCAGGTCAGCAAAGATTTTGTCTTGTTCATTACCATAGGCCCAATGCTTAGAATGGGGTGTGGCACACTGTAGATGTTTAACCAGTATTTGTTAAAGATCAAATCAGAGATTCTGATCCGCATCCAAATGACCATGGCAGAGACCAGTTCCTCAGATTCAAGTGTGCCATGAGGTTCAAATTGGAATGAACTAAATTGTGTGCTGAAGCCCAGGGAAAACCCAAATGATCAATTTTATCTCCTTAGGAATTCTAGGAAAGCAGTTCTAATCAGGGCTAGTTCTGTAGATTTTCTAATAATTCCCGAAGATCAATCTTGACAGGATTAAGATAAACAACCTGTTGGTTGTTATCAGTCAAGATCTGATCCAGACAATTCCTGAAATGATAGGAGCAAGGATTATAGTTTGGATGCCAAGCCTAGACCTTAACCCCAAAATTCAACCTCCACAAGAACCAGACTTCCAAAGACAAGGCCAAAATCAAAACAAAGATCAGACTCAAAGAAGATTTATAGTTAGCATCAGTAGAGAGAGAACACCAGAATTCTGGTTTTGATCAAACAAGCAGTTCAAAGTTTCTGTCTTTGTCTTTGGCAAAAGTGTGCCACAACCCAGAGCGTGGCCCAAGGCTATTGGTCTTTGGTTTGCATAGGTACCAGAAGCGAAGACAGGGAGGAAGGAGATCTTTTCTTGGCTTGTTTTTTCATTTTGGGGTCTTAGTCTTTCAACCATGAAGCAAGAAGAGAACGCCAGTAATTTGGAGGAAAGCACACAAGTTTTAACTTTTTTCCTTCTACTCTCCTTCTTGGCAGCTCCCCTCACTGTGCCCACGCCACTCCAGCTACAGCCCCCCTCTTCTCCGGTCTGACACAATTTCTGCCGACTTTGAAGAAATCTCTGTTGACGAGGAGTCCCCACATAAGAAAACTTTACCACTCAAGGTCGTGACATTGAAGGTGAGTGTTAGCCCCATCCGAAGTGGTAAGTTTGGTTGGGGGACACAGGTCAGAGGCATAATCTCTTGCACTCTCCTTCTGCTGTAGCTTAACACTAGGGGGCCATTTGGGGAAGAAGCAGCCATTTTTGACTTTTGATTTGCATGGTGGTTTACATTTTCTGTCCAATTCTACAAACCAAATAATTAGCACTTTAGTTTATAAGCTATGGAAGACAGTATTTCAGAAAACAATAAGAGTTTGCAGATGTTTTCAGTTATTTGGGGAAGAAAACAATGGAGATTTTTATGGAAGTAAAGCCTCTATGTTTTCGAAAGCCAAAATCTCAAAGATTAGGGCACGTAGTATTGTTTGGTAGACACACACCCATACGAAAAATCATTTGACACATGAGAGGGCATGCATGTGCATTTCAGACATCTAGGTTTGTCAATCAAATAATATCCATCAACAAGTGAAAAATGAGTAGATTGTGCCCATATCAATACTTCCATTCTCAACCTAATGTGTGGTTAATTTAATTGGTTGTTGTTGAACTTGAAAGGACTTTTAAAGGTTTTATTTATCTATTTATCTATCTATGCATCTACTTATTTATGAGAGAGAGCAGAGGCGCAGAGGGGGAGGGAGCAGGACAAACAGACTCTATGCTGAGCCCAACCCGGGGCTCGATCCCACCCGAGCTGAAACCTGAAGTCAGATGCTCAACCAGCTGAGCCCCCCCCCCCAGGCACCCCAAACTTGAAAGGACTTTTAAAGTGAAGTAGAGTTTAGAACAATTAACCTTGGGAACTAAAAAGTAAACAGAAAGGTAATTGATAATGAAGATAATTGGCGAGTCAGCACAAAACTGTTTTGATGTTAAAAGATCCTATGGAGGGAAGCAGCCTTCAGTTAGATGAGTCAACAACAACAAAAAAAGCAATCAAGTTAGGACAAACTTAAAGCACAGGCAGGTGGTAGGTGGATATGGATGCTCACTGATTTATGGATTTAGACTATATGTATTTTCTGCAGAATACCACTAAATCAGACAAATTAGTCTGAATTGGTAGAAGGATTGAATTAGATAATATTTTTACTGTGATAAAATACACATGACAAAATTTATCATGTTACAGTGTACAATTCAGTGGCATTAAGTTCATTCACAATGCAATGCAACCATCACCACTATCTAGTTCCCGAATAGTTTTGGTTCCCGAACAGAAGCCCCACATTTATCAGGCAGTCACTCATCATTCCTCCCTCCTCTCAGCCCCTGGCAACCACCAATCTGCTCTCTGCCTCTGGATTTGCCCATTCTGGATACTTCATATAAACGTAATCATACAGCATATGGCCTTTTGCATATGGCTTCTTTCACTTAGTACAGTTTTTTTTGAGGTTCATCCATGTTGTAGTATTTCAATCCTTTTTGTGGCTGAATAATACTCCATTGTATGGATATACCGTATTTTGTTTAGCTATTCATCCACTGATGGACATTTGGGTCCTATCTACCTATTCGCTATTGTGCATAATGCTCCTCTGAACATTCATATACAGTTTTTGTTTGAACACTTGTTTTCAAGTCTTTTGCATGCATACCTAAGAGCAGAATTGCTGGAGCACATGGTAATTCTATATTTAACTTTTTGAGGAACCACCAAACTGTTTTCCCCAGCAGCTACCCCACTTTACATTCCCCCCTGCTTAGGTATAAGTGTTCTGATTATCTCCAAATGCTAGCCAACACTTGTTACTTTCCATATTTTTAAAAAAATAGTCATTCTAGTGGCTGGGAAGTGGTATCTCATTGTGGTCTTGGTTTGCATTTCCCTAGTGGCTAACGCTGTTAAGCATCTTTTCATATGCTTATTGGCCATTTGTTTATCTTTCTTTGGAGAAAGTTCTATTCAAGTACTTTGCCCATTTTTAATTGTGTTGTTTGTTTTTTTGTTGTTGAGTTATGAGTTCTTTATATATTCTGGATACTTGACCCTTTTCAGATATATGATTTGCAAATACTTCACCCATTCTGTGAGTTGCCTTTTAATTCTTTCAAAAGAATAACATTTAAAAAAATATTTTAATTTTGATGAAATCCAATTTATTGATATTTTTTCCTTTTGGTACTTGTACTTTTGGTGTCATATCAAAGAGACCATTGCCCACTCTAAGATCATGAAAATTTACCCCTATGTTTTCTTCTAAAAGTTTTAGCTCTTATGTTTAGGTCTTTGATCCATTTTGAGTTCTTTTTTATATATGCTGTGAGATAGGGTCTAACTTCACTCTCTTGCACGTGGCTATCCAGTTGTCCCAGCACCATTTGTTGAAAAGCCTATTGTTTCCTCCATTTAATGTTCTTGGCACGTTTGTTGCAAATCAGTTAACCACAGATGAATGGATTTATTTTTGGACTTTCAATTCTATTCCATTGATCTGTATGTCTCTGCTTATGTCAGTACCAACTCTCTTGATTACTGTAGCTTTGTAGTAAGTTTCAAAATCAGGAAGTGAGAATCCTCCTATTCTGTTCCTTTTTTTCTTTAAGATCGTTTAGGCTTTTTGGGGTCCCTTGCAATTCCATATCAGTTTTACAATAAGTTTTTCCATATCGTCTAAAGAGCACATTGGGAGCGGCGCCTGGGTGGCTCAGATGGTTAAGCGTCTGACTTCAGCTCAGGTCATGATCTCAGGGTCCTGGGATTGAGCCCCACGTTGGGTTCACTGCTCAGTGGGGAATCTGCTTCTCCCTCTGCCACTCCCCCAGCTCATGCACACTCTCTCTCTCTCAAATAAGTAAAATCTTTAAAAAAATTTTTTTAAAAAAAGCACATTGGGATTTTGATAAGGATTGCATTGAATTTTTAGATCACTTTGGGCAGTATCACCATCTTAACATTAAGTCTTCCAATTCCATGAACACAGGATGTCTTCATTTATTTAGGTCTTTAATTTCTTTTTTCTTTTTTTTTTTTTAGGTCTTTAATTTCTTTCAGTGATGTTTTGTAGTTTCTAGTGTACAAGTCTCACACCGCTTTGGTTAAACTTATTTCTAAGTATTTTATTCTTTTTGATGTCATTGTGAATGGAAGCGTTTTCCTAATTACCTTTTTAGATTGCTCATGCCCAGTGTATAGAAGTTTAACTGATTTTTGTTTGTTGATCCTGTATCTTTCAATTTTGATTAATTCATTTATTAGCTCTCCTAGATTTATAGGGATTCTTTAGAATTTCATTTTTGTTAATCTTTTAATTTCTTTTCTTCATATTATGTCTTTTTTATTGACCTCTCTGTATAAATTCACTTGATATTTTCTTTTGCTTTTATGAGAATGCAAAATCTATCTGGGAATTTTTTCCCCCAACCATTGTAATTTTCAGTTTTAGGAATTTCTATTTGGTTCCTTTTTTATAGTTTCCATTGCTCTTTGAAATTCCCCACCTGACTATCCAGTATAATTATATTGACTACAACTATATACACATACACACACACACACACACACATATATATATAGTTTTCTATATATGAGATCATGTCATTTATATATAGAGATAGTTTTACTTCTTCCTTTCCAATTTGCATGCTTTTTGTTTCTTTTCCTTGCCTAATTGGCTAGAACTTCCAGTAGAATGTTGAATAAAAGTGCTAAGAGTGAACATCCTTGTCTTATTCTTGATTGTAGGGGGAAAGATTTCAGTCTTTCACCATTGCATATGATGTTAGCTATGGATTTTTCACATATGCTTTCTATCCCTAGTTTGTTAGGTGTTTTTAGCATGAAAAGGTATTGGATTTTGTCATATGCTTTTCTGCATCAATTGGGATGATCATGTTATTTTTGTCCTTCATTTTATTAATATGGTATATTATATTGAGTGATTTTCATATGCAAACCTCCTTGCAATCCTGGGGTAAAACCAAAGTCGTCATGCTATACAACTGCCTTAATATGCTGTTGGATTTGGTTTGCTAGCATTTTTGCATGTGTTTTTATGAGGGATATGGGTCTATGGTGTCCTTTTCTCATGATACCTTTATCTGGCTTTGGAATCGTGGCAATGCTGGCCTCGCAAAATCAGGGTGTTCTCTCTTCCATTGTTTTTGAAATATTTCTTAAGGATTGGTGTGGATTATTCCTTAAAAGTTTGGTAGAATTCATCAGTGAGGCCATCTGGTCCTGGTCTTTTTTGTTGTTTTTGTTGGGAAGTTTTGATTACTGATTCAATTTCTTTACTTGTTATAGGTGAATTCAGATTTTCTATTTCTTCTTGGGTCAATTTTGATAATTTGGGTGTGTCTAGGAATGTATCCCTTTCCTCTAGGCTATCTAATTTGTTGATATACAAATGTATAGTATTGTCTTATAATTCTTTTTATTTAAGGTCAGTAGTGATTGTCCCCTTTCACTTCTGATTTTAGTAATTTGTGTCTTCTCTCTTTTTGCCTTAGTAAATCTGGCTAAAGATTGGTCAATTTTGTTTTACTTTTCAAGGATTCCACTTTGGTTTTATTGATTTTCTCTGTTGTTTCTCTATTCCATATTTTGTTATCTCTGCCTTAATCTTTATTATTTCCTTCCTTTTGCTAGCTTTGGGCTTAGTCTTCTCCCTCTGGTTCCTTACAGTGGAGAGTTAGGTTATTAATTTGTGATCTTTCTTCTTTGTTAACATAGGCAATGTATATCTATACATTTCCAAGGACTGCTTTTACTGTATCACATACATTTTGTTGTGTTTCAGTTTTTATTCATGTCAAAGTATTTTCTAACTTTCCTTTTGATTTCTTCTTTGATCCATTGTTTGCTTACAGCTGTGTTGTTTAATTTCCACCTATTTGTGAATTTTCCAGCTTTCCTTCTGTTATTGATTGCTGGTTTCAATCCATTGTAGTTAGAGAAGATGCTTTGTATGATTTCCATCTTTTAAAATTTATTAAGACTTATTTTGTGGCCTCACATATGGTCGATCCAGAAGAATGTTCTATGTGTACTTCAGAAGAATATGTGTTATGCTCTTGCTGTACAGAATGTTCTCTCTCTATATATACACCTGTTAGGTTTACTTGGTTTATAGATTGTTTCAAGTCCTCTATTTCCTTATTGATCTTCTGTCTAGTTGTTTATTTACTTTGCAAATGGGATATTGAAGTCTGTAACTACTATTGTAGGACTATTTCTCTTTTCAATTCTGTCCATTTTTCTTCATGTATTTGGAGGGGACTGTTTGGGGTGTATATGCTTATGATTGTTCTTTCTTTCTGATAGATTGACCCTTTTATCAGTGTATTAGGTCAATATTGATCTTCTATAACAATTTTGAGCTAAGGTCTATTTTATCTGATATTGGTGTAGCCACCTGGCTCTTTTGGTTGCTATTTGCTTTGAATATCTTTTATCATCCTTTCGCTTTTGACTTATTTGTGTCTTTGGATTTAAAGGGAGTCTTTTGTATACAGCATATA
The DNA here is from genome assembly GCF_037043125.1 of Eumetopias jubatus. Classification (NCBI taxonomy): domain Eukaryota; kingdom Metazoa; phylum Chordata; class Mammalia; order Carnivora; family Otariidae; genus Eumetopias; species Eumetopias jubatus. The sequence continues at coordinate 29,237,748 of NW_028274817.1, forward strand.
AAGAGATCATATTTCTTAAATCCATCTTGCCAATTTTTACCTTTTGATTCGAGAATTTAATTTATTTACACTCATAGTTTACATTCATAGTAATCGCTAATAAGGAAGCACTTACTGCTGCCATTTTGCTCTTTTTTCCCTGCCTATCTTATATCTTTTTTTTCCCCTCAGTTCCTCCACTGCCACCTTCTTTTGGATTTAATTGTTTTGTCTTAGTGTACCCATTTCTTTTTTTTTTTTTTTTAAAGATTTTACTTATTTATTTGAGAGAGAGGCAAAGAGAGCACAAGCAGGGGGAGGGGCAGAGGGCGAGGGAGAAGCAGGCTCCCCACTGAGCAGGGAGCCCGATGCGGGGCTCGATCCCAGGACCCTGAGATCATGACCTGAGCGGAAGGCAGATGCTTAACCGACTGAACTACCCAGGCGCCCCAGTGTACCCATTTTCATTCCCTTCTTATTTCCTTCTCTCTATATTTTTAAATTCTTTTCTTGGTATTTATCTTGGGGGTACAATTTTAAAAATTAGGTAACATTTGAAGACATAGGGTTTTTTTCTTTCTGTTAATTTGAGTAGGCTAACTATGTATTTTATAGGTCAATAAATAGAACTAAATTATTTATAGTCAACATTTCCAAGCATCAGTCTAAACATTTGCCCTGCTTGAATGTAACAAACTTTCTATTAGTAAGTTCAAGTACTCGTCAGGTTGCTTGCAATAGGTTAAATGTTGGGCTGCCAGGCAGAAAGTCTCATCTTGGGCGGTGTGGTCAAACCCCTCCCACCCCCAGGCGTGAGCGTTTCTTAGCTGTTTCTGCCACGCTTCCTGGTTCATTAGTTCACGGTGGTGAGCACGCGGAGGGCAGCAACTGCAGCAACGGCGGCATCCCGAGAAGCAGCTGTAATCCCCATCCCAACCAGATGTGCCGGCCTGGATGCTATTCTAAGCTTCCCATAAATTATGACCCCCGAGTAGTTCAACCCCAGAGGCTTTCCCACAAAGCCAGCTCCAACTGCCTTCTCGCTGAGGATCAACTAGGGAGCTAGGCGGAAAACCACATCATCCAAGGAGGGAAGTCAGACTGAAAGATAGCTGAGTCTCTGGGTGGGGGCGGGGGGTGTCTTGCCAAGCGGGCTGTTTTATTTTCCTCTCTAAGCTGCTGCCCCCTGCTGGTGGCAGAAGGAAACACGTTCTCTTTCAAGGACCCCAAGACCCGTAATAATTAAAATGGCAAAAAGTAGCGATAAAGGGAGAATTTTTTTTTGAAGATTTTATTTATGTATTTGACAGAGAGAGGCACAGCGAGAGAGGGAACACAAGCAGAGGGAGTGGGAGAGGGAGAGGGAGGCCTCCCGCCGAGCAGGGAGCCTGATGGGGGGCTCGATGCGGGGCTCGATGCGGGGCTCGATGCGGGGCTCGATGCGGGGCTCGATGCGGGGCTCGATCCCAGGACTCTAGGATCATGACCTGAACCAAAGGCAGACGCTTAACGACTGAGCCACCCAGGCGCCCCGAGAGAGAATTTTAAAAGGACACAGAAGACCTTTTACCCTAGGCTAGCTTTTTTCTTCAAACTCCTGGGGGCAGGATTGGAAGGATTGCCGGAAGCCTTGCTGTCTCCGCCTATTCCTTCCACATTTCCCTGAGTTGAGTTGCTTTTCCCGTTTGAGTTTTGGTTTAGCAAAACTTGCTGTTTCTTCCCTGAGTGATCTTCGTCTGGGGGCCTCCCAGCCCTCTGTCCCAGTTCAGGGGCTTCGGTTCTTTGAGTACAGGCCAGAGTGGCAATGAAGATGAACAGGTATCTCTGCAGAGCCTTTGTGGCGTGAGCCACTGTGACTCTCCGCTCGACCTCAGCTCTAACCGCAACAGAGAGACGCAAGCCCAGGGCTCCCTCAGCAGGCAGTCTGCTTTAGCAGGGCCTGACTCACCCACCCCACGGCCCATCTTTAGCCCCCACCCTTGGACCAGAGGATCTTCCTACTTAGCACTGCCCTGACTGACCCTCCCACTTTCCCAACCCGGCCCATCTTCATCTGTATTCCCTTATGAGTCGGTAGGATATTTTTCTTCAATATTGCTCTTCACGGGGAAAAAGAATTGTGTGGAAAAGAAGCCATGCGTATGCAGCCCAGTCGGTTTTCACTCTTGAGAAAGTGGTGTATCGGCTACTTAGGTGCTTAAAATTTGAGCTGATGAAACACCTGGGCTTTTGTCCCACTGCAGGATAAATGTCGCTATTGAACATGGTGGGGGTTAAGCGGTTGCCAGTTGTTCCATCATATTGGCTCCTGAAGAGCTCACGTAGACGGCTGCAAGGCTGCCTCCTTGCCATGTCTCTCTTGCTTTACTCCTGATGGCCTACTCCATAATTCACCATTATTATTTACAAATCGGTCTCTGAAGCCCCGCGATATTATTTTTAGTTCTCCGATACTGCAAAGGGAGAGCATAATGCCCCCGTCGCCACTGTTGCATAGAAATTTGTAGCTTACAAAGTGATTTTGCATGTAGAGGTGCATTTGATTGTCTCAGGAACTCTGTACGATAGATGGGGAAGATAGCATTATTCCTGTTTTAGGTGGAAAAGAAACCAAACAAACAGGTTCAGAGAGCTGAAATGACTTGGCCAAGGCTACAGAGCCAACCGGAGACAGAGCTGGGATTCAAACCCAGGAGTCCTGCTTAAAGTCACAGGGCTTTTCACCAAACCATGTGGACTCCAGCAGCTCTTTCAATTTGTACAACCAACACCCATGACAGCAACAGCTGCTCACACTTCCTGAGACTTTCTTCTGTGAATGGCACTTCCCCTGGATTGCTGAATTCCACCCTTACAACAGCACACCGAATTGTATATTACTATTATCCCTTTTAGAGACAATGTTTTAGAGACACAGAGATATGTTTTAGAGACATAGAAACTGAGGCTCAAAGAGGTCAGGTAACTTGTCCCAGGTCAAACGGCTAATAAATGGCATGACTAGGACCTCAAATTCGGGCCTATTCAATTCCAAAGTTCATGTCCTTCCTTCTCCATACTAGTTAAGAACTTGAAGAGATGGCCAGAGGAAGGGGGGCGGGCTGCAGGGAATATGTGAAAGTCCACCTCCCAGAACTTTCTAATTGGCAAAATGGTGGCCACAACAGCTCTTATGAAACGGAGATTCCGAGTGAAGCAGCAGTTGTACGGGAATTCTCAGGAATGGGCACAGAAGCCCAATGACACACCCAGGAAATGAAAATCCTAATGGCCAATATCGGGTCTCCTACCCTGTGTGCGTACGTCTTGGTAGAGAAGCGTCCGCTGAGGAACACTGTTCCCATCAAGAGCTGCTCCTCCTTCTGGAGAGCTTTCTATGGGACAGCTTTTGGGGCCCAATGCGTGATGAAACCTGGGCTGAAATAGCCACCAGGTCATGCCCTTATTTAAGACATAACAGTGGGGGTTCTCCTTTGTTCCAAGAATCACCGAAAGTGCTCTCTAGCCTCCCTCAAGTGTTTCTTATCAAGACTTAAAAGAAAAGGGAGAGACCCTAGCATCATACAACAAAGAAACCATCAAAAAGATGACCAAAAGGGTGGATTATTGACTGAACTATTTTGCACTGGGTCTAGAAACTTGACAGAAGGGAAAGAGGGGAGCTAAAATGCGTTTTAATTTTCCAAAGAGCAGCCCTTATCTGAACTAACACAAAAGGGGTATCCAGCACCACTACCAACCAGTGCTGAAGGATCCCTTCCTCTGGCCAGGTTCCTTCCCCAGGAAGATTCTGGGTTAGTAGGTGCCAGGCCTGGCACCTCTCCCGGATGTTGAGGCAAAAGGAGCTCATTTAACTCTAGCTGTTAATCAAAAGCTGTCTGTGCTAACTCCCCTCTAAAACACAAGAGAACGAATGAAAACATCTTGTCCTTCCTTAATATGCACACTGGGTAGAGAGAGGTGTGTTGGCTCTCAGAGTGCAGGAAGGGAGGGAAGGGGTTGCATGAGGGGAAGGAAAAGTAGAGAAAGGAGCCCCATTTCCTTCACTTGATTTTCTTTCAGAAACCTGCCAGGAAGGGATTAGGCTTGCTTTTCCTAGGTAGCTCATAAAATCCTCTGGTTGGCTCCTGCGGTAACTTTTCTAGGTTTCTCTTAACCAATATGGCTGAAAGAAAAGGTAGGGCCTAAAGATGGGGCCCCACCTCCCAGAGGGAATCCAGATATTACTGGTTCCTGCTCTGAGGCAACCGGTGGGGTTATTTCGGGTTTTGCTGTGCTTCTGCTTGAAAATGAGAGCCTTTCTTGTCACACCAGAGAGTTAGGAGTGATTCACAACCAGGAAGACTCACTTGGAGAGCCTGTTGAGCCTATCGTCAGGCCCCTCCCCCGATAGTCTTATTCATCAGGTCTTGGTGTGTCCTTTAAAATATATTTTTTTTCAACACTCCAGGTGATTCGGAGGCGTGGGGGAATCCCAGACCATACTTTCAGAAACACTGCCCAGAGTTCCAGAGGGTTTATTTGAATCATTTATTTAATGAACTGTTTATTTAATTCACTTCTGAGTTTAAGGGAAATTATAAAATATACACACACTCTATACCCGTACGACATACTCTAACCTCAACAACAGAGATCCCCTTAGGGCTGTTTCGTGTGGCGATAATGCTTGATGGCTTTGCTCTCTTATTTTTAGCCCCCTTTCAAAGATAGCTGTGGGTCTGTGTTGAGATCTAATGCCCAGAGATTCCTTACCGAGAGTCCATCAAGCACGGGGAGACTAGTGGCTATTGTTAAGTTTGATGGACTCTTGGCTTAGGCTGTGGCTGGGAGCAGCTAAGCTCTCTCCTGCCCACACTCAGTCTGCCATTTGCCAGAATTTTGCTGAGCCTGATTTCTTTGTTTTGCTATAGAGTGAATTTCACCGAACAGCACTTTTGCCTATAGCGTTTACACTACAAGGTTTAGGATGCCAATCAAAGTGAAAAAAAATTTTTAAATTCATTGTGCCTTTGCTTGTTGTCTAGGCATCACAAGTTTGTTTTCGTAGAAAGCCAGTTGCATGGGGCCCCTTTAGGGTTTCTGGATCGCCTCCTTGACTCTTTCCGTTTACCTTTTGGTGGAGCTAGTGAGGTTTCAGAAAGAGTAACTAAGATGATACAGAGAACCGAGGAGCTTTCGCTGGCAATTTCTCAGAAAGGCAACATCTGGTGGAAACTTTTAACATAATCAATTCACCGGTTCTGCAAACATTTATTGAGCAACCACTATGTACCAGCTCGGTTCTAGGTGTTAGGGATGCTCTAGTAAATAAAACAAATGAAAACACTTCTTCATGGAGTTTATAGTTGCCATGGGGGATATGGACAATAAGCAAGATCAATAAGCAAAATACACAAGATATTAGTGGTAAAAAGTGCCAAGGAGAAAGAAAACAACACACGGAAGGGGATGATGATGTGCCCGGGTGGAGGGATGAAATTGTGACTGGGTCAGCCAGGGAAGGTGTCAGCGAGAAGGGGGCTTGTGTATGGAGACCTGAAGGAAGTGAGAGAGGCAGTCAGATGAACATGGGGGAAAAGCATGCCCGGCGGAAGGAACAGCAAGTGCAGATGCTCCAAGGGAAGGGCACGCATGCAATGTTTGAGGTACAGCAAACCAGCAGTGTGCCTGGAGCAGAAAGTGATAGGAGCCAGTCACAGAGGCGACGCAGGGAGACAGATCATGTGAGGTTGGCGGGAGTATAGATGTTGTCACCTAGTCCCCAGATACCAGAACCGTAAGACCGCCCTGCAGCCTGAGCACGTTTCAGAAGAACAAAACAAGAGACCTTACTCTGTACACTGAGTATTAAATGAACCATTCCTACAGATAACCCAAGCAAATATACAGTGCCCGGAAGAGGTGTTCTATAAATTCACGGATGAGAGTTGCATCAAGAAGTTAGAACTTCTGGGGGCCACTCCTAATTTTGCATGACTGACCCCACCAAAGATAACTAGCCTTCCTTCCCCTTTTTCCTAGAATCACAGACAGAACAGTCACCTGGATCTCTCATTGGCCTGACGCATTAGCACCAGGCATTGGAATCACAGATACCTGGTGCTGTGGAAAGCTAGTTTGGAAAGAGCTAGTGAGTGAACAGAGAGGGAGATTGTGTCCACCTGCTAAACTGTATCCTTCGCCATTGGTGTCCAGGAGAGAGGTGGCTCATCACCTGGCCTTCAGAGGGGCTCTCCTGACACAAATATTGGGAGCTTCTCAGGAAAGGGGGGTGCTCTGGCGTGTGTCTTTGAGGTGTAGAGAATGCTATGTTAAGATGCCCAGAGGAAACCAGTTTGAAGCTCCCACAGAGGAACTGAACTGGGAGCCCCAGGACCAGATAGTTTGGAGAGGTGAAGGCCAGCCATAATGAGGACAAGGTGACAGGCTCCATCCCCACCTCCTTGGGGGTGGGGGCACCCAGTTCCCCAGGGTCCTCCCATCAGCTTGGTGTCCTTGAACAGTAAATGGAAATAAAGTTAGTGTGCCGTTTATGCAAACGCAGCTTTTTTTTTTTTTTTTAAATTCAATTAGCCAACATATGGTACATCATTAGTTGCAGGTGTAGAGTTCAATATCACACCCAGGGCTCGTCACATGCAAATGCAGCTTACAGACAAGCCCTCTTCCAGCCTGATTTTCTCCCCTCCACCCGGCCCTCCTGTGGAGAAACCCCACAGCCCTGACGGGCTTTTCTGACCGAGACTGTGCCTCTCACCCCAGTGGACCCCTCCTGTTAATTAAAAGGGGGTAAGGGACAAGAGAAAATGCAAATCCTCTGTCCTTGTAAACTCCATTAAATGGTTGGGTTCCTGTCCTGAGGGCAAAGGGGAGCCCCTGAATCTTTTCTAAGCAGGGGAGCAACCTGGATTTCCTCTTTCTCATTTTCACCTGCAAGGAACCCAGCGGAAGTGTGCACCTTGCCTCTAAGGAGCCTATTGACCAGAAGGGTCAATATTGCTGGAGGACAAGGGACAGGAGTTCATGAAGGATCTCTTCTTCATTTAATTTTTTAAAACATTCTTATTTGTTCATTTGCCAGAGAGCGAGAGAGCACAAACAGGGAGAGCGGCAGGCAGAGGGAGAAGCAGACTCCCCGCTGAGCGAGGAGCCCGATGCGGGGCTCGATCCCAGGACCCCGGGATCATGACCTGAGCCGAAGGCAGATGCTTAACCGACTGAGCCACCCAGGCGTCCCAAGGGTTGCTTTTTTAGGAGTGCTTCAGCCAGAGAAGCTTCCAGCTTTTAGGACCAGTGACAGCATAAGGGGTTGACCCATTCCTTTTCTCCCCCTCTCTCCAGAGCTCCTTTGAGCCCTCACCTGGACCCATCCACTCACAGTCCTTGACCCCTTTTGCCATGATTGCCTCTCCCGGCAGCACTCAGCTGCCCATGAGTTTCAACACCCCAGCCACTACTAAGGACTGTTTGGATTCCTCAGCTGCTCGACACAAGATGGCTTTAAACCCCCAGAAACAAAAGAAGAAAAAGAACCCTCAAACCACTGTAAGTCCTTCAAGAGGCCTGGGAATAAACTCCCATGTAATAAGAGATGAGTTCCAACCTTCACAAACTGCTCCTAGGGGAGTGGTATGGTTTGAGGGATCTATGCCCTAAGTAAGGATGGTAAAGTCAAGGGCACTGTCCCAAGCTTGACACCAACCACCACCACCACCACCCCCCCCAGAGAGGTGAGCAAACTTGCATCTAGTGGGTGGGATATCCTATCCACCTGGAATTTACACAAAAGGGACTGAAGAGAGCAGAAACAGTGACCTAAACCCCAGGAACTGCTTCTTGGCTTGGCATCTGGGAATTCACTCAGCACTCTTTGTAGAGCACATTCAACTGTGGCCCAGATCAGGTTTCTTTTAATTATTAATGAGGTAAGACCCGTGAGCTACAAATTGTAGCACTGTTCACCTCCTTTGGAGGCCAGGCTTCCAGCAACTCCAAGCGTTCAGAACTCAGCTATTAATACCCCCAGAGATCTCTCAGTGTCTCATAGATATCCCAAAGTTGTGTCATGTGATTTTCTAGCAGACAGAGCTACATTGAGGCAGGCCAGTCATGTTAAAAACATGGCCACCAGACTGGGAGATCTGGCAACAAAGAGACGTGACCATTGATAGCAGAGAAAGATGGCAGAAATGATCTGAGACCATTTAGTAGAGGGATCCAGAACCTTGCCCACCTCAGTAAATCCCTCAGGGCCACACCCTATCACGGTCCAGTGTAATAGATCGTGTTTATTATTTTTCCAAGCCATCAAGAAAAGTTTACCTGTGTTTCCTGATATCCGCTTAAGAAGATAGGGAAGTAATGCCTTTGGGAAAGATTTTTACTAAAAAGTAAAAGACGTTGGTGTTTAATTTTGATTTACTAAAAGATGTTGGTGTTTAAAAAGATGTGTCAGTTAGCTGGAAGATCTCACTTTGGTCAAACACCCAATCCCTCAGTGCCTCTGGGCTATAAGTAAGGGTTGTAGTCAGAACTGGAAGACACTAAAAGATTTTATTACATGGGAGTTTATTCCCAGGCCTCTTGAAGGACTTACAACCATTTTATAGGGAAGGACATTAAAGTACAAATAGTTGCCTAAGGTCACACACCCTGATGGTAGCAGAGCTGGGGCCAGAACCCAGTCTTGACTTCCAACCCCCCACTCTTTTCACCCCACCATGTTGCATCGAGCTCAGACACCTCAGTTTAGCTTTGAAAAGACAACAAGGGGCGCCTTGGTGCCTCAGTCGGTTAGGCGTCCGACTCTTAATTTTGGCTCACGTTCAGATCTCAGTGTCGTGAAATCGAGCCTCGCATCGGGCTCTGCACTCAGCAGGACGTTTGCTTGGGGTTCTCTCCCTCTCCCCTTGTTCCTCCCCTACTCTGTGCTTTCTTTCTCTCTCTCTAAAAAAAACAAAAAAGAAAGAACAAAATACGAGTTGAAAAGAACAGTCAGCAGGACAGCACGTCCAGGAGGGGGCCCTCTGGTGGCCCTGAGAGGATCGCCTTGGTCCGTTGTCAAGCAGAAGGTGACCCGTTAGTATGCACTAAACCTTATATATGCAATCACCTGGACGCCTCACCACAAACCTGGGAGATGGGGAATGTTGGCTAAGGGAAAAGTAGTATGAGCCTCTGACTCTCTTCCTTCTGCATAGCCTAATTAAGAAAAGGCCTGGGCAGGGCGCCTGGGTGGCTCAGTCGGCAAAGCGTCTGCCTTCGGCTCAGGTCATGATCTCAGGGTCCTGGGATCGAGCCCCACATCGGACTCCCTGCTCCGCAGGTAACCTGCTTCTCCCTCTCCCTCTGCCCCTCCCCTGGCTCATGCTATCTCTCTGTAGCTCTCTGTCTCAAATGAATAAATAACAATCTTAAAAAAGAAGAAGAAGAAGAAGAAGAAGAGGCCTGGGCATCACTCTCTCAGAAGGTCAGGACATTTTCTTCCATGTGACTCTCTCCGACACATGGGTGAATATGAAAGGGTCCAGGACCATGTCTGACACAAAGGCTGCTGGCACTTGCTCCTTGCTTTGGAGTTTCTTAGGTCCCCCCTCACCCCTGATTTAGAGGTGTGGGCCTAGAGATGTAGAGATCGATGTGGGCATAGAGATGTAGAGAACAACCCGGTCAAGCTCACACGGTGAGTAAATGCTGGAGCAGATTTGAACCCAGGCCGGTCTCACCTCATTCACTCAAAAATAAATTCCTTTGTGCTGAATGTGTTTGCACGGGCACATTGAGTGGGAGCGGAATGAGTAGGACATTTGTCTTCAGACGCGTGTCACAGAGGCTCACACAGAGCAGCTTCCCGCCGCTGTTCGGTGCAGTGTCCCTCAAACGTTTCCAAAGCTGCCCCGTAATCATCCGTATACCTTGTTTATAGTAAACCAACTTCAACCCTTTCAGCGTAAAGGCTGAACCCTTCATCATCTTCTCTCTTCTTGCCCAGCAAAACCCCAATCTTCTTTCTTCTCTGGAGCCGGAAAGACCTAATTCATGCTTCCACTGAATTCCCTGAAAAGAAGCCGAATGGGATTTGAGTTTGGCTCCCAGATCTGGCAAAACAAATTTGGGAGTTCCAAATAGGATTGCCGTCAGGCCCCACAGGCCCACTTTCAGACTGACGGCCTTGTAGTGTGGTTCTGCGGTTTTCGGGGAGTTGCAGCAAACCAGCCAGAGATCAGAAGCTTCCAATCTAGGTGAATCACTCCCAACAGGTAAAATAATGATCACTTCCAGTGAGTAAAATGATCAGCAAGGGGATGAATGCCATTGGAAATCATTTCTGTGGTTAATGATATTGTTATGTTCCCAGCAGAGCCCTTTGGAGATCGAGGACTTTTTTTTTTTTTTTCCTGATGTCATCTCCTTTGGCAACCACTCAGGGGTGGGTGGGAAACACTTTCCTTCTGAAGCTCTTTTTTCCGTCTTTCAGGGGAAAGCAAAGCAAGAGGAGCCCACCCTTCTAGTGGTTTCTGGAGAAGAGAAGAGTACAACCATACCAAAAGAAGCTGACAAAAAGATGCTGAAAAAAGACAGCGCAGGTTGGCACATCCCCACCCTCATTCAGAAACGTGTATGATGGGCTTAATCGCTGTGTGAGAGGAGCTATAGAATATGATTTACCTAGGCTGCTGCCTGTCCCTGGTACCCTCTGAGAGCTTTCAGTTTAAGATGTGTATCAAAGGGGTCCAGCTTCCTCCATCTAAACTGCCCGACTCATACCATTGCCCCGTGTGTGGGATCAAGGTAAAAGATTATGCCTGGATCGCTATTTTGTCGAAATGAATTTCCAACCAGAGAGGTGTGTAGCTCTTGCTTGTTTGTAAGCTTGTCTAATCCTCTCTAAGGCTAAGGTGTATCTGAGGGTGGCCAATGAGTCCCCCTTCAGTGTCCCCTGAATACCAGAACCAGACAATAATAACAGAATTAGCTCAAAACTAGTTTTTTAAGGTCGCTCTTCTCTTCCAGTAGAGAGAAAAAGGTCTTGTGATAACAGTGAGACCAGTTCCCATATCCATAGGCGAAGTGGGCTCAGGCAGCTGTGGACACATGTCCTTGGCAACCAACACCTACCAAATCCCCCAAACCACAAATACCACTGGGATGAAAATCTGGGCGTGTGTATGTGTGTGTGTGTGTGTGTGCATGGAGATGTTGGTTCCAGCTGATGGCCACCTAATTTCAAGCAATACTTGATAAAACAAAATTCCTGTTCCACAGTTAAGTTGAGCAGTTATTTCATATTTTTTTGCCACAAAGGATTTCACATGTGGGTTCAAAAAAAGGATATCCCTAAACACATTTTTCCATGGAAACTCACAAAACCACAAAACTGTCCCGAAACATACACGCACACAGAAGAAAACAAAATGAAATTTAAATTTACTTTCTTTTTAAACGTTTCCTCTTATTGTTTTTAATAGTTGTCCCTTTTACACACAGAGGATAGAAGAGATCCGGTGTCCGTGGGGGCAGATACTTGGGTTTTCCATAAATGGGAGTGGTTTGGAGTGCAGCCAGCTACGCCCAGTGCCCTACCGCTGGATAGGAAACCACTAGATGGAGGTCGGGGATGCACTGAATGATGAGGCAGAGGAGGCAGCGATCCTTCCCGGGGATGGGGGGGTGGGGAGGGTAGGGGGGGTGTGATCAAACTGAGTCCCTCAGCAAAAGTACTAGAGAGGAGAGGGGCACTCTGTGTCACCGCTGCCTTGCATTTGACCTGAAGGCTGTATGGACTGATGTCATTGTTAAGGCTTTCCAAGAATTGCTTTGCCTGTATATTACATCAGATTCATTTAAGACAAGAGAGTAAAAAGCAAAAGAAAAGGGGGTCACAATCTTACCTCCCAGATAACCTCCCCCCCCGTTGACACCTTTCTAAAAAGTAAAGCAATGCCCGCACACGATGTGAAAATTAAATAGAATCAAGTAAAAAATATAAATATTAATTAGAAAGTAAAATTCCCCTCTGTCCGGCCCCAGTCAGTTTCCTAAAGGGTGATATTGTTACAGGTTAAAAAATGGCCTTTTTTTTTAAAGCTTTTTATTTATTTATTTGACACAGAGACACAGCGAGAGAGGGAACACAAGCAGGGGGAGTGGGAGAGGGAGAAGCAGGCTTCCCGCCGAGCAGGGAGCCGATGCGGGGCTCGATCCCAAGACCCTGGGATCATGACCTGAGCCGAAGGCAGACACTTAACGACTGAGCCACCCAGGCGCCCCCCAAAACGGCCTTTTAACATGTCTCCCGCCTAACGGTGGACCAGACTATCGATTTGCTGTCGATGAGCCGACCTTGTAATCGGTTCGTAAAATTGGGATTTCACTTGGATTTAAACATTTCCAACTGCAGAGGCTAATAGTGACCAAGTCGCCAACTCTCTTCTGAATAGCTGCTTCGTTATACGGAGGAAGTCAGTGGTGAATAGGTACCCACAGGGCCGGGGGGCAGAATCCTCTTATTTTAGGAAGTCCGAAGCATGCATATTTTTTTCTTTTCCTTATTTCTGTTGGGTACAGGTGTCTCAAGCCTGAAGCAGAGCAAGGGAACTGAAATTTCTTATAAGGAGACAGCAGACCAGGCTGCAGGAGCGGACGCTGCGGGGAGTCAGAGCTCCCCATTGTCAGGAGCGCACGGAAGACGTCGCCCCCCAAAAGGATCAAGTGCTTCGGGATCGAGTGAGTGTGCGCCCAGTGGAAGCAGCCTTAAGCAGTCCATTCGAGGGCTTGGCCTAGCTGAGAGGGCTGGGTCCCCGCCTGCCGAGAAGCCTGCCGGAGAGTGTCTTCTCTGGAACCTGTCTCTGGAGCGCCAAGTCAGGGAGCCGCCCACCACTCCGCAGGCAGAACGCGCTACCCCTCAGGAGCTGCTTCCAGATCAAGATGACAACGGAAAGAGAAAGGCTGGGGCAGATTTGGACGCCGGAAAAGGCCCGGTGTCCCAAGCTGTACCGGAAGACACGGCAGAGTCCGTGGTCGGTGGCCCGTCGCCGTGCCACGAAGATGGGGCCTCCGGAGGCGAGCAGCCAGAAGCCAGAGCTGCTCGTTCATCGGCGGCGGAAAGCCTTTCTCCAACCCCGGACGATGTCCTCTTCTCAGGGGCCATTGAGGGTCAAGTGTTCATGGATCCTTCTCAGATGCAGTCTGAAGGGGAAGAAGCTTTCAGCTTTGATGTGCAAGTGAGCCATTTGAAAATGGCGTCAGTTCAAGATATCCCCGCTGTCTGCAGAGAGAAGTCTCCCGGAAACGTCCTCCCGGCCTTCGCCGCGAGCATTTCAGGTCCGGCAAGTGCTGTGGCGGAGGGAGGCAGGTCTGCGGAGAGGCTGCCTTCCAGAAGCCTCGCCTGGGCGGCTGAAGAAGCGTCCCCGGATCCAGAGGGTGCTTCCGAGGAGGAGAGCGGTTCGGGGCAGCAGCTGCTTCCCAGGCCTTCTTCCCAGGCCCTGGGGAAGCCTGCCGATGACCGACAAGTCTTCACCGAGTCGGAAAGCTCGGCCGCGCGAGCGAGCGGCCCTGAGCTGCAGCTGGCTGCGGGCTACTCTCCCCCGGCCTTCGGGAAGCGGGCGGCGGAAGCGGCGTCCGCGGATCCAGCGAGTCCTTTGGAGGAGGAGAGCGGGGCGCCGCGGCAGCCGGCTCCCACACACCCCTCCCAGTCCTTGGGGAAGCCTGACGGTGACCAGGAGACCACAGACTCAAAAAGTTCTGGGGACTCGGGCAGTTCTGACGAGCGGCTGACGCCCACCTGTGCCGCGCAGGCCTTGCAGGGGCCCGAGGACAAAGGCCGCACAGACCCCCACGGTCACGTGGAGAAGAAGCACAACAGTGCTGGCGCCTGGAGCGGCTCCGAGGAGGACGTGCCTCCCAGGCCCCCTTCCCAGGCCTCGGGGCAGCCCGCAGACCACCAGCACGGCGCCTCGGGTGCGAAGCACCTCCCCGAGGAGTGGGGGGTGTCCGTGGGGCGGCTCGCTCTGACCTTTTCGAGGCCGATCCTTCAGCAGCAAGCGGCCTCAGGGTCGGCGAGGCCCGCGGACCCTCCCCGGAGCAGCCCCGCGGAGCCGGCGCCCGCCTGGCAGCCCGTCCAGTCCTGGCGGAGCCCTCAGGCTGAGCAGCAGGCGCCCGCGGGCCCCGTGGGCGCCGCCGTGCAGTGGGCCATTGCTCTGGAGCCGCCGCCGCCGCCGCCGCCCAGAATCTCGTCTAAGCGCCTGCTCAGGCCTTGGCCTGAGCCTGCCGTCTGCAAAGGTCCAGAAATGGCTGCCGCCGTCGGGGTGACTTCCGTGGACCTGCCGCCGCCGACGCCGCCCCCGCCGCCCCCGCCGCCCCGGAGACCGCATTCTCAGCCGCCGCTGGACCCCATCGCCGAGCAGGCGACCCGGGAGGACCCCGAGTCCCCGGCTGTGGAGGGGAGCATTTCGGCGGAGCTGCCGCCACCCCACCGTCCCTGCCAGGCGGTCGTGAGACCCGTCATTGAGCAGCAGGGGTGCCTGGGTGCCGAAGGCGCTGTGGTCGAAAAGAACGCCCCTGGGCAGCCGCCGCCGCTGCCCGGATATGATGCTCAGCCCCCGACGCGCCCTCTGGTCCCGCCACGGGCCTCTGCCAGTCCCGAAAGCCCGGCAGCTTCTGCGGAGCCTCTGCCTCTCAAAGTGCTTGCCCAGGCCTCGTTGAGGGCCGGAGTGGAACCGAATGTGTCCTCGGGTCCGGAGGGCGCCGCCGCGGAGAAGGCCATTTCAGGGGAGCCGCCGCTCCCCCCAGATTCTGCTGCGTCCTTGACAAATCCCAAGGCCCCGCAAGCATCCGAGACGGCTGTCGGGGAGGGCCCGTCCGTGGAGCCGCCGCCCAGAGGCCCCGCCCAGCCCTCGGTGAGGCCGAAAGTCCAGCCGCAGCCCTGCCCGCTGGCCGCAGTGGGAGCTTCGGCTGCCACCGCCGAGCCCGCCCTGGGTCCCGCCCTGAGTCCCGCCCTCGGCCCCGCCCCGGCGCCGGGCCCGGCGTCCCCCAGAAGCGTCTACCAGTCCTGGCTGAGCTCCTCAGGCGAGCACGAGGGCTCCGTGAGTGCCCAGAGCGCTGCTCTGGAGTGGGGCATTTCTCTGGAGCCGCTGCCCCCGCCGCCCCCGCCGCCCCCGCTGCCTCCCAGAAAGCCTTCTCAGAACCCCAGGAGGCAGGGAGGGGAGCGAGCAGCCTCCTGGCGGTCGGCGAGCGCTCCTCCAGAACGGGACGCTCCTCCAGCACCCGGCGCTCCCGCGGCCGGCGCCGCGCGGAAGCCTCCCAGATGCGCTTTCCAGTCCCGGGGGAACACAAAAGTCAAGCAGCCCGTCTCCGAGGCTCTAGAGCGCGCCGAGGCCCTGAGGATCATGGCTATGGAGCAGCGGCACTCTCTCCGAAGGTCTTCTCAGGCCCTGACCGCAGCAGTGGTCAAGCCTCCGGCCTCCGCAGCTCCAGAAAGGGCTGCCACCGAGGAAGATGCTTCTGCAGAGCCGCTGCCTTCCAGGCAGCCTTCCCAGTCCCCTGGGAGATGCAAAGGGCAGCAAATGTCCAGTTGTGAGAGTGCTCGTGCCGAGGCGGCCGTGTCTGGGAAGCCAGTGCCTTCCAAGTATCCTACCCAGGTCTCATCCAGGTCCAAGGTTCAGGAGATGTCCTTCCGTCTAGAGAATACCGCTGCGGAAGGAGATTCAGCTGAGAAACCGCCGGTGCCCAGGCATCCTTCCCGGTCGTTTGTGAAGTTTATGGCAGAACAAGTTTTTTCTGAGGGCCCTGCCCATCCTCCATCTGCGAATCAACTTTCCAAAGCTCTGTTGAGGTCTAAAGTCCAGTACCCAGCTTCCTCGGGCCCAGGGAATGCCAGTACCAGGGGAGGCATCTCGTCGAAGCTGCTGCCTACAGCACGCCCTTTACAGCCCCCGGGGGGCCCTGAAGGCCCCAGAGCGGTTCTCCCACATTCAGAGAGTGCCCCCGCGAAGCCCAAGCAGAGCAGTTACAAGGAGCTGCTGCCGCCCGGACACCTGTCCCCGGCACCGGTGAAGCTCGCGTCCCGGCAAGTCTCCTCCCTGCTCTCTCAGGGCTCTCCTGAAATACAGAAGCGCTCCAAAGAGCGGCTGCCTTCCAGAGGCCTTCCCCAGGCCAAGGAGGGGGCCGAATTGCAGCCCCAGCTTTTCTCCCCAGGCCCCGTGAGTGCCCCTGCAGGTTGGAGCAGGTCTGAGGAGTGCCGGCCTCAGCAGCCTGGACGCACTCCCCAGGCACCGGCCAAGCCCGAACGTCCGCCCCAGGTCCGGCCAGGTTCCGCGAGGGCTGCCGCTGAGGGCGCCCTGTCTGAGAGCCGCCCCGGCAGCTGGGCCCCACCAAGAGGCCTGGCTTCTCCGAGCAAGACCAAGAAACATCGCCAAGGCCCTGAAGACCTCTTTAAGAATAGCCTGCCTCCCTCTACCAAACCCGTGAAGCTCAGCACGGCTCCTACCAGGCAGGCATCCACTGCTGGGGGCACTTACTCCAAGGGGGAAGGTCTCGAGAGCGGCGATCAAAGTAACAGCCATGCAAACGTATCCACCGGTGGGTCTGGTGTTGAAACCCTTTTTGGAGTTCGCCTGAGAAAAGTCCCTTCCTTGAAGAAGCACAAGAGTGAGAAACAAGATGACCTTACCAAGCTTTCTTCGCTCTCCTTGGGTCCGGTTTCATCTTCCACATGTAAAGAACAGCGAATCGGAAGAAGCGTTTCCCAGGGGCTCCTGGGCACTGCAGAGAACCCCGCCACAGCATCTGACATGCTGGAGAAGCAACAGAGCAGGCCCAAATCCGAAAGCATGGCCAAGAAGCAACCCATCTACAAGGTCCCAGGTGAGACTTCCTCTTTCCAGACAGCAAGGAGGTACCAAGTGGAGGGAAGAACTAGAGATCAAAGTCTTGAATGGAGGAAGTCTGCTCTAGCCTCGCCTGCTGAGTATTTGCTTTGATAGGGGCCAGCTTGTGGATTTTAGGAGCAGGATGGTGCCCCATTCTGGCTTAGTGGATCTGGAGATGGTTAATTTTGAGTCTTCCCTGTCCCAGGGACATCCATCCATCCACATTCTGTGATGGACACACGACCATCTGCCTATTCCTTCTGTGCACCTTCCCTTTGGATGGAATTTTATACCTTTCTCAAAATACTTGGACAGGTATTATGCTCCCCACCCCCCCTCCCACGACGCCACGTGGTTTTTAAAAGCCAGCTCATTAGTAGAGCACTACATTCAGACTCGCAGCTTGAAATCTTAATTTGCTGTAAATGCTTATACTTCCAAAGCTGCTTCCCACGCCTGAAATGTCTAAGAATCCAGAGCTAGGTGATCTTTCGAGCACTGATCTCTCTCAAAACCTTTGTACCTTCACACTGACCAACCCTGGTCTTCATGCCTAGAACCACACCCGTGAAACCACGCACTTGCACGAGGGAATGTGTAGCGTCAAATGCTATAAGATACTCTTTGGACTTCGAGGAATGCCATCAGTAGCCTGAGCCTCTGGCCTCGTGGGAGTTTTCCCAGCCCACCTGGCCACCCTGGTCCTACCGTGATTTGGGGATACGAAGAGGGATGGACGAGGGAGGGCGAGGGACCAGTTAGAGGACAGTACGCAAACACGGATCTACGCAAGGAGCTCCTGCCTTGCTAGGTTGTGGGGATGGCACCAAAGAAGGGGGCCCTTTTCGATGGGATCTCTGTTCATTTTCATCTGGCAATTAACAAGGATGCCATCTGGTACATTAGTGTGGGTAGGCCCCGGCCTGGCTCGAGACCCTGCCTGCCTCACTTCGGTTCTAACCACTCTCCTTCCTTTCTCAGGAAAGGTTCTTGGTCGACAGTCAGATTATGCCGCCTCAGAGCCAGCTTGGATAACCATGGTAAAGCAGAGGCAGAAGAGCTCCCAGGCCTACATTCCTAAGAAAGAGGCAAAAACCAAGAACAAAGCTGGAGCCAAGCCTGAGGCCAAAGAGCCTAGACATGGGGGAGAACCTGTGGCAGCCCACAAAACACTCCAGAAGGTCACTAGAGTTGGTTGACTAAGCTTGCGTCGGGAACTCTGCCAAGCCTGCAGCTCCCCACCTCTTTGGGTGCACTAATCAAGGCAGGGGGACTCTTCCCCGGGGAAGAGTTGTGCCTGGTACTCAGAAAATAACGTGCCCGGCTTTATGCTCTGAAAGGGTTTGTGGAAAGTAATGAGTAGGAGAAGGTTCCATAAAGCAAACCCTGTCCTGAATATTCTAGAGCAGGATTCCATGATATCGGTTGAGCAGTGAGGAATAAGTTATAGAAAAAACCCCCAAAGGTAACCACTGGGATGAGAATTGAGTAACTATCCTTACAGGCATTTTATGCCTATGACTATACGTATGTATTGAAGAAGATATAAAGGGAATCAAACTAGAGGGCGCCTGGGTGGCTCAGTCGTTAAGCGTCTGCCTTCAGCTCAGGTCATGATCCCGAGGTCCTGAGATCGAGCCCCACATCGGGCTCCCTGCTCGGCGGGAAGCCTGCTTCTCCCTCTCCCACTCCTGCTGCCCTGCTTGTGTTCCTGCTCTCGCTCTCTCTGTCTCTGTCAAATAAATAAATAAAATCTTTATAAAAAAAAGGGGGGGGAGTCAAACTATACATACTATTTTTCATTTGATATCTCATCTCTGGGCACCTGTTCATACCATCCATAACGATTGACCTTATAAAGGTAATGCTTGATATTTGGGGCTTTGCATATTGGTTGGCTTTGGTGTGGCACCTGCCTACAGGTGAGAAGCAAGGTTACGTGATGAACTAGACTAACGGTCCCACCTGTGGATCAGGGTTGACGGGATGGTGTCTTGCTTCCAACATCCCATTTGCGATGTCTTTGGAGGTGCTGGAATGAGAGCCCCTCTTGTCAAAACCGCAGAACACTGACCTAAGGAAACATATCACATTTACATACCAAGAGATATGTCTAAGTTCCTGTATTGTTGGCTGCTTACTGTAACTGTCGAGGGATCAACATTAGGATCTGCTTAACTCGAAAGATTTTTTTCATTTTCATCATTAGTATTTTTATGGGAGCAGGAGATACAGGGGCAAAGTGCACCTTGGTTAAAGCTTTCGTCAGGGGAAAATGCACCAGGGTATATAAACTCAGTAATTTAGACCAGTTGTGGCGAGGTGCATTTGAAAAGCTTAAACTGTACAATTCTGGAAAGACCTGTAGCTACGTCTCTTTCTGGTGGAAGGAGTGCAAGTCAGAGGTCAACAGTTTTGGTAAGTGAGATCCTGTGGAACTCACTTCAATTCCTTGATAAGATTTGTTCGTAACCCCCACATTCTGGTAGCTTGTTTTTAAGTGTTGGTAGTGTGTTAGGGAAAAGGTTGTTCTCAGGTTAAATAATTGTGTTAACCTGTTTACACTATTTGTATGATTTGATGGCCTTTTCTTCCAGATCTCAAAGGTGGTAGACTTGAACCAGCTGAGGTTTTGTGAACCTAAATTCTGAGCCAAGTTCCTCTCAGTGCTATTTCCTTCCCTCTCTCTCTCTCTCTCTTTCCTTTTGACTAATGTGGAACTCTAATAGCCAGGACAGGGCTTGCCCCTTGGTTTTCTGAATAAGTAATTCACTCTTCTCCACGTCAGGACTTAACAAGCTTTTTGTTTTCATTTTTGTATTAAAGGGAGCTGGCCTTGCAAGTGAAAACCAACCCAGAAAGACCTTTACTTCCGATGTCAATAAACCAGAGAAGATGGCACAGAAGCTACCTAAGTGGACCAAAGCAGGTAAAAACAGCCCCCCCCCAAAAAAAGTCCTGGCAGCACGTTGGGAAACTTCTGCAATTTCCATCTCAGACAACACATGTCTTTCCCCACCCCCTCCTCCACCCCACATCAGCCTGGTGCTTCACATGGCTCTTCCATTAGGTACAGATATTAGCTTGTTTCAGGAAAATCCAATTGTGAGGACCACTCTGAGCCCAGTGGGTGACTTTCCAAGGGCCTCCCAGTCTTCGACCTTGTCCAGGAAGCTGGTATAGGTACAGAGTTGTGATCACTCACTAAAATGTCCCCGCGGCTGCGAGTCCAGAGGAGAGCACCGGGCTCCTTTCCAGCTCATAGCAAAGCAGTACTTTCTCACCTTCTACAGCCCCAGGGACACTTTAAAAAATCCAATGTACAGGCCCAGGGGTGTCAAATTGTTTCTTTTCACTATTTCAAAGGCTTGCTTCTCCACCTTCTGAGCAGGGCGTGGGAGGTGGGGAGGTGTTGAAAGCCAAGCAAACACCGGGCTGTGATAGAATAGAATGTGGTCTCAACAGTAGAGGTGTGTGCCAGAGGGATTTTCTTGTCAGCAGGAGCGGGTGGGGGGGGGAGGTTGGGTTTGCACTGAATCTTCTTTGTCCTCTCCCTTTGTCCTCTTCATGAAGAAATTAGACTAGGAACTTAGGAAGCCATGGTCTGGCCACGAAATCGTGGCACCTGACCTGCTGATAGCTATTAATAATCTCACGGGCATTCTACTCCTGTCAGATGGTTCTCAGCTCTGTACATTAGAATTACCTGGCGAGCTTTGGAAACATTTACGAAAGTACAGATGGCCCTGCTCCATTGCTAAAGATTCTAATTCTGTTAGTTCAGGAAATGGTGCGGGCATTGGTGTTTTTATTTAAAGATTTATTTATTTGGAGATGGAGGGGAGGGGCAGAGGGAGGGAGAGAGAATCTTAAGCAGGCTCTGAGCATGGAGCCTGATATGGGGCTCGATCGCACGACCCTGAGATCAGGACCTGAGCTGAAGTCAAGAGTCAGATGCTTCACCAACTGAGCCACGCAGGTGCCCCTGGGCACTGGTATTTTTAAAAAGAGTTCTAGCTGGGTGGTTGGGTGGCTCAGTTGGTTGGGCGTCTGCCTTCGGCTCGGGTCATGGTCCCAGGGTCCTGGGATCGAGCCCCACTTCGGGCTCCCTGCTTCTCCCTCTGCCTCCTGCACCCCTGCTTGTGCTCTTTCTGTCAAATAAATAAATCAAATCTTTAAAAAGTAAAAGAAAAAAGCTCTAGCTGTATACCAGCAGGCAGGCCTCTACCCCAAATCTGTGTCTCCTGAATTGCAATTCTAATTGACCAAATAAATGTCTGATTGCTTAAATAAAAAGAGAGAGAGAGAGAGCCCTAGGTGATTCTAAAGCATACCCCGCACACTGGTTGAGGCAAAGTCACCAAGTCCGTCAGCCATAAAGCAGGATGAAGGAAGGAGTAGAACTAAGGGATGAGGAGGTTGTCTGCTTGGTCAGAGTAGTGTGTACAGTGTTCTTTAGCACAGACTTGTACTGGGTGGATCTACTGAATCCTTATTAGTCATTTCACGTGACACAGATGGGCAAAACAGAAATAACATTACCTGATTTGAAATGTAAAGAAACTGGATAGATAACATATCGTACGGTTTCCTCCCTGGTCTCAAGTCAAAAGTGTGAGACAGTCTGATAATAACCACCCAAACTTGGCCGGTATCTTCTCTTGGGCCTTCCCATGCCCAGGCCCCCGTGGCCATAGCTCTGTAGATTTTATCCCTTCGAGAGACCACCCGTAGCAGGCCCGTGCTTGGGACTTTTGAAAGCCCGAGGAAACCTGAAAGGAGGAGAAATTTTACTGTATCCCATAAACATCCCTGAGTGTCTCTGGGGCTTCTTACTGCTTGCGTGTTATTTGCTGTGGTTCTCGTAGGATTTGAAGATCAGAAGACAGCTCAAGTGCCCACCGTGGCCAAAGAAACCAGGCAGTCTTCAACTCTACCAGCTGTGCTCCGTGAGCCAGTAGAACCGGAAGAGCCAGTTTGGTTCTCTCTGGCCAAGAAGAAAGCCGAAGCTTGGAGCCATATAGCCAAAATCATGCAATAAATAGCTCCTGGGTGGGGCATCAGCATGGCAAGTGATCATTGCCAATAGCTGCATTAATGCCATGCAGTGATTTATTTACTGTAACCACTTTTTATTAAGCAAAAGTGCCTTAAAAGAGGAATTAAAGCTAATCATTATTTGAATGTAACAAACGCCACGAATGCTTAACTTCAGTACAGTCACTACCAACATCTGAAAACCCAGCATCTCCTCTCTAAAAACAATGTGGAATGTTTGCACTGCTATAGAACTGGGGAATCCTTAACTGACTAAGAGGTCGTGGTCATTTCCCTTGTTCAAATAAATTCATTCGGATGGAAATGGCCCGGTGACTTGGCCCAGGGATTGGCTTTCAGGTTTCATGAGCCTGGTTAAATGCTTCAGTTCTTTGGTTGCTGCTCCCAGTTTCACAAAGGCCCTGAGAAGAGGTGATGGAAGTGAAAATTCTGGGTCTCCAAGAAAAGTTTCACACAGCCAGTCCCCCAATTAGCCATTGCCCTTTGAGACACCGCCCTTGTATCCCTGCCCCCCACCCCATGCCTGCAACATATAAAGCTCCCTCTTTGCGCATGCCCCACATTGCCAGTCTGGCATCAGTGCGCACCTCCCTAGGAGGCAGAACATTCCTTGGGGATTATCGTGCTCCCCTAGATGGTTAGTTCATCAGTGTTTGACCTCTTGTCCCAATGGCACTGTGACTCTCTAGCTGCCGAGACATGTACTGAATGCCATATATATCCTGTTTTTTAAGCACTTAAGACGCTGGGCTCCTGAAGAGCGCTTTTCCCTGGCTCTAGCTTTAAGGCAGAAACCTCCCTGTAGGCCAGTTTCTAGTCTCTTTCCCTCAGCAGCCTCTGTTTCCCACGATTTTAGCCCAAAGCAAGACCGTAACCCCAAAGCCATAGAACAATTAACTTTCTGCAAACCGGAAGCCTTAGGCGATCAAATCAGCGCAGCTTCTCCCTGCCCTCATTCCTGAAGGCACACACCTCAAAAGTCACTAGACTGGATAGCTCCTCGCACACCCGGTCCCCAGTGAGCCACTCCCCCAAGTCCTTTCCTTCTGTGCCGTCTCCCAAACACACCAAACACTAAGGGAGAGCTCCCCTTGGATGTCAAGACAGTACCTAGCTCATTTTCTTAGGAGACCCAGAAGTATTTCCTCACTATCCCTCTCACTGTGTCTGCCTCTGTCACCACGGAGCGGCTTTGTTAACACAGAAATGTAAACCTCAACATCTAACCGTGCCTTTAGATTCTGAGTGGGGTGCTGCCTCATGCAAAAAAAAATTCATAGAGGCAGTGAGGTGCCAGAGCTAATTTAAGTCCTTGGTGCTTGGTTTTGATGATGATGGTTTAACGTGACATTCTACAATCATACGCTGGATTTTGCATTTTCTTTATAAAACATCTATTTTTCCTGATACTGTATTCCTTACCATTCCGATAATGCTAGGTTCTTGACTGATTGAGTTTGAATTCCTTTGTATTTCCATAGTGAACAGTTTATTTAGGTAGATGCCCTTGACCCAGGTGACCCTGGTAATTAGTCCCTACCCCCGTTTCTTTAGGGTGGACCACTATTAGTTTTTTCTCATTCTGAGAGCTCTCCATTAATAATTTCTTTTCCACAGTTAACAAAACTCTGTTTTTAAGTAAAGAGGTTAAGTTTTTTTAATGCCTAGATGCGCATTCTGACAAGTTTTCGGCTTCTTTTGGCATTCTCGATTTTTACTATATGTATGCAACGCAAATAAATTCAATAAAGCTTGTTCTGCAGTCTGTCTTTGTCACATGGGGAGGGAAGTCTAATAAGATATTGATAACTCAGACCTGAGGGTTGTCAGAGAAGCAAGACGTTAAGAGATGAATACCCACCATTCGCATCGACATGGTTGGAACTGGGGGGGATTATGCTGAGTGAAATAAGTCAAGCCGAGAAAGACAGTTATCATATGGTTTCACTCATACGTGGAACATAAAGAATAGTGCAGAGGACCACAGGGGAAGGGAGGGAAAACTGAAGGGGAAGAAATCAGTGAGGGAGACAAACCCTGAGAGACTCTGGACTCGGGGAACCAAACTGACGGTTTCAGAGGGGAGGGGGTGGAGGGATGGGGTGACCGGGGGATGGGCATTAAGGAGGGCACGTGTGGTGATGAGCACTGGGTGTCATACGCAACTAATGAATCACTGAACACTACATCAAAAACTAGTGATGTACTATATGCTGGCTAACTGAACATAATAATAAAAAAGATAATTTAAAAAAAAAGAGATTGTGCAGAAGACAAAGGGCCTACACACAGGTGCGCCTGACCGAGCTGACGGCCTGCAGGTGGGTATTTGTATGGGGAAGAAGCGGTATTAAAGAGAAGTGTTGTGTATAAACACTTGGAGAGCAAAGGAAGGGGCCAGTGGGAGGGGAGGGTACTGCAGTTGGGGGGTGAGTAGAGGGAGGGTGAGGTGGTTGGTGGTTGTACTCCAGCCTGGGCTAGGGACTAGATCCAAGTCTTCCAGCAAGTGGGCTATTAGAACAAGTACTTTCAGAAGCAAGGGGCCCCACTATGCACAGGTAACAAAGTGTAACGTGGGGCGAAGAGGGGAAAGGGGTGATAGACCAGGTATTGAACCTGGACTTCCTGTAACATTTGTAACATTTGCAGGGGTCAGAAAAAGTGTTCAGTTGGGGATCCACATACCATCTAGCTGTATACTTGAAATGTTTAAATCAGCCTGTTTTATTGAATGATTTATCTCCTTCCACAACACATGTACCTTCATAATGACCTGAAAGGATTTAGAATTCTCAGACTCCTCTAAGTCCTGCTCCGATGATGTAGGAAGAGCTGCCCCCCAACCTGTCTCCTAGACCAGGCCCCATCCCCTGTTTCAGGCACACGACCCCCTCCCCCTGAGGCCCGGGGGCACGCACACCGGCAGTGCCGTGCCAGCCCTCGCGAGGTCAGCTCTAAGAGGAGCACGCAGGCCCTGGCAACGGGCTTGGGACGGTTCCAGGGGGCCAGGGACCTGGAGGGTGGGCAAGCAGGGGCACACTCCTCGTTCCCGTGGACGGGACTCCCGGTCCTGTAGGGAGAGGCGTGGCCAGAGGAGGACCAAAGTGGGGCCTCGACAGCAGGAGCTCAGGACACCGGTCCCTCTGGCTTGGGTCTTAAAGCAATAAGTCTACAACAGCTCCCACGGCGTAAACACTAACCGGAACCAGTTCGAAGGCCCTCAAATCACACTACCTCGGCCTGCTCTTTCAGTTTAAATAATAGTGACAAAGAGCCCTCTGCCTTCTATTTCACCATGTGCTTCTAGCCATAAGGAATATTACGTGATAATACATTTTAAAATGTCAACACTGGTTGGTGACCAAACACGGAGTTGTGGGAGTGTGACGTGTACTTCATTTTAGCAGACGTGAATTACACCTAATTAGGGCTTTGGGAAAGAAAGATAAAACCCTTCAAGGTCAGCCCGGGGATCGGTGGTGGTGGAGTAGGGGGTACACGTATGGTAGACTATATGTGTGAGAAACGGAGCTGTGTTAGCACAGGACGTGAGAGAAGGTGTCTCATGCCACCAAGGGGGCACCCAGGAAACCTTAACGAAATGCAGAAATGACGCCCTCTTGTCTCAAACCCCTGGGCCCTTCCCCTTCTCTGATCCTCTGTTCGGGTCAAGTATGACCTTATCTTTTCTTTTTCCTGAAACAGATTCCAGAACTTTAGTACATTCTCTCCCTTTCTTCTTTTATTTTCATTATCGTGAAATATTTCAGATCTCCACAGGATAGAATACTCTATCAAAGTCTGTGTACCCACCACCCAGCTTAAGAAACGTAACATTACAAATACAGCTGAAGCCACTGCGGAGCCCTCCCCGGTGGGATTCCCCTCCCTTTGTTTCCCCAAGAAGTAGCCCCCATCCTGACGGAGTTATTTACCTTTCCCCGCGCATGCTGTCACACATGCTGCATTTGTATGCATCTCTCCTGCGCAAGTTTTTACCCCAGACATCTGTATCTGCAGTCAATACGTGGTGATCATTTTGCATGTTTTTTAGACTTCATACACAGGGTATCGTGTTTGCATCCTTCTGGAAGCAGCTCTTTCCCTTATGCTGCTTTCTGCTGCCATCACCCCCTCTGAGCCGCTCTGTGTCTCAGCCCCCTGTGAGTTCTGATCTCCTCCCCAGGCCAGCGCTTGCCGTCCTGTCCAGTTTACCTGCAACCCCCAAGCCAGTGAATGAAGGCTGCTTCTACCACAGGTGAGTCTCAGCTTCTTCCCTTGTGGCTCTTTTTTTTTTTTTTTAAAGATTTTATTTATTTATTTGAGAGAGAGAGAATGAGGGATAGAGAGCACGAGGGGGAAGAGGGTCAGAGGGAGAAGCAGACTCCCCGCTGAGCAGGGAGCCCGATGTGGGACTCGATCCCGGGACTCCAGGATCATGACCTGAGCCGAAGGCAGTCGTCTAACCAACTGAGCCACCCAGGCGCCCTCCCCTGTGGCTCTTAACCAGCGCTTCTGAGACCTGAGCTGCATCAGCATCCCCTGAAGGGCTTGTTCAAACACAAGAGTGCTGGGCTTATCCTCAGAGTTTCTGATTCAGTAGGTCTTGGATAGAGCCTAAGAATTCCTGAGTGATGCTGATGATGCTGTTGTGGGGACCAAACTTCGAGAACCAACCACTGCTCTAAAGCAGTGTCTGGGCCCAGGCTCAGCAGCACCATCTGGCCTCCAGGCCAGCTAAGCCATGCAGGAGGTTTCCTTCAAAACCATGTTGTAGGGCGCCTGGGTGGCTCAGTAGGTTAAGCGTCTGCCTTTGGCTCAGGTCATGATCTCGGGGTGCTGGGATTGAGCCCCGCATTGGCTCCCTGCTTAGTGGGGAGCCTGCTTCTCCCTCTGCCCTTCCCTCTGCCCTTCCCCCTGCTCGGGCTTTTTCTCTCTCTCAGATAAATAAATAAAATCTTTAAAAAAAAAAACCCAAAACACCCCCCCCACCCCCTGCTCCGACTTTCTCTTTTTCTCAAATAAATAAATAAAATCTTAAAAAAAAACCATACTCTAGAGCAGCACTGTCTAATAGACATATAATGCAAGTCACATGTGTAATTTTAAGTTTTCTAGTAGCCACATTAAAAAGTAAAAAGAGGGGTGCCTGGGTGGCTCAGGCAGTTAAGCATCTGACTCTTGCTTTTGGCTCAGGTCATGATCTCAGGGTCATGGGACTGAGCCCCGCATCGGACTCTGCACTTAGCACAGAGTCCGCTTGTCCCTCTCCCTCTTCTTCTCACCCCTCCCCGTCAAGTAAATAAATAAAATCTTTTAAAAAGAGTAAAACGAAATGGGCAAAATTAGTTTTAATAGTATATTTTAGCTCAATATATTATCGTTTCAACATGTAATCCATATGAAATAATCAGTGAGTTAATGTGACATTTGTATACTTAACAGCACATATCAAATTAGACTAGCCATATTTCATAGCCACGTGTGGGTGTAGTTACTAATGTCGTGGACAGTGTAGCTCTAAAGACCTGACTTACATCTCTCTCCTTACAAAAAGTGTTTTAAACTTGACATTTTATTTTATTTGGGGCTGTAATAAACTAATTTAAAATAGGCTCACCAAATGGTGTGGAAAGTGATACCTTTCAGTGAAGGTACGGTGGGCCAAAACAAAGAGGAAAAAGAGAGATTTGAGTCAAGATAATTTAACTAAGTAAAATCTGCCTACATTCCAGTGTATTAATTTAAAACAAACTTAGTTTTAACTAGAACAAATGCTGTCAAATATATCTGTCAAACGTAAGAGAAGAGTCGTATTTCATTGGATATCACTTTTTGCGTGATGCAGTTTGGAATGACATCGGTGTTAATGAAATTCCCGTGGGCTTCTAAAAAATGAAAAACCTAAAAATAATGAACAACACATTCTTTCTTCTTTCTTCATCTTCTTTCTTATGTGCCAACTGCGGGATGAAATGAGAGAAAATGAGCAGTTAGGCAGCATTAACCAGCACCAGTGACTTTCTAAACCTGTGAAAACAGCCCTGTGTACATGTGCTGCCTTTGTGTGCTGGATCTCAGCAAGTGGAGGACAGCACACTCTCCTCTTGTCACCTGTGCCCTTGTGTATAGGGTGCTCGGGCAACCCATGGCTTCAATTCTGTGATCATACCGACCTTGTCTCCCTCTTGCCTAACTCCGTAAATGCTTCCCCCACCCCACCTTGAGAGGCCATTCTGGAATTTACGGAAATCCCTTCACCTTAAAATCCTCTGCTCATTCCACAGATGATACTCCCTTACTCTCCCAGACCCTCGGTCTCCCTATCTACCATACAAGAATGAGGCTGTGATTATGAAATACACAGCTGTGAAAATGCAAAAAAAAAAAAATGTTAATCATTTCAATACATTCAAAGACAAGATACACCTCAAGACTTAATTGCCAATTCAGTGATAAGTCATAACCATACTATGACTAAGTTTCCTTGGACTGTCACATAAAATACAAAAATCTACACCTGAATACTTAGGTATTAATCATTAAGTGTGGTCCTCCTTGAAATTCTTGACTTTTTGCTCTTTGTATGTAATCACCTTCGCAGAGGCATTGTCTCTCCTAGTAAGTACAAGGGGGTACATTTCCATGGCCAAGTAATGAATGTCCAACTAGTGCACAGCCCAGCCACTTTCACTGCTGCTTCTGCTAACCGTTCTCTAAACAAACATTGGTCTCAGTTGCTGATACAAATTACCACTTGTTAGTAGTCTTCCAGGTAGAGGACAAAAGACCTCACAAGAACGAATGAGCAACCATGAAATATATTTCAGAATATACTGTACTTTCTATTACTAGGTACGTGAGTATTCTATTAATGTTCTAAGCAGGTAAAACTGAATTTTTAGACTAATTTTAAACACGCTTAATTTACTGGGAGAATTGAAAAAAAGAAATAAGACTGTCAGTAACAGGTAAATGCCAGGAATGGGGCGGGGGGTGATGTGCAAAGCTGTACCGATACCTGGATTTTCTGGGCCTGTTCTCTGTTGGGGCAGATGCTTTTTAGTCGGGTCCTTCTTGTTTTTTGTTGAACTTGTCTTTTTCTTCGTCCCTTTCAGAGTCGTGGGCCCCAGACTTCTCATACTGATATTTAGTTGTTCCTTTGGTAAAGAATGATACAGACTTTGGAGCAGACATTCACAGGGAAAACCATCCCGATGCGTGATGAATAGTGACACCCAGTACTCTACCCAGAGGACAAGCAGGAGGATCGAAGGAACTCGGAAAAGGAGAGGTGGGAAGCTTCCCATAGGTTGATACGACCCCTCCATGGCCCTCACCGTTCTGCCGCTTGATCACTTACTCTCACGGTGACATTCTTAACAGTCAGTCACCCTGCCACCCTGTGCTGCTATTTCGGGCCCTTCTGAGAAGAAGGGATCAGAATCATCAGGGTCTGCTGCCTTCCGTAAGTTTTTGTCAGAGATTTCTCGCAAAGATGTTGTGCCGCAACGACACATTCTATGGTGAAGCTCGTTAGCTCCTCAACCCCTGAATATTTCACTTGTACCAGGCGCTCGCGGGTCAGTTCCTAATGATCGGGGACGAACTTTTGGAGACTCTTGACAGTTTTAAAAGCCCCGCACAGAAACGAGGTGTGCCGTTGGCTCGGTCTAGTCCTTCAGGCCCCGGCCCCCTGCGCGGACAGCCGCCTGCGGCTCCCGCGCTGTCCCGCGGCGCTCAGCCGTCTCAGCCGAGGCTGCCAGGGGGTCTCACGCCTCCTTCTCAAAGTCGTAGGTCCCTAGGGCGTGGGGCTCCCGCTTGGGCCCTCGGCCTTGGGTTTGGGGGAAGCCCGACCCCGGCTTCGGTGCCCGGGCCGCCCGCAGCCCCCGCCCCCCGGGCGTGCCCGGCCCTCCTCACCCTTGGTGGTCGCCCGGACCTCCTCAGGCTCCTGGTCGGACTCCTCCGCCGTCTCCCAGGCGGCCTCCTCCTCGGACGAGCCCTCGGACTCGCGGGCCATGGCCGGTGCTGCCCGCGCCGGCGGGGCGGCGGGGGGCGCGGGGTGCCCGCGGGGGCCGCGGGGCGGCCAGGCCCGGGGCCGGAGCGTCAGGCGGCCGCCAGGGGGCCGCACGAGGATGTGGTCGTTGTAGTAGACGCGGCGCAGCAGCGAGTGCACCAGTTCCAGGAACATGAAGCGGAAACCCACCATGGGGAACTGGTGGGCGTCCACCAGGTTGTCCAGGCCCTCCTGCGGCTGCTCTGCCCCATCCTCCTCCGCCGGCCCGAAGTCCGAGTCGTCCTCCTCGGCCGCGGCGCTCCCGCCCTCCCGGCCGCGGGCCAGACCCAGAGCCAGCGCAGCGTCCCCGAGGCCTCCCACGGGCCCCGCCACTTCGACCACCTCAGTCCGGGGGAGCCCAGACTCGAGGGCCACCTCCATTCGGGGGAGGGGCCCGGACTCGAGGGCCACCTCCATTCGAGGGGGCCCAGACTCGACGGCCACCTCCATTTGGGGGGGCCCAGACTCGAGGGCCGCCTCCGTTCCGGGGCTCCCGGTCTCGAGGGCCACCTCCATTCGAGGGGGCCCGGAGTCGACGGCCACCTCCATTTGGGGGGGCCCAGGCTCGAGGGCCACCTCTATTCCAGGGGGCCCGGACTCGAGGGCCACCAGCAACTCCCCGAGGCCTCCCACGGGCCCCGCCACTTCGACCACCTCCATCCGGGGGAGCCCAGACTCGACGGCCACCCCGATGCCGCCTCCGGCCTCCGGGGCCCACGCCCCCGCCACGCGCACGGGGCTCTCCTGGCCACCTGGGGCCCCGCCTGTATCCCCGGAGGCGGACATGGCACTGAGCAATACCTCGCTGGGGCGGCGACCAGGCCGAGGCGACGCCAACGGCAAAGATGGTGGCCCCCGAGGGGGCTGCCGCAGACTGGAGGCCGTGGGCAGCGGGGCCCGACGCGAGGTGGACTGGGCGGCCGAGGAGCCGGCCACGGAGGGGAGGACAGTCTGTGGCGGTGCCTGAGGAGGCCCGCGACGGGAAGGGAAGGGGGTGGATGTCACCAGCGGCCCACCCAGCCCTCCGCTGAGGTGACAGTGGACAGGACTACAAAGGTCCCCCTAGAACCGTGACTGGGGGCGGGGACAGAAGCTTCAACAATGGGCCGCGGCCCGCTGCTGGACCTCCAGGCTCATTTGTCGAGAAGCAAGGATTGACATGCTCAGCCTCCAATGAGTGACCAAGGCCCTTAGGTTCTAGGGTTGCTCGTGGTTACCTCCCTGTTCTTCGAGGCCTGAGGGTCCTCCACGACTCTCAGGTCCACACGACTCCTGTCCCTTTAATTTTACCAGTGTCTGAAAAAGTATAGTGGTCCAATACATCCACCACCTATGTTGGGAACAGAGAGTGAACATTTGGGTTTGGGGAAGCTCAGAGGTAAAGATGAGACCATCACGTAGGTACTTATATAAAAAGAGAGAAAACAAAAAATTTTTTAAACGTTTTATTTATTTGACAGAGACACAGCCAGAGAGGGAACACAAGCAGGGGGAGCGGGAGAGGGAGAAGCAGGCTTCACGCTGAGCAGGGAGCCCGAGGCGGGGCTCGATCCCAGGACCCTGGGACCCTGACCTGAGCTGAAGGCAGATGCTTAACGACTGAGCCACCCAGGCGCCCCAGAAAACAAATTTCCACAAATATTTGATTGTTGAAACTAAAAATATAATAATAATTGCATACAGTTTTTTTTTATAATAAAGGCCTATTAATGAGAAGAATGGATTCTTTCGGGAGAATAACATTTTAATTGGGATTCACAGTGTTCTCTCTCATCAAAATTGATTGCATATGTTCATCCGTTGATCTCTAATGAGGTTTTCCATAGTTCATCTTTGCAAATGTCTTTTCAGAGATATTGGCAAATATCGATGTCAACCCATTAGGTCAGTACTTCTAAATACTGATATCAATCCCCAAACATATGATTTTCATTGAGCCTATTCATCACTTGGAAGACATCTATAGAATTCCATTAGAGTCTTCTTTTGATATTTGCTTTTATCATGTCATTACATTGCAGATTAATCACTTCCATTCGAAGTTTTTGGGGAAGCTCTTCAACTGCACAGTTAAGTGGTTTTGAAATATGAAAATTTCCTTTGTACTTGCACAGCGGTCTGAAAAAAGCTGCTGGAACTATGGTCTGAGCTTGGATACATATCCATGGCAAATCTGTGTGAGAATAGAGATCTCGCTTACTTTAACTTTTGACAGCATGGAAAGTATATAAAGCAGCCTGACATTACTTTGATTCAAACAATGTTAGTTGTCATTGAAATGACTTTGCCACAGTATAAGTTTTGTATATAAGCACTGCTTGCCTTGTAGTTTTAGTTTGAATTCATTAAGAAATATTACCAAATCCACAACAAAAGCTAATTTCCAAAAACATCCAGTGTTCAATAATAACAGTTGCAGGAGATTTTTCTCAATCAAAAATAATTCAGTCTCCACCTCGAGCTCAAAAAAAAAATCACACACACTCACACACACTCACACATCCATTTACTACTGTGAAGCCATCGAATTGCTGTATGATAGTGCAAGTCAGGATATCCAGCTTCCATTTCTGACAGAGGTTCCCAGAACTGCAGTGGTTAAATTCACGAGAGTGAATGAAGTTCCCCATTGATTTAGGAACGCACGGGACATTCAAGCATCTTCAACGTAACTGCTGATAAACAACATCATGAATGACCATTAGAGTTAAAGACCTTATATTTTCACAAGTTTTTGAATACTTGTTCGCTAACCCTTTTCCTGCTCCACACATATTTTTACCATCAGTTGTAACACATCATAGCAGATTCCACTTCGGGGTATCCTCAGGGTTTTTTTCTTCAAAAATATTCTCCCCAGAGTAGTTCCCTGCCGACTGTCCATAGATACTAATTCTTCAGTCACTTTACTTATTGTATTTATTTATTTTTATTATTGTCTTCAGTCACTTTAAACTCAACAGTCTCCAGCCTCTCAGTCCTGCTCTGCTCAGGACTGAGAGGCTGTTATTGCTAAATTCCTGGGATGGCAAGTATGACATTTTTGACAAGGTTTGTTAGTGCAAGTACTCCCCAGACAGTCTTGGCCAGGTCTTGAGACTCAAAGCTCCCCCAAAGTAAATAATGCTCTCTGGCTGGCTACATCTCTCAAATCTCTCGAGAAAAGCCCATAGCTCTGCCACTGGGCCTCCCAAAGATGAGCTCATTAGGAAGTTGTCATTAAAAAACGATGGCTATGAAATGATTGGAGATTACTGTGACTAGCCATTTCAGAGCTGAGTCACTGGGGGCTAAATCACACACAAGGGACAGTAGTGCGAGTATAGGCTTTGATGCTAAAACAGTGCTTCAGTCCATACAATGAAAAGTGGGCTTCCATTCTGCGTCCAGGTTACCTCCAAGTCCCTTACCCCTGACCCCAATTTAACAATAAACTGCTACATGGCTTAACACCATCAGAGTCCATTCTCTGTGCCACTCAGCATGCAGTGGACACGGAACAGCTAACCCGAAGACATTTAAGGAACTCAGACAAACCACTGTCAAAATACTTAGTAATACATGTCCACTATTGGTAGAAAAGCATGAGGGATATGCTGGCCTTTATATAGTGATTTTTGCCTTTTCTTTTTGTCATTTTATTGTCAATAAGTTTAGCCATCGGGTAAGCACCTTATTCATGAGTGAGCACAACGCTTCACTGCATCCAACTCATCAGAAAATTTCTCTACCTCTTATGATCAGAGATGAGAAACCTCACAATAGTTCTATAGACGTGTTAAGAACAATCCTGTCCAATGCACTCTGCCCTTCACAAAACCCATACATGAAGAGAGTCCCAGAAGCACAATGCAAAAAACCCCCCAAAAAACAAAAAACAAAACCCACCACCAACTCAGCATTGACTCCTCAAATAAAGGACAACTTAGCCATATTAAAAACATCTGATGACTCAAGAAGCTCCAGGACATAAACCGCAGGCCCTAGTCATTCAATCATTCACCAAGCATGTATTGGAGGACCTACTGTATGCCTGGAGTTATGCTAGTGAGTCCCCGTTCACGGATGCCTCAGACTCAGGGCTTGCCCTAGTTCATGGTCTAGATGAACACAGGTGGCAAGTGCTGAAACAGGGAGGAACGCAAAGTGCTATGGGAGTACGGGAGAGAGAAAGATTAGGTGGCGGGGGGGAGGGGAGGGGATCGGTGCCTGAGAAGGTGCTAAGAGGAGGCATCTCACCTGGATTCTGAAGGATCCTTAGTTTACCTAGTAATGAAGCACGGCGAGGGAGGACTAGGGAGGGAGGTCGCTGCAGGTACAGGAAACAGCATGAATAGTACAAGAGGGGTGTGTGTGTGTGTGTGTGTGTGTGTGTACCTGTCCAGGGAATTAAATGGCTCCAGCATGGGCAGAGAGGCAGATAGGCCTGGAAAGCAGATTGAGGCCCTAACTACTACTACTAATTAATTATTACTACTAATAATTATTACTAAGAAAGTCTTCTACTTCCTATATAAGCACATATCCCTCTTTGTGCCACCATTCCCTTCCGCTCTCCCCTAGCATGCTGCCTCCCACACTCTTCACCTCCTACCTAAACCCATCAGCTGTATTCATGAGGTCACGCATTTACACATCTACCACATTTATTGGGTACCTTCCAATGTATCAGTGCCGTGTCTCATTGGAACTGTCATGTGTACCTGTTCTTGTTTGACCCGTGCAACCCAAAGATGGCAGAACTGTCCATGGTCCCCATCCTAGAGCCTCCCCCACCAGCACTCCTGTGCCCTTCTGGGGGGTGGGGGAGGGAGTTAAGATCTCTGGAAGCCAAGCTCTCCCAGCTGCACGCAGTGTCAGCGTTCACATAGATTTGCCAAGACTGTATCTACTCAGTCATATCCTCTCCAGTCGCCTCCTTCACTGATCAGCAGGGTTGAAACACGAGATGATGACTGCTGTCAATCATGAAGACTCTGGGAAAGAAGTGTGCACCCGGAGCCTCTTCTTTGCTCAGGGAGGAGGGACAGGGCCCTAAGGATGCCATGGAGTGAGCGGCTGTCAAGGAGAAACTATAGCTATGAAATGACAGGAGTGAGGAGAACCCTGGAAGAGATGGTCCTCTCCCCGCCCCACCCCCGGCGCAGCAAGCCGTCTCCCCCAATGGTTTGAGTTGGCTCCAAGTATTTGGGAGGGAGAACTAATTAGCACCAGCGAACAGTGGAGAAAGGAAAAAGCTGCGCCTTCAGGAAATAACCTGAAGCAAAACTGAGGGAGAGTCTCCTCCTAGTGACACTGAGACTCTCTTCACGACAAGCATGTGGTCCAGAGGTCCTTGGGACAGTGTCTAGGGCCTCAGTCATCTTCCTGAGCCTTTCCAGGGGTGCAAACTCCAGGGGGTGCCGTCCCCCTGCAGGAGCCTAAAGCCCTCGGGTAAAGGACCTGGAGCCCAGTCCCCCCTCCTGCTGCTGGCGGAAGCCAGGGGAGACAAGGGGACCTTCAGGAGGGCCGGCCTCTCGGGACTGGACCTTGCCGACCCAGGAGGGTCACCGCACAGGCCGGGGACTGGAGCCCAGCCCCTGGGAGTGGGGTGGATCGTCAGCTCTCCATCCTTCCTGGTCCTGGGTGAGGTGGCACCGCCGAAGGCTCTTCTTCCCTCCCAGGCTCACCTAGCTCGTGGGGTTTCCGTCTTCCCCTCCCAGACTCCGTTGTCCTCCCTAACCAGAAGCTCGCAAGTCATTCGGGTGATCTTAACATCCACATGGACCACCTGTTTCTCACCCTGGACTTTCACTTCCATGACTTCCTTCCCTACAACCTTACATCACATACTCATCTCTATGATCAGAGCCTACACTTGCCTTTTTTTTTCAATCACTGGAAACTGCTATTGAAACAATTTGTACTCTAGCGCTACAGTTTTGCAGTCCCATCAGACACTTCTTCAATCCATTTTACCTACCAGTTTCCCCCTCTTCATCTGCCTACCATTTTCTTCCTTTGCCTCCTTACCCAGCTTAGAGTTCATCCACTGACTTTTGTCATAACCACTCTGTGGTAGGCAGAATACTGGCCAGGCCAAGATGGCTGCATCCTCCTCAACCCTGGGACCCTGGGACTCTATGAGGTTACATGGCAAAGGAGAATTCAGGTTGTAGATGGAATTAGGGTTGCTGGTACCAGAGGGGTCTTGTTCCCTCCAGTAGATCCTCTGCACGGCAACCAGTGTGATTTAAAAAAAAAAAAAAAATATATATATAAAATATATAAATATATATACGTATGAAAATATATATAAATATATTTTACATAAAAATATAAAATATATTTTTAATATATTGTTTTATATACTTTTATATATTATTTAAAAAATATATATGGGGCGCCTGGGTGGCTCAGTCGTTAAGTGTCTGCCTTCGGCTCGGGTCATGATCCCAGGGTCCTGGGATCGAGCCCCGCAGAGCAGGGAGTCTGCTTCTCCCTCTCCCGCTCCCCCTGCTTGTGTTCCCTCTCTCGCTGTGTCTCTCTCTGTCAAATAAATAAACAAAATCTTAAATATATATATATATATAAAACACAGATTCTTTCACTCCTTCTGCTTAAAAACCTTCACTGGCCTCTCATGGATTAAATGAGATACAAACCACTTCTTCAACCCTGGGAGGCCCTGTGTGATGTGGCCTCTGCCTGCCATTGGTCTTGAAGTTTCCAGAACGCGTGATGCGCTTTCCTGCACACGCAGTTCCATCCGCTTGAAGTCGGCCACGGCAGCATCCCAACCCCGGACTCCCATGCAAGCTTCTGCGGCTTGCTCTGCACACAAGGGCATCCCGCTGAGGCAGACGGTGGGCTGAGTTGGAGCCCACCATCTGCTGTCAGAGCTGCGTGCCCAGGTGTGGGGCTGTAACTGCCCTTGGGAAAGAACATTCTCTCTCGGCCCCAAAGTGCCAGTGAGCACTTGGCACGAGTCAGCAGGGCTCTGTGTATTCGGAGGGCAGTCCATTGTCCTTTGAGCACAAAGGCACTGTAGGGGTGTCCAGAGGGCCTGCGTCAACTCTTCCCATAGCTGACTCCTCCTTCTCCAAGTCTCAGCTCCAATGTCATCTCCTCTAGGAGGCCTGCTTTGACCTCAGTCACTCTCTACACAGCAGTAGATCTCTTTCCTTCATAGAGCTCATCACCATCTGAAAGGGTAGATTTGCTCGTCTGTCTTTCCCACTGTAAGCTCCGTGAGAACAGGATGGGCCTTCGTCGTGCACAGTAGCGTGTCTCCAGCACCTGATACACAATCACCCACTGAGAGGTGGCAGTTATGAGACAGAAGGAAGGTCCTGAGGAGAGAGTGCATATAAAACAAACTGAGGGTTGCTGGAGTGGAGGGGGATGGGAGGGAGGGGGTGGCTGGGTGATGGACACTGGGGAGGGTATGTGCTATGGTGAGCGCTGTGAATTGTGCAAGACTGTTCAATCACAGATCTGTACCTCTGAAACAAATAATACATTATATGTTAATTTAAAAAAAGAAATGAAGTTTCCCCCCAAGACAAAAACAAAAACAAAAACAAACCATAGCCACACACACACACACACACACACACACCCGCCGCTTTTAGGCTCCGGTTCAGTCTGAGTGCACTATCTAGAGATTGCCACTGGGTGGAGAGGTGTGACTGTGTTTTGGAGTAGAGACTGGGCTGTGCCAGTCAGAGAAGACAAACCCGGTTTTGGGGTTTTGGGGTTTTGCTGCTGTCGTTTTGTGTTTGCGTGTTTGTTTGGCAACTCTGACCTCAGATCTCATTCCAGGAGGGTTGGCTAGCCAGTGTCTTCAGGAAAGCTATAGTCCTGGTGTCTCCCTTGTCCTTCCAGGTTCACAATAAAAGGACACCTACCTAGAGCTTCCCTCACCTCTCTTCACCCACCCCCACAAAGCTCAGCCACCATTTTCTTGACCTCTTTTTCCCCAACTTCATTGAGATACAATCAAAATAGAACATCGGGCAAATTCAGGGTCTATCATGGGATGGTTGGACATGCGTATGTATTGGGAAATGATTACATTCACTTATGTTAACTAACAAGATTAGTCAACACTTCTAACGTGTCACATCACGACCACTTTTTCTGCTGAGAATGTTTAAGATCCACTCTCAGCAACTTTCAAGTATATAAGGCGTACTGTTAACCTCAGTCACCAAGCTGAATGTTGCAGCCCCGAGACTTACTCATCTTAGAACTGAAAGTTTGAATCTTTTGATCAACATTTCCCCATTTCCTCACCCCACCCCCAGCCCCTGGTAACCACCATTCTACTCTGTTTCCGAGTTTGGCTTTTTTAGAGCCCACATATAGGTGAGAGCATAGAGCATTTGTCTTTCTCTGTCTGACTTATTTCATTTAGCATAATGCCCTCATGGCCCATTCATGCTGTCGCTAATGGCAGCATTTCCTTATTTTTTATGGCTAAATAACATTCTATTGTATATTCCACATTTTCTTTATCCATTCATCCATCGATGGACACTTAGGTTTATTTTCATGTCTTGGTTATTGTGATTCATGCTGCAATGACCATGGGGGTGAAGAATCTCTTTGAGATAGTGATTTTACTTACTCCAAATATATACCCAGAAGTAGGACGGCTGGGATCACATGGTGGTTGTATTTTTAACTTTCTGAGGAGCCTCCATACTGTTTTCCAGAGTGGCCACACCACTTGGCATTCCCACCAGCAGTGCACGAGTCTTCCCTTTCCTCCACAACCGCCCCAGTCCTTGTCATCTCTTATCTTTTTGGTGATAGCCATTCTAACAGGTGAGAGGAGATATCTCTTTGCGGTTTTGATTTGCATTTCCCTGATGATGAGTGAGTGATGTCGAGCATCCTTTCATGTGCCTATTGCCTATTTGGATGTGTCCCCTGGAAAAATGTCTAGTCAAGTCCTCTGCCCACTTTTAAATTAGACTGTTGGTTTGTTGTTTTTGTTTTTGTTTGCTGTTGAGCTATATGAGTTCCCTATATATTTTGAATATTAACTCCTTATCAGATAGATGGCTTTCAAATATTTTCCCACATTCCATAGGGCTGCCTTTGCATTTTTTCAATTGCTGCTTTTGCATAGCAAAAGCACTAAAAGGTTTGATGTAGTCCCACTTGTTGATGTTTACTTTTGTCGTTTGTACTTTTGGTTCATATCCAAAAACTCATTGCCAAGACCAATGTCAAGGAGGGGATTTAATTTCACTCTTTTGCTGTGAATATCTAGTTTTCCTACAACTTTTATTGAATAAACCATCTCCTGATTGAATCTTCTTGGCTCCTTTGTCAAATATAATATGACTATATATCGGTGGATTTATTTCCGGTCTCTTGATCCTATTCCATTTGTCTGTGTGTCTGGTTTACGCCAGTACCATCCTGTTTTGCTTACCGTCACTTCATAATATAGTTTGAGATCCGGAAGTGCAATGCCCAGAGCTTCGTTCTTTCTCAGGATTACTTTGGCCCTTCGGGGGTCTTTTGTAGTTTCATGTGAATTTTAGGATTGTTTGTTCTATTTCTATGAAGAATGCTATTGGGATTTTAATAGGATTGCATCAGATCTCTAGCCCCACTTTTTTCCCCTCCTTTTTACTTCTTTTTTTATGGAACTTTTTTTTTTTTTAGATTTTATTTATTTATTTGACAGAGAGATTGAGAGTGAGAGAGCACAAGCAGGGGGAGCAGCAGAGGGAGAGGGAGAAGCAGACTCCCCGCTGAGCAGGGAGCCCGACGAGGGGCTCGATCCCAGGACCCCGGGATCACAACCGGGGCCAAAGGCAGACACTTAATGACTGAGCCACCCAGGCGCCCCACCTGTTTTTTACTTCTTTATCCTATCTTCCTCTTTTCCTGGGAACCACTCTGTGCCTTGGTTTCCTTACCTGCAAAATGAGGATACGGGTAGCATCGTGAGAGTCTAAGGAGATACTACATGCCAAATCACATTGATCTAACTCAGCACGTAGTGTTTTCATAGACTTTCACAACATTGTTACCCTGACCAGCATAGCTACTCTGGTTAAGCAAGCACAGTTTGTTAATGCCTATTTTCAAGAATATGCGTCACGTAACGTGAGTTATACCTGAACAGTATTTGGGGAGAAAATGCATGCATACTGCTCTCCTGCCTTTTGCTATCCATCATGAACCAGCCTCCTACTGTCCTGGACAGGGAAGGGGCAGAAGGGGTAACAGGAGAGGCTGGGAAGAAGTGTTTTGTTTTCATCTGAAAATGGAGCTCGTGGTCGTTCTTACTTCATGGGCTTGTTGTGTTAAATGCAAAACCTCAGAACAGAGCCTGGCTCACAAATGAACTCTCAGCACATAATTCCCGCCCTCCAGTAGCTTCGAGTTCAGTTGGAGAGGGAAGACTCATGCGGTAAAACGCAATTAGCAGTACGTGCCACCACTTAGCACCACACACATAGACTGTACGTAGTGTTAGGCCCTAAGACAGGCTAGTGAACCAGACAACTTTGGTATAACCCGAAAAGTGCCAATGAAGTAGAGCAAACAATAAAGACCTCAAGATCAGAGCAGTGAGAAAGTCCTTCGGGATGGAATGGTCCGAGATAGCGTCATGGAAGAGGTAGGACTTGGTGGGGGGGGGGGTCCAGGAAGATGCCAGGGGCTGGGTAGATGGGGACAGTGGTGGGGGTAGATGGAGATGCAGTGGAGGCAAGAGAATATGGACTTAGAGACAGAAATGCCTGTGGGGTGGAAAGGGAGGTCAGACCTGTTTGAAACGCACATACGGGAGCCCCTTGCACACGGCTTTCTGGTGACACACTAAACTAAGAGAGAGAAGAGCGTGTCTTAGCATCCAGGAGCTAGCCGGATACCGTCAGCTAAGCGTCGGTGTTGCCAGGGGCTGGCCCGGCACTAACAGCAACCCCAAACTAGGGCTTGGTGTTCCGCTGAACATAAACAATTTCCCAGGACATCAATATCAGACAGGGCAACTCCGTCACTATGACGGATCAAGACAAAAACAAGACGACGACTCCATACTGTCTGAATCCAGACAAAACACGAGCATTGTCCAAACCACAGAAATGACCGACTCTCTTTCTCTCTCTCTCTCTCTCAGATAATATGAGTGACCACTCCTTCCTTACCAATGGCAGCTTCTGTTTCCCTCTCGTCTGCCCTCCCCCACCCCAGATAAAATCGACAGAAATGATAATAACAGTGATAACAATCACAGGATTGTCCTGCTTTTAGACAGCGCCCGCCCTAGAGGGAAGCACAGCTTCCTTTGACCTCACCCAAGTCAAGTCACCCAACCAAAGCTTGGATCCTAATATACATAAGTCGTATTAGTACCTCTTTCTTGAGACGCCTCAAAGCTCCCCGTGGTGTACATGCTCTCTCACTGCAGCAAGAGATAAACCCAGTTTGATCAGTACATGTGTGTTCCTGGTACTCTTTGGCCAGAGAACATTGGTGTCCTCACTAAAATGATTGAAGGCGATGGGTGCAGACCTACCACCCAGTTTCATTTCAGAAATGCCCAGAAACAATTGAAGACAGCCCTGAAACAAAAGCAGTCCCACCTCCTACGACACAGCATGGTAAATAAAATGACAGAGGCAATCCCAGGTGCAGCAAAGACAGGAGAAAGCCTTCTGGTAGCTACAAATGACAATCCCACAATCCACTGGGCAGAGTATCCTTTTATCCTGATCATGCCCCAGTTTGGGAGATGACTAGACTCCTACCTGCTGCTGGTCCTATACCAACACCTGGACACCGGCTTTGCACTTCCCAACAAGGCATTCATCCAAGGCTGGGTTTTCACTGATCCCTGGCTAAGGGTCCAGGGGAGATGGATCCAAGCTTCAGGCTGGTTAAATACAGAACCCAACATAATTTGCTTTATGGTCTTAGTGTCAGGAGAAAATTGCAATTAATGCTCCTACAGGAGCCCTCTTGCAGCTAGTTCTTTTCTAAGTAGGCTCCACCACCAGCGCAGAGCCCAACACGGGGCTCGAACTTATGATCCTGAGATCAAGACCTGAGCGGAGATCAAGAGTCTTTTGCTTAACCGACAGAGCCACCCAGGTGCCCCTATAGCTACTCTTTAAATGCTTTGTAGGGACATAGACATCGTGTTTATGACTTCAAGCGTGTTCTCAATTGCTTCCGAACAGTTGTTTGATTCCAAACTGTGCTAACCCCCTGAGGTGGTAGAAGAGGCAGTAAGCATCTGACAGGGGGGGCGCCTGGGTCGATTAAGCCTCTGCCTTCGGCTCAGGTCATGATACCTCTCCTTCTTCTCCCTCTGTCTCTGCTCCTTCCCTTCCTTCCCCTCCCCGCTCTGCTCATGCTCTCTATCTCACTCTCTCAAAATAAATAAATAAATAAATAAATAAATAAATAAATAAAATCTTTAAAGTATCTGACACTAATCTTATTCGCAGGGAGTGTACACGCCGACTGGGGAGGTAGCAAATCTTTGACAAACAGAGCAAGAACAGGGACACAGAAGAAGGTGCGAAATGACATGGTTCTTTGAATGCCATCTGAACTCGTCCCATAAATGCAGGAGGAATTCTCATAGCAGGAGCTCACAGCGGGCGAGGTGAGTCTAGGAAGGCTTTGCGGAGGAAGAACAGAGGGTAAAATACAATTTAGATCCGAGGGGGAAGAAGAATTTTATGCTTTAATTTATCTCTAGTATAAAGAGAAGTGGGCTAACTAATTAATTTTGAGGGGATTGTACAATGCTCCTTTAGGGCAACTGGAGCCAACCTGGGGATGTGCTAGAAATGTTCACTTTTTATTGCACCCCAGCTCCTGGGAAATGTCGCCAAGTAGCTATCTGCACATTTCATCAAATACCAATTTTCTCACATTTGGAAAAATCATAGAATCACAAGCATGCAAAGGCCTGAAATTTTTGATCTGCAGGGGCTGCCAGAGAGAATTCCTATGTCCCTGACATCTGCCAAGCCCCACCTGTCGCAGATGACTAATATTCATCCTCACTGACATCATTTGTTGTCACCATATTTTATTTTAGCAATTCTAATAGGTGTGTAGTCATATGCTTATTTTTATTTATAACATTTCACTTATTTTGTTCCCATCATGCAGTTCTCCGTAGTTTCGTTTTTTCAACATGTTATACACAGGATTCCATGTAGTGTGGTTTTGAAAATGTCTTTCTGATTGCAGTATGATTTTCTTTTTTTAGGTCTTATTTCCTTTTTTTGATTGAAGTATAATTAACAAGCAATGTCATATGCGTTTCAGGTGTATCACATATTGGTTCAATAATTCTGTACAGTGGGGCACCTGGCTGGCTCAGTCGGTAGCATTCAACTCTTGATCTCAGGGTTGTGAGTTCGAGCCGCATGTTGGATGTAGAGATTACTTAAAAATAAAATCTTTTAAAAATAAATAAATAAATAAAATCATTCTATACATTACTCAGTGCTCACCCCCATAAGTGTGGTCACCATCTGTCACCATACCACGTTATTACAATACTATTATTGACCAAATTCCCTAGCCTGTACTTTTCATCTCCATGACTTATTTGTCTTATAAGTGGAAGAGTATAATTTTCTTTAATCATACTAATGGCATATCTTTAGTGAAACAAAAGTGAAAACTCTTCTTGAGTTTCTTGAGCTTTCTTGAGGTGGTTGTTGATAAAGAAGAAAATTAAAATTACCCAGAACCCCACTACCCAGAAATCACCATTATCTTTCCTAGTTTTTTTTCTTCCCATATGTATTTGTAATCATTAAAAATTAAATGGGAAGTTTTTTTTTAATTTTATTTTATTGCGGCAAGAACACAACATGAGAACTTTCCTTCTTAAGCTTTCTTTTTTTTTAATTTTCAATTAGCCAACATATAGTACATCATTAGTTTTTGTGGTAGTGTTCAGTGATTCATTAGTTGCGTATGACACCCAGTGCTCATCACCACACGTGCCCTCCTTAATACCCATCCCCTGGTTACCCCATCCCCCCACCCCCTCCCTTCTGTAACCCTCAGTTTGTTTCCCGGAATCCAGAGTCTCTCATGGTTTGTCTCCCTCTCTGATTTCTTCCCATTCAGTTTTCCCTCCCTTTCCCTGTGGTCCTCTGCACTATTCCTTATGTTCCACATATGAGTGAAACCATATGATAATTGTCTTTCTCTGCTTGACTTATTTCACTTAGCATAATCCCCTCCATTCCATCCATGTCGATGCAATTCTCAACTTTCTAAGTGTACAATACATTATTGTCAGCTATAGGTGCAATATTGTACACCCAATCTCTAGAGCTTATTCATCTTGCTTAATGGAAACTTTCTGCCCAGTGATTAGTGACTTCTCATTTCCCCCTGCCTCTAGCCCCTGGCAACCACCATGCCACTCTTTGATTCTATGAATTTGACTATTTTATATACCTCATATAAATGGAATCATGGTGTTCATCTTTGTGACTGGCTTATTTCATTTAACATAATGTCCCCAAAGTTCATCCATGTTGCTGCATGGTGAAGAAGTTCCTTCTTTTTCTTTTTTGAGGCCGAACAGTGTTCCATTGTATGTTATATACCACATTTTCTTTACCCATGCACCTACTCTCTGTGTTTTTACTATTAACATCTTTCTTGATCTATGTTTTTATCTTACTTTCTTGGGCTATAGTCCTCATGAGAGAGAAAGGGAGGAGATGTGTGTTTGTCACTTTCAGTATATATGTCTAATTTTCCCCACAATATTTGAACTGCTTAACAACCCCCCCCCCGCCCCCGCAACTGAAAATCAGACTAAGAAAGATAATGGTGACTTCTGGGTAGTCGGCTTCTGGATAATTTTAATTTTCTTCTTTGTAACTTCTAATTTTAATTTTTTAGAATGAGTATACATTACTTTTAAAATCAGAAAAATATATCATTAAGGG
Organism: Eumetopias jubatus; assembly: GCF_037043125.1. Taxonomy (NCBI): domain Eukaryota; kingdom Metazoa; phylum Chordata; class Mammalia; order Carnivora; family Otariidae; genus Eumetopias; species Eumetopias jubatus. Next base: position 29,282,660 of record NW_028274817.1, read on the forward strand.
AAGCCCAATATAATATACAGGGGAAAGCATATTGCATAGTAAGCATAAAGTAATGCTTATTGAAACTGAAAGATAAAATATTTTACACATTTTATAGATTTTCTTTTTTTGGTGTTGTAAAACGTAGGGTCATCAATGTACAGAAACCTATTGCATTTCTATACACCAATAACGAAGCAGCAGAAAAAGAAATCAAGGAATTGATCTTGTTTACAATTGTACCTAAAACCATAAGATACCTAGAAATAAACCTAACCAAAGAGGTAAAAGATCTGTACTCTGAAAACTACAGAACACTTATGAAAGAAATTGAAGAAGACACAAAGAAATGGAAAAATGTTCCATGCTCATGGATTGGAAGAACAAACGTTGTTAAAATGTCTATGCTACCCAAAGCAATCTACACATGTAAGGCAATCCTTATCAAAATGCCACCAGCATTTTTCACAGAGCTAGAACAAACAATCTTAAAATTTGTATGGAACCACAAAAGACCCCAAATAACCAAAGCAATCCTGAAAAAGAAAACCAAAGTGGGGGGCATCACAATCCCAACTTCAAGGTCTATCACAAAGCTGTAATCTTCAAGACAGTATGGTACTGGCACAAAAACAGACACATAGATCAATGGAACAGAATAGAGAGCCCAGAAGTGGACCCTCAACTCTATGGTCAACTAATCTTCGACAAAGCAGGAAAGAATGTCCAATGGAAAAAAGTCTCTTCAACAAACAGTGTTGGGAAAACTGGACAGCCACATGGAGAAGAATGAACCGGGACCACTTTCTTACACCATACACAAAAATAAATTCCAAATGGATTAAAGACCTAAATGTGAGACAGGAAACCATCAAAATCCTAGAGGAGAACACAGGCATCAACCTCTGTGACCTCCGCCACAGCAACTTCTTACTAGACGTGTCGCCACAGGCAAGGGGGAAAAAAGCAAAAATGAACTATTGCAACTTCATCAAGATAAAAAGTTTCTGTACAGCAAAGGAAACAATCAACAAAACTAAAAGGCAACCCCCAGAATGGGAGAAGATATTTACAAATGACCTATCAGATAAAGGGTTAGTATCCAAAGTCTATAAAGAACTTATCAAACTCAACACCCCAAAAACAAATAATCCAGTTAAGAAATGGGCAGAAGATATGAATAGATATTTTTCCAAAGAAGACATCCAGGTGGCTAACAGACACATGAAAAGATGCTGAACATCACTTATCATTGGGGAAATGCAAATCAAAACTACAATGAGATACCACCTCACACCTGTCAGAATGGCTAAAATGAACAACACAGGAAACAGCAGATGTTGGTGAGGATGTAGAGAAAAGGGAATCCTCTTACACCGTTGGTGGGAATGCAAACTGGTGCAGCCACTCTGGAAAACAGTATGGAGGTTCCCCCCAAAAGTTAAAAATAGAACTACCTTACAATCCAGCAATTGCACTACTACGCATTTACCCAAAGGATACAAAAATACAGATTCAAAGGGGTACATTCACCCCGATGTTTATAGCAGCATTATCAACAATAGCCAAACTATGGAAGGAACCCAACTGTTTATCGACTGATGAGTGCATAAAGAAGATATGGTATATATATCTTCTTCGGTGTGTGTGTGGTTTGTATATATGGTGTGTGTGTGTATATATATATATATATATATATATTTCGTATATATATATAATGGAATATTAACCAACAAAAAAGTGAAATCTTGCCATTTGCAATGACGTGGATGGAGGTAGAGAGTATTATGCTAAGCGAAATAAGTCAGTCAGAGAAAGACAAATATCATATGATTTCACTCATTATGTGGAATTTAGGAAACAAAACAGATGAACATGGGAGAAGGGGAAGAAAAGAGAGAGGGAAACAAACCATAAGAGACTTTTTAAAAAAGATTTTATTTCTTTATTTGAGAGAGAGAGTGAGAGAGCAGGGTGGGGGGCAGAGGGAGAAGCAGTCTCCCCACTGAGCAGGGAACCCGATGTGGGACACAATCCCGGGATTCTGGGATCATGACTCCAGCCGAAGTCAGGCACTTAACCAACTGAGCCACCCAGGCACCCCAAGAGACTTTTAATGATAGAGAACAAACTGGGGGTTGATAGAGGGAGGTGGGTAGAAGATGGGCTAAATGGGCAATGGGGATTAAGGAGGGCACTTGTTATGATGAACACTTGGGTGTTATATGTAAGTGATGAATCACTAAATTCTACTCCCAAAACCAATATTGCACTATATGTTAACTAATTAGAATTGAAATAAAAATTTGGAGAGGAAAAAAAACCCCAAAACAATAAAAAAAAAGAATAAAACAAAAAAATATAGGGTCAAATTCTGTTTATCTTTCTATGCATGTAGATTCTATATTTGACTTTTTGACTTCATTTCATTTTAAAGTGATTTATCTTCAGGATAATATGAGTCATGTTTTGGCATCATTTTCAATTTTTGATATTGTTTCGTTTATTTTCCCTTGTGTTTAGCACAGTCACTTGCCATCAATGTCACTAGCATCAAAATAACATATGGACCAGAAAGTCAAAAGTGGGTATGAAATAACTTACAGTAACAAGTTGTTCCTGCATAGACATACTTTAGTTTTATTTCATATGCCTACTCAACATTGAGGGAACATGCTTATATAACACATTTTTAAGTTTTTCTCCTTAGATCTATTAAAATGTCCCTTGTAGAAAAACAGCTAAACTTTTACTCAAGCTTTTAAAAGGTAATAACGGCAAGTATTTGAAATACAGTTAATGGTAATTATGAAATTGTGAAATGGAAAGAACACTTCTTTACAGGACTTGGAATTTCGGTGCTTTATAATTAAAAATACTCCATTTGAGCTGTAATAAATTTAACATTTTTAAAGAAAGTTAACTCTGATTACAGCTATTAAACATATTTTCTTTTAGAAATATCCTTTAACATTTGGATGCATCAACTTTTCAATTAATAACACGGTGACATTTTCTTTCTAAAACTGATTATTGTATTTCCTTAGTTATGAATAAATCACAGAGCCAGAATAAGACATTCAAATTCATGCTCCTGCACCAATTATCTCTGAAACTTCAAATTTAGATTCCTTACTTGCAACCTTTCAGTTGCTTGGTAATGTGCATCTATTTCTACTCCATTAACACCACCCTTTCATTTCAAACTGCAGCGCCGCCGAGCAGCAGAGATCCGATTGCCTTAGAAGTACTAAAAACCTCCGGGTCGGTCAGGGCAACACCCAGCAAGTGTTCCCGAATTTAAGTTTCAAGTTGTAACAAATACAGAGTTGTATTGGAGCTAAAACTGGAAGCAACCAAGGTGTCCCTCAATAGGTGAGGGGATGAACAAATTGTGGTATTTCCATGCAATGGCGTTCAACGATACAAATCAGCTACGACTCCACACAACATTATGGTTGGATCTTAGATGTATTTTGCTAAGTGAAAGAAGTTGGACCAAAAGGCTACATAATGTATGATTCCATTCATTGACATTCTGGAAAAGGCAAAACTAGAGAGGTAGAAAACAGATTCATGATTGCCAGTAGTTTAGAGAGGAGGAGAACTTGACTAGGGAGGCACAGGAGATTTTTCTAGTAAGACAGAGCTAATCAGTATGGCACTGTGGTGGTGATACATGATGTTATGCCTTTGTCAAAATCCTTAGAACTCTACAGCACAAAGAGTAAAACCTTAATGTGTGAAAAAAGATTTTTTAAAAAAATCAACCAGGAAGTTGGAGGATCCAAGAGTGAAATGCAGACTGTGAGTAATGGATGGCACTGTATTACTAATGGATGACATAGCTTCCCTGAAGGGAGTGTGGGGAAAATGATGCTGACCCAAGTAACTTTGCAAAATGGTGTTTTGTCTGGTTAATATAAAGCTAAAGACAAATGAGTGCATAAATATTCTACTCTGGTTGTTTCCCATGGGGGCACAGGTACAAATTCTGAAACTGCCGTACAGATCTACATGGAGAAAGTAAGTAAATGGATGGCAGATGGTGGGAGCCCGGTTCCCACCTGTAGTGGGAGGTTGTAGGGGGAGGCTACAGAGAAGCCAGGGGAGGACCCTAGAATGACCCGAGTGGTAATGAACTCATGTTCAGCTTAATACAGATACAGGTGGATAGATACAGAAATAATTACTGATACGTAATTATTTTTTGGTATATAGGGGTTGGTATATAGGCAGATCCTTCCCAGCTCTGTTCACTGAAGGGGCCCAGAAGCAACCACAGCCCAGTAGCAATGAGCACACCCAATTCCCTGATACTGGTTTGTAAAGCTATTCTCCAACCAAAGGAACCAAGGCTCCTTGGAGAAATAGCTGATTCTAGGATGGGGGCAGGGAATATAAGAGATGAACCTGGAACATCTTGTAGTGCCAGAAAGTACGGAAGCGCTAAAAAAAAAAAAAAAAAATCCCCAAATAATGGGGGGATGTCCAAAGGACACTGGAGCCAATCTGAAAGAGTTTCCATGAACAAAGCTGAGCCAAATATGCAATGCTAGCATTGGATTATAAACCAAAGTAAAAAAGAAATATCTATGTGTCCATACTGATATAAATAAATGATTGAATAAATAAGTAAATATGAGAGGAGAGAGACAAATCTCCCGTGCAGAAGAATTCCAAGTAATTTACGTAGATATACTGCCCTTAAAGAGGTGGAACATAGCTCCCTACTCTTTAAGCATGGGCTGGGCATAGTGCTAGAGAGTGTGGTATGGCATGGGAGGGTGGGGAAGAGTAATGTTACATTGAAGCTGATAAACACTACCTCCAGGTGGGTGACCGAAGTCAACATCAATGGTGATAAGTTACATGCTATCAATGTGAGATATGATGTGAGAAAGGCACTTGACTTCTGTGGTTTTCCTCTCCCCACCCACACCTTTTTATAAACTCATGTTAAAAAAACATCACATGTGGGGGCACCTGGGTGGCTCAGTCGGTTAAGCTTCTGACTCTTGAACTCAATCTCACGGTCATGAGTTCAAGCCCCACACTGGGCTCCATGCTGGGCGTGCAGCCTATTAAAAAAAAAAAAAAAACCATCAGATGTAAATCCAATACAATTCCAACAAAATTTTTCCTTCAAAAGCTAATTATAAAATATATACCAAAGAATAAAAGGCCAAAAATAGCCAGGATAGCACCAAATACTAATAATGAATGCAGGATTTACCCCTCCTCCCCCCCCATGAAATCAAGACTTATTATAAAGCTATAATTATTTTTTTTATTTTTTTCAAAGATTTTATTTATTTATCTGAGAGAGAATGAGAGAGGGCACATGAGAGGAGAGAGGGTCGGAGGCAGAAGCAGACTCCCCGCTGAGCAGGGAGCCCGATGCGGGACTCGATCCCGGGACTCTGGGATCATGACCTGAGCCGAAGGCAGTCGCTTAACCGACTGAGCCACCCAGGCGTCTGAGGAGCTAAGATTTTTAAACAGGAGTATTAGGACAAGGGCAAGAAAGCGGATTCGTACATTTTTAAGGGAAATTTTTTAAGGACCCAAACATAGTAAATGATACAGTCTCTCCTACCCTCCATTACTCAGAACAGGGCTCCCTCAGGTATGTCCAGTGCTTGGTTTCCCTGCGTGGTGTATATCTTTTACCCATTTGAGTTCTCTTTCCCCCAATCTGTGTGGGTACCAAGTGAAGCAAAAGAGAATTGTGATTACCTCAAACTATTCTCTTAACTTTTATATTTATGGTTAAGTTCAGGAAAGTAAGTAAATGTGCCTTCAAAAGAAGTACATATTGGATAACTCCTGAGTTCGCAAATCTGTGGTTATGTCCCCTTTATTTCTCAGGGCATCTGTGGCCTATATTTAAATATAGCTTTCGCCCTCAGTTGGCGAAAACATTCTTCAGTGTGATCAGATAACGCCAGTGATAATAAAATGGGCATTTTCTATTTCTGTACGTTATTCATGAAATGCAGTGTCACTCGATTAGATGGCTAGAGATCATGTCATCTCTATTAAGAATTCATAGGCTTCAACATATTTGTTTTCAAACTTTAGCAAAGGGACTATGGAAAGGCTAAAATAAATCAATAAACAAAATCAGTCTGCGTAAGAGCAAGTTGATACATGAAGGAAAAAAAATAACCCGAACTCATATACTTGATGAGAATAAGACACTTGGAAAGCAATGGAGCTGAAAAACAGAAACAACAACAAAAAGAAAAGCAATGGGGTTGGAAATTAAGCAAGCCGATCCGTGGAATGGACGTGGCCTCAGAGCATACGGGGGCAGCTGAAAACGTCCCTGTACTTGTGGGGGGAGGCGGCAGGAGGAGGTCAGCGCCGGTTGCTACGTCCTCTGTGCATTGCTAAGGTGTGTTGTATCCCGTCGGTGTATGCCCACCTTCATGTCCACCCACAAAGACTGGGAACTCTTTTTTTTTTTTTAAAGATTTTGTTTATTCATTTGAGAGAGAGAGCACCAATGGGGGGTGGAGAGGCAGAGGGAGAGGGAGAAGCAGACTCTCTGCTGAGCAGGGAGCCCCACGCGGGGCTCGATCCCAGGACCCCAAGATCATGACCTGAGCTAAAGGCAGACACTTAACCGACTGAGCCACCCAGGCGCCCTAAGACTGAGGACACTTAACTCTTTATGACTTGAACATCTCGGTATTTTGGCACACAATAGATGCTCTCTCTTTCCTTTCTCCCTCCCTCCCATCCTCTGTCCCTGCCTCCCTCCCTTCCTTTCTCAGTCTCTCTCTCTCTCTCATATATATATATATATATATATTTATTTAATTACATACATATATACAGGTTTAATTGAATGGTAGTGAAAGATTAGAAGTCCTAGCATTCTGAGACCATATGACGAACAAAAGGCTCGAAGCTCAGCAGGAATCCAGAGATGGCTAGGAAACAACTATTGAGGCTTCAGGATTGTCTAAGATTAAGAACTAAGTCCCAAAGTTTACAGTAACTAAAAATTGTAGCACTTCAAAGAGAAAAAAGAGGCTGGAGGAAAAATCCTATCGCGGGGCCCTCTAAGTTCAAGGTGAAGGCGTTTCGGCTCTGAATTGTGGCCCCACCCGGTGCCGCAGGGCTGTGGCAAAGCAGGATGTGAACTAGGATCTCCAGGAATTTAAGTGTAATAAGGGGCAGGAAACATAAAACAAGGACCAATAACTACAATACAAGTTAAAATATCTGCCCACTGAGAAGCGAATGGAAATGAGGCTGGATGAGATCTGCACATGGAGACATGGGAGGGAGGCAGTTGAGACTGAACAAATGGAGGGGGGAAGGGGTGGATGATAGTTGGGGTGTATGGAGATGTGGCTTTGATATATAATTCACATACCATACACGTCACCCCCGAAAGTGTACAATTGAGCATTTTGTGGTATAGTCACAGACTTGTGCATCTATCCACAGAATCCATTTTAACGTTTTCGTTCCCCTTAAAAGAAACCCCTAGGTATTAGCCATCAATACCGGCCCCTCCCCCCATCCCTAAGAACCCCCTACGTTACTTTCTAATCATTTGCCACGTCTGGATGTCTCATATAAATGGACTCATAATATGCGGCATTTTTACTTCCTGACCATTATGAATAATGCTTCTATGAACCTTTGCGTACAAGTTTTTGGGCGGAAGTATGTTCTCTGTTTATTTGGGGTATATACGTAGGAGTAGCGTTGCTGGGATATATGATAACTCTATGTTTAACCTTTTGGGGAATTGCCAAAATGTTTTCCAAAGCCACTGAGCCATTTTCTATTGTCACCAGCAAGCGAGGAGTGTTCCCATTGCTCCACACCCTCATCAACACTTGCAATTGACCTGTATTTTTGCTTACAGGCATCCTAGGAGTGTGAAGTGGCATCTCATGGCGGCTTTGACTTATATTTTCCCTGATGGGCTGATGGTATTGAGCATCTTATCCTGTGCTCATTGGCCATTCGTATAGCTTCTTTGGAAAAATGTCCATGCAAATCTTTTGTGCCTATGATTAAATTGAGTAATTTGCCTTTTTATCGCTGAGTTCTACGAGTTCTTTATATATTCTGGCCACAGGTACCTTACCAGAAATATGATTTGCAAATATTTTCTCTCATTCTGTGGGTTGTCTTTTCACTTTCTTGAAGATATCCTTTGAAGCACAAAATATTTTAATTATCAGCATACCCAATTGATCTATTTTTTCTTTGGTTGTTTGTGCATTTGGTGTCATACCTAATCAACCATTGCTTAACCAAGGTCACAAAGATTTATGCCTGTATTTTCTTCTAAGAGTTTTATAGTTTTAACCATTACATTTAGATCTTTTATCCATTTTGAGCTAATTTTTTTTTAAAGACCCCATCCATTCTTTGACAGAGAGAGACACAGCGAGAGAGGGAACGCAAGCAGGGGGAGTGGGAGAGAGAGAAGCAGGCTCCCTGCCGAGCAGGGAGCCCGATGCGGGACTCGATCCCAGGACCCTGGGACCATGACCTGAGCCAAAGACAGATGCTTAATAGACTGAGCCACTCAGGCGCTCCATGAGCTAATTTTTATATATAGTATGAGGTAAGGACCCAACTTCATTCTTTTACAGGTGGCTCCCCGGTTGTCCCAGCACCATTTGTTGAAGAGCATATTCTTGAATTGTCTTTGTACCCTTGTCAACAATCAATTGACAACAATTTTCTAACTGGTTTCCTCCTGTTTCCCATCCTACCATCATCTCCCACCCACTCCATCCCTTACCCACGCCGACGCTACAGTCACCTTTGAGATCGTAAATCTGATGTATCACCAAATCTAGTGATCGTTTCTCTATCCTTCACCTTTTAGCAACATTTAACATGCTTGACCGCACTTCCCTTCATGAAACACTCTCCTCACGTTACTCTGGGCGAACACTCCCCCGATTTTCTTCATACTTCACCAACCCCTTCTTCCAAGTTCCTTTTGCAGGACCCCACTACTCTGCTCAATCTCCACATGTTGGGACTGCCCAGGGCTCTATCCCAGGACTCCTGTTCTCCACAGATTCTCTCTAGCAATCGCCTCCAGTCCCATGGCTTTAAATACTGTCGCTGCTGATGACTCGCAAAATTTTATCTCCCAAATTGACTTTTTCCATGAACTTCAGGCTTGTATACCTATAGCTCTCCACTTGCGTGGCATCTCAAACATAGTATGTCTCCCAAACAGTACTTTTGATTCTCTTGTACGTCCCATCAGTGTTTCCCATTTTAGTACCAAGCTGCCCAAGCCAAAAACCTAATAGTCACCTTTGTTTCCGTCCATGATTTTACACCCAGCTGCAATCTCTTAGCAAGTCCTATTTCCTCTACCTTCAAAACATATCCCAAATCCATCCACTTCATCTCAACCACCACGGTGTTAGGCCAAGCCACTTAATCATTTCTTTCCCAGATGACTACAGTGGCCTCCTTACTGGTCTCTCTGCTTTAATTCATCACACACACACACACACACACACACACACACACACTCCATTCTCCATACAGTGGCCAGAGCAATCTTGTAAAAACATAAAGCAGATCATGGTATTCCTTTACTTAAGACTTGTCAATGACGGGCACCTGGCTGGCTCGGTTGGTAGAGCACAGGACTCTTGATCTCAGGGTCCTTTGTTCAAGCCCCACGTTGGGTGTAGAGCTCACTTAAAAAACAAAACAAAACTTGGCAATGGCTTCCCCTGACACATAAAAGAAAATCTAAATCATATCCTACATGCTTTATACAATAGGGACTCTGCCTATCATTATACCCTGATGTTATACCATCCCCCCTTCTTGCTTATTATGTTCCAGTTCCTCTAGCTGGATTTCAGTGTCTTACATACACCAAGCACATTACGGTCACAGAATCTGGCTTCAGCTCTTTCCTCTGCCTGACAAACTCTTTCCCTCCACATCTTCCCATGATTGGCTGTTCTCTGCCATTCAGTTAGTGCCTTAGAAGTCATGTCCTCGGGAAAGGCCTGCCCTCCCAAACTAAATGAGCTCCTTTACTCGATTTCCATCACTATCACATCACTCAGTTACATTTTCATCACAGAGCTTACCACTGCTTGATATTTTCTTGTATATTTACTGTTTTGTTCATGTTCTCTTTCCTCTCCTTGAATTCTAAAGGAAGCTCTATGAGATCAGGGACCTTGTTTATCTTATTCAGCACTTCTTCTACAGCACCTAGGACACGCATTCCATAAATATTGGGCGAATTCACTCTAAATTTGGAACAAAAGCCTGAGGTACGAGCTAAGGAGTGAGTGAGAGAGAGAGAGTTAGGAATATTCACAGATGTAGATAATGCTGATAGCAGGGTGGAGGGCTGAGTATTGACTGAGGTGGATCTTAGCTGAAATATCATGATGTATTAGTCTGGGTTCTCCGGACAGACAGAATCAATGGTATATATATATATATATATATATATATATATATCGTTGACAAGTTCCCAAATCTGCTGAGTGAGTTGGCAAGGTGAAGACCCAGGAGGGTCCATGGTGTAATTCCAGTCTGAGAGCCAGGAGGCTTGAGACCCAGGAAGAGCTGATGTCTCAGTGGAGTCCGAAAGCAGGAGAAAACTGATGTCCTAGCTCACATGCAGTCAGGCAGGAGGAATTCTTACTTAGGGGAAGATCACCCTCTGTGGTCTATGCAGGCCTTCAACTGATTAGATGAGGCCCACCCACATTAGGGAGGGTGATCTGCTTTACTCTCTCTACCGATTCCGATGTTAATCCCATCCAGAAACATCCTCACGGACACACTCAGAGTAATATTTGATCAAATATCTGGGCAGTCAAGTTGCCCCATAAAGTTAACCATCACAAATGATAACTTCCTTCTGTATCATTTGTCACTTTTCAAAGAACATTCACATATTTCCTCATATCGTCTTTATAGCTACTGTGTATGTCGGGAAGGGAGGTATTAAACCTAGGGAACACTGAGCCTCTGAAAGGATCCCTGAGACTGAAATCCAGCTGGCCAGATTCCCAACTCCGTCCATCAGCTCAGACCCCACTCCCAAGGAACACTGGACCGTCTAGACAGTGTCACGGAAATAATAGGGACTCGGGCAATCGGCATGGAAACTGAAGAAGGTATTCCCTAAATGACCAGACAGGTCCCACAACCTGTACCTTCTAGCATTGTCTAACATTGTCTTTGCCCATATGTGGGTTTAAATGAGTTGCTTAAATGTGTTGCTTTATGGCTCACCTGGATGATATAGAGGGCACCTAGCGCCTGGCTGCAGGGGAAAAAGAGAGTGGGAAGTGTGTATGAAGAAACTGGAGGGGGGGTGAGGTAGGAACAGAAAGCCACTACCTCAAGTGGCTTTATGCAACCGGAATTCAGTGGGAGGAGATTTGTGAATAACTGGAAAGGGCAAATAGAATAAATGGATGTATCCTTTCCAAATAGCCCAGACCTATTTCTATTCAGTCAATGCTTTTTTTTAAAAATACCCTATCTACTCAGTCAATGCTTTTTTTTTTAAGATTTATTCATTTTTTTATTTGAGAGAGAGACGGTGCAAGTGGGGGGTGGGGCAGAGGGAGAGGGAGAAGGGGAGAAGCAGACTCTCCACTGAGCGTGGAGCACCATGCAAGGCTCAATCTCAGGACCCTGAGATCATGACCTGAGTCAAAATCAAGAGACAAGAGCTGAAATCAAGAGCCACCCAGGCACTCCCAGTCAATGTTTTAACTCTTTTATCTCTTTTTAAAAAAAGATTTTATTTATTCATTTGAGAGAGAGAGAGAGAGCGCGCGTGCATGCATGCACACGTGAGCACGAGCAGGGGGAGGGGGAGGGGCAAAGGCAGAGGGAGAAGCAGGCTCCCCGCTGAGCAGGGACCCTGGGGCTCGATCCCAGGACCCTGAGATCATGACCTGAGCTGAAGGCAGCCGCTTAACCGACTTGAGCCACCCAGACGCCCCCAGGCAATGTTTTAATTCTTTAATCTCTACCTTTTCCCTCTTAATTCCAACATGTGCATATTTGCTATGGCTCATCATGTTACCATTCCTAAACATGGTATAGTGGTGAGTGTCAATGAGAGCATTCAGAAGGGGGCAGAACCTCCCAGCAATAGACTTACAAGTTTTAATGCAGGAAATTATCTTCTCAGGATTAAAATAAATGAACGCACATATAATTCTGCCATGCTGCCTTATAGATGCCAGTCAGGGCGAACATCCCCTTCAGTCTGGGAAGTCTTCCTCTCGGATTGGACCGATGAGCTTTGTAAGTTAAATATTAAGAGAGTGGTACGTTATGATGTGTAACCTTGGCTCCGTTACTTGACCTCCCTGAGCCCCTGTCTCTCCGTCTATAAAATGGGGAAAATAGCAGTCTCCTTTCAGCATCGTTTTGGGGCTGAAATATGATACTGCACTTAAGTGCTTAGCACAATTCCTGGCGCATAGGGACAGGTCAATAATATTAGCCCGTAGTGTTTAATGTAAAACAAATGTCATTATAAAGGAAAGTAGCAAACTTCCAGTTACAAGATAAATCAGTCACAGGGATGAAAAGCGCAGCACTGGGAATATAGTCAATAATACTGTAATAATTTTGAATGGTGACAGATCGTGATTCCCCTCACTGTGGTGAGCACTGGGTAATGTATCCAACTGTCGAGGCGCCAGGTTGCACACCTGACACTAATATAACATGGCATGTGTTGATATACTTCAATTTTTTTTTAAAATATTTCAAGCCCCATGTTGGGTGTAGAGCTCATTATCCGCAGCGGACGCCTCTGACCACCACTCCCATAAAGTTCACCCTTTCTCAGTCTTTACTCCTACCTGCTCTCGGCCAAATGCGATCAAAGACAACAAATAAATATATTTGAGAGAGACAGTGACAGAGAGTGCACAGGTGGGGAGGAGAGGGAGAAGGCAGGTTCCCCGCTGAGCAGGGAGCCCGATGCGGGACTCGTCCCAGGCCCCCGAGACCGTGACCTGAGCCGAAGGCAGACGCTGAACGACTGAGCCACCCAGGCGCCCCATCAGTGTTTAAAAACATGTCCCTGAGGTTCTCGGAGGAAACCTGTAGAGGCTCCCGGCCGGGACTGCAGCCCTGCTCTGCCCATGGCCGCAGTCCCGCCATGAGAGGTGGGGGGCCGCAGGAGCGCCCCGCGCTCACCCCGCGGAGAGGGTTGGCACCGCGCACTAGGGCAGTGCGTCATTAGGAAGCCGCATGGGGCCACTGAGCCCACGCCTCCTCATCGACATTTCTGTGCCTCTCCTCTTTGCATTTGGAACACAAGGGGGTGCTTCGGGGGCGTCCACACAATAGCTCTTTGATGACTGATTCTGGGACAATTAAACATGCGCGCTGATCTTGCCTTCGGCTTTGTGTTCGTGAACCAATACGGAAGCCGTGTTCCTGGAAAAAAAAAAAAAGAATGCTGCCTTTGGAGCCTGGAAGCCTGTCGATTTCCTATGACTACAATCTGGGACTGAAAGGCTATGTGGCAAATTGGTCATTTTGATTGGCGGGGGTGGGGGTGGGGGATCATCCAAGCACAGCCAGCCCTGAAATTGGCTTTTGGAGCCTGGTGTGGGAAAGACTTGACAGCAACTTCATGGAAGCTCGCTTGCAGAATTTTCTTTCTCTGGAGGAAAAAAAATAAAAGAAAAAAAAGAAAGGAGAGAGAGAAAGAAAGAATGGAGGGAGGAAATGTGGGAGGGAGGGGAAGGAAGGAAGGAAGGAAGAAAGACATGCAGTAAGAAACAGCTTGATTAGTGCTCTATTTCCAGAGACAGAAACTAGCAAAATAGCCTTCAATTTGAGGACTAGTCAGTTTCACTGGCTGAGTGACCAAGAGACACCTACCTATAAGGGACATCGGGTGTACAGGGAGCCCAGGGGGCACCCACGTGGCCAAAGGATACTTTCTACTGACAGTAAGGAACAGCACCACTTTTCTAAATGGGTTGGACAAACCATTCCAACAGTATAAACGTGGAGAACCCTGGGGTACCTCTGCCCTTGGCAGAAGTCTAACGAACAGAAGGGAGTTAAAGCATAATCTGTTCCTTACCACGCAGAAGGGAGGCACAGAGAGAGGCCCATGTTTCACGCACAGCTCTGTGGGCTGTGTGCCCTTTGATGTGACCAACACATGCTTAGGGCTGGTCCTTAGCTTTTTTTTTTTTAAGATTTTATTTATTTATTTGTGTGTGTGGGAGAGAGAGAGAACGCACAAGCAGGGGAAGAGGCAGAGGGAGAAGCAGACTCCCCGCCGAGCAGGGAGCCCGATGCGGGGCTCGATCCCCGAGACTCCAGGATCATGCCCTGAGCCGAAGGCAGACGCTTAACCAACTGAGCCACCCGGGCACCCCTGGTCCTTAGCTTTTAAAAGATGCAGAAATTAAATTGGGCCACTGCCTCCTCTGGGGTGATGAGGCTCTGAGGAAATAATTCTCATTAACCAAGCTCACAATAGACTGATTTCCAAAAAGCTTTCCAAAAATAATTTGGGGGCAAGACTTAGTCATGATTCATAATCTTCGGTACTTACTCTGTGACAGGGACTCTGAAAACATGCTTGACATGGTTTATTTCATTTAAACTTCACACAATAATCCTGTGATACAGTATGAAGTTCTGTTTCATCCTCACATCGTACGTAAGGAAATGAAGCCTCAGACGGAGGAAGTAATCCACAGATGATCAATGACAGATCTGTGTGTCTCCCAAGCCGTTAGGACAATCTCATGTCATAATAGTAAGAGCCCCTTCCTCAGGCAGCTCGGGAGAATATGGGAGGAGAGAGAGAGAAGAAGGCCTATTAAGTGGAAAACAGTCTCTCTCCTCCTGCCTATGACTCAGCTGCAGCTATGACTCACGGAAGACTGACGGTCACTGAGCAAGTTGGAAATGACCCTGGACTTCAGGACGAGAGCCAACGCCTGAGTGCAGCAGCGCTGCTCATTATCCGCAGCGGACGCCTCTGACCACCACTCCTATGAAGTTCACCATTTCTCAGTCTTTACTCCGGCCTGCTCTAGGCCAAATGCGATCAAAGACAACAAATAAGGTGCCTGAGTCTGCTGTTTGCGGGGTGGGGTGGGCAGAGGTGGGTTCCGAGACCCAAGGGAAGTTGACCAAGGAGCAACTTCCAGGATCCAGGTAGTGGTCTCAGCACTGGTACGGTTGGTGAGATTGGAGACTCTGGCCCCTCTGATGGGGCTGATGTTGATCAGGTGACAGAGTTTCCTCCCACCAGATGCTGAGGAGATAGAATGTGTGTGTGCGTGTGTGTGTGTGTGTGTGTGTGTGTGTGTGTGTGTGTGTGTCTCCTTCATTGTATGACCCAGACAAGAAACAAATTTCTCTAAGTCAAACCCCGTTCTTAGCCGCAGGTGCAAAATAAAATAGCCGCCGTCGGGCCTAGTAGCCAGTTCCGCGCTCGAGTCACCGTGCGCCGGGGGGCTGCAGAAGCTGATATGTCGACTGTCTGCAGAGCATCGAGCGGCTGTGCAGTCGGGTGGTGCGCGTCCTGGGCTGTAACCCGGGACCCATGACCCTGCAGGGCACCAACACCTACCTGGTAGGGATCGGCACCAGGAGAATCCTCGTTGACACTGGAGAACCAGCAATTCCAGAATATATCAGCTGTTTAAAGCAGGCTCTGACTGAATTTAACGCAACAATCCAGGAAATCATAGTGACTCATTGGCACCGTGATCATACTGGGGGCATAGGAGATATTTGTAAAAACATCAATAATGACACTGCATATTGCATTAAAAAACTCTCACGGAATCCTCCGAGAGAAGAAATTATAGGAGATGGAAAGCAACAGTATGTTTATCTGGAAGATGGAGATGTGATTAAAACTGAAGGTGCCACTCTCAGAGTTATACACACACCTGGCCACACTGATAATCATATGGCTCTACTTTTAGAAGAGGAGAATGCAGTCTTTTCTGGAGATTGCATCCTAGGGGAAGGAACAACTATATTTGAAGACCTCTATGATTATATGAACTCCCTAAAAGAGCTATTGAAACTCAAAGCTGATATTATATATCCAGGACATGGCCCAGTAATTCATAATGCTGAAGCTAAAATTCTAGAATACATTGCTCACAGAAATTCCGAGAACAGCAAAGTCTTACATTGTTTCGTGATAATTTTGAAAAATCATTTACAGCAATGGAGCTTGTAAAAAAACATTTACAAGAATACTCCTGAGCATTTATGTAAAATGGCTGAACATAATGTCTTGCTGCATTTGAAAAAATTAAAAAAAGAAGGAAAAATATTTAGCAACACGGATCCTGAGAAGAAATGGAAAGCTAATCTTTAGTTTCAGATTAATGAAAGCTTTTGTTGGTTTGTTTTATTTTTAGAGAATGGTATGTTTTCTTAACTATAATTATTTACAGGGAATATAGAGTATAGAACATTGAAAATAATCCCAAATATACTTTAAAATAATGTCTTATTCCTTCTAAAATATATATTACATTTTACATGTATAATATAGCTTGCTTATCTAATCTGAGTGTTATAACATTTTACCAAAAATTCAGAATCCAACAGTTTATCCATGTTCAACAGATTCATGGTTACTTTAAAAATAATAAAAGTTATATAAGTTAAACTGGGAAAAAATAAAAAATAAAATAAAATAGCCACCTTATAGAAGGCTTGCGATCCCCCACGCTAAACGAAAGTGGGTCAGTTAATCTGTTTACATCTGGTTTGCAGAGGTGTCGCTGAGATGAAAGAAACTAAAGGTGGGTATTCATTTCCAGCAGTTTCTGTATTAATCATCGCCTTTCTACCTGACACTTGTAGGCCTAATGGGAACTTACGGTTATTGTCATAGGTTGTGGCATGGGGCCGGGGGGAGGGGTGGGGAGGGGGATGAGGGCAGCAAGGGATGTGGCAACTGGGCAGATTAGCCCTTTTAACCTTGGTAAACCCTCCGGTTCCCAAGCCTACGTTTGGTTTTGGGGCTTTGTGTGTGTGTACAGGTACATCCTGTGGGTTCTTGCCACACACGTGGCTTTACTCTCAAGTACCGTGGGCTGGTACTCATCTGCCCCCCTGGCCTGCCCCCTCTTGCCGGGGTGACAGACTCTTAGGGAATCACCCAGGCCAAGTGGCACCAGGCTTTTCAGACCTCAGTCTTCGGCTTTCTGCTTTGTCGGGTTCTGTCCTTCCGCGTCCTTCCACCCCCGACCCGAAGACAGAGACACCACAGAGATGCTCTCGATCCGCACCCCCTTCCCCTCCCCTCAAAGGCCCTCCTAGCAACGGGGCAGCCTGACGTGGCCTCAGGCATTTGTAAATCCCTACTTGTCTCCTTGGTGAGTGGCCTGTAACCTTCGCTCCTGCCGGTTATATAACCATTGGTCAGCCAGTTCCCACGGCTCTTCTCTGACCCAGTTGCACCTCATAATGTAATGATTTCATAGGTTACGAGAGGTATAGCTGCCAGGTTGCTAGAGAAACCTTTGCTCTACTGACCTTCCCCCCCCAGTAAAAAGTTTTTTTTTTTTTTAAAGTTAAATTAACTATTCAATGAAGGACTACGTAACCTTTAAGTATCATGTGCTCTTTCCCACTGGGGAGTGCTTGAGAAGTCTTCTACCTCAGACAAATTCAGTTTGTCTCCCGGGTTTTTTGTTTTGTTTGGGATTTTTATTTACATTTTCAGTCGAAATCATCCGGGAATGACCCCTTCGCTGTCCCTGCAGCGGCTGGAGGACTAACTTCCTCGTCCTGCCTGGACTCCTCAGGCTGGAAGGGAGCGACGAAGACCCGAGGGATTGAGAAGACAAAGGAAGGGGGCGGCGGGTGTCAGAAGGCTGATTGATGAGCCTCAGGTCACGTTCAAAAAACTCTCCGTTAAGGATTAGGCTCTCAACCCAAGGGATGAGGCCACTGTATCTCAGGCTGCCCCTTGGTTCCCAAGTCATCGAGAATCCACGTTTACACAGAAATCATGTCCTACCATCAGTATCAACCCGTCTTTGCAGCCCAGAGCAAGACGAGCTGGACAGCCTGGAGGGGGCGCATCCTAAGGCAGCTTTCGGATGAGGAATGAAAATAGAGGATCTCGAACAGATCTAGGGAGAAGATGTATTTATGTACGGGTTCTTAGTCGCTCCCAGAGTCCTCGGGGGGGGTGGCTAGGGAGCCATGCCCAGGTCAGTGCAAGCAAGCACGATGACCAACACACTGCAGAACTATCACGCTCGGGACGGTTACTGCAGTTGCCAGCGATGGGCACTGGACACAGCAGCCTCTCCCCTTGACAGCCTCATGGCTGAGCTGGGAACTCCATCTTGATGGCCCCATCACGGCTGCTAGAGAGGCCTTGCCTCCTACCCATACTCGTCAAGGGAGGCTTCCCCAAGTCCCCCAAGGAGGGGGTTTAGAGTCTGGGAAGTAAAAAAGAGGGACTGAATGTGTTCGCTAGGGCTGCCATGACAAAATAACACAGAATTGGGGGGGGGGCGGCGCTTACACGACAGAAATTGATTTTCTCACAGCTGTGAAGGCTGGAAGTCCAAGATCAAGGTGCCAGCAGGTGTGGTGCCTCCTTGGCTCACAGAGGGCCGCCTTCTCTCTGGGTCCTCATGTGGCCCTTCCTTTTTTTTTTTTTTTAAGATTTATTTATTTGAGAGAGAGAGTGAGAGAGCATGAGCGGGGTGAGGGTCAGAGGGAGAAGCAGGCTCCCTGCTGAGCAGGGAGCCCGATGTGGGGCTCGATCCCAGGACCTCGGGACCATGACCCGAGCTGAAGGCAGAAGCTCAAGCGACTGAGCCACCCAGGCGCCCCGTGGCCCTTCCTCTTATAAGGACACCCGTCAGATGGGACCAGTGCTCACCCGGATGGCCCCGTTTTACCTTAATTAACTCTTTAAATGCCGTATCTCCAAATACAGTCACATTCTGAGGTCCTGGGGGGGTTAGGGTTTGCGCATATAAATTTTGCCGGGGACACGATTCAGCCCACGACAGGGACAAAAGTTTATTCCCCAAACTCGAGGGAAATGAGTAAAATGGGGCCGTCGGAGTGAGCCCCGATCCCACTTACCTAAAGCCAGCCGCTTTCTCTCCCCTACCAGGTCGCTACCGAGGTCCCAGCATGCTCTGCGGCCGGCACTTTCCCAAATTAAAACACCTGGAGTTCTTAAGCCTCCTGCTCCAATATTCTTGATGAACTATTAAGACTCCAAACTGGCACGGCTAGTGGCACACTGTTCCGGTACAAGTATCAACTCATGCCCCAAGGTGGGTGTAAATATTTAGGAACATTTGACTATCAGGTTCCTCGAGATAAGCTCTGGAGACAATGATTCAGAAAGAGGCCCACCGCCCTTGAAAAGATCACAGTGTACATGCACCACTGTTCATCGAAAAAGGCCAGGGACAGATGTCAGGTTGTCATGATAGGAAATAGACTTTTTTCTTTCTGCAATGTACTTTTAGGTCAATGAGGAATATTAACCCAAGAGTTATCTAGCTCTCATTTTGCAAACTTCCATAATCCTGTTTTGTAAACTGATAGCCCTTCGTTCCCCTCCACCCCAATGCATGGCTGTTAGTAGAACTGACCTAGCTAAAACGCTGTTTGGAAAGAATGAAATGAGGTTATTTTGTTTATGAGCCCCCACATATATGCCTCTGGGTTCCATCTGATGGCCTCCTTCCTTCAGCCAAGTAGAAACGACGTTCTGTCCTTTAGCTGCCCAGCCTAGCAGTGGGAGAGGTCGGAAGAGGCAACCTGCTACCCCTGGCAATGGAGGGCTTTTGAATGGTGGAAGCCAAAAGGGGGAGAGGAGAGTCAGACTAGACTTAAAAAATGTGTCACCGTGGCTTCCTGAGTTCTGGGTTTTTAAAAAAAATTTTATTCTTGAAGTAGAGCTGACACACGATGTCGTATCAGTTTCGGGTGTACAATATGGTGATTGGACAATTCTATACATCGTGCAGTGCTCGCCACGCTAAGTGTGGTCTCGATCGCGGGTTTGGTTTGGTTTTGGCAAAGCTGAAATCTATGGGAATCATAATCTCAATGCAAATATATGTTGGAAAGCCATAATGAAACTCGTTGGAAGAATAAGGCACAGCCTGTTTGTGGGAGATGGTGGGCCAGGCAGAGAAGAATCAGGCGTGCAGTGTTCAGAGGCTACTGGGGGAAGAGGGGAGCTGAGACCAGAAGAACAGAACAGTGTCACAGAAGCCTCCAGAAAATCAGAGCTAAAGGAGCGAGGGAGGGAAACGGGTGGAAATACGACTATGGCTGCAAGACGGGAGGGCGCTCAAGTGTGGGGAGGCCAGCACAGAGACTACCAGAAAAAGACAGGGAGTAAACATCCACGTGGCTGTAGTCTACACCCTAGAGTCAGAGAAGGACAATTTCCAAGAAGGGCCCAGGTCAGAAGCTGGAGAGCAAATAGAGCACGATGGACGGCGGAGACCTGTCAGGGGGGCGAAAACTGTGTGCCCGGGTATATGGCTTGTAGCTGATTCTCAAAGGCAGAACAACTTAGATGCATTTTCTCTTTACACAGAATGGCCCCAGAGAGATTTGATGAGTATTTGTATTGCTTGTTTGCTAGACAATTCTACGCTGTAGCCCCACAGGCAGCATGCCAGGGAGACTAAGTCAGAGGGAGGTGTGGGGGGCAGTCCTCGAACTTCTCAAACTGAGGAAGTTGGGAGTTTGGGTCAAGTCCAAATTTAGCATATTGTCCTGATGTGCAGACCCACCACCGAGTCCCTGGAATATGACAGGCTCTCGTGTTTACCTTGGAGGCCTCAAACAATTGTAGCTTAGAACTTCCTGTTAAAGATGGTGGACTTCAGTGTGTAGCAAGTTCTTATACAGAGAATACACGAACGGACTTCATGGATTCAGAGGTCTGTAAACTGTATACACAGTGTATTTAAAATAGTGTGTATGTGTGTGTGTGTGTGTGTGTGTGTGTGCATGCACATGCATGTGTATGCATGTGTCTTTTTCTAGAGAACAGATACAGAATGTTCCATGTTTGTGTGACACAATCATGGTGACAACCACCGAGGTATGGCAGTACAAAGAACGATGACATAAGGGTCAACCACCCGCTCAGATGACCAAAATGTCAGGACGAGATTGCTTTGGCCTGGAAGGTCTATCAAGCTTGTGCGCCTTCTCTGGAAGGGACGGTGAGAGCCAGGGCCATGTAACCGCGTGGCACTGATGAATGTGAGGGCCCCTCTGCCCCCAGAGGCCGTACGTCGGAGCACAACACAGATGGCAGCTGGGACAGCCATTTGAGCAAGGCCTTACCCCCACGGAGGCTATCTTGCATACATCTACCGAGATTCACCCACAGGACCGGACGAAGCCAATGTTCGTTGTTCAGCTTAAAGCTCGCGTTCCATTTCCAGAGCGTACAGCATATATAGCTCAGTACAGATAAATTTTTACATAAATCCTAGGTTTGTATTAGCTTGTTTGTTTGAATACATTGGAAAGGCTCATACAATGGCAGTGACTGGGGACTTGCGCAACTTCTGCGATTTTCTCACGCGCCGCTCAAGTTCAGCCGTCCGGCTGGGCCCCCATGTGTGCCACGGCGCA
The DNA here is from genome assembly GCF_037043125.1 of Eumetopias jubatus. Lineage (NCBI taxonomy): Eukaryota > Metazoa > Chordata > Mammalia > Carnivora > Otariidae > Eumetopias > Eumetopias jubatus. Next base: position 29,304,305 of record NW_028274817.1, read on the forward strand.
GGGGCCAGGCAGAAGGAACAGGCTGGTCAGCGAGAGCCGGGGCTGGGCCCAGGCGGAGCCACGGGGAGAAATGAGAGCTCTGGAAGCAGACCAGCTGCCTCATTCATCTCTCCCTCCACCGCTCCATTGCTGTCTGCCTCTCAGCAAGGTCCTCAACCTCTCTGAGCCTCTCAGTTGGCTCTTCTATAAAATGAGGATGGTAATAGTATTTGCCTTATAGAGCTGTTGCTGACTGTTAGGGTACATCGTAAGCACTCAATATATATTAGCTGCTGCCAACTATGATTATTATTATTATTTATTATTATTAATCCTTATGTGGTGGTGGAGGAAGGAAACCTCTCTAGCTGGGAGCTCCTGGGCTGGGGACAAAATGTAAATCCATTTTGTCACGACCTCCGTGGCATGAATGGGATTCAATGGCTTAATTCCACTGAAATCCTAAGCTGGGGGGTGGGGGGGTATAATTTCAGCCTTGTGGTGTGAAGGGGTGGGTGTGGGGGGATGACGGGAAGCAGAAACATAGGAGATTGTGGTGTATCGTGTACATTTCAACAGCCTCTGAAAAGGCGGGTCAAAAAAAATCTCCAGAAGATCTCTGCTAAAGCACAGAGGACCTCAGAGCCCAAACCAGATAGCTAGACTCCTGGCGCTTCGCGTTTGCGCGTGAATTAGTTTTTAGGATTGCTCTTTTCCCTGAAAACGGCTATTGGCATCGGAGGTAAGCTCTGGGAGGGAGAAAGGAATAAGACCCAGAGCTGGGGGCGTGCTGGTAAAAAGGTAGCAAACAGCTCTCTGGGAGGGGAGCCCTAATTTCTAGCGTGGTGTAGATACTCCCACCCTGGCTGATTTCAGCCACCAACCTGACCTGTCACCGAACAGGGACTCAGAAAGAACGGCTCATTGGGGTGCCATTATGTAGCATTTCCACCCTACGGATGCAGTAGGACCTAAATAACTTCAAGAGCATAGATAAGAGTAAAAAGTAGTACAGTAATTAGGTCGTGATAAGCTTTGAGCATTTGTTACTTTGGTTTTGATGTCATTTATTGAATTGTAAGTTTATACAACTTATTTTTTTAAATAAAGGCCGTGTTTAACAACTGGCTTGTAAAGTTTCTGACATCATAACCATTGGCTCTCATTCCTGCCAATTCCTCTCTCTCTTCCTCGAGTCCAAGCCCTGAGGGGGCTGCTGGGTCCTGTCTGTCATACTGGCAGCCCTGTGCTCTGCCAAGCTGAGTTGCTCACAGTATTCCTATTCCATATGCCTGGCCAGTCCTCTCTCTGGTAAGACCACCAGATTCTTTCACATGTTTCTTCCGCCCGGAATGTTCCTCAACCCCTTTCCATTCTTTCATCTGGAAAACTTCTTATCCTTCATGATTCAGCTCCCGCACCACCTCCTTCAGGAAGCCTTCCCTGAAGCCCTCCCCCAGTGAGATTAGGGGCCTTTCCTCTGAGGCATCACGATGCTCTGGGCGATGCTTGGTTTTCCTCCCTAGGTTGTGAGCCTCTCAAGGGCACGGATGGTGTTGTATTCCTCTCTGTAGCCCAATGCCTAGCATCTGTGTCCAGTAAACATTTGTTCCATTAATAAGTGAATGAGGTGGAGGTATTGATGCCCGTGTAGAGCCTGAACTAGAAATTGCCACTGTAGCTGAGCCCTCATTTTCCTGGCAGTTCCTATAGGTGGAAATGCCTCTGGCAAACACCCTCACATCTGAACTTTGAGGTAGATGTACCAGAGGACTCCTTTTCCACTTCATTTCTTTTTTGAACACGTGTTAAAGATTTTATTTAACTCATTAATTAATGAGGGAACCAGTAAGATGTTACATACAACCTGCTCCAAGGAAAATTCAAAGCACCCTTTTCCACTGTAAAGATTCCTTGTCTGTGGACCTACAGTCCTGTCTTGCTGAGGGCCAACAAAACCCTCCCCTTCGGGCATCTGGCCTCTGGCAGGAAGGACTGGGTGGACAGCCTTCTTGGTGAAGCTGTTTCCTTCAGGGGCTTTAAGAACATTGGGGAAAGATGGAGACAGCCCAGGCACTCGGTGAGATCATTGGACCTACGACGAACTGACCCTGAAGTTTGTTGCTTCTGGTCTTCCTATTAAATAAGATAGTAAATGTCTATTTGCGGGGGGGCGGGGGGTGTCAGGATATACGAAGCCTTTTGATAACCTGTCCTTTGAAAAGCAAGACCGAATATGTTTTGAGGGCCTGCTCCGGAAGGCCATATTTGGACAAATGTAAATGAGGAAACCATTAATCGCCTGCTGGATCGCAAACGCAGTAAAGTGGCAGCGGCAAGATTCTAACCTAAATAGTCTGGCTCTAGAGTTTGTTTCTCCCAAGCAGCCGGTTGTGGGAAAGACAAGCTCCTTGGATGGAGACGCAATCTGCCGAGAAAAGGTGAGGCAGTGGGGGGCGGGGCGGGAGAACCAGAGAGAAACAACAATCCCCAAAGGGGCCTTACCAAATAGGCTGTAGCTGCTTTTACAAAATTCTTTGTTCTTCCCAATGAAAGCTCCATCTCCAAGACACCCCCCATTGGAACATTCGAGGGGCGCAGAGGGGCAGCTGGGAGCTCCCCCTAGTGTGTAGTGTGCACCAAATAGGAGGCTCTACCTTGGCCGCGACCTCATGGAGAACAATACCAGCCGGAAGCAGGAAACTGAGCTAGACAATTTCTTAAGGCCTCTTCTGGCTCTGGGATGGATGACTCTAGAACTATGGGGTTTGTAGCATCTGAATTTTCTTATTCATTTTACCTTTCGAATCTCCAAATCTCGATTTGTCTTTCGGTGGCAGAAGGCTATTCAAGCAGCCACGGGTGTGGAGAGGGGGAGGGGCTAGCTGGGCAAGCCATGTTGACAATGGGGTGGTGGGGCCACCCCTGAGTTTGTAGCCACTAGGGAGACACGCCTTCATGGAGGAGGGCTCCAAAGACGGAAGGGGCAAGTCTTTGGGGGACTAGAATTAGAAAGAACACGTTAGAACCCAGGAATCAAGGGCAGCCACCCTCCTCCCTGTGGCTCAGAGAGAAAGCAACTTGTGGAAGGCCATGAAGCTAGGAAGCAGGGAGGCTGGGCTCGGAATCCAGGCTGTCTGACCCCACAGTGTCCTCTGCAGTAACAATAGCACCTGCCTCGGGACTAAATCAGATCATGCTGCGCACAGTGCCCAGCACGTAGTGCACGTTCAATACTGCTGGTGCGGCTCTCTTGCTGGCATCATTACTGGAAGTTCCCCACGGGGTGTCCGCAAGCTGAGTCGCTCTCCCGGGTCCGTGCCACTGCATGATGGGTGACTCATAGTAGCCCTTAAGGGTGTGGGCTCTGGAATCAGACCGCCCCGGGTTTTCATCGGTAGGACCGTAGGCAAGTCACATAACCACCCTGTGCCACACTTCACTCACCTGGGGATAGAGATCTACTTTGTAGATTAACGTGGGGATCGAATGAGAAGCTAAATGCTTAAAAAAACAAAAACAAAAACAAAACCAAAAACCCTAGAAAAGAGCCCGGCATGCAGTGACCATTCAATGGACATTCGCTGGGCCCGGGGATGCCTCAGGGTATAAGAACAGGACTCCTCTGTTTCCGGAACACACGACCGCAGTTTGGGTTTGGGCATAAACGGCGTCCCCGATCGGGCTGGAAGACCAAACCCAGTAATGTGAGAAGAGAAGACATGAAGTTGTGCCCAGGAGGAGGAGACTTCCGTCGTTCAGACTTCAGGAGCCACTCCAGTTGTCCCGGTTAACCATGTCCAAGTGAACTCATCCCCGTGGACAGCCCAAGCAGAAGGGCCTGACGCCACGTGTGGGCAGTGTCCGCCGTCACCCCTGGTCCCCTTGTGAAAGAGCTCGTTTGGCCTTGCGGGAGGAGCACATGGCCCTGAGAATGTAGCTGTTCGCTGGGGGTGGCGACAGGTATCTCGATGGGCCAAAGGGGCCGTGATCTCCCCTGCCCCACCCCGACTCTGCTGAATATTCCCATATCTCTAAAATGCAAGCAGCAAGTTTAGCGCAAAACCGGACTTCGGGTGAGTGGGTTATTTCAGGACTTAATTTGTTGCACTTCGTGGCATCCAGAAATGGCTAATAGGGCCTCCCTGGAAGCTAGGCAGCACTCTGCAGGGAGGGTTGGGGCCAGCACTTCCGTAAGTGGAGGAAAGGGTTTTTCGGGGCTTTCTAACGTAACAATGCTATTTGCTAGTACATGTGTATCAAAGTGGGCAGTAAACATGGACGGCTGGGCAATGGCAGGATAGGTTGGAAAGGGAAAGGCAGCCACAGAAAACCGGAAAGGGTGGGAGAAGGGGGCTCAGAGATCCAGAGGCAGGGCTCCTCGGGGCCTGCACTCTCCTGCCTTGACCAGGGCATGCCTTCACATTGGGCTGAATGTGGACAAGGCCAGCTGGGAAATTTCTGCATTATTTGGAAAAAGCCAACATTGGGAGTACTGACACGGGCCCCTTTCCCGTCCCACCTCAGCTCCTCCTGGGAGTGATGAAATCATCGGAGAGAGGAAGGGAAAGTGGAAGTATCTGGTAGGCTGTGGGTCTAGGGCATTTGTTCTTTCCTTCTCTTGCTCTGATCTCATTTGGCGCCTGGGGGAGTTCCTTCCAGGGAGGCATCTTTGGCCCTAGAGAACTCACAGAAGCGGAGCCAGAGTGGATCCCAGAGGAGAGGAAGCAGAAACTGTTGGCTTTGGCTTTGCTCAAGGCCTGGAGGGCAATTGCAAACAAGACCTTCTTTTTGGATGACCCAGAGCAGTTCTCCAGAGAGAGTTAGGCAGGCATTCTGGGCCAGACTGCCTGGGAGGGAAGACTGTGCCTTTGGCCGGGGTGTACTCGATCTCCTGACCACCAGAGAGTGGTGGACTGGGCACAGAAGTCCAGCAGAGCCAAGCGTTTCCTCTGGGATCTACTTGGTCAGGAGCTGTCATTTTTCTCAATTACCCAAAAGACCCTGTTACACAAAGGTCAAGCCAAGTGGGATTTGCTATCATTTTAATTTGTCCCACTCCACTTGTATTTTGTTTTCCAGGGGCAAGACAGAACTTGTGTAAGGTCGTCGATGGCAGGAGACTTAGAACTGGTGCTGAAAAGGAGATGTTGCTGAATCGCTCTTGCTGGACTCAGCTCAGTCAGTATTGCTCACTGTTCCAGCTCAGTTTTACCAGTTTTCCTGTCCAAAGGTTCGCACTGTGGGCCTTAGCTTTAGCCTATTGTGGAGAAACGTTTTGACGCAAATAAAAACATGTAACTTGCTTTTCACAAACATTTTATATTGGCAAAGAAAACAGTAGGTAGTGTATTCTGCTTTAAGCAAACCCAACATATGAACGGATTTACAAACTAGGGGTGGATTATTGGCAAAACACTTCAACGTAAGTCTTTAAATAACAAGATTTTTTTAAAAAACAATTTATGCATTTTTAAAAAACGATTTATGGCCAGGTTTTCAGAACACATCAGTCACATTAACTAGCTCACGCCGGCCTCACTGTCAGATACATGACAGCTTACTGTCTGAGTGCAGGTCTACTTCCTTGAAAGATCTTCTGGTCAAATGTATTATAAGCAACAGGAACAAGAACAAAATAGATGGTCCAATAGCTTTCCATTCTATTCAGCTTCCAACAAAATGATAACTTATTTAGGTAATTCTCACCCTAGGGTTATGGGTAGAGCTTTGTTAGATATAAAGTGAGACGATAGGAAACATTTTTAAAGAATGAACAGCTTTCACAGCAACTGTCTATATCAATCACATTGTTATTACAACATAGATGAGCTGAAACAGCATTTTTTACAGATTTGGAAGAAAGAAACCCCTAAAGAGAAACCAAGCATATAGAGGTAGTTGAATAGCAACGGGGGAGGGGGGGAGCATTATCTTAATTCCCCTTTAAGTTTATTACAGTGCGAAAGTAAAATGGCTGCTGAACAAACAAGTGGACTCACAAACACACGGACACATTTGCCACTGTTTGAGTGGCCTGCTTGATATTTTAATCCTGGCATGACTGAGGACTGCCTGAAATGATGGAACTAGTTTATCTAAGATAAGCCTATGATGCCACATTGACCTATTTGCTCTCCTTTTATTTTGTTGTTTATTGTTGTTGCTTTGACAATAGATAAATGTTAGGCAATTTTTAATATGACACAAGCTACAGCATTGCTTTGTAAACTTCTGTTAATCACATTTGCTGCGACAAATTTTTAACTGCTACAGTCATGAAGCAAAAGCTTTAAAAGGACACCAGGAACAGAGATTAGAGGCACTTCTCTCTCAAGGTTAACTTAGCACATTGAAAAATAACCATTTGTAAGTGAAAACAACTTCATTTCACCTCTGGATGTGCACCACCCAGATTATTAAACAGTTGAACAGTGGGAGCTATCCGTCTAAGAGGAACTGAATGCATACATTTTACATGACTCCTTTTCATTTTTTCCTCTCTGCACTCAGGAAGGGCCACAAACTGTAGCCCATGCAGCTGGCTGCTTTTCAGAACTGCTTTCAATCCTAAATCAAAACCTCATCCCTCAAGCCCCAGATGGGCTGAAAAATCTGTCTTTTTCCATTATTTGGGCTGCCTTCCATTTGCATCTTTATTATACACCTCTGCTATGATTTTGCCTCGATAAACAGAAATGGATGCAAAGTCAACATGTTGGGAACTCAAGAACTGAGTCCTCGAATGAAGTTCCCAACTTGGAAATGGGAGTTGGCAGGGGGGACACAGTCCCCGACGGATTCTGGTCCATCAACAGCATGCCATCTGTTGACAGTTAAGAGACCTCTGGGTGCTGTGAACCAGCCTCAGGAGCTCCACTGCTCTGACGGCCAGTCACAGGGGATTATCTGAGCCCAGGCCAGCCCCACAGGCAGAGCTGGAAACGCCATGGGGCTAGAAGCAGTCAGCCTTCAGAAAAGGCAAATTCTCAAAATAGTCAGTTCTCTGTCCCATTAAGTCAGGGGCAGGCACACTTTTCTCCAAGTTGCCTATAGAAAATTAGTTTATCATTTCTCATTTTCTACATTTTGCTGGTTATTAGCTAGCAGCAGTAGTACAGTACAAAGCAGAAAGGCATAATATCTGCTTGGTACCTAATATATATATATATATATATATATATATGCACACATATATACATATATACACACATATACACACACACACAGAGAAAATAATCTAGGTATAATCTAGGTTATAATAAGAAAATTAACCAAATAAATGGCACAATCTACCAAGGGGGAAGTCTTATACTTCTGGCCTAGATTTAGCCTTACGTCTTTTCTCTGTACATTCTTCATACTCAAGCTTGGCAGCAAAATCAATTTATAAGTGGTGAAAATGGTCATGTTCAAATGACTACCCCATTCAAGTACATCCCAAAGAAAGCCAAGGCTTTATCAGCCTTGCATCTTGCCTCCAACCACTGCTGAAACAAAAGAAAACAACCCAAATGTGTATTTAGGCTACTGAGAGTACAATGCAATTCTGCCCAGCCAAGATCTATGTTTGCTGGAGTTAGATACTCATTTATCAACATGAAATATTCTGTAATGTAGAATTTCACTTTGAAAAAATCAAACTTCCCTTTCTACCTAGATTAAGTGAAGATGTGTGAGGTAACTGAATTTTACTTAACCCTCCACTGCCATTTGAATTGTGAGCTTCTGGGGCTCACTTTTGTGACTCGGTTGCCATGCCTATCTAATAAAATGATGTGTAACATAAACTGTTTAAAATGTTAAAAATCTGCAAAGTAAGGGGTTCAAAATCAAGCTTGGCTATTAACTGGCTGTGTTACCTGGGCAAAATGTCTAACATTGCAGGACCTCAGCCTTCTCATCTATAACATGGGGATGGTAACTGATCTCACAGGGTTTGATGTGGAAAATAAGTGATTCCACGGACTCATGTATGTTCATGGAATGAACCTGGAATCGCCTGGCTCAGTGCCCGGCACACAGTAGGTTCGCAAAAGATTTCTGTTGCGGCAGCAAAAAGAAATCCCGTGAACTAATAAGCACAAAAGTCAGATTGTAAAACTCGTTCACTCTGGCATGGCCAAGGTTTTTAATACTTTTTGGAGAACAAGATGAGCTGGTTATTCTAATGGAGCTAGAACTTAAGGCTTCCATTGTATCAGAAATTTCAGACCTCCAAAGAGCACTACTTTTTAGTCCTATTGAAATACGGAAAAATGTACTGGCCCAGAAGTCTCCCTTGTCTCTGACCCTCATTTGTTTTCTAGTCTTTTCATTTTCCCAAACAGACTTGGCTCCAAAAGGAATTAACCGTAAAGCGTCAAGTTATGGTCCGAAAATCAGTGGTGTGGATCCCCCCAACTACATTTAAAGGGGTAGATATGGGTACTGTGTGTAAAGCGTTTTATGCAAATGTGGGCCCCTGATGATATTCTGTAACTATGAATAACCTAATCAAAACTATTATTTTTCGAACGTCTCCTAGGTGCTAGGCACTCTGCTAAGTGATTTACATATATACTACCTTATATAACGTTCATAGCAACCCTATATGTGGCACTGATCACTACCATTTGCGAGATGAGGAGCCTGGGGCCCAGAAAGAGTTAAATCATAAAACAAAAACATCTACCAAGAGGAGATGCTTATGACAATTTCTTTGCTGCACTTACACTAGATGACAGGAAAATATTTTACTAGGACTGTGCTACGACCTCATGGTTGGGCACCAAGTGGGAGGGGGAGCCTTTAATTTCCTGCTCCCTGAGCCTTGCAGAATTTGCTTGGGCAATAACCATGCCTATACTTCCATTCTTCACTAGCCTAGACTGGCTGCAAACATCAAGCCTGGTAACATAATGCTCTGACAAAATAGCATCCATTTAGCCAAGTGCAGAAAAGATCGGAGGGTGCCTGGGTGGCTCAGTTGGTTAAGCAACTGCCTTCAGCTCAGGTCATGATCCCAGGGTCCTGGGATCAAGCCCCGCATCGGGCTCCCTGCTCGGCGGGAAGCCTGCTTCTCCCTCTCCCACTCCCCCTGCTTGTGTTCCTGCTCCTGCTGTCTCTCTCTCTGTCAAATAAATAAATAAAATCTTAAAGAAAAAAAAAAAAAGAAAAGATCATTTGGTTTCTGCTTATGTGAATCTCTTTTCTGTTGCCTGGATCATCTCATTCTCCCTTCTCTGTTTCTGGACAGAGGTGGTGATGGAAGAAGTCAGGTTGGTTACTTGAGGCACTAACCTCTCCTGGACGGGGTGGATGGGCCGCACTGTGTCCGTCCAGCATCATGTGGGGGGTGATGTGCAAGACGGTGCGAATGGCAGGACTCACATCTTGCCTATCCTAATCTCTTCACCCCGTCATTGTGACACCCCATCCTCACAGCATTTTTCAGATTCTCCTGGCACTAAAATAATCACACTAGCTTAGTACTAAGCAGGCTAAACAGGAGCTCCCTCTTCCCTTCTTACCCACTATTCTTCCCCTATATTGAAATCTTTGACCTATGGCATTTGGGAGGGAAGGCAGTGCTTAGATAAAATCATGGATTCATTGTTTCCTTTAAAGAGATTTACAAACCAAAAAGACAGTTTGTCTGTTTTTTTTTCTTTAAGTGTTCTACTTTTTCTACTGGCTTCTTTGCACTTTTAATAACAAACAGCCCTTCTTGACACATTTCCACACATGCTAGCCAGGTCGTGATCTTCAGAACCCTGAGAAGAGGTGGGGTATGGAGGCTATGATATGTCAAACTGAAAACCATTCCCTCTGAAGGGTTAAAAATCATCCTGCCTCAAAATCCCACTCTTAACTGCACTGGGGAGAAACGATATACACTTGTAATTAGATTGTTAAGATAAATGCCTATAACAGATTGTACCAAAAGACGCCCCTCTGATTCATTTCTTCATTGAAGGAAAATCATTCCTTCAGCCCTGCTCTGTATAACACATAGAAAATGGAGTATTTTACCTTACCCTGGCTTATTCCATAATGTATGCCAAATCCCTTGCGTATCTTATATTGTTGAATTCAGACTGAAAGCCAAATGGAACCTGTGAAGATCAGCAGTCTCAGCGTGACTCTGAACTTCCTTTAAGCATCCAATGGGGTAGATACGAACATGGTTCGAGAGCTGGTTCGAGAAACATAGTAAAGTGTGATTAAAGCAAAAATGGCACATTTCTAGTACTGTTACTTCCCCCTAGGTACATGGTAAACCACGTTAATAAATAAAGCAACTGGCATTTCAGTAACATACACTTAAATAGTTACAAACATACATGTAGAAAAAAAGGATACAGTAGTGCAAAAAAATAAATTATTAAAACAGAATGTAGGATGAACATTATTTTACACAATACTGTATAAAACCTGAACCATTTGGAATGAGAACTCAAGTCAGTGAAATAACACAGCAACATTATTAGCATCTGTGCTTCACATTTCAACCACACACTTAACTATGCAAGAAAGAAAATTAAAGCAAAACCACTTTAAACTTTCAGGAAAGTTTATGTCGAAATCAAATTAATTTTTTTCTTCTGGGCTTTTAAACACCTCTGCTGAGCATGTAGTTGTGCAGCATGTCAAGAAGCATCTTAAGACAGAAAGTTTCAAACAGGTCCCATGCTTTTGGTCTTTCTACACATTTTCTCTCTGTGATCAACAGCAGGGAAAGGCCTGTTTGATACTTCCTTCTGTTAAGATGTTATTGCAATTAGATATATTTACAAGATGACTCCCCCAGGGGCGGTGGGGAGGGTGGCGGCTCCTCTTCGGCAACCCGCTCTCACTAGTTTTGGTTTCGGGATATAAAGGCCAGCACTCTCCGAATACCGTTCAGTCTGTCCTTTAAGGACCTCATTGCAAGGAATGGGAGCTGAGCTCGGCTTTCCAGTGGAAGAACCGCTAACGTCCACCAGCACCAGGCTGGACCATTTGGGTTAACCTACAACAGAGAAACACAACGGGTTCATCCTATTCCCACAGAAGGGAGATCAGGCTGCAGGTTTCCCAAGCCACAAGGTAAACGTCCCAGGTGGAGCTGCTTCTGTGTACGGCAGACGCTGCTAATTACCCCCAGGTCTACTTCCCCTTATCTGAGCCGGGCATGTAGCCACCCAGAAAACAGGCTGCGTTGCAGCAAGGGGAGTCCACAAGACAGAGTTCTGGCTAAGGAGATATAAAGGGAAGTTCTACGTGTAACTTCTGGGTCATGCGCCAGGAACAGGGCGTATGCCCTCTGCCTTACTCTTGCTCTCTTCTCCCCAGCTAGAGCGTGAACATGGTGATGATCAGCCTTCTTCTATCCGGAAGACGGGGCAACATTCTAAGGATGGTAGAGCTTTGTGAGGAAGGAGACTGGATCCCTGAATGATCTCATGGAACAGAGCTGCCTTAGCCCTCTAATAATGTGGTTCAAGCTACAGTTATTTTTAGCAGTTGTCAAAGCAAACCAATCAATATCCTAACAGATACCCTATACCTGCTAGCCAGTGTGATTCTGTGAGCTAGAATATCCGCTACTCAGTCTGTTCCATTTCGAAGATTCTGTTTAGGTTCTTTGGACTGACACATACCACATGTGGGCATTCAATTCCCATGATCCCTTGGGCTCGGCATGTCTCTTAACTCCCTTTATTTCTCTGCTTCTGGTTGAAGGCAATATAGTCCACATATGCCATGTACATATGGCCACAGCGAGCTTCTCCTCGGAAACCGAAGCCTATGATCCACAGCCCCAAAGCACAGCAATCCCACTTGGCAAAAATTCCAATTAGAGAACACATTCACATTAGAAATGTATTTGGTCCCCAGGTTTCCTTTTTAATAAAGACCTTTCCCGTCCCACATGACACCTTCACCGAAATTCTGTTTGTGAGCAGCTTCTCAGGCACACGTTTTAGACACTGGCGACTTATTTCCTACAAAGCCTGAAATGAGCTCTCGGCTCACAACTTTCAGAAGATTGGTTTAGGACTATACAGAACCCCATTCTGGTCAGACCACCTACATATGGGACTATTTGCCTCCAAATTGGTTTGCCTGATTCTCCTCAAACCCTGCTGCCTTCTTGGCTTCTCTGTGCCTGATAGCTTCATTTGAATTCTTTTTTGTCCCTCACTGTGAGCTGTAACAGGCTCTCCCTCCTATTTTTAGTTCTGAATATGAAATTGACACATTCTAAACTTTCTTTCCCAGGGCCATTAACAAAGATATTTAAGCTGATGTTAATACTTGCGGCTGTTTCTGAGAAATCTCCTCCCGAGGCTTAGAACATTCTTATTAATGGGACCACTGGGGCTGCAGCCCTGACTGGATCAAACTGGATGATTTTGTTGTTGTTGTTGTTGTTGCTGCTGCTGCTGCTGCCAAAGCAACATGATAACAGTTCTAATAAGAAAGGAAATGAACCCAAGATTTCAGCTTTCTGTGTCATCGAGCCCTTATGAATCATTCTGTGGCATCTGTGTTTTCTCTTGTGGAAGATGCTGTATCATTGCTGATTGCTACCTTCTGCCTGACTGAGGGAGAATGCTTTCCAGAAGGTGAAGGGGAACATTACACTTGATCATGAGCTTGCTCAGAGCTCTGATGTAGTCCTGAGTCACAGTGGCCCAGAGCCAGGAGCTGGGTCACTGGGAAGCACTGACTGGCCATTCTCCCTTCAACATTCACGATGCCTTTGCATGGGGGGAAAGAGCCACCTTTGTGGTCTGGAGAAAGTGAGACATTTCAGCCCATTAGGGAACAGACTGGTGTTTTACAACCCCAGATGCAAGAAGAAGCAGGGACTTTGGAGACCTCCTCATCCACCTCCCTCATTGCAGAGCTGGGAGAAAGGTTGAGAAAGGAGAAGTGATTTACCCAAGGTCACACAGCTGGAGTGGTAAGGACCAGTCTCCTGGCAGGGAAATCAGAACATGCATATTCTGTTTTACTATTGTGACAGAGTCAGGAATGAGTGAAAGTAAAGAATCAAAGAAGTCAGGGAGGTGATGAGGTAGGGGAGCCAGCTCAGAATGTAGGAGAGGTGATCGGGGGCAAGTATTTGACTAGGTTGTCTCCAGCCTTGTCCTAGAGAGAGAGTATTGTCTGGTTTATACCAGGCAGGCAAAGCTTGGTGAAACTTATCTCCACTTTCCTGAAGAGCTTCTGATCTGCAGCTTGATCTCTCAAGTGGACCTGTCCCCCCAGGAAACAGACTGATCCAGTAGAACCTAATGAACTGCTTTCTAGTATAATTCAGCCAAGCGTAAATTTAAAGATTTGGTCTATTTGCTCAGGAACTGCTCACCCCTGATGAGAACAATGACAAGGGTCTAGACCTACAAGGCTAAGCAGGGAGGGACCCAGGTGTGACAAGATTCTGGGGTCTTGCAGTTGGAATCCTGTAAGGTAGCTGGGTCCCATCTCCTAGCTCCTGCAGCAATGGGAGAGAGGGTTATGAAGTTCCCCAGAAATGGAAAGCTTTGGTCTCAGCTCCCAGGATACCCTTCTCTTAAGCTTGGCCTTTATGTGAATCATGTCACTCCCACACATTACCGTGGTGTGAAACTGGACTCCCACTGAAGGTTCTTCTGTTGATGGCATCTGTGTTCCCAATCTCTCACCTGACATACCTCTCAAAACCTTTCTTGGATCCAAGTTCCTACTGCTTTACTTTATTACTCCAATTCTGACTCAGGATCCTTTGGGTCTTACCCATGATGCCCACTGCCCAGCCAAACAATACCAAATTGGATCCATCTTCCTCTCTGCTCTTGATCTGCCAAATGGCAGCTCTGCACCCATCTAATCCCAAATCCTAGGATCTCTCATCTGGTGGCGGCAGTCCATTACAAAGAGACATTTTTATATACCTGGGGATCAGCATCTTTCTCTGGCATTGGACCAAAGTGACTGAGTATCCGATTCTTCAGAGATGATTTGAGCGAATGAAACCATGATGACGCTTGCTCATAGACACAATTATGTAATCCCATGAGCTCAGCATAATCGTCTCCTTGAACCTGAAAGTACCAAAGTGGAAATGAAGCACTCTGTATCTTCTCCACCACCGCTGAAGCTGCTGCTGACACTGACTCCCTTTGGGCATCCAGCCTGCCTCCCTAGGAAGGCTCACCCACCCGGCCTTCTCCTGTGTGGCATGTGAAAGGCTCCTCAGCCAGAGGGTGGACTGTGTGTAAATACTGCTAAGGGTGGAGGAAGGATAAAGTTTTCTCTGGGTCAATTAGCTGAAACAGCAAGACAGACAGAAAACCAGAGGTGCCAACTGGCTTGAGTGGAGGCATGCTGTCAAACTAGCTTATGCTGCTTTATGCCTCTCTCCTTTTCATGTCTTATATCTGGCTTCCCATTGCCCACTGGGAGAAGAGACATGAGTGTGTCTGTGTCTCACTGTGTAACTCTATTTTACAAGTCAAATACATTCATTCACTGATCAAACATTTACTAATCTTGTACTATGTAGTGAATGTAAATATAAATGAACATGGGATTATTTACCCATTAGTCCAGAACACCAAGGATTAACTGGACATGTTATCTTTCTGCTTTTTGGTATGATGGGCTATAGGGAAGAACTCTTAACCAGGCTGCACATTTAAAAATACAAATGTACGGGGGCTCCTGAGTAGCTCAGTCAGTTAAGCGTTTGTCTTTGGCTCAGGTCATGATCCCAGGGTCCTGGGATCGAGTGCCACATCAGGCTCCCTGAGCCTGCTTCTCCCTCTCCCCCTGCCTGCCATTCCCCCTGCTTGTGCTCTCTGCCAAATAAATAAATAAAATCTTTAAAAAAAATACAAATGTACATGAGAATCTACAATTATCTCAAAAGAAAAAGTTGGAAAATATGAATAAATTGATACATAAAATGCACATGTGTAGATGTCATAGCTCTAGATCTATCCTTTGGTATCTCTGGCAGAGATCTAACTCCTAGGCTGAATGGGCCCCAGGTTTGTTGGTCTGGCTTGGTATTTCTCATGCATGAATACAACTCAGCAACTAAGCAGGGAAAGCCAGGACACGGGGTGCTCCTGGTGCCATTCTACAATCGAACAGCAATCCAGCAACATTGAATGTTGCTGGCACAGTTTGGTGAGAAATCCCAAGGCCCCCAACAGTGCTGAGAAATTCTTTTGCAAACATCTCTGTGTGCCAAGCTACAGGGATAACCTGGCTTTGGGATTCTTGGCACTGGCCGCCCTCACCTTTTGGTCTTCAATGTATTCAATATCGGCTGTATTGTAACCATCTCGATGGCCCTGATGGAGGACCTTAAAGCGCCTCTTGCCTATGCTGTCCACCACTGAGCGGCCATCAGCAAAGAACTGAACATTTCTGATCTCCAGGATGCAGCCGTATTCCGCGAACCTGCTGTATAGGGTATGCGTAAAGACGTAAATTCTTGAGTCATTTCTGTGGCCTGGCCCTGAGCCATTTCTGTAATCCCAGGCTGTGCCTCAAGGGACTTCTGCCTATTTGCCTGTCCTGGGGTCCACAGCGGCAACGACACAACAGGCAGTGCCCGTGCAAAGAAAAATCTTTATGCAATAATATAAGTGCTCCCATGTATTGAGCAGACGCTATGTATTAGGTACTGTGCTCAGTGCTTTATGTGCACTAACTCACCAATCCTCCCAACAAACCCAGTGAGGTAGGCACTATTATTGTACCCACTTCAAGGTAAGGAAATTGAGTCACAGAAGTAACTTGCCCAAAGTCAAACGTGCTCTAAGGCTGGAGCCAAAATATAAACCCAGGCAGTGTGACTCCAGGGCCTACAGTCTTATAGTAAAACAAATTTTATAGTATATACCACTCGTATAACAAAAGATTAATCCTGGGGTTCCTTTATATAGGCAGCCTATTACATGGTATACTAGGGGCCAAGGAGACCCTGATCTCTATAAATACTCATGGTCATGAACTGACCAAATCTCAGGAGCTGTGCCTCCCCATCTCCGGGGAGCACTCCAAAGTAAACCCAAATCCCTCTCCACCCAAACCTCCCTTCACTCTACAATAGATCTCCACTTACCCTTTGACAGTATCTCCAAGGCACATGCCAAACTGCCTTGTGCCTGTCTCAATGCATCTACGAATCATCAGACGGTAACAAGGCTCAAAGATGTGCAGAGGACAAGGAACGGTGGGATAGGCCATAGTACACACGAAAATAGGCACGTTCTTATTTAAGCTGTCAGGAAGAGCAAATGACATGGATTTCTCAAAGCAATGGAGAACACAGAAAGGTTGGTCAAACGTCACCTTGTGGTTCCCCCACAGGAAGGCAAGGAGACCTCAAGTTTTGACGGCTGATAAAAAAATTCTGAGATGCAACCAACACTATGGGCTGAGTCCCATTACCTGGTGCAGAGGTTAGCCTAAGCGCTGAGAGATTGAAACTGATATTCTATACATTCTAATTTGGCTAAAGACGTCCTCTAGTACCTTCACATTGTGGGCGATAGCTATACCTCAAATTTTTTTTTTATTCTCTCTACTCAGAACAATCTCTTCAGGTGTTGGGCTGGTGGTAAAGGTGGACCCAGCCCTCCAGGGGGATGGTGGAAAAATCTGTGCAAGGTCTTCATCAGCATCTCAAATCTGCAAAGCCCCCAGGAGATCTGCTTGGCAAGCCCAGCTAGAAGGAGGAGGGAGCAACAGAGAGGCAAGTGTAATCTAGCCCAGTGGATGCTCAAACGCTCCTGTGCATCAGGCACCAGGGGCCCTTAAATCCAGACAACGGGCTGCAGGACCCCCCCCGAGATACTGGTACATTAGCTCTGGAGTTAGGACCCAGGAGTTTGCCCTTCAACAAGCGCCCATGAAGAAGCAGACACACAGCCTAACGGGAAACCACCAACCGGGCCAGCTCCTCGTGGATCACTGTTCTCGTCTTTGTCTGGTAAATCCAATACTGGAACCTATCAATAGATACAAGACCATCTGCCCAAATCCCCGAAGTCTTCAGTTTACGATTTCTTTAAATAGGTATCCCTCTAGTATATTCCAGTGTTTATTAATAAGACATTAAATGATATTGGAGAGAAGGGCTTGGAGAAACTCAAGGTGAATTTAAGAATCAGAAATAAAGATGTTCTGAGTAGATCTACTATAAGTCAATGAGAAAAAAAAAAGGATTTCATTTCTAGCTTCTCAGGAAAACATATCATTCAAAGTGAGAGGCTCACTCAAACAAACCGGTGGCAGTTTAGAAATGTTTCCCCACAGGGTGGGCAGAAAACCAGAGCAGCTTTTGTCATCAGGCACCTCGCCCCCAGAATGCTGTGAGGATTCCACTGGGGATCGGGAGGTGGGAGGGCAGCAGTAGGAGAGGTGGAAGTGAGAGACTGCCTCCTGCTTTTTCTAAGTGAGCTGCTCTTCCAGCTGGGCGGAAGAGGCCTACTTCCATCCCCATCCTTACCCTGCATCTCCCACGTCCCTGGCAAAGGAAGCACAGAACAAGCAGCTGTCTCACTATTACCATTTATTAAGTACTTAAACGCATTTGATCTTCATAACTAGTCCGTGAGGTAAGAACTGATCATTCCCAAGCTACAGATGAGGAAACTGAGGTCCAGAGAGATCAAGTCACTTGCCCAAGGCCCTGAAGTATACTTGCTTTGTGGCAGAACTGGGTCACAAGCCCAGGTCTGGCTGGCACCAAAATTCTTAACCTCATAGCACCTTCTTAAGTATTTGCAGTCTTCTGTACATGCTGTAAGTTCCCCTGATTTAGATACTCCAATTTACTCCTACCTCATAGCACCTTCTTAAGTATTTGCAGTCTTCTGTACACACTGTAAGTTCCCCTGATTTAGCTACTCCTATTTACTCCTACCAGCAACACCCAGTTACAAGTGCCAAGATGTGACCTGGCCGATGGTTTGACTTTCGCTTCTTCAGTGGTGTGTTGGTAAATGCTGAACAAACTGGCTTTTGGTTGGGGGAAGCTCTGGCTTATAGCATTTGCCAATTTCTATAGCATAGATACTCTCACCAAGGCCAATGCCAAGCTACCAACATGATATCACCAAGTGAGAAGTTAGGAAGTAATGTGCATATTCAGTTCTATGAGCTGCTATGAGTGAAACTGAAAAGAGAAAAAAGAGAAACGTGCATATACATACTTAGAAAGTTCTTCCATTTCTTCTTCATAAAGCCGCCTTCGTTCCTTGAGTTCTTCTGGAAGGAATTTAGCTATTAGCTCTTCCATTATGACATTTTTGCTATATTTTCTGGATGCCAAGCACTATGGGGGAACAGGGCAATGAGATATTATGCAGTCCTCAGAAAAACACAAAGCACATCTGATGTAATCAGTAGAATAGTTGAATGACCCACATATTGGAGTAATTTGGACCCACACATTAGCAGCTGATAACATCATAATGCATATATTCTCTGGATGTTACATGTAACTAATTACTTTTATAATTAGGCAAAATATTTTAACAAGGGAAAAAGACCTGCATTGAAGTTCTAAAAATCTCAGAGCTTCCCTAAAACACTCAAATTGAGATTACGTTCTTGTCAAAAAAAGGGGGGGCGGATCCTTCCCTTTCCTTTTTCTGGTTACTACATTTACAAGCTCGCAAAAATGGTCTCCATCTGGGATATGCTGAAAGTCTGGTCAAAATGTTTGGGGAATGAAAAAGCCACTTTCAAACATTGATCTTTTCCTGACCTGTCCCACCCCTACCGCACCCCACCCCAATGCTTGGCTTCTGGATATTGCCAGTCTAAATATTCACGCCCCTCCGCACTTTAGCTAAAAACAAAACAAAACAGCTATAATACTGGTGATTTTGTCTATTTGTTTTTTAGATATATCATCTAGGTTATCACTGAAATTATGTTATAAACCATGATTTCAGAGCCAAACTCAGGTCCATTTGTCACTATTACTATCCTCCCAAACACCCCTACTCCATGCATATCCAGGGATCCGTAAGCAGTGGGAATTCAACTGTGTGAACCAGACAATGAGAGTTAAAACATCTGCAAATTGCTTGCTATGGACACTACCCACGGAGACCCAGCAGGGGGAGCTCCTGAGTATAAAATTGCTGGTTTGAGACCATTTTTCCTTTCCAAGTATGAGCTATCTGTGTCTATTCTGCAGTGACCATGATTGGCATAAAATATTTTTCTCTCTTGGAAATGGTGTAAGTGCTCCCCTGTGTCAATACGCAGAGACAGATGAGAATATTTTCTAGCCCCTGAGTCTGGGACCCTACAGCATCTGCTCTTAGGATGCCTTTTCAGCCACTGCCATTGCCTGACAGCAGAAGATCAACTGCTTTGCCCAGTCCCAGTCTTTGGGGAAAAGCAATGACTCAGGAGGTTGCTAATCCAGATTCCTCCGCTGATGCTAAAACAAAAACCCAGGAAAGGCACATACTAAAATGTTAACAGTGGTTTTTCTCCAGGTGCTGAGCATGAGTAGATTTTTCTTCTTTCTGCTTATTTGAATATTGTAGTGTTACCACAACACAAATGTATTGTTTAAGTATAAGGACCATGGGCTCCTCACCCACAATCAGGCCAGCAGACCCCACCCCCTGATCTAGGCACAGTGTGACAAGTGAGCCTCCCCTCCAACCCCACACACACCCCCAGGGTTATCCTGGATGATTATTTCACTCCATTCCCTTAGTTCAAATGTTTGGGTGTTGAGAAAGCTCAACAAGTGATTTCTTTGGACCTACGTTCACCTAGAGATAGTCTTGCATCTCTGACCTCTCCTCGGGGACGACAGGGGTCAAGGAACATTAAGATTGACTGTAACGTGTCCTGCACAAGTCCCCAAGGGAGGGAAAACAAGATGGGCTCCCAGGTATTCCTGTGCTATAAGAAATTCCATCAGGTCCACCTGAAAAACAATGGTGGCAGCCTGTGTGGTTCCTTTCGGAGGATCTGTAAGCTGCAGAGATTTTCAAGTAGCCAAGTATCTGCTAATAAGTACAGCAGCTCCTGGGGCGGGGGGGCATGGAACAGGGACCACACTGAAGGTCTGTGAGGTTTTTCTGGGGACCTGGGAGTGATCCCTTCAAACCACAGAATAAACACTGATGATGAGAAGACATCAGAGCTCATCTAGTCCAAGCCCAGAGAGGACAGAGGATTCACCTAAGATTGAGGTGAATCGGGTGCCATGATAGGCTTAGCACCTAGCAGGATCCCTGCTTACCATCAATTTAATACTTTTGTTTCCATCACAAATTAATTTCACTATTTACAGTTCATAAAAACCTAGATGTTGCCCCACTTTCCTGAAGGACTTTGTGAAGAGGGGAGGGGGAGCTCTAAGACAGGAAAAACAGACCGATGGCCCGAGGGAGTATTTTGCCCAAGCACAGTGCACTGGCTTGGGGTCCAACAGGGCAGCATTTTAGTTTCCAGTTCCAGATAAGCTATAACCTAATCAAGGAAGAAAGAACGTCTTACCTGTGCGAGACCGTCTTTGCACAACGGACACTTGGCGTTGTGGTCTAGGCATCTTTCAAGGCATTTTAAACAAAATGTATGCCCACAAGGTGTGGTGACTGGCTCATAGAATAATCTGAAATTTAGGAATCGAAATAATAGAAACATGCAATAAGACAAAAAAATAAAAGACAGAGCTACTCAATGTTAAGGTTTTATAGTATTATTAGGAAAATTCTGTGTAAGGAGAGGGGTCTTTCCTTTTTTCAAATAATTCCCTGCTGTTGTTGCACTTAGAAAAGCATTTACTTTTTTATTTCTGAGGTGGATTTTTAAAATAATGCATTTATCAACATTTATGACATAGCTAGATCATCTTGTAACATCAGTTCTAGTCAGTCTCTTCTGACTGGCATCCAGATTGTTTTTCCCTGTCAGGTCCCAGAAAAATAGAGATTAATGCCCAGAGTGTCTGAATAGATTACGTTCTAAAATATTTAGCCAATCTGTTCGCCTAAGGATATGGAGACACAGAGACAGATAAACACACATACACTCTTGTCTCACACATTTACTCATTTAAGTACTTTATATCATATATACAATGGAAAAAGACTTGGTTTGTTTGCTAACCTTGATTCCATTTTTCACCTAAGCAATGTTTACTGACTGAAGAATCTCAAAATTGTACCTGTAACAAATACATAACTATCTTTGTATGAATGGATCGTTTTCTTAGAGGCAGTAAAGTAATACTGTCAATGTGCTTACTGATAGACACACACACACATATACACATATGTAGGTCTGCATCCATATACTTCAATTAGATCCGACTTTAACTGCTTTGTAGGAGCTGGATATTTTCAAAGCAATCTGGGGAATCTTTTTAAAAGCTGTTCTGTACATTCAGAGATTCATGGATTTACTTTGCTTAAAAAGAAAGGCTCACCTGCAGCAGGACCACTGGGTGGGGGCAGCTGAAGATGGTGGATCAGAAGTGGGGCTCCCGCTCACCAAAGGACAAACAGAAGGGAAAGACAGATGCCTGACCAGCCTATTTTGACCTCACAAGAGTGTTCAGTTGAGAGGAAGAGGCAGCCAGCTGCACAGCCCCCACGTGTGGCCAGGAGGTGCAACGACAGCCTGGCGCACACAGGCTGAGCAGAAGAATCAAAATGTCAGAGATGACATTAGTACTCCCCGGAAAAAATCGAACCCACTAACCAGAATGAAACTGAGGTCCAGAGGGGAGGAAGCCACTTACATGTTGGCAGTGAAAGTCTATCCAATTTCCACCTTCCAGTCGTGTGCTCTTTCTGTTAAAACAATGATTCTCAACCACTGCTGTGTGTGAGAATCACCTGGAGAGTTTTTTCTTTAAATAGCTTTATTGATGTATAATTGACATGCATAAACTGCACATACTTAAAGTTTACAATTTGGTAAGTTTTAACATATGTGCACATCTATGAAACAGTCTCCACAATCCAGGTCATGAACATACCCGTCACCCCCAAACATTGCCTCATGTCCCTTTGTAAATCCTACCTCCTGATCCGCAGCCCCCAACCCCCACCATCACCTGGGGAACTTTTAAAAATTACAGATGCAGGGACCACACCTGCAGAGATTCAGATCAGTTGGTCCAGGGTAAGGGCCAGGCACCAGGATTTTTTTTTAAAGCTCCTGGGTGGGTTTAATGTGCAGCCAGGATTGAAAATCACTGTATTATACAATCCTACTAATCTCTGCATAGGTGAATCTTCTGTATTGGTCTCAAACCTAATTATCAGAGCTACCTGTAGAGCTTTAAAAACACAGACATGGTGAAGCTCCACTGGATAAAGTTTGCGATTTAGCGGGTCAAAGAGAGGGACAGAGATTTGGTATTTTTAACAAGCCAATGAAAGTCTAGCAGCTGCTGGCACATTCCCCTCTTTCTTGATTAAAAAGAATTCTTGTGGAATATGAGGGGAAAGCCATCTTGTGGGAAAGAAATGAATAGTTTCTTAAGAGAAATCAGTTTAAATTTAACAAGCTATCCACAAAACAGATTCTCACTTATTCGTTCAGCAAACATGCTCTGCGTGCTGACACAGAGCTAGGTGCTGGCAATATGACAAGTACAAGAAGGCATCTGACTTCTAGGAGACGAGAGGACAGACATTGAACGGTCATTGAAAAGGTGATATTTAATAAGTCCGTACCAGTACAAATAAAAAATGTTAAAATGTTGAAATTAAAAAAAAAAAAAAGCAAATGAAGGTCTGGAGTAAGAGAGAGGCTTTTGATAGATTCACTTTTTCTACTTTTTGAATGTTATATTCTTGTTTTAGAAAGCAGCTCATTTGTTTAACAGAATTAATAAATTTTAGTTATTAAATTGGCCAAAAAGTAATATTAGTTTTCAAAAACACTATGATGGAGGTCCTAACCAGTGTACTAAGGCAAGAAGAAAAATCTAAAAGTATGAGGGTTACAATGGAAAAAACAAATCTGTCCTTATTCACACATGATGTGATGGTGAACTGGTCAAATCTAAAAGAATCTACAGGGGGTACTGGGTGGCTCAGTCAGCTGAGCCTCCAACTCTCGGTTTCAGCTCAGGTAGTGACCTCAGGGTCATGAGATCAAGCCTCACGTCAGGCTCTGCACTCAGCCTGGAGTCTGCTTAAAGACTGCCTCTCCCTCTGCCCTCCCCCTCACCCCCTTTCTCTAAAACACATAATTTTTTTTAATTAAAAAATCTACAGAATGATTATTAGAATTCATAAGAATTGATAGTATTAGCAAGGATGTTAGATAAATACACACACACGATTGTATTCTATACACCAGCAAAAAACATAAGAAAACACATTTTAAAAAAAGTAACATTTACAATCACGTTTAGAAATCAAGTGCCCAGGAATAAATCCAACAAAAGTTGTACGAGACCTCTGATGGAAAGAACTGTAAACACCTCATCGAAAGGAAGTAAAGAAGACCTGATTAATCCCGATAAAAATCCCAGTGGCTTATTTCACATGTTTGTTTTTATGGAACTTGCCAAGTTGATTTCTAAACTGTATAAGGCAAGGCAAAGGGTCAAGAGGAGCGGAGACACTTCTAAGAGCAGCAGTGTGGGAGGACTTGCTCTACCAGACGTCAGACTTTATTATAAAGCTGTAGTGATTAAAACAGTATAGGGCTAGCACAAGGACAAATAGATCCGTGAATAGAACAGAAAGCCCAGAAATAGACCCAGACCCAGACTCTTGATTTACGACAACTGCGGTACTTCAAAGCAGAGGGGGGATTTTCAGTACATGAATAGCATTCTCAGTAAATGCTATTTGGGATAGCTGGCTGTCCATATGAGGAAATGAAGTTGGGCCATCTCTCACACCATACACAAAAATCACTTCCATGTGCGCTGGAAAGGTAAATGTGAAACAGTGAAGTTTTTAGAAGACACAATAGAATGTCTTGATGACCTCAAGGTAAAAGAAAAAAGATTTTTTAGGCAAGACATGCACAAGGAAAAAAAACACCACTAACTATAAATGAAAAGATCGATAATTTTCATTGCATTAAAACGAAGAACTTGTAAGTTCATCAAAAGATGCCATTAAGAGAGCAAAAGGGCAAGTCACAAGTGGGAGAAGGTATTTGCAACACACTTGACTAACAGAGGACTTATGTTTACAACATACATAAAGCTCCTATAAGTCAGTAAGAAAAAGAGAGATAACCTAGTCAAAGATGGGCAAAGATTGATATGCACCAGCATACATAAAAACTGCTCATAGCATTGTTGGCCATAATAACTCCAAACTAGGAACAACCCAAATATCCATCTATAACAGAACTGACAAAGAAACTGTGGTAGATTCTTACAACGGGCCACTATAAATGAATGAAAATGAACAAACTCTACCAATATGCAGCAACACGAATAAACCTTAATTCTGTGGAAAGGAAGCCAGAACAAAAAGAAATATGTTCTGGATAGTTCAATTTATATAAAGTGTTTTAGAACTAGATAAAACTAAATTACACCATTTAGAGATGCATGCATGGGTGGTAAAACTGTTTTTAAGAAGAGAGAAAAGTCAAGATAGTGGTTTCAGTGGGCAAGGGGCAAGGAGTCGTGATTCGGAAGTGGCACACAGGAGGCTTCTGGGGTCCTGGCCACGTTTTATTTCTTGAACTGAGAAGGGCTGCATGAGTATCCTCTCTACAGAATTTTGTTAAGAGAACAGAATTTTAATTTTACGTACTTTTCCGCCGTGTGTATTTCACAATGTAGAATGTTTCTCACAAGTGTGATTTGCAGGCTGATTTGGAAACCATTGCTGTGATCTCCTGGAGCAGCCAAATCAGAAAGTCTCACTTCCTCAGTAATTTGAGTCCTATGAATCTGAAAACTCATTACACATTAGTCAATGACACTAATGATGATGATGATTGAGGAATCTGTACCTGCTAAACTGTTTTTCCTGAGAACTTCAAAATCGGGCCTTTTGTAAAACAGCAGTGATATGGCTGGCTAATTAACTGCAATAAATACTGACATTTAATAAGCAGATGAACGAAACAGACACAAAAGCAAACAGCAACTCTTAGCAAGAACTGTGATTAAAATGCCCCGATCTGAGTGGTCGCAGACAAGAAGGCTGCTACAGATGCTGCATAATGACTGCTTTGAAATAATTCAAAGTTCAGATGCTCAGAATCTATCATCTTTCAGAACTCAAGTCACTTCTACGTTCAGGGATACTCTGCTCCTCTACAAAGGCTGACGGAGTAAGGTGACAAGAAACAGATGGAGTATATTTCTCTTGCTATTCTTGGTGTAATACTGTTTTTCATATAAATTAACTTCATATATTACTACTGAGGAAATTAAAACTCAGACAGGTTAAATGACTTGCCCAAGGTCACACAGCTAGCTAGGAAGGAGCAGGGCTTGGGGTGTGAAGTCACACCTTATTTCCAAGCTCATCTTCCTGCTCCACTATATGACACAGCTGCGACAGTGTGCACATCTCTATCTAGAACAGACATCATCCATCCATGTGTAGATGCACGTACTGACAACACAGTTTTCTTTCTCCCTCTCTCTCTCCCCACCCCAGAAAGAGAGAGAGAGAGAGAGAGAGAGAGAGAGAACTCTGTATATATAGATAGAGCTAGAAATAGGTATATACTTAAAGTCCTCTACCTTTTATTTACCACTTTAGGTAATGATTGCAGGAAATACTTCAGGGAGGCATTTATAAATCAGAGTATAGCCAGATTTTCTCACAAGAAAGCATTTTACATTGTCACAGTGGTGGAGTAAACAATAGTAATAATAAATGTTTTCAGTTAGATGTCAGCCCGGATAAAATGCTTGGCTTGTCTGGAAATAGCTATCTTTTCCCACCAGTTACATCCTTGTATTGTGTTCTTCTGCTGCTATCAAATGAGTGCGAGGAGGGACTGAGAAGGAGGGGAGTGGAGAGAGAGAAAGAAAAAGAGAGAGGGAAGGAAGGAGAGAGATGGGGGAGGGGGGAACAGACTCCTTAACACCCAGCTATTTGAGTAGCTAAAACTAGGTTAAATACAAAGTTTTCATTTCAATTGACAAAGAGGTCACTGGGCCATCAGGTAACTGGTTCAAATATCAAACATTCTTGTTCCACATCTCAAAATATCTTTTTGTCGCCCCAAAGGCGCTGTTCCACAATAGCCCCAGCGGTGGCCCACAGTGGCGAGAGTATCCAGCTGGCTAAATCTTAAGGGAAGGTTTCCAGTCACGAAAGACTGAGGGGCAGAGTTCTGAGGGGCTGGAATTAGGAAACAACTTCCCTCAACAGAGTTCTCCCAATCCAGCCAGGGGGACTTGGGAGATTGGAAAGTGTCTCATTAATGCACACTCCAATTCTTGTCCCATTCACTTTTTCCACCCTTTTCCCAGCAAGACATACAAGTGGCTCCCGAGTTTCCCTCTAGAGTCAGATGAACTTTGCACTCCAACTTGCCTTCTACTAATGCAGCGCCACGGGACTGGATTTCATTCTAGAAACTTCTAGAGGAGATACAAATGCCTAGTTTCATGACCCAGCAGATGGTTTGGAAATATCTCAACCCTTAGACACCCTCTCCTTCAAAGACACATGAGGGTCATAATAGAAGCTGACAATAATCCTAATGACAATAAAAAGGGAAAAAAAAGCCCTAGAGAGGTGGAAACAGGAACTTTGTCAAGACTGTATTCAAACTAAAGCATGTATATGAAACCGCCTCTGTCAACATCTGATTTCTGCCTTACAAACCCTGTTGGAAGGGGAGCTACATGCTTCTGACCAAGGGCTACAGTTTTTTTTTAAAGATTTTATTGATTTATTTGAGAGAGGGAGAGAGCACAAGTGGGGGGAGGGGCCGAGGGAGAGAGAGAGAGGGAGAGAAGCAGACTCCCTGCTGAGTGGGGACCCCCCCCCAACACAGGGCTCTATCCAAGGACCCCGAGATTATGACCTGAGCCGAAGGCAGATGCTTCACCAACTGAGCCACCCAGGTGCCCCAAGGGCTACAGTTAAGAGCCTTGGGGTCAGAAATGCCCTCTGGACTTGGCAGGTTCCTTTGCACCCTGAGGCATCTGGAGTCCCCTTAAAACTTACCAGCCTATACGACAGCTACCCCAGACAAAGCTGGGCTTTTGTTTTGAAGTCTCATTTAGAACAGAGGGGCAGGATAAGGGAAATAATGGCTTTTAAACTCAGGGTGAGCAAACCAGAAGGGGGTCTTATCCTCTTGGTGTTTATTTCTTGGAGCAAATTTCTAACTCTTCTCTGAAGCCCCCTGTTGAGATCAGGGACAAACAAGATGAAAGGGAGAAAGCAGAGGAAACAGAACAAAAGAACTCCAACCTCAGGATTCTGAGCCCTCAGCAAAAACACAAACAGGATGAGTCTGTGTGTTTGATTTTTTGTTGGCTGGATGTTGGGAGGAGTATTAAGGAGGATACGTCCAGCAAAGACCTGGGCTTTCTGAACAAGCTAAACCAAGTCTGGCAAAGTCTAACACCTGAAAGACCGTGGCTTAGAGGCCCAATGGTGGAGGCCCATTTCTCTGCTTGGAAGCAGAGTTTCTGCCTCATACCTTGGCTCCACCATGACCAACCTGACACTTTGTTGTGAGGGGGACACAGGAAGATGGTCAAAGGGAACTGGTTACAAAGCCCACCCCACTCTCACCCACACCCCCTAAAACTCCCCGATTGTATCTGGAAGGCTTTCTTTCGGTGCTGCTGCATTCATCTGCTGAACTGTTTGTTTTCAGTCTGCCCGAGCTCAGGAGCAAATCTGACAATTCAGTTATTTTTAAGAGAAAGTAAAAGTACGTGTCCAGGTAATGGTCTCCGTACTCATTTTTATGTGGATAAGAAAAGTCCTTCCGAATACAAATGCATGTGATTGATATGGAAGGCATACGTGCTTGCAGAGGGCAATAAAACAAACATCTCAGGATCCTTGGGTGGCTGGATCCCACTGTGTGGTAGACCACAGGATTTTTCTTGACATCTCTTGGGTCAATCATCTTAACGACTTTTATGCAAATGTCTCAGCCTTCTTTTAATGCTATTTTGGGGGGAGAAAAGACACTTTTGAGATTCTACTGAAATCTGTGGACCTTTGTTTGAAAACACACACACACACACACACACACACACACACACATTTTTACATACAACTTCAGGGAATTCACAGATCTTTTAGAATCCATACATAGAATTCCTCAGGGGTCCGTGGGCCTACAGTTAAAGAATCTCTGGTCTAGAAAAAGAGTTAACATTTATGGAGTATTTACTATGTCAGGCACCATTCTAAGTGTTTTAAATAGATTCTCTCAATTAATCATAACAACCTCATAGGGTAGGTACTACTCTTCTCTATTTTACTGACAAGAAAACAGTGGCAGAGAAAATCACTTGCTCTATGTCAAACAGCCAGTAAGTGGCAGAGCCAGGGTTCAAGCCCAGGCCATCTGGCTTTGGAGCTCCTCCTCATAGCCACCAAGTCACAGCTGTGAAAGTAAACAAATGAAAGTACTTTTTTTCACAAAGCCCAAGCTTGTACCAGCTTCCTTTTTTTCTGAGGGGGGTGGGCAGGTGTGAGGATAATTTGCTTCCCCACTGGGTACAGAAGGGATGCCTGGCCAAGTAGTACATGCCTACTACTAATATTGTTCAAACGAAAACCAGTCAGGTCCTCTACTTGGCTTCCAAAGAATAGGCCTATGGCATTGACATTAGCCCTTGAGCTTTGAGATCTCGACCCAGTAGTTGAGATTAGTTCCAGGGTCATGAACTCAAAATACCTACAAGGTACCAGGAAAGTAATGCAAACATGAGACACAGGCAGTTGGGAGAGAGGGGAACCATGGCTAACTGGAGAGTGTATGTCCTATTGCCAAGCATTCACATTTAACGACAACCAAAAAAAAAAGTCCCATGAAGGCCAAACTAAAGACATTCAGAGTGTGGCCATCAGTCTGTGACCTCTGGGTAGACCATCTCCTTCCCACTCTTTAGGTATTTCCAAGTCAGGAGTGCAGGGAATATAATCTGTAAGCAAGGGACACAAGCTAGCCCGTGTGACAAACAACAGCGTGCTTTGCATTCTGTTAGAACCATGCTTTTCCGTGCTAACCAACCAAACAATAAGTCACTAGCCGAAAGGTCCAGACTCCCCAGAGAAGAAGGTCCCGGCAATAGGTGATAGTCCCCATCACGTACCTCATACATAGGGCACATTCAAGGTCAGACGCATCCACAGAGGATGGCAGTGGAACACTGACAGCAGCCTCGGCCCGCTGCTCAGCCTGAGGATCTGCGATTTAGAAAGCAGTAAGTCAGAGATGGACCAACTGTGCTTTCACAGACAGCACTCCCGAGGCAGAAGAACCCCTTCAGTTTTTTAGTTTGCCACTCTCAGCCTGCCTCCGAGAGGGTAGATTCAGGGGCCACCTGAGCCACCGCGAATGGGGTACCCCGAAGGACGCTCGGGAGGCTGCCGGCAGCCCCACAGGAAGAAAAATGTGAGGCTGGGAATGTCCAAGAGCCCTGCAGACTGGACTCCGGTGCAACGGGCACCTCACTGGACAGAAGTAGCAGCAATTCCACGGCCTGAGTCAGGCCTTCAAGGCTGGTACTGAATCCCGCCACTGCCAGCCCGCCCTGGGAAGACGGGAGGCGGCTGTGAAGGAGGAGGGCAAGGCCTGACCACACCTCCTTGCTCCTCCGGTCCTGGAGTGGAGACGAGGGTGGGGGCAGGTGGGCCTGGAAAGAGGGGACACCATCAAGGGCGTGAGGTGTCATTACTTGAAACGGGGCCTGACCTTATGCCTTGGCTTTTCCTTATTATTAGTGGACCCCAGCAGTACGCTAGGTACCGTGTGGGCTCTCCCAGAGGCCTCATGGCGCCCCGAGGTGGCAGAGCTCAGTGCCAGAGCTGGGCTGCGCATCCAGAGCCCGTGGAGCCCACAGAGCCCTCCGACAGAGGCCAAGTAACCCACAGACGCTGGTGAGCCCCGGCACCTCCTTCAGGCCCCCTCCTCCCTGGGTAGAGTCAGTACCTGGCTTCAAGGCTTTAGTAGGCACCTCTGGGTCTTGGGTTCCAATTTGACAATGCTTCCTTTTCTTTTCTTGGCATTTGCCAGCCTTGGCGGAGGCAGCGTCCCCCTTCTCCTTGTCTCTTGCCTGGCCTTTCTGGTCGCCTCGCTGCCCCTCCCCCTCTACTTTAACTGGGTTTGCCAGGCTGCTGCGGTCTCCCCCCGCCGCCGCTTCCTCCTGACTAGAACAGTGTGGGAGCTCCGGCTTTTCCTGGACGAAGAAAGAGCCAAATGTCAGTATCCCCTTAAGACCAGCATCGTCCGTCCTCTGACATTGCTACCCACCGGGGACAGAGAGAAAACTATGTAGCCCTGGTCGCTGAGTGGACACACAGCTTAACTGGGGGGCAGTCAGAAGGCATATTTCCTCCTTCTGGCCACACAGCATCACCAACGAAGGCATGCCAGGCCTGGGTGAAACAGAAGAACTTCCCTAGGCAAGGATGGAAAGGTGTATAGAGGACAGACACCTTGGGCCATGGTGAAGGGGACAGATAGAGAATGGGGCACCCACCCCTCTCCTGGCCAAAACTTTCCCCAGTTACTACCTGAGGGAAACCAAGGCACACAGTGGGGGTAGATCCTATCACTCAATCTCCGGCCGCTCTCACGGCCACTCCAGGCCATCTGCAAGCCCCACACCAGCTCCAAAAGGACTTTGGCTAAGGCTTTGGCACAGGTGTGTTCACAGGCCTGCGGAGTCACGTCAGGTTCCAGAGCTCTTTGTTACACTAGTCAAAAGAACTCTGTGTTATACCAGTCAAAAGACAAACTACTCTTTCGACTAGATTTTGAGTTAGAAGTCTGAAAAAGAGACAAGTCATTTGGTAAAATTACCAATAATGTCTCTAGCCTTTTCAAGAATTTTTGTCCAGGAGAGAGCATTTGAAAATGAATCTAGAAATAAATCCAATGACAAGGTGTTTGTGCAGATTTATCTGGAGAACCCTGAACTCTACTCTAAATCCATAGTCCACAGGTCCAAATGCTCATGTTGTTTTCTTTCCTTCCAGCCCCTAGCCCCTCAAAATAGTAGATAGATGGAAAATGGGGAGTGTATAGTCGGGAGAGAACAGTGAGGTAAGGAGAAAAAGGATGTGAGTTTTCTGTCTCTAACCTGGGGAGTTCAGGGGATCTGCAGCACCCGAGCAGTGCTGCACCCTCAACTTCCCCTGAGCCCCAGGCATTGTCCATACGGGAGTACACTGCTTTGCAAAGTTTATGTGGAAGCCCAATCCCCCATTCCCCACAGCTGGCTCACCCCTGAAAGCCAGGGGTGCTATTTTCCTTCATTTCTGATTGAGCTGCAATGAGGAGTCACTCCAGGCACTTCTTCAGTTCACTATTAGTGTTCTCAGTCATGTACTCAAACATGATCTCAAACATTACTGAAATGCAATAGGGGTTCTCTGACCTCAGAAGATACTTGGTTCTGCCCCGTTTTTTGTTCTGTTTTGTTTTTTTAAGTCAGGCACACCTACTTTTTATTCCTTCTCAAGAGCGGGGAGAGAAGCAGGGAAAACGTTAAGTTTCCTGCCTGTCAGAGAACCCAAGAAACCGTGGAGATCACAGGGCTTCCATACAGGGGAAGGACACACGGCACGGAGGGAGGGGAGACTGTTGCCTCAAGGAGCCTAGGTTTTCAGGGCTAAGTTCTGCCTTCAAGTCTGGACTTCTGAGCCCCAGCTTCTGGCCACTTGCCCTCTGCTGGGAAAGCCAGGGCCTGGAGCCCAGCTCTCCGTGGTTCTCTTCCCTTGTTCTCAAAGATGGGCCCAAACACCCGTCTTCCTCCCAGGGACTTAATGCTTCCCAAATTGCTTCCCTCTTCCTCGCTACAGCTACGTCCTGGAAGTCTACTGATGTGTAAGACACCATGCGGGAATATAAAATTACCTCCACTTGGGGATCAAATGGAGCTGTCTTTGCACAAGGAACTCAGCTGGTGCTCAAAGACCAGCTGCTTGAACAAACAAAAAAAGCAGGAAAGGAGGGGTTGTTAGGCCTCTTCCCAGGCTCCGCCCCTAAACTGATAAAGCCGCCAGGACTGAATGGTTCCAGGGGAAGCGGGCCAACTCCTTTTTACTTCTATTAAATCTCTCTCTCAGCTGGATCTGACCAAGAACTGAAAAAAATGAAGGTAATAAAACCAAACCCCCCCGGGACCGTGCCTGAAATCCAGTTTTATCTGTAAGAAATAACCTTCTAGCAAAGAACACAACCACTAGCGATTCCATTTCTTCCTTTTCAGGAACCGAAGGAGAGGTAGGGCTCACTCCCACGTTTGCCCACACAACAGCCAAACGAAGCATCGCGAGCGAGCTGGGCGAGTTGAGTTTTACCTGTGACAACTTTGGTAGATTATGACTGGTGCCTTCAGTAGCCATTGATTCTACGTGTTCCTTTAATCTAGGGTGAGGTGCCAACAACTTCAGGATATCGGGAAAATGTTCCTGAGAGTCCCCCGGGACTGATGGTGAAAAGAAACTAAGGAGAAGCTGTGACATAAAACAGAAGACTTCACTGCTTAAGTTTCTACAGGTGCTTGGGTGGTGGGGGGGGGAGGGGGAGGAAGGGGCAGGGGACACAGTTCGTGGGGTGAAACTCCAGGGAA
The DNA here is from genome assembly GCF_037043125.1 of Eumetopias jubatus. NCBI lineage: Eukaryota > Metazoa > Chordata > Mammalia > Carnivora > Otariidae > Eumetopias > Eumetopias jubatus. Next base: position 29,337,021 of record NW_028274817.1, read on the forward strand.
GCAGCCTGGAACCAGAGACCCCAACATACAAGGGCAGGGGGCCTCAGTTCGGCGTGCATCAGAGGTACCTGGGGAGCTTATGACCACTCCAGTTTCCAAGTTCCCATGCCTGGCTCCCCCAGGTCTGAAGCGTGGCCCCAGAATCTGGATTTCAAAATGGCACCACAGATGCCTTTGTCACCCTAGCCAAAGTTAAGAACCATCACTCCCATGCTACCATTCCATAGAAATATCTGCAGTGGAAATTCAAGACCTATCTAGGAGGAAAGAGACAGAGAGGTGAAGGCAGGAGACAAACAACACCGGGGGACCTGCAGTCACGTCCGTAGCATGCCCGTGGATAGAAGTCTACACGTGTCTTCTAGGTTCCTCCATGTCTTTCCCCTGCCGGCCCATTTTGCTCCCTCCTTCCCGGACCATCCTCCTTGGACCTTTAATCCTTTCCACAGTGAAGTGGTGGGAAGAGCAAAACCCAGCCTCGCCTCCCCCATTCTGGCCTTCACTGTGCAGAGACTGTCGGGTAACTTCAAGTACTGGAGGCAGGCGGGTTCCAGTCTGGGGCTGGTTTCCCTTGCGGTTGGAGAATGTGGGGGGTGGGGGAGGTGGCAGGTGAAGACCCAGAGGACCCAGAAGGGCCCGGGAGTCAAGGATGTGTGTTCTTGTGCAGGCTTCCCCACGAGCTGCCCTCATTCTTGTTTCAATTCTCCCCTGTGCCAGCACGGGTTACAGATAGACATGTGGACATACTGTACGTAACATGAAACACAAGAAAGCAGCTCGCTTGGCTTCGAACACACATTGAAGTGTTTACCACTGGGCAGCCACTGCAGTGTCTGGAGACCCACTAAAGGATGCTCCACGCCCTTGCTCAGCAGAATAGGGTATGAACTGATCAAAGGAGACTGACAGAAACTCCAACCAAACTCTGTCCAATTTAATTTGTCCCCTTGCTGGCCCCCCAGCAGTGCCTTCACGATGTTCCTTGAGACGTCAGCACTTTCCACATAGCCAAACCCTGCTCAGTCTCCAAGGCTAGCCCCGGTGCTACAACTCTAGCCCCCTGATGTCACCTGTCCAGTTCGTGTTCTCTACTGCACATAATGGAGCACCTTACACTACACAGTCTCGCCCTGGTCTCAGAATCGTGCCGCACACGTAAGTCTTTCTCTCTAACCAGATGGCCAGCTTCTGGAGGCCCATGGCAGACGTCCAATGCATACTCATCACCCCGGATGGAATTGAATTAAGACACTTATCCATCCCAGGGCCCAGGCAGAGGCCCGAGTGTTTAAGCCCAAAGTCCTCAGACAGATCGCACTTTCCGTCCAGTTCTGGGAAACCCACTTCCCAGGTCTAAGTTGTCGGTAAAGGAGTGAGGTGGGGAGGTACTCACAGTGCCCAGGGTCATAAATGCCAGCTTTCAGAGGCCCCTCCTCCTGAGGAACCAAAGTTGGCCTTCAGAAGCCCTCCTGAGTGGCCCAACAGGACCAACCCACTTCTGAAGCAGTCTCCCTGGAATTCTCCCCCAAAGAGCACGGTGCTTGCTTGTCGTGAGGAGCACCGCGTGATGTATGCAATTGTTGAATCACTATGTTGTACACCTGAAACTAATATAACAGTGTATGTTAACTAACTGGAATTGAGATAAAAACTTTCGAAAAGAGAGCATGGTGCTCTTCAGTGGCAGCCACACAGCATCCCAAGGGACAAGGTTAAAAGGGCAGAGCACGGAGGGGGGTGGGAAGGGAGGCAGAGGGGAGAAATTGAAGGAGACAAGGCAGAAACAGCAACAGCACTTCACTTCTTACCTTTACTACCTAAGACCTCATTCTAGACCTTTGGAAAACAAAAGTTGGGGTCAACGCTCAGTGAGAATAATCATTCCACGTGAATGAAAGTCAATTCCACTTCAGTGTCAGCCTTAGCAAGACCCGAATGAGTCAAGAAGGGGGAAAAGAAAGAATCCGAGGTAAAAACAAACACTAAAAAGAAACCTAGGCCTGGGAGTGCCTAAGGTAGCTAATTACTGCCAAGTGAAGCTGGACCATCTTTGTCAAATCTTCAGCCCTGAAACTGGAACGGTACAGTAAATAAGAACTGCTGAGGGCCCTCAGTGTTCGTATATGGCTGCCGTGCCCTCATCACGGTCAGTGGGAATTTGCCTCTAAATTCTTGGCCCTGCTTCAGAACTTCAGGACACTCATTATGGGCATCTGCTCCCTTGTATTCTCTGGCATTTATAGGGCGCTGTGTAACACATGCAGGATTGGAAGGTCCTTGAGGACGGAGACTGTGGCTTATGCCTCATTGGGTCTTCAGAGCTTAGCACAGCACCTTGCCCCTTCCCATTAGGTGGTTGTGGAAGTGACACTAGCTGGTCTCTAAAAGTGGCTGGAGAGAGAGGTCAACCCAACTGATGACACCAGAGCCTCTCAGGCCAAGTAGGAAATGGACGAATAGGAGGAAAGAAACCACTCACCCCTGGATCTGACACCTGCCTCTGTTGGCCTTTGCACACTCTGCCCCTAAAGTCAAGATTCTTCTAACCAACCTCTGTCCATCCCCCACCCCCAGAACCAGATGGTCCCACTGCTACTCTCCACCCCACCCCAGCAGTGAGCGCCAAGGCCCCTGGCATGTCCTCCTGGGACAGAAGAATAGTGGAATGGCTAAGAAGGCAGACTCTGGAAGCAGATGGAGTTGGGTTTACGTGCCCTTTCACCAATCACCAGCTGCATGGTCTCGGGAAGTCACCAAGCCTCAGCTTCCTTATCTGTCTCATCTGTAACATGGGGATAAACAACATCAGCTACCCTTAGAGGGATGTTGTGGGGATTAAATTATATTCTCCACAGAGAGCCCTAGCACAGTGCCTGGTGCACTGGAAATGCTCGATAAATGTTAGCTGTTATTACTATTATTTACACCATGGACTACACTTAAGATGCAGGGAAGGGTTCATAGCCTGGAGCAATTCTCTGCCATCAGTACTCCTCTCAAGAACACCTTGTCCACTTTCCCAAACCAGGTCAAAGCAACTTTCCAGAGAAGAAATCTGTGCGAGGAGCAACCTCCAGAGCTTGGCTTCCCCCTAGTTCACTGATTTTGCTAAAGATTCCTTTCTGGAGACTTCAGAAACCAATCCGGTCTCTTGCTCCCTTCCTTCATCCATGGCTCTGCCAAACCTCACTGGGACAGAGGCACTTGAGACAGGTGGTGAATAGCGGGAGGGGCACGGGGAGGGCAGAGGCCACCACTGACTGTCAGCATCCAACTTCCGGGCCAATTAGCCACACACCATGAAAGCACAAAGCAAAGCAGTTCATGAACTGAGGACGCTTGAGCCCTTCACCAGGGCTAACATTTCATGAATTAAAAAGCAAAACAAAAGAACCACATTCTCCTGGGATTCAGGAGTCAGAATGACTGCTTGGATTATATCGTAATGGTCCCTGACTTACATTTGTGAGACAGTGTGTGTTCTATTTCTAGCAAAGGCTGAAGGCTGGAGTTCTGCATATAGCAGGGGAGAGGGTGACCAACATTCCTGGCGAGGAGCTGGCTGCCCTGTATGGCTGGTGAAGCTGTGACTCAGCCAAAGCAAAGTTCTACAACTGCAGGCAGCCCCACACCCCTGACCTCTCATCAACAGCCAGATTCTCAGCAGTGAGCCTCCACCCCCATGTTAACTTGTTTGCTTTGCTTTGCTTTGCTTTGGTTTTCCTACTCACAGCCCAGACCCTGAATCTAAGAAGCAAGAACATTCCTCAGAGGCTCCTCCAAAAATGCAGGAACTGCTCAATCTGATTACATATGCCAAGAGGATGGTGTTTCTAGGCATTTGGCACTTGTGTCTCCTTCCTGCCCCCTTAACCAAGGGAGCCACCCACTCAGGGCCCTAAATGCCAGGAAGGGCAGTTCCCTCACTCCCCTCCTTGGAGAAGACAGGGAAGTGGGAGCCCACTGGGCAGCTGGACCTGACATGATCTCAACTCACCCTCTGGGCTTCAGATCTTGCTCTTTTGTTCTTTCCATCGAGGGACACACAATATAGAAACTCCCTTAGTGCTTCCTCCACCTTGCCTAAGGTGGCTAAGGCTTGTGCTTTTCTGAAGTGTGCCTGGAAGAAAACATTAGCATTCAATCCTGTTCTTATTCACCTACTGACTTATTGACACTAGCCAAACACTTAGTGAGTATTCATTACTCTGTGAACGTTTTAGAAGGTCTACCTTATCTACAGCCCTATCTGTAGGTAAATGTTCTGAAGCCCATTTTAGGGAAGATGAAACTGAGACCCAGAAAAGTGACTTGCCCAAAGGAACACAGCTGGTAAATTGTGGAATCAAGGTTTAAGTCTGGGACTGACTGTTACCAAAGTCCAATTTCTTAACCACTGTGCCATACAACCTCCCCGCTGCCCCACTGTTGTGTTGGAGGTATTGCCAAATGTAGCAAGAACCCTCCTTTAAGCACATACTATCCAGCGTCCAGAACCCACCCAGATAGGCCTTTCTATTAACTAGTCTGTCAAGCAAAGACCTAGTCCACATTACTGGCTGGGTGATTGCCTATACTTGCTGATCATTTTTCAGAAGAGGCCCAAGGGAAAGGACATGACCTCTCCAAGACCTCAAGGTAGTTAGTGGAAAAGCTGGAACTAGAACTGTGGTCTAGGACCCCAAGAATGCTCTTCCCCACAAAGCTGACTTCCCTTCAAAGGGCTAACCAGGGACTGAGCAAATGCTTTCCCTCCTGTGGGCTCAGCTCACTTCTGTTCCCTTCCCACATCTTTAAAAAGTATAAAGAAGTTTTAGGGGCACCTGGGTGGCTCAGTTGGTTAAGCATCTGACTCTTGGATTCAGCTCAGGTCCTGAACTCCCAGCTTGTGAGATCTAGCCCTGCATCGGCTCCCTGCTTGGCGGGAGTCTGCTTGAACATTCTCTCCCTCTGCCCCTTACCCCACAAATCTTTAAAAAAAAGGTATAAAGAAGTTTTGGGGCTCTCCGGGGTCCCCGCCCAGCTGCCCCAGCAGAGAATCTCTAGAGGTAGCAGAAGAGCCTCTTGGGGAAGAGGGAGGAACAAGAAAAGAGGTGGGAGGAGGGCTACATTCTCTCTTGTGCCTTGGGACAGGTGGCCTTTGCAACTTGGCTGGGAGGGCATTACTCTTGAGTCAGTTAGGATGCCCCTCGGGGGCCTGCTCCCCACTCCCTTGCCTCCACGGCTGACCCTGAGTCTAACTTAGAGAAGGAAATGATCCAGGTTGCAGCTGCTGGGCACTCCCAGCTTCCCCTCCTAACATGCTTCTACAGGCCCTGGGGCGGTGCCCTCTGGCTCCCACCTGGTTACAGGCTCCACCAGCAGGGATCTGCCTTCTTGAGCTGTGACCCCTGCTCCAAACCTCTTGAGGTCCTCCCCTGTACCCCCACCCTTTTCCTGGAGCCTAATCTTGGCTGATATTTGGGTGCTGATGGCTTCCTTCATTGCTCCTCCCAGCAGCGTTTACCAGAGGCCGCCTGGAGAAAGGCTTGCATGACATTTCAGGGCAGCTAGAGGGGATAAGTGTTGGGAGACTGGAGAGGCCTCTAGGACCCCTCCAATCATACCAAATAGCAACCCATATACTCCACCTGCTCAGGGCAGCCAGCCCACCCACCTGCAGGATGTGTTGAGTACCACTGAGCCTGGCTGGACTGGCTGGACTAGGGCTGCCGGAGGTACAGCCCTCCCCTAGGGGCATTGCACAAAGAAATGGTGGGAAGTATGCAAATCGGAGTATGGGCTGGTTTTGAATCATATGCATCAGTTCAAATCTTCTCTCAACCCTCAAGACAATACCGTTCATTCTCTGCACGGCCTCTCCGCTTACCCTAGCACTCTGGGGAAATGAAACTCCTATTTACTCCTTCCACCAAGTCTGATTTCACTGGGGAAGTCACTTTTCCCATTTTATCTGAAAAGGTCTACTACTCCTCAGCCCTGTTTCCCACTGTACTATGAAGACTCCCACCCTTAGGCCCTAGGTTTAGGGTGGGAGCAGAAGAAGCTGCAAGAGAAATCCTCTTACCCCCAGGCAGCTTCCTGACCTGCACTGCTATAAAGCACAAAATGTTCTCACTGAAGCTCCTTTGGGTCAAGACACTGGTGACTTTTAGTAAACTGTAAATCTGTTCCTTGGGAAGGAGGACATACTACTGCCATAACCCATGAAAACCTTCTCATTGAAGCACATAAGAGATTCACTCTGACACTAATGGCCCAGTGTGCAGGTCCATAAATGCTTTATCTGAGGTTCCCAATTCCAGAAACAGTCTGATAATCCAAAGTTTCATAAGCTTGGCATCAAAAGTCATTAGGTGGCAAATATATATGATATAGAATACATCATAGTCTTTATTTCACTTAGTGTGAATTTTCATGTAATGTACGGCAGAAATATTAGTGTGTATGATTGTGAGATGCTGTCCAGAGCTCACTGAAGGTGCCACCTGGTGTATGGTCTTTCTGAAATCAGAAACGTTCTGGACTCTGAACACTTCTGGCCCCATGGGATTCAGATAAGGGATCACAGATCAGGACCTGGGTAGGTTGGGTTTCCGAGGTGGCATCCTGGGGGTTGTGTAGAGAGAACACTGCACCAAGGCCTAGCAAACGGCAGAGCTCCCAGAATGGCCTCTTGATCATGCTCACCAGTGACCCTCACACCACATTCCGCAGGAGGCAAGTGGGGCAGACAGCAATAGCTGTGCTTTGCAACGAAGGACGCTTGGGGTCCAGAGAGTGAAGCGACTTCCCCATGGTCACTTAACTTGCAAGTAGTAGAGCCCAGGCTCAAACCTAATCTCCTAAACAAAATATTGACACGTGGCTAAGGGCCAGTCCTGAGGCCAGAGATGCAGAAAGTGACACTTTGCATCCTAGCATCCTGAGAGGTGCCTAGCCTTTCTCTGACCACGCCTTCATGTGACCTAGATGTCCGGGGATACCAGCAGGCTGATCATATTAAGGACTTGAAATAACGCAACCAGCCAGCAATACTTATACTTCTCTCGTGTTCCTCTTTCTATTATTGTCCCTGAAAATGATAGAACACATAATGCTATGTGCCAGGCATTGTTCTAGGCATCTTACATGTATTAGCTCATGTAATCCTCACAACAGAACCCTGTTAAGTAGGTGCTTTGAATATCCCCCCTCCCAATTTTAGAGGTGAGGAGATGAGGCACAGAGAGGTTAAGCAACTTGCCCAGGACCACACAGCTGGTAGAAGTAGCAGAGCTGGGGCATAAACTCAGGCGGTCTGACTGCTAAGTCCATGTTCTGAAGAGTCACAAAGCGGCTCTGCAGTCATCAGGTGGAAAAGAAAACTGGGGAAGAATCCAGTTCCCTTGCAGACCCCTGAGTCACCCTTTGCCAGGGACCCCCAGCTCCTTAGCAAAGCCCTTTCCCTGCTCTGCTTGAGCTCTAGTGCCCCAAACCCTCAGGGAGGCAGCCCCTCCTGCCAATTCCTGTCTATAGGACAAGCCATTCCCATCCCTCCCATTCCACTCACCTTAAAACCCATTGGGCGGAGCTTACATGCTATTTCTGCATCATGCAGTGCGTCCTCATGAGACTCCAAGGTGAAATAAATTTGAGACCGGTTGCTATAAAGCAAGTGGTCATTTGGAGCTGCCAGAATGAGGGGGAAAAAAAAAAGCTCTCATTAATGGTCTCAACGCAAAAACATAAGTCCTGTATGAGAACGGATCTTGAGCAAATGGCAAGTTATCTAGGATTTTTCTACTGGGGATCCAAAGGGTTAGGCTCCATTTCCAGCCCTGATATCGCCCTGCCTGCCACCACCCCCCAACCCCCGCCACTCTGGGTCTGAGCTTCCCCAACTATAAAGAAGTATTTTTTTAAGTTTGTTTATTTTTATTTATTTTTTATTTTTTGACAGAGAAAGGAGAGCAGAGGGAGAGGGAGAGAGAGAATCCCAAGCAGGCTCCACGCCCAGGGCTCCATCTTACAACCCTGAGATCATGACCTGAGCTGAAATCAGGAATCTGACGCTTAACCAATTGAGCCATCCAGGCGCCCCATAAAGAACTAATTTTTTCTCCTTTCTCAAGCAGTTCCTTAGAGGGCCTGTGGGGTCAGTGGTGCATTAGCCGCTCTGACATATAGGAAACCCTTGGCCCCCTACTTCGAGGCTATGCGTGGCTACCAACTGGCAGCCTGGCTTCTGAGTGAGGTATCACCCACAAGGAAACAGGCCAGGGAGGAGGGAAAGGGAGGTGGCCAGATGTGACCCCCATCCTGCCCACCAGGAAGACAAGTCCAGGATAGTCTTCTCATGACATTAGCAACACCTCTGTCTACAAAGCCCAGGCCTATGAAGTTTCTCTGAATGCACCTGCAAGGCTCCATCCTCTCATTAGATGGCCAAATGTGAATGAACCTAAACAAGGCTGCTGGGAATGAAGTGAGCTCGGCTCTCACTAACACTTTGAATCACTAGGTGCCAGGGCTGGACCGGCCTTTAGAGATCACCTGGCTCAATCAATCCATTCTTCAGATGAGGAAAATCAAGCCCAGGGAGCAGATGGCATCTGCTCCAAGTCCTAGAGCTAGCTGGTCAGCCTTTGAAGCTTTGAAGCTGGGGCGGGGGAGATGTTCCTTTTTCTGAAGGGTGTGCACTACATAGAATAATAAGGGGACACTGGCCATCTTCCAGCACAGAGATACTCGCCTGCTGGGGAGGCCCCGTACCTCTTAAGAAGGTAAGTCTGTCATGATTTTTTTTTTCACCCTGACCGCTCAGATTAACAAAAATGAAGGAAGAAACTCCCAGGGGAAAAGCGGTGGCAGCAACAAAGGGGGAGGAAGACAGCGGGAAGGGGCTTTCCTGGCCCTTGAGGTATGGCTGAAAGGAATGGAACCTCCCTTGGAGATCTGGGTTTAAGTGACCTCCATTGTCTCCAGGTTGCCCCGCTCCTGCCCGGGGACCGGGGTCCAGCTGCGGCTGCTGGAACACGCTTCGTGGGGTTTTTCCCCAAGGCTGTGCAGAGGACTTACTTGGGTGCCCATTACTTGCTCTCCAGACGTTAGCAGAGTTTACAGTGTATGCTATCCCTTTTGTTCTGCAGCACTTGCCAGCCCGGTGCCGGCTCACAGTGTGCCTTGCCTGCGCACAGGATGTGCGTGGGGGGAGGGGTCCTCCTCTACCTCGCACTGCAACCTTGCACCGCCAGCCCGCGCTCCTCCCCCTCCGCTACCTGTTGCAAATTCGGGTAAGCAAGTCAACACGTGGAGCCTCGAGCCCACCCCCTCCTCCGACCCGTCGGAGTCGGGCTCAGGACACCCTGGGATCCCCAGAGCCCCCGCCTGCCCGGCGCTGCCGCCTCCTCCCCGGCACGCTCCGCCAGACGCCGCGCCCCGCCGGCCGAGCTCCCGGCGGCTGGCCCGAGCTGGGCACTACCGGCCCGCGGCTCCGCTGCCACTTCCTGGGTCGGGACGCGGAGGGTCGGCGGGGGCCGCTCCTCGAGGGAGCTCTGGCGCCCCGGTGCGGCCAGAGCCCTGGGGCTGCCCACGTTTGCCCTTGAGGCTGCCAAGCCCACCCGTCCTTCCTCCCGCAGCGCGGCAGCTGGGCGGGGCCCGAGGCGTGCCCCCCTCCGTAGCCAACCCGCCGTCCCCGGGGATCCCCGAGCAGTTGCGCCGCCCGGTCGCCCGCCGGGCTGGCGGGGTAGGGGTTCGAGGAGAGGGCGCAGGCTGCGGGCGGGGTGGGGGGGGGCATCTATTTCAGCCGAGGATCGTGTGATAGGAAGCGGTGACAATGAGTCACAGGGCAGCGGGGGGCGAACGCTCCCCTCCCCCCCCCTCCGCACACGCTCGCGGGATGGTTTCCGAGGCGAGCGTGGCCCACTTCGGTTACCTCAGCCGTTACACAATCCCGCCCGCGCGGAGGAGGGGCCGCCCGGCCCGGGCCGCTCGCGGCCCTTATGCAACCAGTGCTCTCCTGACCTAATTCCACGCCGGACCCACCCCACCGGGAGCCGCGGCCCCGGAAGGGCCGACTCCCGCCGCGGCGGCGGCCCCGGGCCGGGCGCGAGCGGCAGACGCCCGCGCCGACCGAACGTCGCTGCCCGGCGGGAGCCCGGCGGCCCCGGCGCAGGTGCGGGCAGGGTGCGAAGTTCCTCCGCCCGCCGGCAAGGTGCAGGCAGGTGCGAGAGGAGCTCCGGAGGGAGCGCGGAGGCCGAGGGCGGAGGGACAAGGGGCCGCGCGACCCCGCGCAAGAGACGGGGCGGGGGGGGGGGGAGACAGAGATGCGAAGGAGACGGAGAAACAGTGACCCAGACAGACGCTGACGGAGGGACTCGGGAATTCAAGCCACGAGGAGACACGGAAAAAGACATAGAGCGACAGAGACAGGCAGGGACACAGAGAAAGGGCGATAAATTGGTAGCGACAGAGACCAAGTCAGAGACCGAACTCCAGACACCCCTCCCCTACTCAGGTCACGGCCCGCCCGCCCTCCCAACGGTCCCCCAACGGTCCCCCAACGGTCCCCCGCGCCCCCCTCGGCCCCGGCCCGCCCCCCAACTCCCCGCCGCGTTCATTCCCCCGGTCGGCCCCGGCCCGGCGACGCGGTGGGCTCACCCAGGCGAACCGCCTCGTTGTACTTGAGCAACGCCGCCTCCACCTGGCGCTCGCGGTACAGCCGGTTGCCCTCGTGCCGGAGTTGCGACGCCCGTGCGGGGCCGGGGAACAACTTGCCCAGGAGGCCGCTGAGCACCACGTTGACCCGCAGCGGCGGCGGCGGCGGCGGCGGCGGCGGGGCCGGCGGCGCGGGCGGCGGCGCGGGCGGCGGCGGCTGCGGCGGGGCCGGCGGCGCGGCCGCCGCCGCCTCCTGCTGCCCGACTCGCCGGACCCCGCGCGCCCTCCCGGCGGCCACCATCAACGCCGAGAGCTTGACCCCGCACAGGGCGCAGCGCCGGTCGGCTGCCCGGCCGCGTTCCAGGCACAGTTTACAGAAGGTGTGGCCGCACGACAAGGACACGGGGTCTGACAGAAACCCATGGCACTTCCGGCACTTGAAGCCGTCCCACACCTCGGTGGCCGTGGCGGCCGTTGGCGCCCCTGCCTCTTCCGCCGCAGCCTCACGCCTCGCCGCACCGCTCCTGTCCGGGGGCGCCGGCGGCAGCGCCTCGCCTGGAGGGACGTTCTGGGCCAGGCAGCGCACCAGTTGTTCCAGCTGCTCGGCCACCAGCTGCTGCCGCTCGGAGAGCTGTCTGTACACCTCGAAGGCTTCCCGGAGACGCCCCCCCGACGCCAGGGCGTCAGCCTTCTGGAGCAGGACTTTGCACTCGGGCGTCGAGGGACTCGGAGGCTGCTCCCCCGGCCCCGGCTCCGGCTCCCGAGTGGCTAAAGGTGCGGAGCCTTCTGTAGCCGCCTCGGGCTGGGGGCCCATGTCGCCGCGGGCCGCGGATGTCGCGGGCTCCGCCAGTTCTAAGTTGGTGCCGCCGAGCTCGGCGGGCAAGCTCAGCATCTGTCCGGTCTGAAGCGAATCGATAGGGAGACAGGCGCGCCGGGAAGAGGCGTCTAGGGGCCAGAGACCCAGAGCAGAGAGCAGCGACTGACGAGAATCCCGACTGCCACGGTCGCCGCGTTGCCGCGCGCCGGTCCCTGCCGCGCCTCCAGGAGCGCGATGCCGGCCGCCCCGCGCCGACTAATAACTGTCCTGTCTCAGCAAAGTGTTATATAAAACAGTACCACGTGACGCGCCGCCACGCCGCTCATTGGCCGGCGGCAGGGAAATTGTTACAAAACCAGTTTTGTAACAGTGTTGCGCTTGCTTCTTTTGGCTTCGCTTTTCTTGGCGTCTTTTTGAGGTTGTTTATGTTTACTCTCCTCCTTATTTCCCCCTCACAATGTGGTTGCTTTTCTGAGGAGAGGGAGGGAAAAAACCCGAAGTCTTCTCCCGGGTTTCTCGGTCACCAAACCCTACCCGATCCCACCTTCAAACCCGCCGGGAGACCGGTCCCCTCGGCACGCCGTTCGCGGGCGGCCCTCCCCCAGCCCGTTCCTCGAGACCCTAAGAGCTCGAGGTGCGCAGCCAGCCAAATCTCTGAGGAGACGCGGAAGGCTCGCCCGCCTAGGGGCTACGGTTGACGTCGGCAGAGGGAAGCGTGTGGGGACGGTCCCCGGGAAGCCCACACCCCCCCCCACTCCAGTTCCGGCCGCGGCTCGCGAGCCCTGGGAGCCCCGTCCCGGCTGCTCACATTCGGGGTCCCTAACCGCCTTCCCTGGGGAGCCCCCCCCCCCGCAAAGATAGTGACTGTAGTCATCCGAGGGCGCTTCTGTGCTGGGAGCCACCCGGAGCAGCGGGCCCGGCGGGCGCATAAGTTGGGTGGCGCTCGCCGAGGGGCGAGGGACCCGTCAGGAAGATGCACTTGCCGGACGGGGCCCAGGGGAGGTGCCTCGCGTGCTCCGCGCCTCACCTCTCTCCCGCCAGCGCCAGAACCTGCGGCGGGCGGGCACGAGGCCCTGGGGGCGCACCAGGGGGGCTGTGGGGGCCACGAGGGGGCGCGGCCACGAGAACTCCGCTCGGATCAGCGGGTCCCCTGGGGGCGTGGGAGAACCGCAGGCGGGACCGGAACCGAGAGCGCCCCTCCGGGGAAAGTCCGCGAGTCCTGGCGCGCTCGAGCGGCGGGCCGAGCTGCGTCCAGGTTCGCTGCTCCGGAGCAGCGCCGCGTTCTCGGCCCCGGCGCGTCGCAGCTGGGGGCTGCGCGGGGGGCTGTGTGCAGGCGGCGGTGCTGGGCTCACGGTAGCTGGGCGGCCTCGAGGGTGCCCCGCTTCCTTCCAGAAGGCCCGTGTCAACTGCTCACGCGATCTCTCTCCACCCCTCGCCCTCAGAAGTTGACGGGAGCCACACGCACAAACGAAGAGGCTTCGAGACCTAAAGGAATAAGGCACAGCCCCCACGGCCATGCTGCTGCGAGCAAGGGCGCGGGGTCTGGGCTTGCCTCTGGCTCCGGGAGCCCCCAGGGCCTGCGGGCTCGGGCTCGGGGCAGTGTCTGGAGCCGCGCGCGGGGGCCCAGCGCCGCCCCAGCGCCTGAAGACCTGCAGTTGGCTCCCGCTGTGGCCATTTCCTAGTTGAGGGACCTTGGGCAAGTGACCTAAACTCTAGGAACCGATGTGTGGGGTTCTGAACACATGTCAGGGATGATCTTAGTCGGGATCAAGTCATGTTTCAGAGCTGGGGACCACAGGCTCCGTCAGGGCTCTATGTCTCTTTAGGGCGTTAATCTCCCCTCGAATCAACACCAAAGCCCCAAAAAACAAGTACACTGTCGTGCAGCAATTTCTAGAGCCTCCCTCTGGTAAGACAGGACTGGGGAATGGGTCAGAGGGGAGAAGGAACGCTGGGACAGCGGGGAGAGAGACCAAGAAAAGAAACCAAGGAGCTCAGGATGTAGCCAGGAAGGCATAAGGCGCTCATAGGAAAACTTGCCTTGTAGCCCTAGCTTTGCCATGACTTGCTATGAGACCCTAAGCAAGTTCTCCACTCAGGCCTTAGTTTCTCCGGATCTCGAAGGTTCTCTCCAGCCCTCGCCTTCAGTGGCTTCTATCCTAAGACTGAATTTCATGAGAACCAACTCAACTACTTAAGTACAAGACTAGTCCAGATGCTGGGGGTGGCGGTGGCTTGGACAAGGGAGTGAAGTCAGCAGTAGTAGAAGGACAGGGACAGCTAGACTGCTGTCCTCTTCATCAGGGTCAGGACTGAGCTAGATTTTAAAGAGAGAGAAGTCAGGGGACTGGCCAAGAGGGGAGGACATGGCCATGCCAGGCAGCGGAGGAGGGAAGCCCCTTTCACCCTTCAAATAGCCCTGCTGTTGAATGGGCTCGGTCTTAGTCCATTCAGGTGGCCATAATAAAATACTATAGACTGGGTGGCTTATAAGAAACAGAAATTTATTTATCACACTTCTGGAGACTGAACAAGATTGAGATCAAGACTCCTGCAGATCTGGTGTCTGGTGAGGGCCCACTTCCTGGTTCATAGGCAGCCATCTTCCGGCTGTGTCCTCAAATGGTGGAAGGTGAGTGATCTCTCCAGCATCTCTTTTAAAAGGGCACTAATTCCATTCATGAGAGTGAGAGCCCTTTTGATTTAATCACCTCCCAAGGGCCCCACCTCCAAATACCATCACATTAGGGATTAGTTTTCAACAAATAAATGGGGGGGGGGTGACACAAACCTTCAGTCTATAGCAGGGTCCCCAATATTAATTATTTTTCTGCCCCTTCTGACACCTATAAGGAGGGACAGTCTGTAGGTAATGGGCAGGTAATGAGAGGTAATGAAAGGGCCATGAGATGGATAATGATGAAAACTTAATTCAAGATCCTCATCCCTTTGACAAGTTTTAAAAAAGATGTTGGTTACTGCCAGTTGTCTTCCGGATGCAGTTCTGAGATGTGCCTTGCTCCCTGGACCACCTTGATGGGTAAACATCCTCTGGGTTGGTTTCCCTCCCTTGCCCATCGGGGTTGGAGGGGGCAAGGAGAAGGCCAAGGCAAGTCAGGAAGTAGGTTTCAGTCCTGCAGGCATGGAGTAGAGATGCTCTCACCAGGTAGCCCCCTTTGGCATCTCTGTGTGCCCAAAGCTGACCGTGAATTTGGCCAGGAATGTTAATAGCTGCCAGGGTGATGCAGGGTGCACTGGTACCGAAAACAGGCAGCACCATGTACTCATTTCCAGACAGACTTCATCAGAGTTTTCCATTGTCTTTGCATATCAGGACTGCCTGTAGAATAACACCAAATGGGCTTCTATGGAATTCTGGAAAACATTACCACAGTGGCTTTCTTCCCTTCTTTATTTAAAGTAAACAAACATTACCTCGATATACATTTGTGGACCAACTCAAAAGTCTCCTACTCAAAACTTCCTCCGGAACCTCTGAGCTCACTAATAGGAGCTCCCTACAAAGGAGGGGAGGGGAGAGATGGACAACACTCTTTCAGATGCAAATATTCCCTTCGGAGTGCCTGGTGCTTCAAACCTCCCTTTAATTTGCTAGGATCCCCCTTGTGGCTAAGGTTGACCATGGGGCGGGCAGGAAGAGCAAGGGTTGATCTGCACTTCCTTTTCCAGTGACTACATTAAGTTTTCCGACTGCGCGCTGAGGAACCTCTCTGGGGCCCAGAGGAGACAGCTGGTGGGGCTCTACCCTAGCTCCCTTCAAGGGCAGCACTGCATCTGTTGGTCTGTCTGTTTCATGGTGAGCTTGGGGGTACAATCTCACTGAAGAAAGGCTTTCCCTTCATTAAAAATAAAAAGTCTGACAAGACGAAATCAGAGAGGGAGACAAACCATAAGAGACTCTTAATCATAGACAAACTGAGGGTTGCCGGAGGGAAGGGGAGGGATGGGGGAGTGGGGGGCTGGGGTAACTGGGTGATGGGCATTAAGGAGGGCACGAGATGTAATGAGCACTGGGTGTGATATGCAACTGATGAATCATTGACCTCTATCTAATAGTACAGAAATAATACACCATATGTTAATTGAATTTAAATAAAAATAAATAAAATAAAAAGTTTGCAAACCATGGCAATTTTCACCTATTTTCACATATTTGTTGAGCATCTTCTATAGGCCAGGCACTGTGGTAGGTACTGAAGATACAGCATAGCAGCACTTGGCTCCCAGGTGCTCCCTTTACAAATGTTTGCACATACTCTTCCCACACATTCTCATCCCAGCTTCCTAGACAGAGTATAAGTTCCATGAGGGCAAGACTAGTGTCTTGTGTCTTTCATCTCCTCCTCAAAGGACAGGGTTTGTTTTTGATTTGGTTTTGTTTTAGAGAGGGAAGGGGGAGGGGCAGAGGGAGAGAATCCTCAGGCTGACTCCCCGCTGAGTGTGGAGCCTGACACAGGGCACCATCCCAGGACCCTGAGATCAGGACCTGAGCCGAAATCAGGAGTCGGACGCTTAACCCACTGAGCTACCCAGGTGCCCCTCAAAGGACAGAATTTGAACAGATCTTACTGAACACGGCAGTGGACATTTTGGCTCTGGATGGGAGAGTGCAGGGGACAAGAGGACATCCGGCTAGAAAGTCACACCTTTGCCCTGGGTCATTCACAGAGGAGAAAGTGAACATGCAGATAATTAAGCATCGACAGTCCTGTGCTCACGCTGGCAACACATATACTAAAACTGGAAGGAGCCGACAGTCCCATACAACCCTGCGCGTGCGTGCGCGCGCACACACACACGCACACGCACACACATGCACACACGCTCACACACACACACACACTATGTACAGAAGCTTGGCCAAAGCACTTATTTACTGTTTACGTGAGTTTCTCATTTTATAAACTGGGGGTGACCCATCAATTATGTAGTCTTGGGGCACCTGGGTGGCTCAGATGGTTAAGCGTCTGCCTTTAGCTCAGGTCCCGATCCCAGGGTCCTGGGATCGAGTCCCACATTGGGCTCCCTGCTCTGCGGGGAGCCTGCTTCTCCCTCTGCCTGCCGCTCCCCCTGCTTTTGCTCTCTCTCTCTGTCAAATAAATAAATAAAATCTTTAAAAAAATTATGCAGCCTTCATGGGGGGGGAGGAAAGACATCATGGGCGTTAAAGGCACTGACGTGAAAAAGGCTGCCCCTCGCTATCTAGAGTAGCCAAAAGCCAGAGCTAAAAACTACAAGTGTGAAAACTTCACAGATCAGCCCTGGTTTCACAGATCAGGGAACTGAGGGCTAGCGAAAGCTGGTGATTTGCTGTGGGAATCCGTGACACAGCCTCCTGTCTCTGTTTAACGTTCTTTCCGTGTGAGCAGAAAGCTTCCAAAGGACACAGACCATCTCCCCAAGTAAGTCGGAAGTTATTTCAGGTTTCTTACACAATTTGCAATTCGACAAATGTTTATTGAAAATATACTACGTGCTAACAGACTGGCATTTGTGGGCAAGAATAGAAGGATATGCCACTGTTCTTAACCTCCAGTAGCTAACTGAGGAAATAAGAGGCAAAGATTTGAAATAGTTAAGTAAAAATAACAGGCAATATGTGGGAAGTGCCAAAATTGGGGGAACAGCGAGTCCAAGCGAGAGCGCAAAGGAGACAGACGGCTGCTTTCCATCTCATAGCGAGGGTGCCTTTAAGCCAAGCTGGAGAGGATTTAGCTAGGAAAGTTGAAACCACCTCACTTCTCAACCCGAGGGGGTTCCCTTCACATCAGGGGCCACCTGGCTGGGAAAAAAGGAGAAATTCAAGGAAGCTGGGTTGGTCAAGGCCCAGGGATTTCTAATTTTAAAGGCTACCCATGTGATTATAATACTCAGCCAGGTTTGGCGTTTACCCACGTAAAGGATAATGCAGAAGAGATTGGCTAAGTGCACCCCAATCCTTCTCTCCCTAGCCCATCCTCAGTTTCTCTGGGGGAGGTGGGTATCAATAATTCTTGTCTACTTCTTACTGAAGGGAAAACTGAGGGTCCAGAGACCTTCTTTCCCCCCACCCCCGCCAGAGACTTTCAGTGATGTGGTCAAGGTCCTTCAGCAAGTAGTGTGATCTCTGGTTTCCTGCCAACCAAGAGAAATAGAAAGATCAGAAGCTCTCCTCAAGGAAGATTTTGCTTCATTTCTCTGCAAGACAAATCAAACCCACTTGGTTGGCCAGAGTTGGCTGCCCAGAGGACAAAAAGGAGCAAGTCTCTGGAACTGCCAGGTGTGTGGGACAGAGCCCAGCGCAAGGTTAGAGGCTGGGAGCTCCGAGTTCTAATTCTGCTGTGAGACTCAACCCAAGCCACTTCCCCTCTCTCTTTGTGTGTCCTTTACCTATTAATAACGATGCCCAATGTCACTGTTGGGATTAGCTACCAGTGAGGGCAAATGCACAGTGCAGTTCGTCCCGATGCGATTCCTGGGAACAGAAGGAATCCACAGCCACCTGCCGACTTTGTGAGTAAAGTATGTACTGACTGCCTTCGGAGTAGAGTCGCTTTCTTCCCAGGAGAGTGAGCTAAAGGCCCCGGAGCTGGGCCCTGCCCTCTGCAGGAGTACTGGCCACTGTGGAGGCCCTAGAGATCCTGGCAGAGAGCAGTCTGGTCCTAGGAGGAAAAAGAAATAAAAGGCAGGTTATCTGGAGGGAAAACAGCAAACATCCATCAGAAGGAAATTACCCGAAAGCTTTGGCAGGCCTGGGAATGGTTAAGATCTTTCATAAGTTGTGGCAAAATATATAAAACATAAAATTGACCATTTTAACCATTTTGAGTGTACAGTCTGGTGGTATTAAGTACTTTCACATCATTATGCAACCAGTACCACCACCCACCTCCAGAACGTTCTTCATCTTGCAAAACCAAAACTCTGTACCCGTTAAACGGCAACTCTCCGTACCCGCCTGTCCCCAGCCCCTGGCAACCACTATTCTGCTTTCTGTCTCTGTGAATCTGACAACTCTAGGTACTTCAAATAAGTGGGACCATATAGTATTTGTCTTTTTGTGGCTGGCTTACTTCACTCAGTATAATGTCCTCAATTTCATTTATGTTGTAGCATGTATCAGACTTTCTTTGCTTTTGGGGCACCTGGGTGGCTCAGTCGTTAAGCGTCTGCCTTCGGCTCAGATCATGATCCCAGGGTCCTGGGATCGAGCCCCGCATCGGGCTCCCTGCTCAGCGTGAAGCCTGCTTCTCCCTCTCCCTCTCCCCCTGCTTGTGTTCCCTCTCTCACTGTATCACTCTCTGTGAAATAAATAAAAATCTTTAAAAAAATTTATTTGCTTTTAAAGGCTGTGCAATATTCCCCTGTATGTACATACATCTTGCTTTCTTGCTCGTTCATTCATCAGTCAATGGACATTTGGGTTGCTTCCACCTTTTGACTATTGCAAATAATACCATTATAAACATGAGTATACAAAGCTCTCTTCTAGACCCTGCTACCACTTCTTTGGGATCTATACCCAGAAGTAGAACTGTGGGATTATATGGTGACTGGCTGGCAATTCTCTTTGTAACTTGAGGAACTACTATATTGTTTTCCACAGTAGCTGCACCATTTTACATTTTCCTACCAGCAATTCATAAGGGTTCCAATTGCTCCATAGCCTTGTCAACACTTGTTATTTTCTGTTGTTTTCTTTTCACAAGAGCCATCCTAATGGGCGTG